>NC_090335.1:72679970-73989964 GCF_035084215.1 Heptranchias perlo
TCACTCACTCACACCCTCTCTCTCTCGCACTTACTCACACTCTCTCTCACTCACTCACTCTCACTCACTCACTCACACTCTCTCTCACTCACTCACTCACACTCTCTCTCACTCACACTCTCTCTCTCTCTCACTCACACTCTCTCTCTCACTCACACTCACTCTCTCTCACTCACTCACTCACTCATACTCTCTCTCTCACTCACTCACTCACACTCTCTCTCTCACTCACTCACACGCTCTCTCACTCACACACTCGCTCACTCACTCACACTCACTCACTCACACTCTCTCTCTCTCACTCACACTCTCTCTCACTCACTCACTCACACTCTCACTCACTCACTCACACTCTCTCTCTCTCACTCACTCACTCACACTCTCTCTCACTCACACTCTCTCTCTCTCTCACTCACACTCTCTCTCTCACTCACACTCACTCTCTCTCTCACTCACTCACTCACTCACTCATACTCTCTCTCTCTCACTCACTCACTCATACTCTCTCACTCACTCACTCACTCACTCACACTCTCTCTCTCACTCACTCACACGCTCTCTCACTCACTCACTCACTTACTCACTCACTCTCTCACTCACACACTCGCTCACTCACTCACACTCTCTCTCTCACTCACTCACTCACTCACACTCTTTCTCTCTCTCACTCACTCACACTCTCTCACTCACACTCACTCACACTCACTCACACTCACTCACTCACACTCACTCACTCACTCACTCAAACTCTCTCTCTCACTCACTCACACTCACTCACTCACACTCTCTCTCTCTCACTCACTCAATCTCACTCATTCTCTCTCTCTCTCACTCACTCACTCATACTCTCTCACTCACTCACTCACACTCTCTCTCACTCACTCACACACTCTTTCTCTCTCTCACTCACTCACACTCTCTCACTCACTCACTCACACTCTCTCTCTCACTCACTCACTCACACTCACTCACTCACTCACACTCTCTCACTCACTCACTCACTCATACTCTCTCTCTCTCACTCACTCACACTCTCTCACTCACTCACTCACTCACACTCTCTCTCTCACTCACTCACTCACACACTCTCTCTCTCTCTCACTCACTCTCTCACTCACTTTCACTCACTCACTCACTCACACTCTCTCTCACTCACTCACTCACACTCTCTCTCTCACTCACTCACACTCTCTCTCTCTCTCACCCACTCACACTCTCTCTCTCACTCACTCACTCACTCTCGCTCTCTCTCTCACTCACTTTCACTCACTCACTCACTCACTCACTTTCACTCACTCACTCACTCATACTCTCTCTCTCACTCACTCACTCACACTCTCACTCACTCACTCACTCACTCACACACTCTCTCTCACTCACTCACTCACACTCTCTCTCTCACTCACTCACTCATACTCTCTCTCTCACTCACTCACTCATACTCTCTCTCTCTCTCACACTCTCACTCACTCACTCACTCACTCACTCACACTCTCTCTCTCACTCACTCACTCACTCACTCACACTCTCTCTCTCACTCACTCAATCACTCACACTCTCTCTCTCACTCACTCAATCACTCACACTCTCTCTCTCACTCACTCACTCACACTCTCTCTCTCTCTCTCACACACACACTCACACGATGGCTCAATACTGCACAGTGCATTCAGCCCCAGAGCAATCGAGGGTCCTTGTAGGCTGCGGTTTTATTTTCAGTCCCAGTCTGTGAGGTTTATGAGCAGCTTTTCAGAAAAATTGGCTTTCATGTTCTGTTCAAAATGAAAAACATTTTTGAATACTGTGGTAAGTGAGGCATGAGATAACGGTCCAGGAAAAGTAACGGTGCTCAGTTATTAACTGCAATACTTTGTGACAAGTATAACGGCAACAGTCAGGTAGTAATTGTACAATAAACTCCCTTAAGCAATGAATTGTTATTTACTTGCTGTTGTGGAATTGATGGATTATAGACGCTCCGTTTAAGAATTGAAGCTGATTGCCTGATCCATCTGTTCGGTTTGGTTCCTTAAAGATTGGTTTCAGTCTTTAATTTTTATTTTTCCATCTCCTCTGTGCCTTTGTTTTTATCTTTTGGTGAACTTTATGTTCGTCAAACTGAGGGTGTTAGTTGGCGTAAAGTCAGCGACAGAGAACGGAGACAGAGAGGGAAGAACCTCACAGAATTGAATGAGAAATAGTTAATTCGCAGCCTAATAGCGGGAGACTGCAGAAGCAGCTCATTACAATTTAAAAAGGAGATAAATTCATTGATTTAATTAAAATAAAATTCTGATATTTTCCTACATCGCTGAGGTACTGGTCTTGTCAGATCTCATTGTATTTTATTGTCTCCTGTTTGTTTTGATCCTTGAGCAGTTCTGGTCCTTTAGTGATTGTGCATTTGATCCGCCCAGATTTTGCTGGAGTGGGGCATCTCGCAGTATTAGTTAGACTTTTCCTCTCACCCTTCAGCTCAAAGATTTCTTTGCCCTGCAAATTGCTGGAAGTGTGAGCTGATAATGGCGTGGCCAGGGCATCGAGGCATCTGGGACCTTGGTGAATGACGGGACCAACAGTCTATCTCTTTAACTAACGAGATTTAAGGATTGAGAAAGAAACAGAGGAACGATGGCAAAGGAGAGTGAATTAGAGTCAAATCATATACAGTGAGGGAAAGTAAGATTGGATTAAGAGATAGGAAAAAGAGGCAAAGGAAAAGTAAGGAAAACATTTTAAAATATTAAATTTTAAAAATCTCTCGCAACAATTTACTACCTGCAGGTGTGAGATTCCACAGTTTTAATTGTTCTCTTTCTGGGCTGGAGAGATTGATTGGCATTGCAGGAACATAATTCTCATCATTAAAATGGTACTTACCCTTTTAAGTACCAGCCCTAACTTTCTGCAGCGAGTTTAATGGGCGATTAATGTGCAACTGCAGCAATTTCACAAAACTCCCGGGGAGGTTGAAGGCTAGCTGTCGTTTTCATGAGGCGAACAGTGGAGCAGCCCATATCGTCCCACAACTTGCGGCTATTCACAATTCACAGGGTCTCTCTCCTTTCTTCCTGTTATGTCCCCGCTCTCCACCTTCTGTCACACCTCCTCTTTCCCTGTCTATCTGTCCCCTCTATTTGTCTTTTGCTCATTCTCTCTCCACCCTCTCTCAATTCCCCTTTTTGCTCTCCTTTCTCTTTCCCTCAACTCTGTTACTCACTTCTGTCTCTCTTTCTCGCCATTCTCCCTTTCTCACCATTCTCCCGCTCTCCTCTTTCTCCCACTCAGTCCATTTCTCACTTTCCTTCCCTCTTTCCATTCCCCATGCTTCTCAGTCATACTCAATTTTCATGCCATATCAGAATTGCAGGAAATCCTATTGTCCTGCTGTATCGGTGATAGTGGATGATTATGGTGATTACAGAGTACTGCGTACAGTTTTGGTCTCCTTACCTAAGGAAGGATATACTTGCTTTAGAGGCAGTGCAACGAAGGTCCACGAGATTAATTCCTGGGATGAGAGGGTTGTCCTATGAAGAAAGGTTGAGTAGAATGGGCCTATACACTCCGGAGGGCAGAAGAATGAGACATGATCTCGTTGAAACATATAAGATTATGAGGGGGCTTAACAGGGTAGATGCTGAGAGATTGTTTCCCCTGGCTAGAGAATCTAGAACTAGGGGGCATAATTGCAGGATATGGGGTTGGTCATTCAAGACTGAGATGGGGAGGAATTTCTTCACGCAAAGAGTTGTGGATCTTTGGAATTCTCTACCCCAGAGGGCTGTGGATGCTCAGTCATTGAATATATTCAAGGCTGAGATGGATAGATTTTTGGACTCTAAGGGAATCAAGGGATATGGGGATCGGGTGAGAAAGTTGAGTTGAGGTCGAAGATCAGCCATGATCTGATTGAATGGCGGAGCAGGCTCGAGGCGCCCGTATGGCCTACTCCTGCTCCTATTTCTTATGTTCTTATAGTGCTAACCCGTTGTGTGTGTATATGTGGGATCAGAAGAAATGATGTTGATCTTGAACCCTATCTGACTTATTAAAAGTTTTGTGTCCGTATAAATGGATGAATGTAGCATTGTACAGTTCACAAGATCCATGCAGATGGAGGTGGCCATTCAGCCCGTTTTAGTTAATATACCCAGAATTTTAAAAAACTCTCAGCTCTCTCATCACATCACCTGTCTCTCAAATGACTTTTCATCCCCATCCAGATAACCATTCCAAACATTGATCACTCTATGTGAATAAGGTCTTCCTGATATAATTTACTGTTCACCAGTTTTAGTCCATGTCCCCTAGTTCTACTTTTGGGCTTACCTTGCAGTTCAGCTCTAAATTTACTTTATAGCTTCTCTTCTTATCTTAACATTGTCTTTGTCTTATCTCATCTTATATACCTTGTGAAGATCCACTCTTAGTCCCTTTCTTTCATGGTTAAAGAACCCAAGGGGTTGAATTTCATGGTCTTTTCCAACCATGTGATATTTATCATGGCTAGCAGTGAGCAATTAGATTGCAAAACAAAATCAGTCAATACAGTTTCCAACCAATTTCACCTTCAGTCTCCACAATCAGCACGAGAAAGGAAACGAGGAGAGTGCTATAAAACAACATATCTACCAGGGTTTCCTGTGAGTCTACCTATATAATCCCACCAAACACCATCCAATCCCTCCCTCCATTAGGCCCAGCCCGCCTCCCAGCCCATTCGTCCTATACCTCATTTTGCCCTTGATCCCAGGGTTCCTCCCTGGCCCGCCCTGTGCCCTGTCCCCTGCTCTCTCCGCCCTCTCTTGTGTCCTCTGCTCTCTCCGCCCTCTCTCGTTTCCCCTACTCTCTCCGCCCTCTCTCGCGTCCCCTGCTCTCTCCGCCCTCTCTCGCGTCCCCTGCTCTCTCCGCCCTCTCTCGCGTCCCCTGCTCTCTCCGCCCTCTCTCGCGTCCCCTGCTCTCTCCGCCCTCTCTCGCGTCCCCTGCTCTCTCGTGCCCCCTGCTCTCTCCGCCCTCTCTCGCGTCCCCTGCTCTCTCCGCCCTCTCTCGTGTCCCCTGCTCTCTCCGCCCTCTCTCGTTTCCCCTGCTCTCTCCTGTCCTATGCAGTTTGGACAGTATTTCTTGTGTGTTTTTTAATGTGTAGTACCTACACTATTTACTGTAATGATTTGTTTCTGTCAGTCATCATTGAGCTGGAACTATTTGTTAACAGGCTTGTAAGCTCCTGTAAATCCATACCAGGATATTCTAGATAGCGAATAATATATGTAATTCTGTAGGCAGTGTGCAATCCTTTTGCTCTCCAGTGGCAATTTTCTCAGCAAGAGGCTTTTTCAAACTTGGAGGGAAAGAAAATGTCTATGCAGTTATGTAACTAGTTGGAGACTGTTACCAGGTCCCTGATCGCTTCATCGAAAGACGGCATCTCCGACAGTGCAGCACTCCCTCAGCACCGCACTGGGCGTGTCAGCCTAGATTTTGTGCTCAAGTCTCTGGAGTGGGTCTTCAGCAGACCTAGAGGTGAGAGTTCTACGAACTGAGACAAGGCTGACACCTTGGTGTACAGAGGTAGATGGGGGATGGGTAGCAGAGCTCAAAAGCGAATAGGTTCTGTGCTTCCAAATCACAGAAGGTTTTCCAATGGCTCACTGGGTAAGTGGCACTGCCTTGTGTGGCACTAAGCCATACTGAGTGGGGTGGCTCCAGGTTCACTCCATGTTGTGTGCTCAGCAAGCCGTTCTTAAACTCGGGTCAGCGTATTCCCGGGCTAGGGCAGAGGAAAACATCAGGGGCCCATTGCTCCTGTTACTATGCAGCCAAGCCGGTTGGAAGGTGTGCGTGTGTGGACGTCAGGTGAGGACAGGGCCCAGCTCAGCTGTGATGCATTTCATGGTCAAATAGCCCACCAGCAATTCACTGCCAAGGCACACACGTGACGAGCGACCACCTAGACGGGGCACTGAAGGGCAGCCTATCCCTGTGGAACTGTTCTCCAGGAGAGTAAGAAAGGAAATCGTAGAGCAAAAGTTTAATTGTTTTCAAAGTATTCTGTCAATTGTCAATTTAGGTTGCGTTGTCTGCTAAACTTTTTCCCTCTTTTTTTTAATCCTTTCTGGTCTCACAAATAACACAACTGGTTAACTCACTCCTGGGTTACCATCTGCTACTCTTAAATTGAGTGCAAGTACGCAGGAGTGACTCACTGACTGCTTTCCTGCCATCCTCCCTTGGAGGAGGGGATGGTGGGGTGGGGGGGATTGAGGAAGAGTCAATTCTCTACTTCCTCTCTAGATGCACGTCAGTCCACACCTGTTCACTCTACAGTAACACGCGATGGCGTTCCAGCGTACAGCATGACTGATGCTCCATCGAGGCAGTAATCCCATTTTATGCCATGCATTTATGAAGTATGTATTTCAAAAAAAACCCAACAAAATTGCTTGAATTTTGTGCTCATTTTGGTTGCTGCTTGGGAATGGAACGCCTCCCAATGTATCCACACTGGTCGGGATTTTCCGCTTTTATAGAATCCCGGAACATCTTCAGTAGGCCAGGATCTCCGCCCCCCCCACTCCCCCCAACACGGATGCTTGCTTTGGATTGGGTGAATTTTTAGGTGGTCATTTATCTTATTACTATTTGTGGGACTTATGCGGTGCCCAAATTGGCTGCCGTGTTTCCCTACATTACAAGAGTGTCTACACTTCATAAATACTCCATTGGCTGTAAAGCACTTTGAGACATCTGAGGTGGTGAAAGGTGCTATATAAATGCAAGTTTGTTCTTTTAAATGCCTTTAATGTAGTGAAGGTCCCAATAAGAATAAGAGTGGGAGGTGATTGAAAGTGCATTGAAAGAGGCTTTTGAAGATGGGGTGAGATATTGCAAGGCAGTGAGGTTTTGGGAGAAAACCATGTAGATCTATCACTGAGAAGCCTGAACTTGAGATGTAAGTGTCTAGAAACAGTGGTGAACTACACCAATAATTCCTTGTCACATGCAACACACATGATGCTGTAATTCTTGTGGAATGTTAAAGCTCTAAAAATATATCTTGGTCTTTTGTGAAGTATCATGTTGTATTGTCAGGAGTTTCTTCACATCAGCTGAACTGTTGTGGCTCCCTCACTGTTTCTTAAAAGCAGCTGCTAGAACACGGAGGCATGTGTTGTTTGGAAGGATGATGCACTGAATGAGACACTCTTCTTTCATCTCAGGGATCTGATTTCACATCCAGCCCATACTGATGGTGTCAAAATCCTCTCCATGTTTGTTTTATATATATATATATATATATATGTACCAATCTGATCTCCATTTACTCCCTAAGTGAAATGACTTGGGCACTTCCAGCCCAGTTCCCCTTGACTGTGAAATCACAGCATGAAACTGGCCATAACTCAGGACGAATTGGCATTAAATTGGAATTCACACTGAAAGAAATGATGGGACTGCTTTTCCTAACCTCTGCCCCCTTGTCCTTGTTCTTTGTCACATCTCATGGGCCGCAGGACAAACATATGACGACAATGTAGAATGCAGAGCTAATGCAAGAACATAGAAACATAGAAAATAGGAGCAAGAGTCGGCCATTCGGCCCTTCGGGCCTGCTCCGTCATTCAAAATGATCATGGCTGATCGTCTAACTCAGTACCCTGTTCCCGCTTTTTTTCCCCATATCCCTTGATCCATTTAGCATTAAGAAATATATCTGTCTCCTTCTTGAATACATCTAATGACTTGGCCTCCACTGCCTTCTGTGGTAGAGAATTCCACAGGTTCACCACCCTCTCACCTGAGGAAGGAGGAAGCCTCCGAAAGCTTGTGAATTTCAAATAAAATTGCTGGACTATAACTTGGTGTTGTGAAATTGTTTACAATTGTCAACCCCAGTCCATCACCGGCATCTCCACATTCAGATAATAATCTGCTTTTGTGTTTTTACACCAAAAAACAGAGGAACTAGATTATCTGGACATTATCATATTGCTATTTGTGGTAAATTGGCTGCCACGTTTCCTACATTATAACGGCAACTACACATCAAAAGTGCTTTATTGGCTGTAAAGTGCTTCGGGATGTCATGTGGTCGTGAAAGGCGTTATATAAATGCAAGTCTTTATTTTTTTTCTTTTAATATTCCCCGGGGGCATGTCAACATTGGCAAGCAGTGCCCACGAGTGCATTAATATTTGCAGTGGGTCCCGTCGCACAGAAAAATTGGAAAACCACAGTAGCCAGGCCTTAGAATGATAGAGTTGAGTGAGATTTGCTCTGCGTTAACCTTTGCTGCACTATACCTGAATGCTTGCTGCCGACACCGGGTGCCAAAAATCAGCAAGTACTTGACCCAGGATAATTACTGCTGATCGGTTTATAATCCTTCCTGTCCCCGCCCCCCCACCTCCCCTTCTTTTTCCTCAGGAACACTGAACACTCACGTAGGCGGAGACACTGCTCTTGGCTCACGGTTGTCAGTCTCCCTGCGGTCACTGTTAAATAGGATGTCAATGAGGTGTACAGTGCTAAGGCAGCTGAATGATCATAAATACATAACTAATCTGCCAGGAAATTTTACGCATGGATCAGGATTTCCATAAACTGTAGATTAAAAATAACAAATTGACAAATCTTTGTTTCACGCCCCATTTAATCATTTACTCAGCAATTCAGCGTAGAAAAAACTGAACGCATCAAATTATCTTTTGCACAAAAAAATGATTGGATTCTTCCAATGTTCTGTAAACACCTTTTTTTTTATTGTGATTGGGTCAGGTTGTCTCTGCAATGAAGAGTGAATAGAAAGAGATTCAGTTGACTGAAATTACATACAATCATAGAATGATACTGCACAGAAGGAGGCCATTCGGCCCATCGTGCCAGTGCCGACTCTTTGAAAGAGCTGTCCAATTAGTGCCACTCCCCTGCCCTTTCCCCATTGCCCTGTAAATTTTTCCCCTTCAAGTATTTATCCGATTTCCTTTTGAAAGTTATTATTGAATTTGCTTCCACCACTCTTAGGCAGTGCATTCCAGATCATAACAACTTGCTTTGTAAAAAAATTTCTCCTCATCTCCCCTCTGGGTCTTTTGCCAATTACCTAAAATTGTGTTCGCTGGTTACCGACACTTCTGCCACTGGAAACAGTTTTTCCCTATCTGCTCTATCAAAATCCTTCATGATTCTGAATGCCTCAATTAAATCTCCCCTTAACCTTCTCTGCTCTAAGGAGTGAATGGGAAAGGGTTTGTTTGACTGGGGTTTAATATGACTGAATTCTTTGGGAAGGGGTTTGGTTGGAAATCTTTCCAATTCCAATGAATGGGAAAGGATCTGGTTCAGTTGATTCTGTGAAATGGGAGACCAATTAGTCCATTAGATATCTGTACAGTGCAAATGAATGGAAAGGGAGTGTAGTCCATTGGAATTCTGTACAATGGGATTGAATCAATAGGTGATTGTCCCATCAGATTTATGTGTGGGACTGAATGCAAAGAAGTTTGGTCAATTGGGACAACATTGGGATTGAATGAGAAGGGGATGGCTGATTGGGACTCGACACAATGAGACTGAATGGGAAGGGTTTGATTTGTGGAAAATCTATACAATTGTAAATGGTTTGGTCCATTTGAGTGTTAGATGTTGTTAATTGGAAGTGTCTGCTATATTGAAATTCCATGCTTTAGATTGGGTGGCTTGCAACAGTAATTTTTTCTCTTTCTTCCTGACATATGCCAGAATTTGGCTCAGTACCTCTGTCAATTGTACTCTTGAATCAACGGCTAGGAGACGCATGAGAGTGCCATGTGATCCCTCAATCTCTCCATCTGTCTGTCTATGCCTCTCTCTCTCTCTCTCTTCTCCACCCCCCACGCCCTCTCCCCCTCTCTCCCCTTTCCCTCTTCCCCTCTCTCTGCCTCTCACCCCTTTCCCCCTCCCCCTATCTCCGGCTCCCTCCCCCCTCTCTGACTCCCTCCCCCTCTCTGTGCTCCTCCCTCTCTCCCCTCCCCTTGCCTCTCCGCCCCCTCCTGCGCCTCCCCTTCCATCCCCTCCCCCTTCTCTTCTCTCCCTTCCCCTTTTCTCCCCTTCTCTTCTCTCCCTTCCCCTTTTCTTCCCTTCTCTTTTCTCCCCTCCCCTTTTCTCCCCTCCTCTTCTCTCCACTCCACCTCCCTCCTTCTCCCCCTCCCTCCCTCCCTTTCTCCCCCTCCCTCCTTTGCTCCCCCTCTGTCCCTCCCCTTCCCTTTCTCCCTCCTCTCTCTCCCTTTCTCTCCACGCCCAATGGGAAACATCTGTTCACTCAGTATTTCTCCTCAAGACCATGATTAGAAACTCCATACAGAGGGCAATTTATGTTCTCATACTGAAAAAAATGTTGACATAGCTTCATAGAACCATAGAATCATAGAAAAGATACAGCACAGAAGGGGGCCATTCGGCCCATCGTGTCCGCACCGGCTCGAAGAACAACCAGGTGCCCATTCTAATTTCACCTTCCAGCACCCGGTCCGCAGCCCTGCAGCTTACAGCACTTTAGGTGCAGGTCCAGGTACTTTTTAAAAGAGTTGAGGGTCCCTGCCTCTACCACCAATTCGGGCAGCGAATTCCATACACCCACCACCCTCTGGGTAAAAAAGTTTTTCCTCATGTCCCCTATAATCCTTCCACCAATCAGCTTAAATCTATGTCCTCTAGTTCTTGAACTCTCCGCTAGGGGAAACAAGTACTTCCTGTCTACTCTATCTAGGCCCCTCATAATTTTGTACACCTCAATCAAGTCTCCCCTCAGCCTCCTCTGCTCCAAGGAAAACAACCCCAGCCTATCCAATCTCCCCTCGTAGCTACAATTTTCAAGCCCTGGCAACATTCTTGTAAATCTTCTCTGCACTGTCTCCAGACCAATTACATCCTTCCTGTAATGTGGTGACCAGAACTGCGCACAATACTCCAGCTTGGCCTTACCAGCGTTTTATACAGTTCCATCATTACATCCCTGCTTTTGTATTCTATACCTCAGCTAATAACGGAGAGCATGCTGAATGCCTTCTTCACAACCTTATCTATCTGTACTGCCACCTTCAGGGACCTGTACACACGCTCCAAGGTCTCTCACTTCCTCTAGCCTCTAAATATATTCCCGTTTACTGCGTATTCCCTTTTACTGTTTGCCCTCCCTAAGTGCATTACCTCACTCTTCTCCAGGTTGAACTCCGTTTGCCACTTTTCCGCCCACTCCACCAACCCATTGATATCTTCTTGGAGTCTACAGCTATCCTCTTCACTATCAACTACACGGCCAATTTTTGTGTCATCTGCAAATTTGTCAATCATGCCCCCTTCATTCAAGTCCAAATCATTAATATATACCACAAACACCAAGGGACCCAACACCGTGCCCTGTGGCACACCACTGGAAACGGATTTCCATTCGCAAAGACATCCATCGACTTTTACCCTTTGTTTCCTGTTACTGAGCCAATTTTGGATCCAATTCACCACGTTTCCCTGTATCCCATGGGCTTTTACCTTTCTGACCAGTCTGCCATGTGGGACCTTGTCAAATGCCTTACTAAAATCCATGTAGACAACATCCACTGCACTACCCTCATCAATCCTCCTTGTCACTTCCTCAAAGAATTCAATCAGATTTGTAAGGCATGATCTTCCCTGAACAAATCCATGCTGACTATCCCTGATTAAACCATGCATTTCCAAGTGACAGTTTATCCTATCTCTCAGTATTGATTCTAATAGTTTGCCCACCACCGAGGTAAGACTGACCGGCCTATAATTGTTCGGCCTTTCCCTCATACCCTTTTTAAACAATGGTATTACGTTTGCAGTCTTCCAGTCCTCCGGTACCTCCCCTGTATCTAGTGAGGATTGGAAAATGATCCTCAGAGCATCCGCTATTTCCTCCCTGGCTTCCTTCAATAGCCTAGGAAACAATCCATCCGGCCCTGGTGACTTATCAACTTTCAAGAATTCCAGTCCCTCTAGTACTTCCTCTCTCGTTATGTTTACCTTATCCAATATTTCACACCTCTCCTCTTTAACTACCATGTCTGGATCATCCCTTTCCCTTGTGAATACGGAGACAAAATATTTATTTAAAACCTTACCCACATCCTCTGCTTCTAACACAAATTACCCTTATCATCCCTGATAGGCCCCACCTTTTCCTTAGCTATCCTCTTGTTCTTAATGTCCTGACAAAACATCTTTGGGTTTTCTTTAATCTTACTTGCTAATATTTTTTCATTCCCTCTCTTTGCTTTCCTTATTTCCTTTTTTACATCATCCCTGTACTTTCTATACTCCTCTTGGCTTTCTGCAGTGTTTAGTTTTCTGTGACAGTCATAAGCTTTCTTTTTCTGCTTTATCTTGCCCCGTATACTTCTAGACAACCAGGGGGCTCGAAATTTGGCAGTGCCACCCTTTTTCTTTGAGGGGATGTGTCTGCATTGTACCTGTAGAATTTCACTTTGCCACTGATTTCTCCTCAAGTGGTTGTGTCCAGTCCACTTCTGCCAAATCTCCTCTTAGTTCTGTAAAATTTGCCTTCCCCCAATTTAAAACGTTTACTCCTGATTTAACTCTGTCCTTTTCCATAATAATGCTAAAACTAACTGAATTGTGGTCACTATCCCCAATATGGTCACCCACTGTCACTTCACCCACTTGCCCATCTTCATTTCCCAGGACTAAATCTAGAATTGCATCCCCTCTTGTTGGGCTTGTCACGTACTGGCTAAAAAAGTTCTCCTGGACACCGATCAAGAATTTTGCACCCTCTGTGCCCCTCACACTGTTTGAATCCCAGTTGATGTTCGGGTAGTTGAAGTGTCCTACTATTATTGCCCTCTTGTTTTTGCACTCAGAAATTTGCCCACATATTTGTTCTTCTATCTCCCTTTCACTATTCGGGGGTCTATAGTATACTCCTAGTAATGTGACTGCCCCTTTTTTATTTCTTAGCTCAACCCATATAGCCTCGATTGATGACCCATTTAGCATATCATCCCTTCTCACAACTGGAATTGATTCTTTAACCAATAATGCTACCCCCCTCCTTTTTTATCACCCACTCTATCCTGCCTGAAAACTCTATATCCAGGGATATTGAGCTGCCAATTATCCCCCTCTTTAAGCCAGGTTTCCATTATAGCAATGATATCATGCTGCCATGTGTCTATCTGTGCCCTTAGCTCATCTGCTTTGTTTGTAATACTCCTTACATTGAGGTATATAACCTTGAACCCTGTCAAATTCCTGTGCTAAACACTATTTAACCTTTGCTTCTTTTGCCTTTCTGAGTCACTAACTACATCATTAACTGCTTTTCTACTCTCCGTTTCCTGGTCTGAATTTGTCCTATCTGTACCTGCCCTTTGATTCCCATCCCCCTGCCATACTAGTTTAAACCCTCCCCAACAGAACTAGCAAATGCCCCCGCGAGGATATTGGTCTCGGTTCTGCTTGGGTGCAACCCGTCCAGCTTGGACAGGTCCCGCCTTTCCCTGAATCGGTCCCAATGCCTCAGGAATTTAAACCCCTCCCTCCCGCCTACACTTCAGCTGATGAGACAAAGGTCCCCTCCATCTGCTGGCTTTTTTTATTTGTTCATGGGATGTAGGCGTCGCTGGCGAGGCCAGCATTTATTGCCCATCCCTAATTGGCCTTGAGAAGGTGGTGGTGAGCCGCCTTCTTGAACCGCTGTAGTCCGTGTGGTGAAGGTTCTCCCACAGTGCTGTTAGATAGGGCATTCCAGGATTTTGACCCAGTGACAATGAAGGAACGGCGATATGTTTCCAAGTTGGGATGGTGTGTGACTTGGAGGGTTACGTACAGGTGGTGTTGTTCCCATGTGCCTGCTGCTCTTGTCCTTCTAGGTGGTAGAGGTTGCGAGTTCGGGAGGTGCTGTCGAAGATGCCTTGGCGAGTTGCTGCGGTGCATCCTGTGGATGGTACACACTGCAGCCACGATGCGCCGATGGTGAAGGGTCTTATATGCAGTAAGTTTGGGACAATATCAACTCATTCCCCAATGGGTACCATGGAAATCTGCCTGCCAATTTGCCCAAATTGGACAGTCTCACTCTGGGGCCACAACTACGGTAGTTTGAGGGAAGTGAAAATGTCAAAATGGTGCAGTTGGAGGTATTTCTCTGAGATTGGGGTTGACCTATTGTTACTGCAGAGTAAAGGAAGCTTTACTGCACTTCTAACCCATGTAATACCTGACTTGGGAGTGCACAATGCTGACTTTTGATGCTCAAAGTGGAGATGTATTCCATTGCCTGCACTGACATCCCTCACTTTGAATATAAAACGTAGGGAATACAGGTTGGCAACTGCAATGGGGCTTCCTGGGTGCAATTCCAATGTTATTATTTGCCTATTTTCTTGAAAGAATAAAAACCCAAAGAATTTAAACAATATCTGCTTCTACATCTTGCATAGAGATAAGAAAGCCACTGGGTCATGACCAGGACTCACTTGCAATTTTCAACCAGATCTGCCATTAGTGATGCCATTCAATGAACAAAAGTCATATGTAACTGTTCATAAATATTTGTCCGTCACGGCTTGTGACTGTGTCTAACGTAAGTACAGGATGAATTACTAAAAGCTCCAGAGAGTCCAATAGTTTGACAGGAATGAAGAAAAAGTATTGACTGTAAATTTAGCTGTGTCTTTGAGATTTGTTTTATGAGTAATGGAGAAGGGGGTTCACTGTTATGTACTGTTTAAAATGCTGCTTATATTGATCTTTTTTCCCTGTATGAAATGTCATTGTAGATTGCCAAGATATTACTTTAGCTTTGCAAGGAGATACTTTTCTGCTTCTAAATTCACTCTACGCCCAGTAATGTTACTGTAAGGATTTGGCAGATCACATTTGATGGATACAAATTATGTACGGTCTGTGTATGTGTGTGTGCACTTTTCGATCACAGATCACCCCCTAGCTGGTTGTTACTGTCGTGTACTTATTCATTGCGAAGAAGTGGGTACAAGGACAGGATATTCAAAAGTGATTTTTCCCTGTCGGAACTTCTATTATTTAAAATAGATAGTGCTCAGTGAGTATTTTAAATAAGGGGCCTCCATGTGGAATGAAACCCATTAATTTTCCTTTCATCCCCCTCCCTGTCTCTCCCAAGTGCCCATGATTTTCCGCCTCTCCTCTTTCCCTCCTACTGCCTCTCATTGCTGGCATTGTCCGCCTGCTTTTGAACCCGTATATCCCCCTCAATCACTCCTGCCCCCCTCCAGAGTGAGAAGTTTGTGGGTTCAAGTCCCAATCCAGAGACTCGAGCACGGAAACCTAGGCTTACACTCCAGTACAGTACTGAGGGAGTGCTGCACTGTCTGAGGTGCTGTCTTTCGGATGAGATGTTAAACAGGCTGCCCTCTCAGATGGATGTAAAAGATTCCTTGGCACTATTTCGAAGAAGATCAGGAGAGTTCTTCCCAGTGTCCTGGCCGATATTTATCCCTCAACCAACATTAAAAAAAACAGATTATCAGGTCATTATTTCATTGCTGTTTGTGGGATCTTGCTGTGCACATATTGGATGTTGCATTTCCCACATCACAACAGTGATTACATTTCAGAAGTACTTAATTGGCTGTAAAGCTCTTTGGGATGTCCTGAAGTTGTGAAAGATGCTATATAAATGCAAGTCTCTTTCCTTCCTTCCTTCACTTTCTTTCCAACCCACCACCAAGAAGACTTCTGTTACCTCTACTCCCACTTTTTTCACCCCCAAGGATCCTCCTCCTGGTGGTAACCAGCCCGCCCACTCCCTCCATCCCCAAAACTTCTAGTCCCCCACCACCACTACCCCCCATGCTCACAGTCCAAGATCACTCTCCCACCACTTCCACTACCATATCCCTAGTGCTCCTAGATGCAAGGTTCTCTCTCCCATTCCTCTGACACCCAGGACTCCTCCAGTATTCCCCTATTCATGCAACCCCCTCCCATTCTTACTGGATCTTGACCCTATTGCTCCCAGATGCCAGGACCCACCTCTCTTAGTTCTCCCAAATTATACAATTCCCCTTTTGGTTATCGCAGAGACTTTCGCACCTCCCTTCAATGCTCCCAGATTAACGGAGCACCTTCCCAACACAGCCCCATCCCGCAATACTGCGATGTACAATTCCTACAAGCCTACCTCCCACCTACTACCTGCACCCTGGGCCATCAGAAACACACTAATTGGTGCATTTATCCACAAGACACTAAGGGGACCCTTTGCAGATGTTGAACATCAGCAGTAAGTAGCGAAATTTGGAAGTCTTATCTTGAGTATTAATTTCAGCTTAAGTAAGGAGCCAGGGACGAATGCCATTGAAACAGATTTATATTAATTGGCTGTATTGTTGGCGTATGTTGAGTACACCTACTATTTTATGTATCAGTGGGAGGTGGAAAAAATGATCTATCTGTTCACAGATACTGCCAAAAATGAAACCTGGCAGCTCTGTCCAATAGCATCAGGACTTTGACTACTTAATGAGCCTGGTGCAAACTGCTTTCTCTATCTGTCGCTCTCTCTCTCTCTCTCTCTCTATCCTCTAAATATGTGAATCAGTGGAAGAAATAAGAATCTGCTTACATTCACAACTGTTGGGTGGGGAAAGAAAGCAATTAAAAAAAGCACCTGAACAAGACTGGAAGCTTTACTTTTACATCAGGGCTCTGTGGTTCTAATTTAAATGTGTCAGCTTGGCTTTGTTGGTAGAAACCTGAGTCAGAACGTCATGGGTTCAAGTCCCACTCTGGGGCTTGAGCGCATCACCCACGCTGACACTCCAGTGCAGTACCAAGGGAGTGCTGCATTGCCAGAGGTGCCGTCTTTCAGATGAGAGATTCAGGTGAATATTTTTTTTTAAATCCTGTGGCACTTTTTCAGAGAGTCAGAGAATCTTCCCTTGGTTCTGGTCAACATTCATCCCTTAACCGATACCATTATAAAGCAGATGAACAGGTCATTTTCTCAACTATCAGCCGTGGCTCAGTGGGTAGCAGTCTCCACTCTGTGTCAAGCAGTCGTGAGTTGAAGCCCCCCTCCAGGGATTTGAGCAGATATTCTAGGCTGACACTTCAGCGCAGTACTCAGGGAGTGCTTCACTGTCGGAGGTGCCATTTTTCAGGTGAGATGTTAAACCGAGGCCCTATCAGCTTGTTTAGGTGGTGGTAAAGATCCCATGGGACTATTTGAAGAAGACATGGGGAGTTCCTCTGAGGTCCTGGCCAACATTTATCCCTCAACCAACGCCACCAAAAACAGATTAACTGGTCATTTATATCATTGCTGTTTGTGGGAACTTGTAGTGTGCAAAATGGCTGCCACGTTTGCCTAGAAAACAACAGTGACTCCACTTCATTGGCTGCAAAGCACTTTGAGGCGTCCTGAGGATGTGAAAGGAGCTATGTAAATGCAAGTTCATGCTTTCTATTAAACTGGACACCTAACCACAAAATGTAGCCAGAAGGAGCAAAATGTTCAAGGAAAATTTAGAGATCATGCCATAGTCCTTTACCAATCAACAAAATAAATCCCAATCTAGTTCCCTCAATAGTTAACTGAGCAAATTCAGTGCTAGGTTAGCAGATCTTAGTCAGGGGGGTAGTGGATGTGCTATAGATGATTGCAGTGCCTCTGGTTTAGAAAGGAGAAAAAGGAATCAGCTAGGCTCCTTATTCCTGATGATTGATGATCCCTGTGTCAGCTGTGGCACAGTAGTCAGAAGGTTGTGGGTTCAAGTCCCACTCTAGAGTCTTGAGAACATAATCTCGGCTGACACTTCAGTGCAGTACTGAGGGAGTGCTGCATTCAGAGGTGCAGTCCTTAAACGTTAAACCGAGACCCTGTTTGCCCTCTCATGTGGACGTAAAAGATCCCATGGCACTATTTGAAGATGAGCAGGGGAGTTCTCCTGGTGTCCTGGCCAATATTTATCCCTCAACCAACACCTCGAAAAAAAAAAATTGGTCATTATCTCATTGCTGTTTGTGGGATCTTGCTCTGCTCAAATTGTCTGACTCGTTTCCTACTTTAAAATGGTGACTACACTTCAAAAGTACTTTATTCGTTGTAAAGCGTTTTCGTAAGGCCTGTGGCCGTGAAAGGTGCTATAGAAATGCAAGTCTTTCTTTTTTCTGCATGTCTCTGTGGATATTGGGTGAGGACAAGGCCAGCTCCAGTGTGACCCCCCCTCCCCACGACAGATAAATAGCCAGCTGACAATTGATCTGCCCAATTGTAATGCCCAAAGGACTATTCTCAGTTCTAGGAGGATCCTCAATTTGACAGCTTCTCTCCATGCTTCCACCTTTTACTTTACAGAACTATTGTTAAAAGTGGGGCCGTAAAGTACAGGGGCCAATAGAATCAAAACTGTGCTTTTTGTAGTGGTGCTATCTTCTTATCCAAGCATGACATGGCCACGATAAATTTTGACAAATGGCTCTCCCAGCTCCTCAAACAATACAAAAAAAGCTTCCAAAGCCCTTCTTTGCCCAGGTCTGAAATGCTCCTGCAGTGCATGGTGTGAAATAAAGTCCTGAATTAGTCCAGCTTCATCAACCTTAATGTGAATAGAAGCTTAGCAATTGTGGAGGATCTTCCGAAAACTAGGAAGGCTCCCTTCGGCAACATTTCAACAACAACTTGCATTTATATAGCCCCTTTAATGTAGGAAAACGTCCCAAGACACTTCATAGGAGCCTAATCAGACACCTTCCAACAGCAAAGTGATAGAAAGTGTCGTCGACAGTGCTATCAATCGGCACTTACTCACCAATAACCTGCTCACCGATGTTCAGTTTGGGTTCCGCCAGGACCACTCGGCTCCAGACCTCATTATAGCCTTGGTCCAAACATGGACAAAAGAGCTGATTTCCAGAGGTGAGGTGAGAGTGACTGCCCTTGACATCAAGGCAGCATTTGACCGAGTGTGGCACCAAGGAGCCCCAGTAAAATTGAAGTCAATGGGAATCAGGGGGAAAACTCTCCAGTGGCTGGAGTCATACCCAGCACAAAGGAAGATGGTAGTGGTTATTGGAGGCCAATCATCTCAGCCCCAGGACATTGCTGCAGGATTTCCTCAGTGTCCTAGGCCCAACCATCTTCAGCTGCTTCATCAATGACCTTCCCTCCATCATAAGGTCAGAAATGGGGATGTTCGCTGATGAATGCACAGTGTTCAGTTCCATTCACAACCCCTCAAATAATGAAGCAGTCCAAGTCCGCATACAGCAAGACCTGGACAACATTCACACCAGACAAGTGCCAGGCAATGACCATCTCCAACAAGAGAGAGTCTAACCACCTCCCCTTGACATTCAACAGCATTACCATCGCCGAATCCCCCACCATCAACATCCTGGGGGTCACCATTGACTAGAAACTTAACTGGACCAGCCATATAAATACCGTGGCTACAAGAGCAGGTCAGAGGCTGGGTATTCTGCGGCGAGTGACTCACTTCCTGACTCCCCAAAGCCTTTCCACCATCTACAAGGCACAAGTCAGGAGTGTGATGGAATACTCTCCACTTGCCTGGATGAGTGCAGCTCCAACAACACTCAAGAAGCTCGACACCATTCAGGACAAATCAGCCCGCTTGATTGGCACCCCATCCACCACCCTAAACATTCACTCCCTTCACCACCGGCGCACAGTGGCTGCAGTGTGTACCATCCACAGGATGCACTGCAGCAACTCGCCAAGGCTTCTTCGACAGCACCTCCCAAACCCACGACCACTACCACCTAGAAGGACAAGAGCAGCACGTACATGGGAACAACACCACCTGCACGTTCCCCTCCAAGTCACACACCATCGTGACTTGGAAATATATCGCCGTTCCTTCATCGTCGCTGGGTCAAAATCCTGGAACTCCCTTCCTAAGAGCACCGTGGGAGAACCTTCACCACACGGACTGCAGCGGTTCAACAAGGCGGCTCACCACCACCTTCTCAAGGGCAATTAGGGATGGGCAATAAATGCCGGTCTCGCCAGCGATGCCCACATCCCATGAACGAATAATAAAAAAATTGTCAATCTCCCATAGGGGCCACAGAGTTGGTGAATTGGCAACCAGGAGGCATTGATTCAGAATTATCACTATAAGGAGGAAATGAGAGGACTCATTTTTTTCACACAGACCGTTATCAGAACATGGAATGCTTTAAACATAAGTGGCTACTGGAGCACCATTTCAAGGGATATTGGATATTTGTTTGAACAGAAGAATATACAATGGGAATGGGTTTGGAACGGATGGGTTCAGCATCAGCACAGGCACGACAGCCCGAATGGCAGCCTCCTGTGCTGCAATTTCTGCGGTCCTATCCATGAATAATATTGCAGAAGATCCACTAGTGTGTGTACACATACATTCACCTCAGCAGTTGAGATCTGATGAGACAATAGCACTTCGGTTCATGAGATCCTACTGTGCACTTGTGATATCCAGCATTAGTCAAAAAAAGGCTTGACAACACTTGTTCGATTCCTCTTGCAGTCACTATGCAGTATCTCCATAAGCTACGTATGGGAATGCACACAACTAATATGTGTGGGAATGCACAACTAAATATACTGTGATCTCCTAAAATATATATGTGAATGAACCCTTAAATTCTATAATGGCTTTATAAAATATACGGATGAATGTACACCTATATGTATAATAGCTTTCTTGAGATCCGAATTAAGAGCAAAGAAGAGCCCTTGGCCAGATTTTGTACATTTTACATTAGGTTTGCTGGTGGCACAAAGCTAAAATTGTCCTGAGAGCTTAAGACTCATTATTCAAATGTGCTGACCCTGCCCAGTCATCTCATGGGACTGGAGGTCTGGCTTGGACTAGGGTGCCAGCCATTCCCAGCACAGACTTGGCTGAAATCGCAAAATCCTGGCTGAAATCACAACTTCACTGCTCGTCGGAAGCATCGCTACAGGCAGAAGGGGCCTGGTTTAATATCTCATTAGAAGGGCGTCACTCTGGTAATTTACCACCCCCTCAGTATAGCACTGGAGTATCAGTCTAGATGATGTGAAAGAAAGAATTTGCATTTCTATAGCACCTTTCACGACCTCAGGACATCCCAAAGCACTTTACAGCCAATGAAGTGGTTTTGAAGCGTAACCACTGTTGTAATGTAGGAAATGGAGCAGCCAATTTGCGCACAGCAAGGTCCCACAAACAGCAATGCGATAATGATAAACAAATTATTTTTTTTTATTGATGTTGGTTGAGGGATAATTACAGGCTAGGATGCGGTGAGAACTCCCCTGCTCTTTTTCCTAAATAGTGCTGTGGGATCTTTTATGTCCTCCTGAGAAGGCAGAAAGGGCCCTCGGTTTAACATCTCATCCAAAAGATGGCACCTCCGACAGTGCAGCACTCCCTCAGTACTGCATTGGGAGTGTCAGCCTAGATTATGTGCTCAAGTCTCTGGAAAGGGACTTGAACGCACGAACCTTCTGACATCAGAGGCGAGAGCTGCCAACTGAACCAAGTTCGGACTCATGACATTCCTGTAGTCCTATTGCTGTGACCACAGGACTTCCATCTATGAAGTGAAACGCAGCAAGGTTGAGGAAAACAGGTTTGGGAGTTGCCCTGATGTCTTGGTTTCTAACTGCGTAGCCTAGTGTCACATAGACCCGGGAAGGTTTGATCCTTGTTCTGTGCTGAGTTAGTAGATCTCAGCAGGGGTTGATAGTGGGTCTGATAAGATTGGTCTTGTTAAACCCTGAACTGGGGAGGGGTGGAGAAAAACCATCACAGTTTCTCACTTCCAATACTTATCCAGCGACTTGTTTTGGAAAGTAAACATCGGGCAAGGTGAGTAACAGGCTCAGCTGCACCCACCTCCCCCGCCACGTTCAAATAGCTTGTTGACATATGGCATCACCAGTTACATAGTCAAGTGAGGAAGATGTGAGTTTGTAGAGGAGAGGCACTTAGGAACATAGGAACAGGAGTAGGCCATTCAGCCCCTCGAGCCTGTTCTGCCATTCAATTAGATCATGGCTGATCTGTATCTTAACTCCATCTACCCACCTTGGTTCCGTAACCCTTAATTCCCTTACCTAATAAAAATCTATCAATCTCAGTTTTCAAATTTTCAATTGACCCCCAGCCTCAACGACTTTTGGGGGAGAGAGTTTCAGATTTCCACTACCCCTCGTGTGAAGAAATGCTTCCTCACATCACCCCTGAACGGCCGAGCTCTAATTTTAAGGTTATGGCCCCTTGTTCTGGACTTTCCCACCGGAGGAATTAGTTTCTCTCTATCTACCCTATCAATTCCTTTAATCATCTTAAACACCTCAATTAGGTCACCCCTCAATCATTTGTTTTCACTGCACTTTCTTGGTGAGAATAGTCAGCACAGTCAGTGAGAGAAGTTTCCAGTATGTGTGTAGGCTGGTCAGAGATGCCAATCAGAGACTTTTGAGCGGTCAGACATTTTCCCCGCACAGGGAGTGCAGCGAGCATACAGCTATCTGTTTAATAATGTATGTTTTCAAGAAAACCAATGTGGAGCCATTCATCCTTGAAGAGATGCAGGTCTGACCTTCATCCCACTGCACCTTATCCCAGCCAGCAAAGGGTGCTAGAACTAACACAGAGAAAGGGCATCGGGGTTGTGTCATCGGCTTTATACAGAATGAAATGGATACCCAGTGCTTCAGATCTGCCCTTGGTTCAGTGGAGCTGTATGAGTTCCACGAATCACTCTTATTTCCTTGACAACCTAAACTCAGTGGCAAAGTGCGAGGTTTCAGAAGTACTTTCTACATCAGTTAATGGATGCCCTACATTTATTCTTTTAACCTATCTCCCAACTAGAGTATAGCCCTGACATAATGTTCACCTCAAACTCTATTTGGGGAAACAGTTTTCTGCTTGTTTTGCTTCTCTGGTTCATTAAGTTGTTACTTTCACTGTTGCCCACCTCCCACAAGAACTGCTGCAACACGCACAGCTCGAACAGTATATGGGTAATTGCTCAGCCCATGCGCTAGGTGGCTCTCTACTGGGAGGCAATGTCTAAACTGGTTGCAGCTTTTGCGCAATGGTTCCCAAACTATTGGACCCACCATGGAAGAATAGTAAATGGTAGGGTTGCCAATCCTCCCAGATTGCCCCGGAGTCTCCAGGAATTAAATATTCATTTCCAGGACACTGCTGTGGGCAACACAGGGAGAAATATCATAGGGGCATTAAAAGAGATGATGTATATTTTTTATTCGATGTATATTAGTTATAAAAATATTGGAGAAGGATTTAAAAAAAGGCTGTTTAGCTGGGCGGGGCGGTTGGAGGTGGGAGGTCATGTGATGAAACCTCCAGGAATACGTCCAATCAGAGTTGGCAACCTTATTGAATAGGGAGGTGAAGAATATCTGTTCACTTCCTTCTTTTTGTACGTCGATCCTGAGCAGACAAATTCACCAGTCCCCCAAGTACCGCTGAGTAAAACTGCTTTGTGGCTGGCCAGAACCCTAGATGAGGCCAAGTATTAGATCTTTGAACAGTCTTCGCGAAATTTAACTGCAAAAATGCACACCTCTTTTGTGTAAAATCAAATAAAGCCTTGACAAATGCTTTTCTCAGGAGCAGTCTGAGCGCTTTCCAGAAAAGTTTGAATTTTGAAATAATAATTAGGCATTTTCTTAATTTTGAAGATTTTTATACTTTACTATTGGTAGATTTTAAAGGAAAATAAAAGTGACATTTGAGTTTTCAACAGACCAACTAGGCCCAAGTCACCCCAAAGGCACCTCAACAGTCACTTCCCTCTCCCCCCACCCCCCACCTCCAAACTCTCCTCCAGTTCAGGTTTACACTCTTCTTCCATCCCCAGTAAGGTCTGCACTCTCCTTTCCCCTCCATCTCACTAATGCTGTCACTCTCCATTCCTATTTCTCCCTGTTTACTCTGCTCTTCGCTCCCCCCCTCGAAGCATCACTTCTGGTTTCCCCCTACAAAAGTACCAAACCTGTTTTCTCCCTTCTCTTCTGTGTTCCAAAGGTCCTGTCCCTTCAAATGTTTGCTGTATTTTCCCGCCCCACAACAGCTCCATTCCTGGCTCCCCCCACGCCCCTCAACCCCCCCCCCCCGCCTCCATCCAAAAGCGTTCTTGCTGTCTTTTCCCCCCTCCCCAACTTGATTTCCCTCCTCTCTCCTCATTCCCGAAGGGCTACTCTTGGCTTCTATTCCCTCCTGCTGACCCAAGCATTGTTCCATGCTCCTGAAAGGGCGGTGGAAGCAGTTTCAATAATAACTTTCAAAAGGGAATTGGATAAATACTCGAAGGGGAAAAAAATATGCAGTGCTATGGGGATAAGGCAGGGGAATGGGACTAATTGTATAGCTCTTTCAAAGAGCTGGTACAGGCATGATGGGCTGAGCGGCCTCCTTCTCTGCTGTATGATTCTACTGTAAGTGACTGATACCCAATATTGCGGGAATTCCTGCCCAAGGTGTACAACAGCATCAGTGACTTTCAATGGGATTGCCATTGGAAAAAGGACCTGGTCTATGCTGATTTTTGTCCATGACTACGGTCGGTACCTGAAAGATATTGACTACCCACACCAAACACAGACAATTGGAGTGCATTTTGCATGTTGGCACTCTGAGGCTCGGTGTGCAGACAGTATTAAGACTGACCTCTTTCTGTGCTGATTTTCCCTCTGCCAAGGTTTACTGAAACGGATTTGTTACTTTGGCTGAGATTAGCTAACTCAGAAAAAACTAGGGTTCTTCTGGTTTGTATAGCTGAATGTCGCAGTGGACAGTGCATTTACCCATTAACCCTTCGGGGGAGCCGCAAGAAATGTTATTAAATTTCCTTGGCAACCTAGGCTCAGTTGTAAATGCTAGTCCTGCAGTCCCACAATAAATAAAAAAGCAGGAAGTAATTTTCTGAAACGTTAACTGTCACAAGTGAGTTTTAACTGCGTCAGTCAGTCGGTCAGGGCATATTGCTCGAACACACCTAACGTTTGGTCTGTCAGCCCGTATCAAGTTTGTCTCATTGAACAGTAGTGAAATGTCAGCGAGTGAGAGAGATAGAGAGAGAGAGACACCAACTCACCTGACGATCTCACTCTGTTGGTAAGATAAACGCATCACCTTTAATGCAAAGCGAGAAAAATAGGAACAGGAGTTAGCCATTCAGCCCATCGAGCCTGTTCCACCTTCAGTTAGATCATGGCTGATCTGTATCTTAATTCCATCTACCCGCCTCGGTTCTGTAACCTTTAATACCCTTACCCAACAAAAATCTATCAATCTCAGTTTTGATATTTTCAATTGACCCCCCAGCCTCAACAGCTTTTTGGTGGGGAGAGTTCCAGATTTTCGCTACACCTCGAATGAAGAAGTGCTTCCTGACATCACCCCTGAACGGCCTAGCTCTAATTTTAAGGTTACACCCCCTTGTTCTGGACTCCCCCCACCAGTGGAAATCATTTCTCTCTATCTACCCTATCAAATCCTTTAACCATCTTAAACATCTCAATTAGATCACCCCTTAATCTTCTATTTCCAAGGGAATACCAGCTTAGTCTATGCAACCTGTCCTCATAATTTAACCCTTTTAACCCTTAAATGGCCTTCGACCCATCTCTATACATTAACTAGTTTATCTCCCATTGGAATGGTCAGTGAGTTGAAGGATATACTAGAGGTTTGGGAGTGATCCAGTGAGGAAGAGTGGATGCTGGGATGAGAAGGGTTGATCAGGGATTACCACATCAGTGCCCCTTTAAAAAAAAAGAGGTAAAGTGCTTATTTGGTTCTTAAACCAATCAGAATAGGTTGATAGCGGCAAAGTGTTTAACTTGAGCCAATGAAAAACCATTTAACACTATCCATTTAGAACGATCGGCTCAAATTTCCCAGAAATCAATCAGAAAATTAAAACAGGACACATTGTGCTGGAGACATGAAGTGTGACATTTGCAAGTTCTTTAATATTCTCTTACTAATCGATAGCCCATGGCATTGCTCATAAGTGGTCTGAGACATGGACTGTGGAAAGGAGCAGGTGGGTGGGGAGTGGAGTACAGGGAGGGGAAGGGAGGGGAGGGGAGGGGAGGGGAGGGGAAGGGAAGGGAGGGGAGTACGGGGAGGGGAGGGGAGGGGAGTACGGGGAGGGGAGTACGGGGAGGGGAGTACGGAGAGGGGAGGGGAGTACGGGGAGGGGAGTATGGGAAGGGGAGTACGGGGAGGGGAGGGGAGTGGAGTACAGGGAGGGGAGGGGAGCAGGTTGGTGGGGAGTGAAGTACAGGGAGGGGAGGGGAGCAGGTTGGTGGGGAGTGAAGTACAGGGAGGGGAGGGGAGCAGGTTGGTGGGGAGTGGAGTACAGGGAGGGGAGGGGAGCAGGTTGGTGGGGAGTGGAGTACAGGGAGGGGATGGGAGCAGTTTGGTGGGGAGTGGAGTACAGGGAGGGGAGGGGAGCAGGTTGGTGGGGAGTGGAGTACAGGGAGGGGATGGGAGCAGTTTGGTGGGGAGTGGAGTACAGGGAGGGGAGGGGAGCAGGTTGGTGGGGAGTGGAGTACAGGGAGGGGAGGGGAGCAGTTTGGTGGGGAGTGGAGTACAGGGAGGGGAGGGGAGCAGGTTGGTGGGGAGTGGAGTACAGGGAGGGGAGGGGAGCAGGTTGGTGGGGAGTGAAGTACAGGGAGGGGAGGGGAGCAGGTTGGTGGGGAGTGGAGTACAGGGAGGGGAGGGGAGCAGTTTGGTGGGGATTGGAGTACAGGGCGGTGATGGGAGTAAGTGGGTTAGGGCTGGAGTACAGCAAGTAAAGTGCCCAAGTTAGCATATGTCTTGGGGCTGAGGCTGGGAGTGGAGGTGTGCCTGAGGCTCAGACTGCAAGCAAACCTGTTGGGACTAAAGCTAGAGCTGGGAGTGTCCCTGGGCTGTGTTTGCTTAGAAGGCTGGACAAGGTGGTTCCTAAACATTATAATTAGTAATTGAGGATGTTCATCTTGCACAATAACAGTTCAATGAAGTCAGTCAGTGCTTCCATTTACTCGCAGGTTCCTTATTGTTCTGCGACTACTTTCTCTTCCCTCTTCTGCTGAAGGTGCTGTAGAATAGTTCCACACCCCCACTTCTACTCTCCAACTGCCATCCTGCCTGACATTTGTTAACTTGACACAGACAAGGAACAGAATTTGGAACAAATGTTACTCACCAAGCTAAAGCACAGATAGTGGGCTGAGAGTAACAATAGCACCTGCCCACAAGATTCTAGCTTTGCGTATCCTTAGTCACTACCTTGGCCTGTGACTGAGAATAGATTATGTGTCATGAGTAAAGGAAAAATTGACAGATGAGGGAGAGACTGAGTCTGTCCTTGTGTAGCTGCAGTTTGTACCAACAGACGCAAGGAATTATCGGACTTCTCTCACCGAGCTACAAGCAGCAAAGCTGCCTCTTAGCAATAACACAGCACTTAGACCACTCACCTGCTGAGGGAGGCTTTTGGTGTGTGGAAATAAAGAGCAATAATTAGGTTTGAAAAATTCTGAGAATTTTAGTGCAGTCGGGGATGGGAGCAGGTCCTGCAGCTATTTGTCAGCTTGGGGGATGGGACACAACCCTGCAAAATCAAATCGAAAAACGAGAGCAACAAGATGGAGTTCCCTGCTCTCCCCCCGCCCCCCACCATGGTTCTGTATATTGGCCCATTGTGATTCTGTACACTGGTGATGAATGGGCCAGGGTTTAGATGATTGTCATTTTATACAATAGAAATGGATGGAAAGGAGTTTGCTCCTTTAGGATTCCATAAAATGGGAGTGAATGCAAAGTGCTATAGTTCTTCAGGATTGCTTACAATGGGAGTGAATGGGAAAGGGTTTGGTTCTTTGGGATTGCTTACAATGGGAGTGAATGGGAAAGGGTTTGGTTCTTTGGGATTGCTTACAATGGGAGTGAATGGGAAAGGGTTTGGTTCTTTGGGATTGCTTACAATGAGAGTGAATGGGAAAGGGTTTGGTTCTTTGGGATTGCTTACAATGGGAGTGAATGGGAAAGAATTTGATCTGTTCAGTGGAAGTGACTTAGAGATATGTTGGCATGCCAGAATTCTATCCTTGAATTAGAATTTTCTTTGGAACATGCAGACACTGTCCACTGTCTTATTAAATATTATCCTGGATTAGCTTCAGTTTAGCCCACTGGCATGGTGCATTAAAGGACACACGACACTTGCATGGACTCAAGGGGCTGAATAGCCTATTCCTGTTCCTATGATGGCCACAGGTGAAGGGGGGGGGTCAGGCTGCAAATGGTCCCTGTGCAGTATGTCTACTAGAAAGTCAGTGGGTCAGAATTAAATAGGAATTGTTACCTTAAAGGGGAAGTTTCATCACTCGGGTGTTGAATTTTGTGCTCATTAAGGAGAGTGATGTTAGTGCTGGAAAATGCAACATGTCCTAGTTCAAGCGCCCACTGTCAGCATCGAGCCCTGCCAGGTAAGTGGTTGGACGCGGAATAAAGCTCCCTCTAGTCTGGCCCCGCAATGGAGAAAGATTTTCTCTATGCGCCAAGGGTAGCAAACACACGTTCTTTGTAAATGTGTTTATAATTTTGTTAAACCCAGTGGTGGAGAGGAAACCTTTCCCTATTGTCTCAACCCCAATCTCGGAAGAGATTGTTGCGCCAGAGTGACATTTTTCCAATTTCCACACTCGCCGTCCTAGAACCTTACAGCACAGAAGGAGGCCATTCGGCCCATCGCGCCTGTGCCGGCTCTTTGAAAGAGTTATCCAATTCGTCCCAGTCCCCCTGCTCTTTCCCCGTAGCCCTGCAAATGTCTACCTTTTCAAGTATAAATCCAACTCCCTTTTGAAAGTTACTATTGAATCTGCTTCCACCACCCTTTCAGGCAGTGAATTCCAGTCCTGCGGCCTCTCTGAGTGACAATGATGAGTTGGCGCTACATTAGGAGCAGGTTTGTGCTGTGGCCCCTGTCCACTAGCAACTGGGTTGAGACGGCCCAAACTTATTTCATGTAGGACCTTTGCAACCAGCAAACAGAAATGTGACTATCTAGTTATTAATCTGCATTTCACAATGGACAAGCATATTGAATCTACAATAGGTTCGGTAGATCACCATACTGTCATTGCAGTTAGGGATTTGCTTGGATTCTTATTCTCATTTTCCAGCCACAACGCGAGAGACCTTTTGGCAGTCAGTCCTTGTCGCCTCTGCACTGTGAGAATGCTGAGTCAATGATTGATTACAGAGCAGGTGAAAGGACCCAATGAAATCAAGAACGGAACACATTAGCATGATGAATGTTTCCCTGGCTGGAGATAGTGGTTGATGTTCGGGAATGATAAATTTGTACAGCGATACAGTACCTGTAATATCTCCCGAGTATTAGCACTCAGAGGGCATGAGAAATGAAGAGGGAAAGCAGTGTCAAGGCAGATATTGTACCGTGCTTTGAAAAGGCATCACTTTCTGCATTCTATGCTCGTTCAGATTCTGTGGAGCAAAATATACCGACAGAATATTCTATACATTGAAGTACAAGCCTGGATAAAGTTAATCTGTTAATAATCATGTGGTGCTTTCTGCTCAATGTAAAGTCAATATTTAAATCAGCTTTCTATCAGCAGGTCATTATTCACCAGCGTTTTAGCTGATTACACACAATTACAATCCGCTTCATCCTTACTGTTTAACCTCTGCATTTTTGAGGTCACAATGGAGAGAGACGTCGGTGATGGGGAATGGAACATTTTCTGCTTGTAATACCCGGTCCAGTAACGGACCAGTCAGTTACAGAATAAGGCCACAGTTACGCTGAAATTTTTGTGTCACCAATGTGTATCGGTGACACAAAATGGTTGCAAAGGTATCTGATTGCTATCCAGTGACGCCAGCTGGAAGTCAGCGTGAATTGGGTGTTGGGCGAGGACAGGATTGCATTTGGCCGTGGCATCCACAAGGGGAAGCTGGATAAGTACATGAGGGAGAAAGGAATAGAAGCATCTACAGATAGGGTGAGATGAAGTAGGGTGGGAACAGGCTCGTGTGGAGCATAAACACCGGCACAGACCAGTTGGGCCGAATGGCCTATTCCTGTGCTTTAAAATCTATGTAATTCATGTAAAAAGTGACACTGTAACTCTGGAATCAGATTGGGGAACTTACTCTGCAGCTCATTTGAACACGAGAAGCAAATCCCACATGGATGGGACTTTCAAACCCAAAGTCCAGCGCGCAGATTACAGAATAACTCTGAGTTCTCTTAGGTCAGTAGCACAGTAGAACATCTATTGAAGCTATGTCATTGTGACCTGCCCAACAAGATACACTTAGATGTTTCCCCAAGCTTGGGTGTTCTGTCAAATATTACATGTCAGCATTATGGGTCCCAGAATCAGCTTTAGCGTCTCAGGAAGAACCTGAAGGCGGCAAAGTGACAGTATATCTCCAGTCTCTATGACAGCTATGCACTAGAAAACAATCTCCTTTCACAGCACCACGAGTCACTGTCCGCCGTGGCTCAGTGGGTAGCACTCTCACCTCTGAGTTAGCAGGTTGTGGGTTCAAGCCTCACTCCAGAGACTTGAGCACAAAATCTAGGCTTATGCTCCAGTGCAGTACTGAGGGAGTGCTGCACTGTCGGAGGTGCAGTCTTTCAGATGAGACGTTAAACCGAGGCCCATTCTGCCCTCTCAGGTGGATGTAAAAGATCCCATGGTACTATTTCCAAGAAGGGTACTATTTCCAAGAAGAGCTGGGAAGTTCTCCCTGTGTCCTGGGCCAATATTTATCCCTCAACTAACATCATTAAAAGAGATTATCTGGTCATTATCACATTGCTGTTTATGGGATCTTGCTGTGCGTGAATTGCTTCTGTGTTTCCTACATTACAACAGTGACCACACTTCAAAAGTACTTCATTGGATACAAAGCGTTTTGGGAGATCCTAAGGTTGTGAAATGCACTAGATAAATTTTCTTTTTCTTTTGCAGTTTAACTATACACAAAATCTCCCTTCGCTTATCTCCAGCAATGCCTCAGTTACTGACTGCACCAGTCAAGCATTTCCATTTCCCACTTAGCCATTCTTATGGCATCTTAGAGCATGAGATGACTAATTTAAGGTTTGATTTTATGAAGAAACTGTGCTCCAGATGTGGAGCCTTGCCTGTCCAGAAGCACATATCGTGAATACGAGCATGTGTTACCTACAATGTGTGTTCTGATGTTTTCATAAAATTACCCCTTCAGTGCTAAATTTTGTGGCGTTCTTTTCCCCGCTGTAGACTCACCAAGAATCGAATTGAAACTGTCCCAAGGTCATTTCACAAAGGAACCTGGAACAGGAGACTTTTTTTTATCACAGCGTTCAGGGTTAGATTCAAACCCAGATACTTACCTCCCCTGATAGTTTAAATAAGTAACAACATGACTTGATATAACCCTGAGCCATACAGGCCAGAGAGTCCAGGATCAGTCGGCCCCTCCAGTCTGTGCTGAGCTGGCTGATCTCAGTCAGGGCAGCAGTAAGTGTGGTACAATTAACCTCAGTACGTACCCGTGCGCCATGAAGTGGAGAGATCAGCCAGGATCCTGCTCCTGCTCATCCCTGCTTGAAAGTCACGGGAGAAAGGATCAAAGACTTACAAACTGCCAACAAAAATACTAGGTATTTGCTCCAAGATGTCAGCAGCACTCGTAGTAAATATTTAGTAAACTAGAACAGTATCTAGGAGTGGAACACCCTGACTGCTCCAAATGCCTGCATCAACTCCTCACATCAAATGCTGGACCGCTGAAGATTGTCTGAGCGATTCTGAATGAGATCCTACTTTCAGTCCCACTCTGGAAACTAGCCCAGTGAATTGTCCAAAGGCCCTTTGAGAGTACAGGGGCGTAGCAAAGCTCAGCTGTATAGTTTTCCTCCTGCTAGCCACTCCCCTTTACTTATTGTCTCTGTTGGGGGGGGGGGGAGGGCCCTTGATGGAATGTGCACAGGTGTGTGCGGTGACCTTTGGCATTTAAGGAGGACCTTTTGCTTGGATAACGTTGGTTTGATTGTTCCCACGGACAGTATGTCTGAGTCTATCTGCAAAGAAGGAGGACAGGTTGTTTGATCTGGTAATTAGTGAGATGAGGGGCAGGTGTATCCGTCAGTAGGCCTCTTGCCTCATGTAACAATTTTTGCTTTGCCCTGGAGGAGTGAGAAATGTGTGAGTCAAGCATTGAAGAGGCAAGTTTTTCTGTCGTTGAAATCTGAATTGATTGTTCTGTATCGAGAAGCACCTCGGACTGAGGATAAATATGACAAGCTTTCATTAGCACTTCAGTCCACGTGATTAAACCAGTCTGCTCCAGGTCATGGTGGTGAGCTGGAACTCCACAATGCCCAAGAGGCTATGTATTGTTTCTAATCTCAGTTAAAGAACTCTGATCAAAGGACTTTAAGAATCAGAAAACAATTTGTAACATTAGCCTCAGATTAACGTAGCTGTAAGTAAAGTATAATATTTTGATTTCATCGGATATAATTTTGCTTATGTATAATTTTACTTACAATAAACACCATTTAATAGTTTAGCCTGAATGATGTAGTCATTTAGGGTGGTGTTTTTTCACTGATTTGGAGAGATCAGGAATACACTGTGGTATCCTGTACCGTTTCTGGTACACATCCACCAGTATCAGGTTTCATTGTTTACCATAAACCTGTCAACCCAAATATTTTGTGTACAAGGTCATGTTTCAGTCGATAAGAACCATGGCCGTGTCTATGGAAGCAAACTATTGCCATGGGCATGAATAAAGAGTGTCAGAGGTAGTCCATGTTGTAACACCTCAACTGCCCTCCCGACCCCCCACTCCATTCCTTGACCCAACTAAACTCCAGAGCCCAAAAAAATAAATTACTTCAACCCTTAAACCTACATCGTCTCAGTGCAAGTAAAACCACTCTTAAGAAACAATAGTGTATCAATTTATTTCTTCCACAAGCACTGTGTAATCAAAATGTACAATGGCTTTATAAATTATGCATGTGAATATAGACTCCTGAAAATTCAATAAAAAAGATTCCAAATAAAAGAAAATGTTTGAGAACAGCTAACACAGAACAGATTAGGAAGGAACCTCGGGCTTTTCTGGCCTGTGTGCATTCGGATGTGTGTTATCCTGCGGGCAACATTCTCTGACTTGTAATCTGTTTGTTACTCTCTGGACTGTTTTATTTCAATTTGTTCTCGGGATGTGGGTGACGTTGGCAAGATCGTCATTTGTTGCCCGTCCTTGGTTGCCCTTGAATCGCTGCAATCCTTCCGGTGACAGTGCTCCCTGAATGGTGTTAGGCAGAGAACACAAGGATTTTGACTCAGTGACAATGAAGGACCAGAATGTGTGTTATCCCAAATTTAAGACATAATAAGATTAGGGACAGGAATAGGCTATTTAGCCCTTTGTGCCTGCTCCGCCATTCAATTAGATCATGGTTGATCTGTAACTCTACTCCATTTTCCCGTCTTTGTTCCATATCCCTTACGTAACAAAATCTATCGATCTCAATATTCAAAGCTCCAATTGTCCTCGTATCCACACCCCAGATTGCATGATATCCTGTGTGAACACACTCTAGACTGTGTCTGTAACACATTTTGGACTGCATGTTATTCTGTATGTACGCACACCAGATAGCATGTTATTCTGCAGTGTGTAACCCACACTACAAGTTGTATTATCCTGTACCTAACACACACAAGAATCATAGAAAGGTTACAGCACAGAAGGAGGCCATTCGGCCCCTCCAGTCCGTGCCGGCTCTATGCAAGAGTAATCATTCACACCCCCGCCCTATCCCCATAGCCCTGCAAATGTTTTCCTTTCCAAGTACTTATCCAGTTCCCCTTTGAAGGCCATGATTGAATCTGCCTCCACCACCCCCTCTGGCAGTGCATTCCAGATCCTAACCACTCACTGTGTAAAAAAGATTTACCTCTTGTCACCTTTAGTTCTTTTGCCAATCACCTTAAATCCGTGTCCTCTGGTTCTTGACCCTTCCGTCAATGAGAACAGTTTCTCTCTATCTACACTGTCTAGACCCTTCATGATTTTAAATACCTCTATCAAATCTCCTCGCAGCCTTCTCTGTTCCAAGGAGAACAACCCCAGCTTCTCCAGTCTATCCACGTAACTAAAGTCCCTCATCCCTCAACAAGTTTCAGATTAAATTGTACTGCCTTTGTGTCCCCAACAAGAGTGAAGATGTTTGCTCTCCATTTATCAGTCAAGGCTGGCATTTGAATTCCTGTGTCCCATTGACAAATCTAGCCTCCCACCCACTGAGCGAGCTCTCGCCACCTACAAATTACTTTGCATTCATTTTCAAATAGGAATCTTCTGCCAGGAAAAGGGTATTATCGAGAAGCAATAATGAAAGTTGATCCCTCTCTCGCACAAATTCACATCATTGCCGAGGTTAACTGTTTATTTACTGTTTAATAAAGAGCACTGATTGCACAAAGGTAATTTTCGCTGCGGAACACTGGCTTTATCTGATCTTGTTATAGAGTCTGTTGCCTTGATTAGTGGGCCTTCTCCTTGAACCACTGCAATCCTTGTGGTGACAGTGCTCTCTGAATGTTGTCAGGCAGAGAATGCTAGGAATTTGATTCTGTGACGATAAGTGGCCAGAATATGTCTTATCCTGTACACAACACACTCCAGGCTGTGTTGTGTGTGACAATCACTGCAGAATACCAAACCTTTTTTTCTTCTTCCTTCGAATTTTTTCACCCAGAGGGTGGTGGGGGGTCTGGAACTCACTGCCTGTGAGGGTGGTAGAGGCAGAAACCCTCAACTCATTTAAAAAATACTTGGATGTGCACCTGAAGAGCCGTGACCTGAAGGGCTGCAGACCAAATGCGGGAAAATGGGGTTCGGCTCGTTTCTCAGCCGGCGCGGACACGATGGGCCGAATGGCCTCCTTCTGTGCCGTAAATTTTCTATGATTCTCTGATACCTCCTGACTTCTCATTGGGTACAAGTTAATAGGTACCTCACCCAAGTGGCCATTTTTCAGCTGTGAGTGACATCTGGCTATCACTCGCGCGTGCGCGCGCACGCACACACGCACGCACGCACGCACGCACGCACACACACACACACGTTTTAAGGAGCGACTCAAAGAAGTTAGGGAGGGAATTTCAGAGCTGAAGGCTTAGGCAGCTAAAGGCACGGCCGCCAATGGTGCAGCGATGAAAATTAGAGATGCGTAAGAGGCCAGAACTGGAGGAGCGCAGAGATCAAGATCACTGAGGGTTTCACGGCTGGAGGAGGTTACAAGGTTAACTGGATAGCACAGGCTGATTTTTCACCCCTTCCTAGGCCAAGGCCAGTGAGACAAAGGAACAAGTTCTTACCCTTCCTGCCGTCCCAGCTGAGATTAGCTAAGTGAACACCAACCTGGATTCTAAATAGCACGGAGCGCGTTTAATGCAGTGAGTAACTGAGCCATTCTGAGCTGTGTGGAGTGGGCTGATCACAGCCAGAGCAGTGGTAAATGTTGTTGCCTCACCCTTGGGTTAGGAAGGGAAAGATCATCTCGGATTCCAGCTCCTATTCGCCGTCCAGCACCATCTTGCGGAAAGTGTGCGTGAGGACATTGGATGGGGGCAGAGCCTTGACTGAATAGAAACATAGAAAATAGGAGAAGGAGCAGGCCATTCGGCCCTTCCAGCCTGTTCCGCCATTCAATATGATCATGGCTGATCCTCTATCTCAATACCATATTCCCGCGCTCCCCCCATACCCCTTGATGCCTTTTGTGTCTAGAAATCTATCTAGCTCCTTCTTAAATATATTCAGTGACTTGGCCTCCACAGCCTTCTGTGGTTGAGAATTCCACAGGTTCACCACCCTCATCCAAAAGACGGCACCTCCGACAGTGCAGCACTCCCTTAGTATTGTACTGGGAGTGTTAGCTTAGATTACGTGCTCAAGTCCCTGGAGTGGGGCTTGAATCCGCAGCCTTCTGACTCAGAGACGAGAGTGCTCCCCCACTGAGCCACGACTGTCAACCTACCAGAGAGTACCAATATATGTATCTAATTAGCAAGCATCATCCATTTCCTTAAATTGACAGAACCACTGTTAACGGAAATTAGAAACAGATAGAATGGAGAGCTGATTCCTATAATGATCCCCTCCAATTAATATCTAAAAGTCAATGAGAAAGTTCAGATCTGTAATAATGTAACACGGAGAATGTGCATTTCATTAGAAATTATCTAATATTTCATCCCTAGGGTTTCTTAAGTAAAGATGATTTTTCTCATTCTTTGTTCAATTAAATCTTTGCAATATGATTTTGCACAGGACCTTAGCACAAATGGCAAGCTTTTACAAATTCTTAATATCACAGAAAATTATCATCCTGTTGTGCGTCAAAGATATTAAAATATTCAAGATACAAACAGCAGAATCAAAAATAGAACAAGGATGCGTGGGAATCCTATGTAACAGCCAGAGTTACAGACTGGAATCTAATTGAGGGGTTCAGGAGCTTTATATATTGGATAATGGGTAACTGGAAGTGAGTTCCAGGCTGGAATCTAAACAAAGGCTTCAGATGGTTTATATATAGCATAATGGACACCTGAGAGTGAGTTACAGGCTAGAATCTAATCGAGTTGTTTGGGTGATTTATATATTGAATAATGGATACCTGGGAGTGAGTTACAGTCTGGAATCTAGTCAAGGAGTTCAGATAGTTTATATGTAGAGTAACGGATACTCAGGAGTGAATTAATGGCTGGAATCCAATTGAGAGATTCAGATGGTTTATATATAGAATAATGGGCACTTGGGAGACTTGCAGGCCGGAATCTAATCGAGGGATTAATTGGTTTGTATATGACAGAAAATCTGGCGACTAATCAAGAGGTTCAGATGATTGATGCAATAGCATTCCAGCCGCCTAATGAATAAAGACATCACTCAATGTCATACTAAGTATTGCAGATTACATGATCTGATATTGTATCCTGTGCTGAGCTGGCTGATTTGAGCCAGGGCAGCGATTGGGGGCCACTACATTTGACTTCAGCACCAGTGGGCTAGGGTAGGGGGAAAAAAACCCAGCAAAGGTTCCCGCTCTGGAGCACTGTCTGCTGACACCAGTCGGAAAATACACACGCACGCGCACAGACACTGGGCGACAACAGGATCAGGCTCAGCAGTGCTGCCGAACTGTCTTCGGCTCAGTCACCCGTGGGAGCGGTCGGAGCACGCACGGGACGTGCTCCGACCATTTCTAACACAGGACCCCAATTTTCATAATAAAAGGGGCCTAACGCCTAAAACAGGCGGGCGCTTTGGACGCCCAGGCAGTAGGACCCTTTCAAAATGGCGCCAGCCGTGTCGTGTGGGGTCGGGGTCGTATGGCTGCCCAGTTAACACCAGGCGAAACGAGTTAAAATCGACCCTGTGGAATGAAAGACTTCTTTCCGCCAACTTTCAACGGACTACATGAAATCAGGGGCAATCTCATCCATTTGCTAGTCAGTATGGGCTCGTAGAACACAATCCTCCCTCATCTGCTACTAAGGGGGTAACTTTACAAGTTGCCACACCCAACAGGGAGCCTCACGTGTCGGAAGCACATATTGAAATTTCGGGCACGAATTCAGACGGGCAACAGTCCCCACCACCTCCCCCACCGCCCCCCCCCCCCACCGCCCCCACCACCTCCGCCCCCACCACCTCCCCCCACCCCCCCCCCACCACCTCCGAGAGTGTAAACTCAGCAGATTATCCGCTATATTACATCGAAAGAGGGCACAGGGTGGCTGGTGTGGAAACTGGGCAGGGATGGAGGGGAGATATCACACCGGGATAGTAGAGGGGCACTTCTGAGTTTGGGGGATGAAGCGTATTACATAGAATTACGACGAGTCTACAGCACAGAAACAGGCCATTCGGCCCTTCTGGTCTGTGCCGGCGTTTATGCTCCACACGAGCCTCCTCTCACCCCTCTTCATCTAACCCTATCCGCACGTCCTTCTATTCCTTTCTTCCTCATGTGTTTATCCAGCTTCTCCTTAAATGCATCTATGCTATTCACCTCAACTACTCCTTGTGGTGGCAAGTTCCACATTCTAACCACTCCTTGGGGAAAGAAGTTTCTCCCAAATTCCTTATTGGATTTATTAGTGACTATCTTATATTTATGACCCCTAGTTTTGGACTCCCCCACAAATGGAAACATCTTCTTCTCTACGTCTACCTTATCAAACCCCTTCATAATTTTAAAGACCTCTACTAGGTCACCCCTCAGCCTTCTCCTTTCATAAGAAGGTAAGCAAATGAGTTTTTTCTGAATTTCCTATTGGATTTATTGGTGACTATCTCACATTTGCGGCCCCTAGTTTTGGTCTCCCTCACAAGCGGAAACATCTTCTCTCTGTCCACCTTATCAAGCCCCTTCATAATTTTAAAGATCTCTATTAGGTCACCCCTCAGCCTTCTCTTTTCTCGAGAAAAGAGCCCCAGCCTGTTCATCCTTTCCTGATAAGTATGTCCTCTCAGTTCTGGTATTATCCTTGTGAATCTTTTTTGCACCCTCTCCAATGCCTCTATATATGTTTACAATTCATCTTTATAATATGGAGACCAGAACTGTGCACAGTACTCCCAAGTGTGGTCTAACCAAGGTTCTATAGAAGATTGTGGTGTCACTCTCTCTCTCTCTCTCTCTGCCTTTTGGGTCTCTTTCTCTCTGTCTGTGTAATTTGACACAATGTGTATTCAGTGTACTGGGACCTACTGTTTTCCGTGGCTAACCTGTCTGAACACCAACGACACCTTTTGATTGGTGTGATGGTGTCCCAACCTAATATAAGATATGCGATTTGAGAACCTCTTATTCATTCACTCACCTGACGAAGGGGATAATCTCCGAAAGCTTGTGATTTTAAAATAAAATTGTTGGACTATAACCTGGTGTTGTAAGATTCCTTACTGTAGAAGATTAACATAACTTCTCTGCTTTTCAATTCTGTTCCTCTAGAATTGAACCCCAAGTGCTTGGTTTGATTTTTTTATGGTATTGGTATTAATGGGATAAAGCAAAACGATCCTGTGCTAACCTAATCTTGGAGTGCTCGCTTTAACATTGGAGAGTGCATGAAATGGGTAAGTGTTCCAGTCTCTTGCACTACCATCCCTCACCTCGACGAGCGTAAAATTTCATAAAGGGGGAGAAAAAGTCATTAAAAATAAATATTAGTCGGCGCTCAAAAGTGCAGTTTCTAATTGAACATCATGTTCTCTGTGTATTCTCATTACTTTTATGCCTTTTTCTTTTTTTGGCGTTGTCAGCTCTCCCTGTTCTACCTGTTTCTAATTTCCATTAACAGTGGGCCTGCTAATTGCATTGGTTCTTGCTAATCAGGCTCAGGTAATCATTCTCTGTGAAGGAAGCTGGAACACAAAATGGAATGTTCTGACATTGAAGCATTAAGGAAACGGCAGGTGTTCTGCTCCTTGGCACCAGTCTGCGAAAGGATTGTGGATGGGGCCAGCTGCTATAAATCATCTCTAGCACAGCGTGAGTCAAGGGAAGAAGTCTTTACAGGAAAGCATAGATGGAGTCAATCGCACCTTTCACTGTTTAATTATCAAACTGTGTGTTTTTTCAGAAGGTATATAATTCCATTTATTTTAGAAAGAAAAAACTTGCATTTATATTGCGCCTTTCACAACCTCAGGGCGTCCCAAAGCACTTTACAGCCAATGAGGTACTTTTGAATTTTAGTGACTGTTGTCCTGGTGGTGGGATTGATACTGGACCCAACACCAGGGAGAACTCCCCTCTTCTTCTTCAAAATAGTGCCATGGGATCTTTTATATCCACCTGAGAGGGCAGACAGAGCCTTGGTTTAACATCTCATTCGAGAGATGGCACCTCCAACAGCGCCACAGTCTATCAGTACTGTGGTGAAGCACCAGGCTAGATTTTGTGCTCAAGTTTCTGTAGTGGGATTTTAACCCATGACCTTCTGACCTCAGAGCCAAGAGTGCTACCATTGAGCCACAGCTGATATCTGAATGCCAAAAAACAGTCAGCTTGTATAGAATGGTATCCCAGTATTAATCAGCACCTTCAAGAGAGGAGAGGAAAAGCTTTAAATTAAAAAAAATACATTCATTGGGTTTCAGAGAGGAGTCTGTTCCTTCATCGTCGCTGGGTCAAAATCCTGGAACTCCCTTCCTAACAGCACTGTGGGAGAACCGTCACCACACGGACTGCAGCGGTTCAAGAAGGCGGCTCACCACCACTTTCTCAAGGGCAATTAGGGATGGGCAATAAATGCCGGCCTCGCCAGCGACTCCCACATCCCATGAACGAATGAAAAAAAAGGAAAAAACACATCCAGCCATATTGAACTTTTATTTATATCGCAAATTTTCACAGATCAAAGTCAAGGACTTTCTCAATCCCCTTCTCTTCTTTCTCCTTGTTTTATTGCTAATAAGCTCTTTTATGCTACATTGTCAAAGCATTGTCACTCATTAATCCAATAGGGAATTCCAGAGAAATTTCTTTACCCAGAGAGCGTTTAGAATGTGGAACTCACTACCACAAGGAGTAGTTGAGGCGAATAGCATAGATGCATTTAAAGGGAAGCTAAATAAACACGAGGGAGAAAGGAATAGAAGGATATGCTGATAGGGTTAGATGAAGTAGGGAGAGAGGAGGCTCGTGTGGAGCATAAAAGTCAGCATAGACTTGTTGGGCCAAATGGCCTGTTTCTGTGCTGTAAAATTCTATGTAATTCTATGTAATTGTACATTAGACACAGAAAGTGTTGTTTACATTCTATGTCTTTGGTCTGTCCTTGGGGCATGTTGCTCATCATACTGCCTGTAATGATCCAGCACTGCGTGACGGTGCCCACCACACTACCAACAACACTAGGCCTCTCAGCCATGCACACTGGAGAACCCCTCCCATTGTACAAAGTACCTGAGGGTTTTTTTTAAAGTGGGGTGTGGACTGCCACTTATTCTAATGTCATAATGTTTTATGACAAAATTTTAAAAGATAGTAAGGAGAATATTTTGTAACGTATACAAAGCAGGCAGTGAACGATGAAATGTCTTTGGGTTGTGTTCAAGTTAATTTCGGTAATTGTATTGTATTGTATAGGAATCATAGTAATATCTCTGATTGCTTCTCACGGGGTCTCTCTGTTTTGGGAATTGGGGCGAGAATCCTACCTTTTCTAAGTTTCCATTGATTGTTCCTTGTGTGTGTCAGGCTGTTCGGGCTTGCTGTCTCTCTCCACCTCTTCTAAAAACTCATTTTGTTGACTCTCCTCCCTTATTCTTTCCTGACTCCGGACTTGGTTCATCCCACCCTATCTCAGTCCTACCATTGGTGGCCGAGCTTTCAGCTGCCTGGATCCCGCTCTCCTGAACTCCCTCCCAAACCCTTTGGCCTCTGTAGTTCTTTCTTCACCTTTAAAAACTTTCTCAAGGCTCATTTTTCTCACTCGAGCCTTCAATCACCCTTTCTAAACTCTCCCTCCTGGCTTGTTTTTTAAAACAAACTTTTCCCACCACTCTGTGAAGCACCTTGAGACATTTTAAATGTTAAAGGAACTAAAATAAATATAAGTTTTTTTTTGCTCTGCCCTTCTCCCCCCACACCCGATAAAGTGTTGAGATGTGCTTTAACGTCTCATCCGAAAGACGGTACCTCCAGCACTCCCTCCGTACTGCAGTGGGATTGTCAGCCTAGATAATGTGCTCAAGTCTCGAGAGTGGAACTTGAACCCATGACCTTCTGACTCTGAGGCAAGAGTGTTACCCACTGAGCCAAGGTTGACACTACTTTTTGTGGTGGAGTTAACCACAAAAAATCATTTGTGTGTGCCTCCACCATTGATTAACACTCTCTCTGTGGTGATCAGCTGCCCAATTTTCTTCATCCTGCTGTTCAGAGAGGTACGAGAGCAGCCTGGAGCGACTTGCCTCTTGATGTCTTGCCTCCCTACTGTAGGTTGGAGGCTCTTGGCCTGTACTTGGCATCTCCTTTCATTGACCTGGGTGAATTGCGGGTGCAAAGTCCTTTGCCGTACCGCATCAAATTATTCTTTGCAAGGACTCTATCTTCAAAAAAGAAAAGCATTTGGTAACCATTACTTTTTGCATTAGGAGAGAAGGAGCCAGAAGACATCCTTCATCTATTGAAAAAACAAACTCCCCTCTAATTTTCTTTCCCGTGTTTCCCGCTGCTCACCGTTCAGTACTCAGTCCAAATGGTCATCCCTACAGCGTGGCTCTAGACAGTGAGGGGTGGAGGTCTTTCAACCATGGGAGAACATTATAGCTAGAATCATAGAATCTTACAGCACAGAGGAGACCATTTAGCCCATCGTGCATGTGCTGGCCCTTTGAAAGAGCTATCCAATTAGTCCCACTCCCCTGCTCTTTCTCTGTAGCCCTGCAAATTCTTTCCTAGTCAAGTGTTTATCCAATTCACTTTTGAAAGTTACTATTGAAGCTGCTTCCGCCACTGCATTCCAGATCATAACCACTCCCTGCATAAAAAAAAATCCTCTTCATCTCCCCTCTGGTTCTTTTGCCAATTATCTTAAATCTGCGTCGTCTGTTTACCGACCCTCCTGCCAGTGGGAACAGTTTCTGCTCTCTTTCACCTGATGTTCACATGCACATTACACAGCAGGGGGCAGGGGTCGCTGGAAGGTGAGCCCTGACTCATTTTGTCCCCTCCCGACACCAGTCACCCCTCAACTGTTGCCCTGACTGAGACCGAACGAAGGATGGGCCAGCTATTGAACTTGGGATCTTGCTGTGCACCTCAGTTCCATGCCAGGCAGTGAACTTACAAACTGAGCCTCCAGGGAAGGTCTACATAACTTGATGTGCATATAAAGCAATGATGTGTTTTGGTTGTCATTGAGCTTGTCATTGAGCTATGTGTCAGTAAGATAGTGAAAAAAAGAAGACGTGCATTTATATAGCACCTGGCACAACCTCAGGATGTCCCAAAGTGCTTTACAGCCAATGAAGTACTTTTTGAAGTGTAGTCACTGTCATTGTGTAGGAAACTCAGTTTGAGCACAGCAAGATCCCACAAACAGCAATGTAATAATGACCAGATCATCTGTTTTAGTGATGTTGGTAAGTGAATAAATATTGGCCAGGACCCGGTGAGAACTCTCCCTCATTTCTTCGAAAAGTGCCAGTGGATCCTTTACGTCCACTTGAGAGGGCAGACAGGTCCTTGATTTAACGTCTCATGCAAAAGACGGCACCTCCGCCAGTGCAGCACTCCTTTAGTACTGCATTCGAAGTGTCAGACTCCACTATGTGCCCAAGTGCCTGGAGTGGGACTCAGACCCACGATCTTCTGACCCAGGGGCGAGAGTGCTGCCACTGACTGAGCCACGGCTGACAGCTAAGTGAAGAAGGATTGGCCAGACAAACTTTCTATGCGTACATTCAGTCACTTTCTGGGACAGAACACGTTCCCGAAACAGCAGAAGAGCTCAACAGCCCTGCCAGGTTTTAGTGGCGAATTGAAGGAGCAAGTTCCCGCATTTGCACACGGGCAGTAAAACGCTAAAATCGTGAACTTGCTGCTGGTGGTGAGCGAGTGATATGACAGCTTCGAATTAAAGGGACATCACACGCTGCAATCAGGGAAATCATTGATAAAGTGTAAACTTGCTCGTCTGCCCAGCTGGAAAGTAACTAATTACGTCACCAAACAGGTACGCTTAAAAATACCAGGACTAAACTAACTTTTAACAGCGTGGATAGTCTTAATCACTGCCAAACAACTAAAAATTAAATTTTAAAAATGTGGATTCTCATATTACTACTTATTTTAATAGTTTTTGGTCATTTAAAAAAAAATTAAAATTAAAAAATTATTATTTTTTTACTTTCTCCTTCTGTCTCTTTAATTTAATTCAATTATTTCATAAGAACATAAGAACATAAGAAATAGGAGCAGGAGTAGGCCAATCGGCCCCTTGAGCCTGCTCCGCCATTCAATAAGATCATAGAGTCATAGAGTCATAGAGTTATACAGCACGGATAGAGGCCCTTCGGCCCATCGTGTCCGCGCCGGCCATCAGCCCTGTCTACTCTAATCCCATATTCCAGCATTTGGTCCGTAGCCTTGTATGCTATGGCATTTCAAGTGCTCATCCAAATGCTTCTTGAATGTTGTGAGGGTTCCTGCCTCCACAACCCTTTCAGGCAGTGAGTTCCAGACTCCAACCACCCTCTGGGTGAAAAAGTTCTTTCTCAAATCCCCTCTAAACCTCCCGCCTTTTACCTTGAATCTATGTCCCCTTGTTATAGTACCCTCAACGAAGGGAAAAAGCTCCTTAGTATCCATCCTATCTGTGCCCCTCATAATTTTGTACACCTCAATCATGTCCCCCCTCAGCCTCCTCTGCTCCAAGGAAAACAAACCCAATCTTCCCAGTCTCTCTTCATAGCTGAAGCGCTCCAGCCCTGGTAACATCCTGGTGAATCTCCTCTGCACCCTCTCCAAAGCGATCACATCCCTCCTGTAGTGTGGCGACCAGAACTGCACACAGTACTCCAGCTGTGCCCTAACCAGTGTTTTATACAGCTCCATCATAACCTCCTTGCTCTTATATTCTATGCCTCGGCTAATAAAGGCAAGTATCCCATATGCCTTCTTTACCACCTTATCTACCTGTTCCGCCGCCTTCAGGGATCTGTGAACTTGCACACCAAGATCCCTCTGACCCTCTGTCTTGCCTAGGGTCCTCCCATTCATTGTGTATTCCCTTGCCTTGTTAGTCCCTCCAAAGTGCATCACCTCGCACTTTTCCGGGTTAAATTCCATTTGCCACTGTTCCGCCCATCTGACCAACCCATCTATATCGTCCTGCAGACTGAGGCTATCCTCCTCGCTATTTACCACCCTACCAATTTTTGTATCATCAGCGAACTTACTGATCATACCTTTTACATTCATATCCAAGTCATTAATGTAGACCACAAACAGCAAGGGACCCAGCACCGATCCCTGTGGTACCCCACTGGCCACAGGCTTCCAGTCACAAAAACAACCTTCGACCATCACCCTCTGCCTTCTGCCACTAAGCCAGTTTTGTATCCAAAGTGCCAAGGCACCCTGGATTCCATGGGCTCGTACCTTCTTGACCAGTCTCCTGTGCGGGACTTTATCGAAGGCCTTACTGAAATCCATGTATACCACATCCACTGCGTTACCCTCATCCACACGCCTAGTCACCCCCTCAAAAAATTCAATCAAATTAGTCAGACATGATCTTCCCTTGACAAAGCCATGTTGACTATCCCTGATTAATCCTTGCTTCTCCAAGTGGAGACTAATTTTGTCCTTCAGAATTTTTTCCAATAATTTTCCTACCACTGATGTTAGGCTCACTGGCCTGTAGTTCCCCGGTTTTTCCCTACTCCCCTTCTTGAATAATGGTATTACATTAGCGGTTCTCCAGTCCTCTGGCACATCCCCTGTGGCCAGAGAGGTTCTGAATATATGTGTCAGAGCCCCCGCAATCTCCTCCTTTGCCTCACACAGCAGCCTGGGATACATTTCGTCCGGGCCTGGGGATTTATCCATTTTTAGGCCTGCTAAAACCGCCAATACCTCCTCCCGCTCGATGTTAATATGTTCGAGTATATCACAGTCCCCCTGCCGTATTTCTATGTCTACATCGTCCTTCTCCATAGTGAAAACAGATGCAAAAAATTCATTTAGAACCCCTCCTACATCTGCCGGCTCCACACACAGATTGCCATTTTTGTCCCTAATGGGCCCTATTTTTTCCCTAGTCATCCTCTTACCCTTAATATACTTATAAAACATCTTAGGATTTTCCTTTATTTTGCTCGCCAGTGTTATTTCATGGCCCCTCCTTGATCTCCTAATTTCTTTTTTAAGTATCCCCCTGCACTTTTTGTACTCCTCTAGGGCTTCCTCCGTCTTTAGCCTTTTGTATCTGCCAAAAGCCCTCCTTTTTTTCCTAATCCATTCTCGTATATCCCCTGACATCCAAGGTTCCCTGGAGTTCTTGGAACCACCCTTGACCTTTACGGGAACATGTTGCCATTGTATGGTCTCAATCTCCCTTCTGAAAGACTCCCATTGCTCCGATGCGGATTTTCCTACAAGCAGCTGATCCCAGTCCATTTTGGTCAGATCCTGCCTTATCCTATTAAAATCGGCCTTCCCCCAATTTAGAACCTTTATTTCCGGCCCCTCCCTGTCCTTTTCCATGACCACCTTAAATCTCACCGAATTATGGTCACTGTCACCAAAGTGCTCACCGACTAGCACTTCTTCCACTTGGCCGGTCACATTCCCTAGAATTAGGTCCAGTACCGCCCCCTCTCTTGTAGGACTTTCTACATGCTGGCTCAAAAAGCTCTCCTGGATGCACGTTAAGAATTTTGTACCCTCTAAGCCTTTTACACTCTGAGTATCCCAGTTAATATTGGGGAAGTTGAAATCCCCCACTATTATTACCCTATTATTTGCACAATTTTCTGAGATTTGCCTACATATCTGTTCCTCGATCTCCCCCTGACTGTTTGGGGGCCTATAGTACACTCCCATCAAAGTGCTTGCCCCCTTTTTGTTTTTAAGCTCCACCCATATGGCCTCATTAGAGGAACCTGCTAATATATCATCCCTCCTTATGGCAGTAATTGATTCTTTAATTCATATTGCGACCCCCCCTCCTCTTATACCTCCCCCTCTGTCTCGCCTGAAGATTCTGTACCCCGGAATATTGAGCTGCCAGTCTTGCCCCTCCCTCAACCATGTCTCTGTGACAGCAACAATATCACACTCCCATGTGTTTATCAACACCTTCAGTTCATCCACCTTATTCGCAAGACTCCTTGCATTAAAATAGATGCCATCCAGCCTTGCCCTTACATATTTGCCCTGTCTTCCAAGCTGACTTGTTTTTTTCTCTATATTTGGCTGCACATCACCTCCTATTGTAGCTCCACTCTGTATCCCATCCCCCTGCCAAGTTAGTTTAAACCCCCCCCAACAGTGCTAGCAAACCTCCCCGCAAGGATATTTGTCCCGCTCTGGTTCAGATGCAACCCGTCCGACTTGTACAAGTCCCACCTTCCCCAGAAGCAGGCCCAGTGATCCAGGAAACTGAAACCCTCCCTCCTGCACCAACTCTTTAGCCACGCATTCATCTGTTCTATCCTCCTATTTCTATACTCACTAGCCCGTGGCACTGGGAGTAATCCAGAGATTACAACCTTTGAGGTCCTGCTCTTTAATCTGCTACCTAGCTCCCTAAATTCTTGATGCAGGACCTCATCTCCCTTCCTACCTATGTCGTTGGTCCCGATGTGGACCACGACCTCTGCCTGCTCACCCTCCCCCTTGAGAATGCCCTGAAGCCGCTCAGTGACATCCATGGCTGATCTGATCCTAACCTCAAATCTAAATTCATGTCCAATTTCCTGCCCGCTCCCCGTAACCCCTAATTCCCTGTACTTCTAGGAATATGTCATTGTAAAAAAAATTAAAATTTTTATTTACAATGACATGTAGAATAACTAACTTTAAATGACTGATGTCTGTTTGCCTGTTTGAGCAATGATAGCTGAATCTGTGAGCGTGACTCCTCTTCCTGAAAAGATTTTGTGGGCATATCTTCTGTTCTCACAGGCTGTTCCATGTGCGTCAACTCACGCTGCTTAGAGGCTGAGTTGATTGTTTTAAAAGTTCAAAATCAAGCAAATCGATGCCAGCCAGCCTGCAGTAAGTACTTTTGTTAATTTAATTCGCAGGATCTGCGGCGAGGCAAGTTCTGGCCCATTGTCTTTGACACTCGCATACTCTCGGCCGCAAACAGCCAAATTGAAAGGACAGGGAGGTGTGGGCGGAAGTGTTAATAAAACAATTATGATGGTTCTAGGCTGTGCTGTATAGGTTAATTTATCCGTCATTAAATATGCCATAAATCACCAGCTGTTCCCATAGAGAGGCTGACGATTTTGCATACTGGGATCTATTTTTTACATAGATGTATTCTGGGCCGGGAGGGTCAAAAGTTCTGTCACATCCAGCAAAGGATAATAAGTTTTTTTTTTAGTTATATTAAGAGAAAAAGAAAAACGAGGGATGGAGTGCGGCCACTGAAACAGGGATCGGTTGAAGGCATGAGAATTGCTACTGCACAGGCTGCAAAAGTGCTAAATATGTTTATTGCCTTCGTCTTTACCAAGGAGGAGGAGACGTCTTTGATCTGGAAAGGAAACTGGAGTGTGTTGTAGATATAAATTGCGTCTCTATTCACATTACTACCAGCATGTTTGCCGAACAGCTGTGCAAACTTGAAGTGAATAAATCTCAGGGGCCGGATAAGATGCATCCGAGGATCCTTAAAGAAATAAGGGAGGAAATTGCAGGAACTCTGGCACAAATCTTCCAAAAATCAGTGAATACTGGAGAGGTGCCTGGAGACTGGAGAAAGGCAGATCATATCATTGTCGGTACAGCACAGGATGAGGCCATTCAGCCCATCGTGCCTGTGCCGGCTATTTGAAAGAGCTATCCCATTAGTTCCATTCCCCTGCTCTTTCCCCATAGCCCTGTAATTTTTTTTTCCTTTCATGTATATATCCAATTCCCTTTTGAAAGTTACTATTGAATCTGCTTCCACCTCCCTTTCAGACAGTGCATTCCAGATCATAACAACTCGCTGAGTAAAAATAAGAAAATGGACATCTTTGAGGTCAATAATGCGAGGGCCAGCTGACCGAGATTTTACTCCGGTGTTTAAAAAAGGCATCAAAAGTGACACAGGAATAAGTTCAGCGGGGCTTCTGGATAGAAATAAAATCATAAGAGATAGCCAATATGGATTCATGAAGGGGAGATCTAGTCAATGTAACTTAATGGATTCCTTTGAGGATGTGACAAAAGAGCTTGATGGGGTAAAGCAGTAAATGTGGTGTACCTGAATTTTCAGTAAGGCCTTTGATACAGTTCCTGTGGAAAGGCTGGCACTGAAATTAAAGAAAGCGGGAATCAGTGGAAATAATTTACAATGGATGATAGAACCCAGAGGGTGATGGTACAGGGATTTTCAACAGCCTGGGAGAGTGTTACCATTGGCTGTAAAGCGCTTTGGGACATCGTGAGGTCGTGAAAAGCATTATATAAATGCAAGCCTTTCTTTATTCTGAGGTGGGGATCCGGGCACATTGGAGGGGTAGAGCAGAGGAAGTTTTAAACTGGATCCATACCTGAAGTAGGAACGGTCGGTACGAACATTGGGTTCCTGGAATGGAAAGTCTCCTGTTCCGCAGCACTAACGTCCTTCACCTTGATGAGCAAGAATAGAAAAAAAAGAAATCCTGACACTATTACACACATTGGAAAAAGGAGAAATTAAAGCCTAATGGCCATCTGCTTTAAGGTTTGCTACGTGGGTGAATTCCATTAGAAAGGGGTTTATTCATTTAGCAAGCTCAGTTACACAAAATTAACCAGCAAACTAGATTAGACAACTGTGAACGGAGTTTTCGATGCAGGCTTGAATGTGAAGGTTAATTGTCATTTAGTTCCTGTTCATTGTGCTCTTCACTTTCACTGGCAGTTGAAGTACATTTCTAAGAAGATCTCTTAGAATCATATAAGCTGTAGCACGGGAGGAGGCAATTTAGCCCATCACGTCAGTGTTGGTGTTAACTCTTCAACCAGAGCCATTTCTCTGCCCTTTCCCTATATCCTTTCATATTCTTTCTTTTCAAGTACTTTCCTTTGAAAGGATGTAATAGTCTCTGCCTCAGTAGTCACTTGTGGTAAAATATTCCATGTTCTGAATGAAAATAATTCATCCTACAGCCCCCTTTGTGCGGCTAGTGACAATCTGTGCCTTGTGATCAATTCACCAACTAGTGGAAACAATCTTTTCCTATTTTCCCAATCAAAGCCTTTCATCATTTCGAAAACATAGAATCATAGAATCTAACAGCACAGAAGGAGACCATTCAGCCCAATGTGCCTGTGCCGGCTCTTTAAAAGAGCTATCCAATTAGTCCTACTCCCCCTGCTCTTTCCCCATAGCTCTGCAAATTTTTCCACTTCAAGTATTTATCCAATTCCCTTTTGAAAGCTATTATTGAATCTGCTTCCACCGCCCTTTCAGGCAGCGCATTCCAGATCATAACAACTCACTGTGTAAAAACTTTTTTTCCTCTGGTTCTTTTGGCAGTTACCTTAAATCTGTGTCCTTTGGTTACAGACCCTTCTGCCACTGGAAACAGTTTCTCCTTATTTACTCTGTCAAAACCGTTCATGATTTTGAACATCAAATCTCCCCTTAACCTTCTCTGCTCTAAGGAGAACAACCCCAGATTCTCTAGTCTCTCCATGTAATTGAAGTCTTTCGTCCCTGGTACCATTCTAGTAAACTTCCTCTGCACCCCTTCTAAGGCCTTGACATCCTTCCTAAAGTACGGTGCCCAGAATTGGCCACAATGCTCCAGCTGGGGCCTAACCAGTGGTTTATAAAGTTGTGGCATAACTTCTTTGCTTTTGTACTCTATGCCTCTATTTATAAAGCCCAGGATTCCATCTAGAAGATCTCCCTCTTAGTCAATTCTGTACCAGTGAAAGGATCCTCAATTGCTCGCGACTTTCTTCATAACTATAAGCCTTTCATTCCGGGTATGGTTCTAGTAAATCCTCCTGCAATGTTTTCATGGTGCTAATACCCCTCTCATAACAGGAAGCCCAGAATTGATGCCATACTCCAACTGTAGCCTAACCAATTCAATATCACTCCCTTGCTGCCCGTAGCCTAACTCGCACCACGTCCCGTCCACCCATCACTCCAGTGCTCACTGACCTACATTGCTCCCGGTCCGGCAATGCCTCAGTTGTAAAATTCTCATCCTTGTTTTCAAATCCCTCCATGGTTTCGCCCCTCCCAATCTCTGTAACTTCGTCCAGCTCTACAAGCCTCTGAGATCTCTGCACTCCTCCAATTCTGGTCTCTTGCGCATCCCGGATTTCCATCACTCCACCATTGGAGGCCGTGCCTTCAGCTGTCTAGGACCTAAGATCTGGAATTCCCTTCCTAAACCTCTCTGCCTCTCTACCTCTCTCTCTCCTCCTTTAAGACGCTCATTTAAAACCTACCTCTTTGACCACCTGTCCTAATATCTCCTTTCGTGGCTCGGTGTCAAATTTTGTTTGATGACGCTCTTGCGAAGCGACTTGGGAGGTTTTACTGTTAAAGGCGCTATATAAATAGGTGGTGTGGAAATGAAATTTGTTGTTGCTTTTATATATAATGTCCCTGGATATTAAACCCTGAATCCCATTTGCCATTTTATTACATATGCCCAACTTTTAAGCTGTTGACCAGCTTTCCAACCCATTAGATGGCTTGTCAGAATATTAGAAGAAAAAAGATCAGCTTTCTTTCATTGGCATTGGAGATTGTCGGGATCAACCATTCAGATCATTTGGAATATGGGATTGGAACTTGTTAGAGCCATATTGGTTCCAAACCTGCCCTTTCAACCTATCAGATATTAATTACTTCTCATCTCCCCTCTGCTTCTTTTGCCAATTATCTTAAATCTGTATCCTCTGGTTACCGACCCTCCTGCCAGTGGAAACAGTTTCTCCCTATCTACTCTATCAAAACCCCTCATGATTTTGAACACCTCTATTAAATCTCCCCTTACCCTTCTCTGCTCTAAGGAGAACAATCCCAGCTTCTCTCGTCTCTCCACGTTGTGGAGATGCCGGTGATGGACTGGAGTTGACAATTGTAAACAATTTTACAACACCAAGTTATAGTCCAACAAATTTATTTTAAATTCCACAAGCTTTCGGAGGCTTCCTCCTTCCTCAGGTGGTGTGGAAATGAAATTTTCTCTCCACGTAACAGAGGGCACTCATCTCTGGTACCATTCTGGTAAATTTCCTCTGCACCCTCTCCAAGGCCGTGACATCCTTCCTAATTTAGGCGGAATGTTAAAATGAGCTGTTCTTTTCTGAGAGTTCCTATTTAGCGTGTGTTTATTTAGCACTAGTCCCTAAAGAACCCTTGTATAACAAATAAGCTGCTAAAATTCAGGTTCTAACAACGTTTAATTTTCCTCAAAAGGAACGTTCTAGGTCATGTTAAGTTACAGTTTATTTTCTTGAATGCTAGTTGCAGCTGCTTTTTTCGAGATAAGGCTGCTTCCTCCTGGCGTGGTGAATGCATTAGCTTGCTTAATTTGACAATTTCTGTCGCCGTCCTTGTGAAATCGTCACGGTTTGGAAAAAAATTAGTGGGCGTGGTATTGGAGTGCTGATACGTTTTAATTGATTCAAAAAAAATTATACTGCCATTCATGTTCAGAATTATTCCCAGTCGATTCCCAGGTGCCAATAAATGCACCAAATCAGATGTCAGTTGTCAAAGTGTGTTGAGGAGAGCCTGTCCCTAGAAAAGAGAAGGCTGAAGGGTGACCTGATAGAGGTCTTTAAGATTTTGAAGGGGTTTGATAGGCATAGGGAAGATGTTTCCACTTGTGGGGGGAGATCAAAACGCAGGGTCATAAATATACAATAGTCACCAATAAATCCAATAGGGAATTCAGGAGAAACTTCTTTACCCAGAGAGTGGTGAGAATGTGGAACTCGCTACCACATGAAGTAGTTGAGGCGAATAGCATAGATGCATTTAAGGGGAAGCGAAATAAACACATGAGGGAGGAAAGGAATGGAAGGATATGATGATAGTTTGATGAAGTAGGGTGGGAGGAGGCTCGTGTGGAGCATAAATACCAGCATAGAAGAGTAGGGCCGAATGGCCTGTTTCTGTGCTGCAGATTCTATGTAATATGTAAAATAAATCTCATACATTTACATCCCATTTCAGTCATTTCTAAATCACCACTGCAACCAGCTATACAATACCAGTGCTGAAATATTGGGTATACATGCAGCGTAGGATCTGCCATACCCATGTTCCACTGCAATTTCAGTCTAACTCCTTGTCTTCATGTGTTATTGGCCTATATTCGGCTGTTTACGAACTGTCAGCTTTTTAATGGGCTAGGTCAGCTTTTCTGAAGCTGTTCTTCATCTTTTGCTTGTTTTCTAGATTGGCGCATATGTTTTATGACTTTGACTACCTGTACTCCACCTTTGAAGACTCACAACTCTGTATCCCTAAACCTCTCCATTCCTCTGCACTGTCATGGATCTTAGTTATACCTTGCAGAGAAAAAAATAAAGGGAAGCATTCATGTAAGCTGTTCTCACCTCTACATTATCCTCCGGTGTATAAACATGTAACTACTTTTGTTAGTATTAAGAACCATAGTGCAGGACACTAGCAGGGTTGTAAAGAGTAGGAGTAGGAGAGAAAGTAAAGCAGAGTAGTGACTAGTTGATGGATTTTAAAGTCTTGTAGTTTGTAGGAGGAAGGAAAGACTTTGGGAGATAAGGAACTCCACAGTTTTGAGGTCCTAGGAAAGAATGGGTTAGAGTAGCAGATACTGCGATGAGTCCTGATGTTGCGGGAAGGAGGAAGAGTATTACGACAGCACTTCTTAAGAGGAAAGAAAGAGGAAAATTCAATGGAGCAATGACCGGAGTGTCGATAGAACAGAGTAAGAGAGAGAGAGAGAGAGATGAAGTGTCTCCACTGACAGCACTGAAGCTGCAGCTCGTGCTGGTACAGTCTGTAACGTGAATCCTGTGTTGACTCTGCATTGAGATAAGCCCCCTGAGCAATTAAATGATAAATCGGCCTGAGATGTGCACTGTAATGATTTGGTCTAATTTCAATTATGGACTGTAAATGTTAAATTTGAGTGCTTCAGTTTCTCATTGACTCTGATGTTGACCTGCTTGCTGAGATCATCCAAGCTATTCAAAGACGTTCCGTATTTAAAATTTACCTTTCATGTGCTTTTTTTTTCCAAATGGAAAAATCAAGGCTGGAGGTGACAAAGGCAAGGATAAAATTTTTAGCATCAGTAGGGGTGAGGTGGGTGCAGGCAATGTTACAAAGGTGGAAGTGAGGGAGTATTGGTGATTGATAGGGTGTGGGGTTTCGAGCTCAGCTCTGGGTCAAACAGAATGCCAAGGTGGCACACAGCCTGGTTCAGCCTAAACTCACAATGGAGTCAGGGGCAGGGGAGCAGAGTCCTTTGGAGGGTACTGACAAGGATGGCTTTGATCTTCCAGAAGATCAACTGGACAAAATTCTGGTCCATCCATGACAATATCATCAGGAAGTCTGACAACACGGAGGATGTCATGGAATCAAGGGAAGTGATGGCGATGTAGATCTGGGGTATTGGCAGTAATTGTACAGAAGCTGACCTCATGGTGTTATTGAGGGGCAGCATGCAGCTGAGCAGTTCAGAGCAGCAATGACCATAGTCGCATTTCAAAAGCATCTTTCCAACAATGTTTATCAAGACACCTTGACACCAAGACACCTGATAGAGTTTTTTGATGAGGTAACAGAGAGGGTAGATGAGGGCAATGCAGGTGATTTGGTGTACATAGACTTTCAAAAGGCGTTTGATAAAGTGCCACATGGTAGGCTTATCATCAAGGTTGCGGCCCATTGGATAAAGGGGGCAGTAGCAAAATGGATACAGAATTGGCTAAAGGACAGGAAACAGGGAGTGGTGGTGAACGGTTGTTTTTCGGACTGGAGGGAGGTGTACAGTGGTGTTCCCCAAGGGTCGGTGCTGGGACCACTGCTTTTCTTGATTATATATTAATGACTTGGACTTGGGTGTACAGGGCACAATTTCAAAATTTGCAGATGACACAAAATTTGGAAGGGTAGTAAACAGTGAGGAGGATAGTGATAGACTTCAAGAGGAGATAGACAGGCTGGTGGCATGGGCGGACACGTGACAGATGAAATTTAAAGCAGAAAAATGCAAAATGATACATTTTGGTAGGAAGAACGAGGAGAGGCAATATAAACTACAGGGCACAACTCTAAAAGAGGTACAGGAACAGAGAGATCTGGGGGTATATGTGCACAAATCGTTGAAGGTGGCAGGGCAGATTGAGAAAACAGTTAAAAAAGCATACGGGATCCTGGGCTTTATAAATAGACACAGAGTACAAAAGTATGGAAGTCATGATAGCCTTTATAAAACACTGCTTTGGCCACAACTGGAGTATTGTGTCCAGTTCTGGGCACCTCTCTTTAGGAAAGATGTAAAAGCCTTAGAGAGGGTGCAGAAGAGTTTTACGAGAATGATTCCAGGGATGAGGGGCTTTAGTTACGTGGATAGACCGGAGAAGCTGGGGTTGTTATCCTTGGAACAGAGACGGCTGCAAGGAGATTTGATAGAGGTATTCAAAATCATGAAGGGTCTGGACAGAGTAGATAAAGAGAAACTGTTCCCATTGGCAGAAGGGTCAAGAACCAGAGCACATAGATTTAAGGTGATTGGCAAAAGAACTAAAGATGACATGAGGAAAAACTTTTTCATACAACGAGTGGTTAGGATCTGGAATGCACTGCCAGAGGGGGTGATGGAGGCAGATTCAATCATGGCCTTCAAAAGGGAACTGGATAAGCACTTGAAAGGAAAAAAATTGCAGGGCTACGGCGATAGGGCGGGGGATTGGGACCAGCTGGATTGCTTTTGCACAGAGCAGGCGCAGACTGAATGGGCAGAATGGCCTCCTTCGGTGCTGTAACCTTTCATGATGATGATGAAATCATGATGATGAAATGAATATTACATGTACACTAACCACATTGAAATAAGGGTATGCTGTCACTGGCTTAATATTTAATTCTGGCTATAAGAGGTACAGTTATAGACATCACTTGACCAACAAGACTGGCACAAAGCAGACTGAACCTTCATACATGTGAATATAGAACTATTAAACGCTTCCTTTACCCTAGAACTGTAGCATTGGCGCAGAGCACTTTTCTTTTGCCTCTGCATTAAAGCTGTTGTCATTACAGAATGAACATAGGAACAGGAGTCGGCCATTCAGCCCCTCGAGCCTGTTCCAATATTCAATTAGATCATGGCTGATCTATACCTTATATCCATCTGCCTGCCTTGGTTCCGTAACCCTTAATACTCTTGCCCAATCAACTGGACAAAATTTGTAAGTGGGCAGAACAGTGGCAGATGAAGTTTAATACAATAGAAAGTGCTGCACATTGCCAGAAAAAATGGTCAACATGTGCTCCATGACTGGTGATGAAATAGCTAAAGATTAAGTTGTGAAGGACTTAGGAGTCTTGGTAAACTCGATGCCCAAAATGTCCAACCAATGCGGAACAGGCATTAACAAAGTCAATGGAATATTCGACCTTGTAGTCAACACAGTAGAATACAAGTCAGAGGAAGTCATGATCAAACTCTCCAGGGCTCTGGTCTGACCACACCTTGAGCACCGTATCCAGATCTGGTCGCTGAGTCAGAAGGGAAATAATCAAATGCTAGAGGCAATTCAGAGAAGGACCACAAGGCTGATCCCCAGTCTTGGAGGACTGAGTTATGAGAAAGGATTGAAGAAATTTGGGCTTTTCAGCCTTGAAAGGAGTCTGAGAGCTGATCTTCTAGAGGTATACAAGATTGCAAATAGGATGGAAAACGTAAATCTGGAAATTTACTTTAAATTAAACTGTGAGAGTAGAATAAGGAGCAGTAGGTCTAAACTAGTAAAAGGCAAATTTAAGACTGATCAAGAAAGAAAGAATGTACATATATATATAGCACCTTTCACGACCTCAGTACGTCCCAGAGTGCTTTACAGCCAGTGAAGTACTTTTTTTTGAAGTGCAGTCACTGTTGTAATGTAGCAGCCAATTTGCACACAGCAAGGTCCCACCAACAGCAATGTGATATTGACCAGATATTCAGTTTTATTGATGTTGGTTGAGGGATAAATATTGGCCAGGGCACTGGGAGAACTCCCCTGCTCTTCAAATAGTGCCACAGGATCATTTTTACGCCCACTGAGGGCAGACAGGGCCTCCGGTTAATGCCTATGTTGCCTCCAACAGTGTAGCATTCCCCTCAGTACTGCACTGGAGTGTCAGCCTAGTTTATGTGCTCAAGTCTCTGGAGTGGGACTTGAACCCACAACCTTCTGACTCAGAGACGAGAGTGCTACCCACTGAACCGCGGCTAGCACAATATAGCAGGAAATTATCCTCCACGTAAAGAGTGATCAACACTCGGAGTGGACTCCCAGATAGAGGCAGGGGAAGCAAAAACCCTGGCGACCTAACTGGATGGTGCATTTTGGTGGTGGAGGAGGGGTGCTTTAATGTAATTCTGGGTGGATCAGCTAAGCTGAGAACCCAATGCGCACTGACAGTACAGTTATAGTGTAATCAGGGTCAAAAATCTAACTGAGGTGTTTAAGGTGATCAAAGGAGCTGATAGGGTAGATAGAGGGAAAATATCTCCTCTGGTGGGAGAGTCCAGAACAAGGGGGCACAGCCTTAAAATTAGAGCTAGGCCGCTCAGGGGTGATGTCAGGAAGAATTTCTTCACACAAAGGGTAGTGGAAATCTGGAACTCTCTCCCCCAAAAAGCAGTTGAGGCTGGGGGTCAATTGAAAATTTCAAAACTGAGATTGATAGATTTTTGTTAGGCAAGGGTAGTAAGGGTTACGGAACCAAGGCGGGTAAATGAAGTTAAGTTACAGATCAGCCATGATCTAATTGAAAGGCGGAATAGGCTCGAGGGGCAGTATGGACTATTCCTGTTCCTACGTTCCTAATGAAATAAAATAATGTAATGAGAACGATTATACCACAGCGTAAAATGAGCAGTGAGCCAAGGTGAAAGGGAGCACTGGGATGCAGAATCAGCACTCCACTGCTCACTCTGACCCGGGCTGCTACTGAGCTTGGCTGCCGGCTGGGAATCGCTGAATTTACTCTCATTTGTTTGAAACGTTCAATAAAAAAAAAATCTCGATCGTAAATAAAATGAGCATGTGACTGGCAGCCGGAGAGTTGGCCCCTGTGCACAGTGCTCCGTCCTACTCCCGCCTTACCCCTGACTGAGTTCGGAGGGAGCTCAGCACGTACGCTGCAGAACATTGATTCTGTGATTGCGAGCCAGGTATTTTTTTTTAATGAGATCATTATGGACAACAAACATTAGTTATGATGTACCGAGTGTCACCTACCACAGTCCCCACAAATGTTCCCACTCAGCATTACTGAAAGTTACACAAAGCCCCAAGCATTGATTGTAATTGAAATCTTAGATTGGCATCTTTTGCTGAATATTACACTGGTGTACTTTTTTAATAGCTTTTCTATATATCCTTTTTAGGTGTGTTGCATTATAGAATCATAGAATCTTACAGCACAGAAGGAGGCCATTGGGCCCATTGTGCCCATGCTAGCTCTGCGAACGAGCTATCTCATTTGTCCCTCTCCCCATAGCCCTGCAAATTTTTCCTTTTCAAGCATATATCCAATTCCCTTTTTGAAAGTTACTATTGAATCTGCTTCCACCGCCCTTTCAGGCAGCGCATTCCAGATCATAACAACTCGCTGCGTTAAAAAAAAAAATCTTCTCATCTCCCTCCCTGATTAGCAGCAGGAAAGAGTAAAAATCAGACGTGGCTGTGTTGTTGCTGCATGTGGCATTAGTCACCTGGGGCATTGTCTTCATAGGATTGAAGCCATTGAGAATGTACAGAAGCAGCAAACAAAGATGATTGTGGGTATTGCGAATTTACATTACAAGGAAGAGGTTAGAGAAAGTGAGCTTGTTTTCTTTTGAAAAGGAGAGATTTTGAGCTGATGCTTTTGGGGGTTCCCAAGATTCTGACAGTCGATCCGTCTAACTTGTTTGTGGTGGCGAAGAATTCAAATACCGGGGAGACAAAAACTTAAATTAGGAAGTAAGACGGGACATCAAGCAGAACTTTTCCCCCAAGACAAATAGAGTGCTGTGAAAAGCCGACATAGCAGGACTTTATCAATGTTTTTTCAAAGACAATTAGATATGTTTCTGAAGAGAGGATTGAGGTAATGTAAGAAATTGGGTAAGTGGGATTGGCGACGTATGTTGTATCATTAGTGCGGTATGTTGCGTCACTATTGATGATTGTTGTATCATTAGTGATCTATATATCAATTGACAGCTGTGCAGCTTCTTTATCATGACAAAATGTCCCAAGATGCTTCATAGTTTGGAGTTGGAGTTGAGCAGTAAAAGGAGGGGAATTAAGTCAGGTTATCAAAGTCACAGCCAAAAACGTAAATATTAAAGAGGTTTTTGAAGGTAAAGAGAATCAGAGAATCATAGAATGATATAGCACAGAAGGAGGCCATTCAGCCCATCGGCCCATTGTGCCCTTTGCCAGCTCTTTGAAAGAGCTTAGTCCCACTGCCTTGCCCTTTCCCCATAGCCCTGCAGTTTTTTCCTCTTCAAGTATTTATCCAATTCCTTTGTGAAATTTATTATTGAATCTGCCTCCAACACCATTTCAGGCAGTGCCTTCCAGATCATAACAACTCGCTGCGTAAAATTATTTTTCCTCATGTCGCCTCTGGTTCTTTTGCCAATTACCTTAGATCTGTGTCCTCTGGTTACCGACCCTTCTGTCACTGGAAACAGCTTCTCTTTATTTACTCTATCAAAACCCTTCATGATTTTGAACACATCTATCAAATCTCCCCTTAACCTTCTCTGCTCTAGGGAGAACAACCCCAGTTTCTCCAGTCTCTCCACATAACTGAAGTCCCTCATCCCTGGTACCATTCTAGTAAATCTCCTCTCTAAGGCCTTGACATCCTTCCTAAAGTGTGGTGCCCAGAATTAGACACAATACTCCATCTGGGGTCTAACCAGTGTTTTATTAAAGTTTAGCATAACTTTCTTGCTTCGGTAATCTATGCCACTATTTATAAAGCCAAGTATCCCATATGCCTTTTTAACAGCCTTCTCAACTTGTCCTGCCACCTTCAAAGATTTGTGTACAAACACCCCCATGTCTCTCTGCACCCCTTTTAAAATTGTACCATTTAGTTCATATTGCCTCTCCTCATTCTTCCTACCAAAATGAATCACTTCACACTCCTCTATGTTAAATTTCATCTGTCATGTGTCTGCCCATTTCACCAGTCTATGTCCTCCTGAAGTCTTTTACTATCCTTCTCACTGTTTACTACATTTCTGCGTTTCATGTCATCTGCAAACTTTGAAATTATACCCAAGTCCAGGTCATTAATATATTATCAAGAATGAAGCAGAGTGGTGAGATTTGGAGAGAAAATTCCACAGTATGGGAATGAGATTACCATCAATAGTAGAGCATTGGGAAAAGTAGAGACTGCGAGCAGGAAAGTAGGACTGAAGGAGGTTAGTGGGCTATATCATGGGAATAGTGGAGTATGTCCATGCACTATTGGGCTGCTATAGTATTAGTGAAAAACATCATAGGATTACAGAGTTAAGTTGCACTATATTATGGATTTAGTGAGGCAAACAATGATATTAATGGACTGTACCTAAATAATAGAGAGGGATGCCTTACAGCATTATTGAGGATGATACAGGTATGGTGGGATCAGCAGGACATGCTGTAGCACCAGCAGGCTGTGCTTAAATCCATCGCGTCCATCCCATTAACATTCTAAACATGAAGCTGTAGCCGTGGGTCCGACGCTTGCCTTTCACCGCTGAGACTATGAATTAAAATCCAGCCTCAGGCAAGTGGAATGAAAGTGTCTTCTGTTCATAGGGAATGAGGTTGACCCATGGAAGTCCAGCTCCTAGTTGATGCTGGGCCCATGGCACCAAACTACTTTGGCATCAACGCGTACTCCATTGGCAATCCCACTCAGAGAGGTTGCCTTGTGTGGGAAATGGAAAGTGCCACATTGGCGTAGTGAGCAGAGCCGCTTTGAGGTCGGGGCTGAATCACATTGCTCAGGCAGTGAGAAAGAAGGATGGATCACTCTGCAGCTGACCTTGCTATTACCAGAGTCCTTGATCCCAGCAGAAGTGAGGAAATGTTCGAATCCCTTGGTGCTAATGGCCTCTACCTTGCTGAGCCCAAAGAGTCACCAGAACCAGGTCTATTTTGCTGGTCCATGGCAGTTGCGCACTGATTTGCTTTACAAGATTGCGTCTAAGAGTAAACATTATCAAAAAAGGCAAGATTAGATTAATTACAAGGCCCCGCCCATGTTGCTTTTCTAATTTCCTTTTTGAAAACTGATCATTTCTTTCTCTTTTTATCATGCTGAGCCCACTGAGTAAAACAGAATTCAATTACCTCAACAACTCCTCACACATTAATTAGGAATTATGTTTCAAGATCTAAGAAATGGAATTTCTAATTAAAAGGCTGGTAAATTAACCATAATCTCTGTTCTGAATTACAGTGCTAGCCTGTTTATACTAATGCAAATGTCTAGTGCAGTTAAAGGGAAAGGAAAACGTAAAACTTTCCCCATGGTCCCTTACGGTTATTCTCAATGCCTTTAATTAAAATAATGTAGATGCTTGCCTTGTCGGTTGGCTCAGGTGATGGTATTCTTGTGTTTGAATTTGAACGTTGTGGGTTCCAGCCCAGCTTGAGGCCATATTGGAATATTATAACACAAAAAAAAGACCATTTCGCCGGTTAAGTCTGGAGTATCTTTTTCTCCAGATGAACGCAGGAATATAGGAACAGGAGTAGGCCATTCAGCCCATCAAGCCTGTTCCGCCATTCAATTAGACCGTGGCTGATCTGTATCTTAACTCCATCTACTGCCTTGGTTCTGTAACCTTTAATACCCTTGCCCAATAAAAATCGATCAATCACAGTTTTGAAATTTTCAATTGACCCACAGCCTCAACAGCTTCTTAACCTTCTCAGCTTTCATGAAAGGAGCCCTAACTTCATAAGTCTCTCTTCATAACTGTAACTGCTCTTCCCTTCCAACATTAGATGCAGGGAGGATGTTCCTGATGGCTGGGGAGTCCAGAATCAGGGGTCACAGTCTCAGGATACGGGGTTTAGAACCGAGATGAGGAGAAATTTCTTCACTCAGAAGGTGGTGAACCTGTGGAATTCTCTACCACAGAAGGCAGTGGAGGCCAAGTCATTAGATGTATTCAAGGAGATAGATATATTCCTTAATGCTAAAGGGATCAAGGGATATGGGGAAAAAGCGGGAACAGGGTACTGAGTTAGACGATCAGCCTTGATCATTTTGAATGCTTTTATAACCTTCCTGTTAATGTGTGGCCAAACAATGCTCTGACTGCGACCTAACTAAAGTCTTTTAGAAGATCATCATTACCTTCTCACCTTTGTATCTTATACCTCTGAATAAAAACACAGGGATTCAAATTGCCCTGTTTTGGTCTGATTGACTTGTGCTGCCACCTTGGATGATATGTGTACCTGCACATCAAGTAAAATGTTGCGAGTTGAGGTAAATTTTATTTCCCTATTCTTACTTCCAAAATGGATGACACCACATCAGAACCTATTGGAGTTCTTTGAGGATATAACTAGTAGAATAGATAAGGGGGAACCAGTGGATGTGGTGTATTTGGATTTTCAGAAGGCTTTCGATAAGGTCCCACACAGGAGAAAGGTGAACAAAGTTAGAGCACATGGAATTGTGGGTAATATACTGGCATGGATTGAGAATTGGTTAACAGACAGAAAAGAGAGAGTAGGAATAAACGGGTCTTTTTCAGGTTGGCAGACTGTGACTAGTGGGGTACTGCAGGGATATAGATGGGCCCCAGCTGTTCACAATCTATATCAATGATTTGGATGAGGGGACCAAATGTAATATTTCCAAGTTTGCTGATGACACAAAACTAGGTGGGAATGTGAGTTGTGAGGAGGATGTAAAGAGGCTTCAAGGGGATACAGACAGGCTAAGTGAGTGGGCAAGAACATGGCAGATGGAATATAAAGTGGAAAAGTGTGAAGTTATCCACTTTGGTAGGAAAAAACAGAAATGTAGAGTATTTTTTAAATGGTGAGAGATTGGGAAATGTTGATGTTCAAAGGGACCTGGGTGTCCTTGTACATGAGTCACTGAAAGCTAACATGCAGGTACAGCAAGCAATTAGGAAGGCAAATGATATGTTGGTATTTATCACTAGAGAATTTGAGTACAGGAGTAATGATGTCTTACTGCAATTGGGGTCTTGATGAGACCGCACCTGGAGTATTGTGTACAATTTTGGTCTCCTTATTTAAGAAAGGATATACTTGCCATAGAGGGAGTGCAACAAAGGTTCACCAGATTGATTCCTGGGATGGCGGTATTGTCGTATGAGGAGAGATTGAGTAGACTAGGCCTGTATTCTCTAGAGTTTAGAAGAATGAGAGATGATGTTATTGAAACATACAAAATTCTTCCAGGGCTCGACAGGGTAGATGCAGGGAGGATGTTTTCCCCTGGCTGGGGAATCTAGAATCAGGGGTCACAGTCTCAGAATAAGCGGTAGGCCATTTAGGACTGAGATGAGGATAAAATTCTTCACTCAGAGGGTGGTGAATCTTTGGAATTCTCTACCCAGAGGGCTGTGGAGGCTCAGTCATCGAGTACATTCAAAACAGAGATCAATAGGTTTCTAGATATTAAAGGCATCAAGGGATGTGGGGATGAGTCACATTCACTGTGATTCCTTCATCCTCTGCTGTTTCTTAAAAGAATTCTATTAAAGTTTGTCAAGCACGACCTACCTTTTAGAAATGCGTGCTCACTGGCCCTGATTTAGCTCATGTTTATTCAAGTGCTTTGTATTATAGAGATTAGTAGTTTACAAACAACTGAAGTAAGTCTAACTGGTCTATCGTATCCCTGTCCCCTTTTTTGAAAAGAAGAGTTGCATTTGGCACCGTCCGACTCAATGTTCCTTTCTATAAGATTTAGTTGGAGCCTCCATTGTTTCTTCCTTAACTTCCCCTCAGTATCCTCAGGTGTAAACTATCAGGCCCTGATATTTAGCCTACTTTAAGAAAGTAAGGAATCTTACAACACCAGGTTATAGTCCAACTGTTTTATTTGAAAATCACAAGCTTTCGGAGGCTTTCTCCTTCGTCAGGTGAGTGTGGGATAATCCCTTACTTTAAGAAAGGAAGAAAGACATGCACCTTTCTAGACCTCGGGATGCGCTTTACAACCAATTAACTACTTTTGAAGCGTAGTCACTGTTGTAATGTAGGAAAGGCAGCAGCCAATTTCACACAGAAAGCTCCCACAAACAGCAATGTGATAATGACCAGATAATCTGTTTTAGTGGTGTTGGTTGAGGGCTAATTATAACCAGGACACCTGGGAATGCTCCCCTGATCTTTTTTGAAATAGCGTCATGGGATCTTTCACGTCCACCTGAGAGGATTAACATCTCATCCGAAAGACGGCACCTCCAACAGTGCAGCACTCCCTCAGTACTGCACTGAAGTGTCAGCTTAGATGTTGTACTCAAGTCTCTGGAGTGGGACTTGAACTCACAATCTTGTAACCCAGAGGCGAGAGTGCTACCCATTGAGCCGCGGCTGACATCTAAGTCACTTACTTTATTCTGAGTAAGTTCCTTAGTCCCATTTCTCTTTGAATAATAAGCTCCACTAATTGTTCTACACCCTCTTCTGGTGATCCAGCAATTCCAATATCCACCTCCTCTGTTGGAACTGAGGCAAAGCACTTATTTAGCAACTCTACCCTTTGGCGTCAGGTCAGATGTTAAATCCTTGTTACCGTAACGACGGTCGACAGTGGTACCCGTGACCGGTCAACCCCGTATGCCAGCTGGTGGTTAAGCAACCCGCCCGCCTCCAGACTGTGCCAACGGCTTCAGGCCAATGAGCAGCTGGAGGAGGGTAACAGAACCTTTGACAGAAGGAAATGCCACCGAAAGGCAGATGAGCCGATCCTTGAATTAGCCAATGGTATCCACGACCTGCAAGAGGTGACGCAGCTGCCATAGAGAATCGGTCGATGCAAGAGAAACTGTGGACGGTTGAAAACACAACACCAGGGGTCAAGCCCCTGCCTTAAGGAGTTGTGGTGGACAGTCATAGGAGGTCCAACGATAGTCGACCGATGATCATGACTCTTCGCTCCTCTAAAGCTTGCCTCCTTCATCTCTTAGCGTCTCTACTTCGACCTCTGACTATCCTTTGTTTATTGCTCCTTCAAAACATTTTTTTATTGCTCCTTCTGGTTTTTTTGCTAATTTTCGCTCAAACTTCCTTTTAACCTTTCTAATCTTTTTATTGTTTTCCCAATTCCTTATGTTCATCTTGGATTTCTTTCTTTATTACCAGCTCAGTAAACACTAAATGTTTCTTTTTTTAGTTTCAAATTTGATCTGATTTCCCTATTCATCCATAAAACTCTAGACTTTGAGTTACTTACATTTAACTTACATTAAACCGAGATCCCGTCTGCCCTCTCAGGCGGACGTAAAAGATCCAATGGCACTGATCGAAGAAGAGCAGGGGAGTTCTCCCTGGTGTCCTGGCCAATATTTATCACTCAACCAACATGATCAAAACAGATTATCTGGTCATTATTAAATTGCTGTTTGTGTGGGATCTTGCTGTGCGCAAATTGTCTGCCACATTTCCTACATTACAACAGTGACTACACTTCAAAAGTAAAGTGCTTTGGGATGTCCTGAGGACGTGAAAGGTGCTCTATAAATGCAAGTCTTTCTTTTCTTTTTCGCGTTTAAATGTTTCCTATTGCTGATCTACAGTTCCATTTACCATTTTTTCCTTCTGCCTAATCCAGACAAGCTCCCTTTTCACTCACTATAATTTGCCTTTTTTCATTCAAGTACCCTTTGCCTTGACATTTTCCTTTTCTATTCTTGCACAGAACCTATTATATTGTGTTCACTGCATCACAAACGTTCCTCTGTTTTGAAGTCACTTATTTGCTTTGACTCATCACCTTGAACCAAGTTCCTTCCTTATTGGAGTAGCCAGATATTGACTGAGAAAACAGCCCTGAACACCATGCAAAAAAAAAAGTCTCCTGTTTCTCATCAAAAATTATTCCCCTGTGCTCCTCTTGGCCCACAAGGAAGCCATGATGGCTTCCCTATGCAGGTCTGAAGTTAAAATTGCAGTCGGGCCCGGATAATGTCATCGGAACCTGATCTGCATATTTAAGGAAGGACCTCGCTACCTTTTGGCGGGTGTCCTTCTGACCTGCTCAAAAGAGCAGGTTAATATCAGGACCCTCCGTGGGGACACAGCGAGACCAGAAGGGGTAAGTCGCCTCAGTTATTTTAACTGGCCCCACCTCAGCCTAGTTTCCGCTAGATGGGTTAAAATCGTCTCTTATGTAATTAAAACCAACTCTGCACAATCGCTTTAGATCAGTATACGAATGGCTGAGTGAGTGCAAACAGCACATTGGCTAACTAATGCCCAATTTAAGGCATAAATTGGAAAATCTGTAGCAAACTGTCTAACAAATATTTCTGTGTCTCACTTCAAAAAAACAGTACATGAAAACAAAGGGAATAGTTTGGAACGTACAGTCAAACTCTCCAGAAACAGAAAATACCAGAACCACAATATCCACAGGCTCTTAATTGATGATCCCATAAGGAAAACAGGATTTAGAATCATAGAAAGTTTATGGCACAAAAGGAAGGCATTCGGCCCATTGTGTCCGTGCCGGCTGAAAATGAGCCACCCAGCCTAATCCCACTTTCCAGCACTTGGTCCGTAGCCTTGTAGGTTACGGCACTTCAGGTGCACATCCAGGTGCCTTTTAAATGAGTTGAGGGTTTCTGCCTCTACCTCCCTTTCAGGCAGTGAGTTCCAGACCCCCACCCTCTGGGTGAATTTTTTTTTCCTCAGCTCCCCTCTAATCCTTCTACCAATCACTTTAAATCTATGTCCCCTGGTTATTGACCTCTCCGCTAAGGGAAATAAGTCCTCCCTATCCACTCTATCTAGGTCCCTTATAATTTTGTACACCTCAATTAAATCAACCCTCAGCCTCCTCTGTTCCAAATAAAACAGCCCCAGCCTATCCAATCTTTCCTCATAGCTAAAATTCTCCAGTGAATCTCCTCTGCACCGTTTCTAGTGCAATTACATCCTTCCTGTAATGTGGTGACCAGAACTGTGCGTGGTACTCAAGCCGTGGCCTGACTAGTGTTTTATACAGTTCTAGCATAAACCTCCCTGCTCTTATATTCTATGCCTCGGCTAATAAAGGAAAGTATTCCATATGCCTTCTCAACCACCTTATCTACTTGTCCTGCTACCTTCAGGGATCTGTGGACATGTTCTCCAAGGTCCCTCACTTCCTCTACACCTCTCAGTATCCTCCCATTTATTGCGTATGCCCTTGCCTTGTTTGTCCTCCCCAAACACATTACCTCACACTTCTCTGGATTGAATTTCATTTGCTACTTTTCTGTCCACCTGACCAGTCCATTGATATCTTCCTGCAGTCTACAGTTTTCCTCCTCACGATCAACCACACGGCCAATTTTGGTATCATCTGCAAAGATCTTAATCATGACCCTACATTTAAGTCCAAATTATTAATATATACCACAAAAAACAAGGGACCTAGTACTGAGCCCTGCAGAACCCCACTGGAAACAGCCTTCCAGTCACAAAAACACCCGTCAGCCATTACCCTTTGCTTCCTGCCACTGAGACAATTTTGGATCCAACTAACCACTTTCCATTGGATCCCATGGGCTTGTACTTTTTTGACCAGTCTTGTGGGACCTTGTCAAAAGCCTTGCTAAAATCCATGTAGACTGCATCAAACGCGCTACCCTCATCGACCCTCCTTGTTACCTCCTCAAAAAATTCAATCAAGTTATTCAGACACGACCTTCCCTTAACAAATCTATGTTGACTGTCCTTGATTACTCCGTGCCTTTCTAAGTGATGGTTCATCCTTTTAGAGTAGTTAACATTTGAATCAACTCATCCAATTGCAACTGTCAGCAACCAGAAGCATTTACTCAGCATCAGTTAGAATTTGTAGCCTTACAGGGACACAGCTTGGTCTTAGAGACAGAATAATACATTGTGTATTACATGGTATCCAGCTCCTCTGCTTACAATCATCTGACTTACTGTGAGCAGCGCCATGAGAGATCTGCTCTCATATGTAGATAGATCCATTGATCAAATTTATTGAAGTATACGTAATCTATTGCTTAAACATGGACTCGTTTGGATTTATATCCTACTAACAAGGGAGGATCACTGAACAGCAATGATTTCAGCCATCATCTCCCTGCTCGCTGACCTACATTGGCAACACCTCGATTTTAAAATTCTCATCCTTTTGTTCAAATCCCTCCAAGGCCTCGCCCCCTCCCTATCTCTGTAACCTCCTCCAGCCCCACAGCCCTCCGAGATCTCTGCGCTGCTCCAATTCTGGCCTCTTGCGCAATCCAATTTTCATCGCCCCACCATTGGCGACCGTGCCTTCAGCCAGGATATACTCTTTGGAATTGCCTCCCTAAACCTTTCCTCCTCTCTACCTCTCTCTCCTCCTTTAAGACGGTCCTTAAAACCTACCTCTTTGTCACCTGCCCTAATATCTCCTTATGCGGCTCGGTGTCAAACTTTGTCTGATAACGCTGCTGTGACATGCCTTGGGACGTTTTTACTGTGTTAAATGTGTAAATGCAAATTGTTGTTTCACATTGATGCACAACGTGTAGGGTAATTGGGATAAAATATACCTTACAAATGTCCCGGTGAAACTCAGACCACCTTTGCCATCTCCTTACCCTCATTACTGAAGCAAACCTCCAAAATGTACCATTCACAAGAACATAAGAACATAAGAAATAGGAGCAGGAGTCAGCCAATCGGCCCCTCGAGCCTGCTCCGCCATTCAATAAGATCATGGCTGATCTGATCCTAACCTCAAAGCGGGCGATTCCAGAGCAGGCGATGGAACGCTCCCACTTGGGAAGGTGGCCCAGAACACCAGGAGTAGCTGCCTGGCTGAGATGACCTGTGGTCCTCCCGGACAGCTTGTGAGGCCTGGACGATAGGCTAAAACAAAAAAGCATTGAGATAATCAATAGCTCTCTGGGCCAATAAATCAGGATGCTCCTCTGCAGGACCAAGAGCTTTGTCAAATATGATTCATGAAGTGAGCTGTAATGACAAACAGAAAGACAAGTGCCTGCGAGGCTTGTGTGGTTGCAAATTGACTGGTAAAGTAGGGCTACTGATTCGATTTGTCAAGTCCGCGGGTATTGATGAAACATATACACCGTGCGAGGCTGAGAAGCACGCTACGGTCTAAACTTTTTTTTATACACTCTCTGTTAGGTGAAGCCTGGATTGGCCAATCAGGCAACATCCATCATCCCAAGACCCCTTGATGGGTACAATTTCTGTTTAATAGACAAAGTGCAATTTGATGTATTTTATGTGACAAAAGCCACAGCCAGCGCATGCATTTCAATTATATCTCACACTGCTTCCATTAACCTCCTACTGACATTTCCAAATATACAGTTCTAGCAGTTGAGAGAGCTGGGTGGTAAGAAAAATAAAGTTTGCAGTGCCAATTAAAATACAAGGGCGCTGTGACGTTTCTTGACTTGCTTTAGTTTATGCATCAGTCGCCGTGATAATAACGCTCGATTTCACGTTCATATTCGATTTGCGCAGCGACAAGGACATTTTTTTTTTGGGAGCTGCACCTCCGGCTGAGGAGCCTTGCCGAGTGGGAGCGTAGACCGGAGAATGAGCCGGCGGGAGTTAGCGTTCCCAATACACGGCGCTCCAGAACGGAAACTGAGGGTCACCGCGACTCCGGGGCGCTGGCCAAAGTCTCGGATTCACGCAGCCGCCGAGCTGGTCGGTGGGAGAGGGAGACTGCAGGAATGTATCCCTTTACGTATTTTCTTTCCCAATGTTTTCCTCCTCCTCCCCTCCTGAAGGGGCTGACTTTTTGCATAGGGCACACTCACAGATAAGACCTGCACCTCGTCTCAATGAATAGGCACCACATGTGAGCCCAGTATCACTAGGTAATTCTACTGAGGAAGGCATCACTGCCGAGCCTGATCTTTTTACCTGACAAACACAATAGTTTCCTGACCTCAATGTCCTTCCTATGAAGACAATGTCCCAGATGGCCAATGTCACATGCCTCTTTTGATTTTAACCCTTTCCTTCCACTAACCGGGCTGGGGGGGGTGGGGATATGAGGAGAAACATCTTTACGCAGCGAGTCGTTATGATCTGGAACGCACTGCCTGAAAGGGCGGTGGAAGCAGATTCAATAGTAACTTTCGGAAGGGAATTGGATAAATACTTGAAAAGGAAAACATTTGCAGAGCTGTGGGGGATTGGGACTAATTGGATAGCTCTTCCAGCTCGATGGGCTGAATGACCTCCTTCTGCGCTGTACGACTCCATTATTGAATGCTCCTGGGCCAAGTAAGGCGAGAAATCGGTGCGGACAGGAATGGGCTTGGCTGTGATGTCCCCCAAGTTCGAATTGCCTGTCAACACTCACTGCCTCGGCTCACATGTGACCTGGGGGATCGGATGCAATCCTTTAAACACTGTCCCCAGTACGAGAAAGAAAAGAACTTCACGCCCTTCGGAGTCCCAAAGCACTTTGCAGCCAACAAAGTAGTTTTGAAGTGAAGTCACTGTTGTAATATAGGAATTGGAATGGGAAAAAAACAAACACAGCGTGATAAGTAAAATTTTCAGCACAGTATCAGCAGGTAGAGACACTATTTCAGTGAGGATGGCAGAATGGCAGGTACCTCTATTGTTGCATGCCGGTAGTAGCCCTTGAATTACAGTTCCTGTGGCTTTTCTCCCCCCCAATTCATCATGTAACAATAGATCTGAAGAGTAATTCCTGTCTTTCATCATCTTTTTCAGGCCAGAAAGTGGCATCCGTGCTAAATAAAGATCCATTCAGTTCCTGCAACAGGCATTCTCCAGCTTGTTAGTGTTCGATACCGAGCATCTGGAAACTCGGGGTGTGTTGAGAAAGAGAGAGAAAGTCAGAGAGAAACCCACGATGGGAAACGGACAAATGGAGGCACAGGGATAAAGTCTGACAGCCACGTAGACAGAAAAAGAGAGATTGAAATTTTGAAAGAGAGATAAAAGATGGAGAGATTGAAGAAAAAGACAGACAAAAGATGGAAGTGCATTGAGAAAAAAGACTGGGGAAGGGAGAGAGTGACAGGTGGAACCAGACAGATAGAGGGAGAGAAAGAAAAGCTGACAGTGAGAAAGAGAGACAGAAAGCCACACAGTGAGGAGAGGGTAGAAAGAGACAGAAAGATACAAAAACATGGAGAAAGGGAGACAGAAAGACACACAACCACATAAAGAAAAGGCACGGAAAGAGAGACAAAAACTAAAAGGGAAAAATAAGACAATGACAGGGATATATTTCTGCAGATTTTCCATCAGGACACATGACTGAGATCAGCAAGCATGATTCTCCAGTGCGGCAAGAGCGGGAATGAGACTACATGCTGTTCTACTATGATGAACACTCGTGATGAATTCATATCTCACTGTGGTTTAATCACACGCTACCCTGTCAACCTTCTCGGTGCTGTTATTTTATGAGATGTTACAGTTGGCCAACACGAACTCTCCATGTATACTTTGTTAATAAATCAACTATAAATGCATCCGCTCCTCGCTGTCTGACGAGCCACAGCTGCGGTTATAACATGTGAAGGTAATGTGTTCACAGGGCAGGAAGATGCTGCTCAGCTAGAAATTAGTGCAAAAACCATATTTTTAATTGACAGATTGCTTGTGGTAGAAACCCAATATTAATTATTCTGTTGCCAACAATGCCAATTATGGAACATAATATCAGTGATGAGCAGAGAAAATGATTCAGGAAATGATTCAGCATTCAAGTCTCAAATTGCCTGCATGCCTGTACTGGAGTGTGTTTGGTTTTCCATATTTAGATTGCAGACCCATTTAAAATAAATGGTTGTAAAAGCTCTGGAATTCCCTTCCTAAACCTCTCCACCTCTCTCTCCTCCTTTAAGACGCTCCTTAAAACCTACCTCTTTGACCAAGCTTTTGGTCACCTGCCCTGATATCTCCTAATGTGGCTCGGTGTCAAATTTTGTTTGATAATCGCTCCTGTGAAAAATCTTGGGATGTTTTTACGACATTAAAGGCGCTATATAAATGCAAGCTGTTGTTGTTGTTGTTGGCCCAGCACTGCAGTTTGTTGCCCTATCACTAAGGGGGGCTGTAGAGCAATAGAATTGCTGGCCAGCACATGCAATCCCTCTTGCTCTCCCCCCTCACTCCTGCCAATTATATCTGGGCAAGATTGTGCGAGATCCAGAGCTGAAATAAGGTCCTTCTATTGAGGGTGGGTGTGGTAAGTGGAGGTTAAGTTGAAGGTTGCTTTTCAGGACCATTCGTTCCTTTCCAGATTATGGCAGTGCTCACATTTTCAATATTTTTTTTCGTTCTTGGGATGTGGACATCTCTGGCGAGGCCGGCATTTATTGCCCATCCCTAGTTGCCCTTGAGAAGTTGGTGGTGAGCCGCCTTCTTGAACCGCTGCAGTCCGTGTGGTGAAGGTTCTCCCACAGTGCTGTTAGGAAGGGAGTTCCAGGATTTTGACCCAGCGATGATGAAGGAACGGCGATATATTTCCAAGTCGCGATGGTGTGTGACTTGGAGGGGAACGTGCAGGTGGTGTTGTTCCCATGTACCTACTGCTCTTGTCCTTCTAGGTGGTAGAGGTCGCGGGTTTGGGAGATGCTGTCGAAGAAGCCTTGGCGAGTTGCTGCAGTGCATCCTGTGGATGGTACACACTGCAGCCACTGTGCCGGTGGTGAAGGGAGTGAATGTTTAGGGTGGTGGATGGGGTGCCAATCAAGCGGGCTGCTTTGTCCTGGATGGTGTCGAGCTTCTTGAGTGTTGTTGGAGCTGCACTCATCCAGGAAAGTGGAGAGTATTCCATCACACTCTTTGGAGAGTCAGGAGGTGAATTATTCACCACAGAATACACAGTCTCTGATCTGCTCTAGTAGCCAAGGCATTTATATGGCTGGTCCAGTTCAGTTTCTGGTCAATGGTGATCCCCAGGATGTTGATGGTGGGGGATTTGGCGATGGTAATGCCATTGAATATGAAGGGGAGGTGGTTAGACTCTCTCTTGTTGGAGATTTTCTTTGCCTGGCACTCGTGTGACACGATTGTTGCTTGCCACTTATCAGCCCAAGCCTGGATGTTGTCTGGTTCTATGAGATGAAGAGCAGTAAGTTCTCCTGGTGCCCTGGTCAACGTTTGCCCCTCAGGTACACCAGACAGATTAATTGGCCATTGGTGCTTGGGGGACCTTTCTGTGTGCCACATTTACCCACATAACAACAGTAACTGCACAAAGTACTTGTGTATGACACACTTTGAGATGTCTCTGAGAGATCTGCTGTGTAAGTGCAAGTCATTTCTTCATAGCAAACGTCAAGCAAGATGTAGAGAGGCCGGCAGGCCGTGTGACAGGATGTGTTCATCCTGCGAACACTTCTCAGTTGAATAGCTGTGAATGGCTTCCCCACATGGTGACATTCTATTAATTCCAGGTGTCAGCCGTGTCTCAGTGGTAGCACTCTCGCCTCTGAGTAAGAAGGTGGTGGGTTCGAGTCCCACTCCAGGGACTTGAGCACAAAATCTAGGCTGACACTTCCAGTGCAGTACTGAGGGAGTCCTGCACTGTCGGAGGTGTCGTCTTTCAGATTTGATGTTAAACCGAGGCCCCGTCTGCCCTCTCAGGTAACATGGATGTAAAAGATCCCATGGCACTATTTCGAAGAAGAGCAGGGGAATTCTCCCCAGTGACCTGGCCATTATTTATCTTCAACCAACACCTAAAAACAGATTATCTGCTCATTATCTCATTGCTGTTTGTGGGATCTTGCTGTGTGCAAATTAACTGCTGCGTTTCCTACATTACAACAGTGACTACGCTTCAAAAGTACTTCTGTGGTTGTAAAGCGCTTTGGGATGTCCTGAGGTCGTGAAAGGCTTTACACAAGTGCAAGCCTTTTTCTTTTGAATGTCTCCTCGGGACAGAGTGCACCAGTCAGCGAAATCCCTCCGAGCTGAGAATAAATAAGAAATTTATTCAAGAAATCGTTTATTTTCCCATCGATAACACTTCCAATATTTCCCGAGTGGGTCTGCAGCCATTCCACGCCCTCTCTAACACAACACTGGAGATCGTGCATTAAGTGAGACACACGATTAAATACCATTGCTTCAGCACATTGTCTTCTTTATTGTCACTGATGCTGCAGTGACTAATTTGAACAGAGTGCAGCAATTTCTTCCATGGAAAATAATGCGTTACTCTCTCTTCAACGGCAAGTCATCAGTTACACAGCTGGTAAGGGAACACGTGGAGGTTACACGAAGACATGATGGGGCTTGGCAGTGTTGCCCTCAAATAACCTGCCAACGCTCACTATCTGGGCTGACACATGAATGACGGTCACTCAATGTGAGGTACTGAAGGGTGACCGCTGCCCTTTAGGAGAGATGGGGACAAAATTAGAAACAAATACCTAACGACTACCAGCTGTTAGCAGGCAAAGTGAGAAAGGCAGCTACACGATTATTTGGAAAATTGGAAACAAGATGCAGAGTGGAAATTACATGCCAATTGGTTGCCGAAGAGCTTTATTTAAGCAGTTTCAAAAGGACATTATCTCCTGGGCCAGGAGTATCGGTTTTCAACGGGGCGTTGTTGAGATGATCAACTACGGTCATGACGACCGTTTGAGGGATGGGGAGGGCATTCTCTGCCGCAGCAGTAGCTGCCTTATTTTTTTCACTTCAAATCTTACAGCACAGAAGGAGGCCGTTCGGCCCATCGCTCCTGTGCCGGCTCTTTGAACGAGCTATCCAATTAGTCCCACTCCCCTGCTCTTTCCCCACAACCTTGCACATTTTTCCTTTTCAAGTATTTATCCAATTCTCTTGTGAAAGTTACTGTTGAACCTGCTTCCACCGCCCTTTCAGGCAGTGCGTTCCAGATTGTTACAACTGGCCGCGTAAAAACATTTCTCCTCATCTCCCCTCTGGTTCTTTTGCTGGTGCCATGCTTAACTTAATCATTTCAGATGTTCATTCTTTAAGAGAACAGACTGTCTGTTCCCTGTGGCACCCTCGATCTTCTGCTGGCGCATAAGCATAACAAAAAACATTAAACAAAACTGTATTGGTGACTATATATATATATATTGGCACAGGTCGTCATGGGTACTGGATTTGGAAAGAAGGAAAGCTGAAGCAAATCCAACAAAAAATTACTGTTTACAAGCAAAAAACAAGGGTAACTTGGAGCAGATCCATCTCTCGATTGGACCAAAATGGCTGCTCCTGGCAAGTCTGCCTCGCACATTTTCACTGCAAAGGCAGAATTTTTTTCTCATATTCCTCCTCATCCCGCATGCTTTTCCTCCTCGCTGTATCCTCTCCATTGAAATCAAGACTCGTCGAACTGTCTCCTACTCAAACCAGCGCCTCAAAACTGCGGAGCTCTTTCCCTTCCTTCGCCATCCCTTCCTCCTATGATTATAAACAAAAGAAAGAAAGACTTGCATTTACATAGCGCCTTTCATTCTCCAGCGCTAACATCCCTCAACTTGAAGGGCACAAAAATGCACGCCGTGGCACTGGTACAATGGGAAGAGATCTTCGTAGGCAGGGGCTGAGGCACAGATAGAAAGAAAGAAAGAAAGAACTTGCATTTATATAGCGCCTTTCATGATCTCAGGATGTCCCAAAGCGGGTTACAACCAATGAAGTACTTTTGAAGTGTAGCCACTGTTGTAATGTAGGAAATGTGTCAGCCAATTTGTGCACACCAAGGTCCCACTAACAGCAATGTGACTCGTGACCAGATAATCTGTTTCTCAGTGGTGTTAGTTGAGGGATAAATATTGGCCAGGGCTCTGGGGGGAACTCCCTGGGTCTTCTCTTAAATAGTGCAATAGGATCTTTTACTTTCACCTGAGCGGGTAGACGGGGCCTCGGTTTAACATCTCATCTGAAAGGTGCCACCTCCGATAGTGCAGCACTCCCTCAGTACCACAGGCTTTTAAAGTGAAACTTACTTTACCTAAGCATTACTTCCTGATTTCTGTCTCTGAATTTTGGATTACGGGTCTTGACACTACATTTCTCCATAAAAATGACTCAGACTCAGAGAAAGTACATCAATGTCCCTTATCAACCTGTACAACATCCTGAGCAGCACAGTTACTCTCAAGTCCAGGTAATGAACATATAATCTGGTGCTTTGCAATTGCAAATTGCACATTAACTCAATACTATGTGGTTAAAATGTTATAATATGCTTAGAACCATTACTGTGATTCTCCAGAGGACTGAAAGTGGTCTCACTGGATTAGTGCTAAGCATCTATATGTCAGCTGGCTGGACATCTCATGTTACATCATGTTAATAAGGCAGCCACAATCTCCAAGGTGATGATTGCATCTGATTGTGCATGTTAGATGGCGTCAGTAAATTAAAGGATTAAGTGTCTGGCTCTCAGGAGATCTTGTTAAAGACATGATGCTAAGAGCACCGTATCAAGTGACTTTCCCTCTCTCCCTTCCTTCTCTGACGGCACAGATTCTTATTGACACGGTAGATTTCGAGGTCATCCTTAACACAGGAGTCTAGATGGTGCGTGTTGGTGGGCTGTTTGACCGTGGGGTAGGGACATTGTAGCTGAGCCCAGTCCTGTTCTTATTCAACTCACGCGCACATTCCAGCAGGTCAGCCGTGCCTCAGTGGGTAGCACTTTTTGCCTCGGAGTCAGTAGGTTGTGGGATCAAGTCCCACTCCAGAGACTTAAGCACAAAGTCCAGGCTGACACTCTGGTGCAGTACTGAGGGAGTGCTGCAGTGTCGGACTCTTTTGGATGAACCGAGGCTTCGTCTGCCCTCTCAGGTGGACGTAAAATATCCCATGGTTTTATACGAAGAAGAGCAGGGGAGTTCTCCCCAGTGTCCTGGCCAATATTTATCCCTCAACCAACATCGCTAAAACAGATTATCTGGTCATTATCACATTGCTGTTTGTGGGACCTCGCTGTGCACAAATTGGCTGCCGCATCTCCTACATTACGACTGTCTCCAGTTCAAAAGTATTTAATTGGCTGTAAAACGCTTTGGGACATCCTGAGGTCGTGAAAGGTGCTATATAAATGCAAGTAAGTTCTTCTTTTCTCTCTCTCTCTCACTGGAATTTTCTCCTCTCTCCCTCTCCCCTGAGTCCTAGACCAGCTAACTTATCACACCTCAGATTGAACCTGGGACCTTCATGGTCTGTATCACTCAGTACCAAACCATGGAACCTGATTCAGCCATCGGGCAAACTAATCAGTAATCTTCACAGTTGAAATCAAGCTACATCACACCATTTCCTAATCCAGAGAAGCTGGGAATGTTCTCATTGGAGCAGAGAAGGTTGAAGGGAGATTTAATAGAGGTGTTCAAAACCATGAAGGGTTTTGATAGAGTAAATAGGGAGAAACTGGTTCCGGTGGCAGAAGGTTCAGTAACCAAAGGTCACAGATTTAAGATAATTGGCAAAAGAACCAGAGGCGAGATGAGGAGAACTTTTTTTCCCCTAATGAACTGTAATGATCTGGAATGCGCTGCCTGAGAGGGCGGTGGAAGCAGATTCGATAACAACTTTCAAAAGGGAATTGGATAAATACTTGAAGGGGAAAAATTTGCAGGACTATGGGGAAAGGGCAGGGGAGTGGAACTAATTGTACAGCTCTTTCAAAGAGCTGGCACAGGCATGATGGGCTGAATGGCCTCCTTCTTTGCTGTATCATTCTATGATTCTATAATTCTAATTTGCTATTCCCAGGGACCTCATATCTATGACCCCTCTCTACCTACTATCCATCCACATACCTTTGAACTCAAGCTTGGCATCAACGAATCATCACTTCTTGATTTACCTTATCTCCTCCCCGACTTCAGTCGCGTCCTCAACCAGGGGCCTTATTTCTTCACCCAAGGATTCTCAGTAGAAAACAAAACCTCCAGCTCCTCCATTCGTACGTGACTCAGGTTCAACTTCCCTTCTCATTCTGTAGCTTGTTCTTGGTATAGGTGATAGTTATGGCTGAAAATTGGCACCCGTTCAGTCAGGATCCGAGCAGACTGTCCCTGGCATTCACAACATGGCAGACATAATTAAAACAGTTGATTTAATCGATGGCTGCATGCAGCTAACATTGATTTATGAGCCTGGTTTGCAAATGTCATTTCATTTCATTGTCAATTAGCCTGTTGTAGCTGGTAGTGTACTGAAGAAATTTAGGCTGATGAGCAGTTGGCAGTGTCTCCAGATTCCTAATTTCCCTTCTGTTGGTCGATTAAAAAACCCAAAAAGAGAACAAATGTGTTAGTCAATGGATTTGGGGTTGAACTGTGCCCTTCATTACAAAGCTGTGAAATAACTCTACTTTCAAAAAAATCTCTTTTTATTTTGTCGGAGCAAATCCCTCTATTTTCTTCCCTGTCCTCCTTTGCTTCTCCAGATATGGCCAAAAAAAAGACAGCTTGATGATCTGCTGTCAGGCCTCCCACCAGAGATACAGGAACGTAACAATTTTCAGGAGCATGACAAGGCCATTCGGCCCAACAGTCCTATCCCTTTGTTTGACTGATCTCAACCCTCCTTCACACCAAATCCTTTAACCACTTCCCTCTCCAGAATGCAGCTGCTTGTTCCTTGATCCTACTTGTCTGTCTTCTTCAAGTGCCTTTCATGGTAACATTTTTCTAAAAGTCTATTAGCCTTAAAAAAATAATACTGACTTGCCTTCATCAAATTTTCATTTGAACCTTTCTCCTGCTTCTGGAGCTCTGTGCCTGAAATTGTTGTTATTTGAAACTCAGTCTCTTTTATGCAGAGCTAACCATCATAGAATCATAGAAAATTTATGGCACAGAAGGAGGCCATTCGGCCCATCATATCCGCGCCGGCTGAGAAACGAGCCACCCAGCCTAATCCCACTTTCCCGCATTTGGTCCGTGGCCCTGCAGGTCACGGCTCTTCAGGTGCACATCCAGGTATTTTTTAAATGAGTTGAGGGTTTCTGCCTCTGCCGCCCTCTCAGGCTGTGAGTTTCAGACTCCCACCACCCTCTGGGTGAAAAAATGTTTCCTCATTTCCGCTCTAATCCTTCTACCAATCACTTTAAATCTGTGCCCCTGGTTATTGACCCCTCCGCTAAGGGAAATAGGTCCTTCCTATCCACTCTATCTAGGCCCCTCATAATTTTGTACACCTCAATCAATTCACTCCTCAGCCTCCTCTGTTCCACGGAAAACAACCCCAGCCTATCCAATCTTTCCTCATAGCTAAAATTCTCCAGTCCTGGCAACATCCTCGTAAATCTCCTCTGCACCCTCTCTAGTGCAATTACATCCTTCCTGTAATGTGGTGACCAGAACTGTGCGCAGTACTCAAGCTGTGGCCTAACTAGTGTTTTATACAGTTCCAGCATAACAGCCCTGCTTTTATATTCTGTGCCTCAGCTAATAAAGGAAAGTATCCCGTATGCCTTCTTAACCACCTTATCTACCTGTCCTGCTAATTTCAGGGATCTGTGGACATGCACTCCAAGGTCCCTCACTTCCTCAACACCTCTCAGTATCCTCCCATTTATTGTGTATTCCCTTGCCTTGTTTGCTCTCCCCAAATGCATTACCTCACATTTCTCAGGATTGAACTCCATTTGCCAATTTTCTGCCCGTCTTACCAGTCCATTGATATCTTCCTGCAGTCTACAGATTTCCTCCTCACTATCAACCACACGGCCTATCTTTGTGTTTTCAGCAAATTTCTTAATCATGCCCCCTATGTTTAAGTCCAAATTGTTAATGTATACCACAAAAAGCAAAGGACCTAGTACCGAGCCCTGTGGCATCCCACTGGAAACAGCCTTCCATTCGCAAAAATACCCGTCGACCATTACCCTTTGCTTCCTGCCACTGAGCTAATTTTGGATCCAATTTGCCACATTCCCTTGGATCCCATGGGCCTTTATTTTTTTGACCAATCTACCATGTGGGACCTTGTCAAAAGCCTTGCTAAAATCCATGTAGACTACATCAATTGCGCTACCATCATCGAGCCTCCTTGTCATCTCCTAGAAAAATTTAATCAAGTTTGTCAGACACGACCTCCCCTTAACAAATCCGTGCTGACTATCCTTGATTACTCCGTGCCTTTCTAAGTGACGGTATATCCTGTCCCTCAGAATTAATTCCAATAATTTGCCCACCACTGAGGTTAGGCTGAGTGGCCTGTAATTACTCGGACTATCCTTTGCTCCCTTTTTAAACAACGGTACAACGTTAGCAGTCCTCCAATCCTCCAGCACTACGCCTGTATCCAGTGAAGTTTGGGAAATGATTGTTAAAGCCTCCGCTATTTCCTCCCTGGCTTCTTTTAACAGCTTGGGATACATTTCATCTGGCCCTGGTGATTTATCCACTTTCAAAGATACTAATCCCCTTAATACTTCCTCTCTCACTATGTTTATCCCATCTAATATTTCACACTCCTCCTCCTTAACTTCAATCTCTGCATCATCCCTCTCCTTTATGAAGACAGATACAAAGTATTCATTAAGAACCATACCCACATCTTCCGCCTCCACACATAGGTTACCTTTTTGGTCTCTAATAGGCCCTACTCTTTCCTTAGTTATCCTCTTGCTCTTAATGTATTTATAAAGCATCTTTGGGTTTTCTTTGATTTTACCTGCTAATATTTTTTCATGCCCTCTCTTTGCTTTCCTAATTTCCTTTTTAACTTTAGCCCATCAATTGGACACCAGGGTTGTTAGGCCATAGTCTGTGGTAAATCTTTAATTTGCCCACTAGTACCCATTAAAATTTCTACAAGCCTTTTGTGCTCCTAGAAATGTTTATGGAGCCTCCTCCTCCTGTTAGTTGCCTGGTTATCCACAACCATTCTTGACTGGATGCGATAGGGTTACTGAGTTTAGCTCTGAACCGTTGGCATGGGACCACTTAGCTCTATAGCCTGCTGTTTTATGTAAACTTAAGCATGGTTTATAGAAGCACACTTTTAATGACACTAAGTCCTGTTGAAGCAATAATGGTAGAGAAGAAATTAGCTTAAAATGTTCTTAAATTTTATAAGTTCTGGTCCTTGCTATAAAAGCCCACCTCCTAATCTGATGGAACAGTCTTCTTAGTCAGTATTGTAGATGGAAGCTGCTGAATGCCATCCTTGACTTCCTTAGTGAACCAACCATGGCTAACGAAGGAAGTCAAGAATGGTATCAGGTTAAAAGAAAAAGCATATAACATGGCAAAGATTACTGGTAAGCCCGAAGATTGGGAAAACTTTAAAAACCAGCAAAGGATGACTAAAAGAATAATAAAGAGGGAAAAAATAAATTATGAGAGTAAACCAGCAAGAAATATAAAAACTGACAGTAAAAGCTTCTACAAGTAAATAAAAAGGAAGAGGGTAGCTAAAGTAAACATTGGTCCCATGGAGGATGAAACTGGGGAAATAATAATGGAAAACAAGGAAATGGCAGAGGAATTGAACAGATATTTTATATCTGTCTTCACAGTAGAAGACACCAATAATATACCAATAATAGTAGAAAATCAAGGGGCAAAGGGGAGGGAAGAACAATAAACAATCACTATCACTGGAGAAAAAGAACCAGGTAAACTAATGGGTCTAAAGGCTGACAAGTCCCCTGGACCTGATGGCTTGCATCCAAGTGTCTTAAAGGACGTGGCTACAGAGAGAGTGGATACATTGGTTGTAACCTTCCAGGATTCACTAGATTCTGGAAAGGTCCCAGTGGGTTGGAAAACTGCAAACGTAACACCCCTATTCAAAAAGAGAGTGAGACAGAAAGCAGGTAACTATAGATCAGTTAGCCGAACATCTGTCATTGGGAAAATGCTAGAATCCATTATTAAGCAAGTAGTAGCAGGACATTTGGAGACTCATAATACAATCAAGGAGAGTCAACATGGTTTTATGAAGGGTAAATCGTGTCCAACAAATTTATTAGAGTTCTTTGAGGAAGTAACGGGCAGGGTGGATAAAGGGGAACCAATGGATGCAGTATATTTGGATTTCCAAAAGACATTTGATAAGGTGCCACATAAAAGATTACTGCACAAGATAAGAGCTCATGGTGTTGGGGGTAATATACTGGCATGGATAGAGGATTGGCTAACTAACAGAAAACAAAGAGTCGGGATAAAAGGGTCATTTTCAAAATGGCAATCTGTAACTAGAGGGTTGCCGCATGGATCAGTGCTGGGGCCTCAACTATTTACAATATATATCAATGACTTGGATGAAGGAACAGAGTGTCTTGTGGCCGAATTTGCTGATGATACAAAGATAGGTGGAAAAGCAAGTTGCGATGAGGTAACAAAGTGTCTGCAAAGGGATATTGACAGGTTAAGTGAATGGGCAAAAATTTGGCAGATGGAATATAATGTGGGAAAATGTGAAGTCATCCACTTTGGGAGGAAAAATAAAAAAGCAAAATATTATTTGAATGGAGAAAATGCTGTGATACAGAGGGATCTGGGTGTCCTCATACATGAAACACAAAAAGTCAACATACTGGTGTAGCAGATAATCTGGAAGGCCAACAGAATATTGGCCTTTATTTCTTGGAGGATGGAGTATAAAAGAGGGAAGTCATGCTACAACTGTACAGGGTGTTGGTGAGACCACACCTGGAGTACTGCGTACAGTTCTGGTGCCCTTATTTAAGGAAGGACATACTTGCATTGGAGGCAGTTCAGAGAAGGTTCACTAGGTTGATTCTGGGTATGGAAGGGTTGTCTTATGAGGAACGATTGAACAGGTTGGGTCTATACTCATTGGAGTTTAGCAGAATGAGAGGAGATCTTATTGAAACATACAAGATTCTGAGAGGACTCGATAGGGTAGATGCTGAGAGGATATTACCCCTCATGGGGGAATCTAAAACTAGGGGGCATAATCTCAGAATAAGGGGTCGCCCGTTTAAGACAGAAATGAGGAGGAATTTCTTCTCCCAGAGGTCGTGAATTTTTGGAATTCTTTACCCCAAAAAGTGGAGGCTGAGTCATTGAATACATTCAAGGCTGAGTTTGACAAATTTTTGATCAGCAAGGGAATCAAAGGATATGGGGAAAGGGCGGGAAAGTGGAGTTGAGGTAAAAATCAGATCAGCTGTGATCTCATTAAATGGCGGAGCAGGCTCGAGGGGCCGAATGGTCTACTCCTGCTCCTATCTCTTATGGCCTTATGAATGTGATCTCTCTCTTTGAAAAGTTGTAATTTTTTGTTTTTGCTCATCCATAATTATCTTATGATTTTGTGAAAAGGGGCACTTTGGGCCAGGAAGAAGACAAATGCCTTTAAATTAACTTTTGAGTACGCCTCTGGGACAAGTCCCTGACCCCAGGCCGTTTCAAGGCATCACACGGATTGTCTTGTCAAACCTCTTTACCTACCACCTCTCTCCATGGTTTCCTTGTTTGCATAGCTTGGTCTCCCCACGCAGATCCTTTCCCCAAAACAGCTTTTTTCAACCGGCTCACATTTTCCTGCACCTGCCGTTAACATGGCACAGCCCCTCCACCCCACACGTCTCTCCTTCACCTCAGACAGCCCCTCCACCCCACACATCTCTCCTTCACCTCATACAGCCCCTCCACCCCACACGTCTCTCCTTCACCTCAGACAGCCCCTCCACCCCACACGTCTCTCCTTCACCCCAGACAGCCCCTCCACCCCACACGTCTCTCCTTCACCTCAGACAGCCCCTCCATCCCACACATCTCTCCTTCACCTCATACAGCCCCTCCACCCCACACATCTCTCCTTCACCTCATACAGCCCCTCCACCCCACACGTCTCTCCTTCACCTCATACAGCCCCTCCACCCCACACATCTCTCCTTCACCTCAGACAGCCCCTCCATCCCACACATCTCTCCTTCACCTCAGACAGCCCCTCCATCCCACACATCTCTCCTTCACCTCAGACAGCCCCTCCACCCCACACGTCTCTCCTTCACCCCAGACAGCCCCTCCACCCCACACGTCTCTCCTTCACCTCAGACAGCCCCTCCACCCCACACATCTCTCCTTCACCCCAGACAGCCCCTCCACCCCACTCGTCTCTCCTTCACCTCAGACAGCCCCTCCACCCCACACGTCTCTCCTTCACCTCATACAGCCCCTCCATCCCACACATCTCTCCTTCACCTCATACAGCCCCTCCTTCTCACTCATCTCTCCTTCACCTCATACAGCCCCTCCACCTCAGGCATCTCTCCTTCACCTCAGACAGCCCCTCCACCACACACATCTCTCCTTCACCTCAGACAGCCCCTCCACCCCACACATCTCTCCTTCACCTCATACTATCCCTCCATCTCACACATATCTCCTTCACCCCTCACATATCTCCTTCACTCCACACATATCTTCTTCACCCCTCACATCTCTCCTTCACCCCTCACATATCTCCTTCACCCCACACATCTCTCCTTCACCCCTCACATATCTCCTTCACCCCTCACATATCTCCTTCACCCCTCACATCTCTCCTTCACCCCTCACATATCTCCTTCACCCCACACATCTCTCCTTCACCCCACACATATCTCCTTCACCCCTCACATATCTCCTTCACCCCTCACATATCTTCTTCACCCCTCACATCTCTCCTTCACCCCTCACATATCTCCTTCACCCCTCACATATCTCCTTCACCCCACAAATATCTCCCTCACCCCTCACATCTCTCCTTCACCCCACTCATATCTCCTTCACCCCACACATCTCTCCTTCACCCCTCACATATCTCCTTCACCCCTCACATATCTCCTTCACCCCTCACATATCTCCTTCACCCCTCACATATCTCCTTCACCCCACACATATCTTCTTCACCCCTCACATCTCTCCTTCACCCCTCACATATCTCCTTCACCCCACACATCTCTCCTTCACCCCTCACATATCTCCTTCACCCCTCACATATCTCCTTCACCCCACACATATCTTCTTCACCCCTCACATCTCTCCTTCACCCCTCACATATCTCCTTCACCCCTCACATATCTCCTTCACCCCACACATATCTCCCTCACCCCTCACATCTCTCCTTCACCCCACACATATCTCCTTCACCCCACACATCTCTCCTTCACCCCTCACATATCTCCTTCACCCCACACATCTCTCCTTCACCCCTCACATATCTCCTTCACCCCTCACAACTCTCCTTCACCCCTCACATATCTCCTTCACCCCTCACATATCTCCTTCACCCCTCACATATCTCCTTCACCCCTCACATATCTCCTCTATCCCACACATATCTCCTTCACCCCTCACATATCTCCTTCACCCCTCACATATCTCCTTCACCCCTCACATATCTCCTCTATCCCACACATATCTCCTCTATCCCACACATCTCTCCTTCACTCCACACATATCTCCTTCACCCCTCACATATCTCCTTCACCCCTCACATATCTCCTCTATCCCACACATATCTCCTCTATCCCACACATCTCTCCTTCACCTCACTCATATCTCCTTCACCCCTCACATATCTCCTTCACCTCACTCATATCTCCTTCACCCCACACATATCTCCTTCACCCCTCACATCTCTCCTTCACCCCACACATATCTCGTTCACCCCTCACATATCTCCTTGACCCCTCACATATCTCCTTGACCCCACACAGATCTCCTTCACCCCTCACATATCTCCTTCACCCCTCACATATCTCCTTCACCCCTCACATATTTCCTTCACCCCACACATATCTCCTCTATCCCACACATATCTCCTTCACCCCTCACATATCTCCTTCACCCCTCACATATCTCCTTCACCCCACACATCTCTCCTTCACCCCTCACATATCTCCTTCACCCCACACATATCTCCTTCACCCCACACATATCTCCTTCACCCCACACATCTCTCCTTCACCCCTCACATCTCTCCTTCACCCCTCACATATCTCCTTCACCCCTCACATATCTCCTTCACCCCACTCATATCTCCTTCACCCCTCACATATCTCCTTCACCTCACTCATATCTCCTTCACCCCTCACATATCTCCTTCACCCCACTCATATCTCCTTCACCCCTCACATATCTCCTTCACCTCACTCATATCTCCTTCACCCCACACATATCTCCTTCACCCCCCACATATCTCCTTCAGCCCCCACATATCTCCTTCACCCCACTCATATCTCCTTCACCCCTCACATATCTCCTTCACCTCACTCATATCTCCTTCACCCCTCACATATCTCCTTCACCCCACTCATATCTCCTTCACCCCTCACATATCTCCTTCACCCCACTCATATCTCCTTCACCCCTCACATATCTCCTTCACCTCACTCATATCTCCTTCACCCCTCACATATCTCCTTCACCCCACTCATATCTCCTTCACCCCTCACATATCTCCTTCACCCCACACATATCTCCTTCACCCCCCACATATCTCCTTCAGCCCCCACATATCTCCTTCACCCCACTCATATCTCCTTCACCCCTCACATATCTCCTTCACCTCACTCATATCTCCTTCACCCCCCACATATCTCCTTCAGCCCCCACATATCTCCTTCACCCCACTCATATCTCCTTCACCCCTCACATATCTCCTTCACCCCACACATATCTCCTTCACCCCCCACATATCTCCTTCACCCCACTCATATCTCCTTCACCCCCCACATATCTCCTTCACCCCTCACATATCTCCTTCACCTCACTCATATCTCCTTCACCCCCCACATATCTCCTTCACCCCTCACATATCTCCTTCATCCCACTCATATCTCCTTCACCCCACTCATATCTCCTTCACCTCACACATATCTCCTTCATCCCACTCATATCTCCTTCACCCCCCACATATCTCCTTCACCTCACACATATCTCCTTCATCCCACTCATATCTCCTTCACCCCACACATATCTCCTTCATCCCACTCATATCTCCTTCACCCCTCACATATCTCCTCTATCCCACACATATCTCCTTCACCCCACACATATCTCCTTCACCTCACACATATCTCCTTCATCCCACTCATATCTCCTTCACCCCACACATATCTCCTTCACCTTACACAGCTCCACCTATCTCAAACAGGCCCTTCACCTCACACAGCTCAATCAGCTTCCATTCCTCAGGCAGTCCGACCCGGGTGAAACTCTGTACCGAGGCTACCGAATATAATGCAGTTTTCCAGCCGCGGAACTGTGCCGAGGGCCTGAGCTGGCAGACAAGCTAAAAACAAGATTTGTCTTTTAATGCCGTGTGTGCTTTAATTCTTTTAAATTGTTACAACCCAGGTGGCTCTAATATCTAAGGCTGTAAAACTTCATTGAGTTCTCTGTGGCGGCTGGCGTTCCATCGATTGGAGAGCGGATCCTATTTGTGTCAAATGACCCTCTAGAAAAATCTATATGTTCTCAAGTAAAATAAATGACACTGCTCCTTTGCTGAGTCTTTGAGTGCACCAAGTGATCTATCGCGAAACTGTCCTTAATCTGCCAATCCCAGAGTTTTAAAAGGTACATCAGATTGAAAGCAGGTGTAATTGGATTTTCTCTCAGTGTCACTGACTGTGGGATTTGTTAGCTTTTTGCCAACAGTGAGTCCGGACTCAGGGAAGATGGCAGAAGGAGCAGGAGGGTATGGGATTCGTGATGTTTGATTGGCTTCTGCTGAAAATTCATTGGGAAAAAAAAAACACCTCAAGTCTCTCCATCGTAAGACACAGATCCAGAGCGGCGGAAAGACCCACTCATCAACCAGTGTACTTCAGGCGCGAGCCATGTACTGACAGGCAGGCCTGTGGGAGAACATAAGTGAGCATGCTCTCGCAGGCCCGCCCATTGGCATGGGGTCCGTTGGCGCTTGCCGTGACAATCACCATAATACCTGACGGCCATCCCAAGCTCCATTCCCTGCCTGCCATCCGCGCGATGCTAATTTTATTTTCTGGTATGGAGAATGATGAATATTAACAGAACTCCCGTGGCATTGCTCGTGGATGGAGGAGGGAGTTGGGCTGTATGTGTGGCAGGCCCGAGTGTTGGGTAGGTAGATCTAGGTGCAGACCAGCACTAAAGTTTAAGGTGAACTGAAGGAAGGGGGAGGGGGAGTTCGGGTAAGGTTTGGGATGGGGGAGTCTTAACGGACTAGAAGTGGAACAAAGGTGGAGGTGAGTGCTGTGCGGGGAATGGCGTCTTATATCAAGACCAAGACTTGTTGAGTCCCAGGCATCTCTCCATCAGTGCATTGTAAATGGACTTGCAGGTAACCTTCCTGCCATTTAAAAAAAATAATTCTTGGGATGTGGGTGTCGCTGGCAAGGCCGGCATATATTGCTCATCCCTAGTTGCCGTTGAGAAGGTGGTGGTGAGCCTTCCTCTTGAACCACTGCAGTCCGTATGGTGAAGGGGTGCCCACACCGCTGTTAGGTAGGGAGATCCAGGATTTTGACCCAGCGACGATGAAGGAACAGACAATATATATCCAAATCAAAACAGTGTGTGACTTGGAGGGGAGGTGATAGTGTTCCCATGAGCCTGCTGCCCTTGTCCTTTTAGGTGGTAGAGGTCGCGGGTTTGGGAGGTTTTCCCTAATACCATATGATAGGAACATAGGAACAGGAGTAGGCCATTCAGCCCCTCGTGCCTGCTCCGCCATTTGATAAGATCATGCCTGATCTGTAATCTAACCCCATATACCTGCCTTTGGCCCATATCCCTTAATAGCTTTGGTTGCCAAAAAGCTGTCTGTCTCAGATTTAAATTTAACAATTGAGCGAGTATCAATTGTCATTTGCGGAAGAGAGTTCCAAACTTCTACCACCCTTTGTGTGTAGAAATGTTTTCTAATCTCGCTCCTGAAAGGTCTGGCTCTAATTTTTAGACTGTGCCCCCTACTCCTAGAATCCCCAACCACATGATAATCCAGTCACCTCAGAATTCACATTTACACGAAGAAGATTATCAAAAGCTTTCCTCTCAGGCGAAGCAGGGGGGAGTGTCATGGCAGCTGAATCGTTATTTTTGCTGCAATGTTATTGGGTAGAATTTTTTTCTACAACATGAGGGGGAGAAATTTAAAATTGGAGACAAAAGTTTTCTGCACTATTATAACCAATTAGAAATGATAAAAACATAGAAACTTACCCAATATGCATTTAAGGGGAAGCTAGATAAACACACGAGGCAGAAAGGAATAGAAGGATATGCTGATAGAGGTAGATGAAGGAGGAGGCTCATGTGGAGCATAAACACCGGCATAGACCAATTGAGCGAATGGCCTTTATCTGTGCTGTAGTTTTGATGTAATAAGGGTCATAGAATCATGCAGCACAGGAGAAGGCCATTCGGCCCATTGTGCCTTGCTGGCACTCTGGTAGAGCTATCAAATAGTCCCATTCCACTGCTCTTTCCCCACAGCCCTGCCAATTGTTCCTCTTTAAGTAGAGATCGAATTCCCTTTTGAAAATTACTATTGAATCTGCTTCCACCATCCTTTCATGCAGCACATTCCAGATCGTAACAACTCGCTGAGTAAAAAATATTCTCCTCATCTCACCCTGGCTTTTTTGCTAATTATTTAAATCTGTGTCCTCTGGTTACCGACCCTCCTACCAGTGAAAACACTTTCTCCCTATCTACGCTACCAAAACCACTCATAATTTTGAGCACCTTGGTTAAATCTCCCCTTAACCTTCTCGGCTCTGAGGAGAACAATCTCAGCTTCTCCAGTCTCTCCAGATAAGTGAAACGCCTCATCCCTGATAGCATTTTAGTAACTCTCCTCTGCACCCTCTCCAAGGCCTTGACATCCTTTTTAAAGTGTGGTGCCCAGAATTGGACACAACACTCCAGCTGAGGCCTAACCAGTGATTTATAAAGGTTTAGCATAACTTCACTGCTCTTGTACTCTATGCCTCTATTTTTACAGCCAAGGATCCTGTATGCCTTTCTTAACATGACCATGTCTTGACGGTCATGACATAGATGGCACAAGAAATGTTATTATAAAAATACGAAGCAAAATTAGACTGTGTAAGTGGCTATGATTTATTCAAGGGGTACAAGTGGCATCCTGGTGACAGATGACATAATCCAAAATTCCTCAATTGGATTAAAACCGTATTACTGACTCCTAACCATTTCTAATTCTGTATATCATTTTTACTGCATGAAATGAATTTGACAGATCAGAGTATGTGAAATCTCATCTCTGGGATCTGCGGTCCAATTTGAGCAAATACTCCCAGCTGCGACAATTGATTATAAAAATTACGATGAAAATATTAGAATAGTTTTTTTTGTCAATCTCTCCTTGGAAAAATTGTAGACGCCAATCTAGAAAACTAATAAAAGCTGGTCGACAGCTCCAAAAAAAAAATAATAACAACAGGCTGGCACAGCCCCTGAAAACTGACACCTCTGGAATGGCCCCGATTTTAAGCCCACGACAGTTTTAAAGCAAAAAATTTACATGGGTTTTATAACTTGAGTTACAGCTCTTCTCAACGTCCTATCATTTGCACCTGAGGAAAACAAAACACAAGTACAGGAAAGGATGAAAGGGGAAAGTACAAATGTTAAAGGCAGAAAATTGATGCTGCATTTTGAGCTGGATTTGTACACGGATGCCTCCAGAAAATTTTGAATTTTTACATTACAATTAATGCCTTTTGATTAATCTTAAACACTTTTACATTTTCCCGATTAACAGATTTCTAATGATGGTAGGCGAGAAACAAAATGGCGTCTGGATTTCCAAGAGACCGTCTATTGTACAGAATGTTACCTCAATAGGCACTCTCCCACATTCACTCACCTCGCCCCCTCCACCCCTCCAAGATCCAGTTCACAAAGACACTGTATCCATCCACTCTCCACCCTTTCACATTCGCTCCTCCTCCTCCTCTTCTTCCTCCCCCAACCCCCCCCAGTCCATAGTAGCACTCTCCTCCCTCTCCCCCCTCAAGTCAACCTGACACACTTTTCCCATCGGCTATTTGGCACTGGAGGGCATCATCCCACATTGACCCAATTGTGTGCTCATTCAGTTGTCCACTTGCACACATTTCCTGAGGTGGGGGGGGGGGGAGGGGGGTTGTTGGTTGGTGATTAGAAACAGTTTCCCCACCCCCCCCCCCCCCCCCCCACCCCTCCCTAGCTCTGGGGGCTACTGAGGCCAATGGTAACACCTGAGCTGCTTCCTAGGTTGTGACCAGTGAATTTACCACAGGGCTGTCGATACCTGTGGAACTGTCTCCGAACAGGAGTCATTGTCTTCAACAAAGAGAAAAAAAACAATGGAATCCTTGACTGTGCCATTTTGGGGGAGGGCAGAGTGAAGGCCAAGCACGGCCCCATATGAGGGGAGGGAGGGAGGGTCAGCCTGGGGTCTAGCCTCATCCAGAGCAGCATCGGAGGCAGCTTGGAAACAAATCTCCAGCCTCCCCATTTGATCACCAACGACATGAGAAGGCAAAAAGGGCGATGGAAGATGAGAACCTTTTTGAAATAAAGTTTCAGGGTCTCCCGATGCCTGAATGAGTTTACATGATGAATAGATGAGCTGTAAGCTCCAGGTCTGATCCTTGCTCTGTGCCACACTAGCTAATCTAACCCAAAGGTTGCAGTAGGGACATTAATGTCAGTGCCTGTGCTCTGGGTTAGAGAGGCAATAATGGGCCACGGATCCTGCACACGATCGCTCTCCAGTTACACTTCCTGGAATTGCGAATGCGGGGCATCAGCTAAGGACAGGATCAGGCTTGGCTGTGATGTTCCCCATGGTCGAAGAGCCCATTGACCCTCTCTGTCAAGGTTTCACACCTGAACAGTGGACTCTTGGGCAAGATACTAAAGAGGTCGTCGCTCGCAAAGAGCCAACATCTTTAGGAAAAGCAGACGGGAGAAAGCTGTTGAGAGAAAGGAGAATGCTCCACACACTAAACAGCAGGCATATTTTGGCAAGTTGATAAAGATCTTTTGAGCGTCCTCAGGTTTAAAGATCAACAAAAGACTCAGTAATGCAGATCAGAGTCTTTCTTCAGTGGATGCCCACGGTCTGGCCTCTTTCTGGTTATCAGGGTGGCTGAGGTCCATTATATGAGCAACCACAAGGTCATTTTTAATTCACTTTTAATATTTATTTTTTATCGTCTTGAGTAGATACTATTTCCGGCACTTTTATGTGCCCCCCCATCTCTCACTGGGAAACTTTACAGGTCTTGAAAACTCATCAGCTGTGAACATGTTAAGGGGGCAAAAACTATGGAAATGTAATAAATGATCACAGGGATCAAACTCTTTAGCTCTTTTCCCAGAAACTGTTCCGAAAGTCCAAGATACATCCAATACTGGAATACCGCTCCCACCCGGGGAAGTATTTCTCACATTCCTGGATGGGATCCATGGAATTGGTTGTCGTCTTGCTACGGTTCTCACGGAAATATGGACAGAATCATGAAATCTGATTCCCCGAATCCTGGAAACAACATGCAATAAAAGTCGTCATCAATCAGTGTTCCTAATTATAAACAGAAGGAATCTCAGAATGCAATCTCCAAGATACTGGCAACAATCCCATATAATAAAACTCCCCTTGCTCCAATAGACAATCCAATTCCAAACATGACATCCGTTAAACACTACTACTTGATTTATCTTGTGTTTTCTCCTACTCTCTTGGTGGGTGTCCTGTACTATAAACCAGCTAATTAAGTCACATCATAAGATAAGCAAGCACCGTACAGGTCTATATTATTGGATAGAGTGACAGCCAGTTCCTGAACATCAAAGTCACATCGCAGAAATTGTGGCGTTCAGTATAATTTGTACTGGTTTAGATGCTAGTCTTTCACCTCTGGGGCCTGAATTTCATTTACCCTCAAACAGTGAGATAAAAATATCTTCTCTTTTTTTATTTATTCTTAGGCTATGGGTATTGCTGGCAAAGCCAGCATTCATTGCCCATCCCTAGTTACCCTTGAGAAGATGGTGGTGAGCCGCTTTCTTGAACCACTGCAGTCCGTTCTCCCACAGTTAGGTGCAGTTAGGTAAGGAGTTCCAAGATTTTGACCCAGCGACGATAAAGGAACAGCGATATATTTCCAAATCAGGATGGTGTGTGACTTGGAGGTGGTGGTATTCCCATGTGCCTGCTGCCCTTGTCCTTCTAGGTGGTGGAGATTGCAGGTTTCTGAGGTGCTGTCAAAGGAGCCTTGGCGAGTTGCTGCAGTGCATCTTGTAAATAGTATGTGGTGGGTGTATGTGAAATAAGTTATAGTGGTCATAGCCCAGTTCCTAGTCATCCTAAGCCCATAACGTAAAACCTAGTTGTCACGAAATTACTAACTGTGCTATACCTGACCCAGCATCACTCGATACTGACCCAGGGATCCATAAATGGTACAGCATTTCATTCTCCAGCACTGACATCCATCAGCTTGAAGGGCACAAAATGCATGCCATGGAACTGGTACTGTGGGAAGGCTGAGGCACACTTCCAGGGCAGGATAGAATGAAAGAAATAACTTGCATTTATATAGTGTCTTTCATGTCCTCAGGAAGTCTCAAAGCGCTTTACAACCAGTGAAGTACCTTTGAAGTGTACAAAAAATTACAACAGTGACTACAGCCAACTACAGCCCCGCATGGTCCCACAAACAGCAATGAAATAATGACCAGATAATCTGTGTTAGTGATGTTGGTTGAGAGATAAATATTAGCCAGGACACCAGGGAGAATTCTCCTGCTCGTCTTTAAAATAGGGCCATCTTTTACATCCAACTAAGAGGGCAGACGGGGCCTCGGTTTAATGTCTCATCCGAAAAAACAGCACCTCTTGACAGTGCAGTGCTTCCTGTGTTAGCCTAGATTTTGTGCTCAAGCCTCTGGAGTGGGGCTTGAACCCATGACCTTCTGACTGAGAGGCGAGAGAACTACCATTGAGCCAAAGGTAAATGGAGCCTGAAAAATAACCCTCCAAGATTATCTGCAGATATGCAAGCAGCAAGCCTGAATTCAGAATAACGAATGAGCCCAGTTAATTCAGCTTTTGCTTCCATTTGTCTACGTCTAGTTTGTTAATAATGAACGTGAACCAATCATTTTTTTCTCTTTTTTAAATGTGTAATTAATTGGAACTTTTCCTTCCTGTTCCTCTCTGACTAAATTGGAAATGCTAATTGTTTGTATCTAATCCCAGGTGCGTGTGGTCGCTTTGAAAAACACTCTGCAGTAATGTTGTATCGAGGATCTGGATGAATGCCAGACCTCATGAGATCGCAAGATAGACACAGACGAGGAAGGTCATTCAGCCTATTTTAACTCATCCATCTAGAAAAAGCTAGGTACAAACAGAAGATGCTAGAAATAGGCAGCGGGTCTATCAGCATCTGTAAAGAGAAAGGACAGGTTAGTGTTTCAAAGAGACTCTTTGTTGAGTTCATACCCAAAGTATAGGCCTGCCTTTCCTCTATTCACATGCTGATGGACCTTTTGTGTACTTTCATTGCAGATTTCCAGCATTTGTAGTTTTTTTTACTATTTAGAAAATGCCACAGTTGCCCCATCACAGCCTCCATCTGTCCTTTAGATGAAACCAAGGCTTTTGCATTCAGTACCCTATGTAGAATCTTATAGCGCAGAAGGAGGCCATTTGGCCCATCGTGCCTGTGCCGGCTCTTTGAAAGAGCTGTCCAACTGGTCCCACTCCCCCTGCTGTAACCCTGCAAATTTTCCCTTTTCAAGTATTTATTCAATTTCCTTTTGAAAGTTACTATTGAATCTGCTTCCATCACCCTTTCAGGCAGTGCGTTCCAGATCATAACCACTCGCCACGTAAAAAAAAGTTCTCCTCATCTGCCCCCCGTGAAGTCCATTCCAGTGTTAATTAGTCTTTGAGTGAAAAAACGCATTTCCTGCTGGAAACTCTTGACCTTTTGTCATGGTTTAACTTGAACTAATGTTCCGAATTTACCTTTTCTACATGCTTGCTTTGATACGTGCCTCTATGAGATGTTCTCTCAGTCTCCTTCTTTCAAAGCAGAAGAGCTCAAGTCTCCCAGCCTTTCTTCTGGGGTCAGGTATCAACCTTATGTCTCTTCACTGCAATGCCTCCAGGGTTTGAATATCTCTACCTTAATGTCTCGGTGAAGAAAACTGAACCCATTACTTAAGGTACAACCTAACCAGAGCAGTGTAAAGACATCCTCCAACTTGCACTCCATTGATTAAGCAGTATAGCTTGGAATTATATTTGCTCTGTTGATTGCTGTTGTGTAGTGACTGGGCATGTTCAGGGAGATTTTCCTGGGTCTGCACTCAGACAGACTGGATCAAATGGGGCAGTGAATATTGGAAAATTAGATGGGTTGGAGCACACTTGTTTTGCTGCCCAATTTTCCTCCATTTAACTGGACCCAGGAAATCTGACCTATTAAGTACCAAATCTGCTAGCACCATGGTGTTCTTTCACCCTCAACCTTAACTAGTTCAACACGATTCATATTTGGTCAGGATGTAAGTGTTCCAGTCTGAATTTGTTTTTATTGCTCAATTCTTTTTCTTTGTTCCATTTTTACCCACTTTTGTCTCATTCCGCTGTTGAAGGCTCTGAATCTTCCTGGGATACAGTTCCATCAGTTGCAATAACCTCACCCTACAAGCCTCAGTAGTGTGTTAGCAGGCCATTTGACTGCGTAGTACACCACCATCGAGGCTAAGCTCGATCTCACCCAACGTCCATCCACTGTCCAGTCACTATACAACGGCAATCAGCCATGGCTCAGTGCTAGCACTCTTGCCTCTAAGCCAGATGGTCTTGGGTTTAAGCCCCACTCCAGAGACTTGAGCACATAATGTAGGCTTTTAGAGGTACTGCTTTTCGGATGAGACGTTAATACTTTTGGCCGGCCTAGGTGGAAGTAAAGGATCCCATGGCACTATTCAAAGAAAAGCAAGGGAGTTATCGTGACCAATTTCTCCCTCAACCAACACCGCCAAAAAACAGATTACCTGATCCTTTACCTCAGTGATGTCGGTGGGACCTGTGCAAATTGGCTGCAACATTTTCTGACATACAGTGACTACATTTCCGAAGTACTTCATTGGCTGCGAAGCGCTTTGGGACGTCCTGAGGTCATGAAAGGTGCTGTATAAATTACAGGATCTTTCTTAAATTGGAAAGTGATCTTGCGGAAACCATGAGAGTGGTTGGAGGGGAAAATGAATATGCAGCACTGGGACAATCGGAGGTCATTTTCTGAAGTTGAGCGCCAAGACGTATTGTCGGAGTAAAGTTCCGTCCTCTTCATCTAACCCGAGGACTACACAACCTGGGAGGCCTTGATGCTCGCACTGAGTGACAACAGATGGGGAAGTGTTCCATTTCACAGCACTAACATCACTTACCTTGACAAGTGCTAAAAGTCACCAGAAAAACATAACATTTCACAACAATGCGAAGCTTCATTGATATGCAGGCTTCAATGCAGTAAAAGCAAATTCTGGAGTAAAACGTGCTTAACATTACATTGAGGCAGAGGTGAAGAAGAATTACCCAGTATATGTAATGGTTTAGAATTTTCAAAACATCACCATCAATAACAGTTACCAGAAATCATACAGTATGTGAAAGCTTTTATCTACAACATGGCCATTGGCAAATGTGACTCCTTTCACTCCGAGTCTGGATGATGAATTGAATCGTCAAGATGACGACTGAAAACATTTTAGCTCTTAAATTGAAAACAAAAGCATGTGGGCTCATCATTGATACTCTCAAACTTCCAGCAAGGAGTGTGAGAGGAATTATTAAAATACTGACAGGTGGTAACGGATACTACAATAGACTGTGATGGACCTAAGACAAGACTTTAAAGGGCAAAGTGATCCGAGCAATATAGGCCGTAACCAGAGTGGGAACAATGGGGTGCAAAACAACATTGGATTTGAGGGCGAGCAGTACAACCATCAAGTAGAGGGGATACAATTGAGGGCAGTACAACCAGTAGGTGCAGCCAATGTGAGAGAGGGAAGTCCAGACAGTAAGTTGAGTGAATACAATGGAGGACCGCACAGTCAGTAGATACAACAGTGCGTGTAAGTGATTCTATTCAAGGATAATAACTTGCATTTATATAACACCTTTAAAGAAGTAAAACATCCCAAGGCACTTCATAGGAGCGGTTTTCAGACAAAATCTGACACCGAGGCATATAAAGAGATATTAGGACCGGTGACCAAAAGCTTGGTCAAAGAGGTAGGTTTTAAGGAGCATCTTAAAAGAGGAGAGAGAGGTAGAGAGGCAGAGAGGTTTAGGGAGGGAATTCCAGAGCTCAGGGCCTAGGCAGCTGAAGGCACGGCCGCCAATGGAGGGGCAAAGGAAATCGGGAATGCACAGGAGGCCAGAATTGGGGGAGCGCAGAGATCTCGGAGGGTTGTAGGGGTGGAGGAATTTACAGAGATAGGGAGGGGCGAGGCCATGGAGCGATTTGAAAACAAGGATGAGAATTTTAAAATCGAGGCTTTGCTGGACCAGGAGCCAATGTAGGTCAGCGAGCACAGGGGTGATGGGTGAACGGGACTTGGTGCCAGTTACGATATGGCCAATCAAAGGACCGCAGACCCAATAGCATAAATATTTTACCTAAATGCCTGAATAAGAATGATGCTGGATGCTTCTTGGAAAGCACCCCAGCCAGAGTATATTGTGTTTGAAATGGTGCAGCATAAAAGAAGGCCTGCCAGAGTGATCAACTTGTAGACTGATTGGCCAAACCTGCCAAGAAGCCACCAACGGAATTTGCTGGCATTGACACGTCTACCTGGCAACAAACATCAAGGAACTGTCTTCACAGGGTTCAGGTCATCATAGAACCAGATAGAAAGGTGTGATATCTGTTGCTAGGACATCTGCAGCCACCTTGCAGCCAAGGATCGGCACAGCTAGTGGCAGTACTGAAAATCGGGAGCCTAAAACCTGGCTCTGCCTCCTCCCAGGCTTGCTGTCAGGATAGTGGCATTGAGTGACAAAAAAAACAGCATACCCTCCAAGTTTTCCTCCTTGTCACACATACCATCCCGACATGGACATGTATCGGCCATTCCTTCATTGTCGCTGGGACAATATCCCGGAATCTCCTATCTAACACCATTGTGGGGACACCATCAGCACATAGAACGTGCAGCACAGCAACAGGCCATTTGGCCCAACTGGTCTATGCTGGTGTTTAATGCTCCATAACTGGTATATAAATAAGATTGCTTAAATTTAGGTCAGCTCAGAGTCCAAACCAAGTTCAGTGAAAGATTACTGATACGTCCCCTGGTGTAACTTGGACGAATAATAACGTTAAGACACATTTTTCAAATGGAGGGAGGGTCGGCAACCAAAGAGCACAGATTTAAGATAATTGGCAAAAGAACCAGAGGGGAGATGAGGAGACATTTTTTTAACACAGCGAGTTGTTATGATGTGGCATGCACTGCCTGAAAGGGTGGTGGAAGCAGATTTAATAATAACTTTCAAAAGGGAATTGGATAAATACATAAAAAGGAAAATGTGCAGGGCAAGGGGAAAGGATAGAGGAGTGCGGCTCATTGGATAACTGTTTCAAAGAACCAAATGGCCTCCTTCTGCGCTGTAAGATTCTATGAGGTACTGAATTGCAATGTATCTTCCACTCATTTGAGTGTCACAAGCAACATACAAAACATTGAAAGCTTAGATATGAATTTGGCTTATTTGGGTCTCAAGCAGCTTCTGTCAGTGCTACCCCCCTTCTTTTAAGTCGAAAGATGATGCTCTTCAGGTTGTTTGTGGGGCCTGACAGTGGAGTCTCCTTGTAACATCACTGCAACTGGTGCTCTTCAAGTGCTTAACTTGTCTGAGGGAGAAGAGGAGCAAGGGGAATGAAGGTCCCAATACAAAGTCCAGTTCACCCATCACCCCTGTGCTCGCTGATCTACATTGGCTGCTGCTTCGCCAGCGCCTCAATTTTAAAATTCTCATCCTTCTTTTCAAATCCCTCTGTGGCCTCGCCCCTCCCTATCTCTCTAACCCCCTACAACCTTCCAAGATCTCTGCGCTCCCCCAATTCCGGCCTCTTGCGCATCCCTGATTTTCTTCACTCCGCCATTTGCAGCCGTGCCTTCAGCTGCCGAGGCCCTAAGCTCTGGAATTTCCTCCCTGAACCTCTCTGCCTCTCCACCTCTCTCTCCTCCTTTAAGTCGCTCCTTAAAACCTACCTCTTTAATTAAGCTTTTGGTCACCTGTCCTAACATCTCTTTCTGTGCTTCAATGTCAAATTTTGTCTGTTAACGCACCTGTGAAGCCCCTTAGGATGTCTTTGCTACATTAAAGGCGCTATATAAATGCAGGTTGTTGAAAGGCCCGCCAGGAGATTTGTTACTGGGGTCTTCTCTTCAGCATCCATTACCAATGGACGCTGTGCGACCATAACGCTGTCAGCCCTGTTGAGCTGCACTGACCCTGTCCAGTGTGTTGAAGTGCTCAGGTTTCTGGTGCCTGAATGTATGAGAGCAGGCACCTGATGTGCTTCAGGCATCACATTATCAATCCTACTGTGACTTGGCTAGGATTGCCAACCCTATGAATTTACCAGGAATGAAAGATTAATCTCCTGGACACTGCTGCAATCAACCCGGGAGCAAAATCATAGGGGCGTTAAAAAGCAATGTTTTTTTTTCTCATTTTCTTTGAACACTTTTGTTGATTAGGTGTATAAATATTGGAAATGGGGAAGAAAAAGCTGTCTAACTGAATGGGGCAGTTAAAGGCGAGAAGTCAAGTGATGAAACCTCCAGGAATATGTCCAACCAGAGTTGGCAACTCTAGTCTTGGCTAATGTTAATTCAGCTCCCTCAGGCTTTCTATATCTCATACGTAGCTTGAAGGGTTAAAATGGCGGCTGCTCTCTCTACGCTAAGCTTCAAAATGGAAGGCCAGAGGCTCACCATCTGCACAAACCAAGGTCAGATTATTGATCGGGAAGTGAGTTAAGATAAGGGTACTTCGATTTAGGTATGAATTGATGCTTCAGACACAGACAATATCAATTTAATTTCATTAGCATTCCATGGGGCCATTTTTAGAGGTTGTGCCACTGAGGGCGAGTGATTGACAGTGCCGCTTAGAGAATGATCAAATTGTTTAAAGCAGGGACATTTTTCCAGTGTTCTCTACTCCTGGTGAGGACTCCAGGAGTGCAGGTGATTCACATTCTACATTTAACACCCACCTCATCTCATGACATACTGGGACAGAGAAGCCTTACCATTATGTCCATACGAACTGTTAGCTACCAACAGACTGTGAGGTAGATTTCGTGGCCTGAAAGTGGTGGAGAATGGCTTACCGCCCTGTTCCGTCCATCGCTGTGGTAACCTTCTCCAGGGCCTACCACTGGGCAACCTTCCCCAGGGCCTACCATTAGCCGGCTGGAGCGTACCACAAAGTCAGGCGTTTGGCCCCATTTAATAGTGGGAAATCGGGGGGGGGGGGGGGGGGCCTATGACATACATAAGACACTGTTTGCCATTTTAAGAGAGTACTGGGTGGAATGTGCTCCTCCGGGCTCAACAACACCAACCTGCCCCACTGCTGCTCCAGGCCCCCGCCCAAGATCGGACCCCATATGTGCCTATGAATGAATGAACAAGCATTTATTTAGCATCTTTTACGTCCTCAGGATGTCCAAAAGCACTTCACACCCAATGAAGTACTTTTAAAGTGCAGTCACTGTTGTTCTGTTTGCGCACAGCAAGGTTCAACATTCAGGATAACTGGGTCATTTTTGGAAAGCCAAATTACACTTGAATAAATTATCTGCATAACATCCTCCTGGCCTCCTTCAGAGTGAATTGTTGGTATGAGAGTTGTTCATTTGATAGATAATTGATTCATTGTTTTGAGTTTTCTGAATCCATTTAGATGTTTAATTATCAGTACTGATTAATCAGTTTGTACAAGAGGATAGTAGGGCCACTTTGACAAATGCTCCGTAAAAGCTTTCTGGAATATTCCTTTAATCATGTTGGACTTAACCAATCCAATGTCTTTGAGTTATAGGGACATCTATGCAGAAAGATGTTGTCTGAGCAACTATCTAAAAAAAGACAGGAGCTAAACAATGGGGATGGGGAAAAAAGTGCTCATATTCCATTAACATTTGAAGGATTTATTACGAAAAGTGGTTTTAAGTGCTTTGTTTATAACAGTAAAAGCTTTTTGATATTGAAATCAATACTCAAGACGTTTACTTGAACTTGAAAGGAAAATACGACAGTTTCTTTCCCTTGAGAAGTCGCCCTTCTCCGTCCTCCATCTAAACGCAGGCAACTTCTTGGTGGGTAATGGAAACTTGCAGACAATCCACAGTCCCAAAGGTTTGCTCTTAGATGTACGGTACTGTGGCACCTTAGGGAATGGGGATGAAGAGACGTCCAATACAAATAAGTTCAATTGAATTTTATCCCTTTTGGGCTTAAAGATCGATTTACGTCAGCCAAGAGGAAATAGCTGTTAGCAGGCTGTGCAATGGGGTGATATTTTGTGCAATGCTCTGTCCCAGGAAAATCCTGGCAAGCAATCAGGACTGCGGATAATTGAATACGGATGGAATATAAATATATATATATATTTATATTCCACATAGCGAAAAAATGTTATTGTGGTTGATGAGTACAGTCTTGGGTTGTGTTAATCCACCACCAAATGAAAGGCGAGAGGTCATTGAAGAATGTGTTTGACAAACGTCTTTTTTAACCTTTTTATTCTTGACTTTTTTTACATGAAGTTTTGTTATTGTTCAACATTAAAACTGGGGGCGTGGAACATTTTTGGCTTTTCAGGAACCCAGTGCCAGCATCATGTGGAGAGACTAGAGAAACTGGGATTGTTCTCCTTAGAGCAGAGAATGTTAAGGGGTGATTTAATAGAGCAGGTCAAAATTATGAGGTGTTTTGGTAGAGGAGATAGGGAAAAACTGTTTGCACTGGCAGGAGGATTGGTCACCAGAGGATGCAGATTTAAGGAAATTGGCAAAAGAACCAAAGGAGAGATGAGGAGAATTGTTTTTTATTATTTAGTGAGTTGTTATGATCTGGAATGCACTGCCTGATAGGTGTTTATGCTCCACACGAGCCTCTTCCCTCCCTGCATCACCTCGCTCTATCAGCATATCCTTCTACTCCTTTCTCCCTCATATATTTATCCAGCTTCCCCTTAAATGCATCTATGTGACTTGCCTCAACTACTCCTTGTGGTAGCGAGTTCTACATTCTAACCACTCATTGGGTAAGGAAGTTTCTTCTGAATTCCCTATTGGATTTATTAGCGACTACCTTATATTTATGGCCCCTCGTTCTGGTCTCCCCCGCAAGTGAAAGCATCTTCTCTATGTCTACCCTATCAAACCCTTTCATAATCTTAAAGATCCCTGTCAGGTCACCCCTCAGCCTTCTCTTTTCTGGAGAAAAGAGCCCCAGCCTATTCAATCTTTCCTGATAGATATAACTTCTCAGTTCTGGTACAATCCTAGTAAATCTTTTTTGCACCTTCTCCAGTGCCTCTATATCCTTTTTATAACATGGAGACCAGAACTGTTCACAATACTCCAAGTTTGCTGAATGTTTGTCCTAGAACAAGTTTTATATATATATATATATATATATATATGTATATTAAAGTACAGTTTGTAAAAAACGTTTTATTTTCCTCAAAGGAATGATCTGGGGACAGCAGACTGTTGTCTTATGTGAATGCTCATTTTCTTCAAGACTGGGCTGTAGACAGTTTTTTTTGGATAAGGGGGATTTTCCCTCGGTGTGAATGCATCAACTGGCTTTATTTGAACATTCCTGTCACAATTGCCATAGTTTGGAAATGAGTTGGAGCGGAGGTTACAGCGCTAATGTGTTTTGCTTTATCTTAAAAGTGTCACCGAGAGCCTCGTGTTTACGGTTTTACCGCAGTCTATTACCGTGATGTGTGAGGCAGACTGTTGCTCTGTTTGTGAGTGAGATATAGTTACCTATTACGTGCTCCAGCTTTGAAAGCTGCTTCCTATTTCTTTCTGTGCTTGTGGCGAAGGTTTTTTTTTGTTACTGTACAGTATCAGAGGAGGGAGCCTGCACTGTCTGTGGTAGAGCAGACAACGGTAATGCAGAAATGTGAGGAACAAGAGTAATAATCAATAGGGGTACAATAGATTGCAAAGGCCCAGACTAGGGGCAGTCAGTCAGCTGCGACCTGACAGCACGGAATTCGCTTTGCCGTGCTGGTTTCATGTGCTACATCTTTCCTTTTAACAACTGCAGTGCCTAATGGTTTTTACTCCCAGTTTAAAACATTTTTGCTTGGGTCAAAAGACCGAAAAGAACATTTCATATTTGTTCCAAATGGATTAAAGCCTCCATTAAAAGTAGATCTTGGAGCTTTTTCTGGTGAGTGGTTTTTTTAAGTCTTTAAGTTTATTTTTGCTAAGTTTAGTTAATATTCTAATAAATCGAGGCATGGCAGGGCACCTCAGTCCCATCGAATGCACATCCTGTGCCATACGGGTACGGTAGCATAGTGGTTATGTTACTGGACTAATAATCCAGAGGCCTGGACTAAAATCCAGAGTCATGAGTTCAAATCCCTCCATAGCACCTGGCAAATTTAAATTCAATTAATTAAATTCAATTAAATAAAAAAAATCTGGAATTAAAATACTAGTATCAGTAATGATGGCCATGAAACTATCGGATTGTTGTAAAAACCCATCTGGTTCACTAATGCCCTTCAGGGAAGGAAACCTGCTGTCCTTACCCGATCAGATTAAAGCTCTGCAGTCCTGCCACATCCAGTCGTGAATGGTGGTGGACAATTAAACAACTAATGGGAGGAGGAGGCTCTGCAAACATCCCCATCCTCAATGATGGCAGAGTCCAGCACATGAGTGCAAAAGACAAGGCTGAAGCGTTTGCAACCATCTTCAGCCAGAAGAGCCGAGTAGATGATTCATCTCGTCCTCCTCCCGATATCCCCACCATCACGGAAGCCAGTCTTCGGCCAATTCGATTCACTCCACGTGATATCAAGAAACGGCTGAGTGCACTGGATACAGCAAAGGCTATGGGCCCCGACAACATCTCGGCTGTAGTGCTGCAGACTTGTGCTCCAGAACGAGCAGCACCTCTAGCCAAGCTGTTCCAGTACAGATACAACACTGGCATCGACCAGACAATGTGGAAAATTGCCCAGGTACGTCCTGTCCACAAAAAGCAGGACAAATCCAATCCGGCCAATTACCGCCCCATCAGTCTACTCTCAATCATCAGAAAAGTGATGGAAGGAGTTGTTGACAGTGCTATCAAGCGGCACTTACTCACCAATAACCTGCTCAGTTTGGGTTCTGCCAGGACCACTCGGCTCCAGACCTCATTACAGCCTTGGTCCAAACATGGACAAAAGAGCTGAATTCCAGAGGTGAGGTGAGAGTGACTGCCCTTGACATCAAGGCAGCATTTGACCGAGTGTGACACCAAGGAGCCCTAGTAAAACTGAAGTCGATGGGAATCAGGGGGAAACTCTCCAGTGGCTAGAGTCATACCTAGTGCAAAGGAAGATGGTAGTGGTTATTGGAGGCCAATCATCTCAGCCCCAGGACATTGCTGCAGGAGTTCCTCAGGGCAGTGTCCTAGGCCCAACCATCTTCAGCTGCTTCATCAATGAACCTTCCCTCCATCATAAGGTCAGAAATGGGGATGTTCGCTGATGACTGCACAGTGTTCAGTTCCATTCGCAACCCCTCAAATAATGAAGCAGTCCGAGCCCGCATGCAGCAAGACCTGGACAACATCCAGGCTTGGGCTGATAAGTGGCAAGTAACATTCGCGCCAGATAAGTGCCAGGCAATGACCATCTCCAACAAGAGAGAGTCTAACCACATCCCCTTGACATTCAACAGCATTACCATCGCCGAATCCCCCACCATCAACATCCTGGGGGTCACCATTGACCAGAAACTTAACTGGACCAGCCATATAAATACTGTGGCTACGAGAGCAGGTCAGAGGCTGGGTATTCTGCGGCGAGTGACTCACCTCCTGACTCCCCAAAGCCTTTCCACCATCTACAAGGCACAAGTCTGGAGTGTGATGGAATACTCTCCACTTGCTTGGATGAGTGCAGCTCCAACAACACTCAAGAAGCTCGACACCATCCAAGATAATGCAGCCCGCTATATTGGCACCCTAAACATTCACTCCCTTCACCACCGGCGCACTGTGGCTGCAGTGTGTACCATCCACAGGATGCACTGCAGCAACTCGCCAAGGCTTCTTCGACAGCACCTCCCAAACCCGCGATCTCTACCACCTAGAAGGACAAGAGCAGCAGGCACATGGGAACAACACCGCCTGCACGTTCCCCTCCAAGTCATACACCATCGCGACTTGGAAATATATCGTCGCTGGGTCAAAATCCTGGAACTCCCTTCCTAACAGCACTGTGGGAGAACCTTCACCACACGGACTGCAGCGGTTCAAGAAGGCGGCTCACCACCACCTTCTCAAGGGCAATTAGGGATGGGCAATAAATGCCGGCCTCGCCAGTGACGCCCACATCCCGTGAACGAATTTTTAAAAAAATGTGGGAACTCCAAGACGCTTCCGGTGTCCTGGACATCCACAGGTGCAGGAAGTGTCGTCAGCTGGAGGAGCTCAAGCTCCGGGTTTCGGACCTTGAGCAGTCGGTGGCGTCACTGCAGTGCATCCGCGAGGCTGAGAATTTTGTGGATAGCATGTTTCAGGAGGTGGTCACCCTGCAGCTTAAGCGAGTGCAGGCAGAGAGTGACTGTGTGACCGCCAGATAGACAAGGAGGACCAGGCAGGTAGTGCAGGAGTCCCCTGGGGGCATCTCGCTCTCTCATCAATACTGGTGAGGGAGAGTGTTCCTCTGGAGAGTGCAGCCAGAGCCAAGACCACAGCACCATGGATGGCTCAGCTGTACAGAGGGTGAGGAGAAAGGTCAGGAGAGCGATCGTGATCGGGGATTCTATAGTTAGGGGAACAGACAGGCGTTTCTGCGGTTGCAGACGAGATTCCAGGATGGTATGTTGCCTCCTTGGTGCCAGGGTCAAGGATGTCACTGAGCGGCTGTGGAACGTTCTGGAGGGGGAGGGTCCAGGATCAGCCAGAAGTTGTGGTCCATATCGATACCAACAACATAGGTAAAAAGAGGGATGAGGTCCTGCAGACAGATTTTAAGAAGTTAGGAACAAGATTAAGAAGCAGGACCTCAAAGATAGTAATCTCCAGATTACTCCCGGTGCCATGTGCATAGAAATAGGAAGATAGAGAAGATGAATGCGTGGCTGGACAGATGGTGCAGGAGGGAGGGCTTTAGATTCCTGGGGCTTTGGGACCAGTTCTGAGGGAGGTGGGACATGTACAAGCCGGACGGGTTGCACCTCAACAGGGCCGGGACCAATATCCTCGCAGGGAGGTTTGCTAGTGCTGTTGGGGAGGGTTTAAATTAGCTTGGCAGGGGGATGGAGCCTGAGCGTAGATTCAGAAGGGAGAGAAGCAGAGCTGGAAATGGAAGGCAGAAAATTAGTAAGTGAGTTTGGAAGGCAGAGGAAACAAAGGTTAGAAGCTAGACAACAAAAGGAGTTTGGCAGTGCTTGATGGTATATAACTCAATGCAAGGAGTATAGTGAATAAGGCAGATGAGCTAAGGGCACAGATAGACATGTGGAAGTTTGATATCTTAGCTATTACAGAAACATGGCTTAAGAGGGGCAGGAATGGCAGCTCAATATTCCTGTTACAGGGTTTTCAGACAAGATAGAGAGGGGGATACAAAAGGATGGGGGCTGACATTATTGGTTAAAGAAACAATTACAGCTGTGAGGAGGGATGATTTGTTAGAAGGATCATCAAATGAGGCCAAATAGGTTGAGCTAAAGAACAAAAAGGGGCAGTCACACTTTTGGAAGTGTATTGTAGACCCCCAAACAGTCAGAGGGAGATAGAAGAGCAAATATATAGGCAAATTTCTGAGAAGTGCAAAAACAATAGGGCAGTAATAGTAGGGGATTTCAACTACCCTAATATTAACTGGGATACAATCAATGCAAAAGATATAGAGGGCCCAGAATTCTTAAATTGCATCCAAGAGAACTTTTTTAGCCAGTATGTAGCAAGCCCAACAAGAGGGGGGGCAGTTCTGGATTTAGTTTTAGGGAATGAAGCTGGGCAAATGGAAGGAGTATCAGTGGGAGAGCATTTTGCTGGTAGTGATCATAATTCAGTTAGATTTAGCGTAGTTATGGAAAAGGACAAAGATAGACCAGGAGCAAAAGTTCTAAATTGGGGAAAGGCCAGTTTTATCAAGCTTAGAAGTGATTTAGCAAAAGTGGACTGGAAACAGCTACTTGAAGGTAACTCAGTGTCAGAGCAGTGGGAGGCATTCAAGGAGGAGATAGTGAGGGTTCAGAGTAAACATGTTCCCACAAAGAAAAAGGGTGAGACTGCCAAATCTAGAGCCCCCTGGATGTCAAGGAACATGCAGGATAAGATAAGGCAAAAAAGGGAAACTAATATCAGACACCGAGAGCTCAATACGGCAGAAAGCCGAGAGGAGTATAGAAAGTGCAGGGGTGAAATTAAAAAGGAAATTAGGAAAACAAAGAGAGGAAATGAAAAATACTGGCAAGTAAAATTAAGGAAAACCCAAAATTGTTTTATAAACACATTAAGAGCAAGAGGATAACTAAGGAAAGAGTAGGGCCTATTAGAGACCAAAAAGGTAACCTATGTGTGGAGACGGAAGATGTGGGTATGGTTCTTAATGAATATTTTGCGTCTGTCTTCACAAAAGAGGGGGACGATGCAGATATTGTAGTTAAGGAGGAGGAGTGTGAAATATTGGATGGGATAAATGTAGTGAGAGGGAGTATTAAGGGGATTAGCATCTTTGAAAGTAGATAAATCGCCAGGCCTGGATGAAATGTATCCCAGGCTGTTAAGAGAAGCAAGGGAGGAAATAGCGGAGGCTCTGACCATCATTTTCCAATCCTCCCTGGCTACAGGCGTGGTGCCGGAGGATTGGAGGACTGCCAACGTACCGTTGTTTAAAAAGGAAGAAAGAGATAGATCGAGTAATTATAGGCCAGTCAGTCTAACCTCGGTGGTGGGCAAATTATTGGAATCGATTCTGAGGGACAGCATAAATCATCATTTAGAAAGGCACGGGTTAATCAAGGACAGTCAGCATGGATTTGTTAAGGGAAGGTCGTGTCTGACTAACTTGAATAAATCTTTTGAGCAGGTAGCAAGGAGGGTCGAGGAGGGTAGTGCATTTGATATAGTCTACGTGGATTTTAGCAAGGCTTTTGACAAGGTCCCTCATGGAAGAATGGTCAAAAAATTAAAAGCCCATGGGATCCAAGGGAAAGTGGCAAGTTGGATCCAAAATTGGCTCAGTGGCAGGAAGCAAAGGGTAATGGTTGACGGGTGTTTTTGATACTGGAAGGCTGTTTCCACTGGGGTCCTGCAAAGCTCAGTACTAGGTCCCTTGGTTTTTGTGGTATATATTAATGATTTGGACTTGAATGTGGGGGAAATGATCAAGAAGTTTGCCAATGATACTAAAATAGGCCGTGTGGTTGATAGTGAGGAGGAAAGCTGTAGACTGCAGGAAGATATCAATGGACTGGTCAGGTGGGCAGAAAAGTGGCAAATGGAGTTCAATCCGGAGAAGTGTGAGGTAATGCATTTGGGGAGGGCAAACAAGGCAAGGGAATACACAATAAATGGGAGGATACTGAGAGGTGTAGAGGAAGTGAGGGATCTTGGAGTGCAAGTCCACAGATCCCTGAAGGTAGCAGGACAGGTAGATAAGGTGGTTAAGAAGGCATACGGGATACTTGCACTCCGGATTGAATTCCATTTGCCACTTTTCTGCCCAAGGAACACTTTCCTTTATTAGCCGAGGCATAGAATATAAGAGCAGGGAGGTTATGCTAGAATTGTATAAAATGTTGGTTAGGCCACAGCTTGAGTACTGCGTACAGTTCTGGTCACCACATTACAGGAAAGATGTGATTGCACTAGAGAGGGTACAGAGGAGATTTACAAGAATGTTGCCAGGGCTGGAGAATTTTAGCTATGAGAAAAGATTGGATAGGCTGGGATTGTTTTCTTTGGAACAAAGGAGGTTGAGAGGAGATTTAATTGAGGTATATAAAATTATGACGGGACTAGATAGAGTGGATAGGGAGGACGTATTTCCCTTAGCAGAGGGGTCAGTGACCAGGGGGCATAAATTAAAAAATTGGTAGATTGATGAGAGTGGAATTGAGGAGAATTTTTTTCACCCAGAGGGTGGTGTGAGTCTGAAGCTCACTGCCTGAAAGGGTGGTAGAGGCAGAAACCCTAAACTCATTTAAAAAGTACTTGGATGTGCACTTGAAGTGCCGTAACCTACAGGACTATGGACCAAGTGCTAGAAAGTGGGATTAAGCTGGATAGCTCTTTTTCGGCCGGCACGGACACGATGGGCCGAATGGCCTCCTTCTGTGCCGTAACTTTCTATGATTCTAAGGATATCTTCAGTGTTCCTCCTGCTGATATCAACGGCAGTAACATCCAGCTTTGTCCGTTTTAAGTTTTTTAATTGTAGAAATGTTTGAAATGCACAATTGATCAACATCAAAAGGAGGATGTGACCCCCTGTAAAGTTTTGTAAAGAATCTTACAACACCAGGTTATAGTCCAACAATTTTATTTGAAAATCACAAGCTTTCGGAGGCTTTCTCCTTCGTCAGGTGAATGTCAGGAAATCCTTGAACGTTTCGCATTTATACTTAGAGAACAATACCTGGTGATTACAGATAATCTTTCCAACTGCCCGTTGTCAAGGCAATCGAAGTGTTCAGACAGAGAGGTGTTACCTACAGGACCACCGAATATACAAACGGCCAGAACACAAAACAGAGAGAGAGAGGGAGAAACATCCGAAAGGAAGAGAAAGACAGAGAATGACCCGTTGTATTAAAAACAGATAACTTTTATTCGCTGGTATTGTTCTCTGAATATAAATGCGAAACGTTCAAGTAAGATTCTTTACATTTGTCAACCCCAGTCCATCACCGGCATCTCAACATCATGTAAAGCTTTGGTTCTAAAGGTTTGTTTTGACGATATTGAGTCATCTTCATCCCTCCTAAATCTACTTAAAATGAAGATTATTGATTTGAAATGGTTAAATCAGCAATACCTGTGGGTTGCCATGAGATCTGTGAGAGGGTCAGCTGTGACAGATATCTATTTTTATCCTGCATGCATAGATGCAGTGCTAATTGGAGATACTGTAAGTGTGTGTGTGTTGTAAAAGGCTTCAGTTTGTACCTGGGATTAGATTTCCCAATGAAAGGAATTGGATCCTCTAAAGTTGTATCGAAGTCTCTACAACGACTTTTACCATCTTCGAGTTTCAAATATCTGGAACTCTTCCAGGGAGAAATTATTTCCATCTTGAAAGGCAGAAATAGTGGAGGCTCCAAAAATGTTGGAGAATGAACCAAACAAAGTGGCAACATTTGCTGGGGAGGAAGCCCCAGAGTCCGGCACATTTCAATATTTGGCCAAACACCGCTACAAACTGTGCTCCCGTGTCCCTTCTCTTTAAAAGTGAAGACTGCGGGGTGACCTGATCGAGGTCTTTAAGATTATATTAAATTTGATAGGGTAGACATAGAGAAGGTGTTTCCACTTGTGGGTGAGCCCAAAACTAGGGCCCATAAATATAAGATAACCACTAATAAATCCAAGAGGGAATTCAGGAGAAACTTCTTTACTCAGAGAGTGGTGAGAATGTGGAACTCGCTACCACATGGAGTAGTTGAGGCAAATAGCATAGATGCATTTAAGGGGAAGCTAGATAAACGCATGAGGGAGAAAGGAATAGAAGGGCACACTGATAGGATTAGATGAAGTAGAGAGGGAGAAGGCTCGTGTGGAGCATGAACACCAGCATGGAACATTTGGGCTGAATGGCCTGTTTCTGTGTTGTACATTCTATGTGATTCTATTTCATAGGCTATGAGAAGTTCGCGCCCCACTGCCGTTTCCGTCCCCACTCCAGCACCCGGAATTTCCCCGAGGGTTGTCCCGTTCCGGCAGGAAAACCCTGGATAGGGGCGTTGCCGGGGTTTCCGCTGAAGTTACGGCGGGCGGAACGGGGGGGGGGGGGGGAGTGGCCAAGGGAATTTCCACCGTTCGCCTTCATACATCATGAAATCTGCAACTCGAGGCTGAGTTTTTGAGCTGGCGGCTTTTTTGTTTTGCTTTGTTCTGTGTCTGCTCTTTCTTTTGATGTTCTTGGTCAGATTCTGCCGGTATGTTAGTTTTCCAGATTGGCACTCACGACATAATGCTTCCTTTCTTTTTGCGTTGAAGCTAATGTGCAGCAATCCCACTGACTGCTGCTGATTTTGAATTATGTGATGATTATCTTTCAACTTTTGCTGGCTGGAAGCCTCCTCCATAAAACCAGTTTGGGGCCCATCGGCATCCAATCCGCAGTCAGTCTGAATCCACATCCCGCAACTGTCTGCGTTTCTTCCCTTGATTGTCAGTATTTCTCTGCGATAACAGAGTGATGAGTTAGAAAAAGGAAATAGGATACATCTCACTGGTGTAGCAGGGGGCGTCTCCTGAGGTTCGCCTCAAGGCACATTGTTGGGACAAGCAGGGAGAGCTTTACCCTGCTTCTACTCGTGCTCTACCTAAATTACTGGGTACGGTAGTGTGGTGGTTATGTTACTGGACTGCTTCATTCTAATCTCTGGAATTCCCTCCCTCAACCTCTCCGCCTCCCCACCTCTCTCTCTCCTCCTTTAAGACGCTCCTTAAAACCTACCACTTTGACCAAGCTTTTGGTCACCTGTCCTAATATCTCCATAAGTGGCTCAGTGTTAAATTTTATTCGATAATCGCTCCAGTGAAGCGCCTTGGGACCTTTTACTACGTTAAAGGCACTATATAAATGCAAGTAGTTGTCGTTGACTGACAATGCAGAGGCTGTGAGTTCAAATCCCCCATGACAACTTGAGAATTTGAATTCAGTTTTAAAACAAATCTGGAAATAAAAAGCTGGTATCAGTAAAAGTGACCATGAAGCTGTCGGATAGTCGTAAAAAAACCAACTGGTTCACTACTCCTTCCTTTAGGGAAGGAAACCTGCCGTCCTTACCCGGTCTGGCCTATACGTGACTCCAGTTCCACTCTTAACTACCCTCTGAAGTGGCCGAGCAAGCCACTCGGTTGTATCAAACAGCTGTACCACACGTACTGCAGCAGTTCAAGACGAAGGACAACTTGGGATGGGCACTAAATGCCAGTGATGCCCACATTCTGAGAATGAATATAAAAAAATCATTTGGGGATTGCTGACACCGGATGCCATTCCCCAACATTGACATCTCCTACCTTGAAAAGCTCAGAATTCATCAAAGGAAAATTAAGTAAATTTTAACTTCGGAGCCAAGATCCCTTCAAAACTAAAGAAACATTGAACCTTCGCACTTGGGCTGAGAAATTCTTGGTGCCCACCTGACACGTGACAGTAGGCATCCATATTTCCCAGCCTTAGCAGATCATTGTGAGCGAGGGGGATGGAAAGGATGGGTAGGTGTTGAACTGGAACGCAGATTGTGTCAGCTTGATTTGGTTGGGCTTGGGTTTGAGTCCCACACCAGGACTTGAGCACACATGCCGGGGATTACCTCGGCCGTTCTCTCGATCGGTTGCCAGAACATTGGCAGAGGATCATCGGAAACTCCATTTCCGCGATTTATTCCAGGGTCGCCGCCAAGGTTATGGCGACCAATCGGGAGAGCGCCCAATTGGAAATTCCCAGCAATAATTAGGACGGCGTGCCAGTGCGGTACTGAGGCAGCGCGGTACTGTCGAAACTGCCGCCTTTCTAGATGAAGTGTCAAACTAAGGCCTTGTGTGTTCAAGACTGAGATTGATAGATTTTTGGACACTAAGGGAATCAAAGGATATGGGGATTGGGCGGGAAAGTAGAGTTGAGGTAGAAGATCAGCCATGATCTGATTGAATGGCAGAGCAGGCTTGACGGGCCGTATGGCCTACTCCTGCTCTTATTTCTTATGTTCTTACTTGCTTGGTCAGTTGAACACTGAAGTCAGAAGTTCTGTCCAACATTCCTCTGTCAGTCAACTAGGGTCACCAACCCTCCAGGATTTCCCTGGAGTCTCCAGGAATTAAAGATCAATCTCCAGGATACTGCCGCAAGCAAACCCAGGAGAAAAATCATTTGGGGCATTAAACAAAATTGTATTTTTTTCATTTTCTTTGAACACATTCATTTATTAATTATAAAAACATTGGAGAAAGGGAAAAATGGCTGTCTCACTCACAGTCGAGATGAATCCAATCGGGTAACAAAGAGCTTGTTCCCTTCCCAATTGGCGTGGGAAGGCAGTGCGCTTGGAGGATGGACCAATGACGGGAGTGTGGGGGTGGGGCGGATTGAGGTTGGAGGTCAGGTGATGTAATGTCCAGGAATACGTCCAACCAGAGTTGGCAAACCTACAGTGAACACCAGCAAAAACCAAATTACTTAGACATTCACCTCATGATTGTTTGTGGAACATTGCTAGTGCAGAATGGCTGACACACTTGTCTCCATAACCATGACTTCGTTCCGAAAATAATTCATTGTGTGAAGAGCTGAGGAGATCTTAGGATGTCATTAGGTGCTGTACAAGAGCAACTGTTAGAATTGCTTCCCCAGAAGGAAAGAGGCTCCAGGGATTATTCCATGACCCGGCATTCAGAGAAGGAAGTGGTGCTTGTAGGGAGGGCATCTCAGACGATCACAGGTTGCACGCCCCTAATTTTCCAAATTCTCTCCCTCTTCCTCCCATTAGTGTTGCTCCCCACTTGGAGTCTTCCCCTTTATCCCACTCTTGGCACTTCAAGCAGCCAATTAAAGCGTGACACAGGCCGAAGCCTGGGAGCAAATTGCTTGGAACCTGGGAGGAGGTTAATGGCGATGCTTCTTAGACCCATCATCTAGCCTCCATAAACTTGAGCTCATCCAAAGCTCTGTTGCCCGTATCTTCACTTGCACCAAGTCCCATTCACCCTTCAACCCTGTGTTCTTTAACCTACATTGGTTCTCGGCTCTCAAATGCCTTGATTTTAAAATTATCATCCTCATGTTCAAATCCCTCCATGGCCTCGCCCCTCCCTATCTCTGTAACCTCCTACAACCCTCCGAGATCTCTATGTTCCAATTCTTGCCTCTTGCGCATCCCCGATTTTAATCTCTCCACCATTGGCGTCCATACCTTCAGCTGCCTAGACCCTAAACTCTGGAATTCCCTCCCTAAACCTCTCCTCTCCACCTCTCTCTCCTCTTTTAAGACGCTCCTTAAAACCTACCTCTTTGACCAAGCTTTTAGTCACCTGTCCTAATATCTCCTTCTTCGGTTCGGTGTCAATTTTCTTTGTCCGATTATGTTCCTGCGGAGCGACTTGGGATGTTTTCCTACGTTAATGGCGCTATATCAATACGACGTGGTTAGTTTGGAAATGGAATGTCAACAAGACTGTATCAGTGAGAGAGAGGGTTAGGGGAGGAGTGCAATGGTCCGCATCACTGCTTTCTTTATACTGCAGCTGCAAGTAGTAAAAGGAAATGAAGAAAAAAAATCCAGAGACTGAAAAGGTCAGGGATGTTGCAACACAAATCTATGGAAAGGTTGCCAAGTAATTGAAGAGTTGCCTTGGCAGATGAGTATCACTGTTGGATTATTGCAAAGGATCCAAGTTATATCTTAGCACTTTAAACCAGCCAAGGATTAGACAAAGACTGGTGCTAATGGAACCCATCCCATTTATCAGGTGGTTTTTCCTTTAAACTTGAATAGAGCCTCATGCGATTTCGTGTAAAGGTCAAGGAGGGTTACGGAAGGAATCTGGTTGAATCTTTTTACTTGTTGCTACAAGCCATGAGAGCTAAAGAGAGATAAGAACAAGAATTCTTTTTTGTGTGTTCAGGTCTTGGGAAGCAATTTTAGACCATGCTGTTGGTCTGAAGGAGACATTACAGATATACACAGCAGACAGACAGATACACAAAGCAGACAGACGACATGCATACATAAACACCAGTCAGACTGACGACATGCATACATAAACACCAGTCAGACAGATGACATGCATAAATAAACATCAGACAGACAGATGACATGCATAAATAAACACCAGGCAGACTGACGACATGCATACATAAACACCAGTCAGACTGACGACATACATAAATAAACACCAGTCAGACAGATGACATACATAAACACAAGACAGACTGATGACATGCATAAATAAACACCAGTCAGACTGATGACATGCATAAATAAACACCAGACAGACAAATGACATGCATAAATAAACACCAGACAGAAAAATGACATGCATAAATAAACACCAGACAGACAGATGACATGCATAAATAAACACCAGACAGACAGATGACATGCATAAATGAACACCAGACAGACAAATGACATGCATAAATAAACACCAGACAGACAAATGACATGCATAAATAAACACCAGACAGACAGATGACATGCATAAATAAACACAAGACAGACTGATGACATGCATAAATAAACACCAGTCAGACAGATGACATGCATAAATGAACACCAGTCAGACAGATGACATACATAAACACAAGACAGACTGATGACATGCATAAATAAACACCAGTCAGACTGATGACATGCATAAATAAACACCAGACAGACAAATGACATGCATAAATAAACACCAGACAGACAGATGACATGCATAAATAAACACCAGACAGACTGATGACATGCATAAATAAACACCAGACAGACTGATGACATGCATAAATAAACACCAGACAGACTGATGACATGCATAAATAAACACCAGACAGACTGATGACATGCATAAATAAACACCAGACAGACTGATGACATGCATAAATAAACACCAGACAGACTGATGACATGCATAAATAAACACCAGACAGACTGATGACATGCATAAATAAACACCAGACAGACTGATGACATGCATAAATAAACACCAGACAGACTGATGACATGCATAAATAACTACAGTACAGACATGTACACACATTAGTCTGGGCTGTTGAGACAATGAGCCGTGGAGCCGATGTGAGCTGCAAGTCCTGACAATCTGGCTTGTAAAGTCCTGGCAACTCAGTTCTATTTGTGGCTACGGGCAGATTTTCCTGGGTCTGTACTCGGCTGCTTCGGATCACCTGGGCTCAGCGAATATCGGAAAATCAGATCTCGATCTCTATCTCTCCGTCTCTCTCCATCTTTCTGTCTGTCTCTCTCTGTGTCGTTCTGTGTCACTGTTTCTCTATGTCTGTTTGTCTCTCTCTGCCTCATTTTCTTTCTGGAGATTTTACTGGTTTGGCTGAGCATAGCAAATATCGGAAGAGCACACACATTGTAAAGGAACCTACCTGATTTTCTTTCCATTTAAATTACCTTATTGTTGGGTAAATGCAAATTGCACTATCAGCAGCTTGAGACACGTACAGATTGATGGGAATGTAGATTTAAATTGTATATGTGGCTTCTATGTCTCCGTACATAAGGCAAAAAGATTGGACACTACTGCACAAGGTGGAGAGGCAGGTCACACGCACACACATACCCACACACAAACACACACCCGTAGACACACACACACACACACAGACACACAGACACACACCCCCATAGACCCACACACGTAGACTTATACACACACAGACACAGATAAAAACACAGACAGACACACACACACTCGCCTCTGAGTCAGAAGGTTATAAGGTTCAAGCCCCACTCCAGAGACTTGAGCACAAATTCGAGGCTGACAGCCCTACAGTACAATATTGAGGGAGTGCTGCACTGTCGGAGGTGCCGTCTTTTGGATGAGATGTTAAATCTAGGCCCGTTCTGCCCTCTCAGGTGGATGTAAAAGATCCCGTGGAATTATTCGAAGAGGAGCAGGGGAGTTCTCCCCGGTGTCCTGGCCAATATTTATCCTTCAACCAATATCACTAAAACAGATTATCTGGTCATTATCATGTTGCTGTTTGTGGGATCTTGCTGTGCACAAATTGGCTGCCCTGTTTCCTACATTACAACAGTGACTACACTTCAAAAAGTACTTTGTTGGTTGTAAACCGCTTTGGGACGTCCTGAGGTTGTGAAAGGCGCTATATAAATGCAAGTCTTTCTTTTCTTTATCAAAAGGAAAGTGACTTAGGAATAGAAAAAAAATTAAACTGAATCTCCTGTCTACACCCTCCCACACACACACACATTCCAAATTCAATTTACTAACACTCTTATGGATGAAATAGTTTTGATGGAGCAGAAAAACACCCTACTACTCAATTAAATTTCTCCCCCAGGATTGGTGCCCTTCGGGCCAGTACAGGTTGCGGCCTTGTTCTTTCAATAAGTGTGCAGTGGCATTTTCCTGGAACTTGGAAGCTGTGGAGCATCAGTTGGCAATGATAAAGATCCAATGTTTTTTTGTACCCCACTACACAAAACACATCATCAACAGCTGCAGTCAGCCTTTTACCCAAAGGGGAATCGTAACCTTTTGACAAGTTGAATATCAAACTGAGGAAGCTCAGCAGGGAGCAGATCTCACTGTCTGTTGTGTGTTTCGAGAAAGCAACAATTATCTGTAGGCCCTTGAGCTACAGTTTAATGGTTCTTCCCGGACTTGTTACCCGGCTAAATATAAATGGAGACTGACGGTATCTTCTGTTGGGGTAGGGAGAAAGAGGCGGGGGGGACGGGGGAGGTGGGGGGGATGAAAGTGTTGTCATGGCGATAGATGGAAGGCACGGCCCTGTGAAGTATTAAATCGTACAGATCATGCAGGCCAGGATGGCTGATCTTAGTCGAATCAGCAGTTGGGATGTTACAGTTATCCTCAGCGTCACTGGGTTCAGGAGACGAAAAAGCTTATGCCTCCCCTACCTCGGACTTCCCTCCCCCAACCCTTCCCCCGGAACACCTACCTGCACACTTACCTGTGCATCGGTGGCCGGTCGAGACTGCCCGATTTTCCACAGGCTGGGAGTTTCCTGCCCCTGATCACTATCCAGCAACCCCTGCTGGATATTCCAGGTATGTCAATATTGAACTAGGACTGGATCAGGTTCGACTGTGCTACGGTTGGACGGTCGGTCTACGTTCATCGTCTAGGTTCGCACATGGAGAATGGCCACTGGGGTGAGGACAGCTAGTGCCCGTGGAATCCTACACCAGAAAGAGTCAGTGTCTTCGGGAGAGGAGGAGAGAAAATAAATTGGCTTGGTGCTGTAGTCTATTTGAAGACTGATTCAGGAAACCCTGGCAGATGATAGCAAGGTCAAGACTAGTCGCACTCGAGGAACTGTCTGAAAACTGGACCAGTGAGCAGTAATTGATCTCTGACTTTGCCCTTCAGATCAATCAACCTGACTTCAGTTCCCAGGAAGGAGTGTTCAAATATTGAGTGATTTCAGCTCCCTTGTCTGGGAGCTGTGATGACATCTGTTCCCAACCCATTGAGACAACTGGCCCAGGACATTGGACGTTAGATACTCTACATCTTCTCTGGTTTCACGGAGCTGTACCTATCCTGTCCTAATTGTGATCAGTCCACCTCCCTCAGTAGAGACCCCATCGAGCAAGTTGAGAAGGCATTGGCTCTGCTGAGGGCTGATTGGCCTTTACTTATTTCATCCTCTGTTGTGTTCTCAAAATCACTTGCTCGCAGCGAAAGAAAGAAGTTACATTTGCCTGAAATCCAACAGTGACTATGATTCCAAAATAATCCATTGGCTCTGAACCACTGTGGGATGTGAAGGGCGCTATATAAATGCAAGTTCTTTCTTTAGATAGCGCCTTATCACATCCTCATGCCATCCCAATGTGCTTTACGACCAATGAATTACATTTGAAGTGTAGTCACCGTTGTAATGTAGGCAAACACGGCAGCCAATTTAAGGCCAGCAAATTCGCTCAAACAGAGAATGAGTGATCAGATAGCCTGTTTCTAGTGCTCAAAGGTGGAATGTTGGCCAAGACCAGGGTTATTTCAGACCTATTGAGATTTAGGAGATGGGGAGCAGGCTAAATCAGTATACAATCACTAATAGTCCATGGGGGTGAAATCATTCTATAATAAACATAACATTACAACAATGACTACACTTCAGAAGTACTTCATTGGCTGTAAAGCATTTTGGGACATCCAGAGATTGTGAAAGATGCTATATAAATGCAAATTATTTCTTTTCTTTCTTTTATAAATGGGTGAGTGGTTCTGTAAAATAACTGACAAAGGTGCGAATCTGAATGTATTAAGTACTAATATCGCACAGTGAGACTTCAGGATTATTTTCGATAGCTTCATAAAAATAGCAAGCCAATTTCTACAAAAAACCCCTCTGTTCATTTGAAGCACATCTGTGATTTTGTCACAAAAAAAGGAAAAAAAAAGAGGGAATCTTCCTGCCAGGTCTAGGCTGTCGTAACACACATCAACCATGAGCTCTAGAAATGGCAGTCGGTAGAGGCAGCATTATCGGCAGGCTGGCCTGAATTCAAAAATAATCCTAAAAACACCAACAAGAATTGTGTGTGTGTGTGTGTGTGTGTGTGTGTGAATCTGACTGTTTGCACACACGTGCAGGGATGTGTGTACGCACGTGCATGTCTCATTGTGTGTGTGCGTGTGTGTTTGTGCATGTGCGTATCTGACTTTGTGCGTGTATGTCTATGTGTGTGTGGGTGTGTTTGTCTGACACTGTGTGTGTGGGTGTGGGTGTGTTGGTGTGTGTGTGTGTGTGTGCGCATATGACTGTGTGAATGTTGGTGCATGTGCGGGTCCTACTGTGTGTGTGTGCATGTGTTTGTGTGTGTGTCCTTGCGCATGCGAGACTCCGCAGGCTTTGTATGTGTTTGTGTGTGCGTGCATGCGCACTTCACTGCATGTTTGTGTGCATGCAAGGGTGTGAGTGGGGCTGGGTGAAAGTGAGGAGTGTGTGCAAGTGCGTGTGGGTATAAGTGTATATGTGTTGTAGGGGTGGGGATAAACAGGGTAGCGAGTGTGTGTTTGTGGGGTGGTGGAGTGTGTGTGTGTGTGAAACATGTACATGTGCGTCTGCTGTAGTCAGCGCAAGAGGCTTTTTAAATGCATTTCTCTAAATTAATTTTTAAACTTTGCACAAAGTTACATCTTGGATTTAGTTAGTTTCAGAAAGACTTGTATTTATATAGTGCCTTTCACAACCTCAGAATGTCCCAAAGTGCTTTACAGCCAATGAAGTACTGTTGCAATGTAAGAAATGTGGCAGCCAATTTGTACACAGCAAGGTCCCTTAAACAGCAATGTGATAATGACTGGATAATCAGTTTTTTAGTGCTGTTGGTTGATGGTTAAATATTGGGCCAGGAAAACTGGGGAGAATTTCCCTGCTCTTCTTTGGAATAGTGCCATGGGATCTTTTACATCCACCTGAGAGGGCAGATGGGGCCTCAGTTTAACGTCTCATTCGAAAGACGGCACCTCTGACAGTGCCGTGCTCCCCCAGTACTGCACTGGAAGCAACAGCCTAGATTTTAAGCTCAAGTCCCTAGGGTGCGGCTCGAACCCACGACCTTCTGAGCCATGGCTGACATTTACACTAACGTCAGAAGGTACCTCATACATTGCATCATTCAGATGTGCAGCGCTGTGTGGTCAGCCACGTTGTATGTGCGGACTACTCAGGTCGAAGGCCGAGTGCCTGTTTTGGTAATGGTAAGTAGAAGTGCCTTCTCCCTCCATTCTACCGGCTCTTCCTGTTCTGGCCCACACATGAATTATGTTATTTAGAAGAGTTATTAGAAGGCAGCCAGCAGCTGAAGAGCCACCAATCCAGGATGAGTCATCACCCTAAGGAAAGGAGGGGCAGCAAATGAAGGAGAGAAACAAAAAGTAGAATCGATTGCCATCATCCACCTGAATTCAAATTTCAAATTGATTTTCCAAATTATATCAACAACAACAACAACTTGCATTTATATAGCGCCTTTAACATAGTAAAACATCCCAAGGCGCTTCACCGGAGCGATTATCAGACAAAATGTTGACACCGAGACACACAAGGAGATATTAGTAAAGGTGAGCAAAAGCTTGGTCAAAGAGATAGGTTTTGAGGAGAGTCTTAAAGGAGGAGGAGATAGAGGCGGAGAGGTTTAGGGAGGGAATTCCAGAGCTTAGGGTTTAGGCAGCTGAAGGCACGGCCGCCGATGGTGGAGTGATGGGGAGAACCAAACCTATTGCGAGATGTTTCAATTATAGAACAGGCAGTGGGCCTTTTTTTTAAACAAAAGTTATCCAACAAAAACGCGGCAGCTTTTGTTCTGGATTATGCCTCACAGTGACAGGTGGTGTCTCCTTGGTGAGCTGGTATGGAGATGGGGAGCAGCAGAAGTTCAGTGCACTGCAGCTTGAGGAAATCGGGAAACAACCCGTTCCATTCTTTTGCTTGTCATCGGTCGCTGATCCGTGATAACCGCAGTTCCACGTAACCATGTAGCAAGCATTTGGCTCCATTACTGCAGTCACTCAGGGAGCCTCTTGTCTGGTTGTCAGCCTTCTTGCGATACTCTCTGTGATCTCTGAAACAGACGTGGGTCTCTGAAATGAGAACCGGCAGACTGTAAATAATTAGGTCACGCTAAATTAGCAGGTTATGAGGCGATATTAATTGAACCTGTCAGATCATATTATCCTAACAGAAAGGCAATGAGATGGGAAGGTGATCTTTACTTTTTTTTTGTGCCAGTAAAAATAATTTTCTGCAATAGAATAACTGACACTGATGCTATAAAAATGACTGTAACAGGTTCCATATGAGACACTGAGCAGAGAGATTAACCTTCGCTAATATCCTTGCCCTAAACATATGTACTGTTAAGTTTAATCATTACAAATTGGTCACATCGCAATGGGTACCTACAGGAGAACCTGTAGGGTCAGAAAAAGGCTACTAGGCCCAACAAACCTGAACCTTTTTTTCATATGTAAGGAATCTTACAACACCAGGTTATGGTCCAACTGTTTTATTTGAAAATCACAAGCTTTCGGAGGCTTTCTCCTTCGTCAGGTGAGTGAGTCACTCACCTGACGAAGGAGAAAGCCTCCGAAAGCTTGTGATTTTCAAATAAAACAGTTGGACTATAACCTGGTGTTGTAAAATTCCTTACATTTGTCCACCCCAGTCCATCACCGGCATCTCCACATCATGGCTTTTTTTCATAGATCAGCCTTCTTGCCCATTGGGCTAGGCTTTCCTGCCTTAGTTAATAAACTAACAGTAAGGGAACATTTATCTAACAGTGATCGTAATATGATCGAAATGTTAGGTTTGAAAAAGGAGCAACCTAACAGTTACTAAGATTCTAGATTTTGGTAAGGCTAACTTTAACGGGATGAGTCAGAGACTGATGACAGCAAACTGGTCAAAACTGTCATCGAGTAAAACGACAGATGAACAGTGGGAGGTCTTCATAAAAGAATTTAGCTTAATACAGGACCAGTATATGCCCCTAAGGAGCAAGAGGTCTACATACCAATAAAATAGCCATGGTCAACAAAGGAGGTGAGAAATAACATAAAACTAAAGGAAAAAGCATATAAAAGGGCAAAGGATAGTGTAGATCCAGTGGACTGGGAGAGATATAAAGAAGAGCAAAAGAAGACAAAAAAAGAGTGTAAGAGCTGCAAAAAGGAATACGAAAAGAAACTTGTGAGGGATATCAAAATTAACACAAAAGTTTTTACAATTATACTGGAAGAAATAAGATCGTTAAGGGTAATGTGGGCTCCTTAAAAACAGATGTGGGTAATATTGCAAATGAAAATAAGGAAATAGCAGACTTGTTGATTAATTACTTTGGGGGTGATTTTAACCCCCAAGAACGGGTGGGTTGGGGGCGGGTGGGAGTTGAAAATAATTGTTTTTTTTGCGTCGCAACTGCAAAATTTTCAGACTTTGCATTTCCAGTGGGAAGCCTGTACTTTTACACGCCCAAGTTACATCCGGAAATAAAGCCGGGTTGCGGTCACGACCCAAAAAACAACTATTTTCAACTCCCACCCACCCCTAACCCACCTGATCTTGGGGGTTAAAGTCAACCCCCTTGTGTCAGTGTTCACAGTAGAGGAAGAGGATAACATACCTGACATTCCAGGGAAACTAATAATGAATCAAGGACTGGAACTCACTAAAGTTAACGTAAGCAAGAAAGCAGTAGTAGAAAAAAATAATGGCACAAAAGACTGACGAATCCCTCGGACCTGATGGCTTCCACCCCAGGGTTTTAAAGTAAGTAGTTGAGGAAATTGCAGATGCTTTAGCCGTAATCATCCAAAGATCTCTCAATTCAGGAATTGTCCCTTTATATTGAAAAATTGCAAATGTAACTCCATTATTTGAGAAAGGTGAGAGAGAGAAACCAGGAAATTATAAACCTGTTAGTCTAACATCTGTCGTAAGGAAGTTATTGGAATCTATAATTAAGGATCACAGTGTGACTGAGCATTCAGAGAAATTGGAGCTGATTAGAGAGAGCCAACATGGATTTGTAAAGGGTAGGTCATGTCTAACGAACATAATTGAATTTTTTGAGCAAGTAACTAAAGTAGTAGACAGGGGAATGTCTATGGATGTAGTTTATATGGACTTCCAGAGGCATTCGATAAGGTTCCACATAAGAGACTATTAGATAAAATTAAAGCTCATGAAATTGAAGGCAAATTATTGACCTGGTTCGGAGATTGGTTAGACGGTAGAAGACAGAGAGTAGGGATAATGGATATGTACTCGAATTAGAAGGAAGTGACTAGTGGTGTCCCACAGGGATCTGTGCTGGGGCCTCAACTATTCTCTATATTTATTAATGACTTACATAACCCAATAGAGAGCCAAGTTTGCTGAAGGCACAATGATTGGTGCCATAGTAAGTAGTGTAGATGGGAGCCTAAAATTAAAAAGAGACATTGATCGATTAAGTGAGTGGGCAAAACTGTGGTAGATGGATTTCAACATAGATAAATGTGAGGTCATCCACTTTGGACTAAAAAAGGATCGATCCGAGTATTTTTTAAATGGTGAAAAGTTCAGAACAGTGGAGGTCCAAAGAGACTTAGGGGTCCATGTACACGAATCACTAAAATGTAGCAGTCAGGGGAAAAAAAATAATCAAAAATGCTAATGGAATATTATAACTAGAGGGCTAGACTATAAAGGGGAGGAAGTTTTGCCACAGCTGTACAAAGCCCTGGTTAGACCACATCTGGAGTACTGTGTACAGTTCTGGGCACCACACCTTAGAAAGGATATACTGGCCTTGGAAGAAGGGCAGCGCAAATTCACCAGAATGTTACCAGGGTCCAAAGGTTAAATTATAAAGAGAGATTACATAAACTAGGCTTGTATTCCCTGGAATATAAAAGGTTAAGGGGTAATTTGATTGAGGTTTTGGGGATTTTGAAAGGAATTGATAGGGTAAACAGAGAGAAACTTTTTCTGCTGGTGGGGGAAGTCTAGGACAAGCGGACACAACCTTAAAATCAGAGCCAGGCCATTCAGGGGAGAAGTTAGGAAACACTTCTTCACACAAAGGGTGGCAGAAGTGTGGAACTCTCTCCTACAAAAAGCAGTAGATGCTAGCTCAAAAAATAATTTTAAATCTGAGATCGATAGATTTTTGTTAACCAAGGGTAATAAGATATATGGAGCCAAGGTGGGTGGATGGAGTTAGGTCACAAATCAGCCATGATCTCATTGAATGGCAGAACAGGCTCGAGGGGCTGAATGGCCGACTCCTGTTCCTATGTTCCTTTAGTAAACTTGGTGGAAAATGGAGACATGAGTAATATGTTGTGAGAGGTCAATGTTTTTTTTTGCCTCTCCCAGCAGATTACTTGGGGGGAAGGGGGAGGGACTGAGGGAGGAAGTGTTGAGTCAGGAAGCTCTGGTCATCGTGTGTGTGGGGCAAGCTTGATTGACCAGCTGGTCTTTTCCTGCCCGTCATTTTCGTATGTTTGTAGAACAGACCTGTCATCCGCACTTAGTGTTGCTCTGAGAAACCTTCAAAAGAGGAATAGAAAAATTCAGTAAAAACTAAGAAAAAAAAGCTATTTTTTTTACTTGTTAAGGACTTGTTAACATCATTAATGATGAGCCTGGGCAGCATTCTTCAGCTGGACAGTCAAATCGAAAAGTAAGTTTTTTTATGTTGGGTCAGACACGGAGTTACTGAGGTTGACGAAGGCAAAGATTTTGAAGTATCACCACGGCAGGGACAGAGTCAATCGTATAGAAGAGATCTTTGCCTGAGGGCATGGTTGGGTAGCAGCCACTGTGATGCAGGAGAAAGAGGAGGAGGAGAGGGTAGATTGATTGATTCCTGGGATGAGAGGGTTGTACTATGAGGAGACATTGAGTAGAATGGGCCTATACTCTCTGGAGTTTAGAAGAATGAAAGGTAATCTCACTGAAACATATAAAATTCTTAGAAGGCCTGACAGGGTAGATGCTGAGAGGCTGTTTCAATCTGATCAGTCTGTGTGGAGGCTTGGCTCACCTGAGACGTGTCTCCTGGGCCTAGAAGACCTTCAAAGAGAGTCTGCCATACATTAAAGGCAATTGGATACATACTTGAAAAGGAAAAATGTGCAGGGCTACCGGGAAAGAGCAGGGGAGTGGGACTAAATGGACAGCTCTTTCAAAGAGCCGGCACAGGCACGATGGGTCAAATGGCCTCCTTCTGTGCTATAAGATTCAATGATGACTGTGGTGAAGGTCAAAACAATCCTCAACCATTATGCAATAGGGGCCATCCAGGCATCCAGGTGGGACATCACAGGAATCATCTGCTTTACCTGGCAGTGGGACATCCAGCGTTTTCTTTCCTACAAGATGAAAGAATGACATAATGCACAATATATTAAAAGTTAACTAATTTTACTAAGTTGTGCAGTGCTAGTGATGTACACATTTAATCTGCTTTGGCTGCCATGTTTGCCTTTTGTGTGTCCTTCCTCTGACTCTGGCTTCTAGTACATTCCGCTCCTTCGCCCCAACATTTGTAGCCGTGCCTTCAGCCCAGGCCCTGTCTGCACACTTCGGCCTCTCCACCTCCGTCTCCTCCTTTAAAACCTACCTCTTTCATCAAGCTTTCGGACACCCATCCTAATATCTCCTTCTTTGGATCAGAGTCCATTTTTTTTTGTGCCTCTGTGAAGTGCCTTGGGACGCCTTTTATAATTAAAGGCGCTACATAAATGCAAGTTGCTGCTGTTGTGGTCATGAACTTGTCCATGTTGGTTGTGAACTTGGCCGATTACTAAGTGTTCCCTTAGGTGAAGGAGTGGAACCGGTCGATGATTGTAGAACCAACTAGCATGGTGCAATGAATGCAGAAGGACTTCTACCTTTACCTGTGACCTGTGTCTACCTTTACTTTAACGTACCTGAATCAATGCCAGGAGCTTCCTTTGTTCAAGCTGCTATGGGCTCAATACTTTCAGAAGCACCACCTGCTAGTACTTGGGCAGGACTAGATGATGATTCATAGGATACATACCAATAGTTTTGTGCATCTCCACTCTCTATATCACTGAAAAATAGAACGGTAACAGCACGGAAAGAGGCCATTCAGCCAGTCGAGCCCATGCCGGCTCTCTGAAAGAGCAATCCAGCTTGTCCCACTCCCCCATCCTTTCCCTGTCGCCCTGCAAATTTTTTCCCTTCAAGTACTTATCCAATTCCCTCTCAAAAGCCACGATTGAATCTGCCTCCACCACCACATCAGGCAGCGCATTCCAGATCATAATCACTCGCTGCGTAAAAAAGTTTTTCCTCATGTCGCGTTTGGTTCTTTTGCCAATCACCTTAAATCTATGTTCTCTGATTCTTGACCCTTCCGCCAATGGGAACAGTTTCTCTCTATCTACTCTGTCTAGACCCTTCATGATTTTGAACAATGCTATCAAATCTTCTCTCAACCTTCTCTGCTCTAAGGAGAAGAACCCCAGCTTCTCCAGTCTATTCACGTAACTAAAGTCCCTCATCCCTGGAATCATTCTAGTAAATCTCTTCTGCACCCTCTCTAAGGCCTTCACATCCTTCCTAAAGTGCAGTGCCCAGAATTGGACACAATACTTCAGTGTTGTGGCCGAACCAGTGTTTTATAAAGGTTCAACATAACTTCCTTATTTTTGTACTCTATGCGTCTATTTATAAAGCCCAGGATTCCGTATGCTTTTTTAACTGCTTTCTCAATCTACCCTGCCAGCTTCAAAGATTTGTGCACATATACCCCCAGATCTCTCTGTTCCTGTACCCCTTTTAGAATTGTACCCTTTACTTTATATTGTCTCTCCTTGTTCTTCCTACCAAAATGTATCACTTCGCACTTCTCTACGTTAAATTTCATCTGCCACATGTCCGCCCATTCCACCAGCTTGTCTATGTCCTCTTGAAGTCTATCACTATCCTCCTCACTGTTCACTACACTTCCAAGTTTTGTGTCATCTTCAAATTTTGAAATTGTGCCCGATACACCCAGGTCTAAGTCATTAATATATATCAAGAAAAGCAGTGGTCCCAGCACCGACCCTGGGGACCTTTTTTTTTATATTCGTTCACGGGATGTGGGCGTCGCTGGCGAGGCCGGCATTTATTGCCCATCCCTAATTGCCCTTGAGAAGGTGGTGGTGAGCCGCCTTCTTGAACCGCTGCAGTCCGCGTGGTGACGGTTCTCCCACAGTGCTGTTACCTTCCTCCACTATGTACCTTCCTCCAGTCGGAAAAACAACCGTTCACCACTACTCCCTGTTTCCTGTCACTTAGCCACTTTTGTATCCATGCAGCCTCTGCCTCTTTTATTCCATGGGCGGAGTATGTGGCACTTTATCAAATGCCTTTTGAAAATCCATTTACACCACATCAATTGCATTGCCCTCATCAACCCTCTCTGTTACCTCATCAAAAAACTCAATCAAGTTAGTTAAACATGATTTGCCTTTAACAAATCCGTGTTGGCTTTCCTTAATTAATCCACCATCGTCCAAGTGACTGCTAATTCTGTCCCGGATTATCGTATCTAAAAGTTTCCCCACTACTGAGGTTAAACTGACTGGCCTGTAGTTGCTGGGTTTATCCTTACATCCTTTTTTGAACAAGTCTATATCCCAAGTCTTCCAGGCTCTCCTTCCCAAATAACTGTTGCTTTCTGGTATGGTATCAGCTCTTTCCTATCACAGGGTCCACCCCTTACGTTCCACACTGTGCTCTTCAGTTACGCATCAGTTTTGCTTTTACACATAAGAGTAGTAGGCGTTGAAACAAGGTGAATTGGCCCATGAAAATAAAAAGTGTCAGCTAAGGTCAGTTGTAACATTAATGACTCTGAGTCAGAAGGTTCCTAGGACCCACTCCAGGACTTGAGCCATAATTTAGGCTGACACTACTGAAGGAGTGTTAAAGGTGCTGCCTTTCAGGTAAGCCACTAAACCAAGCCCCCCATCTACTTGCTAAGGTGGATGTAAGAGGCCATAATTACAAGGTAGTCACTAATAAAACCAATAGGGAATTCAGGAGAAACTTCTTTATCCAGAGAATGGTTAGCATGGGGAACTCACTACCACAAGGAGTAGTTGAGGCGAATAGCACGGATGCATTTAAGGGGAAGCGAGATAAACACGATAGAGAATGGAACATAAAGATATGCTGATAGGATTGGATGAAGTAGGGAGCAAGGAGGCTCACGTGGAGCATAAACACCGAATGGACCTGTTGGGCCGAATGGCCCGTTTCTGTATTGTACATTCTATGTAAATGATCCCATGGCACCATTTGAAAAAGAGCTGGAGTGTTCTCGTGGTGTCGTTCATCTCTCAACCTGCACCATGGGAATGGATTAACTGATCATTTATCCCATTGCTGCTTGTGGCGCCTGGCTGCTTAAACATTGGCTCTGTGTCTGCCAACAGTCACTACACTTTCAATTTGCTCGACGGTGTTCCCGCTCCACTGCCATAACTTCGCCAGAAATGTGGCGGGAACCCCGCTGACGGGAGTAAATGGGGTTTGCGGCGCACTCAGGTTAAGTTACGGCAGAGCAGGAGGAGCTCCAAGCAAATTCCCGGCCAACGTGTCTCAGCATATTTTCTCCGGGAACAGGTCTTGTATAAGGAGAAGAACTTCATGTAGCCCACAGCTTCCTACAGTGGCCTAGTGGGCACAGACACCATCCAGTGTAACACGGAGGCCCAGGCTTGATTTCTGACCGATTGTTAAGTTAGCTAATCCTCAGCACCTACGGCACTGCAGTGGGTCTCAGGGATCCTAGGGCAGGAAGGAGGTGGAAACAATAATCGGCTGGTTTTCCCGGCTCTGATTGCTCGTCAATGGCCTCTGCTGCAAAGTGCAGGTGTGTGGCTATCTGGTGAGATCAGGTCCAGCTTGTTGCCCCTCCTGTGGCCAAATATCGAGTTAACAATTGGCGTCTAGACTCGTGCATGAAGAATGGCAACTTGCGCGAGGTATCAAAGGGTGACCAGAGGTCCATGGAACTGTGCCCCAGAAAGAATCAGTGTGTGGAAGGAGAGGGGGAAAATAGTGAAAATTATTTTTTAAAAACAATCGAGATTCTTGACGTTCGTTAATCAGCGTGTTTGATTCTTGCTCGATGTTGTGGTGTCGCACAGTTGTGTAAAGTCACAGCCACTTGCCTGGTAGTTGTGAATAGGAATTGTGCCGAAATAATTTGTCACGTTGGCTTGACAGGAACAGCATTAAAAAATGTGCCGGCAGTCTTCCAGGGTCTAATTTAATGCCCAGTTTCTGTGTTCAAACTGATGTCACCGACATGGTTGTGATGTTTAGGAAGAAGGCCTTACACACTAACAAATAGATGGAGTGTCATTTTAATGGGAAATAAAGCTATAGATTGTAGTACAAGAGATCAGTATTGATCTTATTTTTTCCCTCAGCAATGCTAATGTGTATGGATTATAGTAATCAGCTTTGCTTGTTGCCTGAGTTGAATAGATCTCCGTGTCTATTTGTAATTTAGGATCTAATAGCATTTACTTCCCAATAAGACAAACAGACTTAAACTGATCATCCAATTCTTAAGCAGCAGGGCGTATTATTGCAGTGGAGAGCATTACCAGATATCACCCTGTGTCCAGTATAAAAACTCTTGTTGTTATTCTATCTACATATTAAATGTTTTAAGCTTGGTTTGGTGAGTTAAAGGCAATGGGGTAGATTAATCAATATAATAATACTACCCCCCACTTCTGCCCGACTCACTCCAAATCCAATTTTCGATTTACTGACCATATGAGTCCGACAGGAAAATAGGATTACAGACTGTGCTAATAACCGGAGAAAATCACTGAAACAAGAAATGGAGCTGGAAATGAACACTGATGTCAGCAGGAGAGCTATTCGCTCACCTGAAGAGAGGGGAACTTACCCTCCTTTATTGGGAAACCTCAGCGATGGGTTGAGGCCCATGGTGCAAGACACCACCAAAGGCTGAAAGGTGAAGGAACAAAAAAGAGATTCATTGGAAACGGGCTGATGCCAAGCAAGGGTTTTAAAACTCTGAAAATTGTAAGAGGAAGTGAAGACCGAGAGGCTAAGGAATTTGACATTCCATAGGTGAAAGGACATTATAGTAACCAAAATCCAGATCCCATAGTTAAAAACACAGTATATTAACCCAAATCCAGACCCCAGAGATAAAAGGACAGTATACTTGCCCAAATCTAGGTCGCAAAGGTGAAGGGGCAGGACAATTGCCCCAGGATCGATTTTAGTCTCGTGTTCATATCAGCCGGGCAATGGGTAGAGTGACCTTACAAAACGGCACTATCAAGAGGCCCGAACCATTTTCACGGTCGGGCCTCACCTCCATACTTTCTCCGATCTGCCGGAGTTGACAGTTAGCACGACAATCTGGGGGAGGGGGAGAGAGCGGACGGGTGGGTGGGTGGGTGGGTGGTGCTGTAATCTTGCAGCTCCTTCACAGTGCCGAGCTAACAGAGGGCCTACTAAAGGGAGCCGAGCGGCGAGGGAGCGGCAGCGAGTGAGAAGGTTTCTTTGGGGCCAGGAGAAGTATGTTTCTAGAGTGGCCTCCAGATTAAAGATTACTGGATAGGCTGCTGAATGCTCAGTTCCACCGGGCAGAGTGCACACCCCACCCAGTCAAACAGCAAAATTGCATTGAAAGAAAGAACTTTTACTTATGTGGCGCCTTTCATGACCTCAGGACGTCCCAAAGCGCTTTACAGCCAATGAAGTACTTTTAGAACTGTAGTCACTGTTGTGATGTACGAAAACGCAGCAGCCGATTTGCGCACAGCAAGATCCCACAAACAGCAATGTGATGATGACCAGATAATCTGTTTTTAGTGATGTTGCCTCAACGTTAAGTATTGGCCAGGACACCGCTCTTCTTAGAGCTAGTGCCACAGGATCCTTTACATCCACCTGAGAGGGCAGACGGGGCCTTGGTTTAACGTCTCATCCAAAAGATGGCACCTCCGACAGTGCAGCACTCCCTCAGCACCGCACTGGGAGTGTCAGCCTAGGTTTTTAGCTCAAGTCTCTGGAGTTGGGACTTGAACCCACAACCTTCTGACTCAGAGGCGAGAGTGCTTTTACTGGCCCACGGCTGATATTGGAGTCCTTCAGGCAGCACAGGGCCTCAATTTGCATTTTCAAGTAGGCCTGTTGCCTGGCTTGTTCCAAAATCGTGGCAGGCCAGACCTGATGGGAACAAGATGGTAAGTGGTGCACCGCGATTTTCAGCTCGCAATCACCCCATGACGTAAATCGCCCCTCCATTTCCCCAGACCCCAAGTGATTTTTTTGATGTCTACCGGGGTAATTTGAACACTGATGGAAAGTCATGTAATCTGTATTTTTGTGAGTGCTTGTATGCCGTTTAACTCTGATTTATGGTGTGCAACTTGAGAAAATCGGATCATTTGCATAATTTTGCATGCTGCACATAGCATAAAGATTTTGAGACAAATCACTTGATATAAATGATGAAAGAATCCCAGATAGTTTGTGAACATTACTCATGTGTGGTTATGGATAATGATTTTCTTTTGAATTATTTAGTGAAAGGTATCTTGTTATGTTGAGCGAGAGGTGTTAGACTGAAGATCCTTGCCAGTAGGTTGAATAGAAGGTTTCTTTTATGCTCATTAAACACGGAGGGATGATATTGTTGGGCAATGGAACACTTTGTGGTAAATTTTAACCCCAAGAGCGGGTGGGTCGGGGGCGGGTGGGAAGGTTAAAAAGTAAAACCCGACCCCAACCCGCCTCCAACCCGCCCACTTCCAGTTTTAACGGAGGCGGGACGAGGGGCAGGCGACCAATCCGCTCTTAGGAGGCGGGTCGGTCAGTGAAATCTTTTAAGGAGGCTGCAGGCCTCCATTTTAACAGCATTTTTATTTTTAACTCCTGAGGGCCGGGATTCCCAGGCCTTCTGCTTCACGCCACGTGAGAGGAGGCGAGAAGGCCCAGAACAACGGGTAAATGCCTTTATCGTACTGCTTGTGGGCCCGGGGGTGTAGGAGTGCTTCCTCTAGGCCCAACAAGTTCACCTGTCGCAATCCGACACACGCGATCTCCGATCCCCCCCCCCCACCCCCCACACAATGATCTCCGACTCCCTCCCACAATCTCCGACCCCCTGCAACGATCTCCGACCCCCCTCCACGATCTGCGACCCCGACGAGCTCCGACCCCCTCCCACAATCTCCGACTCCCCCCCCAACGATCTCTGCGACCCCGACGAGCTCCGACCCCCTCCCACAATCTCCGACTCCCCCCCCCAACGATCTCTGCGACCCCGACGAGCTCCGACCCCCTCCCACAATCTCCGACTCCCCCCCACAACGATCTCTGCGACCCCGAGGAGCTCCGAACCCCCGCCATGAGTGAGCCCCTGATGACTGACCCTCACCGATGAGTGCCGACTCCAATGACTCCCCCCGATGAGCGCCGACCCCCACACGTCCGACACCAACCACCACCGCCCCCCCCCTGCCGATGACTAACCCCCCCCCCCGATCTAAGACTCAACTGTCAAAATCTGGCTGGCTGTCGCGTAGGAAACCTATTGAAAGATGTCCTTACGTCGAAATCATAAGGACATCCGAGAAACCCATGCTTCCGGGTTTCCCATCCGGAAATTCCCCCGCACCCCCCACACCCCCCGCTCTGCTCAATTTTAAAATTTATCCCGAAATGTCAACATCCAGCACTTGCAGGTACAGCATGGGTAGATGCTGAATCCAGTTCCTCTGCTCCACCTCAACAATGTGCTTCAACCTAACCTCAGATCATTGTTACTTATCATTGTGCCAGTTTTTCACTCCACACTCTAGTCGTTCGGTGGCATCTTTGAACGAAATTACCACTTTAGGGCAATTAGTGCCGAATGAGGTGTCGTTTTGTATCGTGGGTCCTTGCCTGTCTTTGAACTGGTTTAAGGCGAGCAAACTCGTTTTGCACAGGCAGAGAGAGGCACTTGGGGTTGTCGGACCAGTTTGCGATCAAAAAAGAGTAATATTTAATGGAGTTGTGCTTTATGTCAACTTAGGTTTAACAGAGCCACAGATTCTACAATAAGGGGGGCTGTAGTCTTAAACTTAGAAGCGGGAGAGTGAAAAGACCATTTAGATTTAACTGCTTTTCGCAGAGGGTGGTGAATGTAAAAAGAGTTTTTTTTTATTCGTTCATCGCATGTGGGTGTCGTTGGCAAGGCCGGCATTTATTGCCCATCCCTAATTGCCCTTGAGAAGGTGGTGGTGAGCCGCCTTGTTGAACCGCTGCAGTCCGTGTGGTGACGGTTCTCCCACAGTGCTGTTAGGTAGGGAGTTCAAGGATTTTGACCCAGCGACGATGAAGGAACGGTGATATATTTCCAAGTCGGGATGGTGTGTGACTTGGAAAGGAATGTGCAGGTGGTGTTGTTCCCATGTGCCTGCTGCCCTTGTCCTTCTAGGTGGTAGAGGTCGCGGGTTTGGGAGGTGCTGTCGAAGAAGCCATGGTGAGTTGCTGCAGTGCATCCTGTGGATGGTACACACTGCAGCCACAGTGCGCCGGTGGTGAAGGGAGTGAATGTTTAGGGTGGTGGATGGGGTACCAATCAAGCGGGTTGCTTTATCCTGAATGGTGTCGAGCTTCTTGAGTGTTGTTGGAGCTGCACTCATCCAAGCAAGTGGAGAGTATTCCATCGCACTCCTGACTTGTGCCTTGTAGATGGTGGAAAGGCTTTGGGGAGTCAAGAGGTGAGTCACTCGCCGCAGAATACCAAGCCTCTGACCTGCTCTTGTAGCCACATTATTTATGTGGCTGGTCCAGTTAAGTTTCAGGTCAATGGTGATCCCCAGGATGTTGATGGTGGGGGATTCGGCGATGGTAATGCCGTTGAATGTCAAGGGGAGGTGGTTAGATTCTCTCTTGTTAGAGATGGTTATTGCCTGGCAATTGCCTGGCGTCAGTGTTACTTGCCACTTATGAGCCCAAACCTGGATGTTGTCCAGGTCTTGCTGCATGCGGGCTCGGACTGCTTCATTATCTGAGGGGTTGCGAATGGAACTGAACACTGTGCAATCATCAACGAGCATCCCCATTTCTGACCTTATGATGGAGGGAAGCTCATTGATGAAGCAGCTGAAGATGGTTGGGCCTAGGACACTGCCCTGAGGAACTCCTGCAGCAATGTCCTGGGGCTGAGATGATTGGCCTCCAACAACCACTACCATCTTCCTTTGTGCTAAGTATGACTCCAGCCACTGGAGAATTTTCCCACTGATTCCCATTGACTTCAATTTTACGAGGGCTTCTTGGTGCCACACTCGGTCAAATTCTGCCTTGATGTCAAGGGCAGTTATTCTCACATAACCTCTGGAATTCAGCTCTTTTGTCCATGTTTGGACCAAGGCTGTAATGAGGTGTGGAGCCGAGTGGTCCTGGCAGAACCCAAACTGAGCATCGGTGAGCAGGTTATTGGTGAGTAAGTGCCGCTTAATAGCACTGTCGATGACACCTTCGATCAATTTGCTGATGGTTGAGAGTAGACTGATGGGGTGGTAATTGGCTGGATTGGATTTGTCCTGCTTTTTGTGGATAGGACATACCTGGGCATTTTTCCACATTGTCGGGTAGATGCCAGTGTTGTAGCTGTACTGGAACAGTTTGGCTAGAGGCGCGGCTAGTTCTGGAGCATAAGTCTTCAGCACTACAGCTGGGATGTTGTCGGGGCCCATAGCCTTTGCTGTATCCAGTGCACTCAGCCTTTTCTTGATATCACGGGAAGTGAATCGAATTGGCTGAAGACTGGCTTCTGTGGTGGTGGGGATATCGGGAGGAGGCCGAGATGAATCATCTACTCGGCACTTCTGGCTGAAGATGGTTGCAAACACTTCAGCCTTGTCTTTTGCATTTACGTGCTGGACTCTGCCATCATTGAGGATGGAGATGTTTACAAGCCTCCTCCTCCCGTTAGTTGTTTAACTGTCCACTACCATTCAAGACTGGATGTGGCAGGACTGCAGAGCTTTGATCTGATCCGTTGGTTGTGGAATCTCTTAGCTCTGTCTATAGCATGTTGCTTCTGCTGTTTAGCATGCGTGTAGTCCTGTGTTGTAGCTTCATCAGGTTGGCACCTCATTTCTAGGTATGCCTGATGCTGCTCCTGGCATGCTCTTCTACACTCCTCATTGAACCAAGGTTGATCCCCTGGCTTGTTGGTAATGGTAGAGTGAGGGATATGCCGGGCCATGGGGTTGCAGCTTGTGCTGGAATACAATTCTGCTGCTGCTGATGGCCCACAGCGCCTCATGGATGCGCAGTTTTGAGCTGCTCGATCTGTTCTGAATCTATCCCATTTAGCATGGTGATAGTGCCACACAACACGTTGGATGGTATCCTCAGTGCGAAGATGGAACTTGGTCTCCTCGAGGACTGTGCGGTGGTCACTCCTACCAATACTGTCATGGACAGATGCATCTGCGACAGGTAGGTTGGTGAGGACAAGGTCAAGTAGGTTTTCCCCTCATGTTGGTTCGCTCACCATCTGCCGCAGGCCCAGTCTGACAGTTATGTTCTTCAGGACTCGGCCAGCTCGGTCAGTCATGGTGCTACCGAGCCACTCTTGGTGATGGACATTGAAGTCCCCCACCCAGAGTACATTCTGTGCCCTTGCTACCCTCAGTGCTTCATCCAAGTGGTGCTCAACATGGAGAAGGACTGATTCATCAGCTGAGGGAAGGCGGTAGGTGGTCCTGCAGTTGGGACAGGACATACCCAGGGATGGTGATGGAAGAGTCTGGGACGTTGGCTGAAAGGTATGATTCTGTGAGTATGGCTATGTCAGGTTGTTGCTTGACTCGTCTGTGGAACAGCTCTCCCAATTTTTGCACAAGTCCCCAGATGTTAGTGAGGAGGACTTTGCAGGGTCGACTGGGCTTGTTTTGCCTTTGTCGTGTCCGGTGCCTAGTGGTCCCTTCGGTACTTCCAAGTGTGGGCTGATTGTCTCAGCATGTTCAAGAGAGGTGGAACAAGCTTGAGGGGCTGAATGGCCTACTCCTGTTTCAATGTTCCTAAGTTCCTACGAGTGGATAAATACCTGGAGAGAAGATAGCAGAGGGGTATGAGAAGTATCAGGGAATTTGATATTTTCCAGACATTGGGAAGGGCCAGGTACATCACTGTCACAATTTGGGAATTGTTTTGACAGAAAGGATTTGGATGAAGAGTTATTTTAAATTTTCTGTGTGTTTTAAGCATAGTGTGTTCACGCAAGTTTAAGAAAAAATAGCACCAAGACAAAAAGCAATTCATGACTCAGATACTGATGTTGTTTTCCTCAAAGGTTGTAAACAACAAGCAATTAATTAGCTTTTCACTGAAATTAATAAACGTCTTACAACAATTGTGTTTGGAAGCCTCTGGTCCTGGGCACTCAGCAACAAACAACAACAGCAACTTGCATTTATATACAACCTTTAATGTCGTAAAATGTCCCAAGGTGCTTCATAGGAGTATTATCAAACCAAATTTGACACCTAGCTACGTAAAGAGATATTAGGACAGGTGACCAAAAGCTTGGTCAAAGAGGTAGGTTTTAATGAGCGCCTTCAAGGAGGAGAGAGAGGTAGAGAGGGGGAGAGGTTTAGGGATAGAATTCCAGAGCTTAGGGCCTAGGCAGCTGAAGGCACGGCCACCAATGATGGAGCGATGTAAATCAGGGATCCGTAAGAGGCCTGAATTGAAGGAGTGCAGAGATCATGGAGGTTTGTTGGGCTGGAGGAGGTTACAGAGATAGGGAGGGGCAAGACCGTGGATGGATTTGAAAACAAGGATGAGAACGTTAAAATTGAGGTGTTGCCAGCATACCTTCCATTCTGGCTTTGAACACAGTGGGGATAAGTTTCTTAAAACAGAAAGCTGCAAGGGCAAGCTGTGGCCAGGCTCAGAAAAACAATACACGGGGGCAGTTAGAAGTTATTTTGTTTCAGTCAAATGAGGTGAGCCATTGTTATGGGGAAACATGGCGTGTTCATTATTTTTGTATTGTTATACAAAGCAAGAGGTGCTGATTGAACTAAATGAGTTTGATCACAATTTTTACTCTGCTTGTTCACTAGCTGTGAATTAAAGCATGTTAGCAATTCTTCTGGCCTTGCGTTACCAAGTGTCTTCTCTGTCTTTGAAAAGTTTGGGGTAGAATGTGGGGGCATATGTGAAAGGCATGAATACCTGGTGCAGATCACAAGGGGTACCATTGTTAGACACCTGGGTCACATTATCATTAAGTTAAACATTGGGGAGTACAGGCATGCCTCTAAACAAAAGATGCACAGATCGCTTACAAGAGTGACTAATACCCAAAATAAAATATAAGGCAAAATCCTAAACTTGTAACAGCTGTAATAGCCATGTATGGTCCTTTATGTTCCAATGTTCCTCGGTCTTTTCATATTTCTGAAGGGAAAAAAATTCTGGCAGCACATCTAACTTGTAAGATAGCTGGTGTTAGGAATATCTTTGCACACAGTAAAGGCTTGTGCTTCTTAAATGTTGTACCCCTGTGACTTGCCTTATGCATCTTGTTGAGCTTGTTGTTGGAATTGTACCAATGTTTTCATGATAACACCAGAAATAAAAATATCTGTTTTATAGTGTATTAAATTCAAATAATCAACAGAGGAGGAATGGAGGGGGAGCAGATATTTTTCCCTAAATGTAAATTTTAATAGATACTGTAGACATGAGTAAATTGGGGAGGAGGCCAGTAGTAAGCAATGACTGACTTTTTGTCCTCCTCTGAGTCTTGCTTCCATCAGTCGAAGAAATTTTTGTGAAGCACTTGTTAAAGGCCAATTAAGAGAAACTCACTCAGAATAAAACACTGGTTAGGCCACAGCTGGAGTACTGTGTGCAGTTCTGGTCGCCACACTACAGGAAGGATGTGATCGCTTTGGAGAGGGTGCAGAGGAGATTCACCAGGATGTTACCAGGGCTGGAGCGCTTCAGCTATGAAGAGAGACTGGGAAGATTGGGTTTGTTTTCCTTGGAGCAGAGGAGGCTGAGGGGGGACATGATTGAGGTGTACAAAATTATGAGGGGCACAGATAGGATGGATACTAAGGAGCTTTTTCCCTTCGTTGAGGGTTCTATAACAAGGGGACATAGATTCAAGGTAAAAGGCGGGAGGTTTAGAGGGGATTTGAGAAAGAACTTTTTCACCCAGAGGGTGGTTGGAGTCTGGAACTCACTGCCTGAAAGGGTTGTGGAGGCAGGAACCCTCACAACATTCAAGAAGCATTTGGATGAGCACTTGAAATGCCATAGCATACAAGGCTACGGACCAAATGCTGGAATATGGGATTAGAGTAGACAGGGCTGATGGCCGGCGCGGACACGATGGGCCGAAGGGCCTCTATCCGTGCTGTATGACTCTATGACTCTATGACTCTATAACTGCATTTGATTAGAGGAAGTGAGCAAAAAGTCAAAGACTTGCATTTCTAGAGCGCCTTTCACAACCTCAGTATGTCCCAAAGTGCTTTACAACCAATAAAGCACGTTTGAAGTGTAGTCACTGTTGCAATGTAGGAAATGCGGCAGCCAATTTGCGCACAGAAAGCTCCCACAAGCAGCAATGAAATAAATGACCTGATCATCTGTTTTAGGTGTTGGTTGAGGGATAAATATTGCTCAGGACATTGGGAGAACACCCCCCCTGCCATGGGAACTTTTACATCCGCTTGAGAGGGCCGCGGTTTAACATCTAATCCGAGACACGGCACTTCAGACAGTGCAGCACTCCCTCAGTACTGCAGTGAAGTGTCAACCTAGAATATGTGCTCAAGTCTCTGGAGTGGGGCTTGGACCCACAACCCTCTGATTCAGAGGCGAATAAGTTGTACTGAACTCCTTGCCATTGTATTCAAGTTTAACCTAAACAATGAGAGCAGTGTGTGGATTAAGACAGGCTGATTTGGAACCTGTAAATTCATTCATTTGTTTGCATCAATACTGCACTTTTTTTGTCCTTTACAACCCAGACTTAACTTCACCATCATATGTATCCTCCATCTTCATCTTAAGGCTGATAGTCTCGGTTACCTTGGTGCTTTTCCTCAAGTCGTGAAACTTCTCTTTGACCTGCTCCCGGCTCCACACTGAAACCGAGCCTTATTTTACTCACTCTGTCACATTCTGCCAAGTTCCCTGTCTTCAGTGCTTACTTGGTGGGTTGCCTTGCTTTGCCAAAAAGAAATGATCAATCTTTTTCATCATTGCAGAATCCACAGGAAAGTGAGCTTCTTATTAAATTTCACGGTGCCTTTACTCTGTGCACTCCACAGTTGGATTAATGAAATCCTCATTCTTCATTCTAGTTAAGTGGCTTGCTACCTACTCGAGAGGCACAAAATAAGCATTATTATGGGTGTCCTGTGATTGGTCAATTCTTTATCAGCCTCCTCGATGAAATTGGGTTGAATGGAATTAGTTGCTACAAAATTGCTCTCAATAGCCATTTGATTGGCAGCTATTAAATTCTACAAGAAAAGAAAGAATTATTTTTTAAAAAAAAATATAACAGTGGGTATGTGTAAAAAAAATGCTTTATTATATAACTGCAAGATCCACAGTGATTTTTCAGCTTTCAGATCCGCAGAAGCTCTTTTTAAAGGATCCAGACCTCCTATCACCCTCCCTTTATCTTTGAACGACCCACACATCCTCCCCTCCCACTTGCTCTGCTGTTACTAACTTCACCAATAATCCCCCATCCACTTTGCCCACTTTCACTTATCTGCCCCAAAAGATGGGTCCCGAGTGGCTAAGGGTCCCCTCATCCTCAACCCCTTATCATCCTTCCCCCTCCTTCCAACCCTCCCTTGTTTTCAATATTCAGTTAAAAAAAATTTCAAATTAGAATGATGAAGAAACTGCCTGTCTGCCTTTCTCTATATGTGTGTTTTTCTCTCAGTCTCTCTCTATCCTTCTTTGTTTCATAGGTGTTAGAAATTAAAATCTCTCTCATAGGTGTCTGTATAACTCTGAAGTGGAGTTAATCAGTTGGCTTCAAAATTCATCTTTTTTTTTGAAGATTGAAATAACATTTAATGAAGAAAGTGCACTCTCTTTTTTTCTTTCTCTTGGACCCAAGTCTCTCTCTCTCTTCCACTTTCTCTTTCACTTTCTAAAGCTTATAGAACATAGGCATTCTGGTAAATTAGGTACACTGCATATGCTCAGACTGCACAATCCAAATTCAGCTCACAGAGTCTAGGCAAAAATATCAAGTCTACGCCCAAGTTTTTGTGAATTGTCATGTAAAAACTTTAATGAAGGCATCAAAGGAAACAAAATACATCTTGGTGAATAAATGTAATAATTTTATTGCCAATTATGTAATCTTTTGAATTTTTGTTTCTGTATAAGCTCTTATTTGAAGATTACAAATTTCAGTTACTGAGAAAAAAAATAGTCAATGAAAAACTTTTCAGAAAATACTTGAGCGATTTTTAGGAAGCCAGTAGCCAGATTACAAAATATCAGGGTAATATCTTCTAATTATAAAACAGTAGCTACTGTGTGTCGCTCTTCTTGGCATCTCTAACATTGAAAATACCTGTCACAATTCCACCTACAGAAATAACAGTTACTGCAGGTACTTATAATGAGTTCTGAATAAAACACATGGCTCACGTAATGAATTTATGAGCAGTCAGAATTAATTCAGAGTTTCCACAATGCAGCGTCTGGTAACAGGTAAATGAAGTGTCCCTACTTGCCAGGTAGGCATTGGAGAACGCATTGTACCCGAGGTGAGTTTGCCAAGCAATGTTTTGCTTGCTTCAGTATTCCTAAACCGTGCAGGTACCTGCGAAACCTTCTAGTCCCTTGGTCCTCGAAATCACTCATGCACTCACTCAGACATTCAATCAAAACCAGAAATAGCGGATGAAATAGAGTGGAAACATGCATTTTTATTTTCCCCAGAACTAATTAGACTGTAAAATGTGTGGCTTTCAACCAGGCGAGGGTTTGTGGTTGGCTGATTATGTTTAATGTGAGGAACAATTCAAACATGATAACACAAGAATTGTTAAAGATTGAAGCAGACCACCAGGCCCAGCAATCTGTCCCTATTTTTTCCTGCAAATTTTCTCCCCTCTCTTCCTGAAGACACTGAGGCTATGAAATTCCAATTTGGGACCTAGGAGTAAGTCAGCCAGATCTCCAGCCAGAGGCGCTGCTATGACCTACTCTACCTCACTTCCATTTTGGCTCTTGAGTCTTCTGGGATGCGGCTTATATATTCCCCCCCACCACCCTACATCCGCGACAAGAACATAAGAAATAGGAACAGGAGTAGGCCATATGGCCCCCTCGAACCTGCTCCGCCATTCAGTGAGATTATGGCTGATCTTCGACCTCAACTGCATTTTCCTGCCCTATCCCCATATCCCTTGCTTCCCCGAGAGTATAAAAATCTGTCCATCTCAGCCTTGAATACACTTAACGACTGAGCATGCACAGCCCTCTGGGGTAGAGAATTCCAAAGATTCACAACTCTCTGAGTGAAAAAATACCTCCTCATCTCAGTCCGAAATGGCCGAACCCGTATCTTGCGACTATGCCGCCTAGCTCCAGACTCACCAGCCAGGGGAAACAACCTCTCAGCTACGAGATAATAGATCCATCCCAGTGTCAAGTCTCCTCCCTACGAATGCATCCCATTATTGAGCTTTGCACTGTGAATCAATCCCAAGACTGAATCTCCCCACTGTGAATCTATCCCAATATCAAATCTCCCCACTGTGAATCGATCGCAATACTGAATCTCCCCACTGTGAATCTATCCCAATATCAAATCTCCCCACTGTGAATCGATCGCAATACTGAATCTCCCCACTGTAAATCTATCCCAGAGCTGAAACTCCCCACTGTGAATCTATCCCAATATCAAATCTCCCCACTGTGAATCTATCCCAATACAGAATCTCACCACTGTGAATCTATCCCAGATCTGAAACTCCCCACTGTGAATCTATCCCAGTGCTGAATCTCCCCACTGTGAATCTATCCCAATACTGAAGCTACCCACAGTGAATCTATCCCAGAGCTGAATCTCCCCACTGTGAATCTATCCCAACACTGAATGTCCCCACTGTGAATCTATCCCAGTACTTAATCTCCCCACTGTGAATCTCCCCACTGTGAATCTCCCCACTTGGAATCCATCCCAATACTCAATCACCCCACTGTGAATCTATCCCAGGACTGAAACTCCCGACTGTGAATCTATCCCAATACTGAATCTCCCCACTGTGAATCTATCCCAGTACTGAATCTCCCCACTGTGAATCTATCCCAAAACTGAATCTCCCCACGATGAATCGATCCCAAGACTGAATCTCCCCACTGTGAATCTATCCCAGTACTGAATCTCCCCACTGTAAATCGATCCCAATACTGAATCTCCCCACTGTGAATCGATCCCAATACTGAATCTCCCCACTGTGAATCTATCCCAATACTGAATCTCCCCACTGTGAATCTATCCCAATACTGAATCTCCCCACTGTGAATCTATCCCAATACTGAATCTCCCCACTGTGAATCTATCCCAATATTGAATCTCCCCACTGTGAATCTATCCCAATATTGAATCTCCCCACTACCAATCGATCCCAATACTGAATCTCACAACTCTGAATCTATCCCAGAGCTGAATCTCCCCACTGTGAATCTATCCCAGAGCTGAATCTCCCCACTTTGAATCTATCCCAATACTGAATCTCCCCACTGTGAATCTATCCCAGTACTGAAACTCACGACTGTGAATCTATCCCAAGACTGAATCTCCCCACTGTGAATCGATCCCAGTACTGAATCTCCCCACTGTGAATCTATCCCAAAACTGAATCTCCCCACTATGAATCGATCCCAAGACTGAATCTCCCCACTGTGAATCTATCCCAGTACTGAATCTCCCCACTGTGAATCGATCCCAATACTGAATCTCACCACTGTGAATCTATCCCAATACTGAATCTCCCCACAGTGAATCGATCCCAATACTGAATCTCACAACTCTGAATCTATCCCAGAGCTGAATCTCCCCACTGTGAATCTATCCCAGAGCTGAATCTCCCCACTGTGAATCTATCCCAATACTGAATCTCCCCACTATGAATCGATCCCAAGACTGAATCTCCCCACTGTGAATCTATCCCAGTACTGAATCTCCCCACTGTGAATCGATCCCAATACTGAATCTCCCCACTGTGAATCTATCCCAATACTGAATCTCCCCACTGTGAATCGATCCCAATACTGAATCTCACAACTCTGAATCTATCCCAGAGCTGAATCTCCCCACTGTGAATCTATCCCAGAGCTGAATCTCCCCACTGTGAATCTATCCCAATACTGAATCTCCCCACAACCAATCGATCCCAATACTGAATCTCACAACTCTGAATCTATCCCAGAGCTGAATCTCCCCACTGTGAATCTATCCCAGAGCTGAATCTCCCCACTTTGAATCGATCCCAATACTGAATCTCCCCACTGTGAATCTATCCCAAGACTGAATCTCCCCACTGTGAATCTATCCCAGAGCTGAATCTCCCCACTGTGAATCTACCCCAGAGCTGAATCTCCCCACTTTGAATCTATCCCAATACTGAATCTCCCCACTGTGAATCTATCCCAGTGTTGAATCTCCCGATTGTGAATCTATCCCAATAGTGAATCTCCCCACTGTGAATCTATCCCAATACTGAATCTCCCCACTGTGCAACGATCCCAGTGTTGAATCCCCGGTTGTGAATCTATCCCAATAGTGAATCTCCCCACTTTGAATCTATCCCAATACTGAATCTCCCCACTGTGAAACTATCCCAGTGTTGAAACTCCCCATTGTGAATCTATCCCAGATGTGAATCTCCCCACTGTGAAACTATCCCAGTGTTGAATCTCCCCATTGTGAATCTATCCCAATACTGAATCTCCCCACTGTGAATCTATCCCAATACTGAATCTCCCCACTGTGAATCTATCCCAATACTGAATCTCCCCACTGTGAATCTATCCCAATAATGAATCTCCCCACTGTGAATCTGTCCAAGTACTGAATCTCCCCACTGTGAATCAATCCCAATAATGAATCTCCCCACTGTGAATCTATCCCAGTACTGAATCTCCCCACTGTGAATCTATCCCAGTACTGAATCTCCCCGCTGTGATTCTATCCCAATACTTAATCTCCCAAAAGTAAATCTCCCCACTATGAATCTATACCAGGACTGAATCTCCCCACTGTGAATCTACCGACTTGGAATCCATCCCAATACTCAATCACCCCACTGTGAATCTATGCCAAAACTGAATCTCCCCACTATGAATCGATCCCAATACTGAATCCCCCCACTGTGAATCTATCCCAGTACTGAATCTTCCCACTGTGAATCGATCCCAATACTGAATCTCCCCACTGTGAATCTATCCCAGGAATGAATCTCCACACTGTGAATCTATGCCAGAGCTGAATCTCCCCACTGTGAATCTATCCCAGAGCTGAATCTCCCCACTTTGAATCTATCCCAATACTGAATCTCCCCACTGTGAATCTATCCCAATACTGAATCTCCCCACTGTGAATCTATCCCAGAGCTGAATCTCCCCACTGTGAATCTATCCCAGAGCTGAATCTCCCCACTTTGAATCTATCCCAATACTGAATCTCCCCACTGTGAATCTATCCCAACACTGAATCTCCCACTGTGAATCTATCCCAATACTGAATCTCCCCACTGTGAAACGATCCCAGTGTTGAATCTCCCGATTGTGAATCTATCCCAATAGTGAATCTCCCCACTGTGAATCTATCCCAATACTGAATCTCCCCACTGTGAAACTATCCCAGTGTTGAAACTCCCCATTGTGAATCTATCCCAGAACTGAATCTCCCCACTGTGAAACTATCCCAGTGTTGAATCTCCCCATTGTGAATCTATCCCAATACTGAATCTCCCCATTGTGAATCTATCCCAGAACTGAATCTCCCCACTGTGAATCTATCCCAATACTGAATATCCCCACTGTGAATGTATCCCAATACTGAATCTCCACACTGTGAATCTATCCCAATACTGAATCTCCCCACTGTGAATCTATCCCAATAATGAATCTCCCCACTGTGAATCTGTCCAAGTACTGAATCTCCCCACTGTGAATCTTTCCCAGTACTGAATCTCCCCACTGTGAATCAATCCCAATACTGAATCTCCCCACTATGAATCTATCCCAGTACTGAATCTCCCCACTGTGAATCTATCCCAGTTCTGAATCTCCCCGCTGTGATTCTATCCCAATACTTAATCTCCCAAAAGTAAATCTCCCCACTGTGAATCTATACCAGGACTGAATCTCCCCACTGTGAATCTCCCCACTGTGAATCACCCCACTTGGAATCCATCCCAATACTCAATCACCCCACTGTGAATCTATCCCAGTACTGAAACTCCCCACTGTGAATCTATCCCAGCACTGAATCTCCCCACTGTGAATCTATCCCAGTGCTGAATCCCCCCACTGTGAATCTATCCCAATACTGAATCTCACCACTGTGAATCTATCCCAGTACTGAATCTTCCCACTGTGAATCGATCCCAATACTGAATCTCCCCACTGTGAATCAATCCCAGTACTGAATCTCACTACTGTGAATCTATCCCAATACTGAATCTCCCCACTGTGAATCTATCCCAATACTGAATCTCCCCACTACCAATCGATCCCAATACTGAATCTCACAACTCTGAATCTATCCCAGAGCTGAATCTCCCCACTGTGAATCCATCCGAGAGCTGAATCTCCTCACTTTGAATCTATCCCAGTACTGAATCTCCCCACTGTGAATATATCCCAATACTGAATCTCCCCACTGTGAATCTATCCCAGAGCTGAATCTCCCCACTGTGAATCTATCCCAGAGCTGAATCACACCACTTTGAATCTAACCCAATACTGAATCTCCCCAATGTGAATCTATCCCAATATTGAATCTCCCCACTACCAATCGATCCCAATACTGAATCTCACAACTCTGAATCTATCCCAGAGCTGAATCTCCCCACTGTGAATCTATCCCAGAGCTGAATCTCCCCACTTTGAATCTATCCCAATACTGAATCTCCCCACTGTGAATCTATCCCAGTACTGAAACTCACGACTGTGAATCTATCCCAAGACTGAATCTCCCCACTGTGAATCGATCCCAGTACTGAATCTCCCCACTGTGAATCTATCCCAAAACTGAATCTCCCCACTATGAATCGATCCCAAGACTGAATCTCCCCACTGTGAATCTATCCCAGTACTGAATCTCCCCACTGTGAATCGATCCCAATACTGAATCTCACCACTGTGAATCTATCCCAATACTGAATCTCCCCACAGTGAATCGATCCCAATACTGAATCTCACAACTCTGAATCTATCCCAGAGCTGAATCTCCCCACTGTGAATCTATCCCAGAGCTGAATCTCCCCACTGTGAATCTATCCCAATACTGAATCTCCCCACTATGAATCGATCCCAAGACTGAATCTCCCCACTGTGAATCTATCCCAGTACTGAATCTCCCCACTGTGAATCGATCCCAATACTGAATCTCCCCACTGTGAATCTATCCCAATACTGAATCTCCCCACTGTGAATCTATCCCAGAGCTGAATCTCCCCACTGTGAATCTATCCCAATACTGAATCTCCCCACAACCAATCGATCCCAATACTGAATCTCACAACTCTGAATCTATCCCAGAGCTGAATCTCCCCACTGTGAATCTATCCCAGAGCTGAATCTCCCCACTTTGAATCGATCCCAATACTGAATCACCCCACTGTGAATCTATCCCAAGACTGAATCTCCCCACTGTGAATCTATCCCAGAGCTGAATCTCCCCACTGTGAATCTACCCCAGAGCTGAATCTCCCCACTTTGAATCTATCCCAATACTGAATCTCCCCACTGTGAATCTATCCCAGTGTTGAATCTCCCGATTGTGAATCTATCCCAATAGTGAATCTCCCCACTGTGAATCTATCCCAATACTGAATCTCCCCACTGTGCAACGATCCCAGTGTTGAATCCCCGGTTGTGAATCTATCCCAATAGTGAATCTCCCCACTTTGAATCTATCCCAATACTGAATCTCCCCACTGTGAAACTATCCCAGTGTTGAAACTCCCCATTGTGAATCTATCCCAGATGTGAATCTCCCCACTGTGAAACTATCCCAGTGTTGAATCTCCCCATTGTGAATCTATCCCAATACTGAATCTCCCCACTGTGAATCTATCCCAATACTGAATCTCCCCACTGTGAATCTATCCCAATACTGAATCTCCCCACTGTGAATCTATCCCAATAATGAATCTCCCCACTGTGAATCTGTCCAAGTACTGAATCTCCCCACTGTGAATCAATCCCAATAATGAATCTCCCCACTGTGAATCTATCCCAGTACTGAATCTCCCCACTGTGAATCTATCCCAGTACTGAATCTCCCCGCTGTGATTCTATCCCAATACTTAATCTCCCAAAAGTAAATCTCCCCACTATGAATCTATACCAGGACTGAATCTCCCCACTGTGAATCTACCGACTTGGAATCCATCCCAATACTCAATCTCCCCACTGTGAATCTATGCCAAAACTGAATCTCCCCACTATGAATCGATCCCAATACTGAATCCCCCCACTGTGAATCTATCCCAGTACTGAATCTTCCCACTGTGAATCGATCCCAATACTGAATCTCCCCACTGTGAATCTATCCCAGGAATGAATCTCCACACTGTGAATCTATGCCAGAGCTGAATCTCCCCACTGTGAATCTATCCCAGAGCTGAATCTCCCCACTTTGAATCTATCCCAATACTGAATCTCCCCACTGTGAATCTATCCCAATACTGAATCTCCCCACTGTGAATCTATCCCAGAGCTGAATCTCCCCACTGTGAATCTATCCCAGAGCTGAATCTCCCCACTTTGAATCTATCCCAATACTGAATCTCCCCACTGTGAATCTATCCCAACACTGAATCTCCCACTGTGAATCTATCCCAATACTGAATCTCCCCACTGTGAAACGATCCCAGTGTTGAATCTCCCGATTGTGAATCTATCCCAATAGTGAATCTCCCCACTGTGAATCTATCCCAATACTGAATCTCCCCACTGTGAAACTATCCCAGTGTTGAAACTCCCCATTGTGAATCTATCCCAGAACTGAATCTCCCCACTGTGAAACTATCCCAGTGTTGAATCTCCCCATTGTGAATCTATCCCAATACTGAATCTCCCCATTGTGAATCTATCCCAGAACTGAATCTCCCCACTGTGAATCTATCCCAATACTGAATATCCCCACTGTGAATGTATCCCAATACTGAATCTCCACACTGTGAATCTATCCCAATACTGAATCTCCCCACTGTGAATCTATCCCAATAATGAATCTCCCCACTGTGAATCTGTCCAAGTACTGAATCTCCCCACTGTGAATCTTTCCCAGTACTGAATCTCCCCACTGTGAATCAATCCCAATACTGAATCTCCCCACTATGAATCTATCCCAGTACTGAATCTCCCCACTGTGAATCTATCCCAGTTCTGAATCTCCCCGCTGTGATTCTATCCCAATACTTAATCTCCCAAAAGTAAATCTCCCCACTGTGAATCTATACCAGGACTGAATCTCCCCACTGTGAATCTCCCCACTGTGAATCACCCCACTTGGAATCCATCCCAATACTCAATCACCCCACTGTGAATCTATCCCAGTACTGAAACTCCCCACTGTGAATCTATCCCAGCACTGAATCTCCCCACTGTGAATCTATCCCAGTGCTGAATCCCCCCACTGTGAATCTATCCCAATACTGAATCTCACCACTGTGAATCTATCCCAGTACTGAATCTTCCCACTGTGAATCGATCCCAATACTGAATCTCCCCACTGTGAATCAATCCCAGTACTGAATCTCCCTACTGTGAATCTATCCCAATACTGAATCTCCCCACTGTGAATCTATCCCAATACTGAATCTCCCCACTACCAATCGATCCCAATACTGAATCTCACAACTCTGAATCTATCCCAGAGCTGAATCTCCCCACTGTGAATCCATCCGAGAGCTGAATCTCCTCACTTTGAATCTATCCCAGTACTGAATCTCCCCACTGTGAATATATCCCAATACTGAATCTCCCCACTGTGAATCTATCCCAGAGCTGAATCTCCCCACTGTGAATCTATCCCAGAGCTGAATCACACCACTTTGAATCTAACCCAATACTGAATCTCCCCAATGTGAATCTATCCCAATACTGAATCTCCCCACTGTGAATCTATCCCAATACTGAATCTCCCCACTGTGAAACTATCCCAGTGTTGAATCTCCCCATTGTGAATCTATCCAAGATCAGAATCTCCCCACTGTGAATCTATCCCAATACTGAACCTCCCCACTGTGAATCTATCCCAATAATGAATCTCCCCACTGTGAATCTGTCCTAGTACTGAATCTCCCCACTGTGAATCTATCCCAATATTGATTCTCCCCACTGTGAATCTATCCCAGTACTGAATCTCTCCATTGTGAATCTATCCAAGATCAGAATCTCCCCACTGTGAATCTATCCCAATACTGAATCTCCCCACTTTGAATCTACCTCAGTACTGAATCTCCCCACTGTGAATCTCTCCCTGTACCAAATATCCCCACTGTGAATCTATCCGGGTACTGAATCTCCCCATTGTAAATCTACCCCAGTGGTGAATCTCCCCACTGTGAATCTATTCCTGTACCGAATCTCCCCACTGTGAATCTATCCCAATACTGAATCTCCCCACTGTGAATCTATCCCAATACTGAATCTCCCCACTGTGAATCAATCACAATACTGAATCTCCCCACTGTGAATCTATCCCAATACTGAATCTCCCCACTGTGAATCTATCCCAATACTGAATCTCCCCACTGTGAATCTATCCCAATAATGAATCTCCCCACTGTGAATCTATCCCATTTCTGAATCTACCCTCTGTGCATCTATCCCAGTACTGAATCTCCCCATTGTGAATCTATCCAAGATCAGAATCTCCCAACTGTGAATCTATCCAAGCACTGAATCTCCCCACAGTGAATCTATCCCAGAACTGTATCTCCCCACTACGAATCGATCCCAGTACTGAATCTCCCCACTGTGAATCTCTCCCTGTCCCAAATCTCCCCACTGTGAATCTATACCAGTACTGAATCTCCCCACTGTAAATCTACCCCACTGATGAATCTCCCCACTGTGAATCACTCTCAATACTAAATCTCCCCACTGTGAATCTATCCCAAGACTGAATCTCCCCACTGTGAAATTATCCCAGGACTGAATCTCCCCACTGTGAATCTATCCCAATACTGAATCTCCCCACTGTGAATCTATCCCAGTACTGAATCTCCCCACTGTAAATCTACCCCAGTGATGAATCTCCCCACTGTGAATCAGTCTCAATACTAAATCTCCCCACTGTGAATCTATCCCAAGACTGAATCTCCCCACTCTGACTCTATCCCAGTCCCGAATCTCCCCACTGTGAATCTATCCCAAAACTGAATCTCCCCACAGTGAAATTATCCCAGGACTGAATCTCCCCACTTTGAATCTATCCCAATACTGAATCTCCCCACTGTGAATCTATCCCAATACTGAATTTCCCCACTGTGAATCTATCCCAATACTGAATCTCCCCACTGTGAATCTATCCCAATACTGAATCTCACAACTGTGAATCTATCCCAAGCTTGAATCTCCCCACTGTGAATCTATCCCAGTGCTGAATCTCCCCACTGTGAATCTATCCCAATACTGAATCTCCCCACTGTGAATCTATCCCAATACTGAATCTCCCCACTGTGAATCTATCCCAATACTGAATCTCACAACTGTGAATCTATCCCAAGCTTGAATCTCCCCACTGTGAATCTATCCCAGTGCTGAATCTCCCCACTGTGAATCTATCCCAATACTGAATCTCCCCACTGTGAATCTATCCCAATACTGAATCTCCCCACTGTGAATCTATCCCAATGCTGAATCTCCCCACTGTGAATCTATCCCAATAATGAATCTCCCCACTGTGAATCTATCCCACGACTGAATCTACCCACTGTGAATCTATCCCAGTACTGAATCTCCCCATTGTGAATCTATCCAAGATCAGAATCTCCCCACTGTGAATCTATCCCAGAACTGTATCTCCCCACTACGAATCGATCGCAGTACTGAATCTCCCCACTGTGAATCTCTCCCTGTACCAAATCTCCCCACCGTGAATCGATACCAGGACTGAATCTCCCCACTGTAAACCTACCCCAGTGATGAATCTCTCACTGTGAATCTATCCCAGTACTGAATCTCCGCACTGTGAATCAATCCCAATACTGAATCTCCACACTGTGAATCTATTCCAAGACTGAATCTCCCCACTGTGAATCAATCCCAATACTGAATCTCCGCACTGTGAATCAATCCCAACACTGAATCTCCCCAATGTGAATCGATCCCAGGACTGAATCTCCCCACAGTGAATCTCCCCACTGTGAATCTATCCCAATACTGAATCTCCCCACTATGAATCTATCCCAGTACTGAATCTCCCCACTGTGATTCTATCCCAATACTGAATCTCCCCACTGTGAATCTATCCCAATATTGATTCTCCCCATTGTGAATCTATCCCAGTGCTGAATCTCCCCACTGTGAATCGATCCCAATACGGAATTTCGCTGCTCTGAAACTTTCCCAATGCTGAAGCTCCCCTCTGTGAATCTATCCCAGTACTGAATCTCCCCACTGTGAATCTATCCCAATGCTGAATCTCCCCACTGTGAATCTATCCCAATATCAAATCTCCCCACTGTGAATCTATCCCAATACTGAATCTCCCCACTGTGAATCTATCCCAAGATTGATTCTCCCCACTGTGAATCTATCCCAATACTGAATCTCCCCACTGTGAATCGATCCCAATATTGATTCTCCCCACTGCAAATCTATCCCAGTATTGAATCTCCCCATTGTGAATCTATCCCAGTACTGAATCTCCCCACTGTGAATCTATCCCAAAACTGAATCTCCCCACTATGAATCTATACCAATACTGAATCTCCCCATTCTGAATCTATCATAATACTGAATCTCCCCACTGTGAATCTATCCCAATACTGAATCTCACCACTCGGAATCTATACCAATAATGAATCTCCACATTCTGAATCTATCCCAGCACTGAATCTCCCCACTGTGAATCTTCCCAATTACTGAATCTCCCCACTGTGAATCTATCCCAGTACTGGATCTCCCCACTGTGAATCTATCCCAGCACTGAATCTCCCCACTGTGAACATATCCCAATACTGAATCTCCCCACTGTGAATCAATCCCAATGCTGAATCTCCCCAATGTGAATCAATCCCAGTGCAGAATCTCCCCACTGTGAATCAATCCCAATACTGAATCTCCCCACTGTGAATCTATCCCAATACTGAATCTCCCCACAGTGAATCTATCCCAGACCTGAATCTCCCCACAGTGAATCGATCCAAGTCCCGAATCTCCCCATTTTTGTTCTATCCCTGTACCGAAACTACCCGCTGTGATGCTATCCCAGTACTGAATCTCCCCACTGTGAATCTATCCATGTGCTGAATCTCCCCACTGTGAATCTATCCTACTTCCGAATCACCCTGCTGTGAATCTATCCCAGTACTGAATCTCCCCACTGTGAATCTATCCCAATACTAAATCTCCCCACTGTGAATCAATCCCAATACTGAATCTCCCCACTGTGAATCTATCCCAATACTGAATCTCCCCAATGTGAATCTATCCCATCACTGAATCTCCCCACTGTGAATCAATCCCAATACTGAATCTCCCCACTGTGAATCTATCCCAATACGAAATCTCCCCACTGTGAATCTATCCCAGTACTGAATCTCCCCACTGTGAATCAACCCAATACTGAATCTCCCCACTGTGAATCTATCCCAGAACTGAATCTCCCCACTGTGAATCTATCCCATTACTGAATCTCCCCACTGTGAATGTATCCCAGTACTGAATCTCCCCAATTTGAATCTATCCCATTACTGAATCTCCCCTCTGTGAATCTATCCCAGTTCCGAATCTCCCCACTGTGAATTTATCCCAGTACTGAATCTCCCCACAGTGAATCTCCCCACTCTTTCTCGATCCCAGTACTGAATCTCCCCACTTTGAATCTATCCCAGTACTGAATCTCCCCACTGTGAATCTATCCCAATACTGAATCTCCCCACTTTGAATCTATCCCAGTTCTGAATCTCCCCAGTGTGAATCTATCCCAATACTGAATCTCCCCACTTTGAATCTATCCCAGTACTGAATCTCGCCACTGTGAATCTTTCCCAATACTGAATCTCCCCACTTTGAATTCGTCCCAGTACGGAATCTCCCCACTGTGAATCTATCCCAATACTGAATCTCCCCACTTTGAATCTATCCCAGGACTGAATCGCCCCACTGTGAATCTATCCCATCACTGAATCTCCCCACTGTGAATCTATCCCAATACTCAATCTCCCCACTGTGAATCTATCCCAATACTGAATCTCCCCACTGTGAATCTATCCCAATACTCAATCTCCCCACCGCGAAACTATCCCAATCATGAATCTCCCCACAGTGAATCTATCCCAGTACCGAATCTCCTCATCGTTATTCTATCCCGGTACCGAAACTTCCCACTGTGAATCTATCCCAGCAACGAATCTCACCGCTGTTAATCTATCCCATCACTGAATCTCCCCACTGTGAATCTATCCCAGAACTGAATCTCCCCACTGTGAAACTGTCCCAATACTGAATCTCCCCACTGTGAATCTAACGCAGTACTGAATCTCGCCACTGTGAATTTCTCCCAGAACTGAATCTCCCCACTGTGAATCTATCCCAATACTGAATCTCCCCACTCTGAATCTATCCCAACACTGAATCTCCCCGCTCCGACTCGATCCCAGTCCCGAATCTCCCCACTGTAAATCTACCCCAGTGGTGAATCTCCCACTTTGAATCTATCCCAGTACTGAATCTCCCCACTGTGAATCTATCCCAGTACTGAATCTCCCCACTGTGAATCTCCCCACTGTGAATCTATCCCAATAATGAATCTCCCCACTTTGAATCTATCGCAGTTCTGGATCTCCCCACTGTGAATCTATCCCAGTACTGAATCTCCCCACAGTGAATGTCCCCACTATGAATCTATCCCATAACTGAATCTCCCCACTGTGAATCTATCCCAATACTGAATCTCCCCACTGTGAATCGAATGCAGTTCTGAATCTCACCACTGTGAATTTCTCCCAGAACTGATTCTCCGCACTGTGAATCTCTCCCAGTTCTGAATCTCCCCACTGTGAATCTATCCCAGAACTGAATCTCCCCACTCTGAATCTATCCCGATACTGAATCTCCCCACTCTGAATCTATACCAATGCTGAATCTCCCCATTCTGAATCTTTCGTAATATTGAATCTCCCCACTGTGAATCTACCCAATTACTGAATCTCCCCACTGTGAATCTATCCCAGTACTGAATCTCCCCACTGTGAATCTATCCCAGTACTGAATCTCCTTACTGTGAACATATCCCAATACTGAATCTAACAACTGTGAATCAATCCCAATGCTGAACCTCCCCACTGTGAATCTATCCCAATACTGAATCTCCCCACTGTTAATCTATCCCAATACTGGATCTCCCCACTGTGAATCTATCCCAGAACTGAATCTCCCCACTGTGAAACTGTTCCAAAACTGAATCTCCCCACTGTGAAACTGTTCCAATACTGAATCTCCCCACTGTTAATCTATCCCAATACTGGATCTCCCCACTGTGAATCTATCCCAGAACTGAATCTCCCCACTGTGAAACTGTTCCAAAACTGAATCTCCCCACTGTTAATCTATCCCAATACTGGATCTCCCCACTGTGAATCTATCCCAGTACTGAATCTCCCCACTCTGAATCTATCCCAGTACTGAATCTCCCCACAGTGAATCTCCCCACTGTGAATCTATCCCAGTACTGAATCTCCCCACTGTGAATCTATCCCAATACTGAATCTCCCCACTGTGAATCTATCCCAATACTGAATCTCCCCACTGTGAATCTGTCCCAATACAGAATCTCCCCAGTGTGAATCTATCCCAATACTGAATCTCCCCACTGTTAATCTATCCCAATACTGGATCTCCCCACTGTGAATCTATCCCAGAACTGAATCTCCCCACTGTGAAACTGTTCCAAAACTGAATCTCCCCACTGTGAAACTGTTCCAATACTGAATCTCGCCACTGTGAATTTCTCCCAGAACTGAATCTCCCCACTGTGAATCTATCCCAACACTGAATCTCCCCACTCTGACTCGATCCCAGTCCCGAATGTCCCCACTGTAAATCTACCCCAGTGGTTAATCTCCCACTTTGAATCTATCCCAGTACTGAATCTCCCCACAGTGAATCTCCCCACTGTGAATCTATCCCAATAATGAATCTCCCCACTTTGAATCTATCCCAGTCCTGAATCTCCCCACAGTGAATCTCCCCACTATGAATCTATCCCATAACTGAATCTCCCCACTTTGAAACTATCCCAATACTGAATCTCCCCACTATGAATCGAATGCAGTTCTGAATCTCACCACTGTGAATTTCTCCCAGAACTGATTCTCCGCACTGTGAATCTCTCCCAGTTCTGAATCTCCCCACTGTGAATCTATCCCAGAACTGAATCTCCCCACTCTGAATCTATCCCGATACTGAAGCTCCCCACTCTGAATCCATACCAATACTGAATCTCCCCATTCTGAATCTTTCGTAATACTGAATCTCCCCACTGTGAATCTATCCCAATACAGAATCTCACCACTCTGAATCTGCACCAATAATGAATCTCCCCATTCTGAATCTATCCCAGCACTGAATCTCCCCACTGTGAATCTACCCAATTACTGAATCTCCCCACTGTGAATCTATCCCAGTACTGAATCTCCCCACTGTGAACAGATCCCAATGCTGAATCTCACAACTGTGAATCAATCCCAATGCTGAATCTCCACACTGTGAATCTATCCCAGTGCAGAATCTCCCCACTGTGAATCAATCTCAATACTGAATCTCCCCACTGTGAATCTATCCCAATACTGAATCTCCCCACTGTGAACATATCCCAATACTGAATCTCCCCACTGTGAATCTATCCCAATACTGAATCTCCCCACTGTGAATCAATCCCAGTGCAGAATCTCTCCACTGTGAATCAATCCCAATACTGAATCTCCCCACTGTGAATCTATCCCAATACTGAATCTCCCCACTGTGAATCTATCCCAATACTGAATCTCCCCACTGTGAATCTATCCCAATACTGAAACTCCCCACTGTGAATCAATCCCAATACTGAATCTCCCCACAGTGAATCTATCCCAGACCTGAATCTCCCCACAGTGAATCTATCCCAGTGCCGAATCTCCCCATTGTTATTCTATCCCTGTACCGAATCACCCTGCTGTGAATCTATCCCAATACTGAATCTCCCCACTGTGAATCGATCCCAATACTCAATCTCCCCACTGTGAAACTATCCCAATGCTAAATCTCCCCACTGTGAATCAATCCCAATACTGAATCTCCCCACTGTGAATCTATCCCAATAGTGAATCTCCCCACTTTGAATCTATCCCTGAACTGAATCTCCCCACTGTGAATCTATCCCAATACTGAATCTCCCCACTGTGAATCTATCCCAGTACTGAATCTCCCCACTGTAAATCTACCCCAGTGATGAATCTCCCCACTGTGAATCAGTCTCAATACTAAATCTCCCCACTGTGAATCTATCCCAAGACTGAATCTCCCCACTCTGACTCTATCCCAGTCCCGAATCTCCCCACTGTGAATCTATCCCAAAACTGAATCACCCCACAGTGAAATTATCCCAGGACTGAATCTCCCCACTTTGAATCTATCCCAATACTGAATCTCCCCACTGTGAATCTATCCCAATACTGAATTTCCCCACTGTGAATCTATCCCAATACTGAATCTCCCCACTGTGAATCTATCCCAATACTGAATCTCACAACTGTGAATCTATCCCAAGCTTGAATCTCCCCACTGTGAATCTATCCCAGTGCTGAATCTCCCCACTGTGAATCTATCCCAATACTGAATCTGCCCACTGTGAATCTATCCCAATACTGAATCTCCCCACTGTGAATCTATCCCAATGCTGAATCTCCCCACTGTGAATCTATCCCAATAATGAATCTCCCCACTGTGAATCTATCCCACGACTGAATCTACCCACTGTGAATCTATCCCAGTACTGAATCTCCCCATTGTGAATCTATCCAAGATCAGAATCTCCCCACTGTGAATCTATCCCAGAACTGTATCTCCCCACTACGAATCGATCGCAGTACTGAATCTCCCCACTGTGAATCTCTCCCTGTACCAAATCTCCCCACCGTGAATCGATACCAGGACTGAATCTCCCCACTGTAAATCTACCCCAGTGATGAATCTCTCACTGTGAATCTATCCCAGTACTGAATCTCCGCACTGTGAATCAATCCCAATACTGAATCTCCGCACTGTGAATCTATTCCAAGACTGAGTCTCCCCACTGTGAATCAATCCCAATACTGAATCTCCGCACTGTGAATCAATCCCAACACTGAATCTCCCCAATGTGAATCTATCCCAGGACTGAATCTCCCCACAGTGAATCTCCCCACTTTGAATCTATCCCAACACTGAATCTCCCCACTGTGAATCTATCCCAATACTGAATCTCCCCACTATGAATCTATCCCAGTACTGAATCTCCCCACTGTGATTCTATCCCAATACTGAATCTCCCCACTGTGAATCTATCCCAATATTGATTCTCCCCATTGTGAATCTATCCCAGTGCTGAATCTCCCCACTGTGAATCGATCCCAATACGGAATTTCACTGCTCTGAAACTTTCCCAATGCTGAAGCTCCCCTCTGTGAATCTATCCCAGTACTGAATCTCCCCACTGTGAATCTATCCCAATGCTGAATCTCCCCACTGAGAATCTATCCCAATATCAAATCTCCCCACTGTGAATCTATCCCAATACTGAATCTCCCCACTGTGAATCTATCCCAAGATTGATTCTCCCCACTGTGAATCTATCCCAATACTGAATCTCCCCACTGTGAATCGATCCCAATATTGATTCTCCCCACTGCAAATCTATCCCAGTATTGAATCTCCCCATTGTGAATCTATCCCAGTACTGAATCTCCCCACTGTGAATCTATCCCAAAACTGAATCTCCCCACTATGAATCGATCCCAATACTGAATCTCCCCATTGTGAATCTATCCCAATACTGAATCTCCCCACTGTGAATCTATCCCAATACTGAATCTCCCCACGATGAATCGATCCCAGAACTGTATCTCCCCACTATGAATCTATCCCAGTACCGAATCTCCCTACTGTGAATCTATCCCTGTACCAAATCTCCCCACTGTGAATCTATCCCAGTACTGAATCTCCCCACTGTGAATCTATCCCAATCCTGAATCTCCCCACTGTGAATCTATCACAGCACTGAATCTCCCCTCTATGAATCTATCCCATTACTGAATCTCCCCACTGTGAATCTATCCCAATTCTCAATCTCCCCACTGTGAATCTATCCAAATACTGAATCTCCCCACTGTGAATCTATCCCAGAACTGAATCTCCCCATTGTGAAACGATCACAAAACTGAATCTCCCCACTGTGAATCTAACGCAGAACTGAATCTCCCCACTGTGAATCTATCCCAGTTCTGAATCTCCCCACTCTGAATCTATCCCAATTCTGAATCTCCCCACTGTGAATCTATCCCTGAACCAAATCTCCCCACTGTGAATCTATCCCAGGACTGAATCTCCCCACTTTGAATCTATCCCAGTACCGAATCTCACCACTGTGAATCAATCCAAATACTGAATCTCCCCACTGTGATTCTTTCCCAGCACTGAATCTCCCCACTGTGAATCAATCCCAATACTGAGTCTCCCCACTGTGAATCTATCCCAGTGCTGAATGTCCCCACTGTGATTCTTTCCCAGGACTGAATCTCCCCACTGTGAATCTTTCCCAGGACTGAATCTCCCCACTGCGAATCAATCCCAATACTGAATCTCCCCACTATGAATCTGTCCAAGTACTTAATCTCCCCACTGTGAATCTATCCCAATTCTGAATCTCCCCGCTCTGATTCTATCCCAATACTTCATCTCCCAAAAGTAAATCTCCCCACTATGAATCTATCCCAGTACTGAATCTCCCCACTATGAATCTATCCCAAAACTGGATCTCCCCACTGTGAGTCTACACCAATACTGAATCTCCCCACTGTGAATCTATCCCAGTCCCGAATCTCCCCACTGTGAATCAATCCCAATACTGAATCTCCCACTGTGATTCTTTCCCTGTGCTGAATGTCCCCATTGTGAATCGATCCCAATACTGAACCTCCCCACTGTGAATCTATCCCAATACTGAATGACCCCACTGTGAAACTACCCAATGCTGAATATCCCCACTGTGAATCTATCCCAATACTGGATCTCGCCACTGTGAATTTCTCCCAGAACTGAACCTCCCCACTGTGAATCTATCCCAGAACTGAATGTCCCGACTGTGAAACTGTCCCAATACTGAATCTCCCCACTTTGAATCTAACGCAGCACTGAATCTCGCCACTGTGAATTTCTCCCAGAACTGAATCTCCCCACCGTGAATCTATCCCAATACTGAATCTCCCCACTCTGACTCTATCCCAGTCCCGAATCTCCCCACTGTAAATCTAACCCAGTGGTGAATCTCCCACTTTGAATCTATCCCAGTACTGAATCTCCCCACTGTGAATCTATCCCAGTACTGAATCTCCTCACTGTGAATCTATCCCAGTACTGAATCTCCCCACTGTGATTCTTTCCCTGTGCTGAATCTCCCCACTGTGAAACTAACCCAATTCTGTACCTCCCCACTGTGAATCTATCCCAGTACTGAATCACCCCACTGTGAATCTATCCCAATGCTGAATATCCCCACTGTGAATCTATCCCAGCACTGAATCTCCCCACTGTGAATCTATCCCAATACTGATTCTCCCCAATGTGAATCTATCCCTACACTGAATCTCCCCACTGTGAATCTATCCCAATACAGAATCACCCCAGTGTGAATCTAACCCAATACTGAATCTCCCCACTGTGAATCTATCCCAATACTGCATCTCCCCACTGTGAATCTATCCCAGAACTGAATCTCCCCATTGTGAAACTGTCCCAACACTGAATCTCCCCACTGTGAATCTATCCCAATACTGAATCTCCCCACTCTGAATCTATCCCAACACTGAATCTCCCCACTGTGATTCTTTCCCAGGACTGAATCTCCCCACTGTGATTCTTTCCCAGGACTGAATCTCCCCACTGTGAATCTTTCCCAGAACTGAATCTCCCCACTGTGAATCTATCCCAATACTGAATCTCCCCACTCTGAATCTATCCCAACACTGAATCTCCCCACTCTGACTCTATCCCAGTCCCGAATCTCCCCACTGTAAATCTACCCCAGTGGTGAATCTCCCACTTTGAATCTATCCCAGTACTGAATCTCCCCACTGTGAATCTCTCCCAGCACTGAATCTCCTCACTGTGAATCTATCCAAATACTGAATCTCCCCGCTGTGATTCTATCCCAGTACTGAATCTCCCCACTGTGAATCTACCCCAATAATGAATCTCCCCACTTTGAATCTATCCCAGTTCTGGATCTCCCCACTGTGAATCTATCCCATAACTGAATCGCCCCACTTTGAAACTATCCCAATACTGAATCTCCCCACTCTGAATCTAATGCAGTTCTGAATCTCCCCACTGTGAATTTGTCCCAGAACTGATTCTCCGCACTGTGAATCTCTCCCAGTTCTGAATCTCCCCACTGTGAATCTATCCCAGAATTGAATCTCCCCACTCTGAATCTATCCCGATACTGAATCTCCCCACTCTGAATCTATACCAATACTGAATCTCCCCATTCTGAATCTATCCCAATACTGAATCTCACCACTCGGAATCTATACCAATAATGAATCTCCCCATTCTGAATCTATCCCATCAATGAATCTCCCCACTGTGAATCTTCCCAATTACTGAATCTCCCCACTGTGAATCTATCCCAGTACTGGATCTCCCCACTGTGAATCTATCCCAGCACTGAATCTCCCCACTGTGAACATATCCCAATACTGAATCTCCCCACTGTGAATCAATCCCAATGCTGAATCTCCCCAATGTGAATCAATCCCAGTGCAGAATCTCCCCACTGTGAATCAATCCCAATACTGAATCTCCCCACTGTGAATCTATCCCCGTACTGAATCTCCCCACTGTGAATCTATCCATGTGCTGAATCTCCCCACTGTGAATCTATCCCAGTACTGAATCTCCCCACTGTGAATCTATCCCAATACTCAATCTCCGCACTGTGAATCAATCCCAATACTGAATCTCCCCACTGTGAATCTATCCCAATACTGAATCTCTCCAATGTGAATCTATCCCAATACTCAATCTCCCCACTGTGAATCTGTCCCAACAGTGAATCTCCCCACTGTGAATCTATCCCAATACTCAATCTCCCCACTGTGAATCTATCCCAATACTGAATCTCCCCAATGTGAATCTATCCCAATACTCAATCTCCCCACTGTGAATCTATCCCAACAGTGAATCTCCCCACTGTGAATCTATCCCAAGACTGAATCTCCCCACTGTGAATCTATCCCAATACTGAATCTCCCCACTGTGAATCTATCCCAATACTGAATCTCCCCACTGTGAATCTATCCCAATAGTGAATCTCCCCACTGTGAATCTATCCCAGAACTGAATCTCCCCACTGTGAATATATCCCAATACTGAACGTCCCCACTGTGAATCTATCCCATTACTGAATCTCCCCACTGTGAATGTATCCCAGTACTGAATCTCCCCAATGTGAATCTATCCCATGACTGAATCTCCCCTCTGTGAATCTATCCCAGTTCCGAATCTCCCCACTGTGAATTTATCCCAGTACTGAATCTCCCCACAGTGAATCTCCCCACTCTTTCTCTATCCCAGTACTGAATCTCGCCACTTTGAATCTATCCCAGTACTGAATCTCGCCACTATGAATCTATCCCAGTACTGAATCTCCCCACTTTGAATCTATCCCAGTACTGAATCTCCCCACTTTGAATCTATCCCAGTTCTGAATCTCCCCACTGTGAATCGATCCCAGTACAGAATCTCCCGACTGTGAATCTGTCCCAGTGCTGAATCTCCCCACTGTTAATCTATCCCAATACTGAATCTCTCCACTGTGAATCTATCCCAATACTGAATCTCCCCGCTGCGTTTTTATCCCAGTACTGAATCTCCCCACAGTGAATCTCCCCTCTGTGAATCTATCCCAATAATGAATCTCCCCACTTTGAATCTATCCCAGTTCTGGATCTCCCCACTGTGAATCTATCCCAGTGCTGAATCTCCCCACAGTGAATCTCCCCACTGTGAATCTATCCCAATACTGAATCTCCGCACTGTGAATCTATCCCAATACTGAATCTCACCACTCGGAATCTATACCAATAATGAATCTCCACATTCTGAATCTATCCCAGCACTGAATCTCCCCACTGTGAATCTTCCCAATTACTGAAGCTCCCCACTGTGAATCTATCCCAGTACTGGATCTCCCCACTGTGAATCTATCCCAGCACTGAATCTCCCCACTGTGAACATATCCCAATACTGAATCTCCCCACTGTGAATCAATCCCAATGCTGAATCTCCCCAATGTGAATCAATCCCAGTGCAGAATCTCCCCACTGTGAATCAATCCCAATACTGAATCTCCCCACTGTGAATCTATCCCAATACTGAATCTCCCCACAGTGAATCTATCCCAGACCTGAATCTCCCCACAGTGAATCGATCCAAGTCCCGAATCTCCCAATTCTTGTTCTATCCACTGTACCGAAACTACCCGCTGTGATGCTATCCCAGTACTGAATCTCCCCACTGTGAATCTATCCATGTGCTGAATCTCCCCACTGTGAATCTATCCTAGTTCCGAATCACCCTGCTGTGAATCTATCCCAGTACTGAATCTCCCCACTGTGAATCTATCCCAATACTAAATCTCCCCACTGTGAATCAATCCCAATACTGAATCTCCCCACTGTGAATCTATCCCAATACTGAATCTCCCCAATGTGAATCTATCCCATCACTGAATCTCCCCACTGTGAATCAATCCCAATACTGAATCTCCCCACTGTGAATCTATCCCAATACGAAATCTCCCCACTGTGAATCTATCCCAGTACTGAATCTCCCCACTGTGAATCAACCCAAAACTGAATTTCCCCACTGTGAATCTATCCCAGAACTGAATCTCCCCACTGTGAATCTATCCCATTACTGAATCTCCCCACTGTGAATGTATCCCAGTACTGAATCTCCCCAATGTGAATCTATCCCATTACTGAATCTCCCCTCTGTGAATCTATCCCAGTTCCGAATCTCCCCACTGTGAATTTATCTCAGTACTGAATCTCCCCACAGTGAATCTCCCCACTCTTTCTCGATCCCAGTACTGAATCTCCCCACTTTGAATCTATCCCAGTACTGAATCTCCCCACTGTGAATCTATCCCAATACTGAATCTCCCCACTTTGAATCTATCCCAGTTCTGAATCTCCCCACTGTGAATCTATCCCAATACTGAATCTCCCCACTTTGAATCTATCCCAGTACTGAATCTCGCCACTGTGAATCTTTCCCAATACTGAATCTCCCCACTTTGAATTTGTCCCAGTACGGAATCTCCCCACTGTGAATCTATCCCAATACTGAATCTCCCCACTTTGAATCTATCCCAGGACTGAATCGCCCCACTGTGAATCTATCCCATCACTGAATCTCCCCACTGTGAATCTATCCCAATACTCAATTTCCCCACTGTGAATCTATCCCAATACTGAATCTCCCCACTGTGAATCTATCCCAATACTCAATCTCCCCACCGCGAAACTATCCCAATCATGAATCTCCCCACAGTGAATCTATCCCAGTACCGAATCTCCTCATCGTTATTCTATCCCGGTACCGAAACTTCCCACTGTGAATCTATCCCAGCAACGAATCTCACCGCTGTTAATCTATCCCATCACTGAATCTCCCCACTGTGAATCTATCCCAGAACTGAATCTCCCCACTGTGAAACTGTCCCAATACTGAATCTCCCCACTGTGAATCTAACGCAGTACTGAATCTCGCCACTGTGAATTTCTCCCAGAACTGAATCTCCCCACTGTGAATCTATCCCAATACTGAATCTCCCCACTCTGAATCTATCCCAACACTGAATCTCCCCGCTCCGACTCGATCCCAGTCCCGAATCTCCCCACTGTAAATCTACCCCAGTGGTGAATCTCCCACTTTGAATCTATCCCAGTACTGAATCTCCCCACTGTGAATCTATCCCAGTACTGAATCTCCCCACTGTGAATCTCCCCACTGTGAATCTATCCCAATAATGAATCTCCCCACTTTGAATCTATCGCAGTTCTGGATCTCCCCACTGTGAATCTATCCCAATACTGAATCTCCCCACAGTGAATGTCCCCACTATGAATCTATCCCATAACTGAATCTCCCCACTGTGAATCTATCCCAATACTGAATCTCCCCACTGTGAATCGAATGCAGTTCTGAATCTCACCACTGTGAATTTCTCCCAGAACTGATTCTCCGCACTGTGAATCTCTCCCAGTTCTGAATCTCCCCACTGTGAATCTATCCCAGAACTGAATCACCCCACTCTGAATCTATCCCGATACTGAATCTCCCCACTCTGAATCTATACCAATGCTGAATCTCCCCATTCTGAATCTTTCGTAATATTGAATCTCCCCACTGTGAATCTACCCAATTACTGAATCTCCCCACTGTGAATCTATCCCAGTACTGAATCTCCCCACTGTGAATCTATCCCAGTCCTGAATCTCCTTACTGTGAACATATCCCAATACTGAATCTAACAACTGTGAATCAATCCCAATGCTGAACCTCCCCACTGTGAATCTATCCCAGTACTGAATCTCCCCACTCTGAATCTATCCCAGTACTGAATCTCCCCACAGTGAATCTCCCCACTCTGAATCTATCCCAGTACTGAATCTCCCCACTGTGAATCTATCCCAATACTGAATCTCCCCACTGTGAATCTATCCCAATACTGAATCTCCCCACTTTGAATCTGTCCCAATACTGAATCTTCCCACTCTGAATCTATCCCAATACAGAATCTCCCCAGTGTGAATCTATCCCAATACTGAATCTCTCCACTGTTAATCTATCCCAATACTGGATCTCCCCACTGTGAATCTATCCCAGAACTGAATCTCCCCACTGTGAAACTGTTCCAAAACTGAATCTCCCCACTGTGAAACTGTTCCAATACTGAATCTCGCCACTGTGAATTTCTCCCAGAACTGAATCTCCCCACTGTGAATCTATCCCAACACTGAATCTCCCCACTCTGACTCGATCCCAGTCCCGAATGTCCCCACTGTAAATCTACCCCAGTGGTTAATCTCCCACTTTGAATCTATCCCAGTACTGAATCTCCCCACAGTGAATCTCCCCACTGTGAATCTATCCCAATAATGAATCTCCCCACTTTGAATCTATCCCAGTCCTGAATCTCCCCACAGTGAATCTCCCCACTATGAATCTATCCCATAACTGAATCTCCCCACTTTGAAACTATCCCAATACTGAATCTCCCCACTATGAATCGAATGCAGTCCTGAATCTCCCCACTGTGAATCTATCCCAGAACTGAATCTCCCCACTCTGAATCTATCCCGATACTGAAGCTCCCCACTCTGAATCCATACCAATACTGAATCTCCCCATTCTGAATCTTTCGTAATACTGAATCTCTCCACTGTGAATCTATCCCAATACAGAATCTCACCACTCTGAATCTGCACCAATAATGAATCTCCCCATTCTGAATCTATCCCAGCACTGAATCTCCCCACTGTGAATCTACCCAATTACTGAATCTCCCCACTGTGAATCTATCCCAGTACTGAATCTCCCCACTGTGAACATATCCCAATGCTGAATCTCACAACTGTGAATCAATCCCAATGCTGAATCTCCACACTGTGAATCTATCCCAGTGCAGATTCTCCCCACTGTGAATCAATCTCAATACTGAATCTCCCCACTGTGAACATATCCCAATACTGAATCTCCCCACTGTGAATCTATCCCAATACTGAATCTCCCCACTGTGAATCAATCCCAGTGCAGAATCTCTCCACTGTGAATCAATCCCAATACTGAATCTCCCCACTGTGAATCTATCCCAATACTGAATCTCCCCACAGTGAATCTATCCCAGTGCCGAATCTCCCCATTGTTATTCTATCCCTGTACCGAATCACCCTGCAGTGAATCTATCCCAATACTGAATCTCCCCACTGTGAATCTATCCCAATACTCAATCTCCCCACTGTGAAACTATCCCAATGCTAAATCTCCCCACTGTGAATCAATCCCAATACTGAATCTCCCCACTGTGAATCTATCCCAATAGTGAATCTCCCCACTTTGAATCGATCCCTGAACTGAATCTCCCCACTGTGAATCTATCCCAATACTGAATCTCCCCACTGTGAATCTATCCCAATAGTGAATCTCCCAACTGTGAATCTATCCCGGTACTAAATCTCCACATTGTGAATCTATCCCAATACTGAATCTCCTCACTGTGAATATATCCCAATACTGAACGTCCCCACTTTGAATCTATCCCAGTACTGAATCTCCCCACTATGAATCTATCCCAGTGCTGAATCTCCCCACTTTGAATCTATCCCAGTACTGAATCTCCCCATTGTGAATCTATCCCAGTACTGAATCTCGCCACTGTGAATCTATCCCAATACGGAATCTCCCCATTGTGAATCTATCCCAGTGCTGAATCTCCCCACAGTGAATCTCCCCACTATGAATCTATCCTAGTACTGAATCTCCCAACTGTGAATCTATCCCAATACTGAATCTCCCCACTGTGAATCTATCCCATTACTGAATCTCCCCACTGTGAATCTATCCCATTACTGAATCTCCCCACTGTGAATCTATCCCAATACTGAATCTCCCCACTGTGAATCGATCCCAATACTCAATCTCCCCACTGTGAAACTATCCCAACACTGAATCTCCCCACTGTGAATCTATCCCAATACTGAATCTCCCCACTGTGAATCGATCCCAATACTCAATCTCCCCACTGTGAAACTATCCCAACACTGAATCTCCCCATTGTGAATCTATCCCAATACTGAATCTCCCCACTGTGAATCTGTCCCAATCCTGAATCTCCGCACTGTGAATCTATCCCAATACTGAATCTCCCCACTGTGAATCTATCCCAATACTGAATCTCCCCACTGTGAATCTCTCCCAATACTCAATCTCCCCATTGTTATTCTATCCCGGTACCGAAACTTCCCACTGTGAATCTATCCCAGCAACGAATCTCCCCGCTGTGAATCTTTCCCAGCAACGAATCTCCCCGCTGTGAATCTTTCCCAGTACTGAATCTCCCCACTGTGATTCTGTTCCAGAACTGAATCTCCTCTCTGTGAATCTATCCCAGCTTTGGCCTCCTAATCCTAACTGCCTTATTTTTAACATAAAATAGTTTCACTGCAGTTATAAGTTTCTCTTGGTCAACTTTTCTAATTCCTTTTCTCTAATCTTCAGTTCGGTCACCTCAAAGCCTTCTCTTTTGCCAAGAAATTGAGCTGAACTTTTTTAACCTTTCCTTACAATTTAAATTCCTGATTCCCAAAACTGTCTTTGTTGCTCAGCTCTGTTTCCTCTTGAGGGTAATGTAATAACCTTGGATAACTTGTGGAGCGTTTGTGTGGGAGTCTGGATTTGGTGTCTGATTCTTTCTGGCTGTTCTAATCACATGAAGGGATCTTGTTCTTGTGGTGTTATCCTTGGCCATTATTTTGGTCTATGAAATAAAGACTCTTTTTCTTGATTTTGTTAAAATTCTTATTTAATTAGAATACACTTCACACAATGAAATGATGGGAATGGGTCTGCTTTGGTCCATTGGAAGTCCACACCATGAAAGTGAATGAGAAGGGGTTGGTCCATTGGAATTCTATACTGGGAGAATGAACAGGAAAGGGTTTGGTCCACTGTAATTTTAGTGAATGGGAAGGGGTTTGTTCCTTTAGAAATCTGTAGAGTTAGAATGACCTGGAAAGGGTGTAGTCCATTGAGATTTGATTTAACAGACTGAATGGGAATTTTACACAAATGGGAATGACTAGAAAACTGGGTTGGCCCACCAGAAGACTATGATTAGAAGTACATCTTGCTTGCTTTGATGGAGTAAGTAGATTTGATTATCTGCACAGGATTGAAGGAGGGAACCTGTTCAAACCTCCCTCCACCGCTCCTCCCCACCACCTGCATGCGCAATATTACGTAAATTTTGGCAGTGACCTCCTGAACCACGTAGTGTCCATGTATTCTGAAGCCTCGTCAACTGGGAGCAGGTACCATTCAATTCGGGACTCGGCCCCTGTGCTCATGAGGTCTCAAGGTGGGCATTGACGTTGGTGTGAAATAGTCCTTCACGACAGCCCAATCGACAGAGGCCACCAAGAGAAGAATATCTGGCGATTTAAATGATCTGTCTGCCAGGCCTGCTTAAATAAAACAAACAGGAGCTTGTTCCTGAAATAATAGCATTTACAGAGATGGGGTGCTCTGATCGAGACCTTGGATAATGCTCAACCTGGAGGCTATATAGATAGATTGGAGTATTGTGATTCTTGTGTTTATATATATATATTTTTGACCTCGTTAATGAATCACCAGTAGATGTATTAAGGTAATTTAAATTTAGAAGCTGCAGTAAGACATGAAATGAATTATTATTATTAATGTGGCAAGATCTCTGTTGGTTCAATTTCCCTCTTTGCTGCTAACAAAATCAAATGGCTTTCTTCATTTTTAACACTCCCTCCACTCCAGCTTGAGGATTGTTCCACAGCCAGTATCTAGTGAATGCCTTCTTCACGTGCGAGCCTGGACAGTGAGTGTCAGCAGTCTACTTGACTGAAGAGGGCACTCCAACCTGCACTCGATCCAGTTCCTCACCCAACATCCACACATGGGCATTTTCCTTGAGGGAGGGAGGATATTGGATAGCGATCAGGAATGGGAACTCTGCCAGGTCTTTCCCCTTCCCTTGGCTCAAGGATACCGAGGCCACTCGCGGTTTTGTGCTGCGTTCACTTCTGGGCACCGCACCTCAAGGAAGGATATATCGGCCTTGGACGGGGTGCAGTACAGATTCACTGGAATGATACCGGGGCTTAGAGGGTTAAATTATGAGAACAGGTCGTGTAAACTTGGCTTGTATTCTCTTGAGTATAGGAGATTGAGGGGTGATCTGATTGAGGGGTTTAAAATGTTCGAAAGATTTGATAAGTAGGAACTATTTCCTCTGTTAGGGGAAATCAAAAGTAAGGGGACATAACCTTAAAATTAGGGCTAGGCCAATCAGGAAGCACTTGTTCACACAATGGGTAGTGGAAATCTGGAATTCTCACCCCCAAAAGGCTGTGGATGCTGGGGGACAATTGGAGCTTTCAAGACTGAGATGGATGGATTTTTGTTGGGTAAGGGGGTCAAGGGATACGGAGCAAAGGCAGGAAAACGGAGTTGAGGTGCAGATCAGCCATGATCTAATTGAATGTTGGAGCAGACTCGAGGGGCCGAATGGCCTACTCCTGTTCCTAATGTTCCTGTGCTGTAGTTGAGACGAGCTATCTCTGTGATTTTCTGTGCTGGAACGTTATGTGATTGTCAGCTTGATTATTATTGCCAAGAAAAAAAAATTCTGTCATGTACAGGCAATATTAAATAGGGCTCTGAATTTACAAGATGTGTGTGTTTTGATAATTGCTATGTTTTAAATATCTAATTTAATTTTAATTTAAACCAGCAGGAAGACTTTGAAAAATGAGCTGTTATATATTCCTCCTGTCTCTCGCGCGTGGATGACTAATAATCCTTCAGAAAGTTCCGGCACTTTAAAGCTCACCCTTTCTGACACACTGTGGACAATATTACTCTTTGTAGCAGGGAACGGTTCACTCACCATAGCATCATCTGAAAAAATAACCTTAAAGGTGGAAAAATTGGATAGGCATTTAAATCATAGAATCGAATTAAAGACTGTAGACTATAAATTGTTACATTTCTGTGTCTCACCATTTCATGATTTTTTTTTGGGGGGGTGGGGTAGGTGAACATTAGTTTAACACTAGTCTCCAGTCAACAAAACATTAATTCTTCTAATTAGAGAAGGGCAGTTGGGTTTGCTAGGAGGAGCCAGTGATAGTGAGGCTAGGCCAAGGACTAGTGACATAAGAGAAAACAAAAGTTCACTCTCATCTCTGCCCCCTCTGTCTAATTATTATAGATGACCCAGTTTGTCTTTCAATCTCTGTCACTTGTAATAGCAGCAATTACAAGCATGTCTGACATTTGTTCAAACACTTTATCAACATCATTAGCCTGGACATATTTTTTCTTCTGCAAATTGTATACACATCAAGGTGAGGGATGTTAGCTTTGGGGAATGGAACACTTGCCCATTTTGGGGTACTAGTGGCAATATTAAACAATCTCAGGTCATGTATAGCATAGTTAGATGGTTTTTTTTTTAATTCATTCATGGGATGTGGGCGTCGTTGGCAAGGCCAGCATTTATTGCCCATCCCTAATTACCTTCTGAAGGGCAATTAAGGATGGGCAATAAAAGCTGGCCTTGCCAGCGACACCCAAATCCCATGAATTAATAAAAAAAATTAAAACTCAATACATAGAATTTATGGCACAGAAACAGGCCATTCGGCCCCACTGGTCTATGCCGGTGTTTATGCTCCACACGAGCCTCCTCCTTCCCTACTTCATCTAACCCTATCAACATAGCCTTCTATTCCTTTCTCCCTCATGTACTTATCTAGCTTCCCCTTCAATGGAGCTATGCTATTCGCCTCAACTACTCCATGTGGTAGCTAGTTCCACATTCTAACCACTCCGAGTAGAGAAATTTCTCCTGCATTCCTTATTGGATTTATTAGTGACTATCTTATATTTATGACCCCTAGGTTTGCACTCCTCCACAATCATAGTATGTTACAGCACAGAAGGAGGCCATTCAGCCCATCATGCCTCTGCCGGCTCTTTGAAAGAGCTATCCAATTAGTTCTACTCCACTGCTCTTTCCCCATAGCCCTGTGAATTTTTTCCCTTCAAGTATTTATTCAACATAAGAAATAGGAGCAGGAGTAGGCCATACGGCCCCTAGAGCCTGCTCCACCATTCAGTCAGATCATGGCTGATTTTCAACCTCAATTCCACTTTTCTGCCCGATCCCCATATCCCTTAATTCCCCATATCCCTTAATTCCCCATATCCCTTAATTCCCCAAGAACCCAAAAATCTATATCTCAGCCTTGAATATATTCAATGACTCAGCATCCATAGCCCTCTGGGTTAGAGAATTCCAAAGATTCACAACCCTCTGAATAAATTCCTCCTCATCTCAGTCTTCAATGGCCGACCCCTTATCCTGCAGCCATGACCTCTAGTTTTGGACTCTCCAGCCAGGGGAAGCAACCTCTCAGCATCTACCCTGTCAAGCCTCCTCAGAATCTTATATGTTTCAATGAGATCCCCTCTCATTCTTCTAAACACCAGAGAGTATAGGACCATTGTACTCAACCTCTCCTCATAGGACAACCCTCTCATCCCAGGAATTAATCTAGTGAACCTTTGCTGCACCGCATCTAAGGCAAGTATATCCTTCCTTAAATAAGATCAAAAATGTACACCGTACTCCAGTTGAGGTCTCACCAAAGCCCTGTACAAATGTACTGAGACTTCCTTAGTCTTGTACTCCAACCCCTTTGCAATAAAGGCTAATGTGCCATTTGCTTTCCTAATTGCCTGCAGTACCTGCTTGCTAACTTTGTGTTTCTTGTACCAAGACACCCAAGTCTCCCTGGACACCAACATTTAATAGTTTCTCACCATTTAAAAAAATATTCTATTTCTCTATTCTTTCTACCAAAGTGAATAACCTCACATTTCTCCACATTATACTCCATCTGCCACCTTCTTGCCCACTCACTTAACCTGTCTATATCCCTTTACAGACTCTGCGTCCTCCTCACAGCTTAATTTTTCACCTAGCTTTGTACAGTCAGGAAATTTGGATACATTACACTCTGTCCCTTCATCCAAGTCATTAATATAGATTGTAAATAGCTGAGGCCCAAGCACCAATCCTTGCGGTACCCCACTAGTTACAGCCTGCCAACCTGAAAATGACCTGTTTATCCCTACTCTGTTTTCTGTCCATTAACCAATCCTCTATCTATGCTAATATGTTACCCCCAATCCCATGAACCATTATCCTGTGTATTCAATTCCCTTTTAAAAGTTACTATTGAATCTGCTTTCACCTTCCTTTCAGGCAGTGCGTTCCAGATCATAACAACTCTCTGCTTAAAAAAAATGTTTCCTCGTGTTGCTTCTGGTTCTTTTGCCAATCATCTTAAATTTGTGTCGTCTGGTTACCAACCCTTCTACCACTGGAAACAGTTTCTCCTTATTTACTCTATCAAATCCATTTGTGATTTTGAACAGCTCTATCAAATCGCCCCTTAACCGTCTCTGTTCTAAGGAGAACAACCCCAGCTTCATCCTGTCTCTCCACATAACTGAACTTCCTCATCTCTGGTATCAACCTGGTAAATCTCTTCTGTACCCTCTCTAAGGCCTTGATATCCTTCCTAAAGTGTGGCGCCTAGAATTGAACAAAATACTCCAGCTAAGGCCTAACCAGTGTTTTATAAAGATTGAGTATAACTTCCTTCCTTCCTCTATTAATAAATCCTGTTAATTGTATGATTTATATCAATGAGTGTTAATTGTATTCAGGTGGCAGATATCAATTGGAAACTCTCGTCTCCTTTTTATCGGAGCTGTTAGGTAGGGTGGTGTGTGTGTATATATATATATATATATATATATAAGAAAAAAGGGGAATCTTTATGAATAAAGGTATGGAAATAGCTATAGACCAGGGTGGAGAAGCGAGCCTTCACTACATGGCTATCCAATTTTAACAAAGCCTAGGATCTCAAATGCTTTTTTTAACAGCCTTCTCAACTTGTCTTGCCACCTTCAAAGATTTGTGTACATACATCCCCAGGTCTCTGTTCCTGTATCCCCTTCAAAATTGTACTATTTAGTTTATATTCCCTCTCCTCATTCTTCCTACCAAAATGTATCATTTCACAATTCTCTGCATTAAATTTCACCTGCCATGCGTCTGCCCATTTCACCAGTCTGTCCTCTGTTCTCCTGATGTCTGTTACTATCCTCCACATTGTTTATTATGTTCCTGAATTTCATGTTAACTGCAAACTTTGAAATTATACCCTCTATTCCCAAGTCCAGGTCATTATATATCAAAAAGAGCAGGGTTCCTAATACTGACCCCTTGAGAACATCACCGTGTACTTCACTCCAGTCTGAAAAACAACCGTACACAACTACTCTCTGCTTTCTGTCCCCTAGCCAATTTTGTATCCACACTGCCACTGTCCTTTTAATCCCAGGGGTTTAATTTTACTTACAAGTCTATTATGTGGTACTTTATCAAATGCCTTTTGAAAGTCCATGTGCACAACATCAACAGCACTACCTTCCTCAACCCTCTCCATTACTTCATCAAAGAACTCAACCAAGTTAGGAACCAACCAACTCAATTAAGTTAGTCAAACACGATTTTCCTTTAACAAATCGATGCTGACTGTTATTTATTAGCCCGTAGACAAGTGGAAACATCTTCTCAATGTCTACTTTATCAAACCTCTTCATAATTTTAAAGACCTCAATTAGGTCACCCCTCAGCCATCTCTTTTGTAGAGAAAAGAGCTTTTGAAGAAGGCCTACCACCACCTTCTCAGGGCAACTAGGGATGGGCAATCAATGTCGGCCTTGCCAGCGATGCCCGCATTCCGAGAATGAATTAAAATTTTAAAAAATCATTCTGTTATTCCCCCAGCAATGTGTTCGATTCTGACCTCAGAGCAGATCCCCCTCTTGCACGAATATAATGATTTTTCCTTCTCCCACACCAGCCATCCATCCTGTGACCTCTTTGTGTAAGATTGCTAATTCCGTGCCAAATCACCATAGAATCTTACAGCACAGATGGAGGCCATTCGGCCCATCGTGCCAGTGCTAGCTCTTTGCATGAGCTGTCCAATTAGTCCCACTCCCCCGCTCTTTCCCCCATATCCCTGCAGATTAGGGGCATCTTATGTTCAAAAGCAAAAGGTTTGAGACTAGTTCCAACAGACAAATAACTTTAATTTCCTCAGTTTGGGCTGCACTTTGAACACAGGCTCCAGAAATGAAAGACCAGTATCTGGTGTTTCATGCAGTGCAGATTCACAGAATGATACCGGGGCTAAAAGAGTTAAATTATGAGGACAGGTTGCATAGACTAGGCTTGTATTCCCTTGAGTATGGAAGATTAAGAGGATTTGATAGGGTAGATAGAGAGAAACTATTTCCTCTGTTGGGGGAAGTCCAGAACAAGGGGACATAACCTTAAAATTAGAGCTAGGCCGTTCAGGGGTGATGTCAGGAAGCACTTCCTCACACAAAGGGGAGTGGAAATCTGGAACTCTCTCCCCACAAAGCTGTTGAGGATGGGGGATCAATTGAAAAGATCAAAATTGAGATTGATAGATTTGTGTTAGGTAAGGGTATTAAGGGATTATGGAGCAAAGGCGGGTAATTTGAGTTACGATACAGATAAGCCATGATCTAATTGAATGGTGGAGCAGGCTCGAGGGGCTGAATGGCCTACTCCTGTTCCTATGTTTCTAACCCACCTCACAACTAGTCCCCCCCGTCTGTACCTATTAAAAAAAGTGACACATTGAGAGCATTTTTGTTTTCTGACCAGCGATCTTTTATATCGACTAACTTTGGAAGAAGAAAAGGCAGTCCCTCCGATGACTCGGTTTGTACATGATCAGCGTGACACTGAGCCATACATATCGGAAGCTTGACCCCTGCTCTTCATTGAGTTAGCTGACCTCAGACAGAGAGCGACGGTGAGGAAGATCTGCGATTGGCCTCAGTGTCCTCAGGCTACGGAAAGAAAAAAAAAATCTAGCAGCGTTCCCGCATCCTGATCATTATCCATTGATCCTGCTGGTCAGGTTTGGCAATGTAGACACTCCCTGCCTAAGCTTAATAAATGGCCAGGTGGGTGAACAGGGGCCAGCACCTGGGGAGCCCTGCTCCGCCAACTTCAGTTACTGGCTTCAGAAGAGGAGAAAAACAGAGAGATCTCTGCGTTCTTCCAACTCTGGCCTCTTGTCCATTCTCCAACTTCCTTCACTCCACCATTGGTGCCTTCAGCTGTCTAGGCCCTAAGCTCTGGAATTCCCTCCCTAATTTTACAAATTGGATAGCCAGGTGGTAAAGGATAGAATACTAGAGCCTAGTCTTCAATTGCTTCAAGCCTTTATTCAGAGCTTCACATCATCACCACACCCTAGGTCAGCTCTCTTATTAATGGATACAAGAGAGGTCCCAATTGATACTCACTGCCTGAATATAATTTACACTAATTGATATAAATCACATGGATACAATTAACACCTAAACCTCTCCGCCTCTCCACTTCTCCTCCTTTAAGACGCTCCTTAAAACCTACCTCTTTGACCAAGCTTTTGGTCACCTGTCCTAATATCTCCTTATGTTGCTCTGGGACAAATTTTGTCTGATGACGCTCCTGTGAATCACCTTGGAACGTTTTATTATGCTAAAGGTGCTCTATCAATGTTGATGATGTTGAGAGCGGGAATAAAGAGGAACAGCAGATAATCAAGAGAGCCAATTCTTTTTACAGAATGATAGTTTAAAAATACTTAAAATCATTCAGAAGGTTCGAATTTCACTCCTCTGCTGATTTTCCATGCTGTTTATGCAAGCAGAAAGGGAATGCTGGTAATTACTTCGGAGACTGTTGAGGTGATCTGTTTGTTTAGCCCTTAATCAGGGTTCTGAGATTTGGCTCTCAACACTAGACTCAGCTCGTATGTTTGTCAGTACTCGTGTTAGATTGTGCTTTATTTCACATTTTATTTTAATATTCTCCGCACCCAATTCGACACTGTGCAATCTTGGACTTGTTGTGTTGTAAATTGCAATATGCATCGTTCTAACCACAGTCTTTAGACGACAGAACCCAACGGTTGCTGCATGCGAGTGTAACCCAGGAGAGGGAAAAGAGTAAAGAGGAGCCTGATGACGACCTCCTTTGTCAGGAGGGCTCACCTCTCCGAGCATTGCCCCCTTCTGGATGGCAATGTGGTCAATCACCGGTGTTAACTTCCGACTGCACTATGCCACAGTGTGTCGGGTATTGTCAATTCCCAGTGTTAATATCCTGCCACATGGTGCCGTAGTGTTTAGTGAAAGCCCTAGGGCATTGATCTTTCTTGGATTCCATCTTATTGCTTTCTCCTCTTGACTGTTGGTGTTGGATGAAGCCACAGTCGTGGCCCCCTGGAGCAGTGTTGTTCTCGGTGACCAGCCTGAAAGTGTTGGTGTATCTCTGACCCATGTCAGTTTCCCCATTCCTCTCCATGGCAATGCTTTCCAAATGAAAGAAAACTTTAATTACTAGTGATGTTGCAATCTTAAGAGCACAAGAAACCGTGGGATGTGAAAAAATCATTCGGTCCCCAATCCCACTCTGTCCATGAACCATGCACAGCATAATCTCCAACCCACCCATTTACATAATCTCCAACCCACCCATATACATAATCTCCAACCCACCCATATACATAATCTCCAACCCACCCATATACATAATCTCCAACCCACCCATATACATAATCTCCAACCCACCCATATACATAATCTCCAACCCACCCATTTACATAATCTCCAACCCACCCATATACATAATCTCCAACCCACCCATTTACATAATCTCCAACCCACCCATATACATAATCTCCAACCCACCCATTTACATAATCTCCAACCCACCCATTTACATAATCTCCAACCCACCCATTTACATAATCTCCAACCCACCCATTCAATCTCCTTCCACAGACCCTGCAAAATCTACCTCATCAAGGACTCTACTCCACCCAATTACTCTCCTCCCTCGACCCTGCACAATCTATCCTATCATGGAGTCTACCCACCCATTTAATGGGAACATAGGAACAGGAGGAGGCCATTCAGCCCTTTGAACCTGTTCCGCCATTTAATTAGATCATGGCTGATCTGTATCTCAGCTCCATTTACCCACTGATCTGTATCTTAACTTAATTTACCCGCCATGGTTCCATACCCCTTAATACCCTTACCTAACAAAAGTCTATCGATCTCAGTTATGAAATGTTCAATTGACCCCCTAGCCGGAACAACTTTTTTGGGGGAGAATTCCATATTTCCACTCCCCTTTCTGTGAAGAAGTGCTTCCTGACATCACCTCTGAACAGCCTAGCTCTAATTATAAGCATATGCCCCCTTGTTCTGGACTTCCCCCCCCACCAGCGGAAATAGTTTCTCCCTATCTACCCTATCAAATCTTTCCCTTTCTCTTGAGGGAAAGTTCTGATCTGTGAATATAAACAAGTAAAGCTCCAGAATATTAATCTCCATTCTTCAACGCTGACCTGCTGTCTTCCACACGCAAAGTCTCCATCCTGGGCGCCAGCAGCACAGAAAGAAATCGAGATCATCAGCCTTTCCCCTAGTACCCGTTTCCAGCTGTAATCTATGATACAGAATTATGATTGAATTTTTTTTTAGCTCTTTCTATAATTGGCAAAAAAAATATTTACTTAAGCTAAACTGCCAAGGAAAGAATAGAACAGCACTGAGGAATGGAATCCATACGGGGGTGACCTAACTGACCTCAAAACTTGGACCTCTTTGAAAGAGGAAATGCAAAATGCATTCCTGAAAATTGGACCCAACATGACTTCAATAGGAGCCTGTACTCCGTCCAAGTCTGAACTGACCGTGTGAATAAAGTACTTAAACAAGTAAAGAAAGAACTTGTATTTATATAGTGCCTTCCACAACCTCAGGATATCCTGAAGCACTTTACGGCCAATGAAGTACTTTTGAAGTATAGTCACCGTTGTCACGTAGGGAATGCGGCAGCCGATTTGCGCACAGCAAGATCCCACAAACAGCAATGAGATAACGACCAGATAATCTGTTTTTAGCGATATTGGTTGTGGGATAAATATTGGCCAGGACACCAGGGAGAACTCTTCTGCTCTTCTTTGAAATAGTGGGTTCTTTTACATCCACCTGGGAGGGTAGATGGGATTTCGGTTCAATGAAAGTTGGAATTTTCCAACAATGCAGCACTGGAGAATCAGCCTAGATTATGCGTTCAAGTCCCTGGAGTGGGATTTAAACCCACAACCTTCTGCCTCAGAGGTGAGAGTGCTACCCACTAAACCACGGCTGACTCTTTAGTTAGTCTTTCACAGTCAGTAAGCTCAGGCTGAGGCAGTAGGCTGTCCTGGCTGATCAAAAGGTCCAGAGCTGGCCATTGAGAACCGTCTGCAGAAATAGATTTGGCGAAAACTTCCGTGTTCGAGGTTTGAGGATGGATTGAAATTTGCTCGAGTAAAACCAATGGGGATTGTCAAAAGTGGTTACATTTAAAGAATGCCCCGACTTATATTTGCAAATTACTGTTGCTTTCCATTGATACTGACTGATCCCAGATTTAATCCATGAGGAAAAATTGTCCCTCCTAACGAGAGAAACCTATGTGGTCGGTTCATCCGCCATCGTCCTGTCCAAAACCGGGTGGGATAGTCGCCCAAAACGGATAAGATCTGGCAAAAACTCCCAGCCATTGCTACATCAGAATATTCGAAGTGTAATATCTGATGAAGCAGAAGAACAGGGTCCACTGAAGGCTAATCGGGTAAATACTACTATTACTAGTGCTACTACTGCTGCTACTATTACTACAACAACAGCTTGCATTTATATAGCACCTTTAATGTGAAGAAGCGTCCTCGAGCGCTTCACAGAGGCATAACTAAAGAATGGGCACCGACCCAAAGGAGATATTAAGTGGGGTGACCAAAAGCTTGGTCAAAGAGGTGGGTTTTAAGGAGGGTCTTAAAGCCGATTTAGGGGGCGGGGAATTCCAGAGCGTGGGGTCTAGCTGGCTGATGGCACAGCCACAAAAAGTGGGGTAAAGGGAGGGGGGATGCGCAAGAGGCCAGAGTAAGAGGGAAGAGTTTTGGTGATTTGTATGGCCAGAGGTGGTTGCAGAGATAGGGAGGGGTGAGGCCATGAAAGGATTTAGACACGAGGATGAGACTTTTAATTTGGAGGTGTTGTGGAACCAGGGGCCAATGTAGGTCAATGTGGACAGGAATAATGGGTGAGTGAGGCACGATACAGGCAACAGAGTTTTGGATGAGCTGAAGTTTAAGGAGGGTGGAGAATGGAAGGCCCCCCATTGATATATTAATCCCAGGTGGTGATTAGGATTCCAGTGAAGGAACATAGCAACAGAGGAACAGGAGTAGGCCATTCAGCCCCTTGAGCCTTTTCCACCATTCAATTAGCTCATGGCTGATCTGTATCTTAACTCCATTTACCTGCCTTGGTTCCGTAAACTTAATAGCCTTGCCCAACAAAAATATATCAATCTCAGTTTTGAAATTTTCAATTGACCTAGCCTAACAGCTGAACAACAACAACTTGCGTTTATATTGTGCCTTTAACGTAGCAAAATGTCCGAAGAAACTTCCTAGGAGCGTTATCAGATAAAAATTGACATCGGGCCACATAAGGAGATAGTCAACTGGTGAACAAAAGCTTCATCAAAGAGGTAGGTTTTAAGGAGTGTTTTAAAGGAGGAGAGAGAGGTAGAGATTTTTGGGGAGGGAATTCCAGAGCTTAGAGCCTAGAGGGTTGAAGGCGCGGCCATCAATGGTGAGGTGAAAGAAATCGGGGGATGGGCAAGAGGCCAGAATGGGAGGAACGCTGAGTACACACCCAAAATATCATGACTTCATATCTCCTTACTGTGTAATTCCTGAATTTGATATTCTTAGTTGATTCCACCACCCACTTCCCCCAGTTTGACACTGAGCTATGCAGACTAAGAAGGCCTCAGACATGATTCCAACCTGCACTGGTGTAGCTGAGGTGGCAACTGGGGCATGGCGTTTGGACTCAACCACTGAAGGGAGGGGGAAACAGCTGGGGTTCATCCTAGTCGCTACCCATTGGGCACCCGTGTGCCCACTGAGGGCAAGGTTGGATTTGGATGCGATGCCTCCTGTGGTTGATTGCCTGCTGTGTTCGGGCTCACCCGCGAAGAATGCCCACCTTGACCAAAGTCTGGGGAGGAGAGAAAGGTGGGAGAGACGAAGTGCGAGGTGCAAATCAAGCACAGAATATATTAATAATTAAAGTTTAGCAATTTACACAGACTAATCACATTCACTTTACAATAAAAAGTGACGGTAAAAAAATAACATTAAATGTAGGAAATTAATGCAGATTTGTAATATGAACAGAATATATAATAAATGAGGATGAATCACTGGCATATTACTCACTGATGATGATTAGGGATGAGGGTTAGATTGATGGAGCGTGTGAATTCATCCTCACTTGTAAAAGACATGTTGCTTTGCCTGAAGAGAACGTTTGAAGTTTTTCTTACGTTACTCAGTTCGGGTTTGGTTGCACGGGCACTGATATACCAGCAAACAGCTGGCACAGACACGTGCAGTGAACTTCTACAGTCCAAGGATTCTTTTATCCACATCCAATTGCTCCTAAACCCACGCCTTCTACCACCTAGAAGGACAAGGGCAGCAGGTGCGTGGGAACACCATCACCTCCAAGTTCCCCCACCAAGTTACACCCTATCCCGACTTGGACATATATCGCCGTGAGGTTCAAGCCCCATTCCACAGATGTGAGCACATAATCCAGGCTGACACTCCAGCGCAGTACTGAAGGAATGCTGCACTGTCGAAAGTGCTGCCTTTCGGATGAAACATTAAACCGAGGCACCGTTTGCCCTCTCAGGTGGACATAGAAGATCCCAAGGCACTATTCGAAGAAGAGCGGAGGAGTTCTCCTTGGTATCCTGGCAAACACCTAGAAACAGATTATCTGGTCATTATCACATTGCTCTTTTGTGGGACCTTGCTGTCACGCAAATTGCTGCTACGTTTCCCACAACAGTGACTACACTTCAAAAAGTACTTCATTGGCTGTAAAGCGTTTTGGAAAGTCCTGAGTTCATGAAAGGTATTTTGTCGTTGTTGGATCAAAATCCTTGCACTCCCTACCTAACAGCACGGTGGGAGAACCTTCATCTTAAGGACAACAGAGGTTCAAGCAGAAGGCCCACCACCACCTTCTCAAGGGCAACTAGGGATGGGCAGTAAATGCTGGCCTTGCTGGCGACGCCCACATCCCGAGAATGAATAAAGAATTAAAATATCACTGGGATTGGAGTTTAGCGCGACATTTTGAAATGTTTTCACAGCGCTAAAAGAGAAATGTGAATCGAGAAGTTACGGAGCAGCTTTGGGAGTTTTGCTGTTTGAGTGAGATCAACTCCAGCAACTCCCCTTCACACACTCGCCAACCCGCACCTCAAAGTCCGGATCAGGGGCGCTGGAAACCAATAGTGCTTGTCTCACGAGTGTGGTGGCCACAAGGGTTGGTCAACTTGATTTTAGAAATAGTCAGTCATTCCTCACAAAAGCCCGATGGGATTCTTAGAGCAAGAATTCCTCCATCCGGCATTTCTGGCAAAGTCGTGAACAACATTTAAAAGTTCTTCATCGTTTTGCCGAGTGCACAGAGGAAATCTCCCCACCACACCCCACCGCCCCACCCCGGAATGATTCTCATTCCAGTAACAGAGAGTGGAGAACGTTGATGAATGAACTAGATGGCCCGAACGACCTCCCTTATCTGTATCAATTTTTGTGGCCCCTGTCTAATATGGTTTAAGATACAAGATTTTGAACACTCACACGCCCACATACACATGCACACGCACATGCACGGACATATACATGCCCTCACACGCATGCGCATTCCCACATGCGCATAGAAATGATTGCTATACCATCATGGGAAACCCCGTGAGAGATAAATGTTCATAAAAGTCATATTAATAATTAAATAGTTCAACACAGAGATTAATTGGCATGTCCAGCCTTGATATCGCCAGATGATTCCTCACAAATGGCCAATTAATAGCCGTCAGAATTACTCAAGAGCGTGAATTTTTGAACAAGTGTCGCCTGAAGCACTGGCTTGACATCTGAGGTAGTGGTTTTTTGTAGCTATTGAGAAAGTTGAGTGAAGCACCAATGCTCACAGTGCAGGACACTGCCAAGGTTGAAAAGAACATAGCGGTGACTCTTCAACCCAGCACCCCAAGAAATAAGCGCACTAGCAGGGAATGACAGTCCACCGCGGTGCATGCCAGTCCCCATTAGGAATGCCAAATGGCAGAATAGCCCCTTATAATACAAGACAAGATAAATCAGGAATCGCGTGACCCCAAGGTTTTGATTTTGAAAGCCTTAAAGGCTGTAGGAAGAAAGGAAGACTGAAGAGCGGAGGAAGTGGGACTAATTGGATAGCTCTTTCAAAGAGCCGACGTAGATACGATGGGCCAAATGGCCTCCATCTGTGCTGTATGATGCTATGATTTAACGCTTCTATGAAAGGACCCCTCACTTGGATGGACTTGAGCTTTGTCGAGGTAAGAGCTCTTGAGGGGAATAGAAGTATTTGTCAGGAAAGATAGAGTAGAATTATTTGGACAGCAGTAGCAATGGGGCAGAGGTAGGATTGCCATTTAATGTCAGAGGAGATGGGCAAACTAACTTTTTGTTCAAAATCCCTGCCCAATTTTTATGTAAAAAAAAATCTAATAATTATGAAAATATTTGCTACACTTTGCTAAAACCTGGGTCAAAAATGTTGCAAAAAATAATTCAAACTCACAAGAGGGTAAAACCACAGAATTATAGTATTTACAACACAGATGAAGACCTTTATCATTGAAACACATACGATTCTGAGAGGGCTTGTCAGGATAGATGCTGAGAGGCTGTTTCCCCGGCTGGAGAGTCTAGAACTGGGGGTCATAGTCTCAGGATAAGGGGACTGAGATGAGGAGAAATTTCTTCACTCAGAGGGTTGTGAATCTTTGGAATTCTGTACCCCAGAGGGTTGTTGGTGTTCAGACGTTGAGTATATTCAAGGCTAAAATCGATAGATTTTTGGACTCTATTGGAATCAAGGGATATGGGGATCGGGTGGGAAAGTGCAGTTGCTGTTGAAGTTTAGCCATGATCTTATTGAATGGCGGAACAGGCTCGAGGGGCCATATAGCCTACTCCTGCTCCTATTTCTTACGTTCTTATGTTCTTTCGGCCCATCGCTTCTGTGTTAGCTCTTTGCTGGAGTAATCCCACTGCCCCTCTTTCTCTCCAAAGCCCTTTATCTTCTTCTGCTTCAAATAAGTATCCAATGTTCACTTTAAACTCCTCGTCAATGACTCCCCAACCAGAGGAATTACTCTTTCCCCACTGGCCCTTTCAAACCCCATCATAATTTATATTAAAAACTATATTAAATCTCTTCTTTGCCTTCTTTGCTCTGGTTTTAATAGACCCAGTATCTCAAGTTTCTCCTCATAACTGTAGTTCTCCATTCCTGGCACCAACCTGCTGAACCTACACTGCATTTTTGTTGGGTGAGGGTATCAAGGAATATGGGGCTAAGGCGGGTAAATGGAGTTGAGGTGCAGATTAGCCATGATCTAATTGAATGGTGGAGAAGGCTCGAGGGGCTAAATGGCCTCCTCCTGTTCCTGTGGTCTCCATGGGTTTAATGTCCCAGAGATGAGGGGCCATTGCGGTAACGCACTGCAACTCCCACTTCCAGCACCATTTTCACCCGTGCCCCGCAGTTCTTTGGTGAGAATCCACAACAGGTAACCATCTCAGCACGCTGTGCTTCAGTCCGCTCCAGTCCTTTCTGGCAAAAAAAAAACAAAAATCGCAGCACTTCAAATTCGATCAGCGAGGTAATGAAGCCTAACTGGTTATATAATAAACAGATCAAATAGTTCAAAACTCTTTTTTTTGTTCTCCCAGTGGTGACTCCTGTCTCCTGGGAAGACAAGTAATAAATGTCTGGGAAAGAGAAATGAATTGTGTTTTGGTGCCCATCAGTTGCTTTTTTTTATTCACTGTGCAGTCACCAAGGTGACACGAGGGAGCATGGGGAATCCCCCATCTGCATTACTGTGTGTAGTGCTGATTATTGAATCACAGGGTGGCTGCAACTGCCCTTGAGAGTACAAAGCTAAGTAACAAAGATGATCCTGGGTATAAAAGGAGGCAACTGACCTCATAGAGGTATGTAAGATGTTAAATGGTCTGGAAAACCATTTAACAGTGTCAGCTGTGGCTCAATGGGTAGCAACTCTTACCTCTGAGTTATGCAGGTTGTGGGTTCAAGGCCCACTCCAGAGACTTGAGCACAAAAATCTAGACTGACACTCCCGGTGTAGTACTGAGGGAGTGCTGCACAGTTGGAGGTGTGTCTTTTGGATAAGATGATAAACCGAGGCCCCATCTGCCCTCTCGGGTGGATGACGCTATTCGAAGAAGAGTAAGGGGAGTTCTCCTCGGTGTCCTGGCCAATATTCATCCCTCAACCAACATCGCTAAAACAGATTAGCTGATCAATTATTTCATGGGAGCTTGCTGTGTTCAAATTGGCTGCCTCACTTCCTACGTTACAACAGTGACCACAATTTACAAGTACTTCATTGGCTGTAAAGTGCTTTGGGATGTCCTGAGGTTGTGAAAAGTGCTATATAAATGCAAGTCTTTCTTTCTTTAGGAAAGGTAATTCTTTACTTTGAACTGAACTGTGACAGTAGGTCAAGTTAGGACAAGTAATCAACCCATGCAGTGACTGGACAGGTTGGTTTGTGGAGGCAAAAGCCACAAAGTAATTTAAGAAACTGTTGGATGCTGTAATGGGAGGACTTCATGGTCTTCCTGGATGGATAAGCTAAGACCAGCTGAATGACCTTCCCCAGCTGTAATTATCTTATGATCATGAACTGAAGTTATGGAGGAAAGGTTGGGAAAGTTGGGCTCAGTTTACTTTGGAACAAGAGAAGGCTTTGAGGTGACCTCCTTGAAGATTATGAAGAGGATTGATGACGTTAATCCAGGCAGACAGATAAAAGCATAAATACCAAGGAACACCGGTCAAAAATTAGGATGTTAATTCTCGCATCAACTCGTTCACTAAAATTACTAAACAGAGTGTTGCAGTGGCCCCCAGGTAGGTGAGGACCAGGGGGGCACGGGAGATAGGAGGCTGGAAATGTGCACACTCTTCCAGCCCGCCATATTGGGGGGGCTTACCAGGCCGGTTAGCGCCCAATGAGCGGGTGCTGCATAGACAAATTTCCAGGCCAATGTCTTCAAGAGGGGGAAGAGGGGAGAAAAATGGCAGAAAAACAGGAGGGGCAAAAAATAATGGAGTAAATCGCTTCCTCCCATTTCAGCAGTCGGAGGCGGCTAATAAATGGAGATTATTGCAACTTACTGTGCAGGTACCGTACAGGCTCCCATTTGTACAGCGTTTATCAATCATTACGTCTTGTGAGATAACCAGGTAGTGAAAGGGAGCCTGACAATGAGAAGTAGTCAAACTGACGAGTGTCAGGAGTTTAATTAACCTTCATTAGAGACGCGATCTGAATTATGTATAAATTGCTTTCATCTCTTCCTGTCCCCTTTTTTTTTAAAAGAGTGAATCTTCTCATTCAATAACCTTTTTTGATATAAAAAAAATCAAATGGTGACAATGAATTACGATAGTTTTTAACATTTATATTTTGATATATGGTGATGAAATGATGAGGGGACGCCGGCTAAGAAACTAGGGACTGAGAACGTGAGATTCATTCATTACATGTTCGAGGACACTGTTAATAATACAAGGTACAATAAAATGAAAACTGGCAAATGCTAGAAATCTAAAATAAAAAAATAAAGAAAATCCTGGAAATAAATTCTTATTGAAACATACAAGATTCTGAGGGGACTCGATAGGGTAGATGCTGAGAGGATGTTACCCCTCATGGGGGAATCTAAAACGAGGGGGCATAGTCTCAGAATAAGGGGTCGCCCGTTTAAGACGGAAATGAGGAGGAATTTCTTCTCCCAGAGGGTGGTGAATCTTTGGAATTCTTTACCCCAAAAAGCTGTGGAGGCTGAGTCATTGAATACATTCAAATTTAAGGAATCTTACAACACCAGGTTATAGTCCAACAGTTTTATTTGAAAATCACAAGCTTTTGGAGGCTTTCTCCTTCGTCAGGTGAAGTGACGAAGGAGAAAGCCTCCGAAAGCTAGTGATTTTCAAATAAAACTGTTGGACTATAACCTGGTGTTGTAAGATTCCTTACATTTGTCAACCCCAGTCCATCACCGGCATCTCCACATCATGAATACATTCAAGGCTGAGTTAGACAAATTTTTGATCAGCAAGGGAGTCAAAAGATATGGGGAAAAGGCGGGAAAGTGGAGTTGAGGTAAAAATCAGATCAGCCATGATCTCATCAAATGGCGGAGCAGGCTCGAGGGGCCGATTGGCCTACTCCTGCTCCTATCACTTATGGTCTTATGGTCTACATAGCAAGTCAGTCAATATTTGACAGAGAAAAGATATTTTTTGGTGAGTGGGACCCGTCATCAGAAATGGAATGGTCTAGGTCAAGAAGGGTCAGCCTTGGCTCTGGGCCAGAAGGTTGTGGATTCAAGTCCCACTCCAGAGACTTGAGCATGTAACCAGTACTCAGGGAGTGCTGCACTGTCAGAGGTGCCGTCTTTCGGATGAGACGTTAGACTGAGGATCTGTCTTCCCTCTCAGGTGGACGTAAAAGATCTCATATCACAATTTCATGAAAAGGTGTCCTGGCCAATATTTATCCCATAACCAACACCTAAAACAGATTATCTCATTGCTGTTTGTGGAACCTTGAGCTGTACAAATTGACTGCGGTGTTTCCATATATTACAATGACTACACTTCAAAAGTACTTCATTGGCTATGATGTGCTTAGGGACCATGAAAAGCACTTTATAAATACAAATACTTTCACTGACAGAAACTAAAGGGATAGAATTGAAAAGCAGAGAACTTAAGTTAAACTTGTATAGAACCTTGGTTAGACCACACTCAGAGTACTGTGCACAGTTCTGGTCTCCATATTATAAAAAGGACATATAGGCACTGGAGAAGGTGCAAAAAAGATTTACAAGAATGATACCAGAACTGAGAGGTTATAACTACCAGGGAAGACTGAACAGGCTGGGGCTCTTTTCTCTGGAAAAGAGAAGGCTGAGGGGTGACCTGATAGAGGTCTTTAAAATCATGAAGGGGTTTGATAGGGTAGACGTAGAGCAGATGGGAGGAAAGTTGGATAGGGCCTGTTTTTGGGCGGGAGCAGCACGATCCGTTATTACCCCGCGCGCAATGGTCCCTGCGCAGGCAGGACGAGACTTTTGTCAGGCCTGAGGACCCACCTGCAATCTGCGTTGGAAATCAGCGTTGAACGAGCATCCTGTGCAATTCACACTTTCCACCAGCAGGGGGAGCGCCAATCTCTTAAAGGCAGGCTGTCTGTTAGAAATCTCTTAAAGGTAGCTGGCACCTGTTATTTGCTGAATAGAACAGCCTGCTGTCTGCACGGGGCCTGAACGGAGATCAGACATTGCACACGTAAAGCACAGATGCACGTCCCATCCCTATGTTTACATACTGATGAGTTATGTTAAAACATTGAATAAAGGTTGTGCACCACAAAATCCCACATCCACCAATCTGCATGCCGGACATCACCAATCTGCCGATCTGAGAGTCTGTACAGCAAGGTTCTCTGCTGATGCACCAGAGGCCTTGGGGCAAGAAGTGGACAGAAGGAGGGACATTTTATATCCGCGGTGGGGGGGAGGAGTGGGAGCAAGAAGCCCTCCAGACATACACCCAAAAGGCAGTGGGAGGCAGTAGGGGATGAAGTCAATGCCAGACGCACAGCATCATGAACATGGATGCAGTACAGGAAGAAGTTCACTGCTTTGACATGAGTGGTCAAGGTGAGTGAGGTCAACTGTCAAGTGGCGTCTCCTACCAACTGCACCACGAGCCGCATCCACTCCTCCACACACTAAACCCCCCAACACCCACCTACCAACAAACTCTTTCCATCAGAACTCAACTCTTCAAATCAGATGCTTCCTCTCACCCTCACACCTTGCTACTGTTGCAAGCCGCCCACCCACAACTCACAGGCCACACAAACTGGCAGCTATTCATAAATGACAGGCACATTGCCCAGACCCACGTCCTGCTTTCTTGCAGGAGAAAGTAGCGGATATCAGTAGGCAGCAAGTGGCAGCGGCATTCAGCCCCTCGAGCATGTTCCGCCATTCAATGAGATCATGGTGGATCTGTGACCTAATTCCATATTTCCACCTTAGCCCCATATCCCTTAATATCCTTGGTTCACAGAAATCTATCAATCTCAGATTTAGAATTCACTATTGAGCTAGCATCAACTGCCGTTTGCAGAAGAGCTTCCCAAACTTCTCCCAACCTTCTCATGTAGAAGCATTTCCTAACTTCACTCCTGCACGTCCTGGCTCTAAATATTAGGCTTTGTCCCTGTGTCCTCATATTCAAGTGTAGGAGACCTCCAAAAACAGTTGTAAATGTGTGGGCAGCCAGAAGTAATAATCCAGCCACTAACCTGTAAATCCTGCATAGTCCCTTTAATTAGCACTGGTAGGGGGTCCTCCAGGCACTCTAAGACACGTTCGGATGGTCGGGGTTAAGATTGTGCGTTGAGTTGAGCGTTAAGTCCCAAAATCGTGTCTATCACTTTAAATCAGCGTTGTACACTGATTGAAGCCATTTTCTCCCCCACTTTACGTGATTCCAGCGTTCGTTACCTGCGCCTGCGCTAACTCCTATACCAAGATGGCATCTGGCGCACGCTGGAAACGTGTGTGCGCATCCAAGACGCCATCTTGGATGTCGGAGAGGCCGTGTAGCGCCGAAATAACGGACGTTACACGGCCCGATTTAGCGTCCGATGTTTCCACTTGTGGGGGAGTCCAAAACTAGGGGTCTTAAATATAAGATAGTCGCTTATAAATCCAATAAGGAATTCAGTAGAAACTTCTTTACCCAGAGAATGGTTAGAATGTGGAACTCGCTACCACATGGAGCAGTTGAGACGAAGAGGATAGATACCTTTAAGGAGAAGCTAGATAAGTACATGAGAGAGAAAGGAATAGAAGGATATGGTGATAGGGTTAGATGAAGAAGGGAGGGAGGAGGCTCGTGTGGAGCATAAACACCGGCATAGACCTGTGGGGCCGAATGTCTGTTTTTGTGCTGTCAACTCTATGTAATTCTATATAAAACGAAAAAGGGGAGGAGAGAACAACAACAGCGAAAACTTGCATTTATATAGCACCTTTAACATAGTAAAACGTCCCAGGAGCATTATCAAACAAAATTTGACACCGAGCCACATAAGGAGATATTAGAACGGGTGACCAAAAGCTTGGCCAAAGAGGTAGGTTTTAAGGAGCATCTTAAAGGAGGAGAGGTGGAGAGGTGGAGAGATTTAGGGAGGGAATTCCAGAGCTTGGGCCTAGACAGCTAAAGGCACGACCGCCAATGGTGGAGCAATTAAAATCAGGGATGTGCAAGAGTCCAGGATTAGAGGAGTGCAGAGATCTCAGGGGGTTGTCGGACAGGAGGAGGTTACAGAGATAGGGAGGGGCGAGGTCACGGAGGGATTTGAAAACAAGGATGAGAATTTTAAAATCGAGGCATTCCTGGACCGGGAGCCAATGTAGCTCAGGGGTGATGGGTGAACGGGACTTGGTGCGAGTTAGCATAAGGGCATCAGAGTTTTGGATGAGCTGAAGTTTATGAAGGGTGGAATAGGGTAGATAGAGATCAGTGTCAGTACAGATAGATATAAAGAAAGAACAAACAAATTTGTATTCATACAGCACCTTGTCACAACTTCAGAATGTCTTCAAGATCTTCACAACCAATGAATTACTATTTCAATACATCTGTTGTTGCTTTGCAGACAAATTTCCCACGAGCAGCAAATGAGTTGAAATGATCATCAATCACCGATTTGGTAAAGGGAAGAATGTTGCCCAGGACACTCAGAGAACTCCATGCTCCTCTTTAAATAGAGTCATGGGATATTTTATGTCCACTTCAACAGGTCTCACTGTAACATCCCATCCCAAAGGCAACACCTCAGACAACGCAGCACTCCCAAAACTGCATTGAAACGTCTTTCTAGTCTATGTGCTCAAGAGCGCTTTTAGGAGTGGGGCATGGACCCACAACCCTCTGAATCAGGGCCGAGATATGTTAACCACAGTGTTGCCAGCTCTCGTGATTCCTTCACAAGTCCCATATACTTTGCAGAAGTTTTTAAATGTTCTCAATACACATGTGAAATTCAAGCCACCTGTTCTTCAGGGTATTCTGATTGATGTTGTTCGCATACAATTCAATCATAGAATCTTACAGCACAGAAGGAGGCCATTTGGCCCATCGAGTCTGTCCCGGCTCTTTGAAAGAGCTCTCCAATTAGCCCCACTAACCCCGCTCTTTCCCCATAACCCTGCAATTTTTTCCTTTTCAAGTATTTATCCAACTTCTTTTTGAAAATTACGATTGAATCTGCTTCTACCACCCTTTCAGGCAGTGCGTTCCAGATCATAACAACTCGCTGCACAAATAAAAAATCCTCCTCATCTCCCCCTTGGTTCTTTTGCCAATTATTTTCAATCTGGTTACCAGCCCTCTTACCAGTGGAAAGAGTTTCTCCTTATTTACTCCATTAAAACCCCTCACGGTACTGGCTTCTTAAAATTCTTCCATGGTAAATAAAGGGTTTATGCACCAGTGTGACTCACAGAATGATATTTTGATTGACAGATTTTAGCCAGTTTGTATTGCCAAGGGGTTGATGAACATTCCAATTACAAACATCCGATGTGATTTGTTCAACTTTTTTTCCTGGCAGACTCTTTTGTACTTAGCTATTTACATTTGTTTTGTCCCATTCATTTTTTGGACAGTTTTTCTCAGCCTGGCTGTTTCAAATTGAATCTTCTCTCTAAGTCGCAGGGCGTTCACAGACAATAAAGTTACAAAGCAGGTCGACATTAAAATAGCATCAGAAGGGACTTGGTATGAATATTAAGCATTTAAATCACTGGTTAGGCCTCAGTTGGAGTAATGTGTCCAATTCTGGGCACCACAATTTAGGAAAGTGTGTCAAAGCCTTGGAGAGGGTGCAGAGGAGATTTGCTAGAATGAGACCAGGGGTGAGGGACTTCAGTTACGCAGGGAGACTGGAGCAGCTGGGATTGTTCTCTTCAGAGCAGAGAAGGTGAGATTGAAGAGAGGTGTTCAAAATCATGAGGGGTTTTGATAGAGTAGAGAGGGAGAAACTGTTTCCACTGGCAGGAGGTTTGGTAACCAGAGGACACAGATTTAAGATAATTGGCAAAAGAACCAGGGGGGAGATGAGGAGAAATTTCTTTATGCAGCGAGTTAAGTCAATCTTGTGGAACTGCAGCTCATTTGCATTGTGAGTTGCTCGACGATAGGAGTCCCAGCAGAAAGCAATGACTTTAATAAGAGTGTGTAAGTGTATTGTGCATGGGCGACATTGCTTCATCTCATCAAGAGCTCCATCAAGGTTAAACAAAGGCCTTTCATTGTTTATACTGCTTATTGCAATGTTTGACACACTCATTACACCCACGCACACACAGGAGAAGAGCACTTAATTTGCAAGTATTCACACTCACCTTACGAAAACAATATCGCAACTATGCTAGCTTATGCTCCTATAGTAAATCTGCTGCTCATTTCAGGCTCTCTGGAGGATGCAAATGAGAGAGTCGATGTTCCAATACAATCCGGAATATTTTCCCGGCATTCCCGGAATCCACTTACCAGGATAAAGCACTATCCTTGTAATTCCAATGAGTTTCAATTGTATAACTGCCTCTTTAGCACTCAGTAACAGTCTTCTGTACACCACCTCACCCCACTTTATTCCGTTCCAATCTACCTCCCCCAATCTACCATTCCCACTTGAACTCAGCTATCACCCCCCCCACCACTTTACCATCCCTACTCCTCAAATCCCCTCTCCCCCTCAACCCACTCTACCTTCTGTACTCCACCTCAAACCTCCTCCCCCCGCCCCAGGTTTACTTCAGCTCAATTTACCTCAACCCACTCTACATCTCCCTATTCTACCTCAACCCACTCTATTTCCCCCACTCTATCTCTCCCCACTCTACCTTACCCCACTCAACCCGTCCCCACTCTCAGTTCAGGGTACTGAAGTGTTAGAGCAATAGTCAAAACTTACGGTTAATGAGGAGTGTCGATACCAGGTGAGGAGATCGGGCTCGGTTTGATGCACCCTCCCCCCCAGTTGAATAGTCTGCCGACACTGTGCAGGCCCACACATGAAGAGTGGACACTTAATTGAGGTACTGCAGTGTGCCTTACACCTGAGAAAACACACCCCACTGAGAGTCAACACCGCCAGGGGAAGAAGGGAGAAAATTGGAACATCAGAAATAAGTGTTTTTGTTCATCATAAAATGCGTCAAAATCAGTTTTGTATTAAAGGTGACGTCTATGATTTTTAGGAGAGAGTAACTCCATCCCTGGACCTTCCAAGTGAGGCCATTAAAATCGTCTGGACCTTAATGGCTGGGTCTCACCTCCTTCTGAACTCCCGGGTGCGACGAGGGTTACCAATCCTCCAGGATTGCCCTGGAGTCTCCAGGAATTAAAGACTAATCTCCAGGACACTGCTGCGAGCCAATTCCCAGGAGAAAGATCATAGGGGCAAATAAACAAATTTTTTTGAACATAAAAATTGATAAAAATATCTGAGATAGGGAGGTGGGGGGATAAAAAAGCTGTTTGACTATGACAGTCACGAATCACCCAATCGGGTAACAAAGAGTCTGATCGCTTTCCGATTGGCCGTGGGAAAGCGGGGCACCGCGAGGATGGGTGTGTTGGGCGACCAATGGCGGGAGTGTGTTGGGGGAGGGGGGTGCAGGGTGGTTGGAGGCAAGAGGTCATGTGATGACACCTCCAGGAATATGTCCAATCAGTGTCGGTGACCCTAGGTGCGTCACGAGCTCCAGGGCTCCCCTCCCCATACACCGATCTCGCCTGACCCCCATTAAAATCTCCCCTCAAATGTTGCGACAGAGAAAGAGTTTGAAAGCTAGAGGTGAGGAATTGTCTTACATGCACCTGTGTGTGTGTGTTAGTGAGGGTTATTTTTGTTTATTCCACTCTGTGCTGCTTGGCATTGTGGCATCTGGTTATTTACAGACGATTGATGTTGCGTGCTTTTATTTATATCAAATGGTATTGGATGATAGTCACAGAAGCATCCATGCGCTATAATCTCAGCAGGCAGCTGTGAACCTTTCTTCCAACTGCATATAGCAGGCATCTCGTTCCAGCAGTTGCTAATCGCTCTCCAACCAGGAGTCTAGTATCCCTGGAGCATGTGTGCCAATGTGTGCCAATGTGTGCCAATGTGTGCCAATGTGTGCCAATGACTGTTCCAACTGTCACCATATCACTCGAATATCAATAGGTGTCAGGTGAGCTGCCTGAGTACCTGGACATTGAAAGAAATCTAGTTCAATGGGTGAGGGGTTTAAGATATATATATTTTTGGTGTGTGGGGGGGGGGTGGGCACGTCATGGATGTTGGTACATGCAAGATCCCAAGATTGATCCTCAATCTATGCTGGGCTAGTCGGTCCAAGATGGAGTGGTGATGGCAAGACTGGGAGCTGACTGGTTCCTGACCCCTGCTGGATAATGGTCGTATGTGGATGTTGGGGTAAGGAGAGGATTGGGCTCACTTGTGATGCACACCAGGGTCTCTTTCTCTCTCTCACATGCAGAACGGCCAAGGATGGCTGCCATTCTCCACGGTGGCAATATCTTGACCTGAGCCATCACCTTTAGGCGAGTAAGTATAGGGTGGTGTCAGCCTGTGGCTCAGTGGGTAGTGCTCTTGTCACCGGAGTTAAAAGGTCATGGGTTCAAGTCTCACTCCAGAGACTTGAGCGCATAATCTGGGCAGATGCTCCCAGTGCAGTACTGAGGGAGTGCTGCACTGTCAGAGGTGCTGTCTTTCGGATGAGACGTTAAACCAAGGCCCTATCTGCCCTCTCCGGTGGCTGTAATAGATAGCAAGGCACTTACAGAAGAAGAGCAGGGGAGCTCTCCCTGTGTCCTGGCCAATATTTATCCCTCAATCAACATCACTAAAACAGATTATCTGGTCATTATTTGTGGGACCTTGTTGTACGTTTCCTGTATTACAACAGTGACTATACTTCAAAAGTACTTATATTGGCTGTAAAGCACTTTGGAACATCCTGAGTTTGTGAAAGGCGCTATATAAATGCAAGCCTTTCTTTCTTTAAACCAAAAATATATAAACTATGGCGATATTAGCTGAATCATAGAGTTCTGATGATGTTCTTGCAGTTTATCAGAGCCCTGCGATTAGCTGCTGTTCCCATAGCTCACTGCTTTCAGCATGATAGAACCAGCTCTTTGTGTTCCAGTGAATGTTAGAGAGACGCATTATTTTAAAAAGTACTTTGAAGAGTCCACTTGTTTTTAAATGAAGTCGCATTCTACGGCAGAGAGAATGCAGGGTATATTTTTATAATAAACACAAACCATTTAGTGACATTAGGGGTCCTGAACTTTAAAAATGACACATACACAAGGAAAAGAAGTGTAAAAAAAAAACCAATTGAAAACACACAAAGAGCAGGGGTAATACAATTCATTATTTCTTATTGCTGTTGTTTTCACATCCTACATTACAGAAAGCTCTGCTCTGTATATCTATCCGGACAGATTGCATTCAGTCACAATACTGATGGCCCTTGCATTGCCGTGGAAACTGATTATGTCCATGTTTTTGCTACTCTCATTCCTTAAAGACGATTTGACAATCTGTACTTTGAAGAATTTTTTCTTGATAACTTGTCTGGGGCTCAATCTCTGTGTGAAGAGGAGACTGGTCACTGAAATCATTGAGAGCAGGTGCAGCGGTTAGAATAGGAATATAGGAACAGGAGTAGGCCATTCAGCCCCTCGAGCCTATTCTGCCATTCAATTAGATCATGGCTGATCTGTATCTTAATTCCATCTACCCACCTTGGTTCTGTAACCTTTAATACCCTTGCCTAACAAAAATCTGTCAATCTCAGTTTTGAAATTTTCAATTGACCCCCAGCCTCAACAGCGTTTTGGGGGAGAGAGTTCCAGATTTCCACTACCCTTTGTGTGAAGAGGTGCTTCCTGACATCACCCCTGAACAGCCTAGCTCTAATTTTAAGGTTATGCCCCCTTGTTCTGGACTCCCCCACCAGAGGAAATAGTTCCTCTCTATCTACCCTATCAAATCCTTTAATCATCTTTAACACCTCAGTTAGATCACCCCTTAATTTTCTATATTCAAGGGACAAGACTAGTCTGTGCAACCGGTCCTCATAATTTAGTCCCAGTATAGGATTACTAACTCTGGTTGGAGGCATTCCTGGAGGTTTGATAACATGACATTATGAAGACGTGACATCTGACCATGTGATGCCTGATCACGTGACATCCGGTCACATGACCATTACAAATGTTATTGGTTTTACCTTACAAAGGTCGGGTCCCCTGTATTTCAATCATTTTTCTCGTGGTTTCGTGCCATGAACTGTTGTGCAACTAGTCCCAAGAACCAGGAGACTGCCTGTTGGCAGGCAAATAAGAGGGGAAACCGAGGGAGGGGAAGAGGGGAAACCGAGGGCAGGGGAAGAGGGGAAACCGAGGACAGGGGAAGATGGGAAACCGAGGGAGGGGGAAGAGGGGAAACTGAGGATGGGGGAAGAGGGGAAACCGAGGGCGGGGGAAGAGGGGAAACTGAGGACAGGGGAAGATGGGAAACCGAGGGAGGGGGAAGAGGGGAAACTGAGGATGGGGGAAGAGGGGAAACCGAGGGAGGGGGAAGAGGGGAAACCGAGGGCGGGGAAGAGGGGAAACCGAGGACAGGGGAAGATGGGAAACCGAGGGAGGGGGAAGAGGGGAAACTGAGGATGGGGGAAGAGGGGAAACCGAGGGAGGGGGAAGAGGGGAAACCGAGGGTGGGGGTAGAGGAGAAACTGAGGGCAGGGGAAGAGGGGAAACCGAGGGAGAGGGAAGAGGGGAAACTGAGGATGGGGGAAGAGGGGAAACCGAGGGAGAGGGAAGAGGGGAAACTGAGGATGGGGGAAGAGGGGAAACCGAGGGAGGGGGAAGAGGGGAAACCGAGGGTGGGGGTAGAGGAGAAACTGAGGGCAGGGGAAGAGGGGAAACCGAGGATGGGGGAAGAGGGGAAACCGAGGGAGGGGGAAGAGGGGAAATAGAGGGCAGGGGAAGAGGGGTAACCGAGGGAGAGGGAAGAGGGGAAACTGAGGATGGGGGAAGAGGGGAAACCGAGGGAGAGGGAAGAGGGGAAACTGAGGATGGGGGAAGAGGGGAAACCAAGGGAGGGGGAAGAGGGGAAACTAAGGGTTGGAGGTAGAGGGGAAACCGAGGGAGGGGGAAGAGGGGAAACCGAGGGAGGGGGAAGAGAGGAAATCGAGGGTGGGGGTAGAGGGGAAACCGAGGGAGGGGGAAGAGGGGAAACTTGAGGATGGGGGAAGAGGGGAAACCGAGGGCGGGGGAAGAGGGGAAACCGAGGGAGGGGGAAGAGGGGAAACCGAGGGCGGGGGTAGAGGGGAAACCGAGGGCGGGGGAAGAGGGGAAACCGAGGATGGGGGTAGAGGGGAAACCGAGGGCGGGGGAAGAGGGGAAACCGAGGGCGGGGGAAGAGGGGAAACCGAGGGAGAGGGAAGAGTGGAAACTGAGGATGGGGGAATAGGGGAAACCGAGGGAGAGGGAAGAGGGGAAACCGAGGATGGGGGAAGAGGGGAAACCAAGGGAGGGGGAAGAGGGGAAACCAAGGGTTGGGGGTAGAGGGGAAACCGAGGGAGGGGGAAGAGGGGAAACTGAGGATGGGGGAAGAGGGGAAACCGAGGGTGGGGGTAGAGGGGAAACCGAGGGAGAGGGAAGAGTGGAAACTGAGGATGGGGGAATAGGGGAAACCGAGGGAGAGGGAAGAGGGGAAACCGAGGATGGGGGAAGAGGGGAAACCAAGGGAGGGGGAAGAGGGGAAACCAAGGGTTGGGGGTAGAGGGGAAACCGAGGGAGGGGGAAGAGGGGAAACCGAGGGTGGGGGTAGAGGGGAAACCGAGGGAGGGGGAAGAGGGGAAACTGAGGATGGGGGAAGAGGGGAAACCGAGGGCGGGGGAAGAGGGGAAACCGAGGGAGGGGGAAGAGGGGAAACCGAGGGCGGGGGTAGAGGGGAAACCGAGGGAGGGGGAAGAGGGGAAACCAAGGGTTGGGGGTAGAGGGGAAACCGAGGGAGGGGGAAGAGGGGAAACCGAGGGTGGGGGTAGAGGGGAAACCGAGGGAGGGGGAAGAGGGGAAACCGAGGGAGGGGGAAGAGGGGAAACCGAGGGCGGGGGTAGAGGGGAAACCGAGGGCGGGGGAAGAGGGGAAACCGAGGGCGGGGGAAGAGGGGAAACCGAGGGCGGGGGAAGAGGGGAAACCGAGGGTGGGGGTAGAGGGGAAACCGAGGGAGAGGGAAGAGTGGAAACTGAGGATGGGGGAATAGGGGAAACCGAGGGAGAGGGAAGAGGGGAAACCGAGGATGGGGGAAGAGGGGAAACCAAGGGAGGGGGAAGAGGGGAAACCAAGGGTTGGGGGTAGAGGGGAAACCGAGGGAGGGGGAAGAGGGGAAACCGAGGGTGGGGGTAGAGGGGAAACCGAGGGAGGGGGAAGAGGGGAAACTGAGGATGGGGGAAGAGGGGAAACCGAGGGCGGGGGAAGAGGGGAAACCGAGGGAGGGGGAAGAGGGGAAACCGAGGGCGGGGGTAGAGGGGAAACCGAGGGCGGGGGAAGAGGGGAAACCGAGGGCGGGGGAAGAGGGGAAACCGAGGGCGGGGGAAGAGGGGAAACCGAGGGAGGGGGTAGAGGGGAAACCGAGGGCGGGGGAAGAGGGGAAACCGAGGGCGGGGGAAGAGGGGAAACGGAGGATGGGGGAAGAGGGGAAACCGAGGGCGGGGGAAGAGGGGAAACCGAGGGAGGGGGAAGAGGGGAAACCGAGGGTGGGGGTAGAGGGGAAACCGAGGGCGGGGGAAGAGGGGAAATAGAGGGCGGGGGAAGAAGGGAAACCGAGGGCGGGGGAAGAGGGGAAACCGAGGGCGGGGGAAGAGGGGAAACCGAGGGCGGGGGAAGAGGGGAAACCGAGGATGGGGGAAGAGGGGAAACCGAGGGCAGGGGAAGAGGGGAAACCGAGGGAGGGGGAAGAGGGGAAACCGAGGGTGGGGGTAGAGGGGAAACCGAGGGCGGGGGAAGAGGGGAAACTGAGGGCGGGGGAAGAGGGGAAACCGAGGGAGAGGGAAGAGGGGAAACTGAGGATGGGGGAAGAGGGGAAACCGAGGGCGGGGGAAGAGGGGAAATAGAGGGCGGGGGAAGAGGGGAAACCGAGGATGGGGGAAGAGGGGAAACCGAGGGCGGGGGAAGAGGGGAAACCGAGGGCGGGGGAAGAGGGGAAACCGAGGGCGGGGGGGAGAAGAGGGAAAACAGAGCAGGGAGGGGTAGGAAAGCGAGGGCGGGGGAAGAAGGGAAACCGAGGATGGGGGAAGAGGGAAAACTGAGGATGGGGGAAGAGGGGAAACCAAGGGAGGGGGAAGAGGGGAAATTGAGGGAGAGGGAAGAGGGGAAACTGAGGATGGGGGAAGAGGGGAAACCGAGGGAGAGGGAAGAGGGGAAACTGAGGATGGGGGAAAAGGGGAAACCAAGGGAGGGGGAAGAGGGGAAACCGAGGGTGGGGGTAGAGGGGAAACTGAGGGCGGGGGAAGATGGGAAACCGAGGATGGGGGAAGAGGGGAAACCGAGGGAGGGGGAAGAGGGGAAATAGAGGGCAGAGGAAGAGGGGAAACCGAGTGCGGGGGAAGAGGGGAAATAGAGGGCAGAGGAAGAGGGGAAACCGAGGGCGGGGGAAGAGGGGAAACCGAGGGCGGGGGAAGAGGGGAAACCGAGGGCGGGGGAAGAGGGGAAACCGAGGGCGGGGGAAGAGGGGAAACCGAGGGTGGAGGTAGAGGGGAAACCGAGGGCGGGGGAAGAGGGGAAACCGAGGGCAGGGGAAGAGGGTAAACTGAGGATGGGGGAAGAGGGGAAACCAAGGGCGGGGGAAGAGGGGAAACCGAGGATGGGGGAAGAGGGGAAACCGAGGGAGGGGGGGAGAAGAGGGAAAACAGAGCAGGGAGTGGTAGGAAAGCGAGGGCGGGGGAAGAGGCGAAACCGAGGGCGGGGGAAGAAGGGAAACTGAGGATGGGGGAAGAGGGGAAACCGAGGGAGAGGGAAGAGGGGAAACTGAGGATGGGGGAAGAGGGGAAACCAAGGGAGAGGGAAGAGGGGAAACCGAGGATGGGGGTAGAGGGGAAACCGAGGGCGGGGGAAGAGGGGAAACCGAGGGCGGGGGAAGAGGGGAAACTGAGGATGGGGGAAGAGGGGAAACCGAGGGTGGGGGTAGAGGGGAAACCGAGGGAGAGGGAAGAGTGGAAACTGAGGATGGGGGAATAGGGGAAACCGAGGGAGGGGGAAGAGGGGAAACGGAGGATGGGGGAAGAGGGGAAACCAAGGGAGGGGGAAGAGGGGAAACCAAGGGTTGGGGGTAGAGGGGAAACCGAGGGAGGGGGAAGAGGGGAAACCGAGGGTGGGGGTAGAGGGGAAAACGAGGGAGGGGGAAGAGGGGAAACTGAGGATGGGGGAAGAGGGGAAACCGAGGGCGGGGGAAGAGGGGAAACCGAGGGAGGGGGAAGAGGGGAAACCGAGGGCGGGGGTAGAGGGGAAACCGAGGGCGGGGGAAGAGGGGAAACCGAGGGCGGGGGAAGAGGGGAAACCGAGGGCGGGGGAAGAGGGGAAACCGAGGGAGGGGGTAGAGGGGAAACCGAGGGCGGGGGAAGAGGGGAAACCGAGGGCGGGGGAAGAGGGGAAACGGAGGATGGGGGAAGAGGGGAAACCGAGGGCGGGGGAAGAGGGGAAACCGAGGGAGGGGGAAGAGGGGAAACCGAGGGTGGGGGTAGAGGGGAAACCGAGGGCGGGGGAAGAGGGGAAATAGAGGGCGGGGGAAGAAGGGAAACCGAGGGCGGGGGAAGAGGGGAAACCGAGGGCGGGGGAAGAGGGGAAACCGAGGGCGGGGGAAGAGGGGAAACCGAGGATGGGGGAAGAGGGGAAACCGAGGGCGGGGGAAGAGGGGAAACCGAGGGAGGGGGAAGAGGGGAAACCGAGGGTGGGGGTAGAGGGGAAACTGAGGGCGGGGGAAGAGGGGAAACCGAGGGAGAGGGAAGAGGGGAAACTGAGGATGGGGGAAGAGGGGAAACCGAGGGCGGGGGAAGAGGGGAAATAGAGGGCGGGGGAAGAGGGGAAACTGAGGATGGGGGAAGAGGGGAAACCGAGGGCGGGGGAAGAGGGGAAACCGAGGGCGGGGGAAGATGGGAAACCGAGGATGGGGGAAGAGGGGAAACCGAGGGAGGGGGAAGAGGGGAAACCGAGGGCAGAGGAAGAGGGGAAACCGAGTGCGGGGGAAGAGGGGAAATAGAGGGCAGAGGAAGAGGGGAAACCGAGGGCGGGGGAAGAGGGGAAACCGAGGGCGGGGGAAGAGGGGAAACCGAGGGCGGGGGAAGAGGGGAAACCGAGGGCGGGGGAAGAGGGGAAACCGAGGGTGGAGGTAGAGGGGAAACCGAGGGCGGGGGAAGAGGGGAAACCGAGGGCAGGGGAAGAGGGTAAACTGAGGATGGGGGAAGAGGGGAAACCAAGGGCGGGGGAAGAGGGGAAACAGAGGGCGGGGGAAGAGGGGAAACCGAGGATGGGGGAAGAGGGGAAACCGAGGGCGGGGAAAGAGGGGAAACCAAGGGCGGGGGGGAGAAGAGGGAAAACAGAGCAGGGAGTGGTAGGAAAGCGAGGGCGGGGGAAGAGGCGAAACCGAGGGCGGGGGAAGAAGGGAAACCGAGGGCGGGGGAAGAAGGGAAACCGAGGGCGGGGGAAGAGGGGAAACCGAGGATGGGGGAAGAGGGCAAACCGAGGGCGGGGGAAGAGGGGAAACCAAGTAACCCCCTGTTTCAGACACCCCCCCCCCACTATTTCAGCGCTCCATAATAATGAGAATTCTTCACAGTTCGTGAAAATAAAAATCTGACTTTTAAAATTATTATCTGGACTCCTCTAAAGTCCAGGGAGGAGCCATTCCATGTGGCAATGAGATTCACAGTCTCACCACTCGCTAACTATGACCGAACCTGCATGTTAATACAACTCAGAATTATTCCTGTAATCCATCTTCTGAGTGGATTTAACATTACACTTCTATATTCGGACATTGTGTAGCCTCACCTCTGTATCTTTTGGGGAAAAGAGTTATCAAGAAACTCCCATCTGAGAAAATTCAATTTGAGTATTACTTAAAGGGAAAGAAGACTCTTAAGGGAGCTTTCCTTATTAATATCAAGCTTCCTCAAGGCTACTATCCATGACGAAACCAACCAAATTCTCTGGCCCAAGAATGTACAGGGTGATTCCCCAATCCGACGCTTCCGGAAATTCTACGTTTATCTGGATGGAAAATCACAGGGCCGCACTCCCCCACTTTCCCAGCCTGTGCTCCCTGAGGACGTCTCTCCCCACTGGGAACACCAGGTTGTGAGATCACTCCTTTTGATTCTGCAGCAGTAACAACAACTTGCATTTATATAGTGCCTTTAACGTAGCAAAATGATCCAAGGCGTTTCACAGGAGCGATTATCAAACAAAGTTTGACACCGAGCCACATAAAGTGATATTTGGACAGGGTGGTAGGTTTTAAAGAGCGATCTAAAGGAGGAGAGAGAGGCGGAGAGGTTTAGGGAGGGAATTCCAGAGCTTAGGGCCTAGACAGCTGAAGGCACGGCCGCCAATGGAGGGGCAATTAAAATCGGGGATGCGCAAGAGGCCAGAATTAGAGGAGTGCAGAGATCTCGGAGGGTTGTAGGGCTGGAGGAGGTTACAGAGATAGGGAGGGGCGAGGCCATGGAGGGATTTGAACACAAGGATGAGAATTTTTAAATCGAGGCTTTGCCAGCCCTGGAGCCAATTTAGATCAGCGAGCACAGGGGTGGTGGGTGAACAGGACTTGGTGCGACTGTCTCCGGGGTTTGGGCGTGTTTCATTCTCAGCATCATAAATATTTAAAAACATCACGTAAACACAGCGCTAAAATTGCGCAAATGAAGCTGCTTAAAGTGAGTTGACTGTGCTTAACCTCTGGAACAGCTGCCATTTAACAGTGAGCTTTCCCACCTAATATTTTTCCTAGCCAGGTGAGAGAGAGCTGGGTGTTCAGTGATGGTTAAGTAGCGGGTTAGCTAATACAGTCCCCACCTTATACAGCGGGGGCTTTTGTGCTAACGCAATTTGCCACTATACGCAGTGGACGGACATACCATAATATGTTAAAAGTGCAAACAGCTGATCGAAGCAGCCTGAAGTCTGCACTTTCCAATCGCCTCCCTTAATTGTTAACAGTGCGAAGGGCTGATTGAAATCACCCACAACCATAAGACCCTTGATTATTATATATGTCAGTCTTGGCTCAGTGGGTAGCACTCTCCCCTCTGAGTCAGGAAGTTGTGGGTTTAGGTCTCACTGTAGAGGCCTGAGCACATAATCCAGACTGACACTTCAGTGCAGCACTGAGGGAGCTCTGCACTGTCGGAGCTGCCATCTCTCAGATGAGATGTTAAACCGGGGCTCTGTTTGCCTCTCAGGCGGATATAACAGATCCCATGGTACTATTTCAAAGAAGAGCAGTGGAGTTCTCCCCGTGTCCTGATCAATAACTATCCCTCAACCAACATCACTAGAATAGTGCTATACTGAGCTTTACTCTGTATCTAACCTGTGCTATACTGAGCTTTACTCTGTATCTAATCTGTGCTATACTGAGCTTTACTCTGTATCTAACTTGTGCCATACTGAGCTTTACTCTGTATCTAACCTGAGCTTTACCTCAATATCTAACCTGTGCTATACTGAGCTCTACTCTGTATCTAACCTGAGCTTTACCTCGATATCTAACCTGTGCTATACTGAGCTTTACTCTGTATCTAACCTGAGCTACACTGAGCTTTACTCTGTATCTAACCTGTGCTATACTGAGCTTTACTCTGTATCTAACCTGTGCTATACTGAGCTTTACTCTGTATCTAACCTGCGCTATACTGAGCTTTACTCTGTATCTAACCTGTGCTATACTGAGCTTTACTCTGTATCTAACCTGTGCTATACTGAGCTTTACTCTGTATCTAACCTGAGCTACACTGAGCTTTACTTGGTACCTAACCTGAGCTATACTGAGCTTTACTCTGTATCTAACCTGTGCTACACTGAGCTTTACTCAGTATCTAACCTGAGCTATACTGAGCTTTACTCTGTATCTAACCTGTGCTACACTGAGCTTTACTCTGTATCTAACCTGTGCTACACTGAGCTTTACTCAGTATCTAACCTGCGCTATACTGAGCTTTACTCTGTATCTAACCTGTGCTACACTGAGCTTTACTCAGTATCTAACCTGTGCTATACTGAGCTTTACTCAGTATCTAACCTGAGCTATACTGAGCTTTACTCTGTATCTAACCTGTGCTATACTGAGCTTTACTCGGTATCTAACCTGTGCTATACTGAGCTTTACACTGTATCTAACCTGTGCTATACTGAGCTTTACTCGGTATCTAACCTGTGCTATACTGAGCTTTACTCGGTATCTAACCTGTGCTACACTGAGCTTTACTCGGTATCTAACCTGTGCTATACTGAGCTTTACTCTGTATCTAACCTGTGCTATACTGAGCTTTACACTGTATCTAACCTGTGCTATACTGAGCTTTACTCGGTATCTAACCTGTGCTATACTGAGCTTTACTCGGTATCTAACCTGTGCTACACTGAGCTTGAAGTAATGCACCTCCAATGAAGTCACGGTGGAGTTTTGGGAGCAGGCCCGAGGAAATTCCCGGCCCTTGATTTCAGGAGTTTCAAGGCGTGTTTTGCTCCAATGCCTTCTTATTAGGGGTGAGGGGCGGGGTTGAGGGGGGGGAGCGTGGGTGAAGGGGACTTGGGGAGGGGTTAGTTTCCTGTTTCTTTTAAGTGGGTGAAGAAAAGGAAACAAAATTGCAGATTTTCACCGCACCCCGTCTGGAGGTTTCTCTTTTCACGCGGAAGATTAGTTCAGTGTGTATACTCTACAGGGATGGATAAAGACATTACATCTCAGAGGCTCTGGTGAATCTGCTCTTTTGAAAAGTATTCTTGTCGGTTGGACACTGAGCTGTTCTCCCACAAATCACTGTGGCAGTTGGGCCCTACCCCTTTGCCTTCTCCCAGTGCCTGCAATAGTAAGATAAGAAAAGTAGTTTAAAAAAAAAAGAAACATTTATATGATCAGATCACAGCAACAGAATCATGCGGGGAATAAAATGTTGTTGTTTAACGCTCTTATGGCTTTATCTGGTAGCTTACAATGCAGCTTTGAGTTCCAGTTTGATCTCTCTCTTACAGAACTGTAAAGAACAGTGAACCTCGCTGCTAAAATATAAGTAATTATTAACCTATGACCAAAATATATGTTAATCAAATCTGACAACTGCACGTGGCATATTTAATTTCTGCTTTATTAAGCAACAGTCAGGGTTATGTCAGGGATGTGCGTGTGGGAAGGAATTTCCATCTCTCTGACAGGTAAATGCCTCTCCCTCACTTTCTGTCCATTATGCTACAATGAATTAGCTGAATCTTGCACCCTCAAACACACTTTGTGAAAATCAAATATTTGCAAGTAATTACAATTATCTCTTTTTTGTTTGCCCCCTCCCAAATGTTGTCCTCTTTTCCACCTTTGTCTTGTGAAGGTGGCAGCTCATATTGGCCCTGCCCCTCCCTCAGTGCCTTACCAGGCTCAATTGCCCGCTTCACCTGTTTGAGCCTGAGCCGTTGAGCATCAGCAGGCTAATGAGCCACAGAGCCCTCCACCACCGCAGCCAGTTCACCGCCATTGCCCCACGCTCCCTGCTCCTCTCAGTTGATTATTTTTATAAGAATCAGTACTGGTGACATTATGAGTACTGAGGGAGTGCTGCACTGTCAGAGGTGCCGTCTTTCGGATGAGACGTTAAACCGAGGCCCTGTCTGCCCTCTTAGGTGGATGTGAAAGATCCCATGGCCACTATTCGAAGACGAGCAGTGGAGTTCTCCCCCGACTCCTGGGCAACATTTATCCCGAAACCAACACCTAAAAACAGATGATCTGGTCACTTATTTCATTGCTGTTTCTGGGAGCTTGCTGTGTGCAAATTGTCTGCCGCGTTTCCTGCATTGCAACAGTGAATACACTTTAAGAGGTACTTCTTTGCCTGTAAAGGACTCTGGGACGTCCTGAGGTTGTGAAATGCGTTATATAAATACAAACAGCAATGCGACAATGAAGAGATCATCTTTTTTTTTAGGTGTTGGTTGAGGGATAAATATTGGCCAGAACTCCCCTGCTCGTCTTTGAAATAGTGCCGTGGATGGTTTACGTCCACCTGAGTGGGCAGGTGGGGCCTCAGTTTAACGTCTCATCCGAAAGGACAGTGTCATCTTAAACATTCATCCATTCCCCTGCATCCACATTGTGCAGAAATCAAGACTTTTTGCGCCGTCTCCTGCTCTAACTTACTCTTTCTCAAAAGTGTGGAGCTCCTCACCTTATCTCGGTAATCTTATCCTATTGGTCTTGGCCCTTTGCCTAGTTTTCTCATGAATTATTACACTGCTGCGCTTCCTGCACCATGTGTAGTAAGTGAGAATCCCAATTCATCTAATTTTTCCTCATCAACACTAAACATTAAGCAGCAAGCTAAATTGCTGGAATGCATTGAGTTCCACTCAAGTTACGGAACCAAAAAGGAAGTTGTTTGCTTTGTAATTAGAGCCACATCCACTGATGCCAACTCTCATTCTTCATGTGCCGTAGTGGTTGTATTACTGGAGTACTGATGCCTGGACTAATAATCCAACTTGAGCTCAAGTCCCACCATAGCAGTTTTGAGAATTTGAATTCAGTTTTAAAAAACCTGAAAAGAAAATGCTGGATTGTCATATTTCCTTTATGTGAGGAAATCCGCCTTCCTTACCCGGTCTGGCCTATTCGTGACTCCAGTCTCTCACCAACACGCTTGACTCCTAACTATCCTTTGAAGTGGCCTAGTAAGCCACTCAGTTGCATCAAACAGAAGACCCACCACCACCTTCTTAGGGCTAGAAATAGAAACCTAGGAAGAATATAGGGTCAGGAGTAGGCCATTCATAGTATCATAGTAGGTACAGCACAGGAGGAGGCCATTCGGCCCATCATGCCTTTGACAGCTCTTTGAAAGAGCTGTCCAATTAGTCCCATTCCCCTGCCCTTTCCCCATAGCCCTGTAAATTTTTTCCTTTCAAGTATTTATCTAATTCCCTTTTGAAAGTTACTATTGAATTTGCTTCCGCCGCCCTTTCAGGGAGTGCGTTCCAGATCATTACAACTCGCTGAGTAAAAAAATGCTTCCTCATGTCGCCTCTGGCTCTTTTGCTGATCACCTTAAATCTGTGTCCTCAGGTTACTGACCCTTCTGCCACTGGAAACAGTTTCTCCGTATTTACTCTGTCAAAACCGTTCATGATTTTGAACACATCTATCAAATCTCCGCTTAACCTTCTCTGCTCTAAGGAGAACAACCCCAGCTTCTCCAATCTCTCCACATTACTGAAGTCCCTCATTCTAGTAAATCTCTTCTGCACCCTTTCTAAAGCCTTGACATCCTTTCTAAATTCAGCCCTTTGAGCCTGTTCCGCCATTCAATTAGATCATGGCTGATCTGTATCTTAATTGCATCTACCCGCCTTGGATCTGTAACCCTTAATACCCTTGCCTAACAAAAATCTATCTATCAGATGCCGGCTTTGCCAGCGACACTCATCCTGAGAATGAGTTTTTCTTAAATCGTGCAATTCTAACAGGCAACTCAATTACAATTCAATGATAATTAACTCAACCTAAATGGGCCTTCACCATTTGTGTACAACACAGACTCCTACTCACTTGATCTTAATACGCTTTCTATACTGTCACAAGCGCTTATTACATTTTACATTGTTTGATAAGTGATGAAAATGTGTGGATACAACAGTGAGATCAGAGGAAGACTTACTGATGTCAGCAGTAAAAGACTATTGCTGCTTATTTATTACGTTGGCATGTTGCCTGTGCTCTGACTAATGGTTGTGGAATGGCTTGCACTGACAGCAAGGAGATTCCTAAATAATTTAGAACATATAAAAACTAATCAGGAGCACAATGCCAGGGTTATTCAATGCAGATACATAAGTTCTTACTTTATTATACCAGGGGAAAAAAACTGTCTTTTTGCACCCAGTGCCCTTGAATTTTTTTTTAGCAATCGGAAAAGGCCCAACGAACTTGTCATTTTTTGATAGACCTCAACCCTTGTGTTTAATATTATGAGGGGGTTTTGATAGACTACATAGAGGGAGACTGTTCCCACTGGCAGGAGGGTCAGTAACCAGAGGACACAGATTTAAGGTAATTGGCAAAGGAACCAGCGGGCGATGAGGAGAATTTTTTTTTTTACGCAGCGAGTTGTTATGATTTGGAATGCGCTGCCTGAAAGGGCGGTGGAAACAGGTTCAATAGTAACCTTCAAAAGGGAATTGGATACATACTTGAAAAGGAAAATTTTGCAGGGCTACGGGGAAAAAGCAGGGGAAAGTGGGACTAATTGGGTAGCTCTTTCAAAGAGCCAGCACAGGCACGATGGGCTGAATGGTTCTATGATTTGTGCTATATGTTTCTATGATTCTAATCCCTTCTATAAAACATTGACAAGCATGTGACTGCGTTAGGGTTAGGCTCAGGCCTCCTTAAGAGCAATCCGTCAACCGGCCCTAACCAGATAGGTTGCAGCTGACACTGTTCCAAGACTCAGGCAGCCAAACTTACTTTCATTGGTGGATGGAGAACTGGGGAAAGACAAGAATTCAGGAGAAACTTCTTTACCCTTAGAGAGGTGAGAATGTGGAATTCGCTACCACAAGGAGTAGTTGAGGCGAATAGCATAGATGCATTTAAGGGGAAGCTGGATAAGTACATGAGGGAGAAAGGAATAAACGGTTACATTGATAGGGTTCGATGAAGTAGGGAGGGAGGAGGCTCGTCTGGAGCATAAACACCGGCATAAAGCAGTTGGGCCGAATGGCCTGTTTCTGTGTTGTAAATTCTATGTAATTCTATGTAAGCTACAGGTCTTAGGAACAATGATAAGTATCGATCAGGTAGCAGGAGACAGGTTATTTCTCTTGGACAGTGAACTCAAGGACACAATTCCAGAAATTCACACGGCTCGGTCAAGATCAGAGAATTAGGTTTTGATGTTTCCCACTGTCCCGTGGAACAGGCTACCAAAAAGTAGTCGTTAATTCTGGATGAGTTGACACCTTTAAAGAAGTTTGAGTGTAATGAGGTTGGAAGTGCAGTGAGGCATTTGAACATGTATCTCATGTTCAAATCCCTCCCTGGTCTCACCCCTTCCTATCTCCTCCAGTCCTACAACCCTCTAAGAACTCGGCGTTCCTCCAACTCTGGCCTCATGTGTACCCCTCACTCCCTTCGCTCCACCACTGACTGCCTTCCTTCGGCCATCTCTGCCCTAAGCTCTGGAATTCCCTCTGCCCCTCTTTCCTCCTTTAAGATCTTCCTTAAAACCTATCTGTTTGAGCAAGCTTTTAGCCACGCATCCTAATATCCTAATATCTCCTTCTTTCGCTCGGTGTTAATTGTTTGTCTGATTACGCTCCTGCGACAACACAGAGGCAGTGGAGGGATTCAGAGAGGTGGTGGTGAGGTAGAGCTGGGTATCGTCAGCATACATGTGGAACCTGACGTTATGTCTTCGGATGATGTCAGCGAGGAGCAGCATGTAGATGAGAAGTAGGAGGCGGTCAAGGGTAGATCCTTGGGAGACTCCAAAGGTAACAGTGTGGGAGCGGGAAGAGAAGCCATTGCAGGAAATACTCATGCTATGACTGGATAGGTAAGAGTGGATCCAGACGAGCGCAATCCCACTCAACTGGGCAATGGAGGAGAGGCGTTGGAGGAGGACGGTATGGTCAACTGTGTCAAAGGCTGCAGAGCACCGAGGAGGAGGAGTAGGGATAGTGCGCCACGGCCACAGTCACAGAATACGCCTGCATGAAGCAGGCCTCGTTGCCGTACAGGATCATATGTGGGCCCCACAATGCCATATTGAAGCAGCAGTTGATCCCGAGGTCCTTGGTATATGGGGCCCAACACCAAGGGAGCAGCAGGAAGATTAATGTGGGGCCAGATCGACCTGCTCTCCCTTCGAAGAAGCGGAAAAGCCCCCACTGACTGTACCAGAAGCGTCACTATCGGCCTGAACCCTAACATGACCCTTTCTGCGGGATCCGGGACGGGGTCATGGCGAGGTCAGATGGTGGGCAGACTTCACCACGGCCGCACTTCCAGCAGTCCAATGGCGCCACCGGAATTCCTAGGCTTGGCCGTTCATTCGTCTCATTGGTGCCAGCAAAATGGCTGCCGTCTTCACATACATAACAACAGTGGCTGCACTTTAAAGCAATGCATTGTATTTGAAGCATTCAGAGATTTTTCTTAGGGGAATGATAAGGCTCTGTGTTAATGCAGGTCTTTATTCATCGAAGGGAAATTTTGTTCTGCTGGAGCAATATTCTTTACAGTTACACAATAAGTAACCTTCAACCATGCTCAATAAACAGGAACTCTCTACAGTTACACAGTAACCCTCCTGAAAAACGGGAACTGTGGACGGTGACACACTGAGAAATCCATACCCCGCTGAGCAAACAGTAACAGTTTCCCGGGGATGAGGGGGCGGACATATGAGGAGAGGTTGAGTCGATTGGGACTCTACTCATTGGAGTTCAGAAGAATGAGAGGCGATCTTATTGAAACATATAAGATTGTGAAGGGGCTTGATCGGGTGGATGCGGTAAGGATGTTCCCAAGGATGGGTGAAACTAGAACTAGGGGGCATAATCTTAGAATAAGGGGCTGCTCTTTCAAAACTGAGATGGGGAGAAACTTCTTCACTCAGAGGGTAGTAGGTCTGTGGAATTCGCTACCCCAGGAAGCTGTGGAAGCTACATCATTAAATAAATTTAAAACAGAAATAGACAGTAAAGGGAATTAGGGGTTACGGGGAGCGGGCAGGAAATTGGACATGAATTTATATTTGAGGTTAGGATCGGATCAGCCATGATCTTGTTGAATGCCGGAGCAGGCTCGAGGGGCCGATTGGCCTACTCCTGCTCCTATTTCTTATGTTCTTATGTTAACTCTGTTCAGACCTAGAGCGAGGGCTGTGGCTGATGATTTCACCTAGAAGGTGAGAAGAGAAAAATAAATGTGATATACTGTATACGGTGTCGACCTCAGGGATCTGCCTCCTGATCCACCACCTCCTAGAGTTTTAGCACTCGTTCAGTGAATTGGTTTTTCTTGGGCGATGGCCTGGCTTATTGTGGACACTTCTTCACAGGCGTCCACATTAATGAATAAAACTTCAACGATACGCTCCGAAATAAGGCAGCTTTGAACTTAGTCAGCAGCAGCACACTGACTGTTCACTCGCTGAACCTAAGAACACTGCCTTGTCGACGGGATTGACAACAAATCCTCTCAGCATGCATCAGACTTTTCTAAATACATCAGGGAGCTGGATCGCACCAACCAATAAGTACTGAGGAGAATATGAATTGATTTGGCCCTGAAGTAAGATTTGGAATGTGATTCTATCTCAAGCCAAGATTGCATTAGATTGGATAAGGAGGCACTATATTTCCGTGCTAACAAGGTGCTTGTTGATTGTGGCCTTGGCATCTGTGTCTCTCAGTTCGATTTCAAATAGCTCAATCCCACTGCTATTCAGCTTGCTGGAAGGTTGAACAATGACTTAGTCATTTAAAAGAAAACATTTCCCAAATGTTAAGGCTCCTTAAAAGCCTGGCCCACTTCTCCCGTCATGCAGCGTGCTTATCAAAAAAAAAGATTGAGAGTATTGCAGGGAGGTAAGTCTAGGCTGGGTTGGGGGAAGAGGCAGGAAGCCTCACAGCACCATATTCCGCCACTGCCCTGCTCGATTTGGGGTGGGATAGCAGAGGAAGAGCCAAGCTGTGGTATTGGGTTCCAGGTGACCTGAAGCTTTCAAGATTGTGAAGGGGGTGACAATGATCCAGGCAATTTGTTCACCATGACAAGGGGTTCGTGCACCCAGGGGTGCAAGTTAAGAATTAAGGAGTTAGGAGCAAAAAGGGAAGTCAGGCAGGGGGGTTATGAAGTGGTGGAATAAACCAGTAGGAAAGGCCGTTCAAGTAGACTGTATCAATGCAGTCAAGAGAAAGAACTTTTTCATTTATATAGCGCCTTTCTCGACCTCAGGATGTCCCAAAGCGCTTTACAGCCAATTAATCACTTTTGAAGTGTCATCGCTTTTGTAATGTAGGAAATGTGGCGGCCAATTTGTGCACAGCAAGATCCCACAAACAGCAAAGTGAAAATAGTCATGGGGTTTGAACCCACAACCACTCCAGGGACCTGAGCACCAAATCTAGGCTGACACTCCCGGTACCAGTACTGAGGGAGCACTGCATTGTAGAAGGTGCCGACTTTCGGACGAGATATTAAACTCTGCCTCCTCGGGTGGACATAAAAGATCCCATGGCACTATTTCGAAGAAGAGCAGGGAGTTCTCCCGGTGTCCTGGCCAATATTTATCCCTCAACCAAAATCGCTAAAACAGATTATCAGGTCATTGTCTCATTGCAGTTTGTGGGACCTTGCTGTGTGTAAATTGGCTGCCACGTTTCCTACCTTACAACAGTGACTACACTTCAAAAAGGACCTCATTGGCTGTAAAACACTTTGGGACATCCTCAGGTCATAAAAGGCACTATACAAATGCAAGTCTTTCTTTCTTAAGTAGGATATAGTGGATTGATGTTGCTAAGTTCGGCTTTTAGATTGTAGGAGCAAGGGAAGTGTGCAGGAGGTAGGCTGCTTTCTACGTTCACGATCATAATCCTGCTGGCTAGCACGAGGGAAGGGAGGGGAAAGAAAGGGAAATAAAGAAAAAGAGCTGGCATTTATTGAACACTCATGCCGTCTCTCTCAGACATCTAAAAGAGGTTTGCGTTTAATGGATTGTTTTTCAAGTGAGGTGTAGATTGTTATTACCTAGTTAACTCAGCAACCATTTTACACACAGCAAGATTCATACCCGCATGAGATAAATAAAGCACTCGGGGGGATTTCTTTTCACAGCGAGTGTTGAGACTATGGAACTTGCTGCTGCCATATGAAGTGGTTGAAGCAGATAGCGTTGCTGCATTTAAGGCAAGACTTGATGCATGCATGAGGGAGAAGGCAATGGGGACAGGGCGGGGAAGAGATATTTTGAGAGGGAGGAGGCTTGAGTGGCATATAAACACCGGCATAGACCAGTTGGGCCTAATGGCCTGGTTCTGTGCTGCACATTCTATGATAATTCCTTGTAAATGACCAACTAATCTGTTTTTGGTGATGGAGAGGCAAATGGTGGTCAAGATACCACATCATTATTTTGCAAACAGTGTCATGAGATATTTAACACCCAGACAGGACCTCAATTCAACATCTCCTCTGAAGGAGAGCCAGGAAAACCACTGGTATGGCGCTGGCATGTCAGCTTGGTTTAAGCATAGAAGTCAGTCAGTGGGATTTGAGCCCACAACCTTCTGACCTAAAGGTGGTGTGCTGTTAGCTGAGCCAAGTTCTCTCTAGGAAAAACGAAAAGGAAAGAACTTGCATTTATATAGCACCTTTCGCATCCTCAGGTCATCCCAAAGTGCTTTACAGCCAATGGAGTACTTTTGAAGTGTAGTCACTGTTGTAATGTAGGTAACATGGCAGCCAATTTATGCACAGCAAGATCCCACAAACAGCAATGTGATAATGACCAGATGACCTATTTTGTAGTGATATAGGTTGAGGGATAAATATTGGCCGGGACCCCCCTGCTTTTCTTTGAAATAGTGTCACGGGATCTTTTATGTCCACCTGAGAGTGCAGACGGAGCCTCGGTTGAACATCTCATCCAAAGGACAGCACCTCTGTCAATGCAGTACTCTCTCAGCACTGCGTTAAGAGGGTCAGACTAGATTTTGTGTTCAAGTCTCTAGAGTGGGACTTGAGTCCATGGCCGACCACCTCAGAGGGCGAGTGCTACCCACTGAGCCACACCTGAGATCTAGGGAGACTTTAGAGAGAGGGGAAGAAACTAGGAGAAGCCCTGGCTTGAGTAATGGTCTGATTGTGCAGAATGCCTTTTCCTCTTTAAACTGAAGTGATGTTAAATAGCTGCAGCTTTGCTCCAGTGTGCAGTGCCTGCTCGGTATTGATTACCTGTCCGTGCAGTTGATAAACAGGAAGATTTGTAGGATTGAGGTTATTTTTGAGGCAGTGACTGAAGTACGCAGGTGGCTGCTTAAAAAGCAAAGCTGGATGAGGTAATAATAGAAGCACAATTCCAAAGTAGGCCACGTGTTGCTGCTTGTCCCGTTCACCCATCACCCCTGTGCTCGCTGACCCTACATTGGCTCCTGGTCCGGCAACACCTCGATTCTAAAATTCTCATCCTTGTTTTCAAATCCCTCCATGGACTTGCCCCTCCCTACCCCTGTAACCTCCTCCAGCCCTACAACCCTCCGAGATCTCTGCGCTCCTCCAATTCTTGTCTCTTGCGCATCCCCGATTTTCCCACTCCACCATTGGCGGCCGTGCCTTCAGTTACCTAGGCCCTAAGTTCTGGAATTCCTTCCCTGAGCCACTCTGCCTCTCTACCTCTCTCTCCTCCTTTAAGACTCTCCTTAAAACCTACCTCTTTGACCAAGCTTTTGGTCACCTGTCCTAAAACGCCTTATGTGTCTCGGTGTCAAATTTTGTTTGATAATTGCTCCTGTGAAGTGGCTTGGAACGCTTTACTATGTTAAAGGTGCTATATAAATGCAAGTTGTTGTTAATGTACAGTTTCATGGCCCGAGTTGTTATTGTTGATGCTCGACCACGTGATGGAGACCATCCCCCTCTCATCCACAGAGTGAGGACGGCTCAGATCTCACATTAGGATTGTCTCGAAGACAGTCAGCTCTCCGTGCTCCCAATCAACAAAGAGTGGGGTGGTTTTGTTTTGCTAAGTCTACAACAGGAGATGGGATAGAGGGTGGAGGGGAAAACAGCTGATGGGATCCGGGGCTCGAGTTTCCCAAGTTAGCTTTGCTGATGATGAACATTCATCCAAATGCTAATCATCTTAGAATACGGCTATCTGTTGGAGTTAGAGGGAAGAACGTTGCAGAAGCACTGGAGTAGCTGTGGAGTGCAGGGAAACATTGGATCAAATTCAATCTGAATGGTCCTAAACACAACCTCCAGGGCGTTGACCATATAAACTAATAAAGTTGAGTTGTGATTGCACTGTATGAATTACCAAATGCCTTGAACCTTCAATGAAGCAACTTTAATGCTGTGATTTAATTTCAGCAGCAATTTGTAATTTATTATTGGCTTGGCTTTGTGTACTTAGTAGCGCCATGAAGTATTAACAAATTAATCACAGGATATCGGCTACCAAGGCTGGTCTTTAATTATCCACACTTTCAAAGTCAGAAAACATTGTGAAACTCCTCGACATAAGCATCCCCGAGGACACATGGCCCGCAGACAATGCAAAATGGCTATCTGAGCTTGATACATTCACGAATGAGGAGAGGCTGGGGAGTGAGGACTTTTGCGAAAGGCTTACGGTAGTTAGGCTTCAAATATGGACCATCGGGCCTCCATGAGTGGACTTAGATTCATAGAATGGTTAAAGCACAGAAGGAGGCCATTCGGCCCATCGAACCCGTGCCGGCTGTTTGTAAGAGCATACCTGTTAGCCCCGTTCCCCCGCTCTTTCCCCATAGCCCTGCAAATTTTTTCCCTTCAAGTATTTATCCAATTCCTTCATGAAAGCCACGATTGAATCTGCTTCCACCGTCCTTTCAGGCAGCGCATTCCAGGTCATAACTATTCATTGCGTAAAAAGGTTTTTCCTCATGTCGCCCTTGATTCTTTTGCCAGTCACCTTAAATCTGTGTCCTTTGGTTCTCGACCCTTCTGCCAACGGGAACAGTTTCTCTTTATTCACTTTATCTAAACCCTTCATGATTTTGAACACATCTATCAAATCTCCTCTCAACCTTCTCTGTTCCAAGGAGAACAACCCCAGTTTCTCCAGTCTATCCACGTAACTGAAGTCCCTCATTCCTGGAACCATTCTAGTAAATGTTTTCTGCACCCTCTCTAAGGCCTTCACATCCTTCCTACAAATGAACATACGAATTAAGAGCAGGAGTAGGCCATTCAGCCCCTCGAGCCTGCTCTGCCATTTGATAAGATCATGGCTGATCTGATTGTGACCTCAATCCTACTTTCCCGTCTACCTCCTATAACCTTTGACTCTCTTGTTAATCAGGAATCTATCTAACTCAGCCCTAAAAAATATTCAATGACCCTGCCTCCACCGTTCTCTGGGGAAGGGAGTTCCTCAGACTCACGACCCTCTGAGAGAAAAAAATTCTCCTCATCTCCGTCTTAAATGGGAGACCCCTTATTTTTAAACTGTGGCCCCTAGTTCTAGTCTCTCCCACAAGGGGAAACATCCTCTCAGCATCTACCCCTTCTAGTCCCCTCAGGACCTTATATGTTTCAATAAGATCACCTCTCATTCTTCTAAACCCCATTATATACAGGCCCAACTTGTCCAACCTTTCCTCATAAGATAACCCCCTCATCCCAGCAATCAGTCGAGTGAACCTTCTCTGAACCGCCTCCAAAGTAATTATGTCCTTTCTTAAATAAGGAGCCCAAAACTGCACACAGTATTCTAGATGTGGTCTCACCAATGCCCTGTACAACTGTAGCAAAACTGTAGCTAAAGTGCGATGCCCAGAATTGGACACAATACTCCAGCTGTGGCAGAACCAGTGTTTTATAAAGGTTCACCATAACTTCCTTGCTTTTGTACCCTATGCCTCTATTTATAAATCCCAGGACCCCGTATGCTTTTTTTAACCGCTTTCTCAACCTGTCCTGCTACCTTTAACAATTTGTGCACATATACCCCCAGGTCTCTCTGACCCTGCTTATATTGCTTCTCCTCATTCTTCCTGCCAAAATGTATCACTTTGCACTTCTCTGCATTAAATTTCATCTGCCATGTGTCCGCCCATTCCACCAGCCTGTCTATGTCCTTTTGAAGTCTATTACTATCCTCCTCACTGTTTACTACATTTCTAAGTTTTGTGTCATCTGCAAATTTTGAAATTCTGCCCTATACATCCAAGTCCAAGTCATTAATATATATCAAAAAAAGCAGCGGTCCTAGTACTGATCCCTGGGGAACATCACTGTACACCTCCCTCCAGTCCAAAAAACAACTGTTCACCACTACTCCCTGTTTCCTGTCACTTAGCCAATTTCGTATCCAAGCTGCCACTGTCCCTTTTATTCCATGGGCTTCAGCTTTGCTGACAAGCCTATTATGCGGCATTTTGTCAAACGCCTTTTGAAAGTCCATATACACCACATCAATTGCATTGCCCTCATCAACCCTCTCTGTTACCTCATCAAAAAACTCAATCACGTTAGTTAAACACATTCAAATGAAGGACTTTGAAGCGAGTTCTGTTTTTTGCAAAAGAGAGAGTCAGGTTGGCTAATAGAGAAACTGAGAGCAGAGAGATCAAGTGGGCGCTAAATTGGGCAGTGTAACGGCCTTTGTTTGGGCGCTACACGGCCTCTCCGACATCCAAGATGGCGTCTTGGATGCACGTGCACGTTTCCAGCGTGACGTGCGCCGGACGCCATCTTGGTATAGGAGTTAGCGCAGATGCAAATACCGAATGCCGGGAGCATGTAAAGTAAGGAGAAAATGGATACATTCAGAGTGCAACGCTGATTTAAATTGATAGACACCATTTTGGGCCTTAACGCTCAACTCAACACACAGTTTTAACCCCGACCATCTGAATGTGTCCTAGAGTGCCTGGAGGACCCCCCACTAGTGCTATTTAAAGGGACCATGTAGGATTTATAGGTTAGTGGCTGTCTTATTGCTTCTGGCTGCCGAGACATTTGCAACTGTTTTTGGAGGTCTCCTAGACTTGAATACTAGGACGCGGGGACATGACCTAACATTTAGAGCTAGGATGTGCAGGAGTGAAGTTAGGAAATGCTTCTACACGCAAAGGGTGGGAGACGTTTGGAAGCTACCTTACTTGTGAATGTTAAAACTGAGATTGATAGATTTCTGTGAACCATGGGATATGGGGTCACAGGTCCACCATGACCTCATTGAATGGTGGAACAGGCTCGAGGGGCTAATGCCACTGCTACTTGCTGCCTCCTGATATGCGCCACCTTCTCCTGCAAGAAAGTGGGACATATGTCTGGGTGATGTGCCTGTCATGGTTGAATAGCTGCCAGTGTGTGTGGTCTGTGAGTTGTGGGTGGGCAGCTTGAAACAGTGGTAATGTGTGAGGCTGAGAGGAAGCATCTGATTGGAAGAGTTGAGTATTGATGGAAAGAGTTTATTGGTATGTGGGTGATGGGGGTGTAGTGCATGGTGCAGTTGGTAGGAGACGCCACTTGACAGTTGACCTCACTCACCTTGACCACTCATGTCAAAGCATTGAACTTCTTCTTGCACTTCATCCATGTTCATGATGCTGTGTGCCTGGCATTGACTTCGTCCCCCGCTGCCTCCCACTGCCTTTTGGATATATGTCTGGAGGGCCTCTTGCCCCCACTTCCCCCTGCGGCTATGGGATGTCCTCCTTCAGTCCACCTCTTGCACCAAGGCCCCTAGTGCATCAGCAGAGAACCTTGGAGCACGCACACTCGCAGGCCTGGTACCAACTCAGATCGGCAGATTGGTAAGGTCTGGCGTGCAGATTGGAGGATGTGGAATTTAGTAGTGTGCAACCTTTATTCAATGTTTTAACATAACTCATCAGTGTGTAAACTTAGGGATGGGCCCTGCACCTGTGTGTTACGTGTGCGATGTCTGATCTCTGTTCAGACAGTGGACTGTTGCTTTCAGCAAATAACAGGTACCAGCTACCTTTAAGAAATTTCGAAGAAACACCCTCCCTTTAAGAGATTGAGCTCCCCCTGGTGGTGGAAAGTGCAAATTGCATTGATTCCATGTGCAAGGCCTGGAATGGAATGTTGTTTGCAGGTGAGTCCTCGAGTGGGCCAAAACTTGCGTCCTGCCTGCGCAGGGGTCATTGGGCGTGGGATAATAGCACATCACCCTACCCGTGCCCGAAAACGACCCCTATCCAGTTTTTCCCCCAATGTGTCTTTCTTCATTTAATGCTGCTTTAATTTTCAAAACAAACACTAGTTGCATTTTGAAGCCAACTGATTACCTCACTTGTGTTTTGTTGACAGTTAGAAAAGGTAAATGCTAATTACTTACACCTGTGAGACCTAGATTCTAATTTCTAACACCTGAGAAACAGAGAGAACGCGAGAGACTGATACAAATAGGGAGAAAGGAATATTCCTTCATCATTCTAAATTGATTTCTTAAAAAAAAAGTTGAATTTTGAAAACAACAAAACTTATTTGAGGGAAACGTGAGGAGACATTGGTATAGGGGAGACCGGATGAGGGCTAACAGTGAGGTGAGTAGCAGTGGAGTCAGCAGGAGGGGAGGATACTCAGGGGTTGAGTGGGTAATTGAAAGGGAAACAGATAGGGATAATGATAGGAATGATGGGGTGGAAGGAAGAGGAATAGGCAGTGGGAAAGTCAAGGAGTAGGGAACAGGATACGAGAGAGGAGGTGGGGAAACATGAGTGATTGGGGAGGAGATGGAAGGAAGCCATTGAGGGACATAATTTCCAGACAACTCCCAACCCAAATGCCAGCCATTGGTGGCTCCTTAACCCACTACACCACATCCCACTGTCTCCCAGCCAAAAGAAAGAAAGAAAAAGACAGAGAGAGAAGCAAAAAGACTTTAGTGGAGAGAAGCAGCAAAGAAGAAAGAGAGAAACAGAGGCAGAAGAGGACAGACAAAGAGAATCAGATACATAAAGGGATCAGAGACGGGTAAGAAACAGAAAAATATGCTTTGAGCTTGAATTGGCAATGTCACAGGAGATCAACGAGTACATTTTTGAAAACCGAATGCATGTTATACTCATTTAAAATTGACAGTTATGGTGTTGTTCCATCTCTAAACACCAGGGTTATCCCTGACTCAGACTGTACAGTTTTTGAGTGGGCTGTTCAGTAGTTTCCAGCGGGAACATAACGGGACGAAAATAAGCCCGCATGCAAATGAGCTGGCCTCGCCAGCCGACGTGAGGTCAGCCCGTTTGCATCATCGTCTGGTGCTCCTGATGAGGTGCTGACTCTTACATTTTCTTACCTCATCCAAGTGGCCATTCTTCATGTGTGAATCTAGACAGTGAGTGTTGGGCTGGCCGTTTGAATTTGGCTAAATGGGACATCCAAACAGTTTCCAGCAGGAGCCAATGGACAACAATTGGGAATCGGAACCCTGGCGAGATTTTTTTTCCCCCCTCTTTGTGCTCAGAGGTATGAAGGACTACTGTTGCTCTGGGTGAGGTCAGCTAACTTGGCATAGATCAGGGATCAAATCTGGGACCTTTCTGATCTGTGTCAGCCAGTTCCACACTCCATTATCCTATTTGTCCATAATGAGCAAGTATTTATATTCCACGCCTGGTATATTGTGCTATTAGATTTTTTGTGGTTTAAAATTAGTTGGAAAATCCTTACTGGACTATTACAGTCTTAACATAATGCAATGGGCTGGATTTTATGCCCATTCATAGTCATAGAATTATATAGAATTACTTAGAAATAACGGCACAGAAACAGGCCATTCGGCCCAACTAGTCTATTTTTTTTATTCGTTCATGGGATGTGGGCGTCGCTGGCGAGGCGGGCATTTATTGCCTATCCCTAATTGCCCTTGAGAAGGTGGTGGTGAGCCGCCTTCTTGAACCGCTGCAGCCCGTGTGGTGACGGTTCTCCCATAGTGCTGTTAGGAAGGGAGTTCCAGGATTTTGACCCAGCGACGATGAAGGAACGGCGATATATTTCCAAGTCGGGATGGTGTGTGACTTGGAGGGGAACGTGCAGGTGGTGTTGTTCCCATGTGCCTGCTGTCCTTGTCCTTCTAGGTGGTAGAGGTCGCGGGTTTGGGAGGTGCTGTCGAAGAAGCCTTGGCGAGTTGCTGCAGTGCATCCTATGGATAGTACACACTGCAGCCACTGTGCGCCGGTGGTGAAGGGAGTGAGTGTTTAGGGTGGTGGATGGGGTGCCAATCAAGTGGGCTGCTTTGTCCTGGATGGTGTCGAGCTTCTTGAGTGTTGTTGGAGCTGCACTCATCCAGGCAAGTGGAGAGTATTCCATCACACCGGTGTTTATGCTCCACATGAGCCTCCTCCCATCCTACTTCATCTAACCCCATCAGCATAACCTTCTATTCCTTTCTCCTGTTTATCTGGCTTCCCCTTAAATGCATCTATGCTATTTGCCTCAACTATTCCACATGGTAGCAAGTTCCACATTTTAACTACACTCTGGGTAAAGAAGTTTCTCCTGAATTCCTTATTTACTTAGTTACTATCTTATATTTATGAGCACTAGTTTTGGATTTCCACACAAGCGGAAATATTTGTGATTCAAACAAGTAAAAACATAGCATGGTTCAAACATGAAGAAGAAAGCTCACGCCTCCTGGCTTTTGTGTACATGTACACTGTGAAAACAGGTTATACCCAATATAATCCATAATCAATAACAGGTTATACCCAATATAATCCATAATCAATAACAGGTCATACCCAATATAATCCATAATCAATAACAGGTTATACCCAATATAATCCACAATCAATAACAGGTTATACCCAATATAATCCACAATCAATAACAGGTTATACCCAATATAATCCATAATCAATAGCAGGTTATACCCAATATAATTCATAATCAATAGCAGGTTATACCCAATATAATCCATAATCAATAGCAGGTTATACCCAATATATACCCAACGTGACCTGTTTTCACAGTCCACATGCATACTCATGAGGTGTGAGCTTTCTTCAGCGTGAACCACACTATGTGGGTTTATTTTTGAATCACCAATCCCCTGAAGCCCATCAGCGAGAATGTTCCTGATAACGGTGGGGACACAGAACTTGGAGCATCAACAAAATCTTCAGCAACTCATCATTTCCAAGTTATTCAAAAAATAAACAGGTACAAAATACAGCAGACCTTTTTCAGCAGTTCCTTGATACATCTTGGCCCGGGGGTGGGGGGGTAATGTGGGGAGACCAAGAAAGGTGGAGCAGAAAGGAGAAAGGGGAAAAAGAAATAATCTTCTGGGAAAGTTAGACAGATCTTGTCTCCTTTCATGCCTAATAAGTCTGTTATTAGTTTGACTGAAATTCTAACAGAAAATCTATACCATCGTTTAGTTTTTACCAGACTTTTTCCAGACGTGTGTACTAGTTCAGGTACTTAATGTCATGTCTTGGATGTGTAATTAAGCTCTTTTGTAATCACTGGATCGGTCTAAAGGCATGAATGAGATAATTAGACGAGGATGGTCAGAATTGAGAAATGTCTTAATCTCCCTCAGTCTTCTCTTTGCCCAACAATCTACAGGCTTTTAATAACCCAAGTGTAGCGTCGCATAACTTAGCGCCCTCCAAATGAGATGTTAAACTGAGGTCCAGTCTGTTTGTTCAAGCAGATGATAAAGGTCCAGTTGCATCATTTGAAGAAGAACAGGGAGTTCTCCTCTTGAAATAAAAATGCTGGAGAAGCTCAGCAAGCCAGGCAGCATCCGTGGAGAAAGAAACAGAGTTAACGTTTCAGGTCGAAGACCTTTCGTCAGAATTGGTTCCCCTCTTGACCTGACCAACAATCCTTCCTCGCCCGTCATTCATCTGACTGCTCGTGTTTACCGACAACAACGGTCAGGACACTTGAAAAGTAGTTTGTTGAGTGAAGTGTTTTGAGATCTTTTGATGAGGCGATTAGACGTTGTATAAACGCAAAGTATTTCTGTACCCTGTACTTCTCGATTTGTCCCACGCTAACCTAGAAATTACTCTTGGCAGCACAAGTGGATGAAGGCCTGATGCGTTTGCATGACATTTCTCTGTCTGCTATTTAAACGTGGGCACCATCCTGTTTATTTTAAGTGGGTTAGCTCCTTTGCTAAAGGACAAAGCAATGAATATGCTACGTGTTCACCTGCTAACATCATTTCTGCTCCCTCCTACTTGTTCCAGCCTTGGAGGAGTCCTTCACAATGGGCCTTGGGCGCTCGCTTTGATTTTTCAGTTGAAAGCGTTAAAACTCGAGGAACTCCGAGTAATGGTGGGGTCGACAAAGGAGTGAGGACGGAACCTCCATGCGTGTCAAACCTGGACACAGTGGGTTCGTTCTGTCATGTCTGGGTAGGTTTTTCTTGCTGTCACAAGGATTTGCTCTTCATTGAACTGTTGCGTTTGCTTAAGTTTCAGCAAGCAGAGTGGGGGCCACTCTGTAGAGTTACATTCTTCACAACAAGAGAAAAAGAAATTGTCAATGCGATGACTTGAATGTATCATTACATCTCTCGAGCAAATAGGAATATCTCCTTCCCCAAAGGTTTGTCAAGTGTTCTCTTACAAAGGCAAGGCCGTTTCATGAATTACTTCTGCTAACCTCACCAGCTCCTGCTTAAGTTTGTCTTTCCTCCTCTGTGTGAATCCATTCTCATTCACCTGCCATTCACCTGGAATAACACCAAATGGATCGGGATAAATCCAACTTGGCCATTTAGAAAGAAAAGAAAAGCTACAAATTCTGCAAATACACAGCAGGTCAGTCAGCACTTGTAAAAAGAAAAGATAGGTTAATGTTTGGGGGTCTATAACCGGGTATGAACACTTGGTTTCAGATGAACTATTACACCTGAAACATTAACTTAACTTTTCCTTTTAAAGGTGCTGACAGACATTTCAGCATTTGTAGTTTTTGTGTTTGATCATTTAATGTCAGTAGTTTCAAGTCTTGAAGCAAGTTTTTCTCCTATTGCACTTCGACATAAAGCATCGCCTGGGCCATTATGCCATCGCAATACTCACCACCTCATTTTTCTCGGTACCCCGTGCCCAGATGGTCCAATACACCCAAGGACAACAAGAGGAAAAACTGCCCTATTCAGTTTTTACAGGTGGTTAGGAGACAAGACAGACTGACAGGACTTGGGTTAATAGTCACTGGAACTCCGCACAGACTGACAGGTCCTGGGATAATGGTCAAGGGAGGTCCGCCACAGACTGACAGGTCCTGGGATAATGGTCAAGGGAGGTCCGCCACAGACTGACAGGTCCTGGGATAATGGTCAAGGGAGGTCCGCCACAGACTGACAGGAGCTGAGTTTATGACTGACTTGCAGTGAACTTCCAATTCCAGTTGTAATGTGTGTGGGGAAGGACCTGGTAAAATCTACTGGAACGGAGAAGAAGTCAGGAGCGAGAGTCAGCCACAGTTTTTAAAATTCATTTGTGGGATTATGGACGTCGCTGGCAAGGCCAACATTTATTGCCCATCCCTAGTTTTTTTTTATTCGTTCACGGGATGTGGGCGTCGCTGGCGAGGCCGGCATTTATTGCCCATCCCTAATTGCCCTCGAGAAGGTGGTGGTGAGCCGCCTTCTTGAACCGCTGCAGTCCGTGTGGTGACGGTTCTCCCACAGTGCTGTTAGGTAGGGAGTTCCAGGATTTTGACCCAGCGACAATGAAGGAACGGCGATATATTTCCAAGTCGGGATGGTGTGTGACTTGGAGGGGAACGTGCAGGTGGTGTTGTTCCCATGCCCCTTAAGAAGGTGGTGGCGGGCCTTCTTCTTGAATCGTTGCAGTCCGTGTGATGAAGGTGCTCCCACAATGCTGTTAGGTAGGGAGTTCCAGGATTTTGATCCAGCAACGATGAAGGAACAGTGATATGTCTCCAAGTCAGGACGGTGTGGGACTTGGAGGGGAACTTGGAACTGATGTTGTTTCCTGCTGCCCTTGTCCTTCTCGGTGGTAGAGGTCGCGGGTTTGGGAGGTGCAGTCGAAGAAGCCTCAGCGAGTTGCTGCAGTGTATCCTGTGGATGGTACACACTGCAGCCATGGTGCGCTGGTAGGAGAGAGATTGGATGTTTAAGATGGTGGATGGGCTGTCTATCAAGCGGGCTGCTTTGTCCTGGATGGTGTCGAGCTTCTTGAGTGTTGTTCCATCGCACTCCTGACTTTTTTTTTATTTGTTCATGGGATGTGGGCGTCGCTGGCGAGGCCGGCATTTATTGCCCATCCCTAATTGCCCTTGAGAAGGTGGTGGTGAGCCGCCTTCTTGAACCGCTGCAGTCCGCGTGGTGATGGTTCTCCCACAGTGCTGTTGGGAAGGGAGTTCCAGGATTTTGACCCAGCGACGATGAAGGAACGGCGATATATTTCCAAGTCGGGATGGACTTGTGCCCTGTAGATGGTGGAAAGGCTTTGGGGAATCAGGAGGTGAGCCACTTATCACAGAATACCCAGTCTCTGACCTGCTCTTGTAGCCACGGCATTTATGTGGCTGGTCCAGTTGAGTTTCGGGTCAGTGGTGACCCCCAGGATGTTAATGGTGGGGGATTCGGCGATGGTAATGCCATTGAATGTCAAGAGGAGGTGGTTAGACTCTCTCTTGATGGAGATGGTCATTGTCTGGCATTTGTGTGGCATGAATGTGACCTGCCACTTATCATCCCAAGCCTGGATGTTGTCCAGGTCCTGCTGCATACGGGCACGGACTGCTTCATTATCTGAGGAAATGCGAATGGAGTTGAACACGTTGCAATCATTGTGGTTTGGTGTGGTGCGTGGTCGAGAGAAACCAAGGAGAAGAGAAAGACAGAAATAAAAGACTTAAAAAAAATATATAGTTGACAGTTTCATGCTAGCACAATACCCAATGGATCACTTTGTGAGAGAGGCGCTCTCAATTCACTTTGCAAGGATGATTGTTGTTGAAGGTAGGATGCTGTGACAAATTGAAGCATATTTGTCTAGCCTTAGCTTGGTATTAGCTCCTTTACTTCAGTCACAACACAAGAAAGAATTAACAGCAAGCTTTAACGCACAGAAGTCCTGTCCCAGCCGAGTAATAGTGTGTTTTTTGAGGACTATTCAGCTATGTCCAGGCAATTTGCTTGAGGGAGGAAACAAGCCATACAATTCAAGTATAAGCATGATGTGGGCTTTGCATTTGTTTGGCATCTCTTTTTGAAATTAGGAGAGAATTATTCAAATCCCTTCAAATCAAAGTCCTGGTGACTATTTCAAGGGTGTTTATTGGATGTGGAGCTTTCTCATGATCTTTGAGTTTGAGTTGGAATCTGTGACGAGAGGTGCTCTGAATAGAACCTGTAATGAGAATCAGCTAAACAGACACTTTCATAGTTGGTCAGAATACAAAGGAATAGCTATGGATATGAATGATAATTATAATATACAGTTCAGTACAGAAACGGTCAATCATTAGTTATTTTCCTAATATGTATATTGGCCCCGATTTTTAGGGGAAGGCAGGGATGGAGTGGGGGAGCCTGTCAGCGGCTAGAAAACCCAAAAATAACGGGAAAGGCGGAGGTTCTCCTGAATTTAAGTGTAGGAATTCATTGGAATTTTTTAAAATCAGTTTCCCGCCCGGCAGTCGGCCAGATTGAGAGGCTGACCCGCTGCTGGGTGGGAAAGCCTGCTGTACAAGGCCACAGCCGGGGACTGGAGAGGAGGGAGGGAGCGATCCCGGGAGGAGGAGTGATCGCAGGGGCGGAGAGATTAGATCGCGGAGGCCGGGGAGGTGTCTGAAGATCACGGGGAGGGAAGCTGATCATGAGGGGGTCATCTGGAGATCACAACCGGGGGGGCGTCAGCTGATAGTGGCAGGTTTGCTTAGGGGGCCAAGGGAAAGCACCCCTGCTCCTCCTGGCCCGCAAGCAGTGCTCAAGAAGCACTTACCTGCTGGATTCGGCAGTTCTCGCCTCCCTTTGGCTGCGGGTTTCCTGAGCCCCGGAAAAAACGTACTGGAGGCGGTTAATTGGCTGGCAAAATATGAGGCACGGAGCCTCATTAACATAATGTAATTACTGACCTGCTTCTCGAGAGTAGCTTACTCGTCCAATCCCCAAACCCCCCCCCCCGGGTAAACCGGAAGGAGGCCCGTTCGCGGTGGATTGAGTTCAGGTTTCCCATTTATAATAATCTAACCGCCCCCCACTGCCCATCCTGGGGGATTACAATTACCCCCATCGTGTATGTGTGTGTGTGTGTGTTATATATTTGCTTGTTTCTTGACTGTTCAATAAATTGACAATTAAAGTCAAAAACATAGTCTAGTGTCGTGTTCCTCTGCCACGAAAGGAGGTGCCTGTGGAGGTAAGAGATCGATTCAGAGGCCAAAGCAATCCTAATGAATGGAGTTGTGTTTGTTATCCTGTTTGCACTATCAAGCTTCCCTAGATATCAGGATATAAGAGGTGAAAGTTGATTTCCAAGAGCAGTCTGAAATACAAAAATACATCCGCAGTATTACGTGTTAAAAAAAGATCTATCAAATGTAATGGATGGGTGATTGAGTGAGTTCAACTTCTGGGACCTGGGTTTGAATGAAGTCTGGACTCCTGAGGTGAAAGTAGCCAGCTTCACTGATCCGAAGTGAAAAGGATTTTCTGGTCCAATCCTTTACGGGCTCCAGTTCGCAACGCAAACGTAAAATAATTGTGAAAAAGTTCCAGTGAGAGAGAGGACGGGCAAACAGGAAATGCCGCAGTGGAGCAGGAAGTGTTGCTCTCCTCAGGTTGAGGCTACGATGTGTTGTTGGGGCAGAGTATCGTAGAATCACGGAATCTTACAGCGCAGGAGGAGGCCATTTTGCCCATCGCGCCTCTTTGAAAGAGCTGTCCAATTATTCCCACTCCCCCACCCCCCCTTGCTCTTTGTCCATGGCCCTGCAAATTTCTCCTTCAAGTAAAGGGAGCTTGAATCCGCTGGTTTGATTTGCGAGGCACTTCTTCCGTCGTAGGGCCTCGGTGGCGGGGAGGGCAGTAACAGCAACAGGGCTGCAACGTTGGAGCCCTGATCATCCGACCAGCGCTCATCGCTAGTGAGGCTCCACGTTGGGAACAGAGTCTCACATGCGAGTTGTGAGTCGGCCATTCAGCCCAAGCCTGTTCCACCATTCAATTAGATTGTGACTGATCTCTAACTTAACTCCATTTACCCGCTTTGGATCCACAACCCTTAATAGCCTTGCCTATCAAAAATCGATCAATCTCAGTTTTGATGTTTTCAATTGACCCCCAGCCTCAACAGCTTTTTGGGGGAGAGAGTTCCAGATTTCCATTATCCCTTTGTGTGTTGTCCCCAGTGTTTCATACCAGGGGGATGTCTATGGTTGACGACCTGGTGAAGATACTGCAGAATGTCCCCCCACCCCACCATCAAATCCAGCTGTCTCATCTGGGAGTGTTCAATGTCAACATTAAGAGCTAAAAAAAAACCATTACTAGGCAGTGCTATCAATGGAATTATCGTTCTGATTAGACTGGAGAAGCTGGGATTGTTCTCCTGAGAGCAGAGAAGGTTAAGGGGAGATTTAATAGACGTGTACAAGATTATGAGAGGTTTTGACAGAGTAAATAAGGAGAAACTGTTTCCACTGGCAGGGGAGTTGGTAACCAGAGGACACAGATTTAAGATAATTGGCAAAAGAACCAGAGGGGAGATGAGGAGAATTTTTTTTATGCAGCAAGTTTTTATGATCTGGAATGCGCTGCCTGAAAGGGCGGTGGAAGCAGATTCAATAGTAACTTTCAAAAGGGAATCGGATAAATACTTGAAAAGGAAAAACTTGCAGGACTCTGGGGAAAGAGCAGGGGGAATGGGACTAATTGGACAGCTCTATCAGAGAGCTGGCACAGACATGATGGGCCGAATGGCCTCCTTCTGTGCAGTATGATTCTATGGTTCAAGGGACTCATGGGATATGGGGATTGGGCTGGAAAGTGGAGTTGAGGTCGAAGATCAGCCATGATGTTATTTTTTATTATTCGTTCATGGGATGTGGGCGTCGCTGGCAAGGCCAGCACTTATTGCCCATCATTAATTGAATGGTGGAGCAGGCTCGAGGGGCCGTATGGCCCACTCCTGCTCTTATTTCTTATGTTCTTATGATTCTTCTCCCTATCAACTTCCTTTGCAGACCTGTTGCTACATGCTGCAGTGTGTTGGTATGCAATTGACAAGGGCCCTCAAGCAAGACATTTGGGATTGTAGCCCTTAAAAAAAAAGCTAACACTGAGATAATGTATCACCTATGTCCTGTCCCCCGGTGAGTGCGAGTCACTGTGCTCTTGTCTGTTTGTGTGCAGCACGGGAAACTATTATTAACTGTCCATTAAACTGGCGAACATACTGAGGCTTTAGGCACAACACAAAAGGCCCACAATGGGCCTAGCCATGAAAGTGGTGATTAGTTATCTATTGAAGGATTTAATAACCTCCTAACCCCATCGCTGTAACCTGGCACTTGTCTCATTCAGAGAACTGCTGGCTGCAGGTAACAGTTGAATCTGACAAAAGGGAACAGTAGCCCCCCCACCATCCTAACCTCTGTCTCTAGGAAGTATAATTATACAGCAGGAAAGCCTTAATGCTGACTGCCTAATGATGTGCTATGGGCAAATTGAAAGCCACTCCAAAAGTGAGGTCAACTGAACACAAAGTATTTATAAATCGCCACCGCAATTTTTATTTTGGCCAATTGTGAAGAACGCGGGGCACCGGGCAATTACTTCAGGGTGGCATCATGTGTCCAAACTCTCTCTCGTCAAACAGGCAAGGTGTAAATAATGCCTGCGGTGGGAAGAGCTGCAAGTGGACAAAAAGGCTTCTGATTCTGGCTGGCAATTCTATTGTGTCGTTCGACGGCTGACGGGACTGTGCGTCGCAGAACCGACGGTCTGCAGCCTTGTGGCCCCATCACGTAGCCCCTCCCCTGCTCGTGTCCATCCTCTGGTTGAGACCACTACAAATGTAAAATGTCGAGGGAAAAAAAACAGATTTGCCCGGGAGTAAGTTACACCAGGTTGAAATCTAATCGAGGGGTTCAGATGGTTTATATATAGAATAATGGATACCCGGGAGTGAGTTATAGGCTGGAATCTAATCGAGGGGTTCAGGTGGTTTATATATAGAATAATGGATACCCGGGAGTGAGTTATCGGCTGGAATCTAATCAAGGGGTTCAGGTGGTTTATATATAGAATAATGGATACCCGGGAGTGAGTTATAGGCTGGAATCTAATCGAGGGGTTCGGGTGGTTTATATATAGAATAATGGATACCCGGGAGTGAGTTATAGGTTGGAATCTAATCGAGGGGTTCAGGTGGTTTATATATAGAATAATGGATACCCGGGAGTGAGTTACAGGTTGGAATTTAATCGAGGGGTTCAGATGGTTTATTTCTAGAATAATGGATACCCGGGAGTGAGTTACAGGTTGGAATTTAATCGAGGGGGTTTAGATGGTTTATATACAGGAACTGAGAAAGAACAACTATTCTAACGGGGCTCAGACTGGAGTATCTTCATTCGGTCTTCAGACCCCTTTGTGCGAAACACTGAGGTAAGAAAGACTGCCACACAACTTGCATGTGGAGGCAGACACAACACTGCTAACTCACTGCTCCTGTTCAGTTGCAATCTGCAGCCAGTGACTTCTCAAAACACAGCGGAGAGCAGCTACAAGCGAGCTTAAAATTGTAGATGCAATTCTAGGTGCCTGAAGTTGCCTGGAGAGACAATTCACCGACTCGTCCTCCTCCTCTGGGTATCCTTCAAACTCCTTCTCTCCTCCTGGGAGTCTCAGTCCCAGTTCATACACACACCAGCTCGGCCAGTGCTAGCTCCCTCTGTTTGAATGGGTTTGCAGTTGGTTATTAGGAGATGGAATGCTCTAATCTGCGTGAATAATGACATTTACGAGGGAAGTGAAGAAGGAAAATATTTAAGGGTACAAGAACAACCTCTTGTATTTATATATAGCGCTTTTAACACAGTAAAATGTCCCAAGGCGCGTCACAGGAGCGTTATAAAACAAAATTTGACCCCGAGCCACATGAGGAGATATTAGAACTGGTCACCAAAAGCTTGGTCAAAGAGGTAGGTTTCAAGGAGCGTCTTAAAGAAGGAGAGAGAGAGGTAGAGAGGCGGAGAGGTTTAGGGAGGGCATTCCAGAGCCTTGGGCCCAGGCAGCTGAAAGCACGGCCGCCAATGGTGCAGCGAATGAAAATCCGGGATGCAAAAGAGGCCAGAATTGGAGGATAAGAGAAATGGGATTACAACAGTTGATATTGGGGGAGCTAGCTCCAGCACAAGCACAATGGGCTGAATGGCTTCCTTCTGTACTAATATTGCTATGATGCGATGGTTCTGTGAAATCCGGTTACCTGTGGTGCACACACGCACTTTAGGAGTTTGACACCTGCGTTCATGATTACAGCTAAAGCTTAACTGCTTTCATCCAGCAATATTTCCATGAAACAAATCAGCAAATTACAGCGGAAAGGGGATTAAAAGGGACACAATAACTGTCTGGTGAAATGTTATGGCCCCTGGGTTGACAGGTTGATGGTCCAGAAAGATGCCTGGGGTTTTCACGGTCCTGGGGCTGTTTTCAGACAGCAGAATGATCCTTAATGACAATCCATTTGATGATCACTTAATGATAGTCCACATGGCGTTGAGTAAACTGTTGCTTCAAAATTGAACCTTTTGTGTGAAACTTTAGTCTTCTGTTTGCTTGTCTGTTTATTCTGTACTTCAGGTGAGAGTTCAGTATTTTATTTGTGTTGCTTTGAAAAAAATGACAGATGCAAATGAGTACTTTGCATCTGTCTTTACCAAGGAAGAAGATGCTGCCAAAGTCACAGTAAAAGAGGAGGTAGTTGAGATACTGGATGGACTATACTGATAAAGAAGAGGTACCAGAAAGGCTGGCTATGCTTAAAGTAGATAATTCACCTGGTCCGGATGGGATGCATCCTAGGTTGCTGGGGGAAGTAAGGGTGGAAATTGCAGAGGTGCTGGCCATAATCTTCCAATCAGATATGGGGGTGGTGCCAGAGGACTGGAGAATTGCAAATGTTATACCCTTGATCAAAAAAGGGTGTAAGGATAAACCCAGCAACTACAGGCCAGTCAGTTTAACCTCGGTGGTGGAGAAACTTTTAGAAACGATAATCCGGGACAAATTAATAGTCACTTGGACAAGTGTGGATTAATAAAGGAAAGCCAGCATGGATTTGTTAAAGGGAAATCATGTTTAACTAGCCTGATTGAGTTTTTGATGAAGTAACAGAGAGGGTTGATGAGGGCAATGTGGTTGCTGTGTGTATATTTTTGAAAGGCGTTTGATAAAGTGCCATATAATAGGCTTGCCAGCAAAATTGAAGCCCATAGAATAAAAGGGGCAGTAGCAGCATGAAATTGGTTAAGTGATAGGAAACAGAGAGTAGTGGTGAATGGTTGTTTTTCTGACTGGAGGAAGGTATACAATGGTGTTCCCAGGGGTCAGTACTAGGACCACTGCTTTTCTTGATATATATTAATGACTTGGACTTGGGTGTACAGGGCACAATTTCAAAATTTGCAGATGACACAAAACTTGGAAGTGTAGTAAATAGTGAGGAGGATAGTAACAGACTTCAAGAGGACATAGACAGGCTGGTGGAATGGGCGGTGAAATTTAATGCAGAGAAGTGCAAAGTGATACATTTTGGCAGGAAGAACGAGGAGAGGCAATATAAACTAAATAGTACAATTCTAAAGGGGGTGCAGGAACAGAGAGACCTGGAGGTATATGTGCACAAATCTTTGAAGGTGGCAGGACAGATTGAGAAAGTAGTTAAAAAAGCATGTGGGAGTCTGGGCTTTATAAATAGAGGCATAGAGTACAAAAGCAAGGAAGTTATGCTGAACCTTTATAAAACACTGGACACAGCTGGAGTATTGTGTCCAATTCTGAGCACCGCACTTTAGGAAGGATCTGAAGGCTTTAGGGAGGGTACAGAAAAGATTTACTAGAATTGTTCCAGGGATGAGACACTTCAGTTACGTGGATAGACTGGAGAAGCTCGGGTTGTTCTCCTTCGAGCAGAGAAGGTTAAGAGGAGATTTGATAGAAGTGTTAAAACTCATGAAGGGCTTAGATAAAGGAAATAACGAGAAACTGGTCCCATTGGCGGAAGGGTCAAGAACCCGAGGACACAGATTTAAGGTGATTGACAAAAGAACCAAAGGCGACATGGGGAAAAAACTTTTTTACGCAGCGAGTAGTTATGATCTGGAATGTGCTGCCTGAAAAGGTAATGGAAGCAGATTCAACTGTGGCTTTCATAAAGGAATTGGATAAATATTTGAAGGGAAAAAAATTGCAGGGCTATGGGGAAAAAGCAGGGGAATGGGACTAACTGGATTGCCCTTACAAAGAGCCGGCATGGGCTTGATGGGCCGAATGGTCTCCTTCTGTGCTGTAACCATTCTATGATTCATGCGGACAATCCGTTTTTCAGATCACAAGATGAGGGAGTTTCTTTATCCTATTTCAGCTCACCCATTCTGGGACAATTTTAACCTAACTCGCCAGTCGGGAAACCGATGGGATCAGGTGCAATGCTGGTTTCTGACCTCGCCCAATTTTACTCTCCACCGAAATCAGCGGAGCGTGATATCGGGTGGGGTTTAAAACCGGCGTTCCGCCCGATCCTGTGGGTTTCCCCGCCGGGAGACCGGCGGTATTGGATCATCTAACTGGACCGTGAATGAATCTGTGAGCACTGTCACACTGCTTCTGATGCGTCATTGCAATATTGTAGTGTAATGAAAGAAAAGAAAGACCACCCAAAAATCATTTCCCAGAAATAGAAAGAAAGACTGGCAGTTATACACGGCCTCAGGATGGCCCAAAGCACTTCGCAGCCAATGAAGTACTTTTTAAGTGTCGTCACTGCTGTAATGTAGGAATAATGGACTTTGGTCCCACTGTAGCAGTGTTAGCCTCCTGGAGAGAGGATACCCCAGACTCCCCGTCTTGTTGCATCTCTCCCCATCCTCTTTAAAGCCGACCTCTTTGGCAGTGCTTTCCATCTTTCTCCCATAATTTCTCTTCCACTTCTGCTCTGGTTTGACCCCAACAATGAACTGCTTCCGGCCACCACCCCCCCACATTAAGGTTGCTGTGAGAATGTAAATTGCTGATGATACTAGATCATGGCCACTGGTGCAGCCTCAGGCTTGGCTTATAAAGTGCCAAGGCAGTGCGGTGGAATTCAGATCACTCTAGAAATACAAGCCGAGCTTTTTATTTTAGCACTGAGAGAGTGAATTCCCCAACCTGTGCTCTCAAGCTATTAAAAATGTACTGGCCAGGAAACAGACCACAGTGTGAAGTGAAAATCATTCTGTAGATTCCAGTCTTAGGAATGTGGTGTGATTCCCCTCCACTACGTTACCCAGAAAAACATTCCAAGTCAACTGCAAAATACTGCAGATGCTGGAAATCTGAAATAAAAACATAGGAACAGGAGGAGGCCATTCAGCCCCTCGAGCCTGTTCCGCCATTCAATTAGATCATGGCTGATTTGTATCCTAACTCCATCTACCCACCTTGGTTCTGTAACCCTTAATATCCTTGATGTGGAGATGCCGGTGATGGACTGGGGTTGACAAATGTAAGGAATCTTACAACACCAGGTTATAGTCCAACTGTTTTATTTGAAAATCACAAGCTTTCGGAGGCTTTCTCCTTCGTCAGGTGAGCGAGTGTGGGATTCCATGGAAGGATATCGCATTTATATTCAGAGAACAATACCTGGTGAATACAGATAATCTTTCCAACTGTCCGCTGTCAAGGCAATCAAAGTGTTCAGACAGAGTGATGTTACCTACAGGACCACCGAATACACAAACGGCCAGAACACAAAACAGAGAGAGAGAGGGAGAGAAACATCCGAAAGGAAGAGAACGACAGAGAATGACCCGTTGTGTTAAAAACAGATAACTTTTTTGCGCTGGTGGGGTTACGTGTAGCGTGACATGAACCCAAGATCCCGGTTGAGGCCGTCCTCATGAGGCCTTAATATCCTTACCCAACAAAAATCTATTAATCTCAGTTTTGATATTTTCAATTGACCCCCTTTCTGGGGGAGAGAATTCCAGATTTCCACTACCCTTTGTGTGAAGAAATGCTTCCTGACATCACCCATGAATGGCCCAGCTCTTAATTTAAGGTTATGCTCCTTGTTCTGGACTTCCCCCACCAGAGGATATAGTTTCTCTCTATCTCCCTATCAACTTCTTTAACCATCTTAAAGATCTTAACTGGATCACCCCTCAATCTTCTATAGTTGAGGGAAATCAGAAAATGCTGGAAATACTCAGCAGGTCAGGCAGCGCCTGTGGAGAGAGAAACAGAGTTAACGTTTCAGATCGATGACTTTTCATCAGAGTACTTCATCGACCCGAAACGTTAAGTCTGTGTTTCCCTCTCCTCAGATGCTGCCTGAACTGCTGAGTGTTTCCACCATTTTCTGTTTTTGGAACATTTTGAGTGAAGAAGTTTTACCTCGTATCTATCCTAAGTTACCCTCTCACCATTTTTTTCTTGGAGTAGTTCTATGGTTCTCTGAAGAGGTCTCCAAAACTGCAGCCTGTGACTCCGAGACCCCTGGCAACCTGGCCCACGACACCTGGGCAAATCAGCTCTATTTGCACCAAATGCTTCTTATTTGTTGGGTTGTCCTGTTTTGAATTTTGTGGGCCTAGAGGTTTGGAAGGCCGCCTTTGCCTTGTTGGTGAGTAAATACTGAGATCTGTGCAAATTAATAGGAGCATGAATTTAATCTTTAAGCATGGCCCCTGAGACTCCATGGTATGCACTGATGGGGCCCATAAAACCCCCCAAAAATTGAGTGCCCCCGCTCTAGATTTAGCTTGCAACCAGAACTGTAAAATAAAGATTAATGCGCATTTACCCCTTTAAGTAGTTCTCTACAAAAATATATATGGCAATAGTTTGCACACAGGTCTGTGCAGTATGTCTTTTGGTTCAATCTCATTCGTTGGAGCAATAACATTAGCGCAGTTTAAGGTTGCCAACCCCCCCCAGGATTGTCCTGGAGTCTCCAGGAATGTCCTGGAGTCTCCAGGAATTAAAGAATAATCTCCCAGACACTGCTGCAAGCAAAACCGGGAGAAAAATTTTTAAAAATTGTATTTTCTTTTAATTTTCTTTGACCGCTTTGGCTTATTAGTTACAAAAAATATTAGAGATGGGTGAAGAAAGTCTGTTTGACCGGGCGGGATGGGACGGTTTGAGGCAGGAGGTCGTTCGATGAAACCTCCAACAATAAACCAAAGTTGGCAACACTAGCGCAGTTTGTTGGGAAACAATGACAGTTCACATTTACCCAGAGCCAAAGAGCTCGGCCCACGAGAGGAATGTTTATGGAGAAAAATGACTGAGGGAGAATGGGTTAGTTCTGTGCAGATGACTTTCCCACAGCATCTGCAATATTTATAGAGTGTGTCGTGGAGGTCAGCTCAGTGCATGCGTTTAATTAGAGATCACATATCAAACTATAAAACTCATGTGTTACATTGCCTAACATGTAGTAATGGGCTCTAGCTATGAAATGCAAGCCATTCATTTGGACACAGAAATTATTTTGTACACTGGTTGCTGGTCTATTGATTTTACCCCAGAGTTGTTGAATTTTTCACTTTCTCAACAGAAACACGTTAAGAGACAAAAACCTCTGTCTGTTCAGGTGGATGTTAAAGATCCCATTATTTGATCAAGAGCAGGGAATTCTCCTCATCTCCTGACCAATGTTTATCCCCCTCAGCCAATACCAAAAAAAATACAGATCAACTGGCCATTCACCTCACTGCTTTTTGTAGCATCTTGCTTTACGTAAACTGGCTGCCATATTTATCTGCAGCCGTGGCTGATTGGGTAGCACTCTCACCTCTGGGTCAGAAGGTCATGGGTTCAAACCCTCACTCCAGGGACTTGAGCACAAAATCCAAGCTGACACTCTATTGTAGGACTGAGGGAGTGCTGCACTGCGATGCTGTCGGAGGTGTCAGATGAGACGTTAAATCCAAGGCCCCATCTACCGTCTCAGGTGGACATAAAAGATCCCATGGCACTATTTCAAAGAAGTGCAGGGGAGTTCTCTTAGTGTGTGTATATTTATCCCTCAACAAACATCACTAAACAGATTAACTGGTAATTTATCTCATTGCTGTTTGTGGGACCGTGTTGTGCACAAATTGGCTGCTGCATTTCCTACATTGCAACAGTGAATACACTTCAAAAGTAGTTTGGGACGTCCTGTGGTCATGAAAAGCTCTGTATGAATGCAAGTCTTTTTCTCTTTGTATAACAATAGTCATTTCAAATTATTTGTGTGTGAAACGATTTGGGATGTTTCTGAGAGACAGAATTAGATGCGATATCAATACAAGTCTGACTATTTTTTCTCTCTTTCTGCTTGGCCTTAAAATAAAGTACTTCCTCACCCTGCTCTAACATTCACTCTCGATAATTGCTTGGCAACGGTCTGGTTACCAAGTTGCCCACATCTGAGGAGACTTACTGACTGCTCTGTCACATTTAGCCTGCCTCCTGCTGAGAAATACTAAATGATTAATTGCTTGACTGGGGGACGGTTTTTGGAAATTTCTTTGCACGTCAAGTAGCTGTGAGGACATATTTTAAACAGTTTTTCACTCTGTGTATGTAGACAGAGACAAAGTAAAATCAAACCAGATTTAAAATGTCCACCAATGGCCATGAAGTACTGGTTATTTTTTTTAATTGCCACTGGATTCTTCAGTTTAAACTTGACAGGACTGGTGATTCAGAAAAGATGGTTCTCCATGTTGCTCCCTCCCTCATTACATAGAATTACATAGAATGTACAGCACAGAAACAGGCCATTCGGCCCAACGGGTCCATGCCAGTGTTTATGCTGCACACGAGCCTCCTCCCTCCCTACTTCATCTAAACGCTTTCAGCATATCCTTCTATTCCTTCCTCCCTCATGTGTTTATTTAGCTTCCCCTTAAATGCATCTGTGCTAGTCGCCTCAACTACTCCTTGTGGTAGCGAGTTCCACATTCTAATCACTCTCTGGGTAAAGAAGTTTCTCCTGAATTCCCTATTGGATTTATTAGTGACTATCATATTTATGGCCCTGAGTTCTGGTCTCTCCCGCAAGTGGAAACATCTTCTCTACATCTACCTTCTCTGAGTCTGCAAGTTTAGAATGGGTGGACAAATTATAGCTGGGGACCCAGTTGTTCATCCAGCTCCCCTACATTGGCCCAATATCTTCAACCCTTCATCAATTATACCAAATAAATGTCAGGCACATCGCAATCCATGTTTTGGGGCTTTCGGTCTGGATGTTCATTTGTAAATGGTCCACATTTTGGAACTCCATGGGATGACTATTAGAATGTAAGTGCATGAGGATGTTTAGGGATCCCTATAGATTGACTGAATCTGTGAAGGAGAAGGGATCATTGGATTAATATGGCACATCTACTTTTCTGAAGTTCTGGATGGGAGAGGGGGTCGGCGTTATACAGACTAGAGTTTGTTTGAGTTGACATATGTTGGACAAAAATAAGAACATAAGAAATAGGAGCAGGCGTAGGCCATACGGCCCCTCGCGCCTCCTTCACCATTCAATAAGATCGAGGCTGATCTTTGACCTCAACTCCACTCTCCTGCCCAATCCCCATATTCCTTGATTCCCTTAGAGTCCAAAAACTATTGATCTCAGCCATGAATATGCTCAACGACTGAGCATCCACAGCCCTCTGGGGTAGAGAATTCCAAAGATTCACAACCCTCTGAGTGAAGAAATTTCTCTTCATCTCAGTCCTAAATGGTCGACCCCTTATCCTGAGACTATGCCCCCTAGTTCTAGACTCTCTAGCCAGGGGAAACAGCCTCTCAGCATCTACCCTGTCAAACCCCCTCAGAATCTTACATGTTTGAATGAAATCACCTCTCATTCATCTAAACTGCAGACAGTATAGGCCCATTCTACTCAATCTCTCCTCACAGGACAACCCTCTGATCCGAGGAATCAATCTAGTGAACCTTTGTTGCACCGCCTCTAAGGCGGGTATATCCTTCCTTAGATAAGGAGACCAAAACTATACACAGTACGCCAGGTATGGTCTCACCAACGCCCTGTACAATTGCAGCAACACTTCCTTATTCTTGTACTCTAACCCCCTTGCAATAAAGGCCAACATACCTTTTACCTTCCTTATTGCTTGCTGTACCTGCATGTTGACTTTCAGTGTTTCGTGTACAAGGACATACACATCCCTCTGAACGCCAACATTTAATAGTTTCTCACCATTGAGAAAATATTCTGTTTTTCTATTCTTCCTACCAAAGTGAATAACCTCACATTTCCCCTCATTATACTCCATCTGCCACCTTCCTGCCCACTCACTTAACCTGTCTACATCCCTTTGCAAACTCTTTGCATCCTCCTTGTTAATTGTACGATTTGTATTAATTGGGGTTAATTGTATTCAGGTGGTGGGAATCGATTGGGGACTCTCTTGGATCCTTTTTATAGGAGAGCTCAGCTAGGCAGTGGGGCTTGCAAGAGGAAACTCTGTGAATAAAGGCTTGGAATCAACTAAAGACCAGGCTCTAGCATTCTTTCCTTCACCACATGGCTATTCAGTTTTAACACTCCTCACAGCTTACTTTTCCACCTAGCTTTTGAATCGTCAGCAAATTTGGATATATTACACTCGGTCCCATCATCTAAGTCATTAATATAGATTGTGAATAACTGAGGCCCAAGCACTGATCCTTGCAGCACCCCACCAGTAATAGCCTGCCAAGCTGAAAATGACTCATTTATTCCTACTCTCTGTTTTCTGTCCATTAGCCAATCCTCTATCCATGCTAATACATTACCCCCAACCCCATGAGCCCTTATCTAGTTTAACAATCTTTCGTGTGGCCCCTTATCTAGTTTAACAATCTTTTATGTGGCACCTTATCGAATGCCTTTTGAAAATTCAAATATACTATATCCCCTTTATCTACCCTGCTAGTTACATCCTCAAAAAACTCTAATAGATTTGTCAAACATGATTTTCCTTTCATCAAATCATGTTGACTCTGCCTAATCATATTATGATTTTCTAAGTGCCCTGTTACCATGTCCTTATTAATGGATTCCAGCATTTTCCTGACGACTGATGCCAGGCTAACTGGCCTGTAGTTCCCTGTTTTCTCTTTCCCTTCTTTCTTCAATAGTGGTGTTACATTTGCTACCATCCAATCCACTGGAACCATTCTAGAATCTAGGGAAGTTTGGAAGATTATAACCAATGCATCCACTATCTCTGCTGCCACCTCTTTTAGAACCCTAGGATGTAAGCCATCAGGTTCAGGGGATTTGTCGGCTTTTAGTCCCATTAATTTCTCCAGTACTTTTTCTTCACTAATATAAATTACTTTAAGTTCCTCACTCTCATTAGACCCTTGGTTCCCCACTATTACTGGTGTGTTTTTTGTGCTTCTACTGTGAAAACAGATATAGAATATTTGTTTAACGTCTCTGCCATTTCCTTATTCCCCATTATAATTTCTCCTGTCTCTGCCTCTAAGGGACCCACGTTTACTTTTGCTAATCTCTTCCTTTTTTCATACTTGAAGAACTCTTACGATCTGTTTTTATATTTCTTGCTAGTTTATGCTCTTATTCTATTTTCTCCCTCTTTATCAATTTTTTGGTCATCCTTTTCTGGTTTCTAAAACTCTCCCAATCCTCAGGCTTACTATTCTTGACAACATTGTAAGCCTCTTCTTTTAATCTAATACTATCCTTAACTTCTTTAGTTAGCCATGGATGGAGCACTTTTCCCGTGGAGTTTTTACTTCTCAATGGAATGTATATTCATTGAGAATTATGAAATATGTCTTTAAATGTTCTTCATTGCTTATCTACTGTCATATCTTTTAATCTAATTTCCCAATCAACCGTAGCCAACTCACCCCTCGTACCTTTGAAACTGGCTTAAGCTGAAGACTCTAGTTTCGGACTTAAATACGTCACTCTCACACTCAAAATGAAATTCTGTCATATTATGATCACTCTTCCTCAGAGGATCCCTTACTATGAAATTACTAATTAACCCTGGTCAGTAGTGTTGGGTTCTCTGGGTAAGGTGAGTTTGGAGTAAAGACCTCAATTGACTCAGGCCCGGGGACAAGCTGCTTCTAGACCAAGGCCAGAGAGTGTGAATGCCGGGCTTCAGATACAGCGTTGTGTGACAGAAAGTTTAGAAGCAGATTGTTTATGCTAAAAGGATGGGCCAAGGATAGACTATTGACTTGGCTCATGTTCTGGAAACAAATGGCCGAGTATGTTGACAGTGATCAATTATTATTAATTACATTTTAAAAATTGTCTTGTTCCCCATGGAGAATATTGAGCAGAAAGGGTAATGTCCTGTGAGAAAGTTTATTTTCTGTCTTTAATCTTGTCTCATTATTTGTTACTGCACTCGTGTGGCTAATCTTTCTTGGTTAGGTTTGTGAAGTTTTTGACCTGGTAAAAGTGTTCAGAGTCTTTCAAAAATAACATCTTCAGAGCATGTTCAGTAACGACTAAATCTCACAACCCATTTCTTGGAGCTTTCCAAATTGCATTTTAGAATCAGCATGGTTTGTTTTCTTCCTGTCAATTTTTCTCCTCACGTTGCTGACTTTTATTGAGGGTCGCTCCACGGGCACCGACACATCTCCAGATTCCTTGCCCAAGTGGTCATTCTTCATTCTGATCCTGGAGAGTGAGCGTCAACATGCGATACAATCCCTTCCTCACCTGCCATCCATACCTTCCCAGCAGGAGTCAACAAATTGGGATCTTGCTGAAGTCAAGTGTGGCATCTCTACCACCATACCGAGATCAACAAACTGAGCTCAGACCAGGGATCGAACCTGGGACTGTATTGGCTTAGATGGCTCAGTATTACACCGCAGTGCATTTACAAACCAAACCATTGGTCAACAAACAATGCACTCTATTAGTCAAGGACAAAAGGTTCCTGCTCCTGATCGTGACCCCCAGGTACAAATTGATTTGATGGAGATAGGATTAGGCTTGACTGTGGTCACTCCACTCCCATAGTCACTTTGGAGTTCTCCTGCTCGCCCACTATAATTTCGGCAGGAGAGGCACAGGCAGCCCAGAAAAACAGCGTAAATACTGTTTGCGCCATTTTTCCACTGATGTTATGGTGGACGATCGGGCGCGATACCCAGGATTAATTGACTTCTTGCGAGCATGCGCGTCTGAGAACAGGAAAGGAAGCTAGATCTAGCAGTGTAAATGCTGAGAGTCAACTCCAGGATGCTGAAGATTTTGCACCAGAACAATGCCAATAGAAGAAAGATTGAAGAAGGAAGGGACTTGCATTTTCATACCGTCTTTGAGGTCCTCAGGGATGTCCCTAGGCATTTCACAGCCAATGGATTATTTTTGTAGCAAAGCTCCTACAATCTTCTTCAGGCTCATGCATGAGAAAAGGGCATTGGGAAACCCATCATTTTCATCAGAGAAGGGATGAGGGGAGAGGATAGAGAAGAGGATATGCTTATCAGGAAAGGCTGAACAGGCTGGGGCCCTTTGCACTGAAAAAGAGAAGGCCGAGGGGTGACCTGATAGAAATTACCTATCTTATGAAAGGATTTGACAGGGTAGATGCAGGGAAGCTGTTTCCACTCGTGAGGGAAACCAAAAATAGGGGCCATAAATGTAATATGGTCACCAAAATATCCAATGGGGAATTCAGGAGAAACATCTTTACCTAAAGAGTGGTTAGAATGTGGAACAAGGAGCAGTTGAGGCAAATAACACAGATGCATTTAAGGGGAAGCTAGATAAGCACATGAGGGAGAAAGGAATAGAAGGATATGCTGACAGGGTTAGATGAAGAGCAGTGGGAGGAGGCTCGTGTGGAGCATAAACTCCGGCATAGACAAGTTGGGCTGAATGGCCTGTTTCTGTGCTGTACATTCTATGTTGTTCTATGTATATAAGAAAATTAAAGAAAAAACATTTAATCATAGGGTGAGGGAATCATGGAGATGAATGAGTGTCCTGGGTACAGTAATGTAGTGGTTATGTTATTGAACTAGTAATCCAGAGGCTTGGACTAATTAATCCAGAAAGTGTGAGTTCAAATCCCCCCATGGCAGTTTGAGAATTTGAATTCAGTTTTTAAAAAGTCTTGAAGTAAAAAGCTAGTACCAGTAAAAGTGATAGTGAAGCTGTTGATTGTCGTAAAAACCCCATTGGTTTCCTAATGTCCTTTAGGGAAGAAAACTTGCCGTCCTTACCCGGCCTGGCCTACATGTGACTCCAGTCTCACACCAATGTGGTTGACTCTTAACTGCCTTCTGAAGTGGACTAGCAAGCCCTAAAGAATAAGAAGAATAAAACCAGACTGACACTACATGGACTTCAGGGGTTAAAGAAGGTGGCCCATCACCACCTTCTTAAGGGTGACTAGGAATGGGCAATAAATGCCAGCCTTGCCAGTGCCACCCACAACCCGAGAATGAAAAAAACCACATCGCCTCAATACACTATCAACCACCATCACCCGATTGTCTCTCCATATTTAACCTTTATAAGCACAAATGCATAATGTGACAACCCTTCAAGCACAGAAAGAAAGAAAGACTTACATTTATATAGCACCTTTCACAACCTCAGGACATGCTAAAGCGTTTTACAGTCAATGAAGTACATTTGAAGTGTAGTCATTGTTATAATGTAGGGAAACATGGCAGACAATTTGTGCACAGCAAGGTCCCACAAATAGCAATGTGATAGTGACGAGATAATCTGTTTTTTTGTGATATTGGTTGAGGGAGAAATATTGTCCAGGACACCGGGGAGAGCTCCCCTGCTCTTCTTCAAAATGGTGCCATGGGATCTTTAACGTCCACCTGAGATGGCAGATGGGGCCTCAATTTAACGTCTCATCTGAAAGGCAGAGTTCTCCATTTAATCTGGAAAGGATGCATTGAAATCTTGATCAAACGCGAATCACTTAATATTCCTCTGAGCACTGCTTACCCAACATCTTTCTGGATGAGCTGCCTCCTGAAAGGATGCCATTTATTTTAGATTCACGAGGACCACAGAGCTTCAAAGCTATTCTGCTCCAGTCCCTGTCTGTCACTTAAGTACCCTTTTAATTGTACTTTTCATAATAGGCTGATAATTACACTTCCGTTTCGGTTGACCTTTCCTGAGGTGATTAAAGTCGGCAATTAGCATCGATTTGTCAATAGGTCTCTTTCTCTCACTCTGTTTTGCTTAATGAGGTTTTGACCCAGTGCTAGGCTGAAGAAACGCAGGGTGCAGCAGGCCTCGGGTTGGGGGGGGGGGGCAAAATTCCTTAGCATCCCAAATCGGGCGCAATTCCGGCGGCAGGCAGTGATGTGGGGGTGGAGTAGGCTTCACCCCCACAAGCCCAGCTTGTGGTGATTCTAGCAGACTCTTGCTGAAGTTATAAGAACATAAGAACATAAGAACATAAGAAATTGGAGCAGGAGTAGGCCAATCGGCCCCTCGAGCCTGCTCCGCCATTCAATAAGATCATGGCTGATCTGATCCCAACCACAAATCTAAAGAACACAAGAAGTAGGAGCAGGACCCGGCCACACAGCCCCTGGGCCCTCTGCGCCACCCACAGGGCATTGACCGATCCGAACTCAGCTTCATGTCCAATTTCCTGCCCGCTCCCCATAACCCCTAATTCCCTTTACTTCTAGGAAACTGTCTATTTCTGTTTTAAATTTATCTAATGATGTAGCTTCCACAGCTTCCTGGGGCAGCAAATTCCACAGACCTACCACCCTCTGAGTGAAGAAGTTTCTCCTCATCTCAGTTTTGAAAGAGCAGCCCCTTATTCTAAGATTATGCCCCCTAGTTCTAGTTTCACCCATCTTTGGGAACATCCTTACTGCATCCACCCGATCAAGCCCCTTCACAATCTTATATGTTTCAATAAGATCGCCTCTCATTCTTCTGAACTCCAATGAGTAGAGCCCCAATCTACTCAACCTCTCCTCATATGTCCGCCCCCTCATCCCCAGGATTAACCGAGTGAACCTTCTTTGTACTGCCTCGAGAGCAAGTATGTCTTTTCTTAAGTATGGAGACCAAAACTGTATGCAGTATTCCAGGTGCGGTCTCACCAATACCCTATATAACTGCAGCAATACCTCCCTGTTTTTATATTCTATCCCCCTAGCAATAAAAGCCAACATTCCGTTGGCTTTCTTGATCACCTGCTGCACCTGCATACCAACTTTTTGATTTTCTTGCACTAGGACCCCCAGATCCCTTTGTACTGCAGTACTTTCCAGTCTCTCGCCATTAAGAAAATAACTTGCTCTCTGATTTTTCCTGCCAAAGTGCATAACCTCACATTTTCCAATATTATATTGCATCTGCCAAATCTCCGCCCACTCACCCAGCCTGTCTATATCCCCTTGCAGGTATTTTATGTCCTCCTCACTCTCTACTTTCCCTCCCATCTTTGTATCATCTGCAAATTTTGATATGTTGCACTCGGTAACCCTCCTCCAAATCGTTAATATAGATTGTAAAGAGTTGGGGACCCAGCACCGACCCCTGTGGAACACCACTGGTTACTGGTTGCCAGTCCGAAAATGAACCATTTATCCCAACTCTCTGCTTCCTGTTCGATAACCAATCCTCCACCCATGCCAGAATATTACCACCAATCCCGTGATTTTTTATCTTAAGTAATAATCTTTTATGTGGCACCTTGTCGAATGCCTTCTGGAAGTCTAAATACACTATGTCCACTGGTTCCCCTTTATCCACCCTGTACGTTATATCCTCAAAGAACTCAAGCAAATTTGTCAGACATGACTTCCCCTTCATAAAGCCATGCTGACTTTGTCCTATTAAATTATGCTTATCTAAATGTTCCGTTACTGTCTCCTTAATAATAGACTCCAAAATTTTACCCACCACAGATGTTAAGCTAACTGGCCTATAATTTCCAGCATTCTGCCTACTTCCCTTTTTAAATAACGGTGTTACATTAGCAGTTTTCCAATCTGCCGGGACCTCTCCTGAGTCCAGGGAATTTTGGAAAACTATCACCAAAGCATCCACAATCCCTACTGCCACTTCCCTCAAGACCCTAGGATGGAAGCCATCAGGTCCAGGGGATTTATCCGCTTTGAGTCCCATTATTTTACTGAGTACCATCTCCTGAGTGATTTTAATCGTATTTAGCTCCTCCCCCCGTAGAGTCCCCTGTTTGTCCAGTGTTGGGATATTCTTAGTGTCCTCTACTGTAAAGACTGAAACAAAATATTTGTTCAGCATTTTTGCCATCTCCATGTTTCCCACCATTAATTTTCCGGTCTCATCCTCTAAGGGACCTACGTTTGCCTTAGCCACCCTTTTTCTTTTTATATAACTATAGAAACTCTTGCTATCTGTTTTTATATTTTATGCTAATTTCTTTTCATAATCTAACTTCCCTTTCTTAATCAATCCTTTAGTTACTTTTTGCTGTCTTTTGAAGAATTCCCAATCTTCTATCCTCCCACTAAGTTTGGCTACCTTATATGTCCTTGTTTTTAGTCGGATACTATCCTTGATTTCTTTACTTAGCCACGGATGGCTGTCATTTCTTTTACACCCTTTTTTCCTCAGTGGAATATATTTATTTTGAAAGTTGTAAAATAACTCCCTAAATGAACACCGTTGCTCATGTACCGTCTTACCCTTTAATCTATTTTCCCAGTCCACTTTAATCAATTCCGCTCTCATACCATCATAGTCTCCTTTATTCAAGCTCAGTACGCTTGTTTGAGAATCAACCTTCTCACCCTCTAATTGGATATGGAATTCAACCATGTTGTGGTCGCTCGTTCCAAGGGGATCCTTAACTAGGACATTATTAATTAATCCTGACTCATTACACAGGACCAGGTCCAAGGTTGCCTGCCCCCTTGTAGGATCAGTTACATACTGCTCAAGAAATCCATCCCTGATGCACTCAATGAACTCGTCCTCAAGGCTGCTCTGCCCAATTTGATTTGTCCAGTTAATATGATAATTAAAATCCCCCATAATTATGGCTGTTCCCTTATTACATGCCCCGACTACTTCCTGATTAATACTTCTTCCAGCAGAGTTGCAACTATTAGGTGGTCTATATACTACGCCCACTAATGTTTTTTTCCCCTTATTATTCCTTATCTCCACCCAAACTGTTTCATTATCTTGATGCTTTGTCCCAATATCATCTATCTGTATTACAGTGATTCCTTCCTTTATTAACATAGCCACCCCACCTCCCCTTCCTTCCTGCCTGTCCTTCCTGATTGTTAAATACCCTGGCATATTTAATTCCCAGTCGTTGTCACCCTGCAGCCATGTTTCTGTAATGGCCACAAGATCATACCCATACGTAGTTATTTGTGCCGTTAACCCGTCCATTTTGTTACGAATGCTACGTGCATTCAGATAAAGAACTTTCAAATATGTTTTGTGACACTTAGTTCCTGCTTTTTCCTTTTTTAACACTTTACCTATTACTCCATACCTTCTGTCCCTTCCTGTTACGCTTTCCTCTCTCTCCCTGCTCAGGTTCCCAACCCCCTGCCACTTTAGTTTAAACCCTCCCCAACAGCACTAGCAAACACTCCTCCTAGGACAGCGGTCCCGGCCCTGCCCAGGTGCAGACCGTCCGGTTTGTACTGGTCCCACCTCCCCCAGAACCGTTTCCAGTGTCCCAGGAATTTGAATCCCTCCCCCTTGCACCATTCCTCAAGCCACGTATTCATTTGAAATATCCTCCTATTTCTACTCTGACTAGCACGTGGCACTGGCAGCAATCCTGAGATTACTACCTTTGAGGTCCTATTTTTTAATTTACCTCCTAACTCCCTATATTCTGCTTTTAGGACCTCATCCCCTTTTTTACCTATATCGTTGGTGCCTATGTGCACCACGACAGCTGGCTGTTCGCCCTCCCCCTCCAAAATGTTCTGTAGCCGCTCCGAGACGTCCTTGATCCTTGCACCAGGGAGGCAACATACCATCCTGGAGTCTCGGTTGCGGCCGCAGAAACGCCTGTCTATTCCCCTTACAATTGAGTCCCCTATCACTATAGCTCTTTCACTCTTTTTCCTCCCAGCCTGTGCAGCAGAGCTACCCGTGGTGCCAGGAAGTTGGCTGCTGCTGCCTTCCCCTGATAAGTCATCCCCCCCAACAGCATCCAAAGTGGCATATCTGTTTGAGAGGGGGATGGCCACAGGGGACCCCTGCACTACCTGCCTGCACCTCTTACTCTTCCTGGTGGTCACCCATTCACTTCCTGCCTGTATACCCTTTACCTGCGGTGTGACCAACTCGCTAAACGTGCTATCCACGAGTTTCTCTGCATCGCGGATGCTCCACAGTGAGTCCACCCGCAGCTCCAGCTCCGAGATACGATCGGTCAGTAGCTGCAGGTGGACACACTTCCCGCACACATGGTCGGCAGGGACACTGGTAGTGTCCATGACTTCCCACATCTTGCAGGAGGAGCATATCACGGGTGCGAGGTCTGCTGCCATGACTTGCCTTAGCTTAGTTACCCCTTTTAAATTACGTTGAAATTAGAAAATGTTAACTATACTAGGGACCTAGGTTCACTAAAAAAAAACACTATCTGCTATAAAACCTGCAGATCTTCCCTTTCTTATTACTTTACTTACAGTAAAATGGTAGAAATACTCACCTGAACCTACTCACCAATCAGCTGCCTCCCCTGTGCCGCGTCACTTTCTGACTGGTGACGTCACCCCGAACTGCGGCTGGTCTCAGAGTCTCGCTCTCAGAGTAAGCTCTGGTCTCGCTCTCTCCGCGCTGTTTATATCCCCGCTCTGGTCTCGCTCTCTCCCGCCGCTCACCGACTGAACTCTCGCTCTCTCCGCGCTGTTTTTATCCCGGCTCTGGTCTCGCTCTTTACCGCCGCTCACCGACTGAACTCCCGCTCTCTCCGCGCTGTTTATATCCCCGCTCTGGTCTCGCTCTCTCCCGCCGCTCACCGACTGAACTCTCGCTCTCTCCGCGCTGGTTTTATCCCCGCTCTGGTCTCGCTCTCTCCCGCCGCTCACCGACTGAACTCCCGCTCTCTCCGCGCTGTTTTTATCCCCGCTCTGGTCTCGCTCTCTCCCGCCGCTCACCGACTGAACTCTCGCTCTCTCCGCGCTGTTTTTATCCCCGCTCTGGTCTCGCTCTTTCCCGCCGCTCACCGGCTGAACTCTCGCTCTCTCCGTGCTGTTTTTATCCCCGCTCTGGAATGCCCATGGATTGTTGGCCCCATTTTCGAGCTTTTCAAGAGACTGGCCTGTTGGACCATACATTCCTAGGCGTTACTTTCCAATCCAATTTTTAAAAAAATATTACTAGTCGATCTCCCATGACATTCCTCACAGGGATTAAAGACCAGATTTGGGGAGCAGAGGAGTTGGCTGGAACTTGGGTATCTCTTTGCAATATAGGCTGAAGAACCTGGAGATGCAATACATCTCCAATATTTTTTTACAAGTATGATACCAGAACTAAGAGGTTATAACTATCAGGGAATACTGAACAGGCTGGAGCTCTTTTCTCCAGAAAAGAGAAAGCTGAGAGGTGACCTGATAGAGGTCTTTAAAATTATGAAGTGGTTTGATAAGGTAGACGTAGAGAAGATGTTTCCACTTGTGAGGGAGTCTAAAACTAGGGGCCATAAATATAAGATAGTCACTAATAAATCCAATAGGGGATTCAGGAGAAACCTCTTTACCCAAAGAGTGGTTAGCACATGGAACTCGCTACCACATGGAATAATTGAGGTGAATAGCATTGATGTATTTAAGGGAAAGCTAGATAAGTACATGAGGAAGAAAGGAATAGAAGGATATGGTGATAGGGTGAGGTAGAAGTAGGGTGGGAGGAGCTTCGTGTGGAGCATAAACATCGCCACAGACCTGTTGGGCCGAATGGCCTGTTTCTTTGCTGTAAATTCTGTGTAATACCATGTAATACAGATGTGCTACAGCAACATCACTGACAGGAGATTATACTTACAGTGTGACAAATTTACATAGGAAGTTACCATTATAAATGTGGACACAAGAATTTCGAATGGGGAAACATTTATAATATGAGTATGTTACTGGATTGGTTATCCAAAGGCCTGGACTAATAATCTGGACTAATGGTAGTTTGAGAATTTGAATTCAGTTTCAAAGAGAATCTGGAAATAAAAAGCTAGTATGAAGATACATAGAATTAGATAGGATGTACAGCACAGAAACAGGCCATTCGGCACAACAGGTCCATGCCGATGTTTATGCTCCTCACGAGCCTCCTCCCTCCCTACTTCATCTAACCCTATCACCATATCCTTCTATTCCTTTCTCTCATGTGTTTATATAACTTCCCCTTAAATGCATCTATGCCATTCACCTCAACTATTCCTTTGGGAGCTAGTTCCACATTCTAACTACTCTGTAGGTAAAGAAGTTTCTCCTGAATTGGATTTATTCGTGACTATCTTATATTTCTGGCCCTTAGTTTTGGTCTCCCCCGCAAATGGAAACATCTTCTCTACGTCTATCCTATCAAACCCATTCATAATCTTAAAGACCTCTATCATGTCACCCCTCAGTCTTCTCTTTTCTACAGAAAAGAGCCCCAGCCTGCTCAATATTTCCTGATAGGTATAACCTCTCAGTTCTGGTACCATCCTAGTGAATCTTTTTTGCACCTTCTCTAATGCTTCTGTATCCCTTTTATAATATGGAGACCAGAACTGTTCACAATACTCCGAGTGTGGTCTAACCAAGGTGCCATACAAGTTTAGCATAACTTCTCTTCTTTTCAATTGTATCCCTCGAGAAATGAATCCCCGTGGTTTTTTTTTTATGGCCTTATTAACCTACATTGCTACTTTTAGTGATTTATGTATCTGCTCCTCTACCCCATTAAGATTCTTATTATCCAAGCAGTATGTGGCCCCCTTATTCTTCCTACCAAAATGTAATTCCTCACAGTTACCTATACTGAAATTCATTTGTCAACTACACACCCATTCTGCAAGTTTATTAGTGTCTTCCTGTATTTTGGCACAGTCCTCATCTGTATTAACTATACCCCCCAATTTGGTGTCGTCTGCAAATTTTGAAAAGCGATCATGATGAAGCTGTAGGATTGTTGTAAAAACCCAACTGATTCACTAATGTCCATCAGGGAAGGTAACCTGCCCTCTTTACCCGGTCTGGTCTATATGTGACTGCAGTCCCACACCAGGATGTTATGTTGCCTCCCTGGTGCTAGGGTCAAGGATGTCACGGAGTGGCTGCAGGGCATTCTGGAGAGGGAGGGTGAACAGCCAGTCGTCGTGGTCCATATTGGTACCAACGACATAGGTAAAAAAAGGGATGGGGTCCTGCAAGGTGAATTTAAGGAGTTAGGAGATAAATTAAAAAGCAGGACTTCAAAGGTAGTGATCTCAGGATTACTACCGGTGCCACGTGCTAGTGAGTATAGGAACAGGAGAATAGACAGGATGAATGCATGGCTGCAGGGATTGTGTAGGTGGGAGGGATTTAGATTCCTAGGACATTGGGACTGGTTCTGGGGAAGGTGGGACCTGTACAAGCGGGACGGGTTACACCCGATCAGGACCGGGACCAATGTCCTCGCGGGGGTGTTTGCCAGTGCTGTTGGGGAAGGTTTAAACTAGAGTGGCAGGGGGATGGGAACCTGAGCGGGGAGTCAGAAGGGAATAAAGTTGGGAGCAGCGAGAGAGGGGAAGACCCAGGGGAAATCTACAATACAAATAGTACAAACAGTTGTTCAAGAACAAGTGAAAGGGAAAAGCGTAGAGCAGCGCAAAGAAAGTGTACTTTAGGCACGACAGATAAAATGAAAACTAGAAGGCGTAAGGCGATTAACCCAGCATCAAAGCTGTGGCAGGGGGTTGGGAACCTGAGCAGGGAGACAGAGGAAAGCGTGTCAGGAAGGGCCAGAAGGTATGGAGTAAAAGGTAAAGTGTTAAAAAAGGAAAAAGCAGGAACTAAGTGTCACAAAACATATTTGAAAGTTCTTTATCTGAATGCACGTAGCATTCGTAACAAAATGGACGGGTTAACGGCACAAATAACGACGTATGGGTATGATCTTGTGGCCATTACAGAAACATGGCTGCGGGGTGACAACGACTGGGAATTAAATATGCCAGGGTATTTAACAATCAGGAAGGACAGGCAGGAAGGAAGGGGAGGTGGGGTGGCTATGTTAATAAGGGAAGGAATCAATGTAATACAGAGAAAAATATTGGGACAAAGGATCAGGATAATGAAACAGTTTGGGTAGAGATAAGGAATAATAAGGGGCAAAAAACACTAGTGGGCGTAGTATATAGGCCTCCTAATAGTTGCAACTCTGCTGGAAGAAGTATTAATCAGGAAATAGTCGGGGCATGTAAGAAGGGAACAGCTATAATGATGGGGGATTTTAACTATCATATTAACTGGACAAATCAAATTGGGCAGGGCAGCCTTGAGGAAGAGTTTATTGAGTGTATTAGGGATGGATTTCTTGAGCAGTATGTAACTGATCCTACAAGGGGGCAAGCAACCTTGGACCTGGTCCTGTGTAATGAGCCAGGATTAATTAATAATGTCCTAGTTAAGGATTCCCTTGGAATGAGTGACCATAACATGGTTACATTCCATATCCAATTAGAGGGTGAGAAGGTTGGTTCTCAAACAAGCGTACTGAGCTTGAATGAAGGAGACTATGATGGTATGAGAGCGGAATTGATTAAAGTGGACTGGGAAAATAGATTAAAGGGTAAGACGGTACATGAGCAGTGGTGTTCATTTAAGGAGTTATTTTACAACTTTCAAAACAAATATATTCCACTGAGGAAAAAAGGGTGTAAAAGAAATGACAGCCATCCGTGGCTAAGTAAAGAAATTAAGGATAGTATCCGACTAAAAACAAGGACATATAAGGTAGCCAAACTTAGTGGGAGGATAGAAGATTGGGAATTCTTCAAAAGACAGCAAAAAGTAACGAAAGGATTGATTAAGAAAGGGAAGATAGATTATGAAAATAAATTAGCAAAAAATATAAAAACAGATAGCAAGAGTTTCTATAGTTATATAAAAAGAAAAAGGGTGACTAAGGCAAACGTAGGTCCCTTAGAGGATGAGACCGGGAAATTAATGGTGGGAAACATGGAGATGGCAAAAATGCTGAACAAATATTTTGTTTCAGTCTTTACGGTAGAGGACACTAAGAATATCCCAACACTGGACAAACAGGGGGCTCTAAGGGGGGAGGAGCTAAATACGATTAAAATCACTAAGGAATTGGTACTCAGTAAATTAATGGGACTCAAGGCGGACAAATCCCCTGGACCTGATGGCTTACATCCTAGGGTCATGAGGGAAGTGGCAGTAGGGATTGTGGATGCTTTGGTAATAATTTTCCAAAATTCTCTGGACTCGGCAAAGGTCCCGGCAGATTGGAAAACTGCTAATGTAACACCCTTATTTAAAAAGGGTAGTAGGCAGAAGGCTGGAAATTATAGACCAGTTAGCCTAACATCTGTGGTGGGTAAAATTCTGGAGTCTATTATTAAGGAGACAGTAGCGGAACATTTGGATAAACATAATTTAATAGGACAAAGTCAGCATGGCTTTACGAAGGGGAAGTCATGTCTGACAAATTTGCTTTTGAGTTCTTTGAGGATATAACGTACAAGGTGGATAAAGGGGAACCAGTGGACGTAGTGTATTTAGACTTCCAGAAGGCATTCGACAAGGTGCCACATAAAAGATTATTGCTCAAGATAAAGAATCACTGGATTGGGGGTAATATTCTGACATGGGTGGAGGATTGGTTATCTGACAGGAAGCAGAGAGTTGGGATAAATGGTACATTCTCGGACTGGCAACCAGTAGCCAGTGGTGTTCCGCAGGGGTTGGTGCTGGGTCCCCAACTCTTTACAATCTATATTAACAATTTGGAGGAGGGGACCGAGTGCAACATATCAAAGTTTGCAGATGATACAAAGATGGGAGGGAAAGTGGAGAGTGAGGAGGACATAAAAAACCTACAAGGGGATATAGACAGGCTGGGTGAGTGGGCGGAGATTTGGCAGATGCAATACAATATTGGAAAATGTGAGGTTATGCACTTTGGCAGGAAAAAACAGAGAGCAAGTTATTATCTTAATGGCGAGAAACTGGAAAGTACTGCAGTACAAAGGGATCTGGGGGTCCTAGTGCAAGAAAATCAAAAGGTTAGTATGCAGGTGCAGCAGGTGATCAAGAAGGCCAATGGAATGTTGGCTTTTATTGCTCGGGGGATAGAATATAAAAACAGGGAGGTATTGGTGAGACCGCACCTGGAATACTGCATACAGTTTTGGTCTCCATACTTAAGAAAAGACATACTTGCTCTCGAGGCAGTACAAAGAAGGTTCACTCGGTTAATCCCGGGGATGAGGGGGCGGACATATGAGGAGAGGTTGAGTAGATTGGGACTCCACTCATTGGAGTTCAGAAGAATGAGAGCCGATCTTATTGAAACATATGTGATTGTGAAGGGGCTTGATCGGGTGGATGCGGTAAGGATGTTCCCAAGGATGGGTGAAACTAGAACTAGGGGGCATAATCTTAGAATAAGGGGCTGCTCTTTCAAAACTGAGATGGGGAGAAACTTCTTCACTCAGAGGGTAGTAGGTCTGTGGAACTTGCTGCCCCAGGAAGCTGTGGAAGCTACATCATTAAATAAATTTAAAACAGAAATAGACAGTTTCCTAGAAGTGAAGGGAATTAGGGGTTACGGGGAGCGGGCAGGAAATTGGACATGAATTTAGATTTGAGGTTAGGATCGGATCAGCCATGATCTTATTGAATGCCGGAGCAGGCTCGAGGGGCCGAATGGCCTACTCCTGCTCCTATTTCTTATGTTCTTACGTTCTTAATGTGGTTGACTCTTAACTGTCCTCTGAAGGGGCCTAGCGAGCCACTCTGTTGCATCAAACCGCTACAAACACGGACTGCAGTGGTTCAAGAAGAAAGCCCACCACCACCTTCTCAGGGCAACGAGAGATGGACAATAAATATCAGCCTTGCCAGCGAAGCCCACATCCCGAGAATGAATAAAACAAAGAAGGTTTTTGTAGTCGGAAAGTGTCTGTAGATATAAGAATTTTAATATGTTGTCGATACGATTTTTTAAAAAAATCTCTGTTCATTCTTTGCCACTGCTAACATTGAGAGATGGTCATTCTGACACAGAACTTCACAGAATATTGGGTCATGATGTGAGAATTCTCATCGTACCGGGTCTTGTTTAGGTGTTCCACTGTATAATATCTCTGAACAATTCATAAACAATTACAGCATTTAACACATGGCTTGTTTGTTCAGTGCAGCATTTATTTCTTGGAGCACAGGTTTTCAAAATGGGGTCTCTGTACCCGAGGGTCCCACAGCAATCTGTGATATCCTCAGATTTCTGTCTGGACTTGAACATACCATGCGCAGCCTTGAGAGTTCTGCATTCTGCAGTTTTCTTCTGTTTTTATTGGCTATTTCTCTTGATGCATATCAACAAAGGCTTTCTGGGACTTGAGCACAAAATCTAGACTGACACTGCCAGTGCAGTATTGAGGGAGTGCTGCACTGGCAGTGTCGGAGGTGCCATCTTTCGGGTGAGACTTTAAACGGAGGGCCCCATCTGCCCTCTCAGGTGGACGTAAAAGATCCCATGGCACTTTTCGAAGAAGAGCAAGGGGGTTCTCCCCGGTGTCCTGGCCAAAATTTATCCCTCAACCAACACCACTAAAAACAGATTATCTGGTCATTATCTTATTGCTGTTTGTGGGATCTTACTGTGCGCAGATTACAACAGTGACTTCACTTCAAAAGTACTTCATTGGCTGTAAAACGCTTTGGGATGTCCTGAGGTTGTGAAATGTGCTATATAAATTCAAGTTCTTTCTTTCTTTAATTATAGCACTGTTTTCCTTTGAGTAGCTCACACTTTCCTACAGAAATCAGAACTGGAGGGGACCAATTTTCCACTTACCACTGGAGAGAAAATCCACTGTTGTGAATCGAGCGCCTGTTATAGAAACTGCCCATTAGGAAAATCTATAGCGTTCTCCTGACCCGCAACGCCACATTTACACTCCAGCGGTAAGTTGACCGTTATCTATGAGATACCTTGGAGCGTGTCGGTATTTACAGGAGGGTTTCCTGAGATTGTGCCAATATTTCAAGATATAGGAGTGTATTGGTATTTCGCAGGGGAACCCAGGAGGGTGTCAAGATTTCTAAGAGAATCCCCAGGAGTATGTGAGTATTGCAATGGTTGCTGGGAGTGTGTCAGAGTTCGTAAGAGGTCCATGGCAATGAGTCAGTATTTGCGAGGGTTGCCAGGAATGTGTTATTATTTATAGGGGGTCTCCAGGAGTGTGTCAGTATTGTAGGGTATCTAGGAGTGTACCAATATTTGAAGAGGAGGGTGGAATATATGAAGTGGTCCCCTAGGAGTGTGGAATATTTGAGGTGAGTTCCCTGGGAGAGTGGAATATTTGAAGGAAGCCCCATAAACTTGAGCTCATCCAAAACTCTGCTGCCCATATCCTAACTTGCACCAAGTTCCGTTCTCCCAATAACCCTGTGCTTGCTGACCTGCAATAGCTCCTGGTCCGGGATTGCCTCAATTTTAAAATTCTCATCCTTGTTTTCTAATCCCTCCATAGCCTCACCCCTCCCTATCTCTGTAACCTCCTCCAGCCCTACAACCCTCCGAGATCTCTGCACTCCTCCAATTCTTGCCACTTGCACATCCCCGATTTTAATCACTCCACCATTGGCGGCAGTGACTTCAGCTGCCTTGGCCCTCAGCTTTGGAATTCTATCTCTAAACCTCTCCACCTCCCTCCTCCTTTAAAACGCTCCTAAAAACCTATCTCTTTGACTAAGCTTTTGGTCACCTGTCCTAATATCTCCTTATGTGGCTCGGTGTCAAATTTTGTCTGATAACGTTTCTGTGAAGCGCCTTGGGACATTTTATTACGTTAAAGGCGCTATATAAATGCAAGTTGCTGTTGTCCTATCAGAAAGAAATGTTTGAAAACTACTGACTTAGAGGAATTGCTTCCAATTTCGACCTTTGAGACATATCAAGAAACTAGGAAATCATTGTGACTTCCCTCGTGCGTTTGGCTCGAGAGATGTTTCTTTGGGGGAGAGAGAGACAAAAAAATGTTAATGAACTTTATTGATGTAACAGTAGAATCATCACATTTTATAATTAAATGTAATTTAAGGTTAAATAAATCTTCAATTGTGATCTGCCACGGATGTATCTAGCTGTCAAGATGACACCCGCCTTTGTCAGATTGATAGATGGAGCTGTTATGAGGGTCACTCAAATCTGCCCTGGCATGTTCAAATAATACAGAGCCATCTGCCGCACTGGAACATAAATCTAACCTTGAAAGTTGTCTACCCCAGAAAATTATCTACCCCTTTAATTCTTTGTAGCACAGCTTCCCATGTATCCATGCAGTGGAGTGGAATTATAAAGGGATATTTATAAATGAGTCTGTGGAACGCAGACGCTGCTGGCAAGCTCGGTTGCCTTATTTTCTCAGGATTATGCTGCATTTAGCCGTGTATTAAATATTTCTGAATTATTTTGTTGCTGAACTAAGGGACATTTATGCTACAGAGCAACTGGTTAGTGAAGACAAACTTATATTGTGAATCTAGTGTGGTTCCAGCATACTCAGATATCATTGCTTCCTTACAGCTGTAAAATTGTCTTTCAAAAAAAATACCAGTTACCGAGCTGCAGCCTGAAATTTACAAGAGATTAGTGTCTTCTTTAGTGTCATGATGTGGAGATGCCGGTGATGGACTGGGGTGGACAAATGTAAGGAGTCTTACAACACCAGGTTATAGTCCAACAGTTTTATTTAAAATCACAAGCTTTCGGAGGCTTCCTCCTTCGTCAGGTGAGTGTGGGATTCCATGAAAGTACAGTATATATAGTCAGTGAACAATGCCTGGTGATTACAGATAATCTTTCCAACTGCCCGTTATCAAGGCAATCAAAGGAGTTGAATAGTGTTCAGACAGAGAAACATTACATACAAGACTACTGAATACACAAACGGTCAGAACACAAAGACAGAGAGAGAGAGAGAGAGAGAGAGAAATATCCGAAAGGCAGAGAAAGAGAGAGAATGACCAGTTGTATTAAAAACAGATAACTTTTTTTCGCTGGTGGGGTTACATGTAGCGTGACATGAACCCAAGATCCCGGTTGAGGCCGTCCTCATGGGTGCGGAACTTGGCTATCAATTTCTGCTCGACGATTTTGCGTTGTCGTGTGTCTCGAAGGCCGCCTTGGAGAACGCTTACCCGAAGATCGGAGGCTGAATGTCCTTGACTGCTGAAGTGTTCCCCGACTGGGAAGGAACCCTCCTGTCTTTAGTGTCAGCCTGGCTAAGTGGTAGTTTCCAAGTCACTAGGTCATGGGTTCAAGCCCGACTACAGACCTGACACTTCAGTGCAGTACTGAGGGATTGCTGCATTGTCAGAGATGCTTTTTTTGGATTTGACGTTAAACTGAGGCCCCATCTGCCTGTTCAGGTGGATGTAAAAGATCTGATAAAGAGCAGGGGAGCTCTCCTAATGTCCTGGACAACATTTACCCCTCAACTAATACAGCCAATACTGATTAATGAATCATTTATCTAATCTGCTGTTTGGAGGACCTTACTGTGTGCAAACAAAGAGTGAATACACTTCCGAAAAAGTAATTAATTGCTTCGGGAATACCTGAGGACGTGAAAGGCTCTATATAAATTGAAATTTCTTTCTCTGATTTTACTTGACAACTTACATTTAGCTGCAATTACCTGGCTTTGCCTATTGTCAGCCGTGGCTCAGTGGTAGCACCCCACCTCTGAGTCAGAAGTTTGTGGGTTCAGAGACCTGAATGCATAATCCAGGCTGACACTCCTGGTGCAGTGCAGATGTTCAGCCTCTCAGGTGGATGTAAAAATTCCCATGGAACTATTTCATAGACGAGCAGGGGAGTTGTCCCTGTGCCCTGGCCAATATTTATCCCAAACCAACATCACTAAAACAGATTATCTGATTATTACCTCATTGCTTTTGTGGGATCTTGCTGTGCGCAAATTGGCTGCTGTGTTTCCTGCATTACAACAGTGACTACACTTCAAAAGTACTTCATTGGCTGTAAAGCACCTTGGGACATCCTGAGGTCATGAAAAGTGCTGTATAAATGCAAGTCTTTAATTTTCTTTTTTTCTCTTAAGGACAGAGGCTGTAATGGGAACGGTCAGGTTAATATCTGCATAATACCATGCTCCAGACCCCAAACTCCCTTCAAGCAAAGCCACTGGAGATCTACTGATATATGGGAAACTCTGCCACAGGGAATAATTGAAACAGAGACATGGAAGAATAGATAAACATTTTGGGGCAGGGAAGATACAGGGCTAAGGGGAGAGAGCAAACGGTGGGATTGGTTTTCGATTGCTCTCGCAAAGAGCCACCACAAACGCAATGGGCCGAATGGCCTCCTTCTATGTTTAGAAATTACATTTTCCCTAATTAGGTAAGGACAAGACGCCCTATTATTTTTATTCCTGTACTCCAGATTTCTTGCACTAAGATGACATGTTGGTCACTATTGTACTTGCAACCAGGTTCAAATATTATTGAAAAGAAATTACTTCTTTTTACAAGAGCAATGCATCTCTGTCTTTCTTCAATGGTCATATTTCCAATTGTTGATGTTTTACATTCCAGCCAGGAGTTTTTCGAAATGAATGGCACGATTACCTCCGAGACTTTGTTCTTTCTTGTGAATACGTATGTATTTGAATGATGTAGTCCCAGACACAACACCTCTTGGACCTACACACTTGGATCATTGCTGAGGGAAGACTGAGATGGCAGGCAATATTGTGGGTCAGCACCCATCAGTGTGGGTTAACTCTGATCAGCCACCTTTCCCTGGTCAGGAAGTCCATTTACGGAGCTCAGCTGCCATCTGATTCTACAAAGATTCCAAGACAGAGAGAAAAAAAGTAAATTTTCTTTAAACACCACCTGAGAAATCTCCAAATCAACCACTGTATCAATCTGTTTAGCTCCTCTTTAATCAATAAACCACAGACGTTCACGATCCATCACTTATATTTCATTGCAGTGTTTATTCCTTTCAACTAATTTTGAGTATTAAACCATAATTGAGGAACAAAGACAAAGACAATGAATGCAGTCTGAAAGATATTTGCATGCCGTACAAAAGAAACTTTTTGCAGTCTTCAGGCCCCAATTTTTAGACAGCAGAGTTGCACATTGTCAGACAGTGTAATTTGCATAAAAATTGAATCAAGTTTCAAACATTCTAATAAGAATTCTGATGTCCCAGTGGTAATCAGATGACACTTTGATCTCAAGTGAAAAGCACTAACTTTTGCTGCTATTTGATTCTCCCACACGCTCACTCAATCACAACACCAGAGTCATTCTCACTTTCTGATGCCTGCAGATCAAACCGTGTATATAATAGTAATGAAATCCTCAAATGTGAAGTTATCAGCACTCTGCCAGTTACACAGTTCAATCAATTTAGTGGCAGTCTTATTCAGCACACTGCTGTTAAAGTCGTGGACATGTTACCAAAAGTAAAGAGGTAAGTACTCTTCATTCTGTACTGTACAAGGGCTAATATACTCCTCATTCTGTACTGTACACAGGACAGTGTTATCAGGAGTAAAGGGGTGATATACTCCTCATTCTGTACTGTACACAGGACAGTGTTATCGGGAGTAAAGGGGTAATATACTCCTTATTCTGTACTGTACACAGGACAGTGTTATCAGGAGTAAAGGGGTAATATACTCCTTATTCTGTACTGTACACAGGACAGTGTTATCAGGAGTAAAGGGGTAATATACTCCTTATTCTGTACTGTACACAGGACAGTATTATCGGGAGTAAAAGGGTAATATACTCCTTATTCTGTACTGTACACAGGACAGTATTATCGGGAGTAAAGGGATAATATACTCCTCATTCTGTACTGTACACAGGACAGTGTTATCAGGAGTAACGGGATAACATACTCCTTATTCTGTATGGTACACACGACAGTATTATCGGGAGTAAAGGGATAATATACTCCTTATTCTGTACTGTACACAGGACAGTGTTATCAGGAGTAAAGGGGTAATATACTCCTTATTCTGTACTGTATGCAGCAGCATTAGAGGACATTGGCATAATTGGACTATGCCCCTATTTTAAATCATACATTCTGTCCTTGTTTATAAATTTCTATTATAAATTCCTATGTCTACATTCAGAATGGAAACTGCCCATGTCAACTTGTCATGCTGTAATTACATACTTCCACCAGCAGTGGTGCTGCAGTGCCTGCATTGGTCGGAAGGAAAGTGTAATTACAGCCTGATAATTTCCATTATAATTGTGGACACAGTTATTTATAATGGAATAAGTTGACAGAAAGTTGACACATTTGTAAGATTTTTTTAAAATTATATATTTTTAATTAATATTATATATGTTCTGCATATAGTGAGCACTTCCAGTAAGTGTCACACTTACTTTCTGTCACACTTTCGCTGGCACACCTTGTCGATAATACCCGCAGTGTTATAAAATAGCCTTTCTTCCAATTCACCGTAAACAACACAACACTAGATTTGCTAAATAGATTAAAACTAAACCACATTTCCCCTGGTTTTCTCCCACTTTCTCACCTGAAGGCATGGGCTCTCTCGCCAGGGCTGGGGTCCCACGAATACCCATCTCCCTCTAGTAGCTCACCCAAATGGTCAATCTTTCTCATCTATGGATGCCAACAATGAGTGCCAATGGGCTATTTTGCAAGAGCCAAGCCTGCTCCTATACTCACCTGGGGTGCACTTTGCAGTGGGAGCTGTCAGTGGACAATCAGGAGCAGGAACCCTGGCTGATTTCCCCTCCCCCTCCCTGTAAGAATAGAGATATGTTTTTACATTGTTTCAGTACAGAACAAATGCAGAACAGCTGATGTAGGCAGAACTGGTTTCAACTGCATGCTTTCGAGTTTTATCTTTTGATGGCAATGACACTGATAACATTGCAGAAGGATGAAACTTTAAACAATGGAACAGGATACGGACACGGATGAAGCCCCCTTTAGTTGCGTGCCCAGAAATCTGTTCGATGACCTAACGAAAGACATCCCAAAATGCTTTTACAGCCAATTAAGTACTTTCGCAGTGTTGTAATGTAGGAGACACGGCAGCCAATTTGTTGTAAAATGGTAAGATGGGAAGCAGAATGCGTGAGTGTTTTTTGATTGTTGAGTGCTTTGCTTCCTTGGTTACTGAATGGTGGTAGATGTTTGTTAAGTAAATATACACATGTGAAGTACAGTTACCTGTACTGTGTGAGTGTACGTAAAGTGTTTTCTACTAAAATGAGTGCATCTGGCTCAATTAGTGTGTCAGTCATGGCTCAGTTGCTCGTACTCTCGCCTCTGAGTCAGAAGGTTGTGGGTTCAAGTCCCACTCCAGGGACTTGAGCACAAAGTCTAGGCTGACATTCCAGTGCAGTACTGAGGGAGTGCTGCACTGTTGAATGTGCCGTCTTTCAGATGAGATGTTAAACCAGATGGACTTATAAGATCCCGTGGCACTATTTCAAGGGAGCGCTCCTTGGTGTCCTGGCCAACATTTATCCCTCAACCAACATGACCAAAAAAAAATGATCTGGTCATTATCACATTGTTGTTTGTGGGATCAAATTGGCTGCTGTGTTTCCTACATTACAACAGTGACTATATTTCAAAACGTGCTTCATTGGCTGGGACATCCTGAGGTGGTAAAAGGCGCTATATAAATACAAGTCTTTCTTTCTTTTCTGTAGCCACACCTGTGGCTAGTCAATGATTTCTGTTAGACAACACTGGACTAGTACCTCTGTTGAACTAGTGGACTGAGGAATATCATGTAAATACTTTGTGCACCTATCTACTGATATCAGTAACACCTATTCCTCAGCTTGTGCACCCAACACGTTACATGATGCTGGGGTTCCTATATGTTTTCTGAAAGCTCAGACTCCACCTGGACTTCACTCAGCCTCTCTCCACAGCAGCAAGGTTGAGGTCTCTGTAACACTGAGTACTTAAAACATTCTTCTGTTTTGTCAGTGTGTCAGTGTGAGATTAACTGGTAGCCAGCTGTGAGAGTAGGAGAGAGAGCGTGATTGTCAAATGTATCAGCTTCCTTCACTGTACACAACACTACATGGGTCTGGACAGCTTCACACCAACTGTATGCAGATGTTTGCATTGGACTCCTGCCAACGCAGTCAAGTATTTGCAATGTTACATATTGGAGATGGGTGAGGAATCTCTCTCTGAACACATAGCAATGCTGGGAAGAGGACGACATGTTGGGGGACCAGCAGAAATCTGTTGATTAGTGTGGTGCTGATTCAGTTCACCTCTCTGTACTGTCAGCTATGGCTCAGTGGGTAACACTCCTGCTTCAGAAGGTTGTGGGTTCAAGCTCCTGATCTTTATTTCATTGCTGTTTGTTGGGACCTTGCTGTGCGCAAATTGGCTGCGGCGTTTCCCACGTTACAACAATGAGTACAGTTCAAAAGTACTTCATCGGTTGTAAAGCACCTTGGGAAATCCTGAGGTCATGAAAGGCACTTTATATAAATGCAAGTCTTTCTTTCTTTAAGCGGGTGACGTGTTGGAGTACCAGCAGAGATCTGTGGAGTGACACTCGTTCAGTTTATCCCCCTGTACTGGTAACCAATCTGGGACACTGAGCGCGGATAGATATTGGAGTGTTTTTCTTGCCTATCTGTGGTGATTAGGGAGTATTTATACAGAACTTATCCTCAAGGAATGAACATGTTGAAATCCCACTGGGTGGCATTAATAATGAGCACATTACCAGGTTCCTGTGAAATATTTCTATCTGTTATTTCAACAAAGTTGTTGGTCCACTTTAGATAAAGAAAATCCTTTGTCCACTATTCGTTAGAGTACTTGTTAAAGGAATTTTATAGAGTGTGTTTAGTATTAATATAGCAACATGGAATTTTAATGGATGGGATAGGTGTAAAGTAAGGGAGATAGTACATGGTCTATGGAAGGATGGGCTGGATGGGCCAAATTTGAAGGGATGGGGTGGAGGAGTTAGAGGGAGATAATTGTTTCCAGGTTGCTGTTGTATATTAGTGGGGGATCAAGTCAGGATGGTATTGGTAGAGTGTTCTGAGGCCCTAAGGCCAATGGGTCTAAGAAATGTGCTCAGGCACCAACCTTCTCATTTTCAAAACTGCGGCTATCATCCCACTCCTCAAAAAAACCCACCTTCAACCCATCAGTGCCCTCTAATTATTGCCTCACCTCTAATCTTCTTTCCTCTTGAAGATATTCGTGCATGTCTTTACCTCCCATCTCTCTGCCCATCTATCCCAAAGCTACCTGATCAGATCCCTCCACCCATGTCACAATACTGAGGCGTGATTAACATACTCTGTGACATTGACCATGGTGTGTTGTGCATTAGTCCTCCATGCTCTCCTCAGCCTCTCCACGGTATTTGACACAGTTGATCGTGTTGTCCCACTCCACCATCTCTCCTCCATTGCCCAGCTATGTGGAGCTTCCCATTTTTACCTATCTGGATTCGGATGGTGCATCTCCGGCAATGGCTTCTTTTCCCTTCTCCGCACCACCACCTCCTGAGTCTCCCAGGATTCTGTCCTTGCCCCCCCTCCTTTTCTTCATCTATAAGTGGATAAGTCACCCGGTCCGGATGGGATGCATCCTAGATTGCTGAGGGAAATAAGGGTGGAAATTGCGGAGGTACTGGCCATAATCTTTCAAACATCCTTAGATACGGGGACAGTGCCAGAGGGCTGGAGAATTGCAAATGTTATAACCTTGTTCAAAAAAGGGTGTAAGGATAAACCCAGCAAGTATAGGTCAGTCAGGTCAACCTCGGTAGTGGGGAAATGTTTAGAAATGATAATCCGCGACAAAATTAGCAGTCACTTGGACAAGTGTGGATTGATTAGAGAAACCCAGCACGGATTTGTTAAAGGCAAATCGTGTTTAACCAACTTGATTGAGTTTTTTGATGAGGTAACAGAGAGGGTAGATAAGGGCAATGTAGTTGATGTGATGTATATGGACTTTCAAAAGGTGTGTGATAAAGTACCGCATAATAGGCTTGTCATCAAGATTGAAGCCCATGGAATAAAAGGGGCAGTAGCAACATGGATACAAAATTGGCTAAGTAACAGGAAACAGAGAGTGGTGGTGAACAGTTGTTTTTTGAACGGAGGGAGGTGTACAGTCCTGTTTCCCAGGGGTCGGTACTAGGACCACTGCTTTTCTTGATATATATTAATGACTTGGACTTGGGTGTACAGGGCACAACTTCCAAATTGGCAAATGACACAAAATTTGGAAGTGTAGTGAACATTGACGAGGATAGCGATAGACTTCAAGAGGATATAGACAGGCTAGTGGCATGGGCGGACACGTGGCAGATGAAATTAACACAGAAAAATGCAAAGTGATACATTTCAGCAGGAAGAACAAGGAGAGGCAATATAAACTAAAGGGCACAATTCTAAAAGGGGTACAGGAACAGAGAGATCTGGGGGTATATGTACACAAATCGTTGAAGCTGGTAGGGCAGGTTGAGACTGCGGTTAAAAAAGCGTTCGGGATCCTGGGCTTTATAATTAGAGGCATAGAGTACAAAAGTATGGAAGTCATGATGAACCTTTATAAAATACTGGTTTGGCCACAACTGGATTTTGTGTCCAGTTCTGGGCACCGCACTTTAGGTAAAGTTTGATAGAGGTATTCAAAATCATGAAGGGTCTAGACAGAGTAGATGGAGAGAAACTGTTCCCATTGGCAGAAGGGTCAAGAACCAGAGGACACAGATTTAAGGTGATTGGCAAAAGAACCAAAGGTGACATGAGGAAAAACTTTTTTACACAGCGAGTGGTTAGGATCTGGAATGCACTGCCTGAGGGGGTGGTGGAGGCAGATTCAATCATGGCTTTCAAAAGGGAACTGGATAAGTACTTGAAAGAAAAAAAAAAGCAGGGCTATGGGGATAGGGCGGGGGAGTGGGACTAGCTGGATTGCTCTTGCACAGAGCCGGCACAGACTCGATGGGCCGAGTGGCCTCCTTCCGTGCTGTAACCTTTCTATGATTCTACGCTTCCCCTCAGTGACATCATCCATGGACACAGAGTCACCTTCCAAACGTAACTGCCGGTCCTCTCGCCTCCATGACCATCTGTCGGACTGCCTGTCTTGGATGAGTCCCAACTTCCTTCAGCTCAACACTAGAAAGCCTAAAGCCTTCATCCTGGTGTCTGCCAGAAACTCTGCTCCCTAGCCACTGACTCAACCTTCCTTCCTAGCCATTGATAAAAGTTGAACAAGACCATGTGAAGCCTTGGCTCCCTGTTGAACTCTAAGCTGAGCTTTCAATCCCACATCCTTTCCCTCACCAATGCTGCAGATTTACACGTCCTCAACATCACCCGTCTCTGCCCCTACCTCAGCCCCTCCACCACTAAAACCCTTACCCACACTTTTGTCACCTCCTGTCTCAATTACTCCAATGCTTTCCTTGCTGGCTTTCCTTCAGAAACTTCAACTTGGCCAAAACACAGCCGTCTGTTTTCTGTCCCGCACCACATCCCAATCGCCAATCACACCAGTCCTTGTGGACCTACATCGTCTCGCTGTGCCCAAGGGGTTAAATTTCAAATGCTTGTCCTCATCTTCAAACCTCTCTGTGGTGTCGTCCTACCCTACCTTTGCAACCTCCTCCACACATAGTTTCCCTCCCACACAGTTAGGTCTTCTGAGTCTGGCCTCTTAGTGCATCTCCCTCCCTCAATTGGTGGTAGAGCACTTGGCCGTGCAGACCTTGATCCAGAGATCCCTCCATCTCTCCTCCTCTCTCTTTTCCATTAAAAACCTTCTCAACATCTGCCTTTTTGTCCAAGCCTTCGGTCACCCCTCCTAAACTCTCTCTCCCCAGTTCAGCATTCCATTCCTCCTACTATTTAGGTTTGTACATTAAACCCCCTATATAAATGTAAGCTCTTGTCATTTTCTCCACCTCTTTTTTGTGTATTTTCCTCACTCTCTCAGAGACTTTGTGACCCTTCTCACTTCTGCCTTTCCTTGGCACACATGCATTGAGATTTCAGAAATCTGAGATTTGTAGTTTTCAGCTGCAAGTTTCACAGAACATGGTCTGTAATCTAGAATAAGCCTTTTGGAATTACATTTTGTACATGTGCACTAGAATTTAATGATTTGTGTACCTGGACATCCAAATCCCTTTCCTCCTCCACAGTCCCTAATTTCTTGGTATTAAGAAAATAAATGTGATTTGATTTTATTTCCAAAGCAAAAACATTCCAAAACACTTCACTTACAATGAATTGCTTTGAAATGCAGTAACTGCTCGTATATAACCACTGGTGGGAATCATTTTGCATAGAGCAAGATTCTCACAAACAGCGATGAGTTGGTGTAGCGCTAAAATTAATAGAAATTTTGCATTGTAGGCATGTACCAATTAGGAATTGGATTAAGACTACCCAAACTCATTTCACATAGGACCTTTGCAACCAACAGATACTTTTATCCTTCTCGGTCTGGGCTGGAGTTGAACTCAGTTCCTAGAAGTGAAAGGTCAGTGATTAATCTACTGCACCACATACAGTCCCCACATTAAGAGCTAGCGTTGCTGAAAAGGAACCAGGGAAAGCAATCGTCCTCCCTGAGGACACCTGTGCTCACGAGCTGGCATTTCTTCCATGAACAATCCGACTAAGAGATGGCCGTACCAGAGCTTGCTTCTAGCTCCATTGTTAACGAGTGCACCTAATAGAATTGACCCCGAGGTACAAATTACCACCAGCTCTCTGCTCTGTCGGAACCAGGGACCTTTCACATAAAACGGCGCAAAGTAGAGGTACATATATTTGTCATAAAAAATTAAACCGCTTCCATTTCCCCGGGAGCACTACATTCTAAAAGGCTCCTAATTGGAATGTCTCTTCAATATTACCCTTTCCACAGGTATGTGAGTGACATTTAGAAACAGCTACTGCCCAATTACTGAGCTTCCAATTAACTGCACAATTGTACTTTGCAAGCTAATTTTATGTCCCCATCACAATAATCCTATATAATTTACTGAGTCCTACTTATCTCTTGTCTTGATTATCTGAAAGATTTCTTTGTCTCCGCACCGGACAGGATGTATTACCTCACAGATTCTCATGTCCTGTTCTGCTGTCTCCCAAGGAAGAAGTTAATGAAATTTCATTTTATTCCCTCCGATTGACTCCTCACCTCCCTGGAAGGCACAGTGACCTAACGCTGTTCACTTCTACAGACGCTGATAATCTTCCCATACCTCACCCACGCTGCTACTCTTTCACATGCGAGTCTCAGCAGGCTATTAGCCGTGGGAGGACGGAGGCATCAGCAGTGAGGGCTAGCCTATCTTCATCAGACATCCAAACAGAAAGGGGAGGGGTCACCAGATCGCGAGCAGGATTGGGGAACCTTGGATGATTTTGTTTCCCTCCCTAATCTGGGGTAGGGTTGCCGACCCTCCAGAATTGCCCTTGAGTCTCCAGGAATTAAAGCATAATCTCCAAGACACTGCTGTGAGGAACCCTGGAGAAAAGTCACAGGAGCGATTTAAAAAAAATTGTGTTTTATTTCATTTTCTTTGAACACTTTTGTTTATTAGTTATAAAAATATTAGACATGAGCAAAAACTTGTTGACTTAGATGACAGTATTAACAACTGAGCCAAGCTGACATGCTCTTGAGACTGGTTCGCCACTTTTTATGATCAGAATTAGGTAAAAAGCTAATTTTCTGCCTTACATTTTTCTTTTCCCCATGCATTTTTCTTCCTTTCTGCTCGTACATTTGAAACTCAAAATGAACATTCCAAGTGCTCATTCTGGACATTGCAAAGTACTGCCACATTGTTGCTATGGTTTCACCCGTGCTGTAACATTGGACATGTTGTAAACTTGATAGGTGACCCTTTTAGAATGGAGTCTGCGTGTAATAGGCCTCTGGCTTCAATATTGTCTCTTTAAGTCAGCTCACTGTTAAACTCTGAAAGCTCCTGTGTTCCACACGAGAACTGTATTGTCAGTCCCCAAGGCAGTAAATGCAGTGCATCTGTTATTAAGCATCGAGAGTATTCTGAGAGTCTATCAGTAGAATAACAAGTACCAAACAAAGAAAAAGCCTCTGTATATAAGAAAGTAAAGTCTTACTCCTAGCATTAGTTCTCCTCAGTTTACTTCAGTTGCAGTGCATGTGTGGAGGAATGAACTTTGAAGAAAACTAAAGGTAGCTTTCCTGTATTATGCACAATCCAGACTCTTGTACTGAGTGCAGTCTGTCTCCCAGTTCTCACACCATGTCCTATGTTTTTCGATAAACTACCTCTTGTCAACGTTTCTTTTATTTAAATGTAATTTTTTTAATGCCATGTGCTTATTATCAGGCATCATGGTGACAGAATCTGTTCAAAACCCAATGATTATCATTTTATATTTGAAGAAGCACTCAAATTGGTGTGGTAATAATTAGCTGCTTTTAACTCCAGACCTTTGAGAATATTCTGTCAAAGAATCACAAAATAAGTTTGAGGGGTTTTGATAGAGTAGATAGGGAGAAACTGTTTCAACTGGCAGGGGGGGGTCAGTAACCAGAGAACACAGATTTTAGATAATTGGCAAAGATGAGGACAAATGTTTTTACTCAGCGAGTTGTTTTTGCCTGGAATGCATTGCCTGAAAGGGCGGTGGAAACAGATTCAGTAGTAATTTTCAAAAGGGAATTGGATAAATACTTAAAAAGGAAACATTTGCAGGGCCATGGGGAAAGAAGAGGGGAGTGGGACTAATTGAGTGGCTCTTTCAAAGAAGCGAATGGCCTGCTTCTGTGCTGTATGATTCCGTAATGCAAGAGAAGACATTGGATTGTAATGGCTACAATGTCCTTACTCCCATCAGGGGGCCAAGTAGTGTTCAGTTAACAATATGCAAGCACCATATATATCATGACAGAGTGCTGGCAGGAGTGCCATGGGGCAACTTAGTGTAAGGTTCCCTCCTCCCGAACACATTCATTCACATGCAGACATACAGGAACACACTGATCTCAATCATTCTGTCAGGTGGTGGTGCTGTGTGAAGGTTGGGAGCAGGAGGAGGAGGAATGCAGCCCAGGAATAATCAAGTGATTCCAAAATGACAAATGGTTAATCCTATAATTAACCCTTAAACTGTGCAACTGAAATAAATAGTGATTAAGGTATCAAAATACCTGGGATATCTTAATTTTTTAGCTCTGAACTATTAAATTAAACAATTCTACATAAAAATACAAAAAATAAACACTTTATCCATGTTTGTACTTTTAATTCAGTCTTCTCCCCGTCCCTATTATTTTAGATTCATTTTTGCTAGTTTTCTAACTCATTTGCTTGATTCTAACCCTTTTTCCTAATTTTTAAACATCACCACATGCTTTTACTTCTCCTCTCTGCTCCCACTGCCTATTTTAGAGGTGAGAACAGGATTATATATTTTAATTTGCAATAAAAGCAACGGTAAATAGCCTTTGAAATTTGACATGCTTGAACCTTAAATGCAACCAAGTCAATCTCTCTCTCATGCCAAAAAAACTTGAAGCCTCCCAAGCCTGGAAGGGTGTCCAGTGACCCAATGACACCTTGGTAAGGGTCAGCATCCACAATGTTCGAAGGGTTAATAAAGATGACTTCCTGAGTGAGAAGTGATGGAACAATGGTGTAGTGTTTGTGACAACAACGACGACAATTTGCATTTATATAGTGCCTTTAACGTAGTAAAACGTCCTAAGGCACGTCACAAGAGCGCTATCAGACAAAAATTGACACTGAGCCACATAAGAAGACATTAGGACAGGTGACCAAAAGCTTGGTGAAAGGTTTTAAGCAGCGTCTTAAAGGAGGAGAGAGAGAGGCGGAGAGGTTTAGGGAGGGAATTCCAGAGCTTGGGGCCAGATGGCTGAAGGCACGGCCGCCAATGGTGGCGTGAAGAAAATGGAGGATGCTCAAGAGGCCAGAATTGGAGTAATGCAGAGTTCTCGGATGGTCGTAGAGCTGCAGATGATCACAGTGTGCGGAGGGGCCATGGAGGGATTTGAACAGAAGGATGACCCCGCAAGCAAGCAAGGTGCTTTCAGGATACAGTGACCTCATTTTGTTTGCCAAATGCTTTCAAAAGACTTCGAAGATGAGACGCTCAAAAGAAGAGCATTTGTGTTGTGTTCATGTGTTCCTCGGGCTATACAATAACCATGAGCTTTAACTACGAATGGTGAATATCTATTTAATATCAGGCTATTATTGCAAGGAAAGACCATAAGAATTTGGACTGGAAACGGCGTGGAGATGGTCAGTCCTTGAGGGAACACTCAAACCTCAGTATTAATATGCAAAAAGCATTTATATCTATTTTACATACAACGTTCTCTGAATAACCTGCATCACGGATGCACTGATTTACATAAAAAGAATAGATCATTCAAATAAGGTGTAATTAACATCATTGTGGAGACATCCCATTGCACTTGCTTTCTGTGAGTTGCGGTCTTGAGAGACCTGGTTGATCTGAAAGGCTGACATCAAAATCTCATCAACCAGTACAATGTATCGACTGAGGAATGGTCAGAAAAACAGATCGACAATTAGGTCAAACTGACACGAAACATGCTCTGCATTCCCATTACTGTCAGAGGACCCTGCCTCCGTCAGTTCTTATCAAATGTTACTGATTCAATTCAAGCACACTAATCAGAGAGGATACAGCTCACTCTCAGATACTGACCACTCGCACTAATCAGAGAGGATACAGCTCACTCTCAGATACAAATCCCTTGCACTAATCAGAGAGGATACAGCTCACTCTCAGATACTGACCACTCACACTAATCAGGGAGGATACAGCTCACTCTCAGATACAAATCCCTTGCACTAATCAGAGAGGATACAGCTCACTCTCAGATACTGACCACTTGCACGAATCAGAGAGGATACAGCTCACTCTCAGATACTGACCACTTGCACTAATCAGAGAGGATACAGCTCACCCTCAGATACTGACCACTTGCACTAATCAGAGAGGATACAGCTCACTCTCAGATACTGACCACTCGCACTAATCAGAGAGGATACAGCTCACTCTCAGATACTGACCACTCGCACTAATCAGAGAGGATACAGCTCACTCTCAGATACTGACCACTCGCACTAATCAGAGAGGATACAGCTCACCCTCAGATACTGACCACTCACACTAATCAGAGAGGATACAGCTCACTCTCAGATACTGACCACTCACACTAATCAGAGAGGATACAGCTCACTCTCAGATACTGACCACTCACACTAATCAGAGAGGATACAGCTCACTCTCAGATACTGATCACTTGCACTAATCAGAGAGGATACAGCTCACTCTCACACTAATCAGAGAGGATACAGCTCACTCTCAGATACTGACCACTCACACTAATCAGAGAGGATACAGCTCACTCTCAGATACTGACCACTTGCACTAATCAGAGAGGATACAGCTCACTCTCAGATACTGACCACTCACACTAATCAGAGAGGATACAGCTCACTCTCAGATACTGACCACTCACACTAATCAGAGAGGATACAGCTCACTCTCAGATACTGACGACTCACACTAATCAGAGAGGATACAGCTCACTCTCAGATACTGACCACTCACACTAATCAGAGAGGATACAGCTCACTCTCAGATACTGACCACTCACACTAATCAGAGAGGATACAGCTCACTCTCAGATACTGACCACTTGCACTAATCAGAGAGGATACAGCTCACTCTCAGATACTGACCACTCGCACTAATCAGGGAGGATACAGCTCACTCTCAGATACTGACCACTCACACTAATCAGAGAGGATACAGCTCACTCTCAGATACTGACCACTCACACTAATCAGAGAGGATACAGCTCACTCTCAGATACTGACCACTTGCACTAATCAGAGAGGATACAGCTCACTCTCAGATACTGACCACTCGCAGTAATCAGAGAGGATACAGCTCACTCTCAGATACTGACCACTCGCACCAATCAGAGAGGATACAGCTCACTCTCAGATACTGACCACTCACACTAATCAGAGAGGATACAGCTCACTCTCAGATACTGACCACTCACACTAATCAGAGAGGATACAGCTCACTCTCAGATACTGACCACTCACACTAATCAGGGAGGATACAGCTCACTCTCAGATACTGACCACTCACACTAATCAGGGAGGATACAGCTCACTCTCAGATACTGACCACTTGCACTAATCAGGGAGGATACAGCTCACTCTCAGATACTGACCACTTGCACTAATCAGAGAGGATACAGCTCACTCTCAGATACTGACCACTTGCACTAATCAGAGAGGATACAGCTCACTCTCAGATACTGACCACTCACACTAATCAGAGAGGATACAGCTCACTCTCAGATACTGACCACTCACACTAATCAGGGAGGATACAGCTCACTCTCAGATACTGACCACTTGCACTAATCAGGGAGGATACAGCTCACTCTCAGATACTGACCACTTGCACTAATCAGAGAGGATACAGCTCACTCTCAGATACTGACCACTTGCACTAATCAGAGAGGATACAGCTCACTCTCAGATACTGACCACTCGCACTAATCAGAGAGGATACAGCTCACTCTCAGATACTGACCACTCGCACTAATCAGAGAGGATACAGCTCACTCTCAGATACTGACCACTTGCACTAATCAGAGAGGATACAGCTCACTCTCAGATACTGACCACTTGCACGCATCAGAGAGGATACAGCTCACTCTCAGATACTGAGACTCGCACTAATCAGAGAGGATACAACTCACTCTCAGATACTGAACACTTGCACGAATCAGAGAGGATACAGCTCACCCTCAGATACTGAGACTCGCACTAATCAGAGAGGATACAGCTCACTCTCAGATACAGATCCCTTGCATTAATCAGAGAGGATACAGCTCACTCTCAGATACTGACCACTCGCACTAATCAGAGAGGATACAGCTCACTCTCAGATACTGACCACTCGCACTAATCAGAGAGGATACAGCTCACTCTCAGATACTGACCACTCGCACTAATCAGAGAGGATACAGCTCACTCTCAGATACTGACCACTTGCACTAATCAGAGAGGATACAGCTCACTCTCAGATACTGACCACTCACACTAATCAGAGAGGATACAGCTCACTCTCAGATACTGACCACTCGCACTAATCAGAGAGGATACAGCTCACTCTCAGATACTGACCACTCACACTAATCAGAGAGGATACAGCTCACTCTCAGATACTGACCACTTGCACTAATCAGAGAGGATACAGCTCACTCTCAGATACTGACCACTCACACTAATCAGAGAGGATACAGCTCACTCTCAGATACTGACCACTTGCACTAATCAGAGAGGATACAGCTCACTCTCAGATACTGACCACTCACACTAATCAGAGAGGATGCAGCTCACTCTCAGATACTGACCACTCGCATTAATCAGAGAGGATACAGCTCACTCTCAGATACAGATCCCTTGCACTAATCAGAGAGGATACAGCTCACTCTCAGATACTGACCACTCGCACTAATCAGAGAGGATACAGCTCACTCTCAGATACTGACCACTTGCACTAATCAGAGAGGATACAGCTCACTCTCAGATACTGACCACTCACACTAATCAGAGAGGATACAGCTCACTCTCAGATACTGACCACTTGCACTAATCAGAGAGGATACAGCTCACTCTCAGATACTGACCACTCACACTAATCAGGGAGGATACAGCTCACTCTCAGATACTGACCACTTGCACTAATCAGAGAGGATACAGCTCACTCTCAGATACTGACCACTCACACTAATCAGAGAGGATACAGCTCACTCTCAGATACTGACCACTCACACTAATCAGAGAGGATACAGCTCACTCTCAGATACTGACCACTCACACTAATCAGAGAGGATACAGCTCACTCTCAGATACTGATCACTTGCACTAATCAGAGAGGATACAGCTCACTCTCACACTAATCAGAGAGGATACAGCTCACTCTCAGATACTGACCACTCACACTAATCAGAGAGGATACAGCTCACTCTCAGATACTGACCACTTGCACTAATCAGAGAGGATACAGCTCACTCTCAGATACTGACCACTCACACTAATCAGAGAGGATACAGCTCACTCTCAGATACTGACCACTCACACTAATCAGAGAGGATACAGCTCACTCTCAGATACTGACGACTCACACTAATCAGAGAGGATACAGCTCACTCTCAGATACTGACCACTCACACTAATCAGAGAGGATACAGCTCACTCTCAGATACTGACCACTCACACTAATCAGAGAGGATACAGCTCACTCTCAGATACTGACCACTTGCACTAATCAGAGAGGATACAGCTCACTCTCAGATACTGACCACTCGCACTAATCAGGGAGGATACAGCTCACTCTCAGATACTGACCACTCACACTAATCAGAGAGGATACAGCTCACTCTCAGATACTGACCACTCACACTAATCAGAGAGGATACAGCTCACTCTCAGATACTGACCACTTGCACTAATCAGAGAGGATACAGCTCACTCTCAGATACTGACCACTCGCAGTAATCAGAGAGGATACAGCTCACTCTCAGATACTGACCACTCGCACCAATCAGAGAGGATACAGCTCACTCTCAGATACTGACCACTCACACTAATCAGAGAGGATACAGCTCACTCTCAGATACTGACCACTCACACTAATCAGAGAGGATACAGCTCACTCTCAGATACTGACCACTCACACTAATCAGGGAGGATACAGCTCACTCTCAGATACTGACCACTCACACTAATCAGGGAGGATACAGCTCACTCTCAGATACTGACCACTTGCACTAATCAGGGAGGATACAGCTCACTCTCCGATACTGACCACTTGCACTAATCAGAGAGGATACAGCTCACTCTCAGATACTGACCACTTGCACTAATCAGAGAGGATACAGCTCACTCTCAGATACTGACCACTCACACTAATCAGAGAGGATACAGCTCACTCTCAGATACTGACCACTCACACTAATCAGGGAGGATACAGCTCACTCTCAGATACTGACCACTTGCACTAATCAGGGAGGATACAGCTCACTCTCAGATACTGACCACTTGCACTAATCAGAGAGGATACAGCTCACTCTCAGATACTGACCACTTGCACTAATCAGAGAGGATACAGCTCACTCTCAGATACTGACCACTCGCACTAATCAGAGAGGATACAGCTCACTCTCAGATACTGACCACTCGCACTAATCAGAGAGGATACAGCTCACTCTCAGATACTGACCACTTGCACTAATCAGAGAGGATACAGCTCACTCTCAGATACTGACCACTTGCACGCATCAGAGAGGATACAGCTCACTCTCAGATACTGAGACTCGCACTAATCAGAGAGGATACAACTCACTCTCAGATACTGAACACTTGCACGAATCAGAGAGGATACAGCTCACCCTCAGATACTGAGACTCGCACTAATCAGAGAGGATACAGCTCACTCTCAGATACAGATCCCTTGCATTAATCAGAGAGGATACAGCTCACTCTCAGATACTGACCACTCGCACTAATCAGAGAGGATACAGCTCACTCTCAGATACTGACCACTCGCACTAATCAGAGAGGATACAGCTCACTCTCAGATACTGACCACTCGCACTAATCAGAGAGGATACAGCTCACTCTCAGATACTGACCACTTGCACTAATCAGAGAGGATACAGCTCACTCTCAGATACTGACCACTCACACTAATCAGAGAGGATACAGCTCACTCTCAGATACTGACCACTCGCACTAATCAGAGAGGATACAGCTCACTCTCAGATACTGACCACTCACACTAATCAGAGAGGATACAGCTCACTCTCAGATACTGACCACTCACACTAATCAGAGAGGATACAGCTCACTCTCAGATACTGACCACTTGCACTAATCAGAGAGGATACAGCTCACTCTCAGATACTGACCACTCACACTAATCAGAGAGGATGCAGCTCACTCTCAGATACTGACCACTCGCATTAATCAGAGAGGATACAGCTCACTCTCAGATACAGATCCCTTGCACTAATCAGAGAGGATACAGCTCACTCTCAGATACTGACCACTCGCACTAATCAGAGAGGATACAGCTCACTCTCAGATACTGACCACTTGCACTAATCAGAGAGGATACAGCTCACTCTCAGATACTGACCACTCACACTAATCAGAGAGGATACAGCTCACTCTCAGATACTGACCACTTGCACTAATCAGAGAGGATACAGCTCACTCTCAGATACTGACCACTCACACTAATCAGGGAGGATACAGCTCACTCTCAGATACTGACCACTTGCACTAATCAGAGAGGATACAGCTCACTCTCAGATACTGACCACTCACACTAATCAGAGAGGATACAGCTCACTCTCAGACACAGATCCCTTGCACTAATCAGAGAGGATACAGCTCACTCTCAGATACTGACCACTCGCACTAATCAGAGAGGATACAGCTCACTCTCAGATACTGACCACTCGCACTAATCAGAGAGGATACAGCTCACTCTCAGATACTGACCACTCACACTAATCAGGGAGGATACAGCTCACTCTCAGATACTGACCACTTACACTAATCAGAGAGGATACAGCTCACTCTCAGATACAGATCCCTTGCACTAATCAGAGAGGATACAGCTCACTCTCAGATACTGACCACTTGCACTAATCAGAGAGGATACAGCTCACTCTCAGATACTGACCACTTACACTAATCAGAGAGGATACAGCTCACTCTCAGATACTGACCACTCGCACTAATCAGAGAGGATACAGCTCACTCTCAGATACTGACCACTCGCACTGATCAGGGAGGATACAGCTCACTCTCAGATACTGACCACTCGTACTGATCAGGGAGGATACAGCTCACTCTCAGATACTGACCACTCGCACTAATCAGAGAGGATACAGCTCACTCTCAGATACTGACCACTCGCACTGATCAGGGAGGATACAGCTCACTCTCAGATACTGACCACTCGCACTAATCAGAGAGGATACAGCTCACTCTCAGATACTGACCACTCACACTAATCAGAGAGGATACAGCTCACTCTCAGATACTGACCACTCACACTAATCAGAGAGGATACAGCTCACTCTCAGATACTGACCACTCACACTAATCAGAGAGGATACAGCTCACTCTCAGATACTGACCACTCGCACTGATCAGGGAGGATACAGCTCACTCTCAGATACTGACCACTCACACTAATCAGGGAGGATACAGCTCACTCTCAGATACTGACCACTCGCACTAATCAGGGAGGATACAGCTCACTCTCAGTTTCTGATCCCTCTGGAGAGAATGCTGTCCCCCTCACACCAACAAAAGACAGCAGATCCTACCATCAAATACTGTCGAGCCAGGGACACTGAGACCAGTTATACAGCCATTACCAAACTGCTGATCACTGTGATTTAATTCTGCACTAGGCTGTGTTGTACCCAGTGAGTTAATCAAACTATATCTAACACATGCAAAAACTGATAAAACCAAAAGAAAAGTGATATAACAGGCCATTACATTAAAGGCCTTTATCTCTCTGGCTGTATCTGGAGTCAACCCTTAGATCAAAATAACATCACAGACTGACTGAGAACACTGTGCAATGAAAATTGTATTACATTAAATTAGAATCTCCGACATTTAGGTGTTTTTGTTCTGCAATAAAATCTGGAGCGGTCAGCCAGAGGGTGCTAACCGCTGATAGAGGTGTTTAACCCAGATGCTTTATCAGAAAATTGACAATTTTGCAGCAGATAGACTCAGCAGGGTGTCTGGTAAAAATCCAATCAAATTGAATTCCACTCCAAGAACACTGCACTGCGAGTGGAGAGAAAATTTCATTCTGTGCTGGCGTTTGTGTGTATGACGTGGGTACGAACTGCTCCCCCCCTCCCCCTCTCCCCGCCCCACTGAGATGCTCTTCAATGGTAACAGAAGCAGTTTTTAATCAGGGCCGTCACAGAGTGGTAAGATTACTTCTGTGAATACAGAAAGTTTTACTGCTGTGATATTTAGGGAACGTTTATTCTTTTTGTGTGTTTTCAGTACAGACCAACTAAAAGGGAATGATAGACTTCTGACTGGCGCAGGTCATGTGTCAGCTCCTGGACAGTTGCAGCACACACTGGGTAAAAGTGGACAGCTCACTTGCATCTGGTATCATATATCTCGAGTGAGTCTCAGTGTCAGATCCTGTACATATACAGTGCACACCGGATAAAAGTGAACTATTCTGGTACCACACAATTCGTGTGTCTCAGTGTCAGCTCCTGTACAAATGCAGTATTTTTATTTCTGATATCTCTGTGCATTGTAAAAGATAAGTCTAGTTTTCAGGCAGTTAAAATGAACTTTTCATTTTAAATCAGTTATAGTACGGCTCCTGTATGTCTCAGTATCAGCTGCTATACATGTACAGCAAACACCAGGTGAAAGAGAGTTCCATTGTGGGATTACTATCACCACATGGACTGGAGCAGATCAAGGGGAAGGCCCTTTTATTTATTTAGTGCCTCTCATCCTCAGGATGTCCCAAAGTGCTTCAGATCCAATAAAGTACTTTTCTGAAGTGTGATGTAGGGAAACATGGCAGCCAATTTGCGCACACAGCAAGATCCCACAAACAGCAATGAGGTAAATGACCAGATAATCTGTTTCAGTGATGTTAGCTGAAGGATATATGATGGTCAGGGCACCAAGCAAACTCCCCCGCTCTTCAAATAGTGACGTGGGATCTTATGCATTCACTCGAGAGGGCAGACGGGGCCTCAGTTTGCCGTCTCTTCAAAAAGTTGGCACCTCCGGCAGCGTGGCACTCATCGGTACTGAACCGAAGTGTGGATCTATATTATGTGCTCCAGTCTGTGGAGTGGGGCTTAGAACCTACAGCCTCTGACTCAGAGGAGAGAGCGCTACCAACTGAGCCACGACTGACACAAATCATAAGCTCATGTTGTGCCATTGCTTTAGTATTATAGGATGGTAACCTCATAGAGAAGAAACAAAATCTAAATTTATTGAGCAGCACAGGAGGATGTAACGTTAGTAATAACTTCAGCGATAACGTGTGGGAGGCAGCGGTTTTCAATAAATTTAACTTCATAATCACACAATGTCGACATTCCATTGCAGGCCAGTATAACACTGATTCTCAGCGTAATCCCGGTGGTCTCTTTCCCCACTTTGCCTCTCTCTGCGATTTGTTTGTTATAAACACTCAATAAAGGATGCACCAAACAACTCCTGCTTATCCTGCAAGTCGCAATGGAATCATTTTATCCCAATCCTCCCATGTTAATGTGAATAAATATTAATTAACATTTATACCAAAATAGGCATTTGAAATAACAAAAGAATACTGCTAAAAATGTCATCAAGCTATCAAGCTTTGATGTCGTCTAAGAAACATAACAGTGAAAATTAATTGCCAATCTAAAGTCTAAGAAATTTTAAAATATGCACATGACCATTTGGCTTCTTTCCAAATATTTCTGTTACTCTTCGCAGCTAGCCGAAATAAATGGTGAAAATTATTATTTGCTCAAATGTTTCTCACTGAAAGGATTGGATGGATGGGGTATGTTGGTGTGTAAGGTTCGAATTTCGCTTGTCCCTCTGTTTAGAGGAATTAATCTTATTTCTCATTCCGACCCTGAGCGAAGACAACAACCGCAGAAACTGGCATTGAGGTTACGAAGCATTTTATTCAATTGCTGAATGACAATGAGAGTCGGTTCAAGATAATACTCACAACTGCGCACTGTGGTTCAGAATGCAGGGTCACCAAGGCGTTGTTCTGGGAGAGCTGGAGTGTCTACCAAAGTGATTTTTCCTGTTGTCCTCTTGTGTGTGGATCTCAACACTCACTGGTCAGCTCCTCCACTGATATCGGCTTTGCACTCTCCTGTTTGCAGCAACTTATTCTCTCCCTTTATACAATTGGAAGCCAATCTGATCAATACCTTATAAGGAGATATTCTATGTCTCCCTCTCTGGCTTCTTGCTACATTATAACGAGTTGTTTTTTCTCTCTTTGCCTTTTGCATAGACCTCACAGCAAAGAAACAGGCCATTCGGCCCAACTGGTCTGTGCCGGTGTTTATGCTCCACATGAGCCCCCTCCCTCCTTACTTCATCTCACCCTATCTGCATATCCTGCCATTCCTTTCTCTCATGTGCTTATCTAGCTTCCCCTTAAAGCCATCTATGCTATTCACCTCACCTACTCCTTGTGGTAGCGAGATCCACATTACAACCACTCTCTGGGTAAAGAAGTTTCTCCTGAATTCCCCATTGGTTTTATTAGTGACTATCTTATGTTTATGACCCTTAGTTTTGGACTCCCCCACATGTGGAAATATCTTCTCTGCGTCTATCCATTTAAACCCCTTCATAATTTTAAAGACCTCTATCAGGTCACCCCTCAGCCTTCTCTTTTCTGGAGAAAAGAGCCCCAGCCTGTTCAATCTTTCCTGATAGTTATAACCTCTCAGTTCTGGTATTAGCCTTGTAAATCTTGTTTGCACTTTCTCTAGTGCCTCTATATCCAGTTCTGCAGATTTGATAAAGTTCCAACAGTGATGACCATTGTTCTGCTTGTTTCCTGATAAGATTATCTTTTCTCAGCAGACAAACTCGAGGAAGTTATATGCTCAAATACGGTGGGATTAGCTGCTAACTCAGCAACGCCACACGGTTATCTCTTGTTTTTAAATTGGTGGACAAGTCCATCATGCTTTGCAGGAGTCACTTGACCTTTCGCAAAGAATTCTGTAGCGAAGAGAATCCTGGATCCTACAGGTGTAAGGCTGCGCCAGGCGCCAGGAGCTATGAAGTCCAGATGGCCGACCCACATGGCAGTCTGTTAATTGCTCCTTTTTTCTCTCCGCATTGAATAAAACTCTGTGCTTGGTGTTTTGTAGCTTGCTCCCACCAGACCAAATTCATCTCAAACTGACTACTAATTTGACCCTCTGTGTCCAATGACTGTGTTACTGGCATCTGCCCTGCATTGGATGGTTGATGAGGTAATTGGGGCAAAGTGGAAGGGGCGAGGGCAAAATGTACGATTTTGCCTCATCGTTAAGAATAGCCAATGATTCACACTCCAGCACTACAGGGCACAAACTCGAATTATTTTAAAGGATTAGGATTCTGTATTTTCACTTTTTATTGTTGGAAATAAATCTGGAAATTTCTCAGCGTGTATTTTTGGACTTTTTAAAATTGAGGGGGTGGGGGAAATGGTTTGAGAAATAATGGGAGGGACTGAGGAGAAAACCATTCTTTCTCTGGTAAAATAAATTGTCTTCACGTCATCAGTCTTCATGGTCAATTCAGATTGCCAACCCAAGTCTCCAGGAATTAAAGACTAATCTTCAGGACACCACTGCAAGCACACCCGGGAGAAAAATCATAGGGACATTCATAAATTGTGTTTTTTAAAATTTTTCTTTAAACATTTTAGTTTACTAGTTACAAAAATATTGGAGATGGGAGAAAAAAGGCTGTTTAACTGACAGTCAAGAATCATCCAATTGGGTAATGAAAAGTCTATTCCGATTGGCGTAGGAAGCTGGTGCACTGAGAGGATGGACATGTCAGGTGACCAATGATGGGAGTGTGGGGGCGGGGCAGTTGGAGGCTGAGGTCATGTGATCAAACCTCCAGGAATGCGTCCAAACCAAACGACCCTAGAGTCAACATATGTGTGAGTGTGGAAAAGGCAAAAAGGACCGCCATTATCGGAATTCGGCGCGAGGAGGGGAGAGCATTTTTTGGTTCAAATTCAAGTAAAGTAAATGGCAATCCCTGAAATTCCTGGGTGTTTGAGGAGGTGGGGATGGGTCTCATTTCAGCACAGTGGGAGTAGAGGGGACGTATTTAGGGGTGGAACCAATTTCCACCTGTTTCTAGTAACACTGAGAAATTCTGTGGTGAAGAATGAGGCCGTGGGGCGTGGGCTGGCACGTCTCCCACTCCCTCCGTCATGGCGTAACTTTTGGAAATGTGCCGAGCGGGATGCCGGGCTCCTCTGGAAATCCTGCCAGTTCCTGTATGGCCAAGGGTAAGAACGCATGCACGAAAGAAAGAACTTACATTTATATCGCGCTTTTATATCCAGAATAGCTAGTGGTATTGAGTGACTGTCGTCTGAAACAGTTGCAATCGTTGCATCTGTTGCAGTGTTAGCCGTGGGTCAGTTGGTAGCACTCTTGCCTCTGAGTCAGCAGGTTGTGAGTTCAAAATCCCACTCCAGAGACCTGAACACAACATCTAGTCTGGCACTCCAGTGCAGTACTGAGGGAGTTAAACCAAGGCCCTGTCTGCCCTCTCAGGTGGATGTAAAAGATCCCACGCCACTATTTTGAAGAAGAGCAGAGTAATTCTCCCCGGTGACCTGGCCAATATTTATCCCTCAACCAACATCACTAAAAAAAGAACAGATCATCTGGTCGTTATCACATTGCTGTTTGTGGGATCTTGCTGTGCGCAAAGTGACTGCTGTGTTTCCCTACATTACAACAGTGACTACACTTCAAAAGTACTTCATTGGCTGTAAAGTGCTTTGGGACATCCTGAGGTCGTGAAAGGCACTATATAAATGCAAGTTGCTTTTTTTCTTTCTTAATGACTTTTTTCCCCGTTTAAAAAAAATGCATCTATGAAAAATTTGAAACATATGAGTGGAATTCAAGGAATATTTCGGGCTGCTTTGATCTTCTCTGACAGTTTGGAATAAGTATATGCTTAAGTAAAAATACGCACTGTATTTGGAATATTAAATATGCAAAACATGACAGGCAGTTCCACAACACTGTCAGCCAAGACACAAAATTAATATTTGAGTGAGAGTAAACAGATTGGGATTTCTTGTTTAGAAAAAAAAATTGTGTTTTTATTTTCTCGACACTTTTCTGTCTCTTGGAAGCCACGCAGAGTTCTCAGTCCAACCAATGGACTGCCATCCTGCTCCTGGTTTCCGCCAGGCAGGATGGGGGGGTGGGGGTTGGTGAGGGAGTTAAAACCGGGGCTATTTTTTCCACTTGTTGAGAAACCAAAGTGCAGGGCAACACCAGGGCTGAAAAGAATGTGAGCGAAGATGAGTTAGATTGGGCGTGATTTTAGCCCCCAAGATCGGGTGGGTTGGGGGCAGACAAAATCGTTGCTTTTAGGAATGGGCAGACATACCAACTCCAACCCACCCATTTTTGCATTGGACCCAGGCAGATCTGTATGAGTGCGCACAGCAGTCACCAGGAAGTCCCCTACCCACTTAAATCCAATACTTAAAGGGGCAATGTATCTCATTGAGATACTTGAGGTACTTTATATTTTATTTTTGGGACACTTAAAATGATTTTTACCTTACCTGTTCGGGTTCTTCCATCACTTTCAATTCACGTCAGGTGAAAGCAGGAGGGAAGGGTCAGATCAATGAACAATACAGTAAATAAATTAAATAAAATGACATTTTCCTTGCTTAAAAAAAGTTAACAGCATCAGTTTTAAGATTTTATGCTTGGCTGGAGCCCCCGATCTCTGATCTCGGCTGGAAGACACACCACACCCCCCCACCCCCGATCTCCAATGTTTCCCAAAGCTCGATGATCATTCTTTCTCCCGCCCCCCTCCCTGATGTGCAGCTCCTCTCACTGCCGGGCACGAAACCTGGAAGTGTCATTGATTGGGCTCATTGCCTTTCGGGTTTTGCACCCGCAAATCCCCCCACCTGCTCTCATCCCACCGCCAAAATAAAATCATGCCCCTCCAGTCTACATTCGGACCAACAGCTCAATGCCGGCGTTTATGCTTCACATGAGCCTCCTCCCTCCCAACTTCATCTACTCCTATCAGCAAACCCTTCTATTCCTTTCTCCCTCATGCGTTTATCTAGCTTCCCCTTAAATGCATCTATGCTATTTGCCTCAACCACTCCTTGTGGCAGCACAGTCCACATTCTCACCACTCTCTGGGTAAAGAAGTTTCTCCTGAATTCCCTATTGGATTTATCAGCGACTATCTTATATTTATGACCTCTAGTTTTGGACTCCCCAACAAGTGGAAACATTTTCTCTGTATACCCTAGCAAACCCTTTCATTATCTTAAAGACCTCTATCAGGTTACCTCAGCCTTTTCTTTTCTACAGAAGAGAGCCCCAGTCTTTTCAGACGTTCCTGATAAGGATATTCTCACACTGCTGTGATCATCATTGTGAATCTTTTTTGCATCCTCTCCAATGCCTCTATATCCTTTTTATAATATGGAGACCAGAACTGTTCACAATACTCCAAGTACGGTCCAACCAAGGTTCTATATCAGTTGAACATAACTTCTCTGCTTTTCAATTCTATCCCTCTAGAAATGAAGCCCAGTGCCTGGTTTGCCTTTTTTATGACCTTATTAACCCGTGTTGCTACTTTTAGTGATTTGTGTATCTGTACCCCGAGGTCCCTCTGCTCCTCTACCCCATTTTGACTCTTATTATCCATGCAGAATAATAAATCAGGAGGTAAATCAGGAAGTTGTGATCAGGTGATCCCAAACTTCGGTTTTAAAAGCCCATAGACTGTAGAACGAAGGGAAGACTGAGGCAGTTTTAAGGCCTACGCAAAGGTTGATTTAAGAGACAGTGCAATGAGCCTGTAGCGATGCAGGTAGGAGGAACAGTAGATAAGAAGGTGCATTTGCAGTTTAGTTCATGGGAGCACAATCAGTGAATCATTTATATTTACTCTAATCTCAGCAGAAGATGTGGCAAAGCAAATATAATACATTGTTGGAGGTAAACAATTGATGCCAGAAGCAATTTGTGGAGAGCTTCGGGTACACTGGAGAATTTCAGAAAATACCCACGAGAGGGGTGGGAAGTTGGAAAAATAGGAATTCACATTAGTGAAAGTGACAGAGAACAAAAGTGAGCCCACAGGGAAACCAAGAACCAACTACAAACAAGGGTCGTTAATGAGTTATCTAATTATGATATCAGCGTGATTTATTCGCAGCCCCTGATTAATTGATTATTTATTTTATTTGTTGGTTTTATTTATTCAGAACATTTACAGAGCAGTTCTGCAAATGCAACCACCATTTTGAGAACTAATGCAGATAAAAGAATAATACAAGTCTATAAGTTCTGTATCAATAGGATTGTACCAAGTCAGGCATCTGTTTGGTGTCCGAGGTGAGTGTTATCCATAGTTCTGGGGTAAGGGATTTTCTTTCTCCCTGTTGTTTTTTTTTAAAATATCACGTGCTCTCCATAGTCAGGAGAAAGGAGTTTGGTATTGTCAGATGCCATCTCAAATTGGTGGTCACATTCGCGGAACTGCTCTGCGTAAATGTTCTGAATTTATAAAACCAACAAATAAAATAATTAATCAGGGACTGCAAATAAATCACGCTGATATCATAATTAGATAACTCGTTAACCAATCCGCGACCCTTGTTTGTAGTTGGTTCTTGGTTTCCCTGTGGGCTCACGTTTGTTAACTTCCCGCCCCTCTATCGGGGATTTTGTTACCGGACTAGCAACTCAGAGCTTAGAAGTTCAAATTCCACCCTGGCAAATCATTAACTGAATTCAATACGTGTGTTAAATCCTGGGTAAATACCATTGGTCTTTGACTACGATTGTCCTTCAATGAAGGGAAGCTGCCACTCTTACTTATCCAGTCTGGCCTACACATGACTCAAGTCCGCACTATGTGTTTGACTCTTAATACCTTATGAAGTGGCCTGGCAAGCCACTCAGTTGTGAGGGCAACTAAGGATGGACAATTAATGCAGCCTTGCCAGTGTCGCCCACATCCTGGAAACTAGGGTTGCCAACTCTGGTTGGATGTTTCCTGGAGGTTTCGTTGCTTGATGTCCTGCCCCCGTGCTCCCTCCATTGGTCGTCCATCCTCATGGTTCACTGTCTTCCCACGGCCAATTGGAAAGCAAACCAACGATTCGTAACACAATTGGATGATTCTTGACTGTCAAACTTCCAAACTCCTATATTTTTATAACTAATAAACAAAAGTGTTCAAAGAAAATGAAAAAAAAACACACAATGCTTTTTTAAAATTCATTCATGGGATGTGGACGTCACTGGCAAGGCCAGCATTTATTGCCCATCTCTAATCGCCCTTGAGAAGGTGGTGGTGAGCCGCCTTCTTGAACCCCTGCAGTCCATGTGGTGAAGGTTCTCCCACAGTCCTGATAGATAAGGAGTTCCAGCATTTTGACCCAGCGACGATGAAGGAACAGCGATATATTTCCAAGTCAGGATGGTGCGTGACATGGAGAGGAACTTGCAGGTTGGTGGTGTTCCCATATGCCTGCTGCTCTTGTCCTTCTAGGTGGTAGAGGCCGCGGGTTTGGGAGGTGCTGCAGTGCATCTTGTAGAGGGTACACACTGCAGCCACGGTGCGCCGGTGGTGAAGGGAGTGAATGTTTAGGGTGGTGGATGTGGTGCCACTCAAGCGGGCTGCTTTGTCCTGGATGGTGTCGAGCTTCTTGAGTGTTGTTGGAGCTGCACTCATCCAGGCAAGTGGAGAGTACTCCATCACACTCCTGACTTGTGGCTTGTAGATGGTGGAAAGGCTTTGGGGAGTCAGGAGGTGAGTCACTTGCCGCAGAATACCCAGCCTCTGACCTGCTCTTGTAGCCACAGTATTTATGTGGCTGGTCCAGTTAAGTTTCTGGTCAACGGTGACCCCAAAGGATGTTGATGGTGGGGGATTCAGCGATGGTAATGCCGTGGAATGTCAAGAGGAGATGGTTAGATTCTCTCTTGTTGGAGATGGTCATTGCCTGGCACTTGTGTGGCGCGAATGTTACTTACCACTTATCAGCCCAAGCCTGGATGTTGTCCGAGTCTTGCTGCATGCGGGCATGGAATGCTTCATTATGTGAGGGGTTGCGAATGGAACTGAACACTGTGCAATCATCAGCGAACATCCCCATTTCTGACCTTATGATGGAGGAAGGTCATTGTTGAAGCAGCTGAAGATGGTTGGGCCCAGGACATTGACATGAGGAACTCCTGCGGTGATGTCCAGTTTTAATGCCCCAATGATTTTTCTCCCGGGTGTTGCTCGCAGCAGTGTCCTGGAGATTAATCTTCAATTCCTGGAGACTCCAGGACAATCCTGGAGGGTTGGCATCCCTATTGTGAACAGTGGCAGAGAGGGAAGCCAATTTCTAGTTAACAGTTATACAGGAGCAAAGAAGTAGGCAGATTTGGGGTGGAGTGGTGGCAGCTAATTGGAGCAGGCGGTGCTGGAGGCTGGCTAATTTGAGGAGATGGGTTTTAGGGAGCAGCTAATTTGAATAGGCCAGTCTGGGGAGGGGGGTGGGGGGAAGTTATTTTAGTAGATGGATCTGGCAAAGCATTTAATTCAAGTCAATGGATTTGAGGATCAGCTAATTCAAGTGTGTGAGGAGGTGTAAATTTATATAGGTGCCCTGGAGCAGCAGCTAACTGAAGCAGGTAGGTCGGATGAAGCTACTAATTTGAACAGATGGACCTGGATGATATGGTGCATTTCATCACCTCAGGACGTCCCAGAGCGCTTTACAACCAATGAAGTACTTTTTTGAAGTGTAGACACTGTTGTAATGTAGGAAACGTGGCAGCCAATTTGTGCACAGCAAGATCCCCCAAACAGCAATGAAACAAATAGCAGAACATCAGTTTTAGTGAGTGTTGGTTGAGGGATAAATATTGCCAGGACTGCTCTGCTCTTCTTCAAAATAGTGCCTTGGAACCTTTAACGTCCACTTAATTAGCTAATGTAGAGCAGGTGGGTGGCTGTTTGAAACCATTTTTAAGATGGGAGTCCCCAAACATCCTTCAAAGAGCAGTGGGCAGGTTGTTATTGCTAAAATCGGTGTTGTGAAGGCTTATCCATCTCCAGAACTGTGCTGCAAAAGTGACGGATGCAACTGAGCCTTTGAAACTGTCGGTTGGTGACAAAGCAGCCCCCCCGGCACTGGTAGGCCACAGGCCTGAAGAGCAGCAGCTTCATCGTTCTGTTAATGAGCAACATTCCGTTGCCAGGGTTCTGATGACGAGTAAAAAATGGTTTATTGAATTTCTACCTAGGTGATGGTGACATCTTTTATTTATTGAATGCTGCTTGGCTCTTTTAAACTCGGTCAGGGTTTGAGGACCGCAAAGAGATTGCAGTAACCAAGAAGTGTGTTGTCTCCTGGTAATGGTGGGATTGGCACCTTTTGCCAAGCTTAAAAGGGAACAGTGGGTTAGATTAGAGTGTGTCATGGCTTGAGTTTTTCTGCTGCGCTAATTGTTAGGTGAGCCACCTAAGTTCTACTCTCTCAAATCTCTTCACCTTACTCCCCATCTTTAAAAGCCTTCTCAAGACCTATCTTTTGACCATACTTGTGGTCATCTATTCTAATTCTACACCTAATCTTCCAAGTGAAGGACCGTTGAGACATTTTATTATGCTAAAGGCACTATGCAATTGCAAGTTGTTGTTTCTTTGTCAGTCTGGGTCCCTTTCCCTCTACATTTTCCTCTCCCGCCTCTCTTTCTCCCTCTCTCTCTCTCTCTCTCTCCATTCTCTTTCTCCATCTCATGTCTGTCTCACTTTTTCCCATCCGTGTGTGCATATCTCCCCCATTCTCTCCATCTGGATCCCTTCCTATCTCTTTTTCTCTTATGTCTGTCTCACTCATTCCTCGGCATCCTTTCTGCCTCTTTCCCATTCTGCTCAGTCTCTCCATTCTAGTCCCTTTCCCCTCACCGTTCTCCAGTCTGCCTACTTTCCATGGAGTTCCCGACATGAGATGGGGAGATTGGTGTTGTACTGCTGGGGCTGTTGACCTGTATACACAGCCTGAGCTCCCATTAGTATGGATCTCCAACAGACCACAGGACCAGCACTACGGCACCACCAATCATCCTCCTCCACACAACCCACAGCATCATCTGGTCCCTTCTTAAAGATAAATTATTACAGACCTGAGCAAAAAAAAACACAAGAAGCTTGGATGAATGATAGAATGATACCAGGGTTGACCAGAATGATACCTGGGATGAGGGACTTCAGTTATGTGGAGAGACTAAAGAAGCTGGGATTGTTCTCCTTAGAGCAGAGAAGATTAAGGGGAGATGTAATTGAGATGTAGCAAAATTATGAAGGATTTTGATAGAGTAAGTAAGGAGAAATTGTTTCCACTGGCAAATGCCAGGGTTTATTTGTGCCCCATGATATATTACTACCTTTTTAGCTGGTTTACTATGTTAAAGACGCTGTATCAAGGCAAGTTGTTGTTGTTAGTCCATGCAGTGTGTCCAGGTAGTGTGGCGTCATGTGCATTTATATCCCCTGCCCTTCACTTTGTCCTGCGTGTGACACAATGTGGCCTGCGCATTAATATATAATCATGTTCTTTCAGCAGATGTCGAACACTGTACATTCAATCGCTTTGAGAGGCATTAACCTAAGGTGAAAAAAAATATAATAGTTTTGATCCCGCCGAGACCAGGAGACTAGGGGCCCAGTGCTCTTTGGCTCCAGATCAGTGTTGTGAAAAGCCTTTTCTCCTTCTCTGGCTTAGAATCGAGTGCGATGGAGAAGGGGAGGGGTTGCACAGAGTCGAAAAAGCTAACGCACAATTTATCTTCCATTCTCAACTTGACGTCTAGAGTCAAATGAGGCTGGCCTCTGGGAAAGGGGCATGAGAATAAGATGATGTACCTCAGCCACCTTGCTATTAAAAATTGGAACCTTTTACAGCAGGTGCATCAAAAGCAAAGAAAGTAATTGAGTGGTAGTCTTTTTTTTGGCGGAAAATAACCTCCCTTATGCCATCTGTTTGAGAGCAAGAGGATGCTTGTAAATTCATTTTGCCTATGTCTGTCAAATGATAAAGTGAGAGAGCCAATCTAGTGCAGTGGACTAAGATGACAGTGCTCACCTTTTGAGACTTGGGTTCAAATGAAATCTCGACATGAATGATGAGGCATTTCCTATTGTTAAGTCTCTTCTTGACAACAGCGTGCATTTACACAACGCCGTTAACGTGGAAAAAAGGTCCCAAAGCCTTTCACAGAGGAGTAAGCAAAAGAAAAATGATTGCCGAACCGAAGATGGAGATATTAGGAGAGCGAAAGCTTGGTTGAAGAGGTAGGTTTTAAGGAAGGTCTTAAAGAAGAGGGGCTTAGACAGGAAATTCCAAAGCAGGAGGCCTAGATGGCTGAAGGATGGTCGCCAATGGTGGGGTGAAGGGAGGGGAGATGCAGAAAAGGCCAGTGTTGGAGGGAGAATTCTAGAAGCCATTGTAAGGTTGATGGGTAAATGGGACGGTGCTGGATAGGATACAGGCAGCAGAAGTTTACGGAGGGTATCTCCGTGCTTCTCCCCCCTCTCCTGTTCTTCTCTGTCCTCCTCCATCTTTGTCTCCCTCTTCCAACCTCTCCCTCCTTTTCTCTCTCTCCTATCTCCTACCTATCCTCTCTCTCCCTCTTCCCTTCTGCCCCTCTCCTCCCTCTGTCCCTCTTTCTCCTCTCTCACCCTCCCTCCTCATTCACTCAGCACCCCCCCCCCCCCCCCATATTGGTGTGGGACTGGAGTCACATGTACGCCGGACTGGGTTAGTATGAATGGGGCACACTCAGAACACTAATGCCCTTTAGGGAAGGAGACCTGCTGTCCTTACCCAGTCTGGCATACACGTGACTCCAGTCAGAGAGAGGATCGGTGGGAGCCGGATTGCTGGTATAAATGGAATTAATTCAGATCGCAGTTCCTCAATCAGGGAACCATTCCCAGTGGGCTGTTCATCTCAGTTGCATCTGTTCGTTTGCCCTTCCTTTCTCCCCCCCGCCTCGATAATGTCACAATCTTCAAACCCAAGAAGTGCCATGAAATCAGACCACGGGCGTGAAATTCCCCCATTACCAATAAAAAGAAAATATCCTGGATAATCCCTCTTTTTTTCTCTGCAATTATTGATCCACTGATGAAATCTCGGTCCAACTCCGGCTTTAAAACACGCTGTTTCGCTCATTAATTGCCGAGACGTCAAGACGTTCCACATCATTGCGTGGCGAGCGTGTTAAAAGTAATGATCTCCCTTTTCCTGGTTTTCTTTTTGTTTTATATATCTTTCCCACCGGGCAGCGTTGATGAGTCTCATTCTCTCAAGTAATGAGATCGCACAGAATCAGAATGCAACAATCTTAATTATTCCCTCTCTCCTCAGGGATCCCGCAGAGAATCCTGCGGGAAGAGAGAGTGAGTTGACGGCACAGTCTCATGTCGCAGTCATTGGTCTCCTGTACCAGAAACTAAAGTAATTTAATTCAGCGCTGCCTGTGTGCGGCTGAGTTTATGAAGCACACCCCCTCGGTGTGCAGCTGGACAGTGATGTTACAGAAAGCACACAGGCTTCAAAGCAATTGGACCTGAGAGTGTGTTGAATAATGTAAAATCTAAATTGGAAAATCTTTACATCATATGGTAACAGGGAGAGGGAACTTACTGAGGACGGGTTACATCTACACTTGACTTTCATTTTCCTTCCAGATTTGACACAATTGTAATAGGAAAGGATGTAAGATGTTTTTTTTAAAGAACAGGATATGAGGCCTTACAAAGCCTGTCCCTCTTAGTTAGATCTCAACTCCGTCTATCTGCCCTTCCCACTTTTGGGTGAAATAGAATTTTACAGCGCAGAAACAGACCACTCTCCACATGAGCCTCCTCCCACCTTCATCTCACCCTGTCAACATATCCTTCCATTCCTTTCTCCCTCATGTGTTTATCTGGCTTCCCCTATCAAATAGCGATTTCAACATGTTTACGCGTGACTCTGAAATTTCTCTGGCTGATATTTTAATGAAGGAGTTATGAGTAAAGAATCTCACATGGACATGTCAGCATAACTTCATCGACAAATCCCTCAACCACTTCACTCTCCAGAAACACACCTGTCGCTGGTGGCCATTTACATCGCCTGCTTCACTGAACTTTGCACAACCCTATTATCCTTTTGGTGAAAAAGTTCTCCCTACAGCATCTGTTCTTCATACTTCTTAATTTTTAACACTTTTCTACCCCGTCATTCAGATTTGAACTCATGATCTCTGGGTTACTAGTCCAGTACCAAAAAAAACACTACACTACCAAAACTACCTCACCCAATCTGCTCCATGATGGGACCCCCAGACACCAAACCCCAACACTCTGGAATTATCTTCCCTAGTTGCTAAGTCTTGCTACATCTCCTCCTATCCTTCAAAGGCCTTAAATCCTACCCCAAATTCAGTCATATCTCCACCTTTTTCCCCAGCTCCCTCTTCACCCCATGTGTGGCACTTTGGGATGTGTCCTTATGTTAAAAAGCCCCCACGCAAGTGCAAGTAGTTTCTGATGGCACAGATGAGTTTAGCAACTCACTATGGAAATTTGTCTTGTACCATTTCACGGGCATCAAGAAACTGTAGCAAAATGTCATCTGAAAACAGGAAAAAAAAATCTTATTAAAATATAATTAAAGCATTATGATCAAACAGGTGATTTACTTTTCACACAGAATACATAATTAATGGAATGAGAAAAGCCCCTCAGTCATGATCCATCTACAGACCATGTACGGTCTAGGCCTTAGGTGCAATCACTAATAAGAACATAAGAAATAGGAGCAGGAGTAGGTCGTACGGCCCCTTGAGCCTGCTCCGCCATTCAATAAGATCACGGCTGACCTTCGACCTCAAATCCACTTTCCGACCCGATCCCCATATCCCTTGATTCCCCTAGAGTCCAAAAATCTATCAATTTCAGTCTTGAATATATTCAACGACGGAGCATGCACAGCCCTCTGGGGTAGAGAATTCCAAAGGGTCACAACCCTCTGAGTGAAGATACTTTTCCTCATCTTGGTCCTAAATGGCCGACCTCTTATCCTGAGACTATGACCTCTAGTTCTAGACTGTCCCACCAGGGGAAACAGCCTCTCAGCATCTACCCTGTCAAGCCCTCTCAGAATTTTATACATTTCAATGAGATCACCTCTCATTCTTCTAAACTCCAGAGAATATAGGCCCATTCTACTCAATCTCTCCTCATAGGCCAAGCCTCTCATCCCAGGAATCAATCTAGTGAACCTTCGTTGCACCGCCTCTAAGGCAAGTATATCCTTCCTAAGGTAAGGAGACCAAAACTGTACACAGTACTCCAGATCTCACCAGAGCCCGATATAATTGCAGCAAGACTTCCTTATTCTTATACTCCAATCCCCTTGCAATAAAGGCTAACATACCATTTGCCTTCCTAATTGCTTGCTGTAACTGCATGTTAACTTTCTGTGATTCATGCAGAAGGCCAGCCAAATGATGAAGATAGAGTGATGGCAATCAAGCCAATTACCATTCTTGACAAGTTTGAACAAAACTATCTGATTCAGGGGTTCTTATATTTTTACCACTGGGCTTCACTTTTCTTCTCTCCGCCCTTCGCTCCTCTCCCCCTCTCCTCCATCACTCCTCTCCCGCTCTCCTCCGTCGCTCCTCTCCCGCTCTCCTCCATCACTCCTCTCCCGCTCTCCTCCATCACTCCTCTCCCGCTCTCCTCCGTCGCTCCTCTCCCGCTCTCCTCCGTCGCTCCTCTCCCCCTCTCCTCCGTCGCTCCTCTCCCCCTCTCCTCCGTCGCTCCTCTCCCGCTCTCCTCCGTCGCTCCTCTCCCGCTCTCCTCCGTCGCTCCTCTCCCCCTCTCCTCCGTCGCTCCTCTCCCCCTCTCCTCCGTCGCTCCTCTCCCGCTCTCCTCCGTCGCTCCTCTCCCGCTCTCCTCCTTCGCTCCTCTCCCCCTCTCCTCCATCTCTCCTCTCCCCCTCTCCTCCGTCGCTCCTCTCCCCCTCTCCTCCGTCGCTCCTCTCCCGCTCTCCTCCTTCGCTCCTCTCCCCCTCTCCTCCATCTCTCCTCTCCCGCTCTCCTCCGTCGCTCCTCTCCCGCTCTCCTCCATCGCTCCTCTCCCGCTCTCCTCCGTCGCTCCTCTCCCGCTCTCCTCCGTCGCTCCTCTCCCCCTCTCCTCCGTCGCTCCTCTCCCCCTCTCCTCCGTCGCTCCTCTCCCGCTCTCCTCCATCGCTCCTCTCCCCCTCTCCTCCGTCGCTCCTCTCCCGCTCTCCTCCGTCGCTCCTCTCCCGCTCTCCTCCGTCGCTCCTCTCCCGCTCTCCTCCGTCGCTCCTCTCCCGCTCTCCTCCGTCGCTCCTCTCCCGCTCTCCTCCGTCGCTCCTCTCCCGCTCTCCTCCGTCGCTCCTCTCCCCCTCTCCTCCGTCCCTCCTCTCCCGCTCTCCTCCGTCGCTCCTCTCCCCCTCTCCTCCATCGCTCCTCTCCCCCTCTCCTCCATCGCTCCTCTCCCCCTCTCCTCCATCGCTCCTCTCCCGCTCTCCTCCATCGCTCCTCTCCCGCTCTCCTCCATCGCTCCTCTCCCGCTCTCCTCCATCGCTCCTCTCCCGCTCTCCTCCGTCGCTCCTCTCCCGCACTCCTCCGTCGCTCCTCTCCCCCTCTCCTCCGTCGCTCCTCTCCCCCTCTCCTCCGTCGCTCCTCTCCCGCTCTCCTCCATCGCTCCTCTCCCCCTCTCCTCCGTCGCTCCTCTCCCGCTCTCCTCCGTCGCTCCTCTCCCGCTCTCCTCCGTCGCTCCTCTCCCCCTCTCCTCCGTCGCTCCTCTCCCGCTCTCCTCCGTCGCTCCTCTCCCGCTCTCCTCCGTCGCTCCTCTCCCCCTCTCCTCCGTCGCTCCTCTCCCGCTCTCCTCCGTCGCTCCTCTCCCGCTCTCCTCCGTCGCTCCTCTCCCGCTCTCCTCCGTCGCTCCTCTCCCCCTCTCCTCCGTCGCTCCTCTCCCCCTCTCCTCCGTCGCTCCTCTCCCCCTCTCCTCCGTCGCTCCTCTCCCGCTCTCCTCCGTCGCTCCTCTCCCCCTCTCCTCCATCGCTCCTCTCCCCCTCTCCTCCATCTCTCCTCTCCCGCTCTCCTCCATCGCTCCTCTCCCGCTCTCCTCCGTCGCTCCTCTCCCCCTCTCCTCCGTCGCTCCTCTCCCGCTCTCCTCCGTCGCTCCTCTCCCCCTCTCCTCCGTCGCTCCTCTCCCTCTCTCCTCCGTCGCTCCTCTCCCCCTCTCCTCCATCGCTCCTCTCCCGCTCTCCTCCATCGCTCCTCTCCCGCTCTCCTCCGTCGCTCCTCTCCCCCTCTCCTCCGTCGCTCCTCTCCCCCTCTCCTCCGTCGCTCCTCTCCCCCTCTCCTCCGTCGCTCCTCTCCCCCTCTCCTCCGTCGCTCCTCTCCCCCTCTCCTCCGTCGCTCCTCTCCCCCTCTCCTCCGTCGCTCCTCTCCCGCTCTCCTCCGTCGCTCCTCTCCCGCTCTCCTCCGTCGCTCCTCTCCCGCTCTCCTCCGTCGCTCCTCTCCCCCTCTCCTCCGTCGCTCCTCTCCCGCTCTCCTCCATCGCTCCTCTCCCGCTCTCCTCCGTCGCTCCTCTCCCCCTCTCCTCCGTCGCTCCTCTCCCCCTCTCCTCCGTCGCTCCTCTCCCCCTCTCCTCCATCGCTCCTCTCCCCCTCTCCTCCATCGCTCCTCTCCCGCTCTCCTCCATCGCTCCTCTCCCGCTCTCCTCCATCGCTCCTCTCCCGCTCTCCTCCATCGCTCCTCTCCCGCTCTCCTCCGTCGCTCCTCTCCCGCTCTCCTCCGTCGCTCCTCTCCCCCTCTCCTCCGTCGCTCCTCTCCCCCTCTCCTCCGTCGCTCCTCTCCCCCTCTCCTCCGTCGCTCCTCTCCCCCTCTCCTCCGTCGCTCCTCTCCCCCTCTCCTCCGTCGCTCCTCTCCCGCTCTCCTCCGTCGCTCCTCTCCCGCTCTCCTCCGTCGCTCCTCTCCCGCTCTCCTCCGTCGCTCCTCTCCCGCTCTCCTCCGTCGCTCCTCTCCCCCTCTCCTCCGTCGCTCCTCTCCCGCTCTCCTCCATCGCTCCTCTCCCGCTCTCCTCCGTCGCTCCTCTCCCCCTCTCCTCCGTCGCTCCTCTCCCCCTCTCCTCCGTCGCTCCTCTCCCTCTCTCCTCCGTCGCTCCTCTCCCCCTCTCCTCCGTCGCTCCTCTCCCGCTCTCCTCCATCGCTCCTCTCCCCCTCTCCTCCGTCGCTCCTCTCCCCCTCTCCTCCGTCGCTCCTCTCCCGCTCTCCTCCGTCGCTCCTCTCCCCCTCTCCTCCGTCGCTCCTCTCCCCCTCTCCTCCGTCGCTCCTCTCCCCCTCTCCTCCGTCGCTCCTCTCCCCCTCTCCTCCGTCGCTCCTCTCCCCCTCTCCTCCGTCGCTCCTCTCCCTCTCTCCTCCGTCGCTCCTCTCCCCCTCTCCTCCGTCGCTCCTCTCCCCCTCTCCTCCGTCGCTCCTCTCCCTCTCTCCTCCGTCGCTCCTCACCCCCTCTCCTCCGTCGCTCCTCACCCCCTCTCCTCCGTCGCTCCTCTCCTCCATCGCTCCTCTCCCGCTCTCCTCCATCACTTCTCTCCCGCTCTCCTCCATCGCTCCTCTCCCCCTCTCCTCTATCGCTCCTCTCCCGCTCTCCTCCATCACTTCTATTTCTCACCCCCCTCTGTTCTGTTTCTGAGAGGTGGGGCTATTTTGATGGACCAAAAAAGTTGACGCTGGGTTGCCCCGGTGTCACCAAATAAGAAACAGCACACCAAGTGTCCCCTTTTAGAGCACCACCAATATAAGAAAGAAACATATGGTCAAAGCAAACTAAAAGAAGTTCAACATAAGCAAAATATGTCCCAATAAAAGCAAAGGGAACCTTTCCAATTTAATCATAACATTGGAAAGAAAGAAATTGCATTTAAATAGCGCCTTCTACATCCTCAAGATGTCCCAATGAAGTACTTCTGAAGTGTAGTCGCTGTTGTAATGTGTAGGCAAATGTGGCAGCCAGTTTGTGCACAGCAAGGTCCCACAAACAGCAATGAGATAAATGACCAGTTTTGGTGGTGTTGGTTGCGGGATAATTGTTAGCCGGGACAGAGAGAGAAGCTGAGGCAGAGAAGAGAGTCAAAGGAAAAGAGAGAGGACGCCGACAATCTTGCCAGCTGTGTTGGAGAGGAGGCTTCAGGTTCCCACGTTCAGACGAGGCTGGGAGCCACACTTCACTTTGTGGGCCCTGCGTCCAATTTTTTGCTCTGTTTTTCTCTGCTTTAACCTTCTGGCCCTGAAGCCAGTGACTGATTCTTAGCTTTGAGCACTTTGGCCATTGGCCGTTCTACTCAGAGAGCAAACCAAAAAGATATATTTTCCATGATTCCTATAAGACTCTGGGGGTTCAACACTGGATAATTGGGATCTTGATTTCTGGACCCTCCTGAAAATGATAATGGGGGAGGAGGAAGAACATTATAACCCAACCCGATTCTGTCTTCACACACAGCACCTCCAACCAGAGAGTCACTGGCAGTGATCAGGAGCAGGACTCCTGACTGATTTTTTTCTTCTTTCCTTCTCCGTAGCCAGGGAAACTCAGGTCAATCGTATCAGCCTCTCAACACACCAATGCCCTGACTGAGACAAGCCAAGTCAACAAGACCAGAAATTGAATCTGGGAGTTACCTTTCCTGTAACTCAGTACAGCACCAGGTGATTCTGTTACCAACAGAGGCCTCCCCTTTTTTTACATAGGAATTATGAGTAGGAACAGGAGTAGGCCATTCAGCCCCTCGCACCTGTCCTGCCATTCAATTAGATCATGGCTGATCTGTATCTCAGCACCATTTAGCTCCACATCCCTTGATACCCCTACCTAACAAAAATAAGTAAGTGTAGTCACTGTAGACTTGCTGTGTAAACCTTTGCCATTAATGCAAAAATCTGCTCAACAACATATCACTGACGATGGAGGCTAGGGTGCGTTTTATGTTCGGACTGCACTGGCCCACAACTCTTGTCAGGAAACAGGGTTGCCGTGGTAACCCAGGTGGCCTACATAAGTGGGCATAGCACGCTCTGACCAGCAGCCGAAGAAACAGCCTTGTCACATTCACAGTCATTAAATGGTGAGAAGAAGAGGTAAAGGAATGAGAGGAACAGCTTCATGGTCCCCTCTCCAATTAGTAGTTAACACTGCTGCTACTTACTGAAAGTTCAATCCATTCCCTGGATCCAGACGCTCCAGCAGATTGTGACAGACATGACCAAGCTTGTGAAAACTGATGTCATGAACCAAATAGAGCCCAGGGGGGAGAATTATTGGGCCTATTATTGGGCGGGGGTAGCTAGCGCGATCCGCTATTACCCCGCGCCTAATGGCCCCTGCGCAGGCAGGACTAGACTTTCGTCAGGCCTGAGGACTTACCTTCAAGCAGCGTTCCGAATCAGCGTTGACACGAGGATTCAATGCAACTCGCTCTTTCCACCAGCAGGGAGAAGATCCAATCTCTTAAAGGCAGGCTGTCTCTTAAAAATCTCTTAAAGGTAGCTGGTACCTGTTATTTGCTGAAAATAACAGTCTGCTTTCTGCACGGAGTCTGAACGGAGATCAGACATTGCACATGCAAAACACAGATGCAGCTCCCGTCCCTATGTTTACAAACTGATGAGTTCTGTTAAAACATTAAATAAAGGTTGCGCATTGCTAAATCTCACATCCTCCAATCTACATGCCAGACCTCACCAATCTGCCGATCTGAGTTTGTACCAGTCCTGCTAGAGGCCTTGGTGCAAGAGGTGGACAGAAGGAGGGGAAGGGGGCAAGAGGCCCTCCAGACATATACCCAAAAGGCAGTGGGAGGCAGCGGAGGATGAATTCAATGCCAGGCGCACAGCATCATGAATTTGGATGCAGTGCAGGACCTACATGGAATTTAGCAAGGCTTTTGACAAGGTCCCACATGCAGACTGGTCAAAAAAGTACATGCCCAAGCCCGTGGGATCCAAGGGAAACTGGCAAGTTGGATCCAAAATTGGCTCGGTGGCAGGCAGCAAAGGGTAATGGTCGACAGGTGTTTTTGTGACTGGAAGGATGTTTCAGCAGGGCTCAGTACTAGGTCCCTTGCTTTTTGTGATATATATTAATGATTTGGACTTAAATGTAGGGGGCATGATTAAGAAGTTTGCAGATGATACAAAAATTGGCTGTGTGGTTGATAGTGAGGAGGAAAGCTGTAGACTGCAGGAAGATATCAATGGACTGGTCAGGTGGGCAGAAAAGTGGCAAATGGAATTCAATCCAGAGAAATGTGAGATAATGCATTTGGGGATGGCAAACAAGGCAAGGGAGTACACAATAAATGGGAGGATACTGAGAGGTGTAGAGGAAGTGAGGGACCTTAGAGTGCTTGTCCACAGATCCCTGAAGGTAGCAGAACAGGTAGATAAGGCGGTTAAGAAGGCATATGGAATGCTTTCCCTAGCCAAGGCATAGAATGCAAGAGCAGGGAGGTTATGCTGGAACTGTATAAAACACTAGTTAGGTCACAGCTTGAGTACAGCGTACAGTTCTGGTCACCACATTACAGGAAAGATAAGATTGCACTGGAGAGGGTACAAAGGAGGTTTACGAGGATGTTGCCAGGGCTGGAGAATTTTAGCCATGAGAAAAAATTGGGTAGGTTGGGGTTGTTTTCTTTGGAACAAAGAAGGCTGAGGGTTGATTTAATTGAGGTGTACACAATTATGAGGGGCCGAGATAGAGTGGATAGGAAGGACCTATTTCCCTTAGCAGAGAGGTCAATAACCAGGGAGCATAGATTTAAAGTGATTGGTAGAAGGATTAGAGGGGAGCTGAGGAATTTTTTTTTCACCCAGAGAGTGGTGGGGGTCTGGAACTCACTGCCTGAAAGGGTGGCAGAGGCAGAAACCCTCAACTCATTTAAAAAGTACCTGGATGTGCACCTGAAGTGCCTACAGGGCTACGGACCAAGTGCTGGAAAGTGGGATTAGGCTGGGTGGCTCATTTTCGGTCGGCGCGGACACGGTGGGCCGAATGGCCTCCCTCTGTGCCGTAAATTTTCTATCATTCTATGATTCTATAAGTTCAGTGCTTTCAACTGTCAAGTGGCGTCTCTGACCAACTGCACCACGAGACGCATCCACTGCTCCACACACTAAACCCCCCAACACCCACATACCAACAAACTCTTTCCATCAGAACTCAACTCTTCTAATCAGGTGCTTCCTCTCACCCTCACACATTATCACTGTTGCAAGCCGCCCACCCACAACTCACAGGCCACACAAACTGGCAGTTATTCAACCATGACAGGCACATCACCGAATCTTTTACCACGGGGCCATGCCGGTGTTTGTTCTCCACACGAACCTCCTTCCATCCTACCTCATCAAACCCTATCAACATATCCTTCTATTCCTTTCTCCCTCTTGTACCTATCTAGCTTCCCCTTAAATGCATGCGGTAGCAAGTTCCATATTCTAACCACTCTCTGGTTAAAGAAGTATCTCCTGAATTCCCTATTGGATTAATTGGAGACGATCTTATATTTATGGCCCCCTAGTTTTGGTCTCCTCCACAAGTGGAAACATCTTCTCTACATCTGCCCTATCGAACCCCTTCCTAATTTGAAAGATCTCTATCAGGTCACCCCTCAGCCTTCTATTTTCTGGAGAAAAGAGCCCCAGCCTGTTCAGTCTTTCCTGATAGTTGTACCCTCCCAGTTCTGGTATCCTAGTAAATCTTTTTCGCACCTTCTCCAGCGCCTCTATATCCTTTTTATAATTTGGATTTCGTAATAAAGCTTCAAGTGAAGTCAAAGGAAGTAAAAATCGGGAGAGACGGGTGGCCGACTCGCTATTACCTGTTTTACATTGTCGCACAATGTTAAGATCTACCCCCTGATTCTTCCCTCCCCTGTGAAGGCAGGGTAGAGCTGGGCTTGAACCCGCTCCTGCCTCTACACCATGACACTCGATGTTACTGGGCAAGTGCTGAGCTTAGCTTGTCATATTTTATTCAGTAGATTGATTTGTCTCCCACCCAAGATAACAGGGCACCAAATAATAACAAACCATGGAAGTGTATGTGGCACCTCTGTTGTTCAGCAATGCCTCGATTTTAAAATTCTCATCCTTGTGTTCAAATCTCTCCATGGACTCGCCCCCCTCCCTATTTCTGTAACCTCCTCCAGCCCTTCAACCCGCCAAGATCTCTGCCCTCCTCCAATTCTGGCCTCTTACGCATCCCCAATTTCCTTCACTCCATGATTGGTGGCCGTGCCTTCAGCTGCCTCAGTCCTAAGCTCTGGAAATCTCTCCCTAAACCTCTCCTCCTCTCTACCTCTCTCTCCTCCTTTAAGATGCTCCTTAAAACCTACTTCTTTGACCAAGCTTTTGGTCATCTGTCCTAATATCTCTTTATGTGGCTCAGTGCCAAACTCTGTCTGATAACACTCCTATGAAGCACCTTGGAACGATTTACCACATTACTGTGTTAAAGGTGCTATATAAATGCAAGTTGTTGTTGGTGTACCAGACATGACTATTCCAATGCTCTCAAGGCCAACCTCCCATCCTCCACTCTCCATCATCTGCAGCTCACCTAAAACCTCATCTGTCCATCACCTATCGTGCTCTATCTCTCTTTCTCTCTCTCTCTCTTCTACATCACTCTTTTCCTCTTGCTCTGCTCTCTGACTCTCGATCTCACTCTCTCTTCTCTGCCACCTCTCTCATGCTCTCTCTCTCGGCTACCTCATTCTCTGCTTCTCGCTCTGCTCTTTGACTCTCTCTCTGCCATCTCTCTCGTGCTCTCTCTTTTTCTCTCTCTTTCTCTCTCTCTGCTACCTCACTCTCTGCCTCTGATTCTCATTCTCTCACACTCTTTCTGTCACCTCTCTCGTGCTCTCTCTCTCTGCTACCTGCCTCTCTGACTCTCACTCTGCTCTTTGACTCTCTTATTCTCTCACACTCTCTCTGCCACCTATCTCATGCTCTCCCTCTCTCTCTGCTAACTTGCTCTCTGACTCTCTTGTTCTCACTCGTCTGTCACCTCTCTCGTGCACTTTCTCTCTTTCTCTCTCTCTGCTACCTCATTCTCTGCCTCTTGCTCTGCTTTCTGACTCTTGTTCTCTCGTGTTCTCTCTTTCTCTCTCCCTCCCTCTCTCTCTCTCTCTGCTACCTCACTCCCAGCCTCTTACTCTGCTCTCTGACTCTCTTGTTCACACTCTCTCTCTGCTCTCCGCTCTCTGCTCTCTCCCTGTGTCTTCTCATACACCCCCGGTCACTCTACCTGTCCTTTTCTCTAGTCTATCTCATTCTCCCCTACTTTTTCTGTCTCCACTTTCTCTTCCTTGCTCTCCGCGCTCCCTCTCTGCGCTCTTTCTGTCTTTCTTTCTTGATGCTTTGCAATAATTGCATGGGAACAGCAACACTTTTTACGTTGCAGTGCATGGGAGTGTCACACACACTCCCAAAGGATCGGAATGGATTTAATAACAGAAACATTTCATCTGTAGCACTGCACCAGGACACTCACCTAAAGAGTTTCCTGGACTCAAGACTTTAATGAAGTCGAACCCACCAGTTTAGTTCATAGCACTGGATAATGACTGCCTGACAGCAGGCTACAAGGGTGTCAATCAAACCAGTGAACTGGATGAGGTCTCAGACTAGGAAAGTGAAACTTGCGGTTGAATTATGACCTTCACAGCTGATGATTTATTATGGTTCAAGCCTACGTCCTGAACACTCCACTTGGCCTCTATTCCCCCCCACCCCCTCAATTTTCATCAGTCATCTGCTAAGGATGCTGGGGGTGAAACTGACCCTTGGTGTCCCTGTTTTCCAGGCAGAAAACGGGGACAAAAAGGACCTTCATCTCCCCCTCCAATCTGGCGCGCTGATCTTTGGATTGCAGCATTATCCAGCCATAAAATTACTTCTTCGGAGCACACCAAGCAAGCAAGGTCTGAGCACATAAAGGGACTAGTACAGAAACTAGGGACAGCTTCTTTACTCAAAGGTTGGTAAATGCTTGGAATAAACTGCCAAGGAACATAATGGAGGTAAAAGCGCAGTGTTGAGTCGGTCTGTACGATGATGTTGCCGCACAGATTCATATGAAATTCTTCAGTCCACTATTTGAACGAAGGCGTTACCCTGGTTATATTAATGATCTCTGGTAAAGTAGTGGACAGAGGAATTTCATATGAACGTGTTCACAGCATGAATTCAACCCACCCGGAGTCAGTCAAAACACAACTAGCTGCCATGATGGGAAATTTAGGGAACCAGAGGGATGGACTTCAATAATAATGAAGTTAGGGTACTAGAGGGATGGGCTTCAGTGGGAGAGGTATGGTACTAGAGGAATGGGCCTCAGTCGGAGAGAAAGGGTACTGGAGGGATGGGCTTCAATGGGAGAGAAAGGGTACTGGAGGGATGGGCTTCAATGGGAGAGTTAGGGTACTAGAGGGATGGGCTTCAACGGGACAGTTAGGGTACTAGAGGGATGGGCTTCAGTCGGAGAGATAGGGTACTGGAGGGATGGGCTTCAATGGGAGAGTTAGGGTACTAGAGGGATGGGCTTCAGTGGAAGAGTTAGATGGCCTGAGTGACTTTTTCATCCCTGGTTTTTCATATGCTGTTACAAACGACTGAAGCTGTTATGCAGTTGTTATTGATGATGTGCGTCTGTTTCATATTTGTCTGGTTCATGTGTGTTTGAGACTGTATCCAAGAATGTGAACTCTGACTCTGTGAGCGCGACTGCACCACATGACCTCGACACACTGCACTTTCTTCATTGGGGACCAAGCTTGGCTCCTACTCAAAAGCACCAGCACAATGTTTCCACAATTGTAACACACACTGCGAAGGTGAAAGGGCGACCGTCCGGTGATACAGTGATTAGTTGGGATGTTATGTAACACCAAGCCTGTCAAATCTCACTCTTATATCTTCCTCCATTCACCAATATTAGTGGAAAGTGTAGATCTGATTGTAGAGCAGTGAGCATCAGGGAAATAACCTTTTCAAATAAAGGGAAATATCGCTCCTGGTGTGATCTTCACTCCTTTTGTTTGCTTAGTGGACGACTGCCCTATTTGGCGTGATGCTGAATCACACACAGTTCCCGGCCTCTGCTATTAGTGTGCAGGGGGTTCCAGTTTGGGGCAGAATCTCCATCTGCCCCAAACATGGTCCCCAAAATCAAGATGGGGTGCAGCCGTGTGGGGGGTGGGGTATATAACTCCGAGGCTGGGAATTTCATTGGTCCTTCCCTGGGTTCTGCTGGGTGGTCAGTATGTCGGGAGAAAGAAGGTGGACTGACTCCAGGCTGGGAGGTATGGTGTTCAGACCTGGATCTTTGGAGCCCCGAAGATCACTGCCTGCCTTCTATGTCTGAAGAGCCCTTTAAAAAATGTCATTTAATACCACGGCTGCCATGGAATTAATGAGCAGCTGGTCACTGCCTCCCACCACCACCCCCCCACCCCTCCCACAACCCTGCAAAGGACCTCCCTGTGACCTCTGGATACCCTGGCAGGATCAGTGGCACAGTTTCCTGGTGGGCTGATCCAAGCATTTACACCTGGATCAGAGGCCTGTGCACTTTTGTGGCCAAGATAGGCTAATGTTTCAGGTGGGGCCTTTCACCATGGTGAGGCTGGAGGAGTCCCTTTATTGGCTGACCAACAAAGAGGGCGGGCGGGGCGGTCAGGAGGAAGGGGAGAACAACTAATGAAGGTCAAGAGTTGAAATACGCTAACTACCTTCACCAAGGGGCAGCTAACATGATAATAGCCTGGACAGTGAACTTTGGTACTAGACAGATGTTGTCCATGGTCATTAGTGATTTGATGGGACATTGAACGAAAGGAGACACAGTCTCAGGATATTAGGTGAAATGCCACAAGCTTCTTTATTATTCAGACCCAGTCGATTGTGGCAGGTTTGGATCTTTATTTCTCCTCATCTCTTCCTCTGAAGCCTCTGGATTTTGCTGGTAAACAATTTCACTAACACTGTGGTGAAGCTACTAGAATCTGCCATTAGGGATAGAGTGACTGAGCACTTGAACAAATATGAGCTGATCAGAGAGAGCCAGCAGGGCTTTGTTAAGGGTAATTCGTGTGTGACAAATCTAGCTGAATTTTTTGACGTAGACAAGGGAGTATCTTTCCATGTTATCAATATGGACTTCCAAAAGGCATTCGATAAGGTTCCACACAAAAGATTAACCAGAATGACACCGGGGCTTAGAGGGTTAAATTACGAGGATGTTGCATAAACTTGACTTGTATTCCCTTGGGTATAAGAGATTGAGGGTGATCTGAATGGCCTACTCCTGTTCCTATGATTGCTCTCTGGCACCTCACTCAGTCTAGACAATGAAAGCGCCAGGGTTCAGAGGTGTATCACAGCCAAGTCCAATCCATTCCTCAACCAATGTTCATAAAGGGTCACTGGATAGCAATGAGAGCTGGAATCCACCTGATTGCTCTGCCCCTCAACGTGGAGATGCTGAGGCCAAGTGTTGTGCCCCTACTGCCCGCCCGGATGAGATCAGCTGACTTAGCACCGATCGGGAACATGCCTGGTTTGTATGAAAGAAAGAAAGACTTGCATTTATATAGCGTCTTTCAAAACTTCAAAACGTTCCAAAGTGCTTTACAGCCAATGAAGCACTTTTGAAGTGTAGTCACTATTGTAAGGTTGGAAACACGGCAGCTAATTTGCTCACAGCAAGGTCCCACAAACAGCAATGTGACAGTGACCAGATAATCTATTTTAGTGTTGTAGGTTGAGGGATAAATATTGGGCAGGACACCGGGGAGAACTCCCCTGCCCTTCTTCGAAATAATGCCATGGGATCTTTTATGTCCACCTGAGAGGGCATACGGGGCCTCGGTTTAACGTCTCATCGAAAAGACGCCACCTCCGACAGTACAGCACTCCCTCAGTACTGCACTGGGAATGTTGGCCTGGATTTTGTGCTCAAGTCTCTGGCTCATTGACAGAGTTTATCTGAAACAGTTTTCCCTGCCAGTCTCCCTCGGCAGGTTTACTGTTCTTCTGAGAAAGCCTTGGAAAGCTAACGTAGCAATTTAAGGAAAGTCGATTTGTTCATCACATTAAAGCTGCGTGTTGCCCACTTTCTAATGTGGCCAAATCAGTAACTATCACCTGGCAGTTAATCATTAAGAATGCCAAAACAAGGGGCCAATTAAAATTTATGACTTGTTTTTGTGAGCTCAGAAAGTTGGTAATTGAAAATCTCTTTATCGAGCCTTGTATCTATTGATTCACCATGGTTCCCGTGAAGCATTGCGACAGTCTTGAGCTTCTTGCCCTCCGCACAGCAGAGATTTAATGCTAAAAGGGACCCGACCCGTTGGATTTGATCCCAAAACCTCCATCAGCAGATTGTGTGAAAATAAAAATGAGCCAACAGATTCTGATAGTTTCAACTTTTGGTTAAACAATCCTTTGAAAGAAAGAAAGACTTGCATTTCTTCAGCGCATTTCAGGACCTCAGGACGTCCCAAAGCGCTTTTCAGTCAATGCAGTAATTTTGAAGTGTGGTCACTGTTGTAATGAAGGAAACGCGGCAGCTAAATTGCACACAGCAAGATCCCACAAACAGCAGTGCGATAAATGACCAGATGGTCTGTTTTTAGTGATGTTGTATAAGGGATAAATATTGGCCAGGACACTGGGGAGAACTCCCCTGCTCGTCTTCAAAATAGGGCCACGGGATCTTTTGCGTCCACCCAAGGGGGCAGATGGGGCCTCAGTTTAACGTCTCATCCGAAAGGGAGGGGGTGGGGGGAGTCCTCACTATCCAGCCTTAAACAGCAATACCGAGAAAAGCAGCAGGTCAAATCAGCTGCTTCTCCTCCCCGACTACCGACCTTAGTTAAACCCTTTCAGGGGTATGGTCACCAAAAGGAGAACTATCTATTGACATCAAACGTAAATGATGTCATTGCTACTTTCAGCCTCGAGAGACCATCATCACTTTACAGGGCGACAACGACATTTGTTTTTTTCTTGGAAGGGAATTTCATTTCTGCTTGGTTTTCTCTCCTCCTTCCTCTTCCTCCATTGAGAGTGTCAGTTGTGACTCAGAGGTCGTGGGTTAAAGTCCCACACCAGGCACGTGGGCACATAATCTAAGCTGACACTCCAGTGCCAGTACTGAGGGAGTGCTGCACTGTCGGAAGTGCTGTCTTTAGAATGAGACGTTAACCTGAGGCCCCGTCTGCCCTCTCAGTTGGACGTAAAAGATCCCATGGCACTATTTCAAAGAAGAGCAGGGGAGTTGTCCTTGGTGTCCTGGGCCGATATTTATCCCTCAACCAAAAACAAGGCCGGAAATCTGAAATAAAATCAGAAAATGCTGGAAAAGCTCAGCAAGTGAGGCAGCATCTGTGGAGAAAGAAACAGAGTTAACGTTTCAGGTCAAAGATCTTTTATCAGAACTGGACGATGTTAAAGTTTTTAAACAAGTCCAGAGCCAGGGAAAGGAGGGGGAGGGGAGGAAAGAACAAAAGGGAAGGCCTGTGATAGGGTGGAGGGCAGGAGTGATTAAATGACAAAAGGGATGATGGTGCAAGGCACGGAGGGTGGGAATGGGACAAGATAAGAAACAAAAGATTGGTCAGGAGTGGCTGTAAATGGCAGCAGCAGAACCATTACCAGCACTTGCTGCCCGAAAGAAATGGGAGCAGTGGTTATGATCTGAATTATATATCACTAAAAGTAGCTTATCTGGTCATTATCTCATTGCTGTTTGTGGGATCTTGCTGTGTACAAATTGGCTGTCGCGTTTCCCTACATTACAACAGTGACTACACTTCAAAAGTACTTCATTGGCTGTAAAGCGCTTTGGGACTTCTTAAGGTCATGAAAGGCGCTGTATAAATGCAAGTTCTTTTCTTTCATACAAGACACAGAAATGCAGGCCATGCTCTGTGATTAATATAGCACAGCCAGTTACCCAATCACCCACACAACAAGGGTGAAATCGGTCTTGCGTGAGAGTGTAAAACAGGCGACAGCGTATCGGCAGCCCCATATCGCTCTGCCGCCCAAGAGCGGTTTCACCCCCGATGTCCTTCAAAGTGGTACGAAGACCTATCTGTGGGGGGGGTGCTGGACGGTGCAGTGGGATGGCACAGTCCCTGGAACGTTCATCGTCGGCAGGGATGTAAAAACGGGTGATGTTGGATCGGCAGCCCGTCACACACCCTATCCGATCTTCTTTCCCCATTAAGGAAAATCGGGCGGGGCATCCAATGGACAGCTGATCCCATAGTGCCTGTTTTACATCCTGGCTAAAGTTGAAAGTTCGACCCATTGCCTTTTGACCTCTGGCACCTGGCAATGAAAGGCCACAGAGTGTATAAAATAAGACTCCACCTGGTTCCCTGTTGATACGTACCCCCAAAAAAGTCTTTAATTTGGCACTAATTTCATTCAGGTGACGTGTGAATTATAGCCATTTTGTGCAGCCTGGACCCTTTCCATTGTCTATTTGACCCGTAATTTCCTTAGAACAACCGATTCCATTGAGTTCCAGGGCAAGGTTGGAAAAGAGGCTCAGCTAGTGCTAACTTTTTATTTTCCCCCTCGACACAGAGGACTTGTCAGTGAAGGCATCAAAGTTCATGTACATCAAACGGACTTGATGTTAATTTGAAATGTTTCTTGTTGAGAAAGAGAGATGTTATTCATTTCACCTGTCACTGTGACTCACCACAGCCCAGCTGCAGTGTCTGCCTCAGTACCTCAGAATCATTGCTCCCTGCAGGGAAACTGTTAGACTGCTGGGAAAACATCCCACCGTTTGACGATTCTGACCAGCGTTACATTAATGTGTTTGAGCCGATGATAATCGATACTGTTACCCAATGGCATTTGCGGTTTTATCTTTCCCCTGTTTGAGAGACAAAAATTAGGAAAATTTCAGAAGTGATTGGGCATTCACACCATAAATAAAACCCAATTAAGTGAAGGACACCCCTCCTCCCTTTAGTCTAGACCTCTATGGCCTCGCTCCTCCCTATCTCAGTAACCTCTTCCAGCCCTACAACCCTCCGAGATCTCTGCGCTCCTCCAATTCTGGCCTCTTGTGCATCCCAGATTTCCTTTGCCGTGCTATCGGCGGCCATGCCTTCAGCTGCCTAGGCCTTAAGCTCTGGAATTCCCTTCCTAAACCTCTCTACCTCTCTTCTCCTTTAAGACGTTCCTTAAAACCTACCTCTTTGATCAAGCTTTTGGTCACCTGCCCTATTATCTCCTTATGTGGTTCGATGGTAAAATTTGTTTGATAACGCTCCTGTGAGGTGCCTTGAGACATTTTACAACGTTAAAAGCACTATATAAATGCAAATTGTTCTTGTTACCTTATGTTTCACTATTAACAGATCATTTACTTAAAGGGTTAGACTGTGATGGCTCAGTTGGTTAGAGCAGTGATTAGCTGACTACATGTAGTCCTGGAAGATCTCAGGCACAACCTCCTCCCTCTAGTACTAGAGGGCATAGTTGCAGGATAAGGGGTTGGCCATTTAACACTGAGATGAGGAGGAATTTCTTCACTCAGAGGGTTGTGAGTCTTTGGAATGCTCTACCCCGGCACTCTTTTCTTTTAATTAAACAAAAAGGCTCTTTATTGCCTTGAATGGTGCAAGTGATAATCCTGGGATCTGCAGCGAGACAGAGGGCTGTGGATGCTGAGTCGTTGAGTATATTCAAGGCTGAGATGGATAGATTTTTAGACTCTAGGGGAATCAAGGGATATGGGGATCGGGCGGGAAAGTGGAGTTGAGCTCGAAGATCAGCCATGATCTGATTGAATGGCGGAGCAGGCTCAAGGTGCCAAATGGCCCACTCCTGCTCCTATTTCTTATGTTCTTATGTCCCACCCCAGCCTGTGCTGAGTTCGCTGACCCCAGACAGGTCAGCAGTAGGGATGCTCTGGGTTAAGGAAGGGGGAACATCATCTCGGGTTGCTGCTCCCCATCACAAGCTAATGAGCCCAGCTTTGATGCCCACCTCTTTTCTCCATTTTGTAATGCTGGTTGATGACAGGCTTAGGCTCAGTTATGATGGCACATGGGGTTGAATAGCCTACCAATACTCTCACTCTGGTCTCGAATGTGAGGAAAGAGGGTGAGGAAAGAGGCACAGAGGTTCCTGTTGGAACCCTACCTCAGGAAGGGGATCACCTTTAGGAGTTGAGCAGCACAGAGAAAACTGGTAATCATTGATTTTTTAATGACTTATCGAAGGAAGTTTTGGGGAGTGGGATGATCACTTTGGTTCTCCCCCAATGCTCATTTGGAAAGAAACGTGGAGGTAAAATTTCATCTACACCACCGAGGCAGGGTTGCCAACTCTGTTTGGACATATTCCTGGAGGTGTCATCACATGATCGCCTGCATCCAACTGCCCCGCCTCCACACACCCGTCATGGGTCACCCGGCATGTCCATCCTCGCGGTGCCCCGCCTTCCCACGGCCAATTGGAAAGCGAGTAGAGTCTTCATTACCCGATTGGCTGATTCTTGTCTGTCAGTCAAACAACTGTTTTTTCCATCCCCAATAGTTTTAATAACGAATAGACAAAAGTGTTCAAAGAAAGTTGGAAAAAAAAACCCGCAATTTTTTATTGCCCTTATGATTTTTCTCCTGGGTTTGCTCGCAACAGTGTCCTGGGGATTAGACTTTAATTCCTGGAGACTCCAGGGCAATCCTGGAGGGTTGTCAATGTGGAAAACTTAATTACCTACTATACACAATGCATTAACTCCAAACACTTATTTTCAGACAAATAAGAATTTATTAAGAAACTTGTACAAGTTGGAAGGTAGCTCAAGCAACGGTTGAGACTACGCCTTCAATTCAAACAAAGAAACGGTTATCTTTTATACACTTAGTTCAGTAATGTCTGTCTATCATTGAATATGGGCGTACATGTACACTCTCAGTGGTCAAGTGGTTCGTCAATCAAAAAATAGGGAACCCACCCTCTGACATCCATAGCTCATTCCTGCTTTGGCACGTAGGCTTGACAGGCATGAGAGAACACTAACTCCCTAAATTCCGAGCTGGTTAATCACAGAGCTGAAGTCAGAATCAAGGCTACATGGCCTCTCAAGAAGCTGTATTCTCATTATATTATAAGCCAGCAATACCCTTATCTACATGGGGGGAGGGGGGGAGGCCAGACAGTACCAAGCACCTGGACAGCCAACTTAATTATCAACGTACTAAGGACAATTGTGTCTTTCTGTGTGTGTGTGTGAGAAATTGTAACTACCCTATGTATGGGAGTCAAGGAGTTAACATTGGTCAAATACCCATCATGCTTTTCTCTTTTATGGTCAAGTGACTGTTCATCAAGTGACTGTTCATGTATTTCTACATTAATGTGGTCTTTATAGTTTTCCACAGCAACCAACCTTACCCCTGGATGTTAATCTAATGGAGAATATTGAAACTGACCATTGTCGAACGTGCTTGATTTTCATCCCATTTTAATCGAGCAGTGATTAGCTGACTACATGTAGTCCTGTTCTACAGTTCAGTTAGATTGCCACCCAAGGCAATGAGGATGAAAATCTACCCTGTGGTCTTTTTGTTTTTAAATAGTTGCTAGGCAACACCAGATTATCCTAACCCCATCCTCCCCGCCACTAGAATATCAAGCTGCTCTGAGCAGTACGTGACCCCCTCCTCCAATATATCCCCCTCTTACTGCCACCTGATGAAGTGTGCGGTGACTTCACAAAATATATACGGACGCACTCTTTTCTTTTAATTAAACAAAAGGCCCTTTATTGCCTCGAATGGTGCAAGTGATAATCCGGGGATCTGCAGCGGGAAAGGTCGAGTGAAGTTGCTCCCTGTTTTTTGTTTGTTATAATTCATCTTCCGCATGTTCAAGCAGAGAAAACCTTCAGGCACTGCATTACCTGGAGTGCCGATGTCCCTCTTAATGACTGGTTGTTATCTAAGCTTATTGGGGCTCCTGTCAGAGAGTAACAACTAACACTGATAGTACTAAATACATGCTCTGAGTCACAGTAATGTGCACTGATTAAAGTGGTTGTTAGTTGTTGCAGTTTTACAATTCAGCTGAAATGGTTCTTCCCCATCGCACCTGTCATCTTCTTACAAGGGAACAAAGAATGAATTTTCTTATAAGATCCATTTCCTCAGTAGCCTTCAATTAAACGGCAGCCTTGAAATTACTGTCTGCAATCTGAGCTTATGACTTTCCACTGCTTGCTTCGACTAAAGGAGCTGAGCAGCTTCTACAACAACTTACATTTATGTAGCGCCTTGAATGCAGTAAAATAACCCACGGCTCTTCACAGGAGCGTAATCAAACAAAATTTGACATCGAGCCACATAAGGAGACATTAGGACAGCTTGGTCACAGGGGTGAGTTTTTAAGGAGCGTCTTAAAGGAGGAGAGAGAGAGAGGTAGTGAAGTGGAGAGGTTTAGGGAGGGAATTCCAGAGCTGAGAGCCTGGGCAGCTGAAAGCACGGCCGCCAATGGTGGAGCGATTAAAATTGGGGATACGCAAGGGCCCAGAATTGGAGGAGCAGGCCAGAATTAAGGGAAGTTGGCATCTTTTAAACAGGGTTTAGTGCCTTTGTTAATGGAGTAAGACAGACTCTGGGTTAGGCTTCTGTCTGCTGATATCATCAAGAGTAACTTCCAGCCTTAGGTTGGGAAAACTCTTTCCGAAGTGTGGTAAATTCTGTCTTCTGTGTGCAGGTTAAAAATGATGTGGAGATGCCGGTGATGGACTGGGGTGGACAAACGTAAGGAGTCTTACAACACCAGGTTATAGTCCAACGGTTTTATTGGAAAGCCTCCGAAAGCTTGTGATTTCAAATAAAGCTGTTGGACTATGACCTGGTGTTGTAAGACTCCTTACAGGTTAAAAATAGTTTTTAAGCGGACGTATTTTTCTCGCTGTCTATTTCTTTTTGGATCTCTGCCTCTCTCTGCCCTTCTCTTTTGAGGGTTTAATTCCCTCTGCCTTATTTTTACTACACTGGCATGCACGGTCTCCTATGTTTTGATGTGGACTTCAACCCATTTATTTGATAGAGGTTTACGGCCGAGTCAGATAGCGCAGAGAGGAGTCTGACAAGATTCCGTTAACCAAATGGCACCCAGCGGGAATTAAACCCCTTCAAGACTTTATCTCTGCCTGTATCCACTTGTCTATTTGAATCATCTGTTTCTTTCTCTGTCTCATCCCCCACTTCCTTTTCTCTGCGTCTCTTTCCACATTTTGCGTCTCTGCATCTCGTTCTGTCTCTCTTCCACGTAATTTTCTCTGTGTCTCTGTCTTTGTCACTGGGTCTCTCCCCTGGTCCTTTTTCTGTGTGTTCTCCCTTTTCTGCTCTGTACCTATATCTCTGCAGGTCTCTCTGTCTGTGTGTCTCTGAGGGGGTCGGAGAGGAATCTTACAGATTTTTCCCCCCCTAATTGGCCTTGGGTTTTTATCTGTTTCTTTCCTCTCCCAGGAGAATACATGACTGTTGCTGGGTAGGGGGCATTCTAATCAAGATGCTCCAGTCTTTTCCTGTCCACCATTTTCATAGGTTCATATTTTCTTTGGTTCTGCCTCTCTCTCTCTCTCTATCGTGAATTTATTGATCCACATGTACAGCAAGGAGTTGCACCTGGAGAGACAAAAGAGGCTGGGATTGTTCTCCTTAGAGGAAGGTTAAGGGGAGATTTAATAGAGGTGTTCAAAATTATGAGGGGGTTTTGATAGAGTAAATGAGGATAAACTTTTTCCACTGGCAGGAGTGTCGGTAACCAAAGGACACGGATTTAAGGTGATTGACTAAAGAGCCGGGGGGGGGGGAGATGAGGAGAATTTTTTTTATGCAGCGAGTTGTTATGATCTGGAATGCGCTGCCTGATAGAGTAGTGGAAACAGATTCAATAATAGCATTCAAAAGGGAATTGGATAAATACTTGAAGGGGAGAAAATTTGCAAGGCTACGGGGAAAGAGCAGGGGGAGTGGGACTAAATTGGACACCTCTTTCAAAGAGCCGGCACAGGCACGATGGGCCAAATGGCCGCCTCCTGTGCAGCATCATTCTATGGTTCTATGATTCTATGAAGAGAAATCAGATTAAAGATCTGGTCACAACACCTCAGTGCCGATCCTCCAACCCCCAGCTCCCTTTGGGTGCGGCTCGTTGCAGGGATCACTACAATTTACCCTTCTGTCCTTTTCCACGTGACTCCATCCTACCACTCTCTTCCCCGACACACACTGACTCGTCCGATGCAGCTGCTCCCCTGCAGGAGCAGAACAAATTCCGAGAAACCGTTCCAATTGATTCCTTTCAGGAAAAGCACTCGAATGCTGAGTGCTCTCATCTTCTTCCTTTTTAATCATTAAATAAAGCTCTTGGTAATTTTCTTTTTTTTTTGGACTTGTTTGTTGTTTGCCTGCTGAGAGTTTTGTAAAATTAATTTGAGCTCCCTTTATTGCAGTGAGTAGAATTGTGAAATGGAGGGTGTGTGTGATGCCTTGTTATCAGGCATGTGCTGGACTAATGCTCTTTGTAATTACCCTCTCCAAATGGATTTCACAGTGTGGTAAAGATTGCCAATTGTCTCTTCTAAAGCAAAGCTTCGTAAATATTCCTCAGATAATGTAAAGTTTTTTCGGGGGAGCAGCCCGTTGCTTTTCATATATCACACCTCTCGTAAGTGTCGTTACTGTCACGTGCCGGCTTGGCTCAGTAAGTCGCACTCTCACCGTTTGAGTCAGGTGGGTTGTGGTTTCAACCCCCACTCCAGGACCTGAGTACATAAACTAAGTGAAAAGTCGGGCTGGGTTTTGGGCAGGTGGGTTTCGAGGTGGTTTGGAAACTCGCTGCTGCAGAAATTAGGCCCGGGTTAATTTAACGCCCAGGCCTCATTAACATTCTGCCGGCCAGTGGATGTTAATGAGCCTTCTGGTACATTGTCCAAATGATCTTACCTCATAACGTGACAGTGAGGGTTAGCTGGTTATTCTACCATGGGGGACGTCACAGCTGAGCTCCATCCTGTCCTCACGTAACTTGGTGGTGGAAGCAGATTCAATAGTAACTTTCAAAAGGGAACTGGATAAATACTTCAAGAGAAAAAAATTTGCAGGGCCATGGGGGAAAGAACGGGGGAGAGTGGGACTAACTGGATAGCTCTTTCAAAGAGCCAGCATAGGCATGATGGGCTGAATGGCCTCCATCTGTGCTGTATGATACTATGATTTTAACATCCTCACACGCATGCTTTTATGCAGTAATCACTGGTAAACACTCAGCGGTGCGAACCCTGGCTGGTTTTCTCCTCCCTAACCCAATGGCCCGGGTGGCTAAGACCATAACAGATAGGAGCAGGAGTAGGCCATTCGGCCCCTCGAGCCTGCTCCGCCATTTAATGAGATCATGGCTGATCTGATTTTTACCTCAACTCCACTCTCCCGCCCTTTCCCCATATCCTTTGACTCCCTTGCTGATCAAAAATTTGTCTAACTCAGCCTTGAATGTATTCAATGACTCAAACTCCACAGCTTTTTTGGGGTAAAGAATTCCAAAAATTCACGACCCTCTGGGAGAAGAAATTCCTCCTCATTTCTGTCTTAAACGGGTGACTCCTTATTCTGAGATTATGCCCCCTAGTTTTAGATTCCCCCATGAGGGGTAACATCCTCTCAGCATCTCCCCTATCGAGTCCCCTCAGAATCTTGTATGTTTCAATAAGATCTCCTCTCATTCTTCTAAACTCCAATGAGTATAGACCCAACCTGTTCAGTCTTTCCTCATAAGACAACCCTTCCATACCCGGAATCAACCTCGTGAACCTTCTCTGAACTGCCTCCAATGCAAGTATGTCCTTCCTTAAATAAGGGCACCAGAACTGTACGCAGTACTCCAGGTGTGGTCTCACCAGCACCCTGTACAGTTGTAGCATGACTTCCCTGCTTTTGTACTCCATCCCCCTAGAGATAAAGGCCAATATTCCGTTTGCCTTCCAGGTAACCTGCTGCACCTGTATGTTGACTTTTTGTGTTTCATGTATGAGGACACCCAGATCCCTCTGTATCACAGCATTTTGTAGTATTTCTCCATTCAAATAATATTTTGCTTTTTTACTTTTCCTCCCAAAGTGGATGATTCACATTTTCCCACATTATATTCCATCTGCCAATTTTTTGCCCATTCGCTTAACCTGTCAATATCCCTTTGCAGACACTTTGGGGTCGATTTTAGGATGGCCGAGTGGGTGCGTTGGGGGCGGGGGGCTTGTAAAATCGGGGAATCCGGGAAGGGGTCCGGTGCCTGGCTCCAATCCGCCCACTTCTGGGTTCCCCAATGACGCGTTCGGGTGCGTGCGCAACTTCCGCGTGCAGGACTCCCACCGGCAATTAAAGCCGGCGGGATGACAAATTAAATATTTACTTACAGACCTCATTGACAGGAGATTTTGTCAGAGGTGCAATTTTCATGGATCCTCAGCGTGTTTCCCATTGGAGCAGACGTGTTTCAGTCAGCAGCCAGTGGGAGATGCAAAGGATTTTTTGACAGTTGGGGCGAATACCTCATTTATTACAGCAGGGCACTCTGTCACTTCAGACAAAGTTTTGGCTGCAACACTTTTGTCTTTCCACTCAAAATTATTAATTTATACCCTAAACTCTGCTGTGCAAACACATTTACCTACTTTGCGGACCCCCTCAAACTCACACCGTCAGGATGGGGGGGCGCCATGGCTGCATTCATCACTTCATCCGAGGACGAGCAACATCACCAGCCTCGCCAGGCACGCCGTCCACCTCCGCCACATGGAGCTGCACAACACAGTGCTGCACCACAGCCACCTGCACAAAATAGTCGTGGAACTACACATACACCCACTGTAGGGTGACCCAATGGGTGGCATCAAGTGTGGGTTTTCATGGAGAACCTCATGAATGGGACTTATTGCACAGCCAGTCAAGAATGGCCAAGACGTGGCAGTCGTGGTGACAATATAATATTTAATGTGAGTTGTTGAACCAAAATCAAATATAAATAAAAAACATGACAAACCGTCAAACACCCTTGTGCATCCCCCTTGTGCTCACGGAACCTTTGCCTTACGCTTCCTACTACTCATACGTGATGCATCCCCTGTGGCTGCAGCAGAGGTAGTGGCAGGTTGGGTGAGGGTGACCGTGAAAGAGATGCATCAGAGGGTGAGTATGAGATAGAGCCATGACATTGTATGAGGATTGGGTTGAGTGGTAGTGGTGGGATGAGTACTGGGGAGGTGAGTAAGTGCAGGTCAGTTGAGGATGAGGTTTGAGTGTGTTTTTTTTTATTCGTTCACGGGATGTGGGCGTCGCTGGCAAGGCCGGCATTTATTGCCCATCCCTAATTGCCCTCGAGAAGGTGGTGGTGAGCCGCCTTCTTGAACCGCTGCAGTCCGTGTGGTGACGGTTCTCCCACAGTGCTGTTAGGAAGGGAGTTCCAGGATTTTGACCTAGCGACAATGAAGGAACGGCGATATATTTCCAAGTCGGGATGGTGTGTGACTTGGAGGGGAACGTGCAGGTGGTGTTGTTCCCATGCGCCTGCTGCCCTTGTCCTTCTAGGTGGTAGAGGTCGCGGGTTTGGGAGGTGCTGTCGAAGAAGCCTTGGCGAGTTGCTGCAGTGCATCCTGTGGATGGTGCACACTGCAGCCACAGTGCGCCGGTGGTGAAGGGAGTGAATGTTTAGGGTGGTGGATGGGGTGCCAATCAAGCGGGCTGCTTTATCTTGGATGGTGTCGAGCTTCTTGAGTGTTGTTGGAGCTGCACTCATCCAGACAAGTGGAGAGTATTCCATCACACTCCTGACTTGTGCCTTGTAGATGGTGGAAAGGCTTTGGGGAGTCAGGAGGTGAGTCACTCGCCGCAGAATACCCAGCCTCTGACCTGCTCTAGTAGCCACAGTATTTATATGGCTGGTCCAGTTAAGTTTCTGGTCAATGGTGATCCCCAGGATGTTGATGGTGGGGGATTCGGCGATGGTAATGCCGTTGAATGTCAACGGGAGGTGGTTAGACTCTCTCTTGTTGGAGATGGTCATTGCCTGGCACTTATCTGGCGCGAATGTTACTTGCCACTTATCAGCCCAAGCCTGGATGTTGTCCAGGTCTTGCTGCATGCAGGCTCGGACTGCTTCATTATCTGAGTGGTTGCGAATGGAACTGAGCACTGTGCAGTCATCAGCGAACATCCCCATTTCTGACCTTATGATGGAGGGAAGGTCATTGATGAAGCAGCTGAAGATGGTTGGGCCTAGGACACTGCCCTAAGGAACTCCTGCAGCAATGCCCTGGGGCTGAGATGATTGGCCTCCAACAACCACTACCATCTTCCTTTGTACTAGGTATGACTCCAGCCATGGAGAGTTTTCCCCCTGATTCCCAAACTGAGCATCGGTGAGCAGGTTATTGGTGAGTAAGTGCCGCTTGATAGCACTGTCGACGACACCTTCCATCACTTTGCTGATGATTGAGAGTAGACTGATGGGGCGGTAATTGGCCGGATTGGATTTGTCCTGCTTTTTGTGGACAGGACATACCTGGGCAATTTTCCACATTGTCGGGTGGATGCCAGTGTTGTAGCTGTACTGGAATAGCTTGGCTAGAGACGCAGCTAGTTCTGGAGCACAAGTCTGAGGAGTGATGTGATAAGAGTAGTGTTGGCAGTGCAGAAGGAGTTGTGGGGTGGGGGCGGTGATGTGGAAGATGAAGTGTAGGAGAATGAGGAAGTGTGCTCACTTTGGCTGACCTAGTTAGGTCATTGAAGCGCTTCCTGCACTGTATCCAGGTGCGGGATATGTTGCTGGTGCTGCTGACCTCCTCTGCCGCCTCGAGCCAGGCCTTCTTGGTAACAGAGGCAGGCCATTTCCTCCTGTCCACCGGGTAGAAGATCTCTCTCCACTTCCTCAACCCATCCAGTAAGACATGGAGTGAGGCATCATTAAACCTTAGAGCAGCCTTTCCCCTGGGCTGCTCCATGCTGTAATTTTGGCTGTTTGCCGCAGGAGCAACATTGGAGGACTGCCCCTTTAAATAGGGCTCCTCCATCTGATAGCCTGTGATGCGGGTGCGCAGTCCGCCCACTGCGCAGGTTTCCAATGGGAAACCAGGAAGCCACGGTAAGTGGTTTTAATTTACTCGTGATTGCATGGGGAACCCACCGATTTTACTGGGCGGGCTACGCACACGCCCAGTCGACCCACCCGTTGCCAACCCGTCTCCCTGGTAATATCGGGACCTTTGTGTCCTCATCGCAACTTGCTTTTCCACCTATCTTTGTATCATCAGCAAATTTGGCCACAAGACACTCTGTTCCTTCATCCAAGTCATTGATATATATTGTAAATAGTTGAGGTCACAGCACTGATCCCTGCGGCAACCCACTAGTTACAGATTGCCATTTTAAAAATGACCCTTTTATCCCGACTCTTTGTTTTCTGTTAGTTAGCCAATCCTCTATCCATGCCAGTATATTACCCCCAACACCATGAGCTCTTATCTTGTGCAGTAATCTTTTATGTGGCACCTTATCAAATGCCTTTTGGAAATCCAAATATACTGCATCCATTGGTCCCCCTTTATCCACCCTGCCCGTTACTTCCTCAAAGAACTCTAATAAATTTGTCAGACATGATTTCCCCTTCATAAAACCATGTTAACTCTCCTTGATTGTATTATGAGTCTCCAAATGTCCTGCTACTACTTCCTTAGCATTTTCCCAATGACAGATGTTAGGCTAACTGGTCCATAGTTACCTGCTTTCTGTCTCACTCCCTTCTTGAATAGGGATATTACGTTTGCAGTTTTCCAATCCGCTGGGACCTTTCCAGAATCTGGTGAATTTTGGAAGATTACAACCAATGCATCCACTATCTCTGTAGCCACTTCCTTTAAGACCCTCGGATGCAAGCCATCAGATCCAGGGGACTTGTCAGCCTTTAGACCCATTAGTTTACCGAGTACTTTTTCTCTAGTGATAGTGATTGTTTTTAGTTCCTCCCTCCCCTTTGCCCCTTGATTTTCCACTATTATTAGTCTGTTAGTGCTGTCTTCTACTGTGAAGACAGATATAAAATATCTCTTTAATTCCTCTGCCATTTCCTTGTTTTCCATTATTATTTCCCCAGCGTCATCCTCCAAGGGACCAATGTTTACTTTAGCTACCCTCTTCCTTTTTATTTACTTGTAGAAGCTTTTACTGTCATTTTTTATATTTCTTGCTAGTTTACTCTCACAATTTATTTTCTCCTTCTTTATTATTCTTTTAGTCATCCTTTGCTGGTTTTTAAAGTTTTCCCAATTTCTGGGCTTACCGGTAATCTTTGCCATGTTGTATGCCTTTTCTTTTAACCTGATACCATCCTTGACTTCCTTAGTTAGCCATGGTTGGTTCACCCTTTTTGTGGAATCTTTCCTCCTCACAGGGATATATTTTTATTGCGAGTCATAAATCTTTTTAAATGTTTGCCACTGCTTATCCACCATCATACCATCTAATCTGTTTACCCAGTCCACTTTAGCCAATTCCGCCCTCATTCCTTTATAATTGCCCTTATTTAAGTTTAATACAGTAGTTTCAGACCCAAGATCCTCCCTCTCAAACTGGATGTGAAATTCTATCATGTTATGATCACTGCTTCCCAAGGGATCCTTTACTTTGAGATCATTAATTAGTCCTGTTTCGTTACCCATTACCAGATCCAAAATGGCCCGTTCCCTGGTTCATTCCCCGACATATTGGTCTAAGAAACAGTCCCTAATACACTCTATGAGCTCCTCCTCAGGGCTATTTTTGCCAATTTTATTTGTCCAATCTATGTGAAAGTTAAAATCGCCAATGATTATTGCATTACCTTTTTCACAAGCCCCCCTTATTTCCTGATTTATATTTTGCCCCACAGTGTAGTTACTGTTCGGGGGCCTATATACTACTCCCACCAGTGATTTCTTTCCCTTGCTATTTCTTACCTCCACCCAAATTGATTCGACATCTTGATCTTCTGAGCCAAGATCATTTCTCACTATTGTACCAATTTCATCCTTTATTAACAGAGCTACCCCACCACCTTTACCTTTTTTCCTATCCTTCCGAAATGTTAAATAACACTGAATATTTAGCTCCCAACCTTGCAACCACGTCTCCGTAATGGCCACAAGATCATACCCATTTGTTTCTGTTTGTGCCGTCAATTCATCTATCTTATTACGAATGCTGCGCGCATTCAGATAAAGAACCTTTAATTTTGTCTTTTTACCATTCTTTCCTACCCCGGCCCCATTTGCTAGTGCACTCTTATGTTTGTACGCTCTGTCCCTTCCTGACACACTCTGTTTATCATTACCCCCATCACTTTCCTGTACTACTTCCTTGACTTTTCTCTTTATCAATCTAAACTTCACCCCACCTGAGCCCTCCCCCCCTCTATTTAGTTTAAAGCCTTCTCTACTGCCCTAGATATTCGGTTTGCCAGAACTCTGGTCCCAGCATGGTTCAGGTGAAGCCCGTCCCAACGGAACAGCTCCCTCTTTCCCCAGTACTGGTGACAGTGCCCCATGAATCGAAACCCACTTCTCCCACACCAATCTTTGAGCCACGCATTCGTCTCTCTGATCTGATTTACCCTGTGCCAATTTGCTCGTGGCTCAGGTAATAATCCGGAGATTATCACCTTTGTGGTTCTGCTTTTTAATTTAGTCCCTCGCTGCTCAAACTCCCTCATCAGAACCTCTTTCTTAGTCCTACCTATGTCGTTGGTGCCGACGTGGAACACAACAACTGGATCCTCCCCCTCCCACTCCAAGTTTCAAAACAATGCATCCACTATCTCTGCAGCCACCTCTTTTAGAACCCTAGGATGTAGGCCATCTGGTCCAGGGGATTTGTCAGTTTTTAGTCCCATTTGAAGCAATGTGCTTGACTCCGTTGGACTGAGGGAAGAAGTGCTGTGTTTTGTGCTTCATTTGCTAGTTAAGCCAAGAAACAGTTAAAACACACAGATAACAAACAATGTAAAGAAAACACTTTGCAGCAGGCAGTTTGGGAGTTTGCCCATTCACCTCCCTGCTGTGCCTCATTTTGCTTCCCAGTTTTGTTGTCTGTTGCACAGTTCAGATGTTGTGTTGAAGTGTGGAATTGGAGGAAAGTTGGGAATTATCTCAGGCTCTGTTACAGGAAGGAGCCCTACTGGTCTGGAGATACAGTCCAACACCGTGCAATTTGACGTTGCTTCAGACACACAGAAACGCACCAGCTTCACAGAGCAAAGACCCCCCACCCCCCCCCACTCACCACTCCCCCGCCCCCCCCTCCATTGATTTAAAAGGCAGCCTTTAAACGTGTGGCGTTGATCCCTATCTACAGGAGCTGTATGGCACTGAGAAAATTACAAACTTCACACAGCTTTAAGCGATATTTAAAGTTACTGTCTGCAATTAAAAAGGAGAAAAAATAAAAATGTTTTTTCCAGGTCATGAGTAAGTTTACTGTTAACCGTCTCGCACAAAAATAACAACGACAACTACTTGCATTTATATAGCGCCTTTAATATAGTATAACGTCCCAAGGCGCTTCACAGGAATGTTATCAAACACAATTTGACACTGAGCCACGTAAGGAGATATTAAGACAAGTGACCAAAAACTTGGTCAGAGCGAGGTTTTAAGGAGCGTCTTGAAGGAGAGGGTGGTAGAGAGGTTTAGGGCCTAGGTAGCTGAAGGCACGGCCGCCAATGGTGGGGCGATGATAATCGGGGATGCGCAAGAGGCCAGAATTGGAGGAGCGCAGAGATCTCGGAGGGTTGTAGGGCTGGAGGAGGTTACAGGGATAGGTGGGAAGTCGGGGGGGGTTTGGTGGGTGGCGAGGCCACGGAGGGATTTGAAAACAAGGTTGAGAATTTCAAAATTCGAGGCGTTGCCGGACTGGGAGCCAATGTAGGTCAGTGACCACAGGGGTGATGGGTGAACAGAATTGCTTCTCATTGCACAGGGATACAGTCCCAATTGTTGCAGTTGAAATCATTCCATGCGTGTTAAGTAACATTCAAAGCAGGGTCCATACCCAGGTGCTTATCACCAGGTGAAGCACATCCCGCTGATCAGCTGTTGTCCCACTTAGGAGCGGAAAAAGCTCAGAGCTCCGAGAAACCATTCCAATTGATTCCTTTCAGGAAAAGCACTCGAATGCTGAGTGCTCTCATCTTCTTCCTTTTTAATCATTAAATAAAGCTCTTGGTAATTTTCTTTTTTTTTTGGACTTGTTTGTTGTTTGCCTGCTGAGAGTTTTGTAAAATTAATTTGAGCTCCCTTTATTGCAGTGAGTAGAATTGTGAAATGGAGGGTGTGTGTGATGCCTTGTTATCAGGCGTGTGCTGGACTAATGCTCTTTGTAATTACCCTCTCCAAATGGATTTCACAGTGTGGTAAAGATTGCCAATTGTCTCTTCTAAAGCAAAGCTTCGTAAATATTCCACAGACAATGTAAAGTTTTTTCGGGGGAGCAGCCCGTAGCTTTTCATATATCACACCTCTCGTAAGTGTCGTTACTGTCACGTGCCGGCTTGGCTCAGTAAGTCGCACTCTCACCTTTTGAGTCAGGTGGGTTGTGGTTTCAACCCCCACTCCAGGACCTGAGTACATAAAATAAGTGAAAAGTCGGGCTGGGTTTTGGGCAGGTGGGTTTCGAGGTGGTTTGGAAACTCGCTGCTGCAGAAATTAGGCCCGGGTTAATTTAACGCCCAGGCCTCATTCACATTCTGCCGGCCCACTCCCTGCCCGCTCCGGTGGATGTTAATGAGCCTTCCGGTACCTTGTCCAAATGATCCGACCTCATAACGTGACAGTGAGGATTAGCTGGCTATTCCACCATGGGAGACATCACAGGACAACCCTCTCATCCCAGGAATCAATCTAGTGAACCTTCTTTTCACTGCCTCTATGGCAAGTATATCCTTCCTTAGGTAAGGAGACCAAAACTGTACACAGTACTCCAGGTGTGCTCTCACCAGTGCCCTACATAATTGCCGCAAGACCTCCTTACTCTTATAATCCAAACCCCTTGCAATAAAGGCTAACATACAATTTGCCTTCCTAATTGCCATCAGCAGCAGCAGAATTGTATTCCAGCACAATCTGTAACCTCATGGCCCGGCATATTCCTCACTCTACCATTACCAATAAGCCAGGGGATCAACCCTGGTTCAATGAGGAGAGTAGAAGAGCATGCCAGGAGCAGCGCCAGGCGTACCTACAAATGAGATGCGAACCAGGTGAAACTACAACTCAGGACTACATGCATGCTAAACAGCGGAAGCAACATGCTATAGACAGAGCTAAGCGATTCCACAACCAACAGACCAGATCAAATCTCTGCAGTCCTGCCACATCCAGTCGTGAATGGTAGTGGACAATTAAACAACTAACGGGAGGAGGAGGCTCTGTAAACATCCCCATCCTCAATGATGGAGGAGTCCGGCACGTGAGTGCAAAATACAAGGCTGAAGCTCTTGCAACCATCTTCAGCCAGAAGTGCCAAGTAGATGATCCATCTCAGCCTCCTCCCAATATCCCCACCATCACTGAAGCCAGTCTTCAGCCAATTCGATTCACTCCACGTGATATCAAGAAACGGCTGAGTGTACTGGATACAGCAAAGGCTATGGGGCCCGACAATATCCCGGCTGCAGTGCTGAAGACTTGTGCTCCAGAACTAGCCGCGCCTCTAGCCAAACTGTTCCAGTACAGCACCAACACTGGCATCTACCAGACAATGTGGAAAACTGCCCAGGTATGTCCTGTCCACAAAAAGCAGGACAAATCCAATCCAGCCAACTACTGCCCCATCAGTCTACTCTCAATCATCAGCAAAGTGATGGAAGGTGTCGTCGACAGTGCCATCAAGCAGCACTTACTCACCAATAACCTGCTCACCAATGCTCAGTTTGGGTTTTGCCAGGACCACTCGGCTCCAGACCTCAATACAGCCTTGGTCCAAACATGGACAAAAGAGCTGAATTCCAGAGGTGAGGTGAGAGTGACTGCCCTTGACATCAAGGCAGCATTTGACCGAGGGTGGCACCAAGGAACCCCAGTAAAATTGAAGTCAATGGGAATCAGGGGGAAAACTCTCCAGTGGCTGGAGTCATACCTAGCACAAAAGAAGATGGTAATGGTTGTTGGAGGCCAATCATCTCAGCCCCAGGACATTGCTGCAGGAGTTCCTCAGGGCAGTATCCTACGCCCAACCATCTTCAGCTGCTTCATCAATGACCTTCCCTCCATCATAAGGTCAGAAATGGGGATGCTCGTTGATGATTGCACAGTGTTCTGTTCCATTCGCAACCCCTCAGATAATGAAGCAGTCCGAGCCCGCAAGCAGCAAGACCTGGACAACATCCGGGCTTGGGCTGATAAGTGGCAAGTAACATTCGTGCCAGACAAGTGCCAGGCAATGACCATCTCCAACAAGAGAGAGTCTAACCACCTCCCCTTGACATTCAATGGCATTATCATCACCGAATCCCCCACCATCAACATCCTGGGGGTCACCATTGACCAGAAACTTAACTGGTCCAGCCACATAAATTCCGTGGCTACAAGAGCAGGTCAGAGGCTGGGTATTCTGCGGCGAGTGACTCACCTCCTGACTCCCCAAAGCCTTTCCACCATCTACAAGGCACAAGTCAGGAGTGTGATGGAATACTCTCCAATTGCCTGAATGAGTGCAACTCCAACAACACTCAAGAAGCTTGACACCATCCAGGACAAAGCAGCCTGCTTGATTGGCACCCCATCCACCACCTTAAACATTCACTCCCTTCACCACCGGCGCACTGTGGCTGCAGTGTGTACCATCCACAGGATGCACTTCAGCAATTTGCCAAGGTTTCTTCGACAGCACCTCCCAAACCCGCGACCTCTACCACCTAGAAGGACAAGGGCAGCAGGCACATGGGAACAACATCGCCTGCACGTTCCCCTCCAAGTCACACACCATCCCGACTTGGAAATATATCACTGTTCCTTCATCGTGGCTGGGTCAAAATCCTGGAACTCCCTTCCTAACAGCACTGTGGGAGAACCGTCACCACACAGACTGCAGCGGTTCAAGATGGTGGCCCTTCTCAAGGACAATTAGGGATGGGCAATAAATGCCGGCCTTGCCAGCGATGCCCACATCCCATGAACAAATTTTTTTTTAAAATCCTTGCTCTACCTGCATGTTAACTCTCTCAAGGACACCCAAATCCCTCTGAACACCAACATTTCTTAGTCTCTCACCTTTTAAAAAATATTCTGCTTTTCTATTCTTGCTACCAAAGTGGATAATTTCACATTTCCCCACATTATACTCCATCTGCTACCTTCCCGCCCACTCACTTAACCTGTCTATATCCCTTTGCAGCCTCTTTGCATGCTCCTCACAGCTTACTTTCCCACCTCGCTTTGCATCATCAGCAAACTTGGATACATTACTCTTGGTCCCCTCATCTCAGTCATTAATGTCGATTGTAAATAGCTCAGGCCCAAGCACTGATCCTTGCGGCACCCCACTAGTTACAGCCTGCCAACCTGAAAATGACCTGTTTATTCCTACCCTCCGTTTTCTGTCCGTTAACCAATCCTCAATCCATGCTAATATATTACCCCCGATCCCATGAGCCCTGATCTTATGTGACAACCTTTTGTGTGGCACCTTATCGAATCCCTTTTGAAAATTCAAATATACCACATCCACTGGTTCCCTCATATCTACCCTATTAGTTACACCCTTAAAAAAATTCTGATGGATTTGTCAAACATGATTTCCCTTTCATAAATCTGTGTTGACTCTGCCTCATCATATTATGATTTAAGTGCCCAATAGATTCTAGCATTTTCCCTACTACCGATGTCAGGCTAAGTAGCCTATAGTTCCCTGTTTTCTCTCTCTCTCTCCTTTCTTGAATAGCGGGGTTACATGTGCTACCTCCCAATCCACGGGGACTGTTCTCGAATCTAGGGAATTCTGGAAGATCAAAACAATGCATCCACTATCTCTGCAGCCACCTCTTTTAGAACCCTAGGATGTAGGCCATCTGGTCCAGGGTATTTGTCAGTTTTTAGTCCCATTTGAAGCAATGTGCTTGACTCCGTTGGACTGAGGGAAGAAGTTCTGTGTTTTGTGCTTCATTTGATAGTTAAGCTAAGAAACAGTTAAAACACACAGATAACAAACAATGTAAAGAAAACACTTTGCAGCAGGCAGTTTGGGAGTTTGCCCATTCACCTCCCTGCTGTGCCTCATTTTGCTTCCCAGTTTTGTTGTCTGTTGCACAGTTCAGATGTTGTGTTGAAGTGTGGAATTGGAGGAAAGTTGGGAATTATCTCAGGCTCTGTTACAGGAAGGAGCCCTACTGGTCTGGAGATACAGTCCAACACCGTGCAATTTGACGTTGCTTCAGACACACAGAAACGCACCAGCTTCACAGAGCAAAGCCCCCCCCACCCCCCCACCCCCCCACCCCCCCCACTCACCACTCCCCCGCCCCCCCCCATTGCTTTAAAAGGCAGCCTTTAAACGTGTGGCGTTGATCCCTATCTACAGGAGCTGTATGGCACTGAGAAAATTACAAACTTCACACAGCTTTAAGTGATATTTAAAGTTACTGCCTGCAATTAAAAAGGAGAAAAAATAAAAATGTTCTTCCCAGGTCATGAGTAAGTTCACTGTTAACCGTCTCGCACAAAAACAACAACAACAACTACTTGCATTTATATAGCGCCTTTAATATAGTAAAACGTCCCAAGGCGCTTCACAGGATTGTTAGCAAACAAAATTTGACACCGAGCCACATAAGGACTTATTAAGACAGGTGACCAGAAGCTTGGTCAGAGTTAGATTTTAAGGAATGTCTTAAAGGCGAGAGATACAAATAGCGGTGAGGTTTAGGGCCTAGGTAGCTGAAGGCACAGCCGCCAATGGTGGAGCAATAAAAATTGTGGGTGTGCAAGAGGCCAGAATTGGAGGAGCGCAGAAGTCTCGGAGAGTTGTAAGACTGATGGAGGTTACAGAGAAAGGGAGGGGGTGAGGCCATAGAGGGATTGGAAAACAAGGATGAGAATTTTAAAATCAAAGTGTTGCTGGACCGGGAGCCAATGTAGGTCAGCGAACACAGGGGTGATGGGTGAATGAGACTTGGTGTGAGTTAGGTTACAGGCAACAGAGTTTTGGATGAGCAACAAGTTTATGGAGAGTGGAAGATGTGAGGCCAGCCACGAGAAAATTGGAATAGTCCAGTTGGATGAGGGTTTCAGCAGCAGATGAACTGAGGCAGGGGTGGAGATGGGCGATATCTCCAGGTATCTTGTCCTGTCAGCAGATTGGCGCTGACCTTGGACTATAAAGTAATTTATGTTTCTCTTTGTGTGTTAAAGACTATTTGTTCACTCTTTTTATTGTCTGTTTGAGTCATTGTTGCGTTAGGGACATTCACACTGTGACTGAATTTTGACTAACTTGTTTTCTCCTCTTCTTCCCTTCCTGCCTCCCTTCTCTGTGCTGCTTTACCCTCTTAACCCTTTAACTGAAAACGGACCCTGTCTCTTCTCTACTCTCCTCTGCGATTCTTCACCTGCCCATCAATGATCATTGTGGAATCCGCCTCTGCAACAGGTAAGTCACATTCAATTCATCTTGAACCTTGGGTTGCCAACTCTGGTTGGACATATTTCTGGAGATTTAATCACATGACCTCCTGCCTCCAACCTCCCCACCCAGTTAAACAACCTTTTTTATCCTTCTCCAATATTTTTATGAACTAATAAATGAAAATGAAAATTACACACTTTTTTTAATGGCCCCTATGATTTTTGTCCTTGGGTTTGCTCAGGGCAGTGTCCTGGAGATGAATCTTTCATTCCTGGAGAAACTCCAGGGCAATCCAAGAGGGTTGGCAACCCTACTTTAACCTGAAGCCTTATCACATGAGGGGGGGCTTCTTACGCAAACTCCCTGCTGGTTCTTTGCTCTGAAGATGCATTTTGCTAGATATTGTTCAGAGTCTTTTACAAAGTTCCTTCTCACCCGGATATTCAGCTTTGTGTCTGACGGTCTTTCTAATGTGTGCGTGTTTCGAACGGAGACAGATATAGTTTCTATTTGTCTGGAATGAGCGAGGCTGTAATGTTGTACATTTAGAACTGAGAATGCAGACTGTGGGGTTGAAACAAAGGCTTGGGAGCTTAGAGTGTGGGTTCGGAACTTGACAGAGCAAGGTGGGGAGAAGGGCACGGTAATTTTCATCAATGAAAACAGCGAACGTCTGTTTCTTTTTAAAATGACTGCATTTTTCAAGCACTGTCCCACACTCCGCTCTGTGTTTGGTTTAGGAACGGAGCAAAAGTTGGAGTCTCCAGTGGCAGCCTTTCACTGGGTCATGTACTCCAGAATGAATGAAGTTACCATTTATTGTCCTGTTTTACCGGAATTGAGGTCTCAATGTTCCAATGCATGTTGATGACGTAATCAACCAAACTTAGACTGGATTTTCAAGGTCAATGTGAGTTCCATAATGGGTCATGGTTCAGAACTTTGTTTACACTTTAAGTAAGGCTTCTTAACCTTTTGGGTGGTGCACGACTTGTTATTTGCTTCTCGCGATTGGGCATCTTAGTTTCCTTGTGTGTCTATCTCTTCTCGAGTCCCTCTTCTGTACTTTTTTCTTCTGTCCCCATGATGGCTACTGCAAGAAGCACTGGGAGACCTTGGTAGTGCAGTATGTAATATGTTAATTTGTTTTGATCTTCATTTTTGTGGACTTCACACTGTGTGGAGGACCCACACAACCCACACGACCCACCCTTGATGGACAGTGCTGGCATACTCTCATTTGAAAGGTCCCACAGTGGAGGAGGGCATGGGGCAGTGGATGATACAGCTCTGCAATCATTTGGAGAGGTCCCATGGTTTCCTTTGGTGGACGATGTTGTCTTCTCACCAGTTGGAAGATTCCTTCAGTGGATGGGTTGAGCTGGGGTTCTCCAGCTCCCATCAATTGATAGTATGGCTCTGCTACCCATTGGAAGGCTCCAATAGCCAACTGTTAACAGACTGGGGGACCCTCTGGTTTAATCCATGGAGAGCACTGGCTTTTGGGATTGACCTCTGCCTGGGAAACCCTCATTTGACTCCAAAATGTCCACTTTGCTTAACCCCTTGTAGCAGTTAAAGCCAGCCCTGATGAGTATGCTGAGGTATTGATATGATGATGATGCTTAATACTGGAGTCATTCCTAAATTCCTTCCCTAAACCTCTCCACATCTCTACCCCTTTCTCCTCCTTTAAGACTCTCCTTTAAACCTACCTCTTTGACCAAACTTTTGGTCACCTGTCCTAATATCTCCTTATGTGGCTCGGTTTCAAATGTTGTCTGATTACACTCCTGTGAAGTGCCTTGGGACGTTTTACTACGTTAAAAGTGCTAGATAAATGCAAGGTGTTATTTTCATTGATTGTGACTGTAATGTTATCCCATTCGATCTTGTAGCGTGATTTGAATATTGTTGATATGTCATAGGTCCACAATTTACTATTGGTCATGTGACCCAATCTTTGTGTTAATAATTGTTCTTATGATTATGATGACATCGTACAGTATATTGTAATTAAGTCACCACTTCTATTGGTCAGACATATATGAGACAAAAAACTGTCTTTCACTAAAGCTTTTTTTTCTGTGATGGTGATATAAGGCGGGATGTGTTACTCGCAGAGAGGGTGGGTCAGAGAATTGGGGCTACCGTGTTGTAGCTCTGTCTCCAATGTGTCCTCCCCATGAGCTCAGCTCCTCACTGGGAGTGCGGGATCGTGGACTGACCCCTGTAATTCAAGATGGCATTGGGGATTGGGTAGATTCCATTATAGGGATGGAGTGTCAATGTCAGGAACTCCCCAGGACTGATTTGACATGGGCTGGGCTAAACCAAATGGGATCTCATGGGCATGATTTTACCTTGGAACTGGGAACCCAGCGCATGTGTAGGTATTTGCGTGGGGAGCCCGGAAGGTAAGCGAGTGCGTCGCAATCTGCGATCGCAACACAATTGAAGGTAAGTATTCCGGGTTTCCCACAAGCCAGGCAGCCAGATTGACAGGCTTGGCTGCCTGTCAGGAGTGAAAGGAGCTGTGAATCAGAGAGAGGGCGGGGGGGGGGGGGGGGGGGGGGCGGGAGGAAGAGAGAGATTATGGGCCGTGGAAGAAATGAGGGGGAAGCGGGGCGTAGGGGAACGTGGAGAAGATCTGGGGGCGTCCACCATCCGGGTGAGGTCCAGCATCGGTGAGGAGGTCAACCGATTGCAGGGGTTTTGTCGGCCAGGTGAGTTTTTTGGGCCCGGATTAAGCAACTCCTGCTCCTCCGGGCCCACAAGCAGTGCAAGAAAAGCACTCACCTCATGGATCCAGCCCTTCCCGCCTGCTTTCACCTGACGTGAATCAGAAGTGATGAGAAACCCGAACAGGTAATTCGTCTGACATTTCTTATACACAAAATATTAAGTGCCTCAACTATCGCAATGAGGTAAGTTGCCCCTTTAAGTATTGGCCCGTTGGTTTTAAGTGGGGATGGGACTTCCGGTTTTCTGTTGAGCGTGCATCCAAATGCGCCTGGATTAAACCCAGAAGTGGGCGGGTTTTGGAACCGGAATGCGGCCCCGCTCCAAAAAGCAACAATTTTTCCTGCCCGCCCGCCCCCAACCCATCTGTTATTGGGGTTAAAATTACCCCCCACCATGTCTCAGCTGTTTAAAATGACCCCAGTGCACTGAGTGAGTGGCCTTGCCCTTCATGCTCCAACTGTATATTTGATGAGAAAGATGAAGGTGGCACATGGAATGGATGGGATCTGAAATTCAGATTGGAGCTCGTTTGGAGTGAATCCATGGCTCTGAGCCAGTCTTGGTTTGGCTTTTAGTGGGTCCATTGAAAGGATTTGGCAGCGCACGCCGAAAATATTCCCTCTTAATTGGATAAGTATTTGGAACGAAGAAAGACGCAAGGTTATAGGTAGGGAGCAGGGCAGTGGGATTAGTTTTGGATTGCTGCAACATTGTGCCAGCACAGTCATGATGGGCTGAACGACCTCTGACTGTGCTGTAAACTTCTATGCTTCAATAGTTTTTAGTGATCGTACGGTTTAAAGCCACCCAGTTTGAAACAGTAGGGATTGAATCATTCCATGTCATATTAATAATGTGCCCATATCCATACAGTCATAGAATCATTCAGCACATAAGGAGGCCATTTGGCCCATCGTGCCCATGCTGGCTGTTTGAAAGAGCTACCAATTAGTCCCACTCCCATGGTCTTTCCCCATAGCCCTGCAAATTTTTCCTTTTTAAGTATTTATCCAATTCCTTTTTGAAAGTTGCTATTGAATCTGCTTCCACCACCCTTTCAGGCAGCATATTCCAGATGCAAAGTATTCATTTAGTACCTTAGCCATGCCCACTGCCTCCACAAGAAGATCTCCTTTTCGGTCCCTAATCGGCCCCACCCTTCCTTTGACTATCCTTTTTCTATTTATATGTTTATTAAAGAGTTTAGAGTTAAATTCTTTTGTCCAATAATCTAACTAACTTATTATCCCACCTACTTTAAACAGATTACTGCCTTTGTTGAAATAGCAGACAAAGAGGTTTCATATGGATGTGTTTGTTCCTAACATTGCAAAATGCGAACTCAATTAGGAAATGCAGGAAGAACATTTTTTTAATAAAAGGGAGATAAGCACGTGGAACAGATTACCAGCACGGGTCATGGAACATGGGTTTAAAGAAAGAACGAGGCAGGTTCATGTCAACAAATAGGATTCAGGGTTATTAGAAATCCACCAAGGGAAGTGGATAGGTGGGCTAGATGGACCGAAGATCTTCTGCCTGAAATTGTTGGGGAGTCCAAAACTAGAGGTCATAAATATAAGATAGTCGCTACTAAATCCATCAGGGGATTCAGGAGAAACTTCTTTACCCAGAGAGCGGTGAGAATGTGGAACTCGCTACCACAAGGAGTAGTTGAGGCGAATAGCATAGATGCATTTAAGGGGAAGCTAGATAAACACATGAGGGAGAAAGGAATAGAAGAATATACTGATAGGGCTGGATGAAGTGGGGTGGGCGGAGTCTCGTGTGGAACATAAACACCGGCATGGACCAGTTGGCCCAAATTGCATGTTTTTGTGCTATAATTTCTGTGTAATTCTATGTAATTATACTTTGGGATTCCAACAAGTCTCTGGAGCAATTCTGCTCCCAAAAGTCTTGTGTAATGAAAGTATAAATGTGTCCTCTTCAACCCAAACTGCAGAACAATTAGAATTCAATTCACATTTAATGTCCTGGGTTATAAAGTGGACCTACAGAGAGGAAATTTGCTTCCTGATGATTCTAATAGGCTGTTGACTGCACTCATGGATGTAGGAAACTAGTTTGTGGCATTTTCTGTGGCAGGGATATGGTCGAATTCATTCTTTAATAACACAGGCCCCATACCTGATGACATTTTTGCCTGAATCTGAATGAACTTTCCAACTCAGCGAAAGGTTATTCCCAGTATACAGTGTGAGCTATGAATATTCCCTCCCACACACTCTTCCCCCTCCCTCCAACTTTACGGCATCAAAATCAAGACTGCACTGTCTCTTAAAACTCATTCTTTCATAGGAGCTCAAAACACTGGAACTCCACACCTCTCTCTGTCTTCCCTTCTTTCTATCATCTTCAGGCTTTTGAAACTCAAGCTTGGCCTGAATTATCTCCTTTTCTCTCCTACTCTGTTAACACCTGAACCTAGGCTTTCACCTTGATTTCTCAAATAAAAAGGTTCATCCATATGTCCTCTCCCTGTCCCGCCCTCTCCCCATCCTCTCCCCGTCCCGTCCCGTCCTCTCCCCATCCTCTCCCCGTCCCGTCCCTGTCCTCTCCCCATCCTATCCCATCCCCGTCCTCTCCCCGTCCCATCCCGTCCTCACCCCGTCCTGTCCCGTCCTCTCCTCTCCCTGTCTCCTGTCCTCTCCCCATCCCATCCCGTCCTCACCCCGTCCTATCCCGTCCTCTCCTCTCCCTGTCTCCTGTCCTCTCCCCGTGCCATCCTGTCCTCTCCCCTTGCTGTCCCGTACTCTCCCCGTGCCGTCCCATCCTCTCCCCGTGCCGTCCCGTCCCGTCCCGCCCTCTCCTCTCCCCGTCTCATGTCCTCTCCTCGTGCCATCCTGTCCTCTCCCCGTGCCGTCCCGTCCTCTCCCCGTGCCGTCCCGTCCCGTCCCGTCCTCTCCCCGTGCCGTCCCGTCCCGTCCCGTCATCTCCCCGTGCCGTGCCGTCCCATCCCGTCCTCTCCCCATGCCGTCCCGTCCCGTCCTCTCCCCGTGCCGTCCCGTCCCATCATCTCCTCGCCCTTGCCCCGTCCCTCTCCGTCCCGTTCCGCCCTGTCCCGCCCTCGTCCTGACCCACCCTGCCCCACCCTCTCCCATCCCCGTCCCTTCCTGTCCTTTCCTCGCCCCATCCCGCCTTGCCCTTGCTCCACCCCGCCCCCGTCCCGTCCCGTCCCGCCCTCACCCCATCCCGTCCCGCTCTCTCCCTGTCCCGTCCCGCCCTGCCCTTGCCCCGCCCCACCATTGTCCTGTTCTGTCCCATCCTCTTCCCATCCTGTGCCGCCCTCTCCCCGTCCCATCCCGCCCTGCCCTCTCTCCCCCCCGCCCTTGCCCCGCCCTCTCCCCGTCCCATCCCGCCCTGCCCTCGCTCCCCCCCGCCCTTGCCCCGCCCTCTCCCTGTCCCATCCCGCCCTGCCCTCTCTCCCCCCCCGCCCTTGCCCCGCCCTCTCCCCGTCCCATCCCGCCCTGCCCTCTCTCCCCCCCCGCCCTTGCCCCGCCCTCTCCCCGTCCCATCCCGCCCTGCCCTCTCTCCCCCCCCCGCCCTTGCCCCGCCCTCTCCCCGTCCTATCCCATCCCGCCCTGCCCTCTCTCCCCCCCCCCCGCCCTTGCCCCGCCCTCTCCCCGTCCCATCGGCCCGCCCTGCCCTCTCTCCCCCCCCCCCGCCCTTGCCCTGCCCTCTCCCCGTCCTATCCCATCCCGCCCTGCCCTCTCTCCCCCCCCGCCCTTGCCCCGCCCTCTCCCCGTCCTATCCCATCCCACCCTGCCCTCTCTCCCCCCCCGCCCTTGCCCCGCCCTCTCCCCGTCCTATCCCATCCCGCCCTGCCCTCTCTCTCCCCCCCCGCCCTTGCCCCGCCCTCTCCCCGTCCCATCCCGCCCTGCCCTCTCTCCCCCCCCGCCCTTGCCCCGCCCTCTCCCCGTCCTATCCCATCCCGCCCTGCCCTCTCTCCCCCCCCGCCCTTGCCCCGCCCTCTCCCCGTCCCATCGGCCCGCCCTGCCCTCTCTCCCCCCCCGCCCTTGCCCCGCCCTCTCCCCGTCCTATCCCATCCCGCCCTGCCCTCTCTCCCCCCCCGCCCTTGCCCCGCCCTCTCCCCATCCTATCCCATCCCGCCCTGCCCTCTCTCTCCCCCCCCCGCCCTTGCCCCGCCCTCTCCCCGTCCTATCCCATCCCGCCCTGCCCTCTCTCCCCCCCGCCCTTGCCCCGCCCTCTCCCCGTCCTATCCCATCCCGCCCTGCCCTCTCTCCCCCCCCCGCCCTTGCCCCGCCCTCTCCCCGTCCTATCTCATCGGCCCGCCCTGCCCTCTCTCCCCCCCCCCGCCCTTGCCCCGCCCTCTCCCCGTCCCATCCCGCCCTGCCCTCTCTCCCCCCCCCCCCGCCCTTGCCCCGCCCTCTCCCCGTCCTATCCCATCCTGCCCTCACAACCATATGTTCTCGAAGGAATCTGAAAAAGATAATTGGCAAAAGAACTAGGGGGCAGATGAGGAGAATTTTTTTTACACAGCGTGTTGTTATGATAAGCACATAAGAACATAAGAAATAGGAGCAGGATTAGCCCATACGGCCCTTCTAGCCTGCTCCACCATTCAGTCAGATCATGGCTGATCTTTGACCTCAACTCCACTTTCCCTCACGATCCCCATATCCCTTGATTCCCCTAGAGTCCAAAACTTCAACTATCTCAGCCTTGAATATGCTGAGCATCCACAGCCCTCTGGGGTAGAGAATTCCAAAGACTCACATCCCTCTAAGTGAAGAAATGCCTCTTCATCTCAGTCTTAAATGGCCGACCCCTTATCCTGAGACTATGCCCCCTAGTTCTAGACTCTCCATCCAGGGGAAACAACTTCTCAGCCTCTACCCTGTCAAGCCCCCTCAGAATCTTATATGTTTCAATGAGATCCCCTCTCATTCTTCTAAACTCCAGAGAGTATAGGCCCATTCTACTCAACCTCTCCTCAGAGGACAACCCTCTCATCCCAGGAATTAATCTAGTGAACCTTCGTTGCATCGCCTCTAAGGTAAGTATATCCTTCCTTAGGTAAGGAGACCAAAACTGTACACAGTACTCCAGGTGAGGTCTTACCAAAGCCCTGTACAATTGTAGTAAGACTTCCTTATTTTTGTTCTCCAACCCCCTTGCAATAAAGGCCAACATGCCATTTGCTTTTCTAATTGCCTGCTGTGCCTGCATGCTAACTTTTTGTGTTTCTTGTACGAGGACACCCAAGTCTCTCTGGACACCAACATTTAACAGTTTCTCACCATTTAAAAAATATTCTATTTTTCTATTCTTCCTACCAAATCGAATAACCTCACGTTTTCCCCACATTATACGCCATCTGCCACATTCTTGCTCACTCACTTAACCTGTCCAAATCCCTTTGCAGACTCTATGATTCTATGATTCTATGATTTGTGTTCTCCTCACAGCTTACGTTCCCACTGAGCTTTGTATCGTCAGCAAACTTTGATAAACTACACTCGGTCGCTTCATCTAAATCATTAATATAGATTGTAAATAGCTGAGACACACCAATCCTTGTGGCATCCCACTAGTTACAACTTGCCGACCTGAAAATGACCCGTTTATCCCTACTCTCTGTTTTCTGTCCGTTAACTAATCCTCTATCCATGCTAATATATTACCCCCAACACCATGAGCCCTTATCTTGTGTAACAAACTTTTATGTGGCAGCTTTCCAATGCCATTTGGAAATCCAAATATACGACATCCACTGGTTCCCCTTTATCTACCCTGCTAGTCATTTCCTCAAAAAACTCTGATAAATTTGTCAAACACCATTTCCCTTTCATAAAACCATGAAGACTCTGCCTAATCATATTATGATGCTCTAAGTGTCCTGTTACCACTTTCTTAATAATGGATTCTAGCATTTTCCCGACGACTGATGTCAGGCTAACTGGCCTGTAGTTCCCTGTTTTCTCTCTGATCTGGTACACGCTGCCTGAAAGGGCGGTGGAAGCAGATTCAACAGTAACTTTCAAAAGGGAATTGGATAAATACTTAAAAAGGAAGCATTTGCAGGGCTATGGGAAAAGATCGGGGAGTGGGACTAACTGGATAGCTCTTTCAAAGAGCCGGCATAGGCACAATGGGTCGAATGGCCTGCCTCTGTGCTGTATAATTCTAATAGAATATTAGCAGCAGGATCCCCAGTTGATTTCTTGTTTTGCCCCTTCTTATTCCACAGGTGCTGAAGCCAATTTTCACGATTACTTCATGTTCGCAGCTCAGCTTAGCTAACTCAGCACACGTCAGGAAGAAAAGTTGGGAGCTTCCTGCTTCATGTGGTTCGGTGCGACACCAGATGATGCACTGAGACACTAAGCATTCCTGAATTCTGCCAGAACTGTCAAACTGCTTCCCCTATTGATGCACTGTGGCGGGCTGGGTGATGACTGCTCTTGCACATTCCCAGTCTCGGTAGCAATTGAAAGAAAAAACCATGTCACAGCAAAAGGGTTTTTACATTAATTAAAATATTGTCAGATATTTAATTAAAAATATGGCATTTTGAAATATTGCAGCTACCTCTACTCCCCACTCCCAACAAAGTTCAAAGAATAACCCAATCACAGGTACTCAAATGTCATAAGGAAGAGGTATTGGATTTTTTTTTTGCCAGCTGCTTAACTTCCGTCCCCCCCACTATGAAATTTAATTGGTTTCCCTTCTAACTTGAAAAGGGCACAGTGACAGTTCTTTAACCACAGTGTATTTACAAAAAACTGAAAAACCCAAAATTACCGGTGGACAATCACCACCTGAATTAATTCTACCTCGAAGGTGTTGAGGCCCAGCCGACCGAACGAGCGGAGCATTCACCGTTCAGGACACGTGTTTTTCAACACTTCTTGCTCAATGGCAAGCATTTCATTGCCCCTCAATGACTCTTAACTCTTCAAAGTCCGTCCTGAGGCTCTAATACTCTTTCCATCTCTAGGGAGCATCTCTCACACAACACTAATATCTGTGATTAATGCCTGGAATGGTCTTCCAGGTTAGGCAGTAGAGGCACAAACTCTGGAGTCGTTCCAGATACTGTAATGGGTTGGGGGGGGTGGAACCTATGGTAAAGAAAGAACTTACCTTTATATAGCACCTTTCACAACCTCAGGGCATCCCAAAGCGCTTTACAGCCAATGAAGTATTTATGTGGTGTAGTCACTGTTGTAATGTAGGAAATGCGGCAGCCAATTTGTGCACAGCAAGATCCCACAAATAGATAATGACCAAATAATCTGTTTTTAGTGATGTTGGTTGAGGAATAAATATTGTGCAAGACACCAGGGAGAACTCCCCTTCTCTTCTTGGCATAGTCCCATGGGATCTTTTATGTTCGCCTGCGAAGGCAGATGGGACTTTAGTTTAACATCCGAAAGACGGCACCTCTGGCAGCGCAGCACTCCCTCAGTACTGCACTGGAGTGTCAGGCTAGATTTTGTGCCTACGTCTATGGGGTGGGACTTGAACCCACAACCTGCATGAGAGCAATTTTCCTAAATCCCTAGAGGGGAGAGGAGAACAGGAAAGGAGGGAAGAGAGTGAGAGAAGAAAGTGGGGGGAAAAGGGAAAGAAAGCGAGAAGGGAAGGAAGAGATGGAGGGAAACAAACAGGAGGGAAGGAGGAGAGAAATAAACAAAGAAAGGAAGTGAAAGAGAGAAGGGAAACAAAGAAAGGAAGTAAGAAAGAGAAAGACAGGTAAAACAGGAGGAAATGCAGACGGCAGGAGTGGATAGAGGGACAGAAGGGAAGGAGGTAAGAAAGAAACAGAAATGAAAGAAAAACGCAAGGTACAAACACATGAAGACGAGGGAGACAATTTTATTCAGTCTCACCGTGTCAATCATCTTAAAGGACGTGAAAGTATATCGTGTAAGAAAATAGGATTGGATATGTTGATTGGGTGAGATGAAGTAAGGTGGGAGAAGGCTCCCATGGAGCGTGAACACCGGTATAGACTAGTTAGAATCATAGAATTATAGAAAATTTATGGCTCAGAAGGAGGCTACTCGGCCCATCATGTCCGCGCCGGCTGAGAAACGAGCCACCAGCCTAATCCCACTTTCCCGCATTTGGTCCATAGCCCTGCAGGTCACGGCTCTTCAGGTGCACATCCAGGTATTTTTTAAATGAATTGAACCTACCTCTACCACCCTCTCAGGCAGTGAGTTTCAGACTCCCACCACCCTCTGGGTGAAAAGACTTTACCTCATTTCCGCTCTAATCCTTCCACCAATCACTTTAAATCTGTGCCCCCTGGTTATTGACCCCTCCGCTAAGGGAAATGGGTCCTTCCTATCCACTCTATCTAGGCCCCTCATAATTTTGTACACCTCAATCAAATCACTCCTCAGCCTCCTCTGTTCCAAGAAAAACAATCCCAGCCTATCCAATCTGTCATCATAGCTAAAATTCTCCAGTCCTGGCAACATCCTCGTAAATCTCCTCTGCACCCTCTCTAGTGCAATTACATCCTTCCTGTAATGTGGTGACCAGAACTGTGCGCAGCACTCAAGCTGTGGCCTAACTAGTGTTTTATACAGTTCCAGCAGTTTGCAGATGACATCAAGATTGGTGGCATTGTGGACAGTGAAGAAGGTTATCTAGGATTGCAACGGGATCTTGATAAATTGGGCCAGTGGGCCGATGAATGGCAGATGGAGTTTAATTTAGATAAATGTGAGGTGATGCATTTTGGTAGATCGAATCGGGCCAGGACCTACTCCGTTAATGGTAGGGCGTTGGGGAGAGTTATAGAACAAAGAGATCTAGGAGTACAGGTTCATAGCTCCTTGAAAGTGGAGTCACAGGTGGATAGGGTGGTGAAGAAGGCATTTGGCATGCTTGGTTTCATTGGTCAGAACATTGAATACAGGAGTTGGGATGTCTTGTTGAAGTTGTACAAGACATTAGTAAGGCCACACTTGGAATACTGTGTACAGTTCTGGTCACCCTATTATAGAAAGGATATTATTAAACTAGAAAAAGTGCAGAAAAGATTTACTAGGATGCTGCCGGGACTTGATGGTTTGACTTATAGGCAGAGGTTAGATAGACTGGGACTTTTTTCCCTGGAGAGTAGGAGGTTAAGGGGTGATCTTATAGAAGTCTATAAAATAATGAGGGGCATAGATAAGGTAGATAGTCAAAATCTTTTCCCAAAGGTAGGGGAGTCTATAACGAGGGGACATAGATTTAAGGTGAGAGGGGTGAGATACAAAAGGGTCCAGAGGGGCAATTTTTTCACTCAAAGGGTGGTGAGTGTCTGGAACGAGCTGCCAGAGGCAGTAGTAGAGGCGGGTACAATTTTGTCTTTTAAAAAGCATTTGGACAGTTACATGGGTAAGATGGGTATAGAGGGATATGGGCCAAGTGCAGGCAATTGGGACTAGCTTAGTGGTATAAACTGGGCGACATGGACATGTTGGGCCGAAGGGCCTGTTTCCATGTTGTAAACTTCTATGACTCTATCCCTGCTCTTATATGCTACGCCTCGGCTAATAAAGGAAAGCATTCCATTTGCCTTATTAACCACCTTATCTACCTGTCCTGCTACCTTCAGGGATCTGTGGACATGCACTCCAAGGTCCCTCACTTCCTCTACACCTCTCAGTATCCTCCCATTTATTGTGTATTCCCTTGCCTTGTTTGCTTTCCCCAAATGCATCAATTTTGAAAGTATGGCCTGTTTCTGTGCTGTAAATTCTATGCAAGAGGATAATTTGGTAGAATTGAGTAGGAGAAGCTCTCCCCCAATGGCTCTTGGTAAAGGCAATGTGTAGCTGAGTCCTACGGCCCACAAGGTACCAGGTTTGATTCCCAGTGAGTCTTGAGTTGATCTGATCTCAGCTGGGATAGTATTTTGGGGTGCGACATTGCTTAGGATGGGAGATAAAAAATCGACCCAGCTGGTCTATGCTGGTGTCTATACTCGACATAGGCCTCCTCCCACTCTAATTGCCTCTTCCTACGCTGTCACTTTATCCCTCTCTTCATTTCTCCCTCATCTTTACATCAAGCCTCCCCTTAAATGCATCAATGCTATCTGCTTCATGGGTGCCGTTTCAGATGAAACATTAAACCGAGGCCCGTCTCCCCTCTCAGGTGGACGGAAAAGATTCCACGGTACAGAAGGGTCGGTAATCAGAGGACACAGATTTAAAGTAATTAGCAAAAAAAAAACAGAGGTGACATGAGGAAAATAAGTTTCTGCAGCGAGTTGTTCTGATCTGGAATGCACTGCCTGAAAGGGTGATGGAGGCAGATTCAATAGTAACTTTCAAAAGGGAATTGGATAAATATTTGAGGGGGGGATATTTGCACAGCTATGGGGAAAGAACAGTGGAGTGGGACTAATTGGATAGCTCCTTCAAAGAGCCAGCACAGGCACAATGGACCGAATGACCTCCTTCTGTGCTGTATTATTCTATGATTCTATTTCCAAGGAGAGCAGGGGAGTTCTCCCCGGTGTCCTCTCGTTCTCTCTCTTTCTTTCTCTCCCTCTTTCCATTTTCCTCTCTCTCTCTCTCTCTCTCTAACTGAATCCTGTTATTCTCCGACCGCTGTGCTGGATTTTGGAAATAGTCGGCATTGCTTCCTCCGCAAAGATGGAAATAAAATCTTGGAACTCTCGACATTAATGCATTGTTATTTTTTTAAAAAATCGAATCAGCGCCAGATAGTTTCGAATCAGTTTGACCTGAATAAAACGGAAAGCAAGGACATCAATTCTAAACGAGCTACCCCGCCTCTACTGCGATCAGCAGCGCTGCTAATTGCAGTTGTGTGTAATGTTACATGAAACAAATCATTCCGATTCACGATTGATTCCTTGACTTGCTCCTCTGTGCTGGTGGGAGACTTATCCCTGCTCCTGCATCCAGCTGCTACATGTGGGTTACCATGGCTACCAATAACTTACCACCATCGGAAGGGCAGTCACTCTATCCTGGGCGGTCTGGGACGTGACGGTATTGATGTGGAGCCACGATGTGAATGAAGTGGTGCTAGTGAGTCACGCAGAGCCCAGTAAACAGGTGTCAGTCGTGGCTCAGTGGTAGCACTTTATCCTCCGAGTCAAAGTCCCACTCCAGAGACTTGAGCATAAAATCTAAGCCGACACTCCGAGTGCGGTACTGCGGGAGTGCTGCGCTGTCGGAGGTGCCGTCTTTCGGATGAGACGTTAAATTGAGGCCCCTGTCTGCTCTTTCAGGTGGACGTAAAAGATCCCGCGGCATTATTTCGAGTAAGAGCAGGGGAGTTCTCCCCGGTGCCCCGGCCAATATTTATCCCTGAACCAACATCACTGAAAAACAGATTATCTGGTCATTATCACATTGCTGTTTGTGGGATCTTGCTGTGCGCAAATTTGCTCCATGTTTCCTACATTTTAACAGCGACTACAATTCAATAAGTACTTAATTGGCTGTAAAACACTGTGGGATGTCCTGAAGTTGTGAAAGGGACTATATTCAAAGGACAAGCCTGTATTTACATGGGAGGATGTCCCAAAGGTGCTTCACATCCAATTAATTACTTTTTGAAGTGCAATCACTGTTAACTCAGTCGCCATTTTTGCACATAGCAAGATCCCACAAACAGCAATGAGATGGGTGACTGGTTCATCTGTGGTTGGTTGAGGGTGGAATGCTGGCCAGGACACTGGGGGAAATCACCTGCCCATCTTGGAATAGTGCCGTCCTGTGAGGCGGTGAGTCGTACAGGAGAGTAGCAGGTTTAGTCCCTGCTCTATGCTCAGTTAGCTGAGCTCAATAGGGCAGAGATGAGGATGCTGCAGTTTGAATCAGTGCCATTGGACTAATGAAGGGGCAAATAGGCTACAGAGAGGGCCCCCATTTCTGATAGTTAAAGCTGGAGGAGTTAAGAGAGCCTTTAGAATGGCATTTAGCTTTTGAGCAGAATTCCGATCACATGCCCAGTTATTAAAAGCACTTTTATTATGCACGTATTGAATTACCATTCCCCGTTCTCCCGTCCCTCCGCAGTGACTACTGCAACTGCAATTCTTCATATGAGAGCCTTAAGAGCGAGTAGCATTGGGCTATTTGACTGTGGGGGACTGCACAGCCATGTCCGAACCTGCCATCGATCAGCATCTACCTGTGTGCCAGTCGGGATCAATGGCGGCCATCAGGAGCTGGAACCCTGGCTGATTTTTTTTATTTTTCCCATCCTAAACCAGGAATACTGAAGCCAATGTGTCACACCAAAATGCCACCCCAGCTGAGATCAGATTAACACAAGACAGACTAGGAATTGAATCTAGTACCTCCTGGTCTGTAGGATTCAGCTAAACATTGCCTTTATCAACTGAGCCATTAAGGGCGAGCTTTCCTGACTCAATTCGACCAGACGATCCTCTGTTGCATAGAGTTCCATAGATGTTTACAGCACAGAAACAGGCCATTTGGCCCAACAGGTCTGTGCTGGTGATAATGCTCCACACGAGCCTCCTCCCTCCTTACTCCATCTCACCCTATCATCATATCCTGTTGAAGGCATAACATTAATGGAGTGAAATCCGACTATGCGATGTTAGATGACACTGTGTGAGCCTATTTAAAAAATTAATGGATTAATATCTTCACGAAATGTCTCCATTTACCCAGTGAGTACCATACATGTACAGGACCTGATACTGAGACACACATGAGCCGCACAGGTACCAGATGGGAGTGAAAAGTTTCCTTTTACCCGGTATGTACTAGGCACCCAGTAATGGCTAACTGTGACAGGATTCTGAGAAATGTCACCATGAAGTATAATCGTACAGCTAAAGTACTCATTCCTGCACCTTTGCTCTGCGACCTGGAAAGGTTTTAGAGCACCCATTGTAGGGTAGCTGGTAATTGATAGCTGGGCAGGCTTTGTCAATGATGAATAGATTCAGTGGGTATATAAAGCCCTCTGATATGATAGCTTATGTGATGCATGAGCAATACACATTCTTCAGCTGCATGTTATATGTCAGCTTTATTGATTATTTATATCAATCCTATCAAGGTCAGCCTTTTATCCTCTTGCCATAGTGACGAGTTAGCCAGCAGAAAGCCTGAAAGGGAGAAGATGGGTTGTTGTTATAAGTACAGACCGTGTTTGCAGTGTGTACCATCTACAGGATGTGTTGCAGCAACTCGCCAAGGCTTCTTCGACAGCACTTCCCAAACCCGCGACCTCCACCATCTAGAAGGACAAGGGCAGCAGGTGCATGGGAACACCATCACCTCCAAGTTCCCCTCCAACTTACACACCGTCCTGACTTGGACATATATCGGCCGCTCCTTCATCGTCGCTGGATCAAAATCCTGGAACTCCCGACCTAATAGAACTGCGGGAGTACATTCACCACACTGAAGAAGAAGGCCCACCACCACCTTCTCAAGGGGCAACTAGGGATGGGCAATAAATATTGGCCTTGCCAGCGACACCCACATCCTGAAGAATGATTTTAAAAAAGGACAAGTTCTAGCCCATAAATCTCCAGAGAAGAAGCAATAATTACATTGAAGACTTGTAAGAATAGAAGAAAAGGTTTCTATTTTTAAGTCATTCTTTCATTTTATATTATTATTCATGGTTAAATAGCAAAACCTACCACAATTTGGGAAGCAGAAAAATAGAATTGGTTTGAACACAGGAATTTTTCTGGTGTAGAGGCTGGCAAGATGAGAGAACAAATGAACTGCTGGAACACCAATACTGGCGGGAAGGTTTAATTGCAGTGTGACAGGTTTACATAGGCAGTTTCCATTATACATGTGGACATAGGAATTTATGGAGAAAAATTGACACAAAAGTCTGACGAAAACATGACAACAGGTAGTAAGATTTTGTAGACAGGAAGGAGTACAGTTGTAAGATTTTCATATATACTGGTTGGTGAATGTATATAAAAAAATACTTGCATTTATATAACACTTTTCACTCCTCGGGTCATTCCAAAGCACTTCACAGCCAAAAAAATACTTTTGAAGTGTAGTCACTGTTGTAATGTAGGAAACGCAGCAGCCAATTTGCGCACAGCAAATTGGCTGCTGCGTTTCCTACATTACAACTGCTGGTTGAGGGATAAATATTGGTTGGGACTCCCCTGATTATCTTTGAAATAGTGCCATGGGATCTTTTACATCCATATGAGAGGACAGACAGGGCCTCAATTTAATATTTCATCCAAAAGACAGCATACTCCAACAGTGCAGCACTCCCTCAGTACTACACTGGAGTGTCAGCTTGGATTATGTGCTCAAGTCTCTGGTGTCGGACTTGAACTCACGACCTGCTGACTCAGAGGCGAGAGTGCTACCAATGAGCCAAAACTACATTTTTAAATGGGGGACTGGATTACAACTGTGTGCTCTGGTCTAATTATCCCCCCCGTCCTTTGACCTCACTTTGTTTGAAGACTACACTTGATCTTGATTCTCTGAGATCAATTTGCACGTTTTATATATGAAGTGTGCTACAGTGAAGAACTCAAATATCAGGAGCAAAAAGTCAAAGTGGGGATGGTGGAGTGAGAAGGGAAGGTCAGGGAGAACATTATCACCTTTTGACGGGTGCAGAAGTGAGCAAGGAAAGGCAGCTTTGCGTTCGAAAACTGGAGCCAGCAACGAACGTGTCAGTTCTCCTGCTTTCAGCTGTGGTTAGAAATGTAAATTGTTTGACTTACCTCCTTCCGGCAGCAACGGAGACCTATCTTTTTCACCCGAGTCTTGCGAAGTGTCACTGGATTCATCAGCTCTGGTTCTGACCGGCGTGTTAGGGATGTGAATTTTGTAATATTACAGACAAACGCCTGCACGCCAAAAATGAATTCACACATAGTCAAAGGCTTGCAGATTTATCAATGGTTAAATGAACCTGAACATACTCACGGCCAATCGTCGAGATAACATCGGTGATGGAAGGTGCATGCGTTACAGCCGGTTCAACCCATCAGATGCCCCCTCCCTTCATCTCCCAACTCTCAGTACAATGGCTTTGCTTTTAAGCTTAGCTAAAAGACCAGAACATCACCTCCTCCATGACCCTTCTCCCACTCTCAATCTCCATTCTGGTTCCTGCTACCTCCTGCTCTAAACAACACACCAACGCACCTGCTTGATGCTGACACCAGGCACCCAAAGTGGAAAAAGTGTTCTGTTCTCCAGCATGGATGTCCCTCACCTTGATAACCAGAAAATCCCAACCTACAGCCATTGAAGCACTTTTGAAGTGTAGTCACTGTTGTAATTGTAGGAGCACTGTTCTTGCAATGCAAAGCAGGCTTTTGTATCACTATTCACCGACTTTTTCTTTTGGGGCTGGGTTGCGATGTTCTGGTTATCAAGGCATGCAGTTTATAACAGGAGTTAGTGGACACTAGTCAGGTGCGGGATACCTGGTTGATTCCCCCCCTCCTCAATGGCACTCCGACTGCCACCCTAACTGGGATCAGCCAACTCCACATAGACTGGGAATCGATCTTGGCCCTCCCTGGTCTGCTTGGCACCAGCATCAGACTGAGCAGTGCAGTTATCCATCAAAATATAGACTGGGAGCTTAGGACCTAATGTTTATCAGGCTTTGACTGATAAGATGAAGGTTTCTTCATTTTGATGCCTATATGAGATGAATTTAGGACACTTTGCCCAGTTCTTAATGGGCATGGATTCACAGCAGAAAAAAACACATCCCCATTTAGCATTGTGATAGCTTCTTTGGGGAATAAAGAAAGAACTTGCATTTATATAGCGCCTTTCACATCCTCAGGCCATCCCAAAGTGTTTCACAGCTATTGAAGTACTTTTTGAAGTGTAGTCACTGTTGTAATGTAGGAAATGCAGCAGCCAATTTGTGCAATGCAAGGTCCCACAAACAACAATGTGTTAATGAGCAGATAATCTTTTTTTTAGTTGAGTTGAGGGATAAATATTGGTCAGGACACCAGGGAGAACTCCCCTGCCCTTCTTCAAAATAGTGCCAGGGGATCTTTTACGTCCACCTGAGAGGGCAGATGAGGCCTCGGTTTAACTTCTCATCTCTGTGTATCAGTCTGGATTATGTGCTTAAGTCTCTGGAATGGGATTTGAACCCATGACCGATCTGACTCAGAGCCAAGGTTGTTGCCACTGAGCCACAGCTGCCATATTGGTGTTGCACTGATGCAGTAGGGGGCAGAGTAGAGGGAGCTGGCTGGACTTTACCTGAGTTGGGAGCGTTATCTGCCGATATTAGGGTGTTTGAAGCAAAACAAAATGTTCCATTCCCCAGCACAGACATCCTTCACTTTGATAAGCAAAAAAAAGGTGACCCAAAAAAAGTATGGTTCACACTATGTTTAGATGATTAATCGATTCAGAAAACATTGTGTGCCTGCTTGCTAGATGCCTATCTTAATCTAAAGGGATTCAATGAAGTGCGATTGTATCTCCCACTGAAACAGAGCCTCATCTTCCAAGGACCTGCTTGAGGTACCACGCCTCATGTAACATCAGTTCCCCATGACTGAATCTGACAGGAAAGTTCACGAGTCGGAAGTGATCTAGAAGCAACCTGTCAGGGGCTGCAAGTAGGGACGCCTGAACTTTATAGTTCAACGTCTTCCAGCAAAGTCAATCACATCACATGCAGTCGGAGCACAGTTCAGTTACGGTCCTCAGTCAATGAAATGCAAGAGGAAACAATCAGTATCCTCACCACTAAAATGCAACTTAGTCAGTGTCCCCCCCGATACACTGGTTAGTCAGTGTCCCCCCCGATACATTGGTTAGTGAGTGTCCCCCCCGATACACTGGTTAGTCAGTGTCCCCCCTGATACACTGGTTAGTCAGTGTCCCCCCTGATACACTGGTTAGTCAGTGTCCCCCCCCCGATACACTGGTTAGTCAGTGTCCCCCCTGATACACTGGTTAGTCAGTGTCCCCCCCAATACACTGGTTAGTCAGTGTCCCCCCTGATACACTGGTTAGTCAGTGTCCCCCCTGATACACTGGTTAGTCAGTGCCCCCCCCCGATACACTGGTTAGTCAGTGTCCGTCTGATACACCGGTTAGTCAGTGTCCCCCCCGATAGACTGGTTAGTCAGTGTCCCCCCCGATACACTGGTTAGTCAGTGTCCCCCCCGATACACTGGTTAGTCAGTGTCCCCCCCCGATACACTGGTTAGTCAGTGTCCCCCCGATACACTGGTTAGTCAGTGTCCCCCGATACACTGGTTAGTCAGTGTCTCCCACAATACACTGGTTAGTCAGTGTCACCCCGATACACTGGTTAGTCAGTGTCCCCCCTGATACACTGGTTAGTCAGTGTCCCCCCTGATACACTGGTTAGTCAGTGTCCCCCCTGATACACTGGTTAGTCAGTGTCCCCCCGATACACTGGTTAGTCAGTGCCCCCCCCGATACACTGGTTAGTCAGTGTCCGTCTGATACACTGGTTAGTCAGTGTCCCACCCGATACACTGGTTAGTCAGTGTCCCCCCGATACACTGGTTAGTCAGTGTCCCACCCGATACGCTGGTTAGTCAGTGTCCGTCTGATACACTGGTTAGTCAGTGTCCCCCCCGATACACTGGTTAGTCAGTGTCCCCCCCGATACACTGGTTAGTCAGTGTCCGTCTGATACACTGGTCAGTCAGTGTCCCCCCCGATACACTGGTTAGTCAGTGTCCCCCCCCGATACACTGGTTAGTCAGTGTCCCCCCGATACACTGGTTAGTCAGTGTCCCCCGATACACTGGTTAGTCAGTGTCCCCCACAATACACTGGTTAGTCAGTGTCACCCCGATACACTGGTTAGTCAGTGTCCCCCACAATACACTGGTTAGTCAGTGTCCCCCCGATACACTGGTTAGTCAGTGTCCCACCCGATACACTGGTTAGTCAGTGTCCCCCCGATACACTGGTTAGTCAGTGTCCCACCCGATACGCTGGTTAGTCAGTGTCCCCCCGATACACTGTTTAGTCAGTGTCCCCCACAATACACTGGTTAGTCAGTGTCCCCCCCCCGATACACTGGTTAGTCAGTGTCCCCCCCCCGATACACTGGTTAGTCAGTGTCCCCCCCGATACACTGGTTAGTCAGTGTCCCCCCGATACACTGGTTAGTCAGTGTCCCCCCCCAATACACTGGTTAGACAGTGTCCCCTCCGTTACACTGGTTAGTCAGTCCCCCACGATACACTGGTTAGTCAGTCCCCCCCCCGATACACTGGTTAGTCAGTGTCCCCCCCCGATACACTGGTTAGTCAGTGTGCCCCCCCGATACACTGGTTAGTCAGTGTCCCCCCCGATACACTGGTTAGTCAGTCCCCACCCCCGATACACTGGTTAGTCAGTGTCCCCCCCGATAGACTGGTTTGTCAGTGTCCCCCCCGATACACTGGTTAGTCAGTGTCCCCCCCCGATACACTGGTTAGTCAGTGTCCCCCACAATACACTGGTTAGTCAGTGTCCCACCCGATACGCTGGTTAGTCAGTGTCCCCCCGATACACTGGTTAGTCAGTGTCCCACCCGATACGCTGGTTAGTCAGTGTCCCCCCCGATACACTGGTTAGTCAGTGTCCCACCCGATACGCTGGTTAGTCAGTGTCCCCCCCGATACACTGGTTAGTCAGTGTCCCACCCGATACGCTGGTTAGTCAGTGTCCCCCCCGATACACTGGTTAGTCAGTGTCCGTCTGATACACTGGTTAGTCAGTGTCCCACCCGATACACTGGTTAGTCAGTGTCCCACCCGATACACTGGTTAGTCAGTGTCCCCCCGATACACTGGTTAGTCAGTGTCCCCCCGATACGCTGGTTAGTCAGTGTCCCCCCGATACGCTGGTTAGTCAGTGTCCCACCCGATACGCTGGTTAGTCAGTGTCCCCCCGATACACTGGTTAGTCAGTGTCCCCCGATACACTGGTTAGTCAGTGTCCCCCCCCGATACACTGGTTATTCAGTGCCCCCCCGATACACTGGTTAGTCAGTGCCCCCCCGATACACTGGTTAGTCAGTGTCCCCCCCGATACACTGGTTAGTCAGTGCCCACCCGATACACTGGTTAGTCAGTGCCCCCCCGATACACTGGTTAGTCAGTGTCCCTCTGATACACTGGTTAGTCAGTGCCCCACCCGATACACTGGTTAGTCAGTGTCCCTCTGATACACTGGTTAGTCAGTGTCCCTCTGATACACTGGTTAGTCAGTGTCCCCCCCGATACACTGGTTAGTCAGTGCCCCCCCGATACACTGGTTAGTCAGTGTCCCCCCCGATACACTGGTTAGTCAGTGTCCCCCCGATACACTGGTTAGTCAGTGTCCCTCTGATACACTGGTGAGTCAGTGTCCCCCCCGATACACTGGTTAGTCGGTGTCCCCCCGATACACTGGTTAGTCAGTGTCCCCCCCGATACACTGGTTAGTCAGTGTCCCCCCGATACACTGGTTAGTCAGTGTCCCTCTGATACACTGGTGAGTCAGTGTCCCCCCGATACACTGGTTAGTCGGTGTCCCCCCCGATACACTGGTTAGTCAGTGTCCCCTCCGTTACACTGGTTAGTCAGTGTCCCTCTGATACACTGGTTAGTCAGTGTCCCCCCGATACACTGGTTAGTCGGTGTCCCCCCCGATACACTGGTTAGTCAGTGTCCCCCCGATACACTGGTTAGTCGGTGTCCCCCCGATACACTGGTTAGTCGGTGTCCCCCCGATACACTGGTTAGTCAGTGTCCCACCCGATACGCTGGTTAGTCAGTGTCCCCCCGATACACTGGTTAGTCAGTGTCCCACCCGATACGCTGGTTAGTCAGTGTCCCCCCGATACACTGGTTAGTCGGTGTCCCCCCCGATACACTGGTTAGTCAGTGTCCCCCCGATACACTGGTTAGTCGGTGTCCCCCCGATACACTGGTTAGTCGGTGTCCCCCCGATACACTGGTTAGTCAGTGTCCCCTCCGTTACACTGGTTAGTCAGTGTCCCTCTGATACACTGGTTAGTCAGTGTCCCCCCGATACACTGGTTAGTCTGTGTCCCCCCCGATACACTGGTTAGTCAGGGTCCCCCCGATACACTGGTTAGTCAGTGTCCCCCCCGATACACTGGTTAGTCAGTGTCCCCCCGATACACTGGTTAGTCAGTGTCCCCTCCGATACACTGGTTAGTCAGTGTCCCTCCGATACACTGGTTAGTCGGTGTCCCCCCCGATACACTGGTTATTCAGTGTCCCCTCTGTTACACTGGTTAGTCAGTGTCCCTCTGATACACTGGTTAGTCGGTGTCCCCCCGATACACTGGTTAGTCAGTGTCCCCCCCCCGATACACTGGTTAGTCAGTGTCCCCCCGATACACTGGTTAGTCAGTGTCCCCCCCCGATACACTGGTTAGTCAGTGTCCCTCCGATACACTGGTTAGTCGGTGTCCCCCCCGATACACTGGTTAGTCAGTGTCCCCCCCAATACACTGGTTAGTCCGTGTGTCCCCCAATACACTGGTTAGTCAGTGTCCCTCTGATACACTGGTTAGTCAGTGTCCCCCCCCGATACACTGGTTAGTCCGTGTCCCCCCCGATCCACTGGTTAGTCAGTGTCCCCACCGATACACTGGTTAGTCAGTGTCCCACCCGATACACTGGTTAGTCAGTGTCCCACCCGATACACTGGTTAGTCAGTGTCACCCCGATACACTGGTTAGTCGGTGTCCCTCTGATACACTGGTTAGTCAGTGTCCCTCCGATACACTGGTTAGTCAGTGTCCCTCTGATACACTGGTTAGTCAGTGTCCCCCCGATACACTGGTCAGTCAGTGTTCCCCCGATACACTGGTTAGTCAGTGTCCCCTCCGAGACACTGGTTAGTCAGTGTTCCCCCGATACACTGGTTAGTCAGTGTCCCCTCCGTTACACTGGTTAGTCAGTGTCCCCCCGATACACTGGTTAGTCAGTGTCCCCCCCGATACACTGGTTAGTCAGTGTCCACCCGATACACTGGTTAGTCAGTGTTCCCCCGATACACTGGTTAGTCAGTGTCCCCTCCGTTACACTGGTTAGTCAGTGTTCCCCCGATACACTGGTTAGTCAGTGTCCCCTCCGATACACTGGTTAGTCAGTGTTCCCCCGATACACTGGTTAGTCAGTGTCCCTCTGATACACTGGTTAGTCAGTGTCCCCTCCGATACACTGGTTAGTCAGTGTTCCCCCGATACACTGGTTAGTCAGTGTCCCCCCCGATACACTGGTTAGTCAGTGTCCCCCCGATACACTGGTTAGTCAGTGTTCCCCCGATACACTCGTTAGTCAGTGTCCCCCCGATACACTGGTTAGTCTGTGTCCCTCTGATACACTGGTTAGTCAGTGTGTCCCCCGATACACTGGTTAGTCTGTGTCCCTCTGATACACTGGTTAGTCAGTGTCCCCCCCGATACACTGGTTAGTCTGTGTCCCTCTGATACACTGGTTAGTCGGTGTCCCCCCCGATACACTGGTTAGTCAGTGTCCCCTCTGATACACTGGTTAGTCGGTGTCCCCCCGATACACTGGTTAGTCAGTGTCCCCTCCGATACACTGGTTAGTCAGTGTCCCCCTGATACACTGGTTAGTCAGTGTCCCCCCTGATACACTGGTTAGTCCGTGTCCCCCCCGCCCCGATACACTGGTTAGTCGGTGTCCCCCCGATCCACTGGTTAGTCAGTGTCCCCCCCCCGAAACACTGGTTAGTCGGTGTCCCCCCCAATACGCTGGTTAGTCAGTGTCCCCCCGATACACTGGTTAGTCACTGTCCCCACCGATACACTAGTTAGTCAGTGTCCCCTCCGATACACTGGTTAGTCAGTGTCCCCCCCAATACGCTGGTTAGTCAGTGTCCCCCCAATACACTGGTTAGTCAGTGTGTCCCCCCCTGATACACTGGTTAGTCAGTGTCCCCCCGATACACTGGTTAGTCAGTGTCCCCCCCAATACACTGGTTAGTCAGTGTCCCCCCCAATACACTGGTTAGTCAGTGTCCCCCCCAATACACTGGTTAGTCAGTGTCTCCCCCGATACACGGGTTAGTCAGTGTCCCTCCGATACACTGGTTAGTCAGTGTTCCCCCGATACACTGGTTAGTCAGTGTCCGTCTGATACACTGGTTAGTCAGTGTCCCCCCTGATACACTGGTTAGTCAGTGTCCCCTCCGATACACTGGTTAGTCAGTGTCCCCCCGATACACTGGTTAGTCAGTGTCCCCCCGATACACTGGTTAGTCAGTGTCCGTCTGATACACTGGTTAGTCAGAGTCCCCCCCGATACACTGGTTAGTCAGTGTCCCCCCGATACACTGGTTAGTCAGTGTGCGTCTGATACACTGGTTAGTCAGTGTCCCCCCCGATACACTGGTTAGTCAGTGTCCCCCCGATACACTGGTTAGTCAGTGTCCCCCCGATACACTGGTTAGTCAGTGCCCCCCCGATACACTGGTTAGTCAGTATCCCTCTGATACACTGGTTAGTCAGTGTCCCCCCGATACACTGGTTAGTCAGTGTCCCCCCGATACTCTGGTTAGTCAGTGTCCCCCCGATACACTGGTTAGTCAGTGTCCCCCCCGATACACTGGTTAGTCAGTGTCCCTCGGATACACTGGTTAGTCAGTGTCCCTCCGATACACTGGTTAGTCAGTGTCCCTCTGCTACACTGGTTAGTCAGTGTCCCTCCGATACACTGGTTAGTCGGTGTCCCCCCCGATACACTGGTTAGTCAGTGTCCCCCCCCGATACACTGGTTAGTCAGTGTCCCCCCGATACACTGGTTAGTCAGTGTCCCCCCCGATAATACACTGGTTAGTCGGTGTCCCTCCGATACACTGATTAGTCAGTGTCCCCCCGATACACTGGTTAGTCAGTGTCCCCCCCCGATACACTGGTTAGTCAGTGTCCCCCCCCGATACACTGGTTAGTCAGTGTCCCCCTGATACACTGGTTAGTCAGTGTCCCCCCCGATAATACACTGGTTAGTCGGTGTCACCCCCGATACACTGGTTAGTCGGTGTCCCCCCGATACACTGGTTAGTCAGTGTCCCCCCGATACACTGGTTAGTCGGTCCCCCACCCGATACACTGGTTAGTCAGTGTCCCCACCGATAATACGCTGGTTAGTCAGTGTCCCCCGATACACTGGTTAGTCAGTGTCCCCCCCGATAATACACTGGTTAGTCAGTGTCCCCCTCATACACTGGTTAGTCGGTGTCCCCCCCGATACACTGGTTAGTCAGTGTCCCCCCCGATACACTGGTTAGTCAGTGTGTCCCCCGATACACTGGTTAGTCAGTGTGTCCCCCGATACACTGGTTAGTCAGTGTCCCCCCTGATACACTGGTTAGTCAGTGTGTCCCCCGATACACTGGTTAGTCAGTGTCCCCCTATACACTGTTTAGTCAGTGTCCCCCGATACACTGGTTAGTCAGTGTGCCCCCCGATACACTGGTTAGTCAGTGTCCTCCCGATACACTGGTTAGTCAGTGTGCCCCCGATACACTGGTTAGTCAGTGTCCCCCCGATACACTGGTTAGTCAGTGTGCCCCCCGATACACTGGTTAGTCAGTGTCCCCCGATACACTGGTTAGTCAGTGTCCCCCCCGATATACTGGTTAGTCAGTGTGCCCCCCGATACACTGGTTAGTCAGTGTCCCCCGATACACTGGTTAGTCAGTGTCCCCCCGATACACTGGTTAGTCAGTGTCCCCCCGATACACTGGTTAGTCAGTGTCCCCCCCGATACACTGGTTAGTCAGTGTCCCCCGATACACTGGTTAGTCAGTGTCCCCCCGATACACTGGTTAGTCAGTGTCCCCCCGATACACTGGTTAGTCAGTGTCCCCCGATACACTGGTTAGTCAGTGTCCCCCGATACACTGGTTAGTCAGTGTCCCTCTGATACATTGGTTAGTCAGTGCCCCCCCGATACACTGGTTAGTCAGTGTCCCCCCCCGATCCACTGATTAGTCAGTGCCCGCGAATTTTTTTTAAATTGATTCTTGGGATGTGGGCGTTGCTGGCGAGGCCGGCATTTATTGCCCATCCCTAATTGCCCTTGAGAAGGTGGTGGTGAGCCGCCTTCTTGAACCGCTGCATTCCTTGTGGTGAAGGTTCTCCCACAATGCTGTCAGGTATGGAGTTCCAGGATATTGACCCAGCGACGATGAAGGAATGGCGAGATATTTCCAAGTTACGATGGTGTGTGACGTAGAGGGGAACGTGCAGGTGATGGCGATCCCATGGGCCTGCTGCCTTTATCCTTCTAGGTGTGGAGGTCGCGAGTTGCTGCAGTGCATCCTGTAGATGGTGCACACTGCAGCCACGGTGCGCCGGTGGTGAAGGGAGTGAATGTTTAGGGTGGTGGATGGGGTGCCAATCAAGCGGGCTGCTTTGTCCTGGATGGTGTCGAGCTTCTCGAGTGTTGTTGGAGCTGCACTCATCCAGGCAAGTGGAGAGTATTCCATCACACTCCTGACTTGTGCCTTGTCGATGGTGGAAAGTCTTTGGGGAGTCAGAGGGTGAGTCACTCGCCGCAGAATACCCAGCCTCTGACCTGCTCTTGTAGCCACAATATTTATGGTACACTGGTTAGTCAGTGCCTTGTTACAATGCTTAGTCAGTACCCTGATACTCTGGTTAATCAGTGCCCCCAGATACGTTGGTTAGTCAGTACATAGTTCATAGTACTCCTGGGGTTTGTCTGATCAATCTTTAGGGGTATTGGGGGACCACTATTTTCATTTTAAGGTAATATTTGACAAAGCGCTCCTGAATTGCCTCCAAGTTTTTTGACATCTACCAGGGTGTCAGAGGAGTGGGAGGGCTGGTACACGGGGATTAATTCACTCAAAGGATGGAAGTGAGCACATCTGAGCCTGATGACCTGATGAGGGATGTGGGAACAGGGCAGGCATATGGGATAAGGACAACTGCTCGTGCGGAGAGGAGAAAACACCAACATGGACTGGATGGGTCAAACGGCCTGTTTCTGTGTTGTAATTTCTATCCAGTTTCCCTGTAATCGTCTGTCCTGTTCTTCAGGGCTGGTCGTGCTTCGCTCATGTAATCCCTCCTGGTCAATGCAACATATCACAAATCTTTCAGAAATCCTCATCATCATTCACGTCTCCGAGTACAGAGAGTAGAGGAATTCCCAGAACATGACTTATGGCCATTTGCATCTTTTCCCCTGTTTGAAATACTCTTTGATGGTGGTAATGACCTTTCCAACACTTTTCAGTTCAATGGTGACCCATATTAATGGACTCTTGTCAATACATTCAGCTAGTTTACATTGGCCAAATTTGTGAAACAACCAAGCTTGTAAAAAAAAAACTGGATAGCTTCCCGATAGCTGAACACAGGCTGAGAGCACTGACTCTTACGTAACTGAGTTACGCAGACTTTAAGATCCCATATTGGTTCCCTGGTCTGGACTGAATTAACTAATTCCAGCTGTGGATTTAGTAAAGTACCACGATTTCCCCGTGTCCTTGGGCTGCAGAGGTGAAAGGTCGGCTGAGGTTCCTTCTCCTCATCGCTATCCAGTGACGTCATCTGTCACTGCAAGTGTATGGATGCCAGGTGAGCACAGATTTGGGCTTGGCTGTGATTCTCTCCACGGTCTATTAGAAAGAAAGAAATTGCATTTATGTAGCGCCTTTCATGACCTTAGGATATCCTGGAGCACTTTACAGCCAATGAAGTACTTTTTGAAGTGTAGTCACTGTTGTAATGTAGGAAACACAGCAGCCAATTTGTGCACAGCAAGATCCCACAAACAGCAATAAGATAATGATCAGATAATCTGTTCTTTAGTGATGTTGGTTGAGAGATAAATATTGGCCAGGACACTGGGGAGAACTCCACTGCTTTTCTTCAAAATGGTGCCATGGGACCTTTTACATCCACTTAATGAGCTTGAAAAAGTCCATGCTTCTGCCTCAGTGATTTTTTAAAATCTAATTCCTCTGCCCTCTCAACGTCTCATCCAAAAGACGGCACCTCCGACAGTGCAGCACTCCCTCAGTGCTGGCATTGGAGAGTCAGCCCAGATTTTGTGCTCAAGTCTCTGGAGTGGGACTTGAGCCCAATTCTGACTCGGAGACGAGAGTGCCATCCACTGAGCCACGGCTGACAAAGTGTGGGCTCACACATGAAAACTGCCTCGGTGTGGTGCTGGAAGGTGATTAGCACCTGTAGGACATTATCCCTGCAAGATCCAAATCCTTCAGGAGAGGATGGGGGAGAAAGTTTTAAAAATCAATGGGTTAAAACATTAGGGAGAGGAATGTCAGATAGGTTTGTTAAGTGTTTGCATATTAAAATCATTAACAATAATTTCTAGGATCAGATCTTTCTGGCTCAATGCAAATGAGACACCAGAGTTTCTGTGCTCGATACAATGATCGTTAAGTCTAACAATGAAATGAGATGCTATACATCATGCTACCTTATTGATCTGCTTTTTCATTCCTGTTCAATTAACTAATCGACACTGATATCAGCTGATAAAATCTACATTGGTTCTGAGACCGTCGAACACACGGGCCGGTGTTAGCGGTGAAGAGATGCAAGTGATTTTATACATTCGCAGATCCAAGATGGAGATAGAAGATTGTGTTTCACTGTTAGCAATTCAAGCTTTGGTGTAAAGAGGCTAAGGACAGGCCACGGATTGCAATCCATGAATGGAATGGCCTGTTCACCAAAGGAGGACTGTACCGTCTCTAAAATAAGCTTGAAAAAGTCCATGCTTCTGCCTCAGTGATTTTTTTTTTCTAATTCCTCTGCTTGAATTCTTGCCACAGTGAGGTTCTGTACGGGATTGTGTTTCACCGACTTTTTGGCTGAAGCTCACAGTCTCAATATTTTGGTCGAGGGCCATGCTAGGGAATGTCAGCATAGGATATGGGTCCGCACTCATCGCTTCCACACAGCAAACCTCCTGACTTGCCACCTTGAGCCTGTAAAGAAAAGGACACGGACCACTCTAAAGTAAAAATACCCAATTGGAGGAGGGCCAATTTGAGTGCAATGAGAACGGATCTGGCCCGAGTAAATCGGAATCAAAGATTAGCAGGCAAAACTGTAATTGAATAGTGGGCGGCCTTTAAGGAGGAGATGGTTCGGGTACAGTCTAGGTACATTCCCACGAAGGAGAAAGATTAGGCAACCAAAGCCAGAGCTCCCTGGATGACGAAAGAGATTGAGAGTAAGATAGAGCAGAAAAAAGGGGCGTATGACAGATGTCAGGTTGATAACACAAGTGAGAACCAGGCTGAATATAGAAAGTTCAGAGGGGAAATGAAAAAGGAAATAAGAGGGACAAAGAGAGAGTATAAGAATAGACTGGCGGCCAACATAAAAGGGAATCCAAAAGTCTTCTATAGGCATGTAAACAGTAAACGGGTAGTAAGAGGAGGGTTGAGACCGATTAGGGACCAAAAAGGAGATCTACTCATGGAGGCAGAGGGCATGGCCGAGGTTCTAAATGAGTACTTTGCATCTGTCTTTACCAAGGACGAAGATGCTGCCAGAGTCTCAGTAAAGGAAGATGTGGTTGAGATACTGGTTGGCCTAAAAATTGATAGAGGAGGCACTAGAAAGGCTAGCTGTACTTAAAGTAGGTAAGTCACCCGGTCTGGATGGGATGCATCCTCGGTTACTGAGGGAAATAAGGGTGGAAATTATGGAGATACTGGCCGTAATCTTTCAAACATCCTTAGATACGGGGGTGGTGCCAGAGGACTGGAGAATTACGAATGTTACACCCTTGTTCAAAAAAGGGTGCAAGGATAAACCCAGCAACTATAGGCCAGTCAGTTTAACCTCGGTGGTGGGGAAACTTATAGAAATGATAATCCGGGAGTTAGCAGTCACTTGGACAAGTATAGATTGATTAGGGAAAGCCAGCACGGATTTGTTAAAGGCAAATCATGTTTAACTAACTTGATAGAGTTTTTCGATATGGTAACATAGAGGGTAGATAACGGCAATGCAGTTGATGTGGGTGTATATGGACTTTCAAAAGGCGTTTGATAAATTACAGCATAATAGGCTTGTCATCAAGATTGAAGCCCATGGAATAAAAGGGGCAGTAGCAGCATGGGTACAGAATTGGCTAAGTAACAAGAAACAGAGAGTAATGGTGAACGGTTGTTTTTCAGACCAGAGGGAGGTGTACAGTGTTGTTCCCCAGGGGTCGGTATTAAGACTCGATATATATATTCATGACTTGGATTTGGTGTACAGGGCACAGTTTCCAAATTTGCAGATGACACAAAACTTGGAAGTGTAGTGAACAGTGAGGAGGATAGTGATAGACTTCAAGAGGATATAGACAGGCTGGTGGAAGATGAAATTTAATGCAGAAAAATGCGAGGTGATACATTTCGGCAGGAAGAATGAGGTGAGGTAATATAATCTAAAGGACACAATTCTAAAAGGGGTACAGGAACAGAGAGATCTGGGGGTATATGTACACAAATCGTTGAAGGTGGCAGGACAGGTTGAGAAAGCGGTTAAAAAAGCATATGGGATCCTGGGCTTTATAATTAGAGACATAGAGTACAGTAGCAAGGAAGTCATGATGAACCTTTATAAAACATTGGTTCAGCCACAACTGGAGTATTGTGTCCAGTTCTGGGCACTGTAATTTAGGAAAGATGTGATCGCCATAGGGAGAGTGCAGAAGAGATTTACTAGAATGATTCCAGGGATGAGGGTCTTTAGTTACGTGGATAGACTGGAGAAGCTGTGGCTGTTCTCCTTGGAACAGAAAAGGTTGCAAGGAGATTTGATGGAGGTATTCAAAATCATGAAGCGTCTAGACAGAGTAGATAGAGAGAAACTGTTCCCATTGGTGGAAAGGTCAAGAACCAGAGGACATAGATTTAAGGTGATTGGGAAAAGAACCAAAGGTGACATGAGAAAAAACTTTTTTACACAGCGAGTGGTTAGGATCTGGAATGCACTGCCCGAGGGGGTGGTGGAGGCAGATTCAATCATGGCCTTCAAAAGGGAACTGGATAAGTACTTGAAAGGAAAAAATTTGCAGGGCTACGGGGATAGGGCGGGGGAGTGGGACTAGCTGGATTGCTCTTGCATGGAGCTGGCACAGACTCGATGGGATGAATGGCCTCCTTCCGAGCTGTAACCTTTCTATGATTCTATAACTATAGGTTACAGATTATGTATCATGCATCAGGAACATGTCCTTTTATACTGCCGTCACTACTTTCCATTTCCCTCTCCTCCCTCTTGTTCCTGCTACTTCCGCTCTGCAATTTAAATTCATGAGCCTAAGAGTTGCTTTAGTTTATCAACCTCTGCTACAAGGGAATGCTATATGTGTTGCAATTATTGCCCATTAAGTGTCAGCCATGTAGTGTGGGACTGGAGTCTCATGTAAGCCACATGTATTGGGGGTCCCCGAAGGACATTGGTGAACCAGTTAGGTTTTTACAATAATCAGGCAGTTTCCATGATTATTTTATCTGGTGCCAGCCCACAAATCGTCATGGTGGGATTTGAACTGACAGCCTCTAGTACAGTTCCATAACCACTAGTTTATCATTCAGGACAGTTGACTCCTTTGAAAAAGAACTAGATGTTGTAATTTGAATGTGGTAGTGTTGATATTCTGTCCAGGTGAGATCAAATGACTTCCGGAGGACAAAAAAAGTATGATATAAATGCAGGTTTGTTCTTTCATTCTTTCCTTCTTTCTTTTCTTCTCCTTTTCTTTCTTTCCTTCCTTCTTCCTTTCCTTCTTTCCTTGTCTGTCTTTTTTCTTTCTTTCATTTTCTTTCTCTCTCGCTCTCAGCTCTTGGCTCCAACCGGCATGCCTGAGACTGGTTAATTCGAGTTATCACATTTCTCCAGTCACCCTCTTCCCCCGATTCCACTTTATTTCCTGTTAATTGTATCTCTCTCTCACCCTGTCGCACCATTCACACCCATCAAAAGCTTCAGACCATTTCATTAAGTTTATTGACGAGTGTAGTCCTGAGGTTTGCAGACAATGCAGACTAATAACCGATAATTAGCCATATAATTCAAGTCAGCGATGAATAGCCCCTCGCAGTTTACATTACAGTCAAACAAATATTATTCAGCTGGTACGAGTCTTGACCCGAGAGTGATTTCTCTTCTTGGACAGCTGCCGAACTATTGGAATTCTATTTCCAGGTTTTCCAAATCCAGGTGTTTTTTTTTTTGCTTGACACAGCTGTTCTACGTTAAGTAAACTCGGCCAATGACATCTTTAACATGTGGTGTACTAGTGATCAGAATTTTAACCCATTGTAAATGTGAGGATAGATAGATTAGTAATGCATTTCTTAAAGGAACATTGAAGTCAGTCGTGTTGGAGAGACGCTGAACTATGTCGTTTCCTCTCTAATCCCAATTAACCAAAACCATAGTATTTCAATGATTCAATGCCTTTACCAGTGACTGTTCCTTTTACTACAGGAATGAGTTACACTGACATGAGTTTGCCTTCAGTTAGAAACACAAAAAAGTTTACATAGCAGCTGCCACTTCCGCAGGAAGTCCCAAAGTGCTTCACAGCCAATTAATTACTTTTTGAAGTGCAGTCACTGTTGTTCTGCAGGAGCCAATTTGCACACAGCAAGGTCCCACAGAAAGCAATGAGGTAAATGACCAGTTACTTTGTTTTTGATGGTGTTGGTTGAGGGATAATTGTTGGCCAGGACACCGGGGAGAACTTCCCTGATCTTTTTCAAATAATGCTGTGGCATCTTTTATAACTAAATTGACCGTTAGACAGGGCCTTGGTTTAAATTTTAAGCAGAAAGATGGCACCTTTGTCACCAGTAGCACTCCCTCGGTACTGCACTGGGAGTTGACAGCCTAGATTATGTGCTCAACTATCTGGAGTGGGGCTCAGAACCCACAATCTTCTGACTCAGTGGCGAGAAAGCTACCCACTGAGCCATGGCTAACACGTCCTCATATGTATTAAAAATAAACTGGGCAAACTTTCCAATTCCCGCTGTTCCATGCTCACAAGAAACAGGGAACGCTCCCTCTCCTCTGAGATTAACAGCCTACTAACAAAATAGCGGGAGTGTGCAGCATTGAAACATGCGATTTCTGAGACCGTGGAGAATCTGATTCTGTTACTGGACTGGGTCGTTAAGTACAGCAATGAAAAATGATAATTCTCCTGTTTCTTTTTGGGTGGAAGAGAAATTTCACCATCTCCCAGTAGTGCTGTCTTTGGGAGAGGCAAATGATCAGCAACTGATGTCAGTTTACATTAAGATATTTAAGTAACGAGTTAACATGGTGTGTCTCAATTAGGGTTTCAGCAGAGTCAGCGGTTTGTGGTGTGAATCCATCATTTCGTCCAGCTCTTTTCATTAGACTAATTGATCCTTCCAAGTGCACCGTCCCTTCATATCAGCCCAGGTAACCTTCAGATTCCCCCTCCCCCTCTCAGAAAATTGGGCAGAACATTTAGTACCGCACAAACTGAACGGATGACTGTGGAGAGTATCGTTCATATGTCACTAACAATGCAGCATTTAATGATAAAGGGAAAAACAGCTACGTTTTATTATGGTGGAAAACATCTTTATATTCAACAGCTCAGCCTCTGCTTGCAAACTGCATCTTGCAGACTGACTGACTCATCCAGTCAGAATCTAACTGGTTGCTTAATTTAAATATTGAAACAGCAAGTACTGGTCTCCGAAATTGTTTTTTTGATTCATTCTCGGGATCTGGGTGTCGCTGGCAAGGCCGGCATTTAATGCCCGTCTCTGGTTGCCCTGAAACAACTGAGTGACTTGCTGGGCCCCATCAGAGAACAGTTAAGAGTCAGCCACGTTGGTGTGAGACTGGAGTCACATATAGGCCCAGACCGGGAAAGGACCGCAGGTTTCATTTCCCTAAAGGACATTAGTGAGCCAGTTGTTTTTTTTAAGACAATCCGACAGCTTCATGATCACTTTCACTGATACCAGCATTTTATTTCTGGGTTTTTGCTTCAGACCAAAATTCAAATTCTCAAACTATCATGGGGGGATTTGAACTCTCTGCATCATTAATCCAGGCTTCTGGATTACTGGTCCAGTAACACAACCATTACACCCAAAAATGTTTTATAAATACATAAAGAGCAAGAGCATAACTAAGGAAAGAGTAGGGCCTGTTCAAGACCAAAAAGGTAACCTATGTGTGGAGGCGGAAGAGGTGGGTATGGTTCTTAATGAATATTTTAAGTCTGTCTTCACAAAAGAGCCATGATGTGGAGATGCCGGTGGTGGACTGGGGTTGACAAATGTAAGGAATCTTACAACACCAGGTTATAATCCAACAGTTTTATTTGAAAATCACAAGCTTTCGGAGGCTTTCTCCTTCGTCACTCACCTGACGAAGGAGAAAGCCTCCGAAAGCTTGTGATTTTCAAATAAAACAGTTGGACTATAACCTGGTGTTGTAAGATTCCTTACAATTCACAAAAGAGGAGGACGATGCAGAGATTGTAGTTAAGGAGGAGGAGTGTGAAATATTGGATGGGATAAACATAGTAAGAGAAGAATTATTATGAGGTCTAGCATCTTTGAAAGTCGATAATCACCAGGCCCGGATGAAATGTATCCCAGGCTGTTAAGAGAAGCAAGGGAGGAAATAGCGGAGGCTCTGACTATAATTTTCTAATCCTCTCTGGTTACAGGTGTGGTGTTGGAGGACTGCTAACATTGTACCGTTGTTTAAAAAGAGAGAAAGGGATAGACCGAGTATTTACAGGCCAATCAGCCTAACCTCGGAGGTGGGCAAATTATTAGAAACAATTCTGAGGGACGGTATTAATTGTCATTTAGAAAAGTACGAATTAATCCAAGACAGTCAGCATGGATTTGTTAAGGGAAAGTCATGTCCGACTAACTTGATTGAATTTTTTGAGGTGGTAACAAGGAGGGTCGATGAGGGTAATGCCTTTGATGTACGCTACATGAATTTCAGCAAGGCTTTTGACAAGGTCCCACATGGCACACTGGTCAGAAAAGTAAACGCCAATGGGATCCAAGGGAAAGTGGCAAGTTGGATCCAAAATTGGCTCAGTGGCAGGAAGCAAAGGGTAATGGTCGATGGGTGTTTTTGTGACTGGAAGGCTGTTTCCAGTGGGGTTCCACAGGGCTCAGTACTAGGTCCCTTGCTTTCTGTGGTTATATATCAATGATTTAGATTTAAATATAGGGGGCATGATTAAGAAGTTTGCAGATGATACAAAAATTGGCCATGTCGTTGATAGTGAGGAGGAAAGCTGTAGACTGCAGGGAGATATCAATGGAGTGATCAAGTGGGCAGAAAAGTGGCAAATGGAATTCAATCCGGAGAAGTGTGAGGTAATGCATTTGGGGAGGGCAAACAAGACAAGGGAATACACAATAAATGGGAGGATACTGAGAGGTGTAGAGGAACAGAGGGACCTTGGAGTGCATGTCCACAGATTCCTGAAGGTAGCAGGACAGGTAGATAAGGTGGTTAAGAAGGCATAATGGGATACTTTCCTTTATTAGTCTAGGCATAGAACATAAGAGCAGGGAGGTTATGGTAGAACTGTATAAAACACTAGTTAGGCCACAGCTTGAGTACTGTGTACAGTTCTGGTCACCACACTACAGGAAAGATGTGATTGCACTAGAGAGGGTACAACGGAGATTTACGAGAATGTTGCCAGGACTGGAGAATTTTAGCTATGAGGAAAGATTGGATAGGCTTGGGTTGTTTTCTTTGGAACAATGGAGGTTGAGGGGAGATTTAATTGAGGTGTATAAAATTATGAGGGGACTAGATAGAGTGGATAGGTAGGAGGTACGTTTTAAGGAACAACTTAAAAGGAGGAGAGAGAGCTAGAGAGGCGGAGAAGTTTAGGGAGGGAATTGCAGTGCTTAGGGCCTAGGCAGCTGAAGGCACGGCCGCCAATGGTGGAGCGAAGGAAAGAGGTGACGCACGAGGCCAGAATGGGAGGAGCGCAGAGATCTAGGAGGGTTGTACAGCTGGAGGAGGTTACAGAGAAATGATGGAGAAAGGAGAGATTTGAACACAAGGATGAGAATTTTAAAATTGAGGCCGGGAGCCAATGCAGGTCATCAAGCACACAGATGATGGGTGAGCGGGACTTGATATGAGTTAGGATAAGGGCAGCAGAATATTACATAGAATTTTACAGCACAGGAACAAGCCATTCGGCCGTAAAGGTCTATGCCGGTGTGCACATGAGGCTCCTCCCACCTTACATCATCGCACCCTATCAAAATTACTTGGCTTCTGGTTGGTTGGAGCTTCCCGCACATGACTCTTATCAGCCTGTGCTGAAGTTCTTTGGGCTTAGTTGAGTGAGATGTGCCCTCTCCCCTTATTTAAGAAAGGACATAATTGCTTTGGAGGCGGTTCAGAGAAGGTTCACTCGACTGATTCCTGGGATGAGGGGGTTCTCTTATGAGGAAAGGTTGGACAAGTTGGGCCTGTGTACACTGGAGTTTAGAAGAATGAGACGTGACCTTATTGAAACATATAAGATCCTGAGGGGACTCGAAGGGGTAGGTGCTGAGGGGATGATTCCCCTTGAGGGAGAGACTAGAACTAGGGACCACAGTTTAAAAGTAAGGGGTCTCCCATTTATGACGGAGATGAGGAGAAATTTTTTTCTCTCAGAGGGTCGTGAGTCTGTGGAACTCCCTTCCCCAGAGAGCGGTGGAGGCAGGGTCATTGAATATTTTTAAGGCTGAGTTAGATAGATTCCTGATTAACAAGAGAGTCAAAGGTTATAGTAGGTAGATGGGAAAGTAGGGTTGAGGTCACAATCAGATCAGCCATGATCTTATCAAATGGCAGAGCAGGCTTGAGGGGCCGAATGGCCTACTCCTGCTCTTAATTTGTATGTTCGTATGTTCGTATCGCACATCCCCAGGTCTGCCGTAGATGTCTGTGCCTTGAATATTTATGACCATCTTATTGGTGTGTTGACTAGAAAGCTGCAGGATCCTATTTTAATTTGACGGCCTGTTCATTACTGCATTCAGAATGTAAAATTATGTTAAAGTAATACAGGACCCTCAGGAGAAATAGCCCAGTGCTGTTATTGAGATGGAACTAAAGAAAAAGGTTAAATTGACAGCATCAATTTCTGTAAATTGTATGACTTGCTGAATAATTTATTGTTTAATAGACGAAGGCAAATAGATTACAGAATAATATCAGAACTTTGTTAGTCAAAACCAGCTCTTGGTCTTGGATCAATGTTACAATGTGACACATGTTTAATAAGTAATAAAATTATTAAAATGGTGCTGACACAACACATTTCTTTAGCCCCCTAACCATTTTTCAATGTACTTTTATCTGTGTTAACTGTTGGTTTTGTTTTTGAAAGGTACTTTTCTCCCCCTCTCGGTAGAAATATATAAAAAAAAACGATGGGGTAGATTTTGACTTTACGCGACAGTGTAAAACGGGTGCTAGCAAGTCCGTTTTACATCTCTCTCGGTTTTTATTTCCGTTGACTTCAGTGGAAATAAAAATGAGGAGAGATGTAACAGGGGCTGCCGACCCGCTATCACCCGTCTTACGCTACTGCACAAAGTCAAGATCTACCCCTGTGAATCTGAAATCAAGATCCTTTGTTTTTTGATCAGCCTGATATTTGGCACAAGTGGAAACACATCACCAGACTTAAAGGGTCTCCAAACCAAGCTACTGAGATAACCACACAGGTAGAGTTTCTGGTTGCCCTTAAGGACACACCTCACTTAACTAGGTCAGGTTGGAATGAGCCAAAGCTTGGGGTCCTTCAATAATGTGCTGGCTCAAAGCATCCATTTTACCAGCTCGGAGCAGCGATAAAGCTCTAGTGGCCCACATACAATCATCTTACATTTGTGGGCGTCGCTTGCAAGGCCTGCATTTATTGCCCATCCCTAATTGCCTTGAGAAGGTGGTGGTGAGCCGCCTTCCTCTTGAACCGCTGCAGTCCGTGTGGTGAAGGTGCTCCCACAGTGCTGTTAGGAAGGGAGTTCCGGGATTTTGACCCAGTGACTATGACGGAACGGGCGATATATTTCCAAATCGGGATGGTGTGTGACTTGGAGGGGAACGTGCAGGTGGTGGTGTTCCCATGCATGTTGGGACATTGACTTGCAGGGTTATCTGGAACCAAGTAGTATGAATCTTCACCTCCAGCCTCCATCAATGAGCCAAGCTGGCTGCTCAACCCAGAGCATCAGGAATTAGAAATATGAAATACTGGCAACACAGAACAGGCCACACTGCAGCTGAAAGGCAGGGATAGGTTAATATTTTGGGTGCGACTTGTCACAAGAGTTAGGAAAAATAATCCCACCCAAAATGATATGTGGGAATATATATCCAAGATGAGAAGAGTCCATCATGTTCCATCAACTTGGTCCCAAAGTTCAAAAGTACTCTACATTCGATGTCTCGTATTCTCCTGTCACTCTCTCTGCCAAATATCTATCCAGTTCCCTCTTGAAGTTGCTTTTACCTGCCTCCTTGGCAGTCTGTTTCTTATATTCACCGTCCTGTCTCTTGTGAAATGCTCACTGATCTGCTTTTGCAGCATTTCATGCATTTTCCTCCACTTCTTGTTGGGTCAGTCTCCTAGTTTTTAAGGTAATGCAGGTGATTGATTTTACTCCCCTCTCCCCCCCCCTATCCCCCAAACACCCAGCGATCACTCTTCCCCATGGATGTAAGTTTGGAGATCGGATTGATATTCTGGTGCTTTGATGGAGGGGCGGGCTGGGGGGCCAAGGAGAGACTTTGAAGGACCTTTCCCAGGAGATGAACTGGGTTGGGTTGAGTCCATGGTGGCCTGCATCGCACTAAGTCTGTACAAAGGACGGGACCGATGGGCCAGATGGCCCTTTACCCATTCCATCCTTTCTGTTCTTGCAAAGAAGCTTTTGCTGTCAGTTCATCACTTACCCAAATCGGCTTGACATGAAGTCACGTGCGACTATTCCAATCCTCTCCTGGCAGGCCTCCCTCCTTGCACCCTCCTCAAATTTAAGCTCATCCAAAACTCTACGACCCGTATCCTAACTCGCACCAAGTCCCGTGCATCCATTACCCCTGTGCTCACTGACCTACATTGGCTCCCAGTCTAGCAACGCTTTGATTTTTAAATGCTTATCCTTGTTTTCAGATCCCTCCATGGCCTCGTCCCTCCCTGTCTCTGTAACCTCCTCCAGCCCTACAACTCACCGAGATCTCTGCATTCCTCCAATTCTGGTCACTTGCGCATCCCCGATTTTCATCGCTCCACCATTGGCGACCGTGCCTTCGGCTGCCTAAGCCCTAAACGCTGGAATTTCCTCCCTAATCCTCTCTGCCTCTCTACCTCTTTCTCCTCCTTTAAGACTCTCCGTAAAACCTACCTATTTGGCCGAGCTTTTGGTAACTTGCACTAACACTGTGGCTTGGTGTCAAATTTTGTCTGATAACGCTCCTGTGAAGCATCTTGGGACGTTTTACTACGTTAAAGGGGCTATACAAATGCAAATCGTTGTTGTCGAGACAGCAGGGCCCCTCTGTGTTAAAGGGGCACCATCTTCATAAAAATGGTTCCTAAACTTTTATTGTTTGAGGAGAGCCAAACGAGCCATGAGCCATTTGCGGTAACATGCAAATTAAGCGACAGTACATTTTCATGTTGGATACATCAGTGTGTCGCGTATGTAAACAATCAAAAGCCAAACGCTTTCTTGTGAAGACAGTTCTCCTTTTAAGGTAGGAGCCCGATCAAAGGAGAGAGATCCGGTTAACGTCATGCATTTTGAGAAGGAGGGTTGTATAGTTGCTATTCGTTCTCGGGCCGCTGAAGGCTGGGATATTGTCTTCAACTCACCCACACCCCTCCTTTTATTCCCATCATGCTCATTTAAAGCAGTGGTTTTCAACTTTTCTTTGTGGGGAACCCTTGAAAACATTGACCCACTCCCGAGAACCCCCCCTGACCTAATTTCTGAGACGTAGGGCTGAATGGCTGGAAAATAGGGTGGTGAGGCCTTCGGGTGCCTCCCAGCCCTGACCTCAATTTTCTTCTCCCTGCCCATGATGAGACTGCTGCTGGCTGTCCCTTTCCTGCCCGATGCTTAGACAAGGGATGCATGGAACTGTACCCAACATGGGTCACCAACTTCAAGAGAAGAGGTCTTTGAGGAACTCACTCATGGTGGAGGAAAAGCACTATTTATTTTACCCTTTCTCTCTGACTGTGATGCCGCCTTTCCAGAGAACCATCAAAGTTTACAGCATCGAAGGAGGCCATTCACCCCATCGTGTCTGTGTAGGGTTACCAAATTTGATTGGATGTGTTCCTTGGAGGTTTCATCACATGACCTCCCGTCTCCAACCACCCCGCCCCCCCCATAAGCCTGACATTGGTCGACTGACATATCAATCCTCAAGGCCAATTGGAAACCAAACAGACTCTTCGTTACCTGATTGGTTGATTCTTGACTGCCAGTCAATCAGCCTTATTCCCATCTCCAATATTTTTAGAACTAACAAACAAAAGTGTTCAAAGAAAATGAAAAAAAAAAACACTTTTATTTTATTCCCCCTATGATTTTTCTCCTGGGTTTGCTCGTAGCAGTGTCCTGGAGATTAACCCATAATTCCTGGCGACGCCAGGATATTCCTGAAGGGTTGGCAGCCCCATGTCTGTGCCTGCTCTTTACTAGCGGAATCCAAAACAAATCCCACAGGACTGCTCGCTCCTCACAGCCCAGTAAATTCCTGTGCTTGAAATATTTATGTAATTTTCCCTTAAAAGATATAATGGCCTCTGCCTGAAACACTCCCTGTGGCAAAGCATTCCACGATTCAACAACCCACTGCGTAAAGACATTCCTTGAAAACAATCTCCTCACTCTCTTAGTGACAATTTTAAATTGACTTTGAGGTTGCAGTTGAAAGATACGTTGTGACATTGGAACTAAAAGTAGTGTATAATGAAATAACTCCATAGGAACATAGCAGTTGCTAGATGAGAAAAGGCCACGGTCCGTCTAGTCCACCTTCTACCATCCTGGTTGTCAGATGATACAACGATAATGGAGTTGTTGACTAATCGTAGCAATCAATCTCTGTCAATTAGTCTACAACAGACCCAGAAATGAGGTGAGGAAAACTCCAATGATGGAAAGCTTTGGGAACCAGAGGTCCAAAGTCACCTGTTCCTCCCAATCACTTACCGCATCTCATGTTTCACATTACTCATATACTGTATCCCAAAATGTTAGTTTCTGAAAGAAATCTAACTAATTAGCATTTGAATGAAACAATACTATCTGCTTCCACCGTCTCCCGAGGGAGCCTGTTCCGTAGGTTGACCACTTACTCGCTCACTGAGGGGAATTCTAACCCCCTCCCCCCCACCATTTTTAGGGCAGCGGGTCACGTGGCGTGTCTGTGTCCCGCTCTCGAGAGGCGGGACACTTCATTATTGCGTTTAACTCAGGCTCGCGCCATGCAGTTGGGAGACTGATTTACATTTAACGTTGGGCGGCCGGGTTCCCCAGGGCATGGGAAACCCAAATGGAGACGGGAGCAGCTGGATCCAACGGGAAAATGCTTTTTATAGCACTGCTCGTGAGCCAGGAGGAGCAGGAGTGCTTCCCCCCCCCCTGGCCCCTCCAGCAAACCTTCTGCCGATCGTGGCCTTTCCTTACCGCCGCGATCGGCCGCCACCTCTCCTCCGACCCCCGATATTTTCCTCCCCCTCTCACCAAGCCCCGATCTTTTCCGATTGCCAGGGACCATCCCCGATGGCAGCCGGCCGGACTTTCAATCTACTGAGGTTACTTAGATTCCGTGATGCAGGCGATCCCCAGGGCTGGTTTCCCGCGATGGCACGGCCCGTCTCAGGGCAAATCACTCTCGGAGACGGGAGCTCAAACACGCGTCAGGCCCCTTATTTCCATATGCAAAGGGACTAGCGCCTGCGTCTAGCATGGGTTAAGGATGCCTCTTGTTTATGGAAGGTGGCACGCCATTTTGGAGCCTTGGGCGCAATTTCTACGCCCACAATAGTTCCGTTATTCCCGGGTATTTCTGACTCCTTCCCGTGGTATAAGCAGGGCAAATTTGGAAAAGAGGCAACAACGACGTCAGCTAAATTTGGCGTCAGATTCTGGCGGACCTGCCCTGTGTTTCCAGCATTTCCTGTTTTCACTTCAGATTTCCAGCATTCATGTTTTATTTTTAACGCTTAGTGCAAGTATTGTTTTTTGTGGACTGAGATAAACCTTTTGTATTGAGAGAAGAACCTGCATTTTTTTTTTAACCAAAGGGTTAAATTTAATGAGCAGGCATTACGATAAATGTTCCCTGTCAAATGTTGGTTATCTAGATAATAGGGAGTAATTACAGACCTGTAACAGAGCTCATTACCAGCCAGGATTAGTGCTATTAGTGACCTACTAATTGTACAGGCAACCAAGCTGATTTGAGAGTATTTGGGCCCAGTATTTTCAGGTGAAATACTACTTGACTTAGTTTGTTAAGAGGGTTGTGAGGGTAAACTCCTCTCCAGAAGATAGCCACATAATCCAGCCTGACATGCAGTGCGGTACTGAGGGAGTATTACATTGTCAGAGGTACCGCCATTTGGATGAGATGTAAAACTAAAGCTCTATCTGCCTGTTAAGATCCTATGGGAATATTCAAAGAAGAGTAGGGAGCTTCGTCTCCTGCTATTTTGGGCAGCATTCCCAATGGAGTCATTGACCTTCCAATCATGCTTCCCAACCTTCAGATCAAAAGTGGAATGAGATCCATCTTGGGCGACCGGCTGACTGAGGTTGGATCGGAAGGCTTGTTCTGGTCAAAACCAGATGGAAAAAGTCAACATTTTCTTAACATGTCGTTAGTAAAGTGCTAATTTGCGATAAAGCCTCAGACTTCTCCTAATCACGGGAAGTGCCACAAAGCTGCAACACCAAATCTTGACCCTGACACGGAATCTTCTTAATTTCCTATTTCTGGCTTAGCAGCGCTGAGCTGAGTCAATCTGCTGCTAAGCTTCTATCAAAAGCTGCAGCACTGTTTAAATACCTAATCACTTTGGTGTGCTGGGTTTTTTTTAGATTGAATTGCTGAGCGAGTGATTAAATCAGATGTGGTAAAAGGATTTGTACGTTACCCAGTTTTCTTTCTTCTTTTTTACAATTTAATGAAATTTCAGGCCCAAGCAAAATGTTCCCTGTTGAACTGGTTAATTAAAAGAAAGATTTGCATTTATACAGTGCCATTTCACAACCTCAGGACATCCCAAAGCTCTTCACAGCCAATGAAGTACTTTTTGAAGTGTAGTTACTGTTGTAATGTAGGGAACACTGCAGCCGATTTTGTGCACAGCAAGATCCCACAAACAGAAATGTGACCAGGTCATTTTGTTTTTTTTTTAGTGATGTTGATTGAGGGATAAATGTCGGCCAAGACTCCCCTGCCCTTCATCGAAATAGTGCCATGGGATCTTTTACATCCACTTGAGAAGAGCAGACGGGGCCTCAGAATAACGTCTCATCCGAAAGCACCTGCGCCACTGCAGCACTCCGTCGGTACTGCACTGGAGTGTCAGCCTAGTTGGGAGGGATGGGGAAACCGTGGCCCTGGTTTGAAGATCGGCCGGGCCTTCACGTCCCTGGACTCGCCGGGTTCGCCGCCCACTTTGGGGCTCGCGTGCCCCCTTCCCCCTCCCCTCCCTGCCCCCGCCTCTTTAAAATCGGGACCTGAGTGTCACATTCAGTTGGATAGTACCCTGTCACCTGTGGGATCCAGACTCAAATGAAGCCAAATGAATTGATTCCTGTTATTCTCTTCATAACAGTTTTGATACAATTGAAGGATTTGCTGGGGCATTGCAGAGGGCAGTTAAGAGTCAACCATATTTGTGTGGGACTGGAGTCACGTATCGGTAAGGATAATAGGGTTTCCTCCTAAAGCACATTAGTGAACCAGTTTTTAATGACAATCTGACAGCCGCCCGGTCGCTTTTACTGATACCAGCCTTTATTTTCAGATTTTTTAAACCAAACTCAAGGAGGGTTTTTAACTCAAATTCTTTAAATTGTTAGTCCAGGCCTCTGGATTATTAGTCCAGTAACATAACCACTACGCTACTGTACTGTTATAACTTTAGTGATACGGCTGTAGACTCCCATTCAGAGAGGCTCGGTGCCTGTGGTAGTAGAGCTGTAGACGCCCATTCAGAGAGGCTCGGTGCCTGTGGTAGTAGAGCTGTAGACTCCCATTCAGAGAGGCTCGGTGCCTGTGGTAGTAGAGCTGTAGACTCCCATTCAGAGAGGCTCGGTGCCTGTGGTAGTAGAGCTGTAGACTCCCATTCAGAGAGGCTCGGTGCCTGTGGTAGTAGAGCTGTAGACTCCCATTCAGAGAGGCTCGGTGCCTGTGGTAGTAGAGCTGTAGACTCCCATTCAGAGAGGCTCAGTAACTCCAACAGTAAAGGACTGAACTCCCATTCAGACGTCCCCAGTAACTACAGATTGGACCAGTTGTGAGTTTTCTGTCGCTGTTGATGGACATTCTGCAGCAGACTGAGAAATATAGAGAATCAAGGTCAACAAAGACATTGCCAATGTGGACGCCTATTTTCACAAACCAAAGTTTGGATAATAATTCTTTCATCCTCTTCCCTCAAACGGCACATCAGCTTGTTACAGACAGGACATGCTTGGCTCTAAGTTTTCATATTGCAAGTGGATTTGAGTTAAGAAGAAAACACGGTAGGTAATCGAGTCAGACCATAGTCTCCTGTTCAAAGCAATTTTCACATTTTACTAAGAAACTGATTGCCACCTCCTGTGTTGAGGAAATGATGCCGAGATGCCGATCAATGTGACTCCATTACTTTGCAATCATGTCGGTATTATTTCAATTTACAAACAATCTCACCGGCCCTCCTTGGGACTGTGAAAATCCTCCACCATGGACCATAAAAGACACAATATATTAAGCGTGCTGCGTTCCTCCCTTAAATAACTGTTGGTGATTGCTCCTCTGTTTGCCGAGGCAGCAGCACTCTTTCGATGCAAGCTTGTCTTTGAGAGCAGGCAGAGGCACATCTTAATCTTCCCTTTCCTGTGCCAGGTGAATCGATTGCATGTACTCAAGCTGATTCCTCAACTTCCATGCCACTTAAGAGCAAAGATTACACAAGTGTGCTGCAAGCAAGGCGATTTATCTCAATGAAGGAAGTAGTTAGTGCAATGGCGAGATCAATGACGCGCTCCGTAAATTTCACCTCCTCGCTCGCCAATCTCGTCATTGGTTACCTCCTCCATATTCATTTGGGAATGACTATCAGGAGAGATGTATAATGAGTGAGTGAAACGATATCGTACATTTTATACTGTTGCCCAAAGGCCCAATTACCCACCTTCACCCAATGTGCTACTTGGGGAACCTGAGATAATTTTTCTTAAGTAACTATATATTAATCTCCTCCTGGTTCCCATGTCTACTTCCACTACACACCATCTACAGTTGACCAAAGGTGGAAGATGCCATACTCTTGTATTGTGCCACTCAAAGATGCACAAGATAATAGGCAGAAGAACCAGAGGGGAGATGAGGAGCATTTTTTTACACGGCGAGTTGTCGTTAGCTGGAATTCACTGCCTGAAAGGGTGGTGGAAGCAAATTCAATAGTAACTTTCAACAGGGGAATTGGATAAATAGTTACACCGAGTTAGATCGAAACTACAGCACAGAAACAGGCCATTCGGCCCAGCTGGTCTATGCTGGCGCTTATGCTTCACACGAGCCTCCTCCCTCCCTACTTCATCTAACCCTATCAGGATACCCTTCTATTCCTTTCTCCCTCATGTGATTATCTAGCTTCCCCTTAAATGCATCTATGTTATTTGCCTCAACCACTCCTGTGATAGCGAGTTCCACATTCTTACCACTCTTTGAGTAAAGAAGTTTCTCCTGAATTCCCTATTGGATTGATTTGCGACTATTTTATATTTTATATTTATGACCTTTAGTTTTGGACTCCCCCACAAGTGGAAATATTTTCTCTACGTCTACCCTATCAAACCCTATCATTGTCTCAAAGACCTCTATCAGGTCACCTCTCAGTCTTCTCTTTTCTAGAGAAAGGAGCTCCAGCCTGTTCAGCCTTTCCAGATAAGGATATGCTCTCTGTTCTTGTATCATCCTTGAACAGGAAAAATTTGCAGGGCTATTGGGGAAAGATTTGCAGGGGGGGGTGGGGACGGGGCAGTGGGTCTAATTGGATAGCTCTTCCAAAGAGCTGGGCACGATGGGCTGAACGGCCACCTTCCTGTGCTGTGAGATGCCATGATTCTAAGAGGACGTCCTTCTCCGAGGCTAGGTCTGTCCTGCCCCACCTGTAAATGCCCAGCCTTCATTCACTGTGATACTTAAGAGTGGGAGACACGGTGAGCAGGTGAGGAACAGCGAGACACCATAGTCCTCCCACTCTGCTCTACACACACTGCAGCCCTCAAGGTCTTTGGGGTTATTTGTTTTAAAGCTCTGCCAACCCATCAAGATCGCAGTGCGCTTTGTGTTCTCCTATATTTTGTACTTAAGGACCGCACTTAATGCTCCATAGATATACCACTTAGATCGTTGGATGAATGCAGCTGTTGCTTTTGGTGCATCTGCTGCAAGTCGTTTCAGAGGTTCTTTTACTTTAAAAAAAAAATGTTGTTCTTTGTAAGCGATTGACAGCTCGCCCTCTGCCCCTGTGGGACCACGTTACACTGACAGATGTACTGTAGCCTCCGCTACGGAGTCACAATATTGGGCGGGGTGTAAAACCGTCATTCCACCCGATCCCGCGGGTTTCCCGACCGGAGAGTTAGGTTAAAATTACCCCCCGCCGTCCAGGTGAAGAAGGAGAAAATTGAAAGAAATGACAGGAGCTTGTCTTAGGAACTGGGGAAAGGCAAAAGTAGATTGGGAGGGGGTGGGGGGGGTGCACAGGGGATGGAATTGTGCTCTCTTGCTCCAATTTGATAGGGTCGGGCCAAGGCCTGGCGTTTGGTATCCATGACTCAGTGATCAGCACCACGCAAAGAAATGATGTGGTACGGTTTGACCCCAGTGATCCTTGACCTTGGCCCCGTTGTCACGAGGTGCTGAGTGAAGGGGTGGGGCTTCACCACAGGAAACAATCACGTGGCTCCCTTTTTGGCCAGGGATTGTTGATGTAGCTCTGAAGGAACTGCAAATAATTGCAAGCAGTGCATCCTCATAACTAGGCTGGCAGTAGATGGTATAAGATCTCATCAATTTGCTCCAGCCTGCTGCCGTAACTCTTCGCTCAGTGTCACTCTTCAATTCAGATCTTCCTGCACATAGTCCCACCATCTCGTCTTTGGTCCCTCACATGGTCTTTTCCCAACTTACATAAAAGCATATGGAAAGAAGGGTGATGGTTCCTTAAAGTTCATGCCTTGGCTCAGTGCTCTCGCCTCTGAGTCAGATGGTTGTGGGTTAAAGGTCCACTGTAGAGACTTGAGCACAAAATCTAGGCTGACACGCCCAGTGCCAGTACTGAGGGAGCACTGCACCGTCGGAGGTGACGTCTTTCGGATGAGACGTTAAACCGATGCCCCGTCTGCTGCCTCAGGTGGATGTAAATGGTCCCATGGCACTATTTCAAAGAAGAGCAGGGGAGTTCTGGGCAATATTTCTCCCTCAACCAACATCACTTAAAACAGATTATCCAGTTATTATTCACATTGCTGCTGGTGGGACTTACTGTGAGCAAATTGGCCGCCTCGATACCCACATCACAACAGTGACTACTCTTTGAAAGTACTTCATTGGCTGTAAAACACTTTAGGTTGTCCTGAGACCGTGAAAGATGCTATATAAATGCAAGTCTTTCTTTTTTTTTCCATTAAGCAATTGTAAGTAGTCCGTATATCCCTAATACAATCCAGAGTTCTCCTCCTTCAGGAATGTAAATCTATTTATACCTTCCACGTGTACCGATGTTCAGCCACATGGCACACATGTCCTGTCCGTTACAGTCTCCTCATGGTAAGACTTTCTGTGACTGCACAGAGTTCATCTCTTACTACCTGAAAGGGTGAGAATGGAAACATGAAACAGATAAGGAAATGGGGAAGTAACAAAGAAAAGGTCACTGAAATTTTATTCTTCATTAAGTACCTTTCCTGCATGACGCAGACTTCAAGGCATATGAAGGCAGTATTTTCCGAAGCCCCATTTATATCGTGCTTGCTGAATCAGTCAGTCTGGAGTGTTGGCAGCTGTCCCAAATTCATTGAGGGCATACAAATGGCATAATGCTGACTGATGTGACTTTGACACTGAGCGGAAAAGCACAAGCAAGATGGCTCGCGCAGAGAAGGTTGGACAATCAAAGGGAGGAGGGGATGGGCTGCTCTCTCACACCTGTGGTCACATAGTCAGTGCCTTAAGGAGAGGATTGGATGGGGGGTGGGGGAAGGCGAGACCCTGAAAAAATGGCCGAGTGCCAGTATTGGAAGGGCAAAGATCTGAAGTAGTTTGGAGAGGGGAGGGTAAGTCAAGTCAATCTTGCAACAACCTCATAGAATCCAGCTGAAAGGTGGCATTTGACATAGACATAGAATTTACAGTGCATGAATGGGCCATTCGGCCCAACAGGCCAATGTTGGTGTTTGTGCTCCCCGTGAACCTCCTCCCACCTTACTTCATCTCGCCCTATCAACATATCCTTCTGTTCCTTTATCACACCCTCGGTACTGCACTGGGCTGTCAGCCTAGGTTATCTGCTTAAATCCTGGAGTGATACTGGAGTCCACGACCTTCTGACTCAGAGACAAGACTGCTACCACTGAGCCAAGCTGACAGTGTTCCATTTTATCCACTTAAATCTTTGTCTTGACGTGGATTAGGCAAGGGCTCAGGGTGAAGTCTGAGCTGGGGTCGAGGGCTGAAGAGGAACTGAAGCTCAAAGCATGAGGTGGAGCCAGTGAGCGGGGCATGGAGTCCAATTGGGGAGTGGGATATGAAGTGGAGCAAAGGAGTGGAGCTGAAGCAGAGACAGGGAGCGGGGCATGGAGTGAAGCAAGGAGTAGAGTCTGAAAGGGAACCTGGGGGAGGCATAAAGTGGAACTAGGACTGAAGTGGGGCAGAGAAGTGGCACCTGAGCATAGGATTGAGTTTTTAATGATGAAGGACCTGAGAGTGGGATTAGGTTGGTGATGAAAGGCATGAAGGTGTAATTGACTAATGATGAATGCCATGAGGGGAGGACTGGGTAAGTGGCCTGAAGGTAGAATTAGGTTTATGATGCAGAGCCTGCAGTGTTACCAGATTAATTATGTTACAGATAAACTCAAGAGCAACAGCACTCTGGTATGTATCCAAAACCTTCATAAAACAGGTATTATATGTGGTCCTGGAAGTGGAGGAACCTTAAGAAATGTGAGTCTGAGCTGTCCGCCATGAATCAGTGAGTAAATGCAGCAAATGGGATTATAATGGGTATGGTAACATAATGGTTATGTTACTGGACTAGTAATCCAGAGAATCTGAGTTCAATTCTCACCATGGCATGGATGAATTTGTGAATTTGAATTCAGTTTAACAAATCTGGATATAAAAAGGTGGTATTAGCAAAAGTGACCATGAAGCTGTCAGATTGGTGTAAAGACCCAACTGGTTCACTAATGTCCTTCAGGGAAGGAAACCTGCTGTCCTGACCTGGTCTGACCTATACATGACTCATAGAATCATAGAAAATAGGAGCAAGAGTAGGCCATTCGGCCCTTCGGGCCTGCTCCGCCATTCAAAATTATCATGGCTGATCGTCTAACTCAGTACCCTGTTCCCGCTTTTTCCCCATATCCCTCGATCCCTTTGGCATTAAGAAATATATCTATCTCCTTCTTGAATATATTTAATGACTTGGCCTCCACTGCCTTCTGTGGTAGAGAATTCCACAGGTTCACCACCCTCTGAGTGAAGAAATTTCTCCTCATCTCGGTTCTAAATGGCATACCCCGTATCCTGACTCCAGTTTCACACCAATGTGGTTGATTCTTAATTGCCCTCTGAAATGGCCTAGCAAGCCACTCACCTCCATCTTCTCAAGGGCAACTAGGGATGGGCAATAAATGCTGGCCTTGCTAGCAACGCCCATATCCCTGTAATGAATTTTTTAAAAATTGCCTTGCAGACCAGAAGGTCCGAGGTTCAGTCCCTGATCTGTGCCGAGTTAGCTGATCTCCCTCCGAGCAGGAGTCGAGATCCTATCAATGGCTTCTTTGCCACTGCCTGTTAGCTCGTAACTCATCCTGGAATGCGCGGATATGGTCCACCTCAATAATTGAATAGCTGGCCAACACTCACTGTCTAGGCTTGCACATGAAAAATTACAGCTTGAATGAGACACCAGAGGGCAAATGTCACTGGTGGAATCGTATGAGTGTTCGTTTAACACTGTTGCCTCTTGGGTCAGGAGGCTGTGGGCTTTAAGTCCTACACCAAGACTTGAATGTACAATCCAGGCTGACACCTCAGTGCAATACCAAGGGAGTGCTGCATTGTCAGAGGTTCCTTTTCCATTGACTTCAATTCGCTATCGCCCGAGAGCAATATTAAACCTAAGTTGATGTAATAGCTGCAGTAGGAAAAGTGATAAGGTTGGCATCCAGGAAGAATGAGATCAAATGGATGAAGATCTTTCTTCATCTGAACCTATCTTGTCAAATTGTTACCCTCAGGAAAAAAAAACTGACCGAGAATAAGTCTGCCTGATACACCTAGAGTTAAATCTCCAACTTAACTACATATTACAAATGTAATTACATTTTCCAACAGACACAAGATCTCTCTTCACATTTGCGATGAGAAGAAAATCCTGTTCGTAAAGGATTGTAGGGACATGTCAAGCAAAACAGCGTGAATTAGTAACCTTAATGGCAATCAGGGGGGCGGTGGGGGGGGTCTCAATTCCGCCTGAGGTGTGTGAATCACTCCTGGGAGTGTGTTCCAGCACAGGGCTTTGTGTGACATGTTATTAAAGAGAATCAAGGTGCATGGACAGACATATAAGACTCATCGTATCAGGCGTCGGCCATGGCTCAGTGGTATTCTGAGTCAGAAAGCCGTAGGTTCAAGTCCCACTCCAGAGACTTGAGCCCATAAATTAGACTGACACTCCAGTGCAGTACTGAGAGAGACCTGCACTGTCGGAGGTGCCGTCTTTTAGATGAGATGTTAATCCAAGGCCCCATCTGCCCTCTCAGATGTATGTAAAAGATCTCATGGCACTATTTCGAAGAAGAGCAGAGGAATTCTCCCCGGTGTCCTGGCCAATATTCGCACCAACATCACTAAAGCAGATGATCTGGTCATTATCACATTGCAAATTGGCTGGCACATTTCCTACATTACAACAGTGACTTCACCTCAAAAGCGCTTTGGGACATCCTGAGGTCATGAAAGGCGCTTTATAAATGCAAGTCATTCTTTCTTCTTTCTTTCTTTCCATCCCTTTACTGATTGCGTCTTGCAATACGTGTCATCCTGAGACTGGTAGTTGATGTTTTCCCCAAGCAACCACCAGAACTTTAGTTATTTTGGTGACACGTCTTGCGGAAAGTGCATGTACAAAACACAAAGAAATGAGGACGAGAATGTATGATAGAGAGAGAAAGAGAGATAAGAGGCATACAGAACCAAGAGAGAAGGGGGTGAGAGTGGGACAGAGGTGAGAGGGAGACAGAGGGACTGAAAGAGACCAAAAGAGGAGGAGGAGGAGCAAGAAAGAGAGGATTGGACAGAGTGAAACAGTAGCTCGGAGAGACTAGAGGTAGGGAGAGAGAGGCTGACAAAGAGAAATGAGAGCAAGATAAAGAAATAAAACTGGGAATAGCGCAAGAGAGAGAGAGAGAGAGAGAGATAAGATGGAACTGACAAGGATGCAGTGCTGAGGATTGGAAAAATGAGGGGAGAGAGAGAAAACAGCCCTGAGATGAGTGATGTCCCCAGGGTGACAATTTATGAAATGCTAATCTTTCTGAAAGTGCAGCTACAATAATAACCTGGAGAACAAGCTTGGTTATTACAACTTAGTATTGTTTTATAGATTTAATTCTCTCAGTGGTAGTTTAGTGGATATAAAGATCTAAACATAATCATTCATGTTGATAAGGTGGATGGTGTGTTAAGGTTGACAATTGGGATTATGGTGTTGGAAACAATACTGCCCTCAATTGGCTGCAAGGAGTATTTCATTCCTCGGGTGCTCTCATTGGAATGAGAAGTGGCAGTTATTTTTTCCCCAGATTTCTTCCTCTTTCCCCCCTCCTCTGCTGAAAGTGCTGACCTTGGGGAGAGTCGGTTCCTATTGGTACCAGCTGGCCTCCTTTACCTTGCCGAAGGGGCTGGTCTTCATATGTGAGCAAAGGTGTTGGCAGACTATTGGACCTTGGAGGGCATCACTGCTGAGGCCAATGCTGTCTTCACCCGATATCTACACACCTTTGGTAACTAATGTCATGAATCCAATGACTCCTGCTGGACAGTGTGGACAATGCGATGCACTCCATGACCAAATGGCCTACTGACATTCATTGTTCAGGCTCATACATGAAGAATGGGCAATTGGTTGAGGTAGGAGAGAGAAATTGATCTCTGAGGATGCATTCTTGTGATAAGCTTTATCTTCCGATATAGGTGTCAGCCGTGGCTCAATTAGTAGCACTCTCGCCTCTGAGTCAGTGGGTTCGAGTCCCACTCCCTCCAGAGACTCGAGCACATAATCCAGGCTGACAGTCCAGTGCAGTACCGAGGCAGTGCTGCACTGTCAGGGGTGCTGTTTTTCCGATGCGACATTAAACATCTGCTGTCTCAGGTGGACGTATCTAGTCATTATCACATTGCTGTCTGTGGGACCTTGCTGTACATAAATTGGCTGCTGTGTTTCCTACATTACAACAGAGACAAAACTTCAAAAGTACTTTATTGGCTGTAAAGTGCTTTGGGGCATCCTGAAGTTGTGAAAGGGGCTATATAAATGCAAGTTCTTTCTTTCTTTTAATTCAATAAATTGTTTGCACCATCTCTCAACTCTTGGGAAAATTTTGAACGATTTCATTCAACTCTTGAAAATACTAGAATATTTACAATTTTCAGTTTCTACTGAAATGTTCACTGATTTGGGATTCACACTGCAAGGGGATTGGGGGGGGGGGGTGGGGAAGAGAGGAAAAAATTTGTTCATTCACAACTTTCCTGCCAAATGTAGGTGACTGATGACTTGAGGCAGAATGACATGGTGAAACCAATTGGGGCTTATTAGGGAGGAATGTTTTGGTGTGGGAAAGTCTATGAGGGACTGCACAGGTAGAGGAGGGAATGCTTCCCTCAGCATGAAGTACACGCCTTCCGGGAATGGGGGAGGCGGGACGCGGAAAGAACAGCTCAATTTAGCGATTTGACTGCATTTGCCATCTGCTGTGGTACAATATTCTCTGCCATGTGAAATACAGAAAAAGATACGAACGTAACCTGATAGATTATCTCCAATCTGTCTCTCTCTCTTTCTTTCTCTCCCTCACATTTTTCTCGTTTCCTCCCTCCTCTTTTTTTAATACTACCCTGTCATTCTTCCCCTGAGCTTCCCTGAGCTCCAATTATACCACCCAACTAACGCATCTACCTCCCTGCGTCTGCATGGAGATCAAGACTCGTTGCACCATCTCCTGCTCTAACTCATTCCATCCCATCATCTCAAAAATCATGGAATTCCTACCTTCCTTTAGAATTCCCTTCCTCCTCGAATCAACATGGTTGTTAAAGCCAAGCTTGTTTTTTTTTCTTTCTTGGGATATGGGCGGCGATGGCAAGGTCTGTATTTATTGTCCATCCCTAGTTGCTCTTGAGATGGTGGTGGTGAGCCGCCTTCCTCTTGAACCGCTGCAGCCCGTGTGGTGAAGGTTCTCCCACAGTGCTGTTAGGTAAGGAGTTCCAGGATTTTGACCCAGCGACGATGAAGGAACGGGCGATATGTGTCCAAGTCAGGATGGTGAGGGACTTGGAAGAGAACTTGGAGGTGATGGTGATCCCATGCGCCTGCTGCCCTTGTCCTTCTAGGTCATAGAGGTCGTGGGTTTGGGAGGTACTGTCAAAGAAACTTTGGCGAGTTACTGCAGTACATCCTGTAGATGTTGTCATCTAAGTACTGCTAACTACATTTTCCCAACAGTGACTACACTTCAAACGTAATTCATTGGCTGTAAAGCACTTTGGGGCATCCTGAAGTTGTGAAAGGCACTGTACAAATACAAGTTCTTGCTTTTCTTTCATTAATAAAAGTATTTTATTGGCTGTGAAGATGCAAAAAAGATTTCCAAGGATGATATCAGAACTGAGAGACTATAACGATCAGGAAAGGCTGAACAGGCTGGGGTTCTTTTCCCTAGAAAAGAGAAGACTGAGGGGTGACCTGACAGCGGTCTTTAAAATTATGACGGGGTTTGATAGGGCAGACGTAGAGAAGATGTTTCCACTTGTGGAAGAGACCAAAACTAGAGGCCATAAAGATAAGATAGTCACTAATAAATCCAATAGGGAATGCAGGAGAAACTTCTTTACTCAGAGAGCGGTTAGAATATCGAACTTGCTACTACAAGGAGTGGTTGAGGCGAATAACACAGATGCATTTAAGGGGAAGCTAGATAAGTACTTGAGGGAATGGAAGGATATGTTGATAGGGTGAAATAAAGTAAGGTCGGAGGAGTCTCGTGTGGAGCATAAACACTGTTGGGCCAAATGGCCTGTTTCTGTGCTGTAAATACTATGTACGTAATACACTACCATTAGTCTCATTATATCCAACAGGGAAGGCTGATATTTCAGTTTTGGGATAGGAGTAGATTAAATCACAAACAATTATTATAAATCACTGTGCTATTTAAATTATTGCTTTAAGTATCTCACCTCACAAAACATAAATATTTAAACATGATATATCTCTTGAATATGAAATTAAATTCTGCAAAATTGTCATGGTGATTCTCATTGGCATTAATCCTGTTAAAAGGTGAATTGATTGAAGCAGTATAGCCTCAAGCAAAAAACAGAATCGTTCTTATAGTGGAAAGGGCACTGCAGAAAAAATATATATTATGAGGGATACAAGCTCATTACAGGGGCCTCCATTTTTCCTTTCTTGTCACAAAAGGGCAATGATGCGGTTTGCCTATTATTGGCCTGTAAAAATCGTCACCAGACACTAAGCTTTTCTGGACCTAGGGCTCAGGCCCACACTGGCTAGATTATTCAGCAACCAAGCCATTGGGGGGGGTGGTGGGGGTAACGTTTGTATTTATACTTTCAATAAATGTTATTGATTTTCGATTACACAAACAGTTGAAGGACGGCTCGGTGAAACCCACTATCTAAATCCCGGGAGCCTCCGTCCTGTGTTTTTTTTTTAAGATCAGAATGATTGCTTCTCACTTTGTAATTGCTGTTCGGTATTCCCGAATGAAAAGCCTATTTGAATAAAAAATAATGTCTTTTTTTTTCCCCTTCTAAAATGCAACTAACACAAGAAGGGTACATACAGATGCCTCCAATCTCCCCCGGGCCCTCTCTGAATTAATGTACCTGTCTCCTTGCCCGGGCTTATTCAGTCACTTTGTGAGACAGAGTGTTAAGGAGCAATCTTTTTGAATATTTTTAGAAGAATGAGCGTCCTATTTGGCACTTTATAACCAATTGGAAGTTTTCAATGTCATATAAAACCCCCACCCTTTTTACTTTGCCCACCCTTACACCCTACTCTTCACTCCTGGAGGTTGAGAGAGACCGCTCAGGAATATTAAAACAGGGTCTATTTTCAGATCTCTCTCGTATTTTCAAAGTCAGACTGTCAGGCTGAATTCAATTTCTTTCCCTACTAAAAGCATTTCCATGGCTTTTCTTGTGTGTGTTTTACCCAATGTTAAATTACAACTTTAAATGCTGTAACTAAAGAGTATCCTTTGGTAATAACTCTTTAGAGTACCTTTGTGTTGTGTGTTTCTCGCTATTTTTAAACATCTTTGCTCACTTCAGTGCAATCAATCTTGCCACAATACCCCATCTTTCCCATGAAATGCTGTGACTATTCCAGATAACATCTCACACATTCATGTTCAGGTGTAAATGAAATGAAACCAAATGTTTATTATTTAAGTGTCATTTGTTTGTGGCTTATTTTACCTTCCTTACACAAAAAAAAAATCACATTTCCATAATGTGCCGGAAAAGAAGGAAAGATCTTGCATTTATAGAAATTTCTTTACCCAGAGAGAGTTTGGTACATGGAACTCACTACCACAAGGAGTAGTTGAGGCAACTAGTATAGATGTATTTAAGGGGAAGCTAGATAAACACACGAGGGAGAAAGGAATAAAAGGATATGCTGATAGGGTTAGATGAAGTAGAGAGGGAGGAGGCTCGTGTGGAGCATAAACACCGGCATGGACCTGTTGGGCCGAATGGCCTGTTTCTGTGCTGTACATTCGATGTATACAGTGCCTCCTACGATCTCAGGACATACCAAAGTGCTTTACAGCCAATGAAGTACTTTTGAAGTGTATAGCAAGTCGGGCAGTATCTGAAAGACAAAAGGCAATGGATTACAAATTCGGCAGCAACCGGTTTTGGGCGCCAAGGTGGCGATGCAGCTCACAATGCACGCCCGGAGCAGAAGGTCCGAGACCACCCCGAAGGGGATATCTTGGCCTTGGAGGGGTGCAGCGCAGATTCACCAGAATGATACCGGGGCTAAAAGGGTTAAATTATGACAGGTTGCATAGACTAGGCTTGTATTCCCTTGAGTACAGAAGATTAAGAGGATTTGATAGGGTAGATAGAGAGAATCTATTTCCTCTGGTGGGGGAGTCCAGAACAACGGAGCGTAACCTTAAAATTAGAGCTAGGCCGTTCAGGGGTGATGTCAGGAAGCACTTCTTCACACAAAGGAGAGGGGAAATCTGGAACTCTCTCCCCCAAAATGCTATTGAGTCTGGGGGCCAATTGAAAATGTCAAAACTGAGATTGGTAAGATTTTTGTCAGGTAAGGGTTATGGAACCAAGGCGGGTAAATGGAGTTAAAACACAAGTCAGCCATGATCTAACTGAATGGTGGAACAGGCTTGAGGGGCTGAATGGCCTACTCCTGTTCCTATGTCTCTAGTTGGGTATTGGGCCTCATTGATATTAATCGGGCCAAGCCAAGCAATTGTATAATCGCGAGAAGGACCACCCCCACCTTCTCAAGGTAGTTAGGGTTTGGGCAACAGAGTGTGGACATGCCACCAGCGCCCGAGCTTAAGAAATGATGGATGAGGAAGGCGCATCCGAGCTGATCTATTCGGAAAGAACCCATTTCTTAAAATCTTATCCGAACTCCGTCTGATGAACATAGGGTGCCTAGAATTCCACACAATTTCCAAATGTGTCCCCACCTCATATTTTTCCTGAAGTGACAAAAGGCTATTGAGAGGTTTGGTTGATGTCATGTAGGCATAATGTGAACTTCGATTTGAATCAAACTGTTCATTCCGACTGGTTATTTCTCATATTATGTACTGCAGAGCTGACAGGGAAGGTTTTATCCCTCAATGTTGCTCGTTATTCTCCCCTGAAGGTGCACAGTCTCACTGGTAGTGCCGGGGTGGGGGAGGGGGGGGGAAGACAGCGGGAAGGGGTGCCGGTCATGGTCGGCAGCGGTTTTGAGGAGTGTTGTGCCGTATCCTAACTCGCACCAAGTCCCATTCACCCATCACCCCTGTGCTCGCTGACCTTCTTTGGCTCCCGGTCCAGGCATGCCTTCAAAATTCTAATCCTTGTTTTCAAATCCCTCCATAGCCTCGCCCCCCTCCCTATCTCTGTAACCTCCTCCAGCCCTACAACCCTCTGAGATTCCATGCTCCTCCAATTCTGGCCTCTTGCGTATCAGCTGCCTAGGCCCTGAGCTCTGGAATTCCCTCCCTAAACCTCTCCACCTCACTCTCCTCCTTGAAAAAGCTCCTTCAAACTTAAATCTTTGACCAAGCCTTTGGTCACCTGTCCTAATATCTGCTTATGTGGCTCGGTTTTTTGTCGATTATTTTGTTTGATCGCTCCTGTGAGGGGCCTTAGGATGTTTTACTCCGCTAAAGACGCTATATATATGCAAGTTGTTTTTGCAGTAACGTAGGAACATTAGGAACAGGAGGAGGCCATTCAGCCCTTTGGGCCTGCTCCGCCATTCAATTAGATCATGGTTGATCTGCACCTCAACTCCATTTCCCTGCCTTTGCTCCATAACCCTTCAAAAATATCTATTACAAAAATAGTCCTACTCAAATAACTAAAGTATTGACAGTTTTAATGATGACATGAGGTTCCTTTAGTAAGGTCACCTCAGTCGGTGAGTGTGCCTCTATCAGCCAGGCCTGCCGTTGTTTCCAGGACAGGAGGCGGGGGGATGGAGAGAACCTCTAAGGACGTGTTTGATGTGGCAGAGATGATATCTATGTTTCCTCCTAAAGCCTATTGGTCCCAACGGTTTTTCCTTTGATCTCCTTCTACTCTGTTAAAGATCGGCCCTCACGGCCCACACCGAGTGGCTTCATGTTCAGCATCCCTGCCATGTAAATGGATTATCGATTACTGACTTCAAAGGGCTCCTCATTTATATCTGTGAAGCCTGTGTCAGATTCTACGGGTGTTCTCCTCCAGCCTACTTTGCTGAAATACCCTCAAACTTATTTATTCATCATTATGTTCGACTCCAGCTCCTTAGATCTGTCCTATTGGACTGCGCGTGCTGGAAATCTGCCATGAAAGCAGGGAGTGCAGGAGGCACTCGGCAGGTCAGGCAGCCTCTGTGGAGCAAGGACAGTTGGGTCAGCTGTGGCTCAGTGGGTAGCACTCTCTGCTTCTGAGTCAGAAGGTTGTGGGTTCAAGCCCCACTCCAGGGACCAGAGCATAAATTCTAGGCTGATGCTCCCAGTGCACTACTGAGGGAGTGCAGCTTCATCAATGACAAATGAAAAGAGGTGATACCCTTCAGCTGGACAAGCAAGAAATAAACAGAAATTCAGAGGACAATCAGACCGCAATGATTTAAAAGAAAGAACATGAGCTTTTTCACAACCTCAAAGCGCTTCACAGCCAATGAAGTACTTTTTGAAGTCACTGTTGCAATGTAGGAAACGCAACAGCCAAATTGCGCACAGCAAGATCCCACAAACAGCAATGAGATAATGACCAGATAATCTGTTTTAGTGATGTTGGTTGAGGGATAATTATTGGCCAGGAGGCAGAGCTCCTGCAGTCAATTCTCTCCCTTCTCCAATTTATGTGTCTCTTGTTTCCCTCAGGCTCCCTATACTGGTCCCATAGATAACACTAGGTTATCCCAATGTCATGAACCCCAACAAGCTTACAAAGTGCCACCATAAAAAAGTATATATTTTTTGACTCAACTAATAAATAACCAATCATACAAATTAAATCAGAATACAATTATCCTCATCAACTATGCACTCTGGTTCCTGCGGTGCCCACCGGTGCGGAAAGCCTCAAGCATACCGGCAGACACCGTGTGCTCCCTCTCCACGGCCACCCGGGCGCAGAGACAGCCGAGGGAGAGAGGCAGATAGTCGGTGTGTCCGCCCCCATGGATGAGATGGATGGTGTTTATTGTTCGTGCCAAAAAAAGATAAACATTTTTATGGTGACACTTTGTTAGTTTATTGGGGTTCATGACACTGGGATGGCCCAGTGTTATCTACAGGTTCACTCAAAGATATCTAAACTAGTCCCATTGTTGCTCAGCTGGGTGCCTGGTGGAGAGAAAGGTAATCTTCTGCTGGGCCATTGAAAGTGCCACTCCTGAGCAATCTACCCGTAGTATTTTTTGCCCTGATGGGAGGGTCAAACTTTCTGCTCCTCCACAGAAAGTAATAAGGACCCGGATCAAGTGCTCAGACATGGCCTGTGATAATGGGGATTTACAGGGAATCGCTGCACAGCTTTTGTTTGGCAGGGCAAAGTTGAAAAACAGATCGTGCAGAGGAATTTATTAATACATTTTACAGCTTGTTCTGCCAACTGTCGCTCTTGAGTAATTTGCTATTTCCTAAAATGCGACCTGTAAAATTTTAACTCGGCAATCTCACTCAGAAAGGCCGCGCGATAGAGGTGGAGATAGCAGGAAATGTAATCCACGACAGGGCTATTGATTACAATCAGGGCTGTTGATTAAAATTAGAGCTGTTGATTACTAGTTGATCACGACTGAGGCTACTGATTACGATCGGTGCTGGTGATTACGATCAGAGTGGTTGTTTGAGGCGGTTGATTATGTTCGGGGCTGTTGATTACGATTCGGGCTGTTGATTACGTTCGGGGCTGTTGATTACAATTGGGGCTGGTGATTACGATCGGGACGGTTGATTACGATTGGGGCTGGTGATTACGATCGGGGTGGTTGATTACGATTGGGGCTGGTGATTACGATCGAGGTGGTTGATTACGATTGGGGCTGGTGATTACGATCGGGACGGTTGATTACGATTGGGGCTGGTGATTACAATCGGGGTGGTTGATTACGATTGGAGCTGGTGATTACGATCGGGGTGGTTGATTACGATTCGGGCTATTGATTACGTTCGGGGCTGTTGATTACGATTGGGGCTGGTGATTATGATCGGGGTGGTTGATTACGATTGGGGCTGGTGATTACGATCGAGGTGGTTGATTACGATTGGGGCTGGTGATTACGATCGGGGTGGTTGATTACGATTCGGGCTATTGATTACGTTCGGGGCTGTTGATTACGATTGGGGCTGGTGATTATGATCGGGGTGGTTGATTACGATTCGGGCTGGTGATAACGATCGGGGTGGTTGATTACGATTGGGGCTGGTGATTACGATCGGGGCTGGTGATTACGATCGGGACGGTTGATTACGATTGGGGCTGGTGATTACGATTGGGGCTGGTGATTACGATCGGGGTGGTTGATTACAATTGGGGCTGGTGATTACGATCGGGGTGGTTGTTTGAGCCGGTTGATTACGATCGGTGCTGTTGATTACGATCGGGGCAGTTGATTACGATCGGTGCTGTTGATTACGATCGGGGCTGTTGGGGGCGTTTTACTTCATCAACCACCCAGCTTCATTTTGCCACGTAAAACATGGGTCACTGTGAACCACATCAGAACTTCATATGGGCCCTGCAACCACCTGCTCCATAAATGGAAGATGAAGGATAGCCCAGTTTGTGACTGTGGACAGGCTACCCAAACCATGGAGCGTCTTGTGAACCATTGCTCAGTAAGATCCTGTCCTGCTGGAATAGCTTCTATTCACACTGTATCACCAGACGCCAAAGGTGACCAACTTGGACATTGGCATTTACCATTGCTTTTCAAGCTGCCGTACGAAGGAGAGACTTCACGTCTACCCTCTGCTGTACCTGACCTGGGTGGGTTTGATGCCCTAGGTGCTGACTCGTGTGAAACATTGAAGTACGGTTTGCAAGTCGCACACTTGTTTAGTGATGGAATTATCAGCAGGTTCAAATTTGCATGACCTTTTTCAGGTGCTACACAGCTTATTAAGACCCCATAATGGCGGGCAGGAAGCACGCACGCACTTCTGGCCAGAAGTGAGCCGCCCGCCATATCGGGTAAGGAGAGGCGTCCTTTACCCACACCTGGAGCAGGTGTTAGGCACTTTGCGTATGCAAGTAAGGGGTCTAACGCCAGCGTCAGGTCCCTGCTGCAAGATTGGTTTGCCCCGAGGCAGCTGGTGCCAGCACAGGCTACACTCGGGGATGCCAGCCCCTCCAGCCCCAGAGATAGCCTGCCGACCAAGAAGGTAAGTAACTTCCCGGAATGTGGAGCCGGGAGGAGCAAGAGTGCTCCCCCGACCCCTCGTTAAAGGACCAGATCACCACTCCCGACCGCCCCCAACCCCTTCCCCCCCATCGCCGCAACTCCCTCCCCCTGATCCTGCCACCCCCCCTTCCACCCCCCCCAAAGATCCCGGACTCCCGATCTCCCTCCAGTCCAACCCCCCACCCCTGGCCCAATCAACTTCCGATCTCCCTTCCCCCACGACTCTAGAATTTACGGCCACAGTATCTAATAGTATGTCTCTATGGGGTTCAGGATATTAGGATCGGCTGATTCAACCAAAACTTGAAATGTCCCATCTCCCACCATTAACATTAAATGTCCCGTCTCCCACCATTAACATTAAATGTCCCATCTCCCACCATTAACATCTCCCACCCTCCCCCCACCCCAACCCCCCACCCTTGATGAGTACTAAAATAACCACATTTCATACAGACGAACAATGAGGATTCGCTATATAATGTACAGAGCTGGACTGTGGCTGATTATTAATTGCTCGCTGAGTGGTTTTGACAAGTTGCTCCCCTCCCCCGAGGAAAGGGACACTTTTGATTGCAAAATGCTTGCCGACTGTTTACTCATTCCCGCAGATTCATTTAGGGACAGACTAATCAAAACGGAATGATAAATAGCTGAAATTATAGCACGAGAGTTCATTCAGATTAATGGTTGATTTGATTCGATCAATGCATGTTCAAGTACTTAATGACTATTTATATAACGTAACAACAGACTCGTCTGCCCTTGTGTGCGAACAGACATCCGACGAATACTAAAAGGACCCCTTCGTTTGAGAGGCGTGGGTTGGCACAATTATCTCTGACCCTAATCTGCCATCCTGACACATCATTCTGTGCAAACTGTTATCTTTCATTGCTTGTGCGGTGGGAGAAAATGAGTATACAGAGAAGCCTGTGATTGATTGAAGCATTATTACTCTGTGTGGTCTGTGTGTGTGTATATATATGTATATGAGAGAGATTCCTTTGATACGGGATTGCGAGTCGTGCGGCTAAATTGCCACTGCAGGCACTGAAAGAGAGGCCATCTTGCCAATGGCCAGCTGGGAGCAGCCTGGGTACGATCATGGTGACTGGAGTCACAAACTCTGAGTTCAAATCCCACCGTGGCAAGTTTGTGAAATTGAATTAAATAAATCTGGTAATTTGTAGGCTGGCACCAAAAAAGAAAGACTTGCATTTCTATAGCGCCTTTCATGACCTCAGGACGTCCCACAGCGCTTTAAGAGCTTTCTGAACTGCGGTCACTGTTATAACGTAGGAAACATGGCAGCCAATTTGCGCACAGCAAGATCCCACAAACAGCAATTTGGTAATGACCAGATAATCTATTTTTAGTGATGTTGGTTGAGGGATAAATATTGGCCCAGGACAACGGGGAGAACTCCCCAGAATTTGATTATCATAAAAACTCAACTGGTTCACTGATGTCTTTCAGGGGAAGGAAACCTGCCATCCCGACCCGATCTGGCCTACACGTGACTCCAGTTCCACACTATGTGCTTGACCTCCAGGCAACACTGGGTGGTCAATAAATGGCACCTTCTCAATCTGAAGAAGTTGTTAAAAAAAAAGTCAGAGAGGCATGCTCAGGTCTACCGACTTCCCCGCGTGACGGTTGCTTGGCCGAAAATGCAATCTCCCAGGTGTTCGCACTGACCTGCTATTTCACTTCACTTCTCTCTTTCTCTCTCTCTCACGTTGGGGGATGCAGGAGAGCAAGAGTTTGCTATGGAGGCAGGAATATACCAGCATTCATAGTAATAATGAAAGGCTGCTATTAAATGTAAAGGTCCTTCATTTTTAATAAAGGGCTGTCACTACTGTTGAGATGACCCTGCTTCAGAGATGTCTGAAAATCTCATGCCTAAGATTGTTCAAGTGTTGACAGTACTGGGAATCTGGTACAGTAAGTGCACAGTAAGGAATGCCTACATGGTTGTTATTGATTCACATTTTAACTCCCCTTCCCTTCTTTCTTCACAATTTATTATCTCTCGGTCTCCCTCTCCCTTTTTTTTGCTGCATTATTTCTGAAATGTTCCCACTCCTTCTCTTCATCCCAGCTTTTTACTGTGATGTGCGGTAGATTGGTAACAGTGCTTTTAAGAATGCTCTGGGATCATTGTACCCTGTCTAGTTGTTACATCGGTCATCTACGTGCTTTGCTTAAATGTATAATCAGACAGAACAAGTAAAACAAAAACTGCAGCGAAGCTTTGAGTGAAAACCCAACTGGTTCTCCAATGTCCTTCCCAGAAGAGGCCCACACTTCACCTGACGAAGGAGGAAGCCTCCGAAAGCTTGTGATTTTCAAATAAAACTGTTGGACTATAACCTGGTGTTGTAAGATTCCTTACATTTCCCAGAAGAGAACCAGCTGCCCTTACCCAGTCTGGCCTACACACGAGTCCAGTCCTCACTACTAGGTTGACTCTTAATGCCGTCTGAAGTGGCCTCGCAAGCCACTCAGTTGTAAAACAATCACTACTACACAAGAAGGTGGCCCACCACCACCTTCTCAAGACCAATAAATGGGATGGTCAATAAATGGGATGGTCAATAAATGCGGCCTTGCCAACATTGCCAACATCCCGAACACAAACCAAAAAAAAGGAGGGGAAAAATCAAGCCTATTTAAATTTTAAGAAAAAAAAGACTTGCACTTATAAAGCATCTTTCACGACCTCAGGACGTCCCAAAGCGCTTTACAGCCAATGAAGTACTTTTGAAGTGTAGCCTCCGTTGTAATGTAGGAAACACGACAGTCAATTTGCGCACAGCAAGATCCCACAAATAGTAAAGTGATAATGATCAGATCATCTGGTTTAGTGTTGTTGGTTGAGGGATAAATATTGGCCCAGGGCACGGGGAGAACTCCCTTGCTCTTCTTCGAATAGGGCCATGGAATCATTTACATCCACCTGAGAGGGCAAACAGGGCCTCGGTTTAACGTCTCATCCAAAAGACGGCACCTCTGACAGTGCAGCACTCCCTCAGGATTACTTGCAAGGATCTCATTCGATCGTTGATAATGCCATTGATAAATATTTTGATTTTAACAAAAGAGAGAAACGTTAAGTAAATTAGTCCAGAAAATCTTCCTTTTTTTCTCTCCCTTCCTGACAGCTCCAGAGAGGAGCTATTCACATTGCATCCCAATCTGATCCTTTCCCCACCCCACCTTTCCAACAGATGTCATTGGATCGTAATCAGGAACTGGTACCCAGGCTGATTGGTCTTCTCGCCAGCCCAGAGAGACACAGACCAATTGTCAGGTCTCGACCACCAGCCTGCCTCAGATCAGCCAGTGGTCGAACCGGCCGTAAAATTTCCTCGGTCCTTCTCCTACTGCATGATGTCGGCACGAACCCCGTGTACACGCAGAGTATCGAGCGAACCTCCCCCAAAGTGATTGCAGCTGAGCTCGAGAAAGTCCGCATCAAATTTATCCTCCTGGGGTTTTCTGGCCTGTGTGGCTGATTACCACACCAGATATTGCCTTTACCCAACAGGCCATCAGCATTTGGGGTGGATTATAACCCTGATTTGGGTGGGCGGGAGGCAGGACGAGCGTGAGACGCACTCGCTGTCCAAAACGTCAAGCCCGGGGTATCTTACCTCCCGGGCCTCATCTACATGAAGCTGGTCAGTTGCCCGCCCGAAACAGGCAGAAAATGGCAGCTGGCCAGCGGGCGGGAGAGGCCAGAGGCCGGCACTAAGGGAAGGCTCGTCGGCATGCAACTGTGTCCCGGGGGGGTGGGGGGGGGGGGGGTGTGGTGGTGGTGTCGTGTGTTCTCAGACCAGGGGAGACCCAGACTTCCCTTGCGAGGCCTGAAGGAGCACTCCTGCTCCTCCTGATCCCGTAAAGGAAAGTGTCACTCTGTGACCTGAAGAGCCTCTTCTGCCTTCAGGCCAGTTGCAGGACCTGCTGCTGCCTAGCGGGAAGGCCGCAGTGGATTCCCCCGCTCAGGCCCCAGTTAAATCTGCATCAGGGTCCCATTGACGACCGAGGACCCTGATTCGCATTTGTGCCTGAGACTCCCGCCTGAGTCTGACCGGGGGCCTCGTCCGCTGCCAAAACTCACGGCATTAAAATCAGAGATCAGCGGGAAATGGAGCCGCTCAATTTTTACTGTTTGCCCGTCCGATCCCGCCCAGTGGGGTGAGTTGAAGTCTCCCTGCTTTATTTTTGACTGTTTATAGAGACACCACTATTCCCAGAATGGGGATGATTGGGTAATTCCCCCCCCTCCCCTCCATCAATCAAGCCTGGAGTGCTGTAAGCGACTGGGATTGATTTTACACACGTTGGCCCTGAATTTCCACTTTGGGCGCAATCGGCATTTGGGCGCCAATTGCACCCGTATTGCGAATTTCCGCTAAAATGCATCAACACAATCGCAAACGTAAAATCTTCCGTGAATCAGAGCAATCCGGCAGCTTAACAGAGCACAATCGTTCTTTTTCTTTGCAATAAAAAATATCCATTGATGTTTTTAAGATGTATTTAAGAGTGGTAACCAGGTGCAGATTTATTAATGGGCAATTAGGGATGGGCAATAAATGCTGGCCTCGCCAGCGACGCCCACATCCCGTGAACGAATAAAAAAAAAAATGCGTCTGAAAATGGATTTGTTAGAGACAATAAAGCATTTACTACTTTCATTAGTGTACACTTGTCAGTTTCTTAGTTAATTAAATATTTTTTTAATATTTGAAAACGTGCCTACTAGTGCCATTTGCGCCTATGAAAGCTAATGTCACTTTAAAACATTCCTCGAATGACCGCAGACTGGCGCCATTGGCGGAAACTCACCATCCTCCTTGTTTCGGGCGGGGGCGTGGCCAGTTTTGTGGGCGGGGCAGGCATTAGCGCGATTCTTTTTCAGTCAACGCAAGATATCGTGGAAACCCGAATTACGCAAGGTGTAAATCGAAATTCCATGATGTTTTGCGCTGATACGGCAGAATTGCACTGAAAAAGTCAACGGCAATCTAGCGAAAACTCAGCGCCATAATTTGTGTTGTGTAACTATCCTCCACTCCCTGCATTTTGCGGGAGGAATAACCCTGCTTTTATCGGGAGACTTTGCTGCAGTTTCAGCCATGAGTTCTGTTTGTTGTAGTTCGTAGACACTCTTTTTAAATAGACTCTGTTTGCGTATAAAGAGACTGTTTGCTGTAGTGCACTGTTTAAACAGACGCTGCTGTTGCTGAGTAAATAGACTTTAGTTTGCTGTCAAAATGGGCTCTGTTTGCCTTCAGTCTCCCCCCCATTCCACCCGCCTCTAATTTTTGGCTGACACGGTGGTGTCAGTAGACAGCCTGTTTGTTTGTGCATCATCTAGAATGTCAGTTTGTCACAGTGGTTAACAGGAGTGCAACAACTTAAAAACATTGTTTTATAACAAACCGCATGAGAACAGTTCACTTTCCAGCCCCCATTGAAAAGCGGCAATGTGAAAGTAATGTGGATTGACTCTTTAGAATGCCCTGAGGAGTTGTCACTTCACATAATTATTCCACTTCCTCTTCTATTGAGCTTGTACTCTGATCTTCAAGATGTGGAGATGCCGGTGATGGACTGGGGTTGACAATTGTAAACAATTTTACAACACCAAGTTATAGTCCAGCAATTTTATTTTAAATTCACAAGCTTTCGGAGATTTTCTCCTTCCTCAGGCAAATGTTTCAAGATCTCCTTGAAGCCTACGCATTTATACATATTGAACAATAATACAGGGTGTTTACAGACTGCCCCTGCAACTGCCCGTTGCCAAGGCAATCACCGTGTTCAGACAGAGAGGTGTTACCTGCAGAACCTCCGAATACACATTCAATAAAAAAACAAACAGGGAAAAAAAACAGAGAAAAAAAACACAGAGAGAGGCAGAAACATCCGGAAGGCAGAGAGAGCCAGCAAATGACCCATTATATTAAAAACAGATAACATTTGTTCGCTGGTGGGGTAACGTGTAGCGTGACATGAACCCAAGATCCCGGTTGAGGCCGTCCTCATGGGTGCGGAACTTGGCTATCAATTTCTGCTCGACGATTTTGCGTTGTCGTGTGTCTCGAAGGCCGCCTTGGAGTACGCTTACCCGAAGGTCGGTGGATGAATGTCCATGACTGCTGAAGTGTTCCCCGACTGGGAGGGAACCCTCCTGTTTGGCGATTGTTGCGCGGTGTCCGTTCATCCGTTGTCGCAGCGTCTGCATGGTCTCGCCAATGTACCATGCTCTGGGGCATCCTTTCCTGCAACGTATGAGGTAGACGTTGAGGGATGCCCTCGATGTATGAGGGATACATCGAGGGCATCCTGAAACCCATCGTACAGGGAACCCCCAGCTTCTGTCGTGACACTACAGACTTCCTACAAAAACTCAGTACCCACGGACCAGTTGAACCAGGAACACTTCTCACCACGATGGACGTCTCGGCACTATACACCAGTATCCCCCACGATGACGGCATCGCTGCGACAGCATCAATACTCAACACCAACAACAGCCAATCTCCGGAAGCCATCCTACAACTCATCCGCTTCATCCTGGATCACAATGTCTTCACCTTCGATAACCAGTTCTTTACCCAAACACACGGAACAGCCATGGGGACCAAATTCGCACCCCAATACGCCAACATTTTCATGCACAAGTTCGAGCAGGACTTCTTCACTGCACAAGACCTCCAACCAACACTATACACCAGATACATCGACGACATTTTCTTTCTATGGACCCACGGCAAGGAATCACTAAAGAGACTACACGATAACATCAACAAGTTCCATCCCACCATCAAGCTCACCATGGACTACTCCTCAGAATCAGTTTCTTTCTTGGACACACGAATCTCCATCAAAGACGGGCACCTCAGCACCTCACTCTACCGCAAGCCCACGGACAACCTCACGATGCTCCACTTTTCCAGCTTCCACCCTAACCACGTCAAAGAGGCCATCCCCTATGGACAGGCCCTGCGAATACACAGGGTCTGCTCAGACGAGGAGGAACGCGATGGACACCTACAGACGCTGAAAGACGCCCTAGTAAGAACGGGATATGACGCTCGACTCATCGATCGACAGTTCCGACGGGCCACAGCAAAAAATCGCATAGACCTCCTCAGGAGACTAACACGGGACGCAACCAACAGAGTACCCTTTGTCGTCCAGTACTTCCCCGGAGCGGAGAAACTACGCCATGTTCTCCGCAGCCTTCAACATGTCATCAATGAGGACAAACACCTCGCTATGGCCATCCCCACACCTCCACTACTCGCCTTTAAACAGCCACCCAACCTCAAACAGACCATCGTTCGCAGCAAACTACCTAGCTTTCAAGAGAACAGCGTCCACGACGCCACACAACCCTGCCACGGTAACCTCTGCAAGACATGCCAGATCATCGACACAGATACCACCATCACACGAGATGACACCACCCACCAGGTGCATGGTTCATACTCCTGTGACTCAGCCAACGTTGTCTACCTCATACGTTGCAGGAAAGGATGCCCCAGAGCATGGTACATTGGCGAGACCATGCAGACGCTGCGACAACGGATGAACGGACACCGCGCAACAATCGCCAAACAGGAGGGTTCCCTCCCAGTCGGGGAACACTTCAGCAGTCATGGACATTCATCCACCGACCTTCGGGTAAGCGTACTCCAAGGCGGCCTTCGAGACACACGACAACGCAAAATCGTCGAGCAGAAATTGATAGCCAAGTTCCGCACCCATGAGGACGGCCTCAACCGGGATCTTGGGTTCATGTCACGCTACACGTTACCCCACCAGCGAACAAATGTTATCTGTTTTTAATATAATGGGTCATTTGCTGGCTCTCTCTGCCTTCCGGATGTTTCTGCCTCTCTCTGTGTTTTTTTTCTCTGTTTTTTTTCCCTGTTTGTTTTTTTATTGAATGTGTATTCGGAGGTTCTGCAGGTAACACCTCTCTGTCTGAACACGGTGATTGCCTTGGCAACGGGCAGTTGCAGGGGCAGTCTGTAAACACCCTGTATTATTGTTCAATATGTATAAATGCGTAGGCTTCAAGGAGATCTTGAAACATTTGCCTGAGGAAGGAGAAAATCTCCGAAAGCTTCTGATCTTCAAAACAATGGAAGTAAACTCCCGCTCTGAAAACACTTAATTCCTCTGTAGGCTTTAGCTGGTTGGGTTGGAGAGGTGGATGGGGAACGACAGGGGAAGATGGAAGGACTCAATGCTATGTTATCAATTGTTTTTTTATTTTCTCTGCTATTTCACATGGTTCAGTGGGTAGCTGTCTTGCCTCTGCGTCAGAAAGCTCTGGACTGAGGCCGCACTCCAGCATTTGAACACATAATCCAGGCTAACACTCCAGTGCAGTACCGAGGGCGCGCTGCACTGTCGGAGGTGCCGTTTTTCAGATGAGAGGTTAAACCGAGTTCCCGTCTGCCCTCTCAGGTGGACGTAAGTGATCCCATGGCACTATTTCGAAGAAAATGAGTGGAGTTCTCCCCGGTGTCCTGACCAATATTTCTCCGTCAACAAACATCACTAAAACAGATTATCTGGTCATTATCTCACTACAGTTTACGGGACCTTGCTGTGTGCGAATTGGCTGCCGCGTTTCCTACATTAGAACAGTGACAACAATTCAAAAGTACTTCTAAAGCTCTGACTTCCTGAGAAAATGGCCTTTTCACACTGCTTTATTTCCCCTGGAGGGAAGAGAAGCTCATGGGGACAGTCAGACATTCTCTTGTGGTGATGTAAAAGACATTCTTACAAAAGTCAGAAGTGGTCTCTGGGGAGCAGCTCTCAAACCCAGACCCCTGACACCAGTGCACACCGCTGTGCCCGATTTATCTTACTTTCCTCTGCTGCATTAATCAATACCTGACAGAGGCCAGAGAAGCATGATTCACATAACTAAAGGGACAGGATGAAGCTCTGTACATTTAGTTATAATCAGGACCTTTAGCTTTGTGCAGCACCAAAGGCCAATTTGAGGCAACCCTGACCAAATTCTGCAGCATCAGAATAAAGTTTCTCCAGGACAAAGCAGTCCACTTGATTGGCAGCCCATCCACCACCTTAAACATCCACTCCCTCCACCATCGGCTCACCGTGGCTGCTGTGTGTATTATCCAAAGGATGTGTTATCAGAGACTCATAGAGTTATACAGCACGGATAGAGGCCCTTCGGCCCATCGTGTCCGCGCCGGCCATCAAGCCCTGTCTACTCTAATCCCATATTCCAGCATTTGGTCCAGCAACTCGCTAAGGCTCCTTCGACAGCACCTCTCAAACCCGTGATCTCTACCACCTAGAAGGACAAGGGCAGCAGGTGCATGGGATCAACACCGCCTCCAAGTTCCCCACCATCCCGACTTGGACATATGTCGCCATTTCTTCATCGTCACTGGATTGAAATCCTGGAACTCCCTACCTAGCAGCACTGTGGGAGAACCTTCACCACACGGACTGCAGCGGTTCAAGAAGGCGGCTCACCACCACCTTCTCAAGGGCACAAAGGAATGGACAATAAATGCCATCTCTGCCAGCGGCGCCCATGTTTTTTTTTATTCGTTGATGGGATGTGGGTGTCGCTGGCGAGGCCGGCATTTATTGCCCATCCCTAATTGCCCTTGAGAAGGTGGTGGTCAGCCGCCTTCTTGAACCGCTGCAGTCCGTGTGGTGACGGTTCTCCCACAGTGCTGTTAGGAAGGGAGTTCCAGGATTTTGACCCAGCGATGAAGGAACGGCGATATATTTCCAAGTCGGGATTGTGAGTGACTTGGAGGGGAACGTGCAGGTGGTGTTGTTCCCATGTGCCTGCTGCCCTTGTCCTTCTAGGTGGTAGAGGTCGCGGGTTTGGGAGGTGCTGTCGAAGAAGCCTTGGCGAGTTGCTGCAGTGCATCCTGTGGATGGTACACACTGCAGCCACTGTGCGCTGGTGGTGAAGGGAGTGAATGTTAAGGGTGGTGGATGGGATGCCAATCAAGCGGGCTGCTTTATCTTGGATGGTGTCGAGCTTCTTGAGTGTTGTTGGAGCTGCACTCATCCAAGCAAGTGGAGAGTATTCCATCACACTCCTGACTTGTGCCTTGTAGATGGTGGAAAGGCTTTGGGGAGTCAGGAGGTGAGTCACTCGCCACAGAATACCCAGCCTCTGACCTGCTCTTGTAGCCACAGTATTTATCTGGCTGGTCCAATTGAGTTTCTGGTCAATGGTGACCCCCAGGATGTTGATGGTGGGGGATTCGGCGATGGTAATGCCGTTGAATGTCAAGGGGAGGTGGTTAGATTCTCTCTTGTTGGAGATGGTCATTGCCTGGCACTTAAGAATTTAAGGACATCTCGATCTTCCTACAATAATTATTTCTACATTAATGTATAAAAGCGCCAAACTGCTGGCTTTGTGTGGAGAAGCTGTGCTTTTAAAACTGATTTGAAAACAGTTTGCTCTGCCAAGCTTCTGAGACCCATTTATAGCTTCAGTTAGCGCCTGTCTCACGAGACAGTTAGGTGGTAAGTGGCAGCTAAATAGGTAACTGACACTTGGTGTGCCAACGCCTGGTGTTCTGAATTGGAACAGTATCAATTGACGCCAATCGTTTGACTTGTAAAGTGTTTAATCTCCCTGCATTTAGCACTTTGTGCATTTACTTGCTAAACTGAATGCAGGAGCTGAGATTGATTGGGTGGGGGGGGGGTACATAATCCCCATGCATTTCAATTTTTAATTGCAGGTGAATTATGTAAAGTCTCTAACTTCTGGGGATCAAGGATCCTCACGTGAATGGGGATTGGGTCTATTTTAGTTGGACCAATAACGGTGGCACTGGGTACCCTGGTGTCATCGCGACAGAGATCTGCACCGCAAGCGTCCCCTCAATCTGAGGATGGCACCGCTAATAAAACAATCTAACATGAGGTCTAACCAAAGTAAAAGAAGGGTAGCGCCAAACTAAATCAGGGCCTGATCATTGTGGTCAGTTATGCAGTTTATGTCCCACGATGCCCACCTGAAGGTCAGTGGTTAGGAGATTGGTGCCACCTGATACCAATGGGATTTCAACACCAGGTATTGGTATTGGTTCCAATACAGGTACAATGAAGAAAAACAGGCCTACAAACTAGTTGACACTGCACCTGTTTTACAGGCATATCGATACAGGGTTATGGGGTGAGAGCAGAGCAACGGCATGAGTTTGGGATATCCTAAGCTACGATGGGATGAGCGGCCTCCTTCTGTGCTGTAAACTTCGATGGTTCTCGAATCCAGGATTGGGTGCAGCACTGAACCCTCAACCCCGTGGTTGAACAATCTGTTGACTGTCTAGGTTGACTTGAACAACGACAACTTGAACAGTGAGTTGGCAGGGTGACTGACATCTGTGAAAGCATACCCCAGTGGCTTCAGGAGATGTGGGGAGAACACTGGCAGGGAATTTTAAAAAGTAATCACTCTCCAGGATGCAAGGTCTCGCTGAAGACAGGAGGATGCCAAGCCTTTTGAGGCAACAGCACATCCTGGGAGTTTTGTGCTTGATGCACAAAACTACACCCATCAGTACAAGTCTCAGGCCATCACAACGAAGCTGTATAGAGCTTTGGTCGGGCCACACTTAGAGCACTGCGTTTAGTTCCTAAAACCAAGGTACAAGGGAAACGTCCAAATCTTGGATGCAGAGATGTCCCACAAGGCCGCTCCCCAATGTGAGAGGACTGAGTTATGAGGGAAAGATAGAGAAAGCCAAACTTGGAAGTCTTGAAAGAAGGCGAATCAGAGGACGCTCTATTAACAATACTAAGTGGAATCGAAAAGGTTAATCATGAGCACTGTTTCAAGTTAAAACCTGACTGTGGGACAAGGGCACACGAGTACAAACTGATAAAAGGCAAGTTCAGGACTGATGTCAGAAAGCTCTTCTTTACATGACAAATAATAGAAAAGAGAAGAAAGAACCTGCTGGAGTATTGTGTCCAATTCTGGGCACCACACTTTAGGAAGGATGTCAAGGCCTTGGTAAGGGTGCAGAGGAGATTTACTAGAATGATATCAGGGATGAAGGAATTCAGTTGTGCGGAGAGACTGGAGAAGCTGGGGTTGTTCTCCTTAGAGCAGAGAAGGTAAAGGGGAGACCTAATCGAGGTATTGAAAATAATGAGGGGTTTTGATAGAGTACATAGGGAGACATTGTTTCCACTGGCAGGACGGTCGGTGACCAGAGGACACAGATGTAAGATAATTGGCAAAAAAGTCAGGGGGAGAAAAGGAGGAATTTTTTTTACTCAGCGAGTTGTTATGAACTGGAATGCGCTGCCTGAAAGGGTGGTGGAAGCGGATTCAATAATAACCCTCAAAAGGGAATTGGATATGTACATAAAAGGAAAAATTTGCAGCTATGGGGAAAGACCAGGGGAGTGGGACTAATTGGATAGCTCTTTCAAAGAGCCGACACCCGATTCTATTCTATGATTTATATAGCACCTTCCACATCATCAGGACTTTCCAAAGAACTTGATTACCAATGAATTATGTTTTAAGTTTAGCCACTGCTGATATGTAAGCAAACCTTGCCTGCCAATTTGCTCATGACAAGGTCCCATAAGAGTGATCAATACCTCAATGGTCTCGGGGTTGGGTAGTGGAGGCAAAACTGGACTCATTCAAGAGTTTGTTGGATGCTTTGCTAGGGAGGGGTACCATAGGTTTCTGTGGAAATATGAGATGGATGGGCCTCCCTCATCCAAGCTTGTCTTTTTGATCAGGAACCTCCGAGAGAGAGAGAGTTCAGCACTGTTAATTATGTAACAAACATCCAAGCCATCTGTTCCCAGCCACAGACAATTCAGGTTTCTCTTAAAATATGTACTGGGCTCAAGTACTGACTAGACTCCTCTGGGCAAATTATCTGTCAGTTACAGGCAAACATTGTATGTGAACACTCGTCTCTTCAATTAATCCTTCCTTAAATTTGATTTTGTAACAACGCAGCTAATGTAGAGAGGAGTTGTTGGGAAGGCTTTATTTGGAGTAGGCTTGACAGATTACCTGTGTAATAAGGAATCAGAGTGTGTTTCAGTGAGTGGTGAAGTGTCTCACAATGTTATCTACAGTCTACGGCACCACAGAAGCACCCTGTGCATTCTTGGCAGATGGCAATGGGAAATTCATGGCCTCTTCCGATGCCTGTTAATCTTCAAATGTCACTTTTACAAATCACAATCCAGCAGAGGAGCCAACATGCGCTAGCGATGAGGAGCCTCTGAAAGTTTATTTTCCTTTTAAATTATTATTTTCCTCCCATACCGCACAATTTTGTTCCATTATCTCCAGAAAGTCTGGCTCTTGTTTGGGGTATTGCTCCATGGGCATCTACCACCCTCCAGCCCAATTATCCATTGTCCATGAATTTTAAAATTCTCATCCTTGTTTTCAAATCCCTCGCCCCTCCCTATCTCTGCAACCTCCTCCAGCCCTACAACCCTCCCAGATCTCTGTGCTCCTCCAATTCTGGCCTCTTGCACATCCCCGATTTTCATCGCTCCACCATTGGCGACCGTGCCTTCAGCTGCCTAGGCCCTAAGCTGTGGAATTCCCTCCCTGACCCTCTCCACCTCTCTCTCCTCCTTTGAGATGCTCCCTGAAACCTACCTCTGGGGCCAAGCTTTTGGTCACCTGTCCTAATATCTCTTTGTGTGGCTCGGTGTCAAATTGTGTTTGATAATCGCTCCTGTGAAGAACCATGGGACGTTTTATTACATTAAGGGCGCTATATAAATGCAATTTGTTGTTGTTATATGAGCCTGGACAATGAGTATCAATATGTTCTTCAGCTATGGGAGGCACTCAAGCTCCTTCAAGGCCAATCTTCTCCTCACCCAACAACCAGACATGCACACTTTCCAGCCAAAGCCAATTGATGGCATTGTTTCCACTCTCTAACGCAGGGATGCTGAGGCCAATGTCTCCCAGTATTGTATCGATGGCTCAATATTAATAAGGCCTGGAAGTATCCATGTAAAAGGGGACTGGGGAGGGGAGGGTGTTGGAACACTGTCCATTCACCTGAAAGACCTGAATTTGAATCCAGTCAATAACTGAAAACCGAGGCCCGGTCTGCCCTCTCAGTTGGACATAAAAGATCCCATAGAACTATTTCTAAGGAGACCAGAAGAATTTTCCCTGGTGTCCTGGCCAACATTTAACCCTCACCCAGCATCACTAAAACTGATGATCTGGTCATTATTTTATTTGCTGTTTCATAGAATCATAGAATCATAGAATCATAGAAGTTACAACATGGAAACAGGCCCTTCGGCCCAACATGTCCATGTCGCCCAGTTTATACCACTAAGCTAGTCCCAATTGCCTGCACTTGGCCCATATCCCTCGATACCCATCTTCCCCATGTAACTGTCCAAATGCTTTTTAAAAGACAAAATTGTACCCGCCTCTACTACTGCCTCTGGCAGCTCGTTCCAGACACTCACCACCCTTTGAGTGAAAAAATTGCCCCTCTGGATCCTTTTGTATCTCTCCCCTCTCACCTTAAATCTGTGCCCCCTCGTTATAGACTCCCCTACCTTTGGGAAAAGATTTTGACTATCGACCTTATCTATGCCCCTCATTATTTTATAGACTTCTATAAGATCACCCCTTAACCTCCTACTCTCCAGGGAATAAAGTCCCAGTCTGTCTAACCTCTCCCTGTAAGTCAAACCATCAAGTCCCGGTAGCATCCTAGTAAATCTTTTCTGCACTCTTTCTAGTTTAATAATATCCTTTCTATAATAGGGTGACCAGAACTGTACACAGTACTCCAAGTGTGGCCTCACCAATGCCCTGCACAACTTCAACAAGACATCCCAACTCCTGCATTCAATGTTCTGACCAATGAAACCAAGCATGCTGAATGCCTTCTTCACCACCCTATCCACCTGTGACTCCACTTTCAAGGAGCTATGAATCTGTACTCCTAGATCTCTTTGTTCTATAACTCTCCCCAACGCCCTACCATTAACGGAGTAGGTCCTGGCCCGATTCGATCTACCAAAATGCATCACCTCACATTTATCTAAATTAAACTCCATATGCCATTCATCGGCCCACTGGCCCAATTTATCAAGATCCCGTTGCAATCCTAGATAACCTTCTTCACTGTCCACAATGCCACCAATCTTGGTGTCATCTGCAAACTTACTAACCATGCCTCCTAAATTCTCATCCAAATCATTAATATAAATAACAAATAACAGCGGACCCAGCACCGATCCCTGAGGCACACCGCTGGACACAGGCATCCAGTTTGAAAAACAACCCTCGACAACCACCCTCTGTCTTCTGTCGTCAAGCCAATTTTGTATCCAATTGGCTACCTCACCTTGGATCCCATGAGATTTAACCTTATGTAACAACCTACCATGCGGTACCTTGTCAAATGCTTTGCTGAAGTCCATGTAGACCACGTCTACTGCACAGCCCTCATCTATCTTCTTGGTTACCCCTTCAAAAAACTCAATCAAATTCGTGAGACATGATTTTCCTCTCACAAAACCATGCTGACTGTTCCTAATTAGTCCCTGCCTCTCCAAATGCCTGTAGATCCTGTCCCTCAGAATACCCTCGAACAACTTACCCACTACAGATGTCAGGCTCACTGGTCTGTAGTTCCCAGGCTTTTCCCTGCCGCCCTTCTTAAACAAAGGCACAACATTTGCTACCCTCCAATCTTCAGGCACCTCACCTGTAGCGGTGGATGATTCAAATATCTCTGCTAGGGGACCCGCAATTTCCTCCCTAACCTCCCATAACGTCCTGGGATACATTTCATCAGGTCCCGGAGATTTATCTACCTTGATGCGCGTTAAGACTTCCAGCACCTCCCTCTCTGTAATATGTACACTCCTCAAGACATCACTATTTATTTCCCCAAGTTCCCTAACATCCATGCCTTTCTCAACCGTAAATACCGATGTGAAATATTCATTCAGGATCTCACCCATCTCTTGTGGTTCCGCACATAGATGACCTTGTTGATCCTTAAGAGGCCCTACTCTCTCCCTAGTTACCCTTTTGCCCTTTATGTATTTGTAGAAGCTCTTTGGATTCACCTTTGCCTGATCTGCCAAAGCAATCTCATATCCCCTTTTTGCCCTCCTGATTTCTCTCTTAACTCTACTCCGGCAATCTCTATACTCTTCAAGGGATCCACTTGATCCCAGCTGCCTATGCATGTCATATGCCTCCTTCTTATTTTTGACTAGTGCCTCAATCTCCCGAGTCATCCAAGGTTCCCTACTTCTACCAGCCTTGCCCTTCACTTTATAAGGAATGTGCTTACCCTGAACCCTGGTTAACACACTTTTGAAAGCCTCCCACTTACCAGACGTCCCTTTGCCTGCCAACAGACTCTCCCAATCAACTTCTGAAAGTTCCTGTCTAATACCATCAAAATTGGCCTTTCCCCAATTTAGAATTTTAACTTTTGGGCCAGACCTATCCTTCTCCATAGCTATCTTAAAACTAATGGAATTATGATCACTGGTCCCAAAGTGATCCCTCACTAACACTTCTGTCACCTGCCCTTCCTTATTTCCCAAGAGGAGGTCAAGTTTTGCCCCCTCTCTAGTCGGGCCATCCACATACTGAATGAGAAATTCCTCCTGAATACACTCAACAAATTTCTCTCCATCCAAGCCCCTAATGCTATGGCTGTCCCAGTCAATGTTGGGAAAGTTAAAGTCCCCTACTATTACCACCCTATTTTTCTTGCAGCTGTCTGTAATCTCCTTACATATTTGCTCCTCAATTTCCCGTTGACTATTTGGGGGTCTGTAGTACAATCCTATCAAAGTGATCTCTCCCTTCTTATTTTTCAGTTCTACCCATATGGACTCAGTGGGCGAACCCTCGGATATATCCCCTCTCACTACTGCCGTGATGTTCTCCCTAATCAAGAACGCAACTCCCCCTCCTCTCTTACCTCCTGCTCTATCTTTCCTATAGCATCTGTACCCTGGAACATTGAGCTGCCAGTCCTGCCCCTCCCTTAGCCATGTTTCAGTAATAGCTATAACATCCCAGTCCCATGTACCCATCCATGCCCTGAGTTCATCTGCCTTGCCCATCAGACTTCTTGCATTGAAATAAATGCAGTTTAATCTAGACTTCCCTTGGTCTTTGCCCTGCTTTCTCAGACCATCTGTCCGGTCATGTTTTGTACACTCTCCCTTACTGCCTTTTGTTTCTGTCACCACTTTATTTCCCACTGACTTCCTGCATCGGTTCCCATCCCCCTGCCACATTAGTTTAAACCCTCCCCAACAGCACTAGCAAACACTCCCCCTAGGACATTGGTTCCAGTCCTGCCCAGATGCAGACCGTCCAATTTGTACTGTTCCCACCTCCCCCAGAACCGGTTCCAATGGCCCAGGAATTTGAATCCCTCCAGCTTGCACCATCTCTCAAGCCACGTATTCATCTTAGCTATCCTGTCATTCCTACTCTGACTAACCCGTGGCACTGGTAGCAATCCTGAGATTACTACCTTTGAGGTCCTACTCTTTAGTTTAACTCCTAACTCCCTAAATTCAGCTTGTAGGACCTCATCCTGTTTTTTACCTATATCGTTGGTGCCTATATGCACCACGACAACTGGCTGTTCACCCTCCCCCTCCAGAATGTCCTGCAGCCGCTCCGAGACATCCTTGACCCTTGCACCAGGGAGGCAACATACCATCCTGGAGTCTCGGTTGCGTCCGCAGAAACGCCTGTCTATTCCCCTTACAATCGAGTCCCCTATCACTATAGCTCTGCCACTCTTTTTCCTGCCCTCCTGTGCAGCAGAGCCAGCCACGGTGCCATGAACCTGGCCACTGCCACCTTCCCCTGGTGAGCCATCTCCGCCAACAGTATCCAAAACGGTATACCTGTTTTGGAGGGAGATGACCGCAGGGGACCCCTGCACTGCCTTCCTACTCTTCCTCTGTCTGTTGGTCACCCATTCACTATCTCCCTCAGTAATTTTTATCTGCGGTGTGACCAACTCACTGAACGTGCTATCCACGACTTTCTCAGCATCGCGGATGCTCCAAAGTGAGTCCATCCGCAGCTCCAGCTGTGCATAAATTGGCTACCACATTTCCCTACATTATAACAATGTCTTGTAATTATATAGGGCCTTTAATGTAGTAAAACGTCCCAGATTTGGTCAACGAGGTGGGTTTTAAGGAGTGTCATAAAGTAGGAGAGAGAGGGAGAGAGGCAGAGAGGTGTAGGGAGGGAATTCCAGAGCTTAGGGCCCAGGCAGCTAAAAGCAAATAACTTCAAAACGATTTTATTGGCTGTGAAGTGCTTTGGGATGTCCTGAGGTCATGAAAGGCGGTAGAAATGCAAGTTCTTTCTTTCTTAAATACACAGAAGACATAAGTGTGACATTTGAGCTGGACACCCCTCGTCAGATCTTCAGCACCGTTCAAGTCTCACGATCCGAAGTGTTAGTCGATCTTTTCTCTCTCAGACACCGACAGACTTGTGAATTTATAGCATTTTCTATTTAAATTATGGCCTAAATTTTAACTCAGAAAAATGGGTGGGTTGGAGGCGGCGGGCTGTAAAAATTTAAAAAATCTAAAACCCGCCTCCAACCCGCCCACTTCTGGTTTTAACGGAGGTGGGATGAGGGGCGGGCGACCATCCCACTCTTAGGAGGCGGGTCGGTCACTAAAAGCTTTCAAGGAGGCTACGAGCTTCCATCTTGACAGGTCTTTTTTGTTTTTAACCCCTGGGGGCCGGGATTCCCGGGACTTCTCCTTCACGCCCGAAACTGCAGGTAAGTGCCTTTATGGCACAGCTTGTGGGCCGGGAGGAGCAGGAGTGCTTCCACCAGGCCCGAAAAGCCTACCTGCAGTGACGCCCACCCCCAACAATCTCCGACCCCACCCCCAATGACCTCCGACCCCACCCCCAACGACATCCGACCCCACCCCCAAAGATCTCCGACCACCCTATGATCTCTGACCCCCCCCCATGATCTCCAAACCCCCGTTGACCTCCAACCCCTGATGACTCCTGACACTGACCACATCACCACCCCCCCTCCCCCACCCATGACCGATTTTTTTTTTTCTCACCCCATCTAAGACTTACCTGCCCGCATCCGTTTCTTTCCTCCTCTCCCATCCGATTGAGACCAGCCTGTCAATCAGGCCGGCCTGTCCGGCGAGGAAACCGACCAAGAAAATAAATAAAAGACGTCCTTACGTCAAAATCATAAGAATGTCCAGGAAACCCGTACTTACGGGTCTCCCATCAGGAATTCCACCCACCCAACCCTCCGCCGTCTTCCCAGCTCAGAGTGAAAATTTAGGCCTAGTTGTCAGGTTCTACTTTAAACTGTGCCAGCAAAAGTTAGACCTGCTGACTGTAGTGGTCTCATTGTAGGATTTGCCCTGTGTCAACTTCAGCGAGAGGTCATAACTATCAGGAAAGATTGAACAGGCTGGGGCTCTTTTCTCCAGAAAAGAGAAGACTGAGGGGTGACATGATAGAGGTCTTTAAAATTATGAAAGGGTTTGCTAAGTTAGACGTAGAGATATTTGCACTTGTGGGGGGAACCAAAACTAGGGGCCATAAATATAAGATAGTTGCTAATAAATCCAATAGCGAATTCAGGAGAAACTTCTTTACTCAGAAAATAGTGAGAATGTGGAACTCACTACCACATAGAATAGTTGAGGCGACCACCATAGATGCATTTCAGGGGAACCTAGATAAGTGCATGAGGGAAAAAGGAATAGGAGGATATGCTGATAGGGTGAGATGAGATGGGGAGGGAGGAGGCTCGTGTGGAGCATAAACACCGGCATTGACCTGTTGGGTCGAATGCCGTAGTTCAGTGAAACACCCAGGGATACAAGGCCCCAGAATTTATTTGCTTCACATCGTGTGATGCATATCCACTGTCATTTATACTTCTTAGTATGAGTGTGACTGTTATTATTTATTACAATAAAAAAGAGTTATTTGAGACAAAAACTGTACTTCGCTAGAAGATAAAGCACAGAACATGAAGTGTCTTTTCAAGCTCATACCGAGCCAAAGGGACCATGAATGTCCCAGATTCAAACCTCAGGCTGGAGAATGGGGGGAAATCAGCCACAGTTCCTGCTCCTGATCGCAGCCCAGTGACGATAGCTGGACAGGGTCCAAAGTGTGTGGATGATTTTACTGTTGGGCAGATCCTGCAACAGCACCTGAACAACATGAGAGCATGAATCACAGAGATAGAAAAGGGCATTGGAGTCAAGCCCACTCCGTCCACAGACCATATACGCACTAACCCCATCACAGACTCTACCCAACCCATTTAAACTCCTGTGGGGAAAAACACCGTGAGACTTGTAACTAATCGCCTAAGAGGAGCAGCTGACGGCCAATCCGGTTGGCTTGGTTAAGAACATAAGAAATAGAAGCAGGAGTAGGCCATCCGGCCCCTCGAGACTCCTCCGCCATTCAACAAGATCATGGCTGATCTTCTACCTCAACTCCATTTTCCTGCACTATACCCATATCCCTTGATGCCTTTAATATCTAGAAATCTATCGATCTCTGTTTTGAATGTACTCAATGACTGAGCCTCCACAGCCCTCTGGGGTAGAGAATTCCAAAGATTCACCACCTTCTGAGTGAAGAAATTTCTCCTCATCTCAGTCTTAAATGGCCAACCCATTTATTCTGAGACTGTGACCCCTGGTTCTAGACTCCCCAGCCAAGGGAAACATCCTCCTTGCATCTACCCTGTCGAGCCCAGTAAGAATTTTGTATGTTTCAATGAGATCACCTCTCATTCTTCTAAACTCTAGAGAATACATGCCTAATCTACTCAATCTCTCCTCATACAACAACCCCGCCATCCCAGGAATTAGTCTGGTGAACCTTCGTTGCACTCCCTCTATGGCAAGTTTATCCTTTCTTAGGTAAGGAGACCAAAATTGTACACAATACTCCAGGTGAAGTCTCACCAAGGACCTATATAATTACAGTAAGACATCTTTAATCCTGTACTCAAATCCTCTTGTAATATAGGCCAACATACCATTTGCCTTCCTAATTGCTTGTTAGCTTTCAGTGACTTATGTACAAGGACACCAGGGTCCCTTTGAAGATCAACATTTCCCAATCTCTTACCATTTAAAAAAATACTCTGCATTTCTGTTTTTCCTACCAAAGTGGATAACTTCACATTTTTCCACTTTATATTCCATCTGCCATGTTCTTGCCCACTCACTTAGCCTGTCTGTATCCCCTTGAAGCCTCTTTGCATCCTCCTCACAACTCACATTCCCACCTAGTTTTGTGTCATCAGCAAACTTGGAAATGTTACATTTGGTCCCCTCAACCAAATCATTGATATAGATTGTGAATAGCTGGGGCCCATCTATATCCCTGCAGTACCCCACTAGTCACAGTCTGCCAACCTGAAAAAGACCCGTTTATTCCTACTCTCTCTTTTCTGTCTGTTAACCAATTCTCAGTCCATGCCAGTATATTACCATCAATTCCATGTGCTCTAACTTTGTTCACCAATCTCCTGTGTGGGACCTTATCAAAAGCCTTCTGAAAATCCAAATACACCACATCCACTGGTTCCCCCTTATCTATTCTACTATTTACATCCTCAAAGAACTCCAATATGTTTGTCAAACATGATTTCCCTTTCATAAATCCGTGTTGACTCTGCCAAATCCTATTATTATTTTCGAAGTGTCCGGTTATCACATCCTTTATAATAGATTCTAGCATTTTCCCTACTACTGATGTCAGGCTAACAGGTCTGTAGTTCCCTGTTTTCTCTCTCCCTCCTTTCTTAAATAGTGCGGTTACATTTGCTATCCTCTTCTTTAACAAAAGGAGTCCCCATTGTCTCTCCTCCTCTCCTGAAGAGTCTTACTCCCGGTGCGATTCAATTCCACAGCTCCCCAATGGTACCTCATCCAAGCAATGGGTCTCCTCATGAGCTGGGATCAAGTGTAGGTCCCAGAGGTCAGAATGGCTCTCTTCTGCACCACTCGCTCACTTTGTTTCTGGTATTCAGTAACAAATGAGCTGTCAATTAAATATTTATCCATGGCTATCCTCTTCACCATTCTCCCAACACCTTAGGAGCTAGAGACTAGAGAAGCTGGGATTGTTCTCCTTAGAGCAGAGAGGGTCAAGGGGGAGATTTGATGGAGGTGTTCAAAAATCATGAGGGGTTTTGATAGTGAACAAGGAGAAACTGTTTTCACTGGCAGGAGGGTCAGTAACCAGAGGACACAGATTTAAGGTAACTGGCAAAGGAAGCAGGGGAGAGATGAGGAGAATTTTCTTATTATGCAGCGAGTTGTTTTGATCTGGAATGCTCTGCCTGAAAGGGCGGTAGGAAGCAGATTCAATAGTAACTTTTAAAAGAGAATTGGATAAATACTTGAAAAGGAAAAATTTGCAGGGCTATGTGGAAAGAGCGGGGCGGGTGGGTGGGGGAGGGGGGGGTGGTGGGACTAATTGGACAACTCTTTCAAAGAGCCGGCGCAGGCACGATGGGCCGAATGGCCTCCTCCTGTGCCATTTGATTCTATGGTTACACTGTACTGGACTTCTTCTTCGTGATGATGATGGAGCGTCTAGCTAGGGCCAACAACTGCCTGAACCTAAGCGGATTGGTTTGTCAGTGTTTCTCGAGACAGTTAAATGGCGTAGGACACATTAGTGGGGGAGAGTTTCTGCTTTGGGCGCAATCGGGAAATTGTGCCCAAAATGCACTTAAAAACCTTCCATGAACCAGCACGAATGGACAGCGTAATATACGTAATTGTTTATTTTTTTTCCATTGATCAGTATCCCTTGGTGTATTTAAGAGTGGTAACCTGGTGCAGTTTAATTAATACAGCTGAAAATGGGTTTAACCACCAAAAATAAGCATTTTTAATAAGGGCTCTGATCCTCCCCCTGTGAGTAATCTGATTTAATATCACTGAAAATGACTTAAAAATCTCAGCTAAATCATTTAATAGTTTCATTGCTGTACACTGGTCGGTTTCTTAGTAAATCAGATATTTTTTTGGTATGAAGAAACTGTTTAAAACGTGCCTGTGCGTCTATGAAAATTAATCCAATTAGAAGGGACTTCCCGAACCAGCACAATCTCTCAATTTCAACCGGGAGGGTGGGGGGGGGTGGGGGCCTGATCCGGGCGAATCGAATCTTGAACCAGCGTAAAAGAGCGCGGAAAACCCGAGCGTAAACGGTTCAGGGCAGAACGCACTTACGTTTCAAATTCTCCGACCTTTTTGTACTGGTTCGGCTGGTTCTGCCCGGATTGGGCTGACGTAGACTGACCCCCACCCCCCCCCCCCTCACCGCCCAACAAATGGTGCTTGGTTTACGGTGCACCTTGCGTGCTTTGAACAGACAAGGGGATCTGGAGAGACGCACCCAGCAGTTAGCAGCGCAGGCCGGCTCACCTGGGGAGGTTATTTTTTTACACTCTAATTTCTTTTTCGCCAACAGCATCAGTGGATCAGTCTAATTAACTTCCTCGCCAGCATCTCAATAAGATAATGCTCTTAATCATGCAGGTTATGTGGAGATGTAGACAACGTGTATAAATTACTTCACTACTTCAAGGACATGCAGAGACTTGCAGTGAAGTGCGCGGATTTAATATAGAGTTATAGCCGAACCATGACTGCGTTGTTGTTCTTAAAGGAGCTAGGCACTGTATCTTAAAGCGGCAACATCTGCAATCAAAACTATTCACAAGGGAAGACATAAGCAGTGTGTCCTCTCCAAACAGGATAGCACAGCTGAAATCAAAGACTTTGACATAAATTAAATAGAAACTAGAAAGGCAAAAAGGCCTCAAAACAAATAAATCCCGAGAGGTAGATGGTACACAGGAAAAACCAAGGGTCATAGGAACATAGGAACAGGAGTAGGCCATTCAGCCCCTCGTGCCTGCTCCGCCATTTGATAAGATCATGGCTGATCTGTGATCTAACTCCATATACCCGCCTTTGGCCCATATCCCTCAATACCTTTGGTTGCCAAAAAGCTATCTATCTCAGATTTAAATTTAGCAATTGAGCTAGTATCAATTGCCATTTGTGGAAGAGAGTTCCAAACTTCTACCACCCTTTGTGTGTAGAAATGTTTTCTAATCTCGCTCCTGAAAGGTCTGGCTCTAATTTTTAGACTGTGCCCCCTACTCCTAAAATCCCCAACCAGTGGAAATAGTTTCTCTCTATCCACCCTATCCGTTCCCCTTAATATCTTATAAACTTCGATCAGATCACCCCTTAACCTTCTAAACTCTAGAGAATACAACCCCAATTTGTGTAATTTTTTTTTTTATTCGTTCACGGGATGTGGGCGTCGCTGACGCGGCCAGCATTTATTGTCCATCCCTAATTGCCCTCGAGAAGGTGGTGGTGAGCCGTCTTCTTGAACCGCTGCAGTCCGTGTAACTTAACCCCTGAAGTCCGGGTATCATTCTAGTAAACCTACGCTGCACTCCCTCCAAGGCCAATATGTCCTTCCGAAGGTGCGGTGTCCAGAACTGCTCACAGTACTCCAGGTGCGGTCTAACCAGGGTTTTGTATAGCTGTCTATTTCGCCTTCTACCAGCCTGGCAGTCACATGATACAATGATAATGGAGTTGTTGACTAATCGTAGCAATCATTCTCTGTCAATTAGTTTACAATTGACCCAGACATGAGGCGAGGAAAACCCCCAGTGGTGGAGAGCTTTGGGAACCATAGGTCCAAAATCACCTGTTCTTCCCAAGCCTGTTACACTCACCACATGTCATGTCTCAAATTACTCATACACTGTATCCCAAAATGTCATTTTTTGAAAAAATACTATCCAATTTGCGTTTAAATTAATCAATACTAATTGTTTCCATCGTCACCCTAGGGTGACTGTTCCATAGATTGACCACTCACTCACTGTAACAATGTTTCTGCAGATTTGTTTTGAAATTACCCCCCTTCAAGCACAGACTGTATCCTCTGGTTCTACTGTTCTGGACAAGGTGATACAGCTTGCCACAGTTTACATTATCCAGTCCCTTTAGAATCCTAAAAACAGCAATCCTCTCAACCTTCTCTTTTCCAGCGAGAACTTGCCCAATTTAAATATCTCTCCTCAGAATCCAATCCCTCCATCCCCTCAATCATTCTGGTTGTTCTCTTCTTCAACCTTTCAATAGGTGAAATATTCTTTTTGTACTGTGGCAACCAGAACTGTACACAGTATTCTAAGTGCTGCTGCACCAATGATTTATAAACTGGCAGGATTCCCTCATGATTTCGGCTCAATATTGACCTTTTAAAACATCTCGATATCTGATTTGCTTTACTCACTGCCACCGAGCATTGTTGTGATAGCTTCAATTTATTGTCAATCAGGACCACCAGCTCCCTTTCATTTTCCATGCACATTATTTTCTTTCTATTTAAGTAATAGTCCCTTCCTGGATTTTTTTTGTCCCCGTGTTAAGCACTTTACATTTCCCTATATTGAATTTTAACTCCCACATGACTGCCCAGTTCCCAAATATATTCAAACCCTCCTGTAACTTATCCTTTTCAGCTTTGGAGTTGCCACCTTCATTAGCTTGGTATCATCTTTGCTTTTAGCCATTGTGCTTGTTACTCCCAGCTCCAGATCATTTATGAAGATATTAAACAAAATCTTCCAATGTTCACTAGATATGGGAGTGGTGCCAGAGGACTATAAATGTTACAACCCTGTTCAAAAAAGGGGAGAGAGATAATCCCGGCAACTACAGGCCAGTCAGTCTAACGTCAGTGCTGGGGAAACCTTTCAAAACAATAATCGGGGTCAAAATTAGTTGGCACTTGGAAAAGTATGGGTTAATAAATGAATGTCAGCACGGATTTGTTAAAGGCAAATCGTGTTTGACTAACTTGATTGAGTTCTTCGATGAAGTAACGGAGAGGGTTGATGAGGGTAGTGCGGTTGATGTTGTGTATATGGACTTTCAAAAGGCATTTGATAAAGTACCACATAATAGACTTGTTGGCAAAACTGAAGCCCCGAGGGATTAAAGAGACAGTGGGAGCGTGGATACGAAATTGGCTAAGGGACAGAAAGCAGAGAGTAGTGATGAACAGTTGTTTTTCAGACTGCAGGGAAGTATACAGTGGTGTTCCCCAGGGGTCTGTATTAGGACGACTGCTCTTTTTGATATATATTAATGACCTGGACTTGAGTATACAGGGCATAATTTCAATGTTTGCAGTTTGCAGAAATGTTGTAAACGATGAGAAGGATAGTGATAGACTTCAAGAGGACATAGACAGACTGGTGAAATGGGCAGACACAAGGCAGATGAAATTTAACACAGGGAAGTGTGAAGTGATTTATTTTGATAGGAAGAATGAGAAGAGGCAAAATAAACTAAATGGTACAATTTTAAAAGGGGTGCAGGAACAGAGAGACCTGGGGGTGCACATACACAAATCTTTGAAGGTAGTAGGACAAGTTAAGAAGGCTGTTAAAAAAGCATACGGGAGTCTTGACTTTATAAATAGAGACTTTGAGTACAAAAACAGGGAAGTTATGCTAAACCTTTATAAATCACTGGTTTGGCCTCAGCTGGAGTATTGTGTCCAATTCTGGGCACCGCACTTTAGGAAGGATGTCAAGGCCTTAGAGAGGGTGCAGAAGAGATTTACTAGAATGGTACCAGGGATGAGGGACTTCAGTTGTGTGGAGAGACTGGAGAAACTGGGTTTGTTCTCCTTAGAGCAGAGAAGGTTAAGGGGAGAGTTGATAGATGTGTTCAAAATCATGAATGGTTTTGACAGAGTAAACAAGGAGAAACTGTTTCCAGTGGCAGAAGGGTCAGTAACCAGAGGACACAGATTTAAAATAATTGGCAAAAGAACTAGAGGCGACATGAGGCATATGCAGTGAGTTGTTATGATCTGGAATGCGCTGCCTGAAAGGGCGGTGGAAGCAGATTCAATAGTAACTTTCAAAAGGGAACTGGATATATTCATGAAAAGGAAAAATTTGTAGGGCTATGGGGAAAGAGTGAGGGGCGTGGGACTAATTGGATAGCTCTTTCAAAGAGCCGGCACAGCCATGATGGGCCGAACGGACTCCTTTTGTGCTGTAAGATTCTATGATTCTCTGAACTGAGTTGGGACGGCTGCCAAACTCATTTAATTGAAGGTCACTACAGCCATCAGAGAGAGGAGGTCAGTTTGGGCTTTGTGTAATTTTGGATCATCCTTTCTCCCTGGAAGTTCCAATAATTCCTGATTGCTGGTTGTCAGAGAGTTGGGCGTTGGTTGGGGATTTAGAGGAGAGGAGAGATTGCTAAAGCGCTTCTGATTTCGGCTCCATTTTCAATAACACAGTCCCAGTGATGGGGCGACAGTGTATGGAGTCCCTATAGGCAAACTACTCACGTACTGAGTGATGAGCAAACGACCTTCCACCCTCTGTCTCAGTACCCACCGTCTGCCAGATCACAGTGAAACAATGAAGAAGTGAGAGGGCTTCAGAACGCTCTGCCAGGTGTTGAAACAGCTGTTGTCAACTGTGTTTATTCTGTTTCCTTTAAGGCGGCTCAGATATTCCTCCTTGTCTTTTCAACAATATCTGAAGTGAAAGAAAAGAACGTTTAAAGTTACAGTCTTTTGTTTCTGAATTGTGTTAGGATGATGGCCACAGCTTCCCACTCACCGAGCGGGAAAGTAAAAGGCACCGAATGATACTCAGACTGTTGCTGACCAGGATGGTCCAAATTCGATTCCTGGTTTTGTGCTGAGATAGCTGATCCCGGTTGGTAGAATACAGTCGGTCTGTGGAGGAAATAAATCAGCCAGGGGTTCACGCTCCTGATCACTACCCAGTGACCCATTGCTGGAAAGGCCGCATGTGGGGCTATCGGGGGGTTGACAGGGTCAGGCTTGGCTGTGCGCTGCAATTGAACAACCTGTCGACACTCACCGCTTGAATTCACGTCTGAAAAATGTAGATAAGGCACTGGAGGGTGACCGGTCTCTAAGGAACCATACTCCTGAATGCTACGGGGGTGGAAGAGAAAGCATAAAAACAATTTCTGAGCCCTGGTTTTGAGCCCCAGCATGGACTGAAGGGATGGAAATTTTCTTTCTCTGCTGTCTGTGAGAGTTTGGAGTTGGCCTCAGCCCAGTTTCTAGCGGTTGACGCCCAGGACGTAATTTTCGACTCCGTGCCTTTGGCTGGAACCAGCAGCGGATCGTCCGCCCGATATAGAACCTGGCCGATTTTCATTCTGTTAGTGTCAGGGGCAGGGGTTCCACAAAGGGCGGGCGATCTGCTCCACCTGGTTACCAGCCAGACAAGGGTGTTAAAGGTCAACGCCCCTTTAATCTGCTGCAGGCCTTCAAGGAATGCAGCAGTAGGCAACTTCCCGCCCACTAATTGACCAGCGACATAGCTTGTGCCTGCAGTTCACCCATGGCACGTATGTTAAACTGAACCAGGAAACTAGGCCGGGTTCAGAGTTCATTGACCCACCCATCTTACTCGAAAATCGGCCTTGTTAACCATTGAGGCGTTTGGTGAATTTTCATTGGCGCCAAAGCTAACCACAGAAGCCAGGCCAAGACCCCTCCCTCCATCCTGCCCGTTGTCTGGCTTCAGACTTGGTTAAAAAGTCCCCGTTGTCAGCTGTGGCTCAGTGGGTAGCTCACTTGCCTGCTGAGTCAGAAGGTCAAGAGTTCAAGTCCTACTCCAGAGATTTAAGCACAAAAACCCAGGCCGACACTCCCAGTCCAGTAGTGAGGGAATGCTGCACTGTCAGAGGTCTCTCGGATGAGATGTGAAACCGAGGCCCCATCTGCCCTCTTAGATGGATGTAAAAGATCCCATGACACTATTTCGAAGAAGAGTTCTCCCTGGTGTCCAGGCCGATAGTTATCCCTCAATTAACATCACTACAACGGATTATCTGCTCATTATCACCCCGCTGTTTGTGAGACCTTGCTTTGCCCAAATTGGCTGCCCCATTTCCATACATTACAACAGTGACTACATTTCAAAAGTACTTCATTGGCTGTGAAGAGTATTGGGACGTCCTGAGGTCAGGAAAGGCGCTATATAAATGCGAGTTTTATTTCTTTAAAAAGTGGCACCCGTAACCAAGCAGTGCGAGATACGAAAGAGCCTTTGGGGGTTAAATTGATTAACCCCTGAATCCAGGCACAGGCTTCGCAATGCGCAATTAACCTGTGCTCGGTGGTTCTGATGCAGGCAGCACGACGGATTTGTGCTGCCTCTTCACTTACCTGGTTGTAGTGCAACAATCAGGCCTAGTCACCTCTTGCACCAAGACCTCTAGTGCATCAGTAGAGAACCTTGGTGCATGCTGTCTCGCAGGCCTGGTACAAACTCAGATCGGCAGATTGGTGAGGTCTAGCATGCAGGTCTATCATGATTCACCAGGTTCGTCCTTCTCACCAGCAGGGGTGAGCCCCAATATCACGTGATTTGCTCGCACCTCTTAAAGGCAGCCTCTACCTCTTATTTGCAAAAAATAAGATTCACGGAGTCTGAACAGAGATCAGACATCGCGCACTTAACACACAGACGCAGGTCCCGTCCCTGTGTTTACTAACTGATGAGTTATGTTAAAACATTGAATAAAGGTTGCGCACTACTAAATCCCACATCCTCCAATTTGCACGCTAGACCTCGCCAATCTGCCGATCTGAGTTTGCGAGACAGCATGCACCAAGGTTCTCTGCTGATGCACTAGAGGTCTTGGTGCAAGAGGTGGACAGAAGGAGGGACATCCTATATCCACAGGAGGGCAAGAGGCCCTCCAGACATATGCTGAAAAGGCAGTGGGAGGCAGCAGGGGACGGAGTCAATGCCAGGCGCACAGCACCACGAACATGGATGCAGTGCAGGAAGAGGTTCAATGCTTTGACACGAGTGGTCAAGTTGAGTGAGGTCTACTGTCAAATGGCGTCTCCTACCAACTGCACCACGAGCCGCATCCACTCCTCCACACACTAAACCCCCCAACACCCACATACCAACAAACTCTTTCAATCGTTGCTCAACTCTTCCAATCAGATGCTTCCCCACGCCCTTACACATTATCACTGTTGCAAGCCACACACCCACAACTCACAGGTCATACACACTGGCAGCTATTCAACCATGCCAAGCATATCACCCAGACATCCTGCAGGACACTCACCGACACACTTCTTGCTTTCTTGCAGGAGAAGGTGGTGCATAACAGTGGCAGTGGCATTTAGCCCGTTGAGCCTGTTCCGCCATTCAATGAGATCATGGTGGACCTGTGACCTAAGTCCTTATAACCGCCTTAGCCCCAAATCCCTTAATACCATTGGATCACAGAAATCTATCAATCTCAGATTTAAAAGCAACAATTGAGCTAGCATCAACTGCCGTTTGCAGAACAGCGTTCCAAACTTCGACCACCCTCTGCGGATAGAAGCGTTTCTTAACTTCACTCCTCCAAGTCCTGGCTCTAAATGTTAGGCTATGTCCCCTTGTCCTAGTATTCAAATCTAGGAGACCTCCAAAAACAGGTACAAGTGCATCAGCAGCCAGAAGCAATAATCCATCAACTAACCTGTAAATTCTGCATGGTCCCTTTAATTAGCGCTGGTGGTGGTGGTGGGGGGGGGTCCTCCAGGCCGTCTACGACATGTTCAGCTGGCTGTGGTTAAGACTGTGCGTTGGCTGGAACATTGAGTGCCAAAATGATGTCTATCCCTTTAAATCAACGCTGCCCCTGATGTACCTGATGAGCTTGATGAAACGATGGGTACAGAAGATGAGCTCCGTTCCCCACCAAGCTTGATGAGTACAGAAAGATCCCAAACACCCGCATTTCATAAGAACAAATAGAGCAGAAAGTACAGTTCAAGCAATAATCAGAGAAAAAAAATATTGACGAGGCCGATTTTAGAGTCAGGTGGGCGGCAGATGGTTCTGGAATACCACCCGGCTGGGTCCATGATCTAACGCATATTCTCCCTACTTTACATGCTGCCGGCGTTCATTATCTGCGCCTGCGCTAACCCCTTTACCAAGTTGGCGTCCAGCGCGCGTTCTGGACGCCATTTTGGAACTTCAGGAGGCTGCGTAGCGCCCGAAAAATGGGCGTTACACGGCCGAATTTCTTGCCCATTGTCTTTTTAACTGCCTGTCGCTGGGGAGGGGGAGAAGGGGTTCTCACGGAGCAAGCAATCCTACCACAGAACGGCAGCTACTTTGCTTTGCTTGACAAGAGTGGAACTGGAGGCGTCGTGTGTGAAGGTCAGTGACATTTAATCTGACAGCCCAAACTCCATTACTTGTCGGCCTGTCGAGCTGTGAACAAAAAAACAACATTCTCCTGTGATTCATATTGGGGGGGTGGGGGGTAGGGAGGGGGGAGGGGGCAGCAAATCATTTACTATTCAAGCTTGACGCCTATTTAATGCAGCCATTATAAACACTGCGTGGTCCGCAGGGAGTTTGATAAGACCCCTTGTTAAAACCTCATAATATAACACGTGTGCAAAATCTCTTGCCGTTCAATTCTGGTTGTCCAGATGTCCTTGTAGAGGCTCTCCGTTCTGACTTCTGATCAGCCTTATCTGAATGCAGTGTTGTGTTTGGTAAGCAATGACTTTTTTTTATCCACACTGCTCCATCAAGCATTCCCAGGTCAAGTACAGCATGGGTTAGATGTGGAGGAAATCTCCCGCTATGCTATAAAAGAAAGACAGACTTGCATTTATATGGCGCCTTTCACGAACTCAGGACATCCCACAGCGCTTTATAGTCATTGATGCACTTTTGAAGTGTAGTCTCTGTTGTAATATAGGAAACGCGTCAGCCCTTTTGTGCACAGCAAGGTCCCACAAACAGCAATGTGATAATGACCTGTTTTAAATCTGTTTTAGTGATGTTGGTTGAGGGATAAATATTGGCCAGGGCACCGGGGAGAACTACCCTGCTCTTCTTCGAATAGTGGCCGTGGGATCTTTTATGTCCAACTGAGAGGGTAGACGGGGCCTCGGTTTAATGTCTCATCCGAGAGACGGCACCTCTGACAGAGCTGCACTCCCTCAGTACTGCACTGGAGAGTCAGCCTGGATAATGGGCTCAAGTGCGGGTCATGTGTGGGTCAAATAGTGTACTGAGACTCATTTTGTAGGGCTATATTTAAAGAATTATCAATTGAAAGACAGTTGTTACTTGCATAACTCTTCTCCAGCACCTTCAACATATGGAGAAAATTGAAGGAGGGAGCATGATTGATTTGCTCCTTAGATATCTCTTTCTTGTGTGAGTATATCAGGTGTCATTATGAAGTGTCTCAGTCGGTAGCACTCTTACTTCTGATTCAGGAGGTTGAGGGTTCAAATATTCCTCTCCAGCGACTTGAGGAGATAATCTAGGCTGACACTCCCAGTGGAGTACTGAGGGAGTGCTGCACTGTCAGAGGTATCGTCTTCCAGATGAGACGTTAAACTGAGAACCGGTCTGCCCCTCTCAGATGGGAGTAAAAGATCCCACGGCACTGTTTCAAAGAAGGGCAGGAGAGTTCTCCTGGTGTCCTGGCCAATGTTTATCCCTCAACCAACATCAATAAAACAGTTTACCTGATCATTATCACATTGCTGTTTGTGGGATCTTGCTTCCATGTTTCCTACATTACAACAGCGACTTCAGTTCAAAAGTACTTCATTGGCTGTAAAGCGCTTTGGGATGTATTGAGGTCGTGAAAGGTGCCAAATTAAAAGCAAGTTCTTTCTTTCACACCTACGTACAATTCCCTAATTGGGATCAGCTAACTCAAGACAGGTCAGGAGCGAGGGGACCTTCCTCTATGGCCCATTTGCACCGTTCACTTACTGGCTGAACTGTCAAGGGAAGTACACAGGATCACGTTTACTAATGAGTGACTCTAATGAAGGTCTATAACAGAGCACCAGAAGTGGGGAAGCAAGTCTTGAGGTTTTCACCATTAATGTCACCAATCACAGATTGAAAGTATTGGGTTCAGAGCCTCTGTTGATCCTTAAAGAGAAAATTCATTACTTGATGCTTGCAGCTGCATTAATGATGAATCTCTGACAAGCCATTGAATATTTCTCTTAATAATTTTAGCTTGGAAACTATTCCAACTTCTGTGTGCAAGAAAAATGTAATTGCTCAGAAAGATATTGTGGCCTTGGAAACTGCAGCAGTCAAACGATGTTCTGAAATACACACTTTAAAAGAAAAGAAAGGCTTATACACATTTATTAAAATGAATTACATTTTATTTTCAGGCAGAGGGGATTTATTCTTTTCTTTTGTTGGGCCTTGCAGCAAACTCATTTTACTTTCAGAGTGCAGGCTATCATCCCATCGGCCGAGCATGAATTTGAACCCAGGTCCCAGCGATGTAGGTCTGGATTTTCTTCCGTTATCCCAATAAGGCAGAAAAGCAGGCAAAAAACACCAGAGGCCTACCACCACTTTCAAGCCCCAAGCTCAATTTCTCTCCCGTTGCCCTTGCTGGGAGGGCCGCAGGCAGCCCCTTGTACTTGATGCCAGTAGGGTTGGAGACTGAATTCCCGGCCTCTTTCCCCCTCCTTGATTACCGCTGGCTCCACCATCCACAGGGATCACCTGGAAATAGGTGGGGGTAGGCCCTGGGGAGCGGCGGTGGGTCCCCAAAGTCGTTGAATGGAGGGAAAGGGCCTAATAAGACTGAGATCAATGGAGTTTTTTAAAGTACCAAGTGACATGGAACCAAGGCAGGTAAATGGAGTTGAGGTACAGATCAGCTATAACCTATTTGAATGGCTGAAAGTTCCTGTGTTTCCTATATTTCCTAGTTGTGGCCTCCTCTCCCTCTCCCCAGCACTAACCTTTCTATGCCTTGGTCTCAGCCACTTCTTGGGGTGCTACAGCGGTGGCCCCTTTGCAGTACTGGCCAGATTCTCTTCATCGGCCGTGTTAGGCCCCCACTTGGAGGTAGCGATCCCGCAAGGAGCTCAGCTGCATACAAGATAACCCCTGACCCAGGAAAACCGGTCGGAGTTGTGTTTGGGACAACAACAGCAGGCAAAAGTTCCCATCCCACTGCTACCCACCTCGAAGAAGTGAATCCTTCCCAAAGTGTCAGGGTTTCGACCCTTTGTACTGCACAATACCCACCCCCCTCCCCGCCTCCTCCCCCATCCCCAAGAAAAGTATTACTACACCCTGGGCTGAAATGGTGAACATGTTTGGCTTTCACTGTTCTACCTTGAGTTGACAAGAGGAGGTCACTGCTCCTCAGTGACTGACATTGGCAATCACGAGTCGTCAGTGATTGACATAAGTGAGCTTGAGTTTTCAGCGATTAGCATCAACAGGCAGACATCTTCAGTGATTGATGTCAGTCTCCACCAGTTGATTTGAGTTAGCACGAGTCTTCAGCGATTGATATCAACTGGCAATAATCTTCAGTGATTGATACTAGTGTGCACATACCTTCTGAGAGTGCGATCAGCAGGCATTAATCTTCAGTGATTGACATTTGTGTGTACCGGACTTAAGTAGTTGATGTTAACTTTCAGGAGTCTGCAATGATTGACTTTAGTGTGCATTAGTTCTCAAGGATTGACATCAGTGAGATGAATCTTCAGTGATAGACATCAGGAGGCACAGGTCTTCAGTAATTGGCATTAGTCGGGACTAGTCTTCAATGATAGACATCTGCAGGCACTAGTCTTCACTCAGTGATATCTCTAAGCAGTGGCTGATCATTTTCAGAGAGAGACTGAAGTTGTTGACAAGCTACAGCTGCTGACATCAGCTAGTAATAGAGTGTTACACTGACACATTGAACGGGAGGAGTTGCATGACAGTAACCCTCACGATTTGGAGCATCTGTTCACCACTGATTGCTGCTGAGGAGACAAGATGTTGCAAAACCTGTAATTTCAATTTAATGAAAATACAGTCACGTATAGCCTTCTGAACCCAGGATGGCCCACTGGGTAACAGACCGAGGCTCGATCTCTGGTCGATGCCCACTCAGTTGATCTCAGCCAGGGCAGTGGTACTAAAACTAGACTCAGCTCCCTGCATAAGGGAGGGGTGGGGGGAGAATCAGTAAGGGTTGACATTCCCGATGGCTCTACTGGAAAGTAAAAAGAAAGACATGACAGACTTGCATTTATATAGCGCCTTTCACGACTTCAGGATGTCCCAAAGCGCTTTACAACCAATTAGGTACGTTTTGAAGAGTAATCACGGTTGTAATGTAGGAAACGCAGCAGCCAGTTTGCGCACAGCAAAGCCCCACAAACAGCAATGAGATAAATGACCAGATAATCTGTTTTACTGATGTTGGTTGAGGGATAAATATTGGCCTGGACCCCGTGGAGAACTCCCCTGCTCTTCTTCAAATAGTGCGACGTGATCTTTTATGGCCACCTGACGGAGCCTTGCTTTATTGTCTCATCTGAAAGACGGCACCTCCGACAGTGCAGCACTCCCTCAGTACTGCCCTGGAGTGCCAGCCTGTATTTTGTGCTCAAGTCTCTGGAGTGGGAATTGAACCCACAACCTACTGATTCAGAGGCAAGAGTACTACCCACTGAGGCACGGCTGACATCATGTAGATGTGTGTGGGCATCGGGTAAGGACTAGGATCAGGTTTGGCTGTAATGCCCTTGCTATGGTGAAATTACTAATTAACACTCGCTGTCTAGGCTCACGCACATTTGAGCAAAGTACTGGAGGGCTACGACCATGAGAAAGCATCCCAACAAAAAGTCATCACTTTCAGGACATTAGGGAGGGAGGGAGGGTGGGGATTCCAGGTGAACATCTTGTTCAGTCTCGATCGAGGACAGTCAGTCCCCGCTGAGAGCAGATTCCAAGAATGCTCCAGAGCATGTGACAGGTAGCAGCCCATCAGCTTCATCCTGTCAGTAGTAATAGCGAGATTCTTATTACCTATCCAACCACTTTGATGGGTAAGGAATCTGAGCGACTGAAAATAGTTTAGACACTTTAGCAAGAAATGCCAGCAGTGTCGTATCAAGCTGTCAGCAATTTATCAATTATTTCTGAATGAACGCAAAAAGAGAATTTGATTGATTAAGGGGCCTGTGCTGCACTGGGAACTGAGAGTTGTGGTGAGATCAACTTGTAAGGCATCTTATTGCTTAAATATATTGACCACCGTTTTCAAACAAAGAGGCCTGAGATTAGAGAAATGGCTGAGGGGAAGATTAGTCCCACCTTTGGTTTTGACCATTTTAGAACCTTCACTCATTTCTTAGTCCCTTGTGGCAATATCTCAATACTGTAATTTTTCAATACAGTTTCTGTCGGGTAGAAATTGGACCTCGAAAACGGCCGCAACGAGGCCCAATTTCGGGGAACCAACATCCTGCGCCCCAACGACATCTGAAAAACATTTGATCCGAAATTGGGTCTGGCCATTTTTCAGGCATCTCTGGCGGCCGTCTAGAGCTGGTGCCAGGAGCCTTACATATGTAAATGAGGGGGGTTATCGCCTGTTTTAGGTCCCCTCACAGGTCTGTGATGAGCAGGAGCAGGCGACAGGCCTGACCCCCGAAGGATGCTTCAGTGGCTGCTGTGGCCTAAGTTGTGTCTGCCAGCTAAAGATAAGGTTTTTTAAAACTCTTCCTCTGGAGCCAGGAGGAGCAGGAGTGCTCTGTCCGGCTGCACAACAACCACAACAAATTGCATTTATATAGCGCCTTTAACATAGTAAAATGCTCCAAGGCACTTCACAGGAGCGTTAATCAGACAAACTTTGACACTGAGCCATGTAAGGAGATATTAGGGCAGGTGACCAAAAGCTTGGTCAAAGAGGTAGGTTTTTAGGAGTGACTTAAAGGAGGAGAGAGAGGTGGAGATGTAGAGAGGTTTAGGGAGGGAATTCCAGAGCTTAGGGCCTAGACAGCTGAAGGCAAGGCCATCAATCGTGGAGCGATCAAAATCTGGGAGGCGCAAAGGCCCAGAATTGGAGGAGTGCGGAGATCTCAGAGAGTCGCAGGGCTGGAGGAGGTTACAGAGAAAGGGGGGGGTGGGGGTGCGAGGTCATGGAGGGATTTGAAAAAAAGGATGAGAATTTTAAAATCGAGGAGTTGCCGGACTGGGAGCCGATGTAGGAGAGTGAGCAAAGGGGTGATGGGTGAACGGGACTTGGTGCAAGTAACAATACGGCACCCCCTGCCTGCTGTCCTTCCCCCCCACTCCTGCTATCCTCCCCCCTCCTCCCCTGGGACTTAACCGAGACTGCAGCCAGCGAGGCAGGGGGCTCGAAATTCAATGCTGCAGTAGGGCTGCCTCTGGTGGCTCCGGCAGCTCGCCCAGATTCTTTAGACCAGGCCCGAGGTCCAATTTCGGGCTGGCCTTGGGCCTTCCGGTTCCAGTGCGTGTTACGGCCTCACCACCACCTTCGTTCCTGAAACCGGGCGCCGACTGACTTGTATCCCTGTGCCGAGATAATACACAGCACTCAAACACTGTGGCTGCAATAAATTGAACGTTGCATTCATAATAAAGGTTACCTACTGTTTTTCTCTTCTCATGTTCTAACTTACGACTTCAGCCACAGTCCTTGCTCTGGAAGTGAACAGAGTTCCTATTTATTCAGCAGGGTAACGATTACTCACTGTGTAATTCTTTGGAATTCCTGTTTATTCAGCAGGGTAAGGGTAGTTGTATAACTACAGTCACTGCTAATTCAGCAGGGTAAGGGTCACTTACTGTGTAACTGTACAGAGTCACTGTTTATTCAGCAGGGTAAGGGTCACTCACTGTGTAGCTGTACAGAGTTGCTGTTTATTCAGCAGGGTAAGGGTCACTCACTGTGTAACTGTACAGAGTTACTGTTTATTCAGCAGGGTAAGGGTCACTCACTGTGTAGCTGTACAGAGTTACTGTTTATTCAGCAGGGTAAGGGTCACTCACTGTGTAACTGTACAGAGTTACTGTTTATTCAGCAGGGTAAGGGTCACTCACTGTGTAACTGTACAGAGTTACTGTTTATTCAGCAGTGTAAGGGTTACTCACTGTGTAACTGTACAGAGTTACTGTTTATTCAGCAGGGTAAGGGTTACTCACTATATAACTGTACAGAGTTGCCCTATTCAGCAGGATAAGGGTTGCTACAGTGTATGGCGATGCAAATCAAATGTTATTCTGTGGTAACAATTTATCCCAAATTAATAATTTTATTGTCTGAGTTTAGATGCTATTGTGGGGAACTTGAGTTCAATGAATTATTAAATTGAATCCAGTAAACATACAAACCATGGGAGAAACAAATTTGTTGCAGGCATGTTATCTAAATTGCTATTTTATAGTTCAAAAAGCCAATTTTTTTTTGTAATTTAAGAGAATTACATTTACCAGCTTGCGTAACAAAAGCAAAATGTGGGTTTTATAAACCTCACAAAAAATACCAAATCACCGGAGAGTGGAACTGGGGGAAGAAGCTGATAACACTGACTGGCATAATGATGATTCTTATTATTATCAATTTCCTCCCGCTTCTCTTACTTTGTGATTTCTCATCTCCCTGCACTTCGTATTTTATATTTTACTCAGAGGAGAAATTAAAAACGTGCATTTATATAGCGCTTTTCACAGTCTCAGGTCGTCCCGAAGTGCTTCACAGCCAATGAAGTACTTTTAAAGTGTCGTCACTGTTGTTATGAGGTGAAACGAGGCAACAATGAGATAATGACCAGAAAGTCTGTTTTAGTGATGTTGGTTGAGGGATAAATACTGGCCAGGACACCGAGGAGAACTTTTCTGCTCTTCTTCAAATAGTGCCACATGAGGTGGGAGTGATTTGTTGGTAGAGGTGACAGCCCTTTGTTAGTAGTTAATGGTCGTAGTGATTTCTTAGTAGTTTGAGGTGACAGTCCATTGTTAGTAGTTAGTGATGGTAGTGATTTGTTGGTAGTTTGAAGTGGTAGGTGGTTTGTTGGTAGTTAGAGCTTTTTTTTAATTCATTCATGGGATGTCGGCGTCGCTGGCAAGGCCAGCATTTATTGCCCATCCCTAATTGACCTTGAGAAGGTGGTGGTGAGCCGTCTTCTTGAACTGCTGCGGTCCGTGTGGTGAAGGTTCTCCCACAGTGCTGTTAGGTAGGGAGTTCCGGGATTTTGACCCAGTGACAATGAAGGAACGATGATATATTTCCAAGTCGGGATGGTGTGTAACTTGGAGGGGAACGCGCAGGTGGTGGTGTTCCCATGTGCCTGCTACCCTTGTACATCTAGGTGGTAGAGGTCGCGGGTTTGGGAGGTGCTGTCGAAGAAGCCTTGACAAGTTGCTGCAGTGCATCCTGTGGATGGTACACACTGCAGCCACAGTGTGCCGGCGATGAAGGGAATGAATGTTTAGGGTGGTAGATGGGGTGCCAATCAAGCGGGCTGCTTTATCTTGGATGGTGTCGAGCTTCTTGAGTGTTGTTGGAGCTGCACTCATCCAGGCAAGTGGAGAGTATTTCATCACACTCCTGACTTGTGCCTTGGAGATGGGGAAAGGCTTTGGGGAGTCTCTCGCCACAGAATACCCAGCCTTTGACCTGCTCTTCTAGCTACAGTATTTATATGGCTGGTCCAGTTAAGTTTCTGGTCAATGGTGACCCCCAGGATGTTGATGGTGGGGGATTTAGTGATGGTAATGCTGTTGAATATCATGAGAAGGTGGTTAGACTCTCTCTTGTTGGAGATGGTCATTGCCTGGTACTTGTCTGGCGCTAATATTACTTGCCACTTATCAGCCCAAGCCTGGATGTTGTCCAGGTCTTGCTGCATGTGGGCATGGACTGCTTCATTATTTGAGGGGTTGTGAATGGAACTGAACACTGTGCAATCATTAGCGAACATCCCCATTTCTGACCTTATGATGGAGGGAAGGTCATTGATGAAGCATCTGAAGATGGTTGGGCCTAGGACACTGCCCTGAGGAACTCCTGCAGCAATATCCTGGGGCTGAGATGATTGGCCTCCAACAACCACTACCATCTTCCTTTGTGCTAGGTATGACTCCAGCCACTGGAGAGTTTTCCCCCGATTCCCATTGACTTCAATTTTACTCGGGCTCCTTGGTGCCACACTCGGTCAAATGCTGCCTTGATGTCAAGTGCAGTTACTCTCACCTCACCTCTGGAATTCAGCTCTTTTGTCCATGTTTGGACCAAGGCTGTAATGAGGTCAGGAGCCAAGTGGTCCTGGCGGAACCCAAACTGAGCATCGGTGAGCAGGTTATTGGTGAGTAAGTGCCTCTTGATAGCACTGTCGACGACACCTTCCATCACTTTGCTGATGATTGAGAGTAGATTGATGGGGCGGTAATTGGCCGGATTGGATTTGTCCTGCTTTTTGTGGACAGGACATACCTGGGCGATTTTCCACCTTGTTAGGTAGATGCCAGTGTTGTAGCTGTCCTGGAACAGTTTGGCTAGACGTGCGGCTAGTTCTGGAGCACAAGTCTTCAGCACTACAGCCGAGGTGTTGTCGGGCCCCATAGCCTTTGCTGCATCCAGGGCCCTCAGCCATTTTTTGATATCACGTGGAGTGAAGCGAATTGGCTGAAGACTGGCTTCTGTGATGGTGGGGATATTGGGAGGAGGCCAAGATGGATCATCTACTTGGCACTTCTGGCTGAAGATGGTTGCACCGCTCCAGCGTTGTCTTTTGCGCTCACGTGCTGGACTCCGCCATCATTGAGGATGGGAATATTTACTGTGCCTCCACCTCCCTTTAGTTGTTTAATTGTCCACCACCATTCACGACTGCAGAGCTTTGATCTGATCTGTTGGTTGTGGAATCTCTTAGCTCTGTCTATAGCTTGTTGCTTCCGCTGTTTACAACTGAGTGGCTTGCTAGGCCATTTCAGAGGGCGATTAAGAATCAACCATATTGCTGTGGGTCTAGAGTCACATGTAGGCCCAGACCGGGTAAGGACGGCAGGTTTCCTTCCCTAAAGGGGGGGGGCATTAGTGAACCAGATGGGTTTTTAATGATAATCCAGTAATTTCATGGCCACATTACTGATATTAGTTTTCTTCTTCCAGAATTCCCCAGCTGCCGTGGCGGGATTTGAACTCATGATTCCGGATTATTAGTCTCGGAGTACTGGATTACTAGTCCAGTAACATAACCACTATGCTACTGTACTCATAGTAGTGATGATGTGGAGATGCCGGTGATGGACTGGGGTTGACAATTGTAAACAATTTTACAACACCAAGTTATAGTCCAACAATTTTATTTTAAAATTCTTTAATTTTATTTTAAAATTTTAAAATAAAATTGTTGGACTATAACTTACTCATAGTAGCATAGTGATAGTGATTTTTTGGTAGAGGTGATGGCCTTTGTTAGTCGTGAGTGGTCGTAGTGATTTCTTAGTCGTTTGAGGTAACAGTCCATTGTTATTTGTTAGTGGTGGTAGTAATTTGTTAGTAGTTCGTGGTGGTAGTGATTTGTTAGTAGTTAGTGGTGGTCGTGACTTGTTAGTAGTTAGTGGTGGTAGTGATCTGTTGGTAGTTAGTGGTGGTAGTGATTTGTTGGTAGTTTGAGGTGACAGTCCATTGTTAGTAGTTAGAGATGATAGTGATTTGTCAATATCAACTAGTAATTTGTTGCAGCTTCAAAAACAGGAGAGGAATGATGTTTCTTAAATTGTGGAGGGTTTGGTGGAGGCTAAACCTGATATTTTTCCATTTGTTGATGTCCACGGGGAATTCTCCCACAGAGTCAGATGGATAGGTTGATTGAAGGACAACATTGTTAACCTGTTTCCTTTAATGAGCCTGCTGTTCTCAACGCACCGTATGGAACTGCCTAATTACCACTGCTCGAAGATGTCCTTTGGTAATTTGCAGTAGTAAGGGAGGGGGTTTTGGCAATTTCTTTTCTCCTCTCCTGAAGGTCCAGGGTGCGGGTCCACCCAGCCTTTATCCCTCACCTCAACTAATTGGTCATTCTTCACGTGCGAACCTAACTCATGAATTTAAACAGGTTATTCAGCTCTGTTGGGATTGAATCTGATACCGCCCTCATTCAAAATGCACATTCCGACAAGAGTCACTGAGTAGTGATTACGGACAGGGGGCCCTGGGTGATTTCCTTTCCTCCTCCGTAGCTCAGAAGCACTGAGGACAATCATAATGCCCCAATTACGGTCCCAGCAGAGGTCAGCCAGCTCGGCACACAACAGTGATTTTCTTTTCTGCATTGTTTAGTAATGAACTTAGCTTTCAGAACTTTGTTCCCTTGGCGCACAGTCTACTTGGCATCACGGATCTGGCGTGTTGCAGGCACAGCCTGGTTGGCTGCGCTTGTTTGCGGCAGGAGGGGGTACACCGCAGGAGGAGGGGGTACACCGCAGGAGGAGGGGGTGCCCTTTTTGAACAAAAAATGGTATGAATTATAGCTCTGTTTATTCATTAAGTTCAGACTTGGAAAGTTCTAGGTTGGATAGGAACATAGGAACAGGAGTAGGCCTCGAGCCTGTTCCACCATTCAATCAGATCATGGCTGATCTGTAATGTAAACCATTTGAATCAACTCGGCACTACATATTGAATGTGGAAATACTTGATGCACAAAAAATAAAAACTGAGTAATGTCAGCATGAACTCGATGGAGGGCAAGTGTGTGTGATTAGCTATTAAGTGATAACTTACAGTCTGGGAGCCCAAGCACTTAGGCTCAGAGGAACAGGAGTAGGCCTTTCAGCCCCTCGAGCCTCTACCGCCATTCAATTAGATCATGGCTGATCTGTATCGTAAATCCATCTACCCACCTTGGTTCCATAACCCTTAATACCCTTACCTAATAAAAATCTTATCAATCTCAGTTTTGAAATGTTCAATTGACCCTCCAGCCTCAACAGCTTTTTTGGGGGAGAGAGTTTCAGATTTCCACTCCCCTTTGTGTGAGGAAGTGCTTCCTGACATCACCCCTGAACGGCCTGGCTCTAATTTTAAGATTATTCCCCCCCTTGTTCTCGACTCCCCCCCACCAGAGGAAATAGTTTCTCTCATTATCTACCCTATCAAATCCTTTAATCGTCTTAAACACCTCAATTAGATCACCCCTTAATCTTCTATACTCAAGCCTAGTCTATGCAACTCTCCAATTGGATCCCCAATCTGCTTGAGATAGGTGGATCAGCGGTGAAGGAGCAGTAGAGGTGCTACACATGACCCTCGCACCTTGAATGAGGGAGGGAAGCATCAGCCAGGACATCCACTCCTGATCACTGTCCAATCATAGAATGATACAGCACAGAAGGGGGCCATTCAGCCCATCGTGCCGGTAATGACCCCCTGCTGCTAGTGCGTGGGATGAAGACTGGATCAGGCTTGGCTGCGTTGACTTCCTCACAGTGGAATAGTCCTGCTGACACTCGCTATCCATCAACCACGCTTGGCTTGCAGCATTCGGATGATTGAAGTGCTGCCCTCTCCACAGGAATTCCCACTCTCAATCCAGCGCACTCTTCCAATTGAACTGAAGGTGCAGCCAACAATGTGAGGAATATCTGGAAATATAAAACACAAATATAAAGCTTCACATTTTCGAACACTCGAAGTCTCGATTTGGATGTATTCCATAAAATCTTAAAGAAATGAACAGCATGCTCACCAGGGAGATTGCTTCAGCTGCTTTGAAACTCAGTTACCTGCCTGTCATGCACATGCCTGTGCCCAACAGCTCAGTGCATGGGTATCAATTAGGCACTGGGCCAGAGTAATAAATTGGGAACTATGCTGACTAATACAACTTTGAAGCTGCCGCAGACATTTCGGCTGGTGACCAGAGCACCTTGATAACAGTTGATAGCTCCTTCAAAGACGCAGCAGGAGAAATCAGGGGCATAGAGAATAAAGAGATCATTAAAACCTGGACCCATTATAGTGCCATATTAGGATGATGCTCATGGCAAGGACTCAGGGTGTCAATGACAAAAGGCAATTAGGAAGGCAAATGGCATGTTGGCCTTTATTGCAAGGGGGTTGGAGTCCAAGAGTAAGGAAGTCTTACTACAATTGTACAGGGCTTTGGTGAGGCTACACCTGAAGGACTGCGTACAGTTTTGGTCTCCTTATCTAAGGAAGGAGACACTTGCCTTAGAGGCGGTGCAACAAAGGTTCACTAGATTAATTCCTGGGATGAGAGGGTTGACCTATGAGGTGAGGTTGAGTAGAATGGGCCTATACTCTCTGGAGTTTAGAAGAATGAGAGATGATCCCTTTGAAACAAATAAGATTCTAAGCGGGCTTAACAGGGTAGATGCTGAGAGGTTGTTTCCTCTGGCTGAACTAGGGGGCATAGTCGCAGGATAAGGGGTCGGCCATTTAAGACTGAGATAAGGAGGAATTTTTTCACTCAGAGGGTTGTGAATCTTTGGAATTCTCTGCCCCAGAGGGCTGTAGATGCTCAGTCATTGAGTATACTCAAGGCTGAGATCGGTAGATTTTTGGACTCTCGGAGAATCAAGGGATATGAAGATCGGGCGAGAAAGAGCAGTTGAGGTCGAAGATCAGCCATGATCTGATTGAATGGCGGAGCAGGCTCGAGGGGTCGTATGGCCTACTCCTGCTCCTATTTCTTATGGTTCTTATGACAATGCAGATGAGGTTCAGCATTAAGCTCTTTTTTTTTTGTCCCCTGCTCAATTGTGTTCATCGAACCGAGGAAGGTCAGTGTTTGGGAACAGTATATGTTCCCAACCACTTCCGGCCTCAAGCAGTCTCAGGATTGGTACAGCATGGGTCAGAGGTAGAGCTCGGGTTAGATTCTCTGCTCTGCCCCCCCACAATTGGCTTTAACCCCAAACTGGGATGAGGCCCCTACTGTACAAACGTGATATTATCGTTTTGCACAAAAGCTACCTTTCTGAGTGAGACTGCTGCTTTGTGCTATATCGTAGGCAGCTTTGTGCTCTGGAACCACGCACATTAGTGAACTGGGTTAATACCGTCCTCATTTTGCAAAGGATCCTTATAGCTGGCAGGGAAAGTGGTGATTCATCCCACCAGCCCAGGCCAGATGGGAACCCTGAAAGCGAAGGAATTGCCCACCAACCCAAAGCCGTCAAAACCACATGCCGCCTATGAAACCTGGGCAGTTCAATTCAATTTGTGCTTCTATTTTGTCACTCGCTGATCAATCCTCTTTGAATTTCTTGGGCCTAGAGGTTTGGAAAGGGCTGTTCTTAGCAACGTTTGTAACATTTAGTGCTGGATGAGTCCTAATTCACAGCATCAAGATCTGCATCAGCAACTTGTGACATACGCAAATTAATGAAAATATTGATTTAAACTTTATATGTGGCTCCCAAGGCTCCATGATACACAACTTGAAGGTGGGAGGACAAGTTGAACAGGCCGTTAAAAAAGCATATGGGATCCTTGGCTTTATAAATAGAGGCATAGAGTACAAAAGCAAAGAAGTTAGGCTAAAACTTTATAATGTACTAGTTAGCCCTCAGCTGGAGTATTGTGTTCAATTCTGGGCACCACACTTTAGGAAAGTTGTCAAGGCCTTAGAGAGGGTGCAGGGGAGATTTACTAGAATGGTACCGGAGATGAGAGACTTCAGTTATGTGGAGAGACTGGAGAAGCTGGGGTTGTTCTCCTTAGAACAGAAAAGGTTAAGGGGAGATTTAATAAAGGTGTTCAAAATTATGAAAGGTTTTGATAGAGTAAATAAGGAGAAACTGTTTCCACTGGCAGGAAGGCCAGTAACCAGAGGACACAGATTTAAGATGATTTGCAAAAGAACCGGAGGGAAGTTGAGGAGAATTTTTTTTTATGCAGCGTATTGTTATGATCTGGAATGCGCTGCCTGAAAGGATGGTGGAAGCTGATTCATTATTAACTTTCAAAAGGGAATTCGATAGATACTTGAACCGGAAAAATTTGCAGGGCTATGGGGAAAGAGCAGAAGAGTGTGGTTAATTGGATAGATCTTTTAAAGAGCCAGCACAAGCACGATGGGACGAATGGCCATCTTCTGTGCTGTATGATTCTATGAACTAAGCAGGCCACTGAGACAAAAAGTTTGGACACTCCTGTTCGAAACAGCCAGAGCAACCAACCTACAGGGCCAATTTTTCTGCAATAAGATGCTGATGCAGTCGATACTCGTGACTGAACTGCATAAGAATTGCAAGCAAGACATTGAACCAGAGCTCAGCAGATTGGTATCTGAAAAGGGAAATGAAGGTTTTCTCTAGAGAGACCCAAAGGGAATAAATTGGAGAGAGAAATTCCATATATCGATGATTTTAGTGAAGAAATCAGCATTAAAAAAAAGGCTTCCCATTTTGTTCTCATGAGAACATGCCTTGCTAAAGTTGCTGGGAGGAGGAATTTCACCCTTCACTTTCCTCCACAGGCACTGCAAAGAAATTAATAAATGAGCTATCTCAGATAGATTATCTCACAAAAGGAAAGAAGAAAATAGAAGAACAAGCCGAAAAGTTGTGGTCTCGTTCATTTCATGAAGTCATTTACAAGGAGAAATCAATTTTTCTTCATAGGAACATAGGAACAGGAGTAGGCCATTCAGCCCCTCGTGCCTGCTCTGCCATTTGATAAGATCATGGCTGATCTGTGATCTAACTCCATTTGGCCCATATCCCTTAATACCTTTGGTTGCCAAAAAGCTATCTATCTCAGATTTAAATTTAGCAATTGAACTAGTATCAATTGCCATTTGCGGAATAGAGTTCCAAACTTCTACCACCCTTTGTGTGTAGAAATGTTTTCTAATCTCGCTCCTGAAAGGTCTGGCTCTAATTTTTAGACTGTGCCCCTGACTCCTAGAAACCCCAACCAGCCGAAATAGTTTCTCTCTATCCACCCTATCCGTTCCCCTTAATATCTTATAAACTTCGATCAGATCACCCCTTAACCTTCAAAACTCTAGAGAATACAACCCCAATTTGTGTAATTTTTCCTCGTAACTTAACCCTTGATGTCCGGGTATCATTCTAGTAAACCTACGCTGCACTCCCTCCAAGGCCAATATGTCCTTCTGAAGGTGCAGTGCCCAGAACTGCTCACAGTACTCCAGGTGTGGTCTAACCAGGGTTTTGTATAGCTGCAGCATAACCTCTGCCCCCTTGTACTCTAGTTCTCTAGATATAAAGGCCAGCATTCCATTAGCCTTCTTGATTATTTTCTGCACCTATTCATGACACTTCAATGATCTATGTACCTGAACCCCAAGGTCCCTTTGGACATCCACTGTTTTTAACTTTTTACCATTTAGAAAGTACCCTGTTCTATCCTTTTTTGATCCATAGTGGATGACCTCACATTTGTCTACATTGAATTCCATTTGCCACAGTTTTGCCCATTCACCTAATCTATCAATATCGCTTTGTAATTTTATGTTTTCATCTACACTGCTTACAATGCCACCAATCTGTGTGTCATTGGCAAACTTAGATATGAGACTTTCTATGCCTTCATCTAAGTCATTAATAAATATTGTGAATAATTAAGGCCTCAAGACAGATCCCTGCGGGACTCCACGAGTCACATCCTGCCAATGTGAGTACCTACCAATTATCCCTACTCTCTGTCGCCTTTCGCTCAGCCAACTTCCTAACCAAGTCTGTACTTTTCCCTCGATTCCATGGGCTTCTATCTTAGCTAACAGTCTCTTATGTGGGACCTTATCAAACGCCTTCTGGAAGTCCATATAAATAACATCCATTGACATTCCCCTGTCCACTACTTTAGTCACCTCTTCAAAAAATTCAATCAGGTTTGTCAGACGTACCTTTCTCAAATCCATGCTGGCTCTCTCTGATTAACTGAAAATTCTCGAGGTGTTCAGTCACCCTATCCTTAATTATAGACTCCAGCATTTTCCCCACAACAGATGTTAGGCTAACTGGTCTATAATTCCTCGGTTTCCCTCTCTCTCCTTTCTTAAAAAGCGGAGTGACGTGCAGTTTTCCAATCTAGAGGGACAGTTCCTGAATCTAGAGAACTTTGAAAGATTATAGTTTGGCTTCATAATTGGGCTTTGGATACTTAAGAAGCCAACTTCAATGGTCCAATGCCAACAACTGGCATTCAAGCCTCTCTGGACTGATAGGAAACAGAGCTACCTCTCCTGAGAGTGTACGATGATACCAGACATCAAGTGCAGACAAATCCCCTTTCTACTATCTCCCCTTCACTTCATCAACCCAGGAGTGAGGTCAATTGTCAAGGGAGGTCAGCTGTGTCTCAGTGGGCAGCACTCTCGCCTCTGAGTCAGAAAGTTGTGAGTTTGAGTCCAGCTCCAGAGACTTGAGCACAAATTCTAGGCTAACAATCCAGTGTAGTACTGAGGGCGTGCTGCACTGCCGGAGGTGCGATTTCTTGGATGAGACTTTCAACTGAGGCCTCGCCCGCCCTCTCAAGTGGACGAAGAGATCCCATGGCACTATTTCGAAGAAGAGCAGTGGAGTCCTGGCCATTTACCCTCAACCAACACCACTAAAACAGATTATGTGGTCATTATCACATTGCTGTTGGTGGGATCTTGCTGTGCGCAAATTGGCTGCTGCGTTTCCTACATTACAAAAGTGACTGCACTTCAAAGGTACTTCATTGGATGTAAAGCACTTTGGGAAGTCCTGAGGTTGTGCAGGGCGCTATATAAATGCAAGTTATTTCTTTCATTCTTAATTCACTACTCGATCACCAGCGATTATATCTCCTGCCTCCATGAAAGAAGCAGTGGTCTCAATTACCAATAAATGCTGCAGGTACTGCCACCATCTCCCTTCTTTCATTGGATCAATCAATCCACCAAAACTAGAGACATACACGTCACTGCTATACTGCTGGGGATAGAGACCCTGGCTCCAAGAGAGGACCTGGCAAAACTAGCCCTTAGAAAGAAATAACTTACATTTATATAGAACCCTATAACATCCTTAGGGCATCCCAAAGCCTTTTCCAAAACATGGATTACTTTTGAAGTGTCATCACATTTATGCAGCAGCCAATTTGCACAGCAAGATCCCACATACAGAAATGAATGAATGACCAAATGACCAGATAATTTGTTTTTGGTGGAGATATAGGAATATTGGCCAGGACACCAGGGAGAACTCTTCTTCAAATAGTCCCATAGGATCTTTTAGATCTACATGAGCGGGCAGATGGAGATCTTGGTTTGACATCTCCTCCAAAAGGTCGCACCTCCGACAGTGCATCTCTGCCTCAGTGCCCAGTGCCCAGTGAAGCCTAAAGTGAGGCTTGAGCTCACAACCTCAGTCAGAGGCCTGTGCTACCAACTGAGCCAAGCTGACACTTCCTCGTCCATCATTTAGTTTTGGATTCCAAATCTTGGCTGGTCTTGCAATGGAGGGACTGTCGACCAGCGGAAAGGGACCAAATGAATCCTTTCAATTTGTTCCTGTGCCTGAGTCACTTACTTCTCAACTACCTTGGTGACAGCGAAGTGCAATAGGATCAGATAATAGACTCCTCTTTTAAAAATTAAATATTTATCACCTCCCGATCCATACTCAACTTCCTCACCAGTCTGTGCCAAGGGGAGCAGGGAAACCCTTAATGCATTATTTCATCATTTTATTGTTTTACTGGACTGCAGTAGCTTTTGCAGGCTTTAATTTAGTCAGTCAAAGTTTGAATAAAACATTAAATAAATAGTCTGCTATATGGCAATCACTTAAAGCAGCTCGGCACGACAGGTTGAGTGTGGAAATACTTGATTCACAAAAAAATAAAAACTGAGTAATGTCAGCACGAACTCGATGGAGGGCACGTGTGTGTGATGAGCTATTTAAGTTATAACTTACTTAGCAGCCCAATCACTTAGGCACATAGGAACAGGAGTGCGCCATTCAGCCCCTCAAGCCTGTTCCACCATTCAATTAGATCATGGCTGATCTGTACCTTAACTCCATTTATCCACCTTGGTTCCGTAGCCTTTAATACCCTCACCTGACAAAAATCTACCAATCTCAGTTTTGAATATTTCAATTGACTCCCAGCCTCAACAGCTTTTTGGGGGGAGAGAGTTCCAGATTTCCAATAACCTTTGTGTGAAGAACTGCTTCCTGATATCGCCCCTGAACGGCCAAGCTCTGATTTTAAGGTCATGCCTCCCTTGTTGTGGACCCCTCCCACCAGAGGAAATAGTCTCTCTCTGCCTACCGTATCAAATCCTTCAATCATCTTAAACACTTGCACTATGGATGCTGGGATAGTGGCATGTCTCAGGAGAAGTCCCCTCCTCTTCTCCAAGTCGTGCCATGGGATCTTTTACTTCACCTGAACAAGGTAGATGGGGCCCTAATTTAACATCTCATCCTCAGCGCTTCTGAGAATGCAGTGATCCCTAAGTGCCGCACTCAAATGTCAGCTCAAGTTCTGCAGTTTGGCCTTCTGACACAGAGGCGCGAGTGCGACAACTGAGCCAAGCTATCTTCCAGAAGGTGAACCGATCAGCCCTCCAGTGAGACAAGGCCATCGGTAAACAAACACGTGGGTTTATTTTACATGTAATAACAATATAATGTGGAAGTTTACAGGGATTTTCCATTTATTTTGGAACGTAGAAAATAACAAAAAGACCTCACACTATCGCTGTTGGCAGAATAATCTCACTTTACTGATCAATAAATCTCCAAAATTGGTTGACAGTAAATGTGGAAAAAGAGGTCTCACCTTCTGTGTCTGATTTCTCTTCCTGATTACTGTAGACTTGCTGACTTACTAAAGTTCTGATCTCCCTATTGTAAAAAGGATGTAGAGGCACCAGAGAAGGTACAAAAAAGATCTACCAGGATGATACCAGAACTGAGAGGCCATACCTATCAGGAAAGTTTGAACAGACTGGGGCTCTTTTCTCCAGAAAAGAGAAGACTGAGGGGTGACCTGATAGAGGCCTTTAAGATTATGAAAGGGTTTGATAGGGTAGACGTAGAGAAGATGTTTCCACTTGCAGGGGAGACCAGAACTAGGGACCATAAATATAAGATAGTCACTAATAAATCCAATAGGGAATTCAGGAGAAACTTCTTTACCCAGAGAGTGGTTAGAATGTGGAATTTGTTACCACAAGGAGTAGTTGAGGTGAATAGCATAGATGCATTTAAGGGGAAGCTAGATAAGCACTTGAGGGGGAAAGGAATGGAATGATGTGCTGATGGGGTTAAATGATGTGGAGATGCCGGTGATGGACTGGGGTGGACAAATGTAAGGAATCTTACAACACCAGGTTATAGTCCAACAATTTTATTTTAAAATCACAAGCTTTCGGAGATTATCTCCTTTCTCAGGTGAATAGTGAATGAGAGTTTCTCAAATCGCATATCTTATATTAGGCTGGGACACCATCACACCAATCAAAGGTGTCGTTGGTGTTCAGACAGGTTAGCCACGGAAAACAGTAGGTCCCAGTATACTGAATACACAATGTGTCAAATTACACAGACAGAGAGAAAGAGACCTGAAAGGCAGAGAGAGAGAGAATTTCCAGTTGTATTAAAAACAGATAACTTTTTTTTCCCTTCTGGTGGGGTTACGTGTAGCGTGACATGAACCCAAGATCCCGGTTGAGGCCGTCCTCATGGGTGCGGAACTTGGCTATCAATTTCTGCTTGACGATTTTGCGTTGTCGTGTGTCTCGAAGGCCGCCTTGGAGAACGCTTACCCGAAGATCTGAATGTCCTTGACTGCTAAAGTGTTCCCCGACTGGGAGGGAACCCTCCTGTCTGGCGATTGTTGCGCGGTGTCCGTTCATCCGTTGTCGCAGTGTCTGCATGGTCAAATGAAGTAGGGAGGGAGGAGGCTCGTGTGGAACGTAACCACCGGCATGGACCTGTGGGGCCCAATGGTCAGTTTCTGTGCTGTACATTCTATGTAATTCCATGTAAAACAGGAAGCCACCGATCGCTGACCTTCTCCCAGCTCTTAGTATCTGGGGATTGACCAGTTGACCTGCCAATCAAACTGGCTATTCCCCTACCCAGGTGTGGGCTTTCTGGTCTCACCTTCTGCCCCCCCCCCCCCCCCCGCCCCAAACACTTGCTGAACTCATGGAACTGAAGCTGTTCCAGCAATACACCCAATTTATTGTCTGAAATGTCTATTCTCTATTGTCTTAAATTGATGTGTTGTGTGAGAAATAGCATCGTGGATAGACATTTTTTCTGGGTCTAATTCACAATCCCAGCGTATGTGTTCTGTGAATTTAATCCCTTGCAAGTGAAATTTAGCTTAATAGCAACACCTTTTAAAAAAAAACTAGCTGCTTCAGGAATGCTGCCATTGAGTTATGTATCCCACAGAGACACCCGGTATTGAGTGCTATATCTGCTAATAGACAGCTGGTATTGAGTTATATTTCAGGTAATAGACAGGTGCTATTCAATTATATTTCAGATAATAGACAGCTGGTACTGAATTACATATCCCATGCTAAAAGATCTGAGTCCCTGATCCTATTTGAGCCCAGGGAACTCAGCGTTCTCTTGGGTAACAGTCAGGAAAATCACCCCCATGGCGTTTATTTCTGTCCATAAAACACTGGTAAAACTCTGATCTTGATACTTGCTCAGTCTTACCAACGGGTCTGTCATGCCCAAGCTTGGCAGTGCTTTTATCAATGGGGGGATCTTTCCCTTCTATTTAAGAGGAAAATAATTTTCCTGTGTTACATTCTACCTCACCCCAGGGAAAGTAGGAGGCTAAACAAAGTTGCACCTCCTCTTCCTTTTCTTCCACCTTTCCTCCCATCCTGCTCCTGGCTCCTCGTGTCATGCTGTGATTTTACAGTTTGTTTCTATCGCACAAGAGAGACTGACAGCCCTTTGGCTAAAGATCTTTCTGGAGCTTTTAATTTTTCTTATTGCGCTGTCGGAAGGCTTAACACTGCAATGAAAGCAGTGACATTTAACAGTGAAAGGGGGAATCCAGAGACTGCAGTTTATTAACCTTTGTAAGCACTCGCTCTAGTGTAGTTTGGGTTTCTCTATTGTTCTGCTGTCTCCCAGAACCAGCCTCTCTCACAATGGTGTCTTTGTTACTTGTACCGCTGTGTGTAGTTCTGCAAAGTAAAATTTCTAGTGGAAGCTTCCAAGAACCATTTTTAAAGAATCTTTCTTTCTAAAAAAAGAAGAAGGCCTAAGATAAAGGACTAAACACCTCGGTTGCCTACAAGGTCAAAAAGAACAGGGGAGAAGATGATGTCAATCAAGATTCAGACACCAGGTGATGCCAAGGTTAGGTGTCACCCATGGTTTAGAGGGGAGCACTCTTGCCTCTGAGTCACAAGGTCATGGGTTCATCGTCCTACTCCAGAGACTTAAGTGCATAATCTAGGCTGACACTCCCAGTGCAGTACTGAGGGAGTGCAGCACTGTCGGCAGTGCTGTCTTTCAGATCAGACATTAGACTGAGGCTTCCTCTGCCCTCTCAGGTGGATGTAAAAGATCCTGTGGCACTATTTAGGAGAAGAGCAGGGGAGTTCTCCCCGGCGTCCTGGCCAATATTTATCCCTCAACCAACATCACTTTAAAAGAAAAACCAGATTATCTGGTCATTTATCTCATTGCCGTTTGTGGGATCTTGCTGTGCACAAATTGGCTGACGCGTTTCCTACATTACAACAGTGGCCACGCTTCATTGACCGTAAAGTGCTTTGGACACGTCCTGAAGTTGGTCGGTCGTTCCTTCCTTCCTTCCTACCTATGGATTGTATGAAGAAAGGAAGACTGAGGGAGGTAAGGAGTCTCGAGGGGAAAAATCAGGCAACTCCATGATTTAGAGCAGGGCAGTGGTGGACATAGCCCATGCCCTAGGGAGAGACACATCCTCCCTGCTCCTTCCCCTTCCCCCTGCTTATGATTGCATCTCTGGCTGTAATGATTCTTGATTTCAATGCAGTGAGGATGCATGAACAGTTTAGTGGTGATATAGAGAGAACTACATGAAGTGCAATCAAGCCATTGCCCTGATTATATTGGCACAATACACTGCGGTGCAGTGGTGCAGGATAGAGAAGGTTTTTATTGGAACCTCATTGCTCAGTCTGTCAATGATCCATTTGTTAGAAACAAGAGGGACTTTTATTTTTTTTAGCTTGCTGACTCTAAGCTCATGACAGCACTACTTTTAAAAAAGAAATTGCTATTTCACATTGACATGTTAGTGGTAGAACCCTCACTGTACAATGGTTTGCGAAGAGGTTTAATTATATATTGAGTTGAGTCATAGGTACCATTGTATATTATTCATGGTTATTATATATCAGTTGTGGCTCAGTGGGTAGCTCTCTTGCCTTCTGAAGTCAGAAGGTTGTGGGTTCAAGCCCCACTCCAGAAAATTAAGCACTAAATCCAGACTGACACTGTCAGAGGTGCTGTCTTTCAGATGAGATGTTAAACCAAGGCCTCAGATGGATGTAAAAGATCCCACAGCACTATCTTGAAGAAGAGCAGGGGAGATCTTCCTGGTTAACATTTATCCCTGAAGCAACATCACTAAAAGCAGAATATCTGGTCATTTATCTCATTGCTGTTTGTGGGATCTTGCTGTGCACCAATTGGCTGTTGTCTTTCCTACATTACAACAGTGACTAGTGACTACACTTTTTAAAAAGAAGTACTTCATTGGCTATAAAGCGCTTTGGGATGACCTGAGGTCATGAAAGGTGCTATATAAATGCAAGTTTTTCTTTCGATATCAGCAGAGGCTTTTGAGTATCTGTATATCTAAAATGCAACGGAACCAAACTCTGGTGAAAATGTCTTCATTTGCCAAGGAACAATCGGAGAAAATCGGGTCATTATCGACCTGTGGTCAGGACCCAGCCTCCTGAACCTTACACAAGAATTCAGCTTCGCTGTGAAATGACAGCATATTCAGCTCATCCATTACAAGTGTTAATGGCTGAGCCTTGTAAAATGGAGCGGTCGCACAAGTAAACTCACCCCTGTGCTTCACCCCTTCACGGAGCTTCTAATCTCGGCTGGGCGATCTGCAGGGCGACCCCGAGCAAACGTAAAGCAGTTCCTCACAAGGAGCGGACAATAATGGACATATATCACCGTTCCTTCATCGTCGCTGGGTCAAAATCCTGGAACTCCCTTCCCAACAGCACTGTGGGAGAACCGTCACCACACGGACTGCAGCGGTTCAAGAAGGCGGCTCACCACCACCTTCTCAAGGGCAACTAGGGATGGGCAATAAATGCCGGCCTCGCCAGAGACGCCCACATCCCATCAACGAATAAAAAAAAGTGTCCACCTGCTCGGGTCTCATGATTAACTTAGCAGCAAGCTCAAAAGCAGCATTACATAATATTTACAACACAGAAACAGGCCATTCGGCCCAACACGTCTATACTGGTGTTTATGCTCTAGACGACCTTCCTCCCCTATCAACATATCCTTCTATTCCTTTCTCCTTTATATGCTTATCCAGCTTCCCCTTAAATGCATCTATGCTATTTGCCTTAACTACTCCTTGTGGTAGTGAGTTCCACATTCTAACCACTCTCTGGGTAAAGAAGTTTCTCCTGAATTCCCTATTGGATTTATTAGTGACTATCTGATATTTATGGCCTCTAGTTTTGGACTCCCCCACAAGTGGAAACATCTTCTCTACATCTACCCTATCAAACCCTTTTCATAATTTTAAAAAACACTTGTCAGGTCACCTCCCAGACTTCTCTTTTCTGGAGAAAAGAGTCCCAGCCTGTTCACTCTTTCCTGATAGGTATAACCTCTCAGTTCTGGTGTCATCCTTATAAATCCTTTTCTGCACCTTCTCCAGTACCTCTATGGAGACCAGAACCGAGCACAGTACTCCAAGTACATTGGCCAAGGGGCCCAAGTCTTAAGATGAATTTGTCTGCCCATGGTGGAGCAGCATTAGCAGCAGAATGGCCTTAATTTGAAAAGTCCATCACATTTAAATGTGTTGTATGTACTCCATCTCCTGTTCTATGCTGATCTACTGCAGAAATATCTTCGATAAAATAACTGCAGCTTTAGCTGAATCCCATTATCAATAACACACTTACTTTAAGGGCTGTATTAATTATGAATCGGTGTGGTCCCGTCTCATACTGTATCTGCAGCTCAATTAGTGGTGGATGACTGAATTTATACCTGGATATAACACAAAGGTAATTCTTGGTCTGACCAATTTATGAATTTGACTGCTGTCTCTTTTTCTAGTACCCGTGGGTAAAAGGTCAATATATAAAAAAAGAGAAACTAATTCTCATTGATGTTCACTCAATGATCGTTTTCCCCAGTCGGTCGGATTGCTAGGAGACACTCAGTCTCTGCTTCTGTGAGGTGAGAGCCAGGGCAAATTGATTGTTGTCCCATTCTGACCTCTCAAGTGGGTCTGACTGTGCGGATATCACAGGGGAGCCTGAGTCAAACCTCAGCCGACACTTTCCAACAGGGATCATTGGATGGCAGTCAAGAGAAGGAAATCCTGGTTGGTTTTGGCCCTCCCCTAGACCAGGGGCACTGAGGCCAATGGAAGCCCTCAAGTACTGTCTTAGTGGCGATAAGATCCTGCCACAGGCACCTCGGGCTAAAGCTGCTGCCTTCTGATTTGGACTTTGCCGAGTGGCACTTTTTAAAAAATTTTTTTTTATCTACAGCACAGAAACAGGCCATTCGACCCAACTGGTCCATGCCGGTGTTTATGCTCCACATGAGTCTCCTCCCACCCCTCGTCATCTAACCCTATCAGCACATCCTTCTATTCCTTCACTCCCTCATGTGTTTATCCAGCTTCTCCTTAAATGCATCTTTGCTATTTGCCTCAACTACCCCTTGTGGTAGCGAGTTCCTCATTCTTACCACTCTCTGGATAAAGAAGTTTCTCCTGAATTCCCTATTTGGATTCAGGGGAGCTGAAATGTGACCATTTTGATAAAGTGAAGCGTCTTTTTTAACAACAACCTGCATTTATATAGCACCTTTAAGGTGGTCAAACATCCCAAGTTGCTTCACAGGAGCATGATCAAACAAAGTTTGACACCGAGCCACAAAAGGAGCTATTAGGACAGGTGACGGTCAAAGAGGCAGGTTTAAAGGAGCGTCTTAAAGGAGGGGAGAGACGCGGAGAGGTTTGGGGAGGGAATTTCAGAGTTTAGGGCCCAGGCTGCTGAAGGCATGGCCGCCAATGGTGGAGCGATTAAAATCAGGGATGCGCAAGAGGCCAGAATTGGAGGAGCGCAGAGGTCTCATAGGCTTGTAGGGCTGGAGGAGATTTCAGAAATAGGGAGGAGGCGAGGCCACGGAGGGATGTGAAAACAAAGATGAGACTATTAGAATCAAAGTGTTGCCGGACTGGGAGCCAATGTAGGTCAGCGAGCACAGGGGTGATGGGCGAGTTAGCATACAGGGCAGCAGAATTTATGGAGGGTGGACGTCTATAGACAGTTTGCAAGCCTCGAACTCCCTTTTACCTCATGTTTTAGAAGTGTGCAGTTAATCGCCAGCACCCTGCAATTACATAAAGCGCAAAGGTCACCTTCTCAGTGTGAAGAGTGACGGTTGGAATATTTCAGCTCATTGTCACGGAATGGCCCCAACTCCCCTTCTCAGCACGAGCCTGTTAATTACTATATGAATATTCAAAAGGTCTAGCACTCCCAAGAAGCACTTAGAACTTTTTACATTCTGTCAGCTTTCATTATTATTCCGTTCCTTCCACCTCTATGGGTCCCTCAGCTCCATTTGCAGAAGCACATTGTACGGCAGGTGCGTTATTATTCATGTAGCATTAACTTGAAGTCATTGTTGTCTTTTGTCAGACAAATCATCCCCATTCGCCCCCCCCCCCACCAACAATTCCCGTGTTATTTACACACAGAATTGCTCACTTCCCTGAGTCAACATTGTACAAGTCGTTTGCACAGCGTAAGTGCCAGTCCTTTGTGTTTGGCACTTTTAGCATAACAAAGAGCAGCTGACATAAATAAAACAAAACAGACACACACACAAATACACACACAGACACACACACACACACAAATACACACACAGACACACACACACACACAAATACACACACAGACACACACACACACAAATACACACACAGACACACACACACACAAATACACACACAGACACACACACACACACAAATACACACACAGACACACACACACACACAGACACACACAAATACACACACACACACACACAGACACACACACACACACACAGACACACACACACACACAGACACACACAAATACACACACAGACACACACAAATACACACACAGACACACACACACACAGACACATACACACACACAAATACACACACACACACACACACAGACACACACAAATACACACACACAAATACACACTCAGACACACACACACACAGACACACACAAATACACACAAATACACACACAGACACACACAGACACACACACACACACATATACACACAGACACACACACACACACAGAGACACACACACACACACAAATACACACACAGACACACACACACAGACACACACACACATAAATACACACACAGACACACACACACACACACAAATACACACACACACACACACACACACAGACACACACACACACACACAAATACACACACACACAGACACACACACACACAGACACACACACACAAATACACACACAGACACACAGACACACACACACAAATACACACACAGACACACACAGACACACACACACAGACACACACACAAATACACACACAGACACACACACACACACAGACACACACACACAAATACACACACAGACACACACACACACAGACACACACACACAAATACACACACACAGACACAAATACACACACACAGACACACACACACACACAAATACACACACACAGACACAAATACACACACACAGACACAAATACACACACACACACAAATACACACACACAGACACAAATACACACACACAGACACAAATACACAGACACAAATACACACACACAGATACAAATACACACACAGACACAAATACACACACACACGCAGACAGACACAAACACACACACAAACACACACACACACACAAATACACACACAGACACACACACACACACACGGTGGCTCACGAGAGAAATCGCAAATTTCAAATTCGATTTTTAAAAAAATTAATTGCTGACCTCCTCGAGCCCTACAACCCTCTGAGATCTCTGCGTTCCTCCAACTATGGAATTCCCTTCCTAAACCTCTCTACCTCTCTCTCCTTCTTTAAGATATTTGGACACTAAGGGAATCAAGGGATATGGGGATCAGGCGGGAAAGTGGAGTTGAGGTAAAAGATCAGTCATGATCTGATTGAATGGCGGAGCAGGCTCGAGGGGCCGTATGGCCTACCTCCGCTCCTATTTCTTATGTTCTTAAGACGCTCCTTACAATCTAATACTTTGACCGAGCTGTTGGTTAGCTGTCCTAATGGCTCCTTATGTGGCTCAGTGTCAAAACACTGTGAAGTGCCTTGGGACGATTGGCTACGCCAAAAGCACTGTATACATGCAAGTTGTTGTGATAAATTTCAGGCAAAAAGGTTTAAAAAAAACAAAGTACATTTTCGATTCTGGGCTTGTGCTGGGCTGCTACAATTAGCCTCAAGGTTTCTAAGGAGGAAAGAAACTCAGCCAGGTTTCCCACTCCTGACCACAATCCCGTGACTTTTGAACATGTAGACATCAGGTGAAGACAGGATTGGGCTTAGCTCCCCAGGCTGAATAATCTTTTGGGTGTCAGTCGTGGCTCAGTGGGTAGCATGCTTGCTGTTGAGTCAGTATGTCATGGGTTCAAGTCCCATTCCAGACACTTGAAGTACATAATCCAGGCTAAAACTCCAGTACAGTACTGAGGGAGTGCTGCCCTGTCAGAGGTGCTGTTTTTTGCATGAGATATTAAACTGAGGCCCCGTCTGCCCTTTCATGTAGCTGTAAAAGATCCCATGGCACTATTTTGAAGAAGAGCACAGGCACTCTCCCTGGTGTCTTGGGCAATATTCATCCAACATCACTAACACACATCAACTGGTCATTGTTCTTTGTGGGATCTTGCTGTGTGTAAATTGGCTGCTGCATTTCCTACATTACAACAGTGACCACACTTCCAAAAGTGCTTCATTAGCTGCAAAGCGCTTTGGGACATCCTGAGGTTATGACAGGCATTACATAAATGTAAGTCTTTCTTTCAAACAATCTATTTTTTTCTAAATTTCAAAATATACTTTGTTTCATAAAATTTAAGGATTCACAAAGTTCAATGTAGATGTCACAATTACAAATCAAAAACAATACAATACAGATCATTCACAATATAACAATCTACACTGAGCAATGAAGATTCTCAAAAAGCCTTGAACAGTGAATACTAGTAGCAGTACTTTATCCTCTGGTGATTTTCTTGCTCGTCACTTTTCCCTCCTGTTTGTTGTGTTCTGCTCACACTGCTTTGCACTTGCTAGTTTCATTCACTCAGCATTATTCCTCCTAGGCCACTATTTACATTACATGTATCTGCCTTATTCAGAAATCGTGTTATGCCATACCAGAAATGAATGAATTAACGTTCAAATTTCTCTGCCTGCTATTTGTGTAGAGTTGTTCACTGTGGCTCACTGGGGTAGAACTTTTATCTCTAAGTCAGAAGGTTATGGGTTCAAGTCCCATTCCAGAGATTTCAGCACATATTCCAGGCTGAAACTCCCAGTGCACTACAGAGGGAGTGCTGTACTGTCGGAGGTGCCGTCTTTTGGATGGGAGGTTAAACCGAGGCCCTGTCTGCCCTCTAGGCTGGGTGTAAAAGATCCCAATGCACTAGTCTGAAGAAGACCAGGGGAGTTCTCCCCAGTGTCCTGACCAATACATATCCCTCAACCATCATCATTAAAAACAGATTATCTGATCATTATCACGTTGCTGTTTATGGGATCTTGCTGTGCCCAAATTGGCTTTTTTTAAAATTCGTTCATGGGCGTCGCTGGCAAGGCCGGCATTTATTGCCCATCCCTAATTGCCCTTGAGAAGGTGGTGGTGAGCCGCCTTCTTGAACCGCTGCAGTCCGTGTGGTGAAGGTTCTCCCACAGTGCTGTTAGGAAAGGAGTTCCAGGATTTTGACCCAGCGACGATGAAGGAACGGCGATATATTTCCAAGTCTGGATGGTGTGTGACTTGGAGGGGAACGTGCAGGTGGTGTTGTTCCCATGTGTCTGCTGCCCTTGTCCTTCTAGGTGGTAGAGGTCGCGGGTTTGGGAGGTGCTGTCGAAGAACCCTTGGCGAGTTGCTGCAGTGCATCCTGTGGATGGTACACACTGCAGCCACAGTGCGCCGGTGGTGAAGGGAGTGAATGTTTAGGGTGGTGGATGGGGTGCCAATTAAGCGGGCTGCTTTGTCCTGGATGATGTCGAGCTTCTTGAGTGTTGTTGGAGCTGCACTCAACCAGGCAAGTGGAGAGTATTCCATCACAATCCTGACTTGTGCCTTGTAGATGGTGGAAAAGCTTTGGGGAGTCAGGAGGTGAGACACTCGCCGCAGAATACCCAGCCTCTGACCTGCTCTTGTAGCCACAGTATTTATGTGGCTGGTCCAGTTAAGTTTCTGGTCAATGGTGACCCCCAGGATGTTGATGGTGGGGGATTTGGCGATGGTAATGCCATTGAATGTCAAGGGGAGGTGGTTAGACTCTCTCTTGTTGGAGATGGTCATTGCCTGGCACTTGTCTGGCGTGAATGTTACTTGCCACTTATCAGCCCAAGCCTGGATGTTGTCCAGGTCTTGCTGCATCTGGGCACGGACTGCTTCATTATCTGAGGGGTTGCGGATGGGGCTGCTGCGTTTCCTACATTACAACAGTGACTACACTTCAAAAGTACTTCATTGACTGTAAAGTGCTTTGGGATGACCTGAGGTTGTGAAAGGTGTTATATAAATGCAAGTCTTTCTTTCTTTAATGGGTTTGAGGAGGGAACTTCAGAGGGTGGGACCTCGGTAGCTGAAGGCACTGCTGCCAATGGTGGGGGAGGATGCATAAGAAACCAGACCCAGAGGAGCAGGAGAGTTGGGGGTGGTCGTTGGTCTGGAAAGCCAGGAAGATGAGAAATGTAAATTAGAAGCATTGGAGGACTGGGGGCTACTGTCGGTCAGCAAGGTAGGAGCGATAAGGACTGAGACTTGGTCCAGGATAGGATATAATGGGGCAGCAGAGTATCGGATGAGCTGAAGTTGACAGAGGGTGGAGGATAGGAGGTCAACCAGGAGAGCATTTGAATAATTGAGTCTGGAGGTGACAAGGCATGGATGAGAGTTTCGGCAGCAGGTGGGCTAAGGCAGGAGCGGAGACACGTGGGGCGCTAAATTGGGCCGTGTAACGCCCGTTATTTCGGCGCTGCACGGCCTCTCCGACATCCAAGATGGTGTCTTGGATGCGCACGCACGTTTCCAGCGTGACGTGTGCCAGATGCCATCTTGGTATAGGAGTTAGCGCAGGCGCAGATAACGAACGCTGGAATCATGTAAAGTAGGGAGAAAATGGCTTCAATCAGTGTGCAGCACAGATTTAAAGTGATACACACGATTTTGGGACTTAACGCTCAACTCAACGCATAATCTTAACCCCGACCATCTGAACGTGTCTTAAAATGCCTGGAGGACCCCCTACCAGTGCTATTTAAAGGGACTATGCAGGATTTACAGGTTAGTGGCTGGATTATTACTTCTGGCTGCCCACACATTTACAACTGTTTTTGGAGGTCTCCTACACTTGAATATGAGGACGCAGGGACAAAGCCTAATATTTAGAGCCAGGACGTGCAGGAGTGAAGTTAGGAAATGCTTCTACATGAGAAGGTTGGGAGAAGTTTGGGAAGCTCTTCTGCAAACGGCAGTTGATGCTAGCTCAATAGTGAATTCTAAATCTGAGATTGATAGATTTCTGTGAACCAAGGATATTAAGGGATATGGGGCTAAGGTGGAAATATGGAATTAGGTCACAGATCCACCATGATCTCATTGAATGGCGGAACATGCTCGAGGGGCTGAATGCCACTGCCACTTGCTGCCTACTGATATCCGCTACTTTCTCCTGCAAGAAAGCGGGACGTGGGTCTGGGCAATGTGCCTGTCATTTATGAATAGCTGCCAGTGTGTGTGGCCTGTGAGTTGTGGGTGGGCGGCTTGCAACAGTAGCAATGTGTGAGGGTGAGAGGAAGCAACTGATTTGAAGAATTGAGTTTTGATGGAAAGAGTTTGTTGGTAGGTGGGTGTTGGGGGGTTTAGTGTGTGGAGGAGTGGATGCGGCTCGTGGTGCAGTTGGTAGGAGACGCCACTTGACAGTTGACCTCACTCACCTTGACCACTCATGTCAAAGCATTGAACTTCTTCCTGTACTGCATTCATGTTCATGATGCTGTGTGTCTGGCATTGACTTCATCCCCTACTGCCTCCCACTGCCTTTTGGGTGTATGTCTGGAGGGTCTCTTGCTCCCCCCTCCCCCCCGCCGCGGATATAGGATGTCCCTCCTTCTGTCCACCTCTTGCACCAAGGCCTCTGGTGCATCAGCAGAGAACCTTGCTGTACGGACTCTCAGATTGGCAGATTGGTGATGTCTGGCATGCAGATTGATGGATGTGGGATTTTGTGGTGCACAACCTTTATTCAATGTTTTAACATAACTCATCAGTATGTAAACATAGGGATGGGACCTGCATCTGAGTTTTACGTGTGTGATGTCTGATCTGAGTTCAGACTCTGTGCACACAGCAGGCTGTTCTATTCAGCAAATAACAGGTACCAGCTACCTTTAAGAGATTTCTAACAGCCTTTAAGAGATTGGAGCTCCCCCTGCTGGTGGAAAGTGTGAATTGCATGGAATGCTCGTTCAACGCTGATTTCCAACGCAGATTGCAGATGAGTCTTCAGGCCTGACGAAAATCTCGCCCTGCCTGCGCAGGGACCATTGCACGCGGGGTAATAACGGATCGTGCTGCTCCCGCCCAAAAACAGGCCCAATCCAATTTTCCCCCCAGGGTGTTATGGAGGTGGAAGTAGGCAGTCTTTGTGATGGCGATGATGTGCAGTTGAAAAGTCAGCACGGGGTCGAATAGGATGCTGAGGTTGAAAACAGTTTGGTTCAGCATAAGGCAGTGGCCAGAAAGGGGTTAGTATCAGTGGGAAGGGTGAGGAGTTTATGGTGAAGGCCGAAGACATTGCCTTCGGTCTTCCCAGTTTTTAACTGAAGGAAATTGCGGCTCATCCAATTAGTACAACAACACAGAGGCAGTGGAGGGGTTGGGAGAGTCCGTGGAGAGATAGAACTGGGTGTCATCAGCACACAGGTAGAAGCTGACCCCATGTGTACAGACGATGTTGCCAAGGGGCAGCATGTAGATGAGGAAGAGGAGGGAGCCAAGATGGAGACAGCTGAATGGATGGTCTCAGTCTTAGTGACAAAGACGTCCATGAACTCCTCGCATTTGCTGTTAGAGATGAGGTTAGAGGAGACAGGGGAGAGGGTTGGTAGTTGAGAAAAGAAGCTGGAGGTATCTTTGCTCTCCAGAATGATCCTGAAGTAGTGGGTGGTTTTGCCAGAGGAGATTAAGATTTGATGTGGTCCAGCACGATCTGATGATGGAGAGCTAAACCAGTTGTGCATGGGATGCACTCAACTTTGCATCCCTTGGATTTGAGGAGTGAAGATGGAGGCCATACCACGGAGAACAATCTGGATAGGAGAGAGTAAAGGTGATGTTGGGGACAAGGGCTTCAAAGGTGGAGGTGAGGGAGTGGTTGAGTAAATTGACAGTTGCATGGTGAATGGAAGGCCAAAGATTGGGTTCTTCATAGTTTAAAAGTACAGTTGCAAATGATTTGGGGGAGACCTTTTGCCAAGGACAGACACAAAAGGAAATGGGGTTAGAAAGGGGTCAGGAGGTATGGGTGGTGAGGGACACAAGGAAGTGTCTGGAAATGGCCCTGTCAGTGATCGAGACGATGGGAGTAGAGAGGTCACAGGAGATTGCAAGGTCAGGGAGTTGGCTGTGAATATGGTTAGGAGAGTTTATATGGAGGGAGAGGTTTAGAGAGGACAGGAGGGCAGTCAGTTCAGAGGAGAGAGAAAGAGAGAGAGCAGGGGAAGCTGAGCTGAAGATTGAAATCACCGCAGTGGAGGAGTGTTTCAGTGCAAAGGCTGAGTGAGGAAAGGAGGGATGATATCTCGGTGAGAATGCAGGATGGGGCTTGTGGGGGTGGTAGGCGAGGGGGTGGTGTCGGGAGGCAATGAGCATTTTAAAGGAGAAGCGAGAGGGGTGAAATAAGGTGAGGTGCTCGAAGGAGAAGAAGATGCCAGAGGAGTAGGCAAGGCCCTGCAGTTGACCTCAGCTTGGTTTGGACCCCTGTCAGAACTGCATCTTTCTGGATACACTCTGGATGTGTGTACACACACACACACACACACACACACACCACGAGTGACAACACTTTTGCGCTCAGCTGTAATGCTACCCATGGTAGAACATCCTGCCACCACTCCCCACCAAAGCTCACAGGTGAATAATTGCTATTGTCGATGGTGATCCTCCCTCAAATTTCTCTCCCTGTCTGTCTGGGCAAGTTATATAGAACTTCTGGTCACCATACAAAATAACAAAGAATGTGCAGCACAGAAACAGGCCATTTGGCCCAACAGGTCCATACCGGTGTTTATGCTCCACACAAGCCTCCTCTCTCATCTCACCCTATCTGCATAACCTTCTATTCCTTTCTCCCTCCTATGTTTATCTAGTTTCTACTTAAAAGCATCAATGCTGGTAGTGAGTTCCACACTCTAACCAAAGTCAGAAGCAAAGTCTTGTCCTCCTTTGATGGAGACTGATCGGAGAATCTCTTGTGCCTACCTTTGAGTGGCCTAACATGTTGGTAGTCCAGAATTCAGCCCCGAGAATTTTACATTCCTCCATTATGTAAGCTTTTCAGTTCTAACACTGCGCTTGGCGCAAAGAGGCACAAAAAAAAACCTGCTTCTATTTGTGTTGCACAGACGAGTTTGAGGTGTCACCTTTCAACTCTCAAAATAATTCAAGCATGTTGTAAACACTCAAAAATTTGACAAGTTGAACAGGAAAATGATGATGAAGTGCCAGAATATTCCATATTTCTTTGAAAAAAAAAAGATAATGGGCACCAGGTGATACAAAAAGAAAATTCTGTGCTTTAAATCCCCAGTGAAACATGATGAAGAGCTATTTGGTTGATTTTTTTTAACAATAAAAACGTAGAAATAGGGAAGAACATTTAGCACTAACTATTGGAGTGAAGTATGTTCTTGCCTGGAGAGTTGGTTCTGGTATTTTTTTTTTTTCCCTTCTAGTTTATTCCCCATCGGTCCTAAAGACACTCCCTCTTGCTGGTGCACAGTTGCATGGACACCACCCGCCCTCCAGGAATCTGTCCAAGTTGCTTCGTGCGGGACCCTTGACAACCGAGCGTCGGGAGGCGATCTGATTCTTTGAGCTTGTCTTTCCAGACGCGGTTTCCGGTCACATAAGGACATAAGAAATAGGAGCAGGGGTAGGCCATAAGGCCCATTGAGCCTGCTCCGCAATTCAATAAGATCATGGCTGATCTTTGACCTCAACTCCACTTTCCTGCCCGATCCCCATATCCCTTGATGCCCTAAGGTCCAAACATCTATCCATCCCAGCCTCGAACATATTCAATGACTGAGCATCCACAGCCCTCTGGGGTAGAGAATTCCAAAGATTCACAACCCTCTGAGTGTAGAAATTCCTCCTCATCTCAGTCTTAAATGGCCGACCCCTTATCTTGAGACCATGTCCCCTAATTCTAGACTGTCCAGCCAGGGGAAACAATCTCTCAGCATCTACCCTGTCAAGCCCCCTCAGAATCTTGTGTGTTTCATTGAGCTCACCTCTCATTCTTCTAAACTCCAGAGAGTATAGGCCCATTCTACTCAACCTCTCCCCATAGGACAGCCCTCTCAACTTAGGAATCAATCTAATGAACCTTCATTGCACCACCTCTGTGGCAAGTGTATCGTTTTTTAGATAAGGAGACCAAAAGTCAATGGACATTGATCTGGAGCAGGGGAAGCCAGGCTGGATTTTCTCTTCCCTGCCACCACCACCGCCCTCCCGAGCCCAGACGACTCTACCCATTCGGAGCAGCCCAAACCACTGCGCTGGGCTGAAGGTCGGCTAAATGTAGGAAGGATGTCAAGGCCTTGGAGAGGGTTGCAGAGGAGATTTGCGAGCATGGTACCAACGATGAGGGACTTCAGTTATGTGGAGAGACTAGAGAAGCTGGGATTGTTCTCCTTAGAGCAGAGGAGGTTAAAGGGGAGATTTAATAGAGTTGTTCAAATTTTTGAAGGGAAAATCAAGATAGGGACAAACTGTCTCCACTGGCAGGATGGTTGATTACCAAAGGACACAGATTGAAGATAATTGGCAAAAGAACTAGGGGGGAGATGAGGAAACATTTTCTTTACGCAGCGAGTTGTTATGATCTGGAATTCACTGCCTGAAAGGGTGATGGAGGCAGATCCAATAGTAACTTTCAAGAGGGAATTGGATAAATACTTGAAGGGGAAAAATTTGCAAGGCTATGGGGAAAGAGCAGGGGAGTGGGACTAATTGGTAGCTCTTTCAAAGAGCCGACACAGGCACGATGGGCTGAATTACCTTTTTTCTGTGCTGTAAGATTCCACAATTCTATGAAATGAACGCAGACCAGGGATTGAACCTTAGAAGCTGCTGGCCTGTGAGGAACGGTGCTACACCCAGCAGTGCCTTTCCTTTCAGGAGCAGCCAGTGAATATTGTAAAAGGAGCGAGGAAGGGAGAGTAAAAAAAATCATCCAATCACTCCATTTATAATTTAGAAACTGCATCTGGATTCTGGGAATAGTCAGCAAGCTTCAATGATTTATATAACTGCACTCACTACAATGTATTTCCAGACAAAGTTTTGACACGTATATTAATGATTTAAGAATCACAACAGCCAACAATCTTGAACACTGTTTGGGTATCTTTGTTTTTGTTTTACTTTCTTAGCTCAAGATGGATTGGAAAAAAGGTCTTTGATAAGTGATCATTTTCTAACCTGCAACCCCTCTCTCTCTCTCTACAACCCCTCTACCAGAACTGAGAGGTTGGGTTAGGGACGAAGGAGCAAAGCTCCGAAAGCTTGTGATTTCAAATAAAGCTGTTGGACTATAACCTGGTGTTGTACGACTCCGTACATTTACCCTTGAGAAGGTGGTGGTGAGCCTACTTCTTGAACGACTGCAGTCCGTGTGGTGAAGGTTCTCCCACAGTGCTGTTGGGAAGGGAGTTCCAGGATTTTGACCCAGCGACGATGAAGGAACGGTGATATATTTCCAAGTCGGGATGTTGTGTGACTTGGAGGGGAACGTGCAGGTGGTGTTGTTCCCATGTGCCTGCTGCCCTTGTCCTTCTAGGTGGTAGAGGTCGCGGGTTTGGGAGGTGCTGTCGAAGAAGCCTTGGCGAGTTGCTGCAGTGCATTCCGTGGATGGTACACACTGCAGCCACGGTGCACCGGTGGTGAAGGGAGTGAATGTTTCGGGTGGTGGATGGGGTGCCAATCAAGCAGGCTGCTTTGTCCTGGATGGTGTCGAGCTTCTTGAGTGTTGTTGGAGCTGCACTCATCCAGGCAAGTGGAGAGTATTCCATCACACTCCTGACTTGTGCCTTGTAGATGTTGGAAAGGCTTTGGGGAGTCAGTAGGTGAGTCACTCGCCACAGAATACCCAGCCTCTGACCTGCTCTTGTAGCCACAGTATTTATATGGCTGGTCCAGTTAAGTTTCTGGTCAATGGTGACCCCCAGGATGTTGATGGTGGGGGATTCGGCAATGGTAATGCCATTGAATGTCAAGGGGAGGTGGTTAGACTCTCTCTTGTTGGAGATGGTCATTGCCTGGCACTTGTCTGGTGCGAATGTTACTTGCCACTTATGAGCCCAAGCCTGAATGTTGTCCAGGTCTTGCTGCATGCGGGCATGGACTGCTTCATTATCTGAGGGGTTGCAAATGGAACTGAACACTGTGCAATCATCAGCAAACATCCCCATTTCTGACCTTATGATGGAGGGAAGGTCATTGATGAAGCAGCTGAAGATGGTTGGGCCTAGGACATTGCCTTATGGAACTCCTGCAGCAATGTCCTGGGGCTGAGATGATTGGCCTCCAACAACCACTACCATCTTCCTTTGTGCTAGGTATGACTCCAGCCACTGGAGATTTTTCCCCCTGATTCCCATTGACTTCAATTTTACTAGGACTCCTTGGTGCCACACTCGGTCAAAAGCTGCCTTGATGACAAGGGCAGTCACTCTCACCTCACCTCAGGAATTCAGCTCTTTGGTCCATGTTTGGACCAAGGCTGTAATGAGGTCTGGAGCCGAGTGGTCCTGAGGGAACCCAAAATGAGCATCGGTGAGCAGGTTATTGGTGAGTAAGTGCCGATTGATAGCACTATCAGTGACACTTTCCATCACTTTGCTGATGATTGAGAGTAGACTGATGGGGCGGTAATTGGCCGGATTGGATTTGTCCTGCTATTTGTGGACAGGACATACCTGGGCAATTTTCCACATTGTCGGGTAGATGCCAGTGTTGTAGCTGTACTGGAACAGTTTGGCAAGAGGCGCGGCTAGTTCTGGAGCACAAGTCTTCAGCACTACAGCCGGGATGTTAGAACATAAGAACATAAGAAATAGGAGCAGGAGTAGGCCAATCGGCCCCTCGAGCCTGCTCCGCCATTCAATAAGATCATGGCTGATCTGATCCTAACCTCAAATCTAAATTCATGTCCAATTTCCTGCCCGCTCCCCGTAACCCCATGTTGTCGGGGCCCATAGCCTTTGCTGTATCCAGTGCACTCAGCCGTTTCTTAATATCACGTGAAGTGAATCAAATTGGCTGAAGACTGGCTTCTGTAATGGTGGGGATATCGGAGGGAGGCCGAGATGGATCATCCACAGAATAAGGCACACAGATAAATAGAGTGAGAGCCATACGTAGATGGATACAAAGACCAAGTGATTCTGTGAGAAAGGGAACAAAAGATGAACTTGCATTTATATAACGCCTTTCATAGTCTCAGGACATCCAATGAGGGACTTTTGAAGTGTAATCACTGTTGTAACGTGGGGAAACATGGCAGCCAATTTGCACACAGCAAGGTCCCATCAACAGTAATGAGCCTATGACCAGATAATCTGTTTTAATGATGTTGGTTGAGAGAGAAATATTGACCAGGACACCAGGGAGAACTCCCCTGCTCTAATTCAAAATAGTGTAATGGGATCCTTTACTTTCACCAAGGACAGACGGAGCCTCAGTTTAACATCTCATCTGAGAGACCACACATTCGACAGTGCAGCACTCCCTCACTGGACTGTCAGTCTAGTATTTTACAATCAAGTCCCTGGAGTGTGGCTTTAACCCACGACCTTCTGACCTGAAGATAAGAGCGCTACCCACTGAGCCACGGCTAACCTGGAGGCAAAGAGTAAGTGAATTCCAGTGGGGGTTTACTTAACGGGTATGGTAGCATGGTGGTTATGTTACTGGACTGGTATTCCAGAGGCCTGAACTAATAGTCTTAGCTTCATGAGTTCAAATCCTACCATGGTGGATGGGGAAATTTAAATTCAATTAATTAAATAAAATCTGGAATTAAAAAAAGCTACTCAATTGTTCATAGAAGGCAGCTCACCACCACCACCTTCTCAAGGGCAACTAGGGGATGGGCAATAAATGCTGGCCTTGCCAGCAATGCCCACATCCCATGAACAAATTTTTTAAAAAGTTGGCCATTTTAACCCAGGGTTTCTGTGGATATTCCATTGAAGTTACAGCAAATGATCAGGACATTTGCCCCTACAGATGGTAAAATAGCTTCAAATGGATAAAGCTTATTTGATCTCATTTTTCCAGATTCCTAACTCTGGTACTTTTCCATTACAGTCCCTAGCTCCTTTTTAAAAAAAAAATGATTCTGGGGTCCCTGGCCTCAAACTGGGAAATGGAGAGAGAAAGAGAGAAGCAAAGAAACACAGGGAGGTAAAGAAAGAGACAGAGCGAGAGACTTAAAATAGAGAGAGGCACTGATCAATCAAATCAGAGAGAGCAAGAGAGAGATGGGGAGTGTGATGGCACACAGAGTGACATTGAGAGAGCAAGCGAGATACATAAAGAAAGGCTTGCATTTATATAGCGCCTTTCATGACCTAAGGACATCCCAAAGCACTTTACAGCCAATGAAGTACCTTTGAAGTGTAGCCACTGCTGTAATGTAGGAAACACGGCAGCCAATTTGTACGCAGCAAGATCCCGCAAAAAGCAATGTGACAATGACCAAATAATTTTTTTTAGTGGTTTTAGTTGAGGGATAAATATTGGCCAGGTCAACAGGTAGAACTCCCCTGCCCGTCTTCAAAATAGTGCCGTATGATCTTTTATGTCCACCTGGGAGGGCAGATGGGGCCTCGGTTTAATATCTCATCCAAAGGATTCGCTCAGTACTGCAGTGGGAGTGTCAGCCTGGATTTTGTGCTCAAGTCTCTGGAGTGGAGCTTGTTCTTCTGACTCAGAGGTGAGAATGCTGCCTGCTGAGCCACATCTGACAACTTCGAGTGAGAGTAAGAAACATAGAATGAGAGACGGGACTGTAGTATCAGTGCCGTGGTAACTGTTAGCGGAGATCTCTCAAAGCTTTAAACTGTTAGAAGAACCAAGAAAGACGGCAATCGTTATGAAGCCCTGGGGATCCTGTTACCAAAGTGAGAACCACGTGGTTTCAGAGGCAGACTACAGGAATTCAACAACTTCATTGTGATGTGTACAGTCTGCCTGTTACACATAGTCTCATTATTTTAATGATGAGGACATTTACCACAGATTTAACAGCTGTATCCTCAAGACATGACTCTTTCATGGACACTTCAGAGATAAAACTCTCCTCAAGAGTTTTTTCTTCTCACCCTTTGTTGTAGGTTATTTTTAAAAATCTTGCTTTTTTTCCCCTTGGTATTCTTCAGAACTGATGCGTCACAGACCCTATTTAACTGAGGTTCTAGGCAACTGTCTCACAGAATGTTGTCAATGTTGAGACAGCTTGAATGAAGCTTTATGTGGGCAGTGTTTTTGTTGTAAAAAGGATTTATCCCCACACCCCCCCCCCCTTCAATCTTGATCTTTCCCTCATTGAAGGAGCTGGCACATGCTGGGGTCCAGAACCATGAGGACCTGCTACCCACCACCAGCCAATCCAACCGGCTGTTATTGATGAGATTAAAAAAGGAAAGGAATAACTTCTTTCACGACTTCAGGACGTCCCAAAGCACTTTACAGACAATGAAGTACCTTTGAAGTGTAGTCACTGTTGTAATGTAGGAAACGTGGCAGCCAATTTGCGCACAGCAAGCTCCCACAAACAGCAATGTGATAGTGACCAGATAATCTGTTTTTTAGTGACGTTGATTCAAGGATAAATATTGGCCAGGACACCGGGGAGAACTCCCCTGCTCTTCTTCGAAATAGTGTTGTGGGATCTTTTACTTGAAAAGGTGGACGGGGCATCGGTTAATGTCTCATCAGAAAGACGGCAACTCCGACAGTGCAGCACTCCCTCGGTACTGCACTGGGCGTGTCAGCCTAGATTTTGTATTCAAGTTCCTGGAGGGGGACTTGACACCACAAACTTCTGACTCAGAGGCGAGAGTGCTGCCCACTGAGCGCCGGCAAACACCTAAGTGTGTGCGTGTGCGTGCGCGTGTCTGTGTGTGTATGGGTGAGGATAATCTCAGGCTCAGACATAATGGTTGAATAGCCTGCCAACGAGCTCACATATGAGGCCATAAATCTGTGGAAAATGTCCTCATCATTAAAATAATGAGACTATGTGAGGGCACAAGGTGAGGGCTGGAGGCCTAGCACTGACTGTGAAACTGCAGCCCAGCGCAAGTCACTGTCTTCAGTAGAGGAGGAAATTGGGAAAGCAAAAAAAAAAGAGAAAACCACACACTTTGAAATGTCAGATCCCTGACTGCCTGGAACCCAGAGTTCTCAAGCACGGGAACACAGTAATAAGGGCAACTGAGGGACAAGCCTGCTAGTATCTCCCTTCAAAACATTCTTGATTTTGTCATAATGCAGTTGAAGTTCCTTTTAACAGCATCCCTGTCATTTCCCTCCACTTGCAATCTCTTGGAATACATCAATTAACAAGTTTGCATTTACATCATTCTGTATGAAGCACTTTAAGACATTTTGGCAGGATAATATGCGATACAAATTCGAGTGGTCAATCTATGGAACAGGCTCTCCGGGGAGACAGTGGAAACAGTTAGTAACGATTCATTCAAATATAAATTAGATAGATTTCCTTTCAGAACATAACATTTTGGGATACATTACATGTGTAATTTGAGACATGACATGCGGTAAGTGTAGCATTGCTTGGGAGGAACAGATAACTTTGGACTTATGGTTCCCAAAGCTCTCCACCACTAACCTCGTGTCTGGGTCTGTTGTGGACTAATTGATAGAGATTGATTGCTATGATTAGTGAACAACTCCATTATTGTTGTATTATGTGACTGCCAGGATGGTAGAAGGCGGACCAGATGGACCTTGGTCTTTTTTGGTCTAGTAACTCTTTTGCAGGTATCAGGATATAATTATTATGTAGTTTCCAATGATCGGCTAAGCGCAAATGCCTTTTTGGAAACTCTCTTAATCTGGCCTCTAGCAAACTGGCTTCTGGTTTCTGGTATTCCCCGATCAAAAAAGCCTGAGTACACGGAGAGTGGAGACAAAGGAAGCCTATTTGATAAATTTAATGAAGTTACTGGCCTAGAAATTTGGAGATGCGCATTTTTGGCTGCGTGGTGGGGCACAGGGTGCAATCCTTGCACCTGAAGGATGAGTCCCGAGGCACCCTTGGTAATTGGGCCTCAGGCCTCGTTTCCATGCAGACAGTGAGCTGCGCACAGCTGCCGACGAAGCGTAATTGAAGATTGGACCTCTGCGACTCTTTAAGGGACCGACTATTAGGCCGCACGTAGGCCTGGTTTTCCTGAGTGCGGCTGGCGCTATGTAACAGGATTGTTTAAAGAGCAAAGATGGCATGTGAAATTAGAATTGCTCAGGAAATAAAGAAAAAAATACTTTTTTTTTAAATGCATTGGGGCAAAAAAGAATAAACACAAGAGGGCACTGGTTACAGAAAGAGGAATCAAGATGCGTGAAGATGTGGACAAAACTGAGAAGTTAAATGAAGTTCCTCAGTTCGATATTTACAAGTGAAAATGTTTAGCTTAAAGGTAAAAGAAACAGGAGATGAGTTTAAAGGTCAGAGCAGGGTGAGGAATGAGTGTAAAGGTCAGAGCAGGGTAAGCAATGAGTGTAAAGGTCAGAGCAGGGTAAGCAATGAGTGTAAAGGTCAGAGCAGGGTAAGGAATTAGGATAACACAAACAGTCAAGGGACAAATACAAGGACTGTTTTTTTTTAAAAGTAAAAGGAATAACTATTAAAGATGAATTAAATTGCCTGTACCAAAATAAAACAGGGGAACTGGAGGCAATAATCCATAGTGAGGAACCAGCTGAACTAGGAATAACTGAAACATGGCTACATAAAGAACAGGACTGGCAACTAAATATTGCAGGTTACAACATCATCAGAAAGGATAGGGATGGAAGGAAGAAGTGGGAGGGGTTTGGGTGGAGTAGCTGTACTAATTAGAGATAACATAATGGCAATAGAAAGAAAGGACATAACTAACAGAAGGATAGAAAGAGAATCCATATGGATTGAAGTAAAAGATAAGGGATCAATCACGCCAACAGGGGTATACTACAGACCACCTAGTAGTGGAAAGGAGGTGGAGGAAGAAATATGTAAGCAAATACGTGAAATGAGTAAAGGAGATAGAATAAAAATCATGGGAGATTTTAACTATCCCCAAATAAACTGGCAAGAAGAGGTAGCCATGATGTGGAGATGCCAGTGATGGAGTGGGGTTGACAATTGTAAACAATTTTACAACACCAAGTTATAGTCCTTCGAGACACACAAAATCATCGAGCAGAAATTGATAGCCAAGTTCCGCACCCATGAGGACGGCCTCAACCGGGATCTTGGGTTCATGTCACGCTACACGTAACCCCACCAGCGAACAAAAGTTATCTGTTTTTAATATAACGGGTCATTTGCTGTCTTTCTCTTCCTTCCGGATGTTTCTATGTTTCTGCCTCTCTTTCTCTCTGTTTTTTTTTGGTTGTTTGTATATTCGGTGGTACTGTAGGTAACACCTCTCTGACTGAACACTTTGATTGCCTTGGCCACGGGCAATTGGAAAGATTATCTGTAATCACCAGGTATTGTTCTGTGATTTATAAATGCGAAAGGTTCGAGGATTTCTTGACATTCACCTGAGGAAGGAGGAAGCCTCCGAAAGCTTGTGATTTTCAAATAAAATTGTTGGACTATAACTTGGTGTTGTAAAATTGTTTACAAGAAGAGGTAGGTAAAGGGGTGCAGGAAATGGAGCATTTACAATGTGTGCAGGACTCCTTTCTTACCCAGTACGTAAAAAGCCCAACAAGAGAGGAATCACTGCTGGATCGAGTAATGGGAAATGAACCAGATCAGATAAGAGAAGTAAGCGTAGGGGAACATCTAGGCAATAGCGATCACAACATAATAAGGTTTAAGCTAAAGACTGAGAAGGACATAAGTAATAAGTTGGAAAAAAAGTTGACTTTCAGGGGATGAGAATGGAACTAGGGAAAATAAACTGGAAAAATTTACTGGATAAACAAAGAATTAGAACAGCAGTGGGAAGCATTTAAAATGGTGATTAATGGAGTCCAGGAGAAATAAATCCCAATAAAAAGCAAGAACAAACTAGCCAGGATCATGGATGAATAAAGAAATAACGGCAATGTTGAAACTGAAGAAAAAGGCATACACTAAATACATAGGCAACAAAGGAGAGGATGACAAGAGGGAATATGAAAAGGTCAGGAAAGAAGTAAAAAAACAATCAGGAAAACAAAGAGAAACTAGGAAATTAAATTATCAAGGAATATAAAAAGAAATAGTCACCTATTCGACAGACACATAAACAACAAAAGAAAAATCAGGATAGGGATAGGGCCATCAAGGGATACACCCGATAAACTCACAGATAATGACAATGAAATGGCAGAAATATTAAATAATTACTTTGCCTCAGTATTTACCAGGGAGACTAACATGGTAGGCATGACATTAGAAGAGATCAAAAAAGATATTAAAACATTTCAGATAGAAAGGGGGAGATAATTGATGAACTATTCACACTTAGAGAGGATAAAACCCCTGGTCCGGATGGATTGCATCCACGCATATTAAAAGAAGTTAGGGAGGAGAGAGCAGAGGCAGCATTACATATATATAAAAATTCATTAGAAAAGGGAATAATGCCAGAGGACTGGCGGACAGCTAATGGGAATCCTATATTTAAAAGGGGAGATAGAACCAGTTCAGGGAACTATAGACCAGTTAGCATAATGTCGGTGGTAGGAAAGATAATGGAATCCTCACTCAAAGATGTAATAGGAAAACATCTAGAAACAGAAATATAATAAAGAATAGTCAGCACGGATTTCAAAGAGGAAGGTCATGCTTGACCAACCTTATTGAATTCTTTGAAGAAGTAACAGAAAGGGTAGACAAGGGTAATGTAGTAGATTTTCAAAAGGCCTTCAATAAGGTACCGCATAGTAGACTCATGACTAAGGTTAGAGCATGTAGAGTCAGGGGACAGGTAGCAGAATGGATAGCAAGCTGGCTACAAAACAGAAAACAGAGGGTAGGGGTTAAAAGTAGTTAATCAGACTGGTAAAAGGTGGGAAGTGATGTTCCACAAGGATCAGTGCTGGGACATAAACGATTTGGACTTGGGAATCGGAAGTACAATTTCAAAATTTGCAGATGACACCAAATTGGGGGATATAGTTAATACTGAGGAGGACTGTGACAAAATACAGGAAGACATTAACAAATTCCAGAATGGGCATGTAATTGGCGAATCAATTTCAATCGAGTTAACTGTGAGGTCTAACATTTTGGTCGGAAGAATAACGGAGCCACACACTGCTTGGATAATGAGAGTCTAAATGGGATGGAGGAGCGGAGGGATCTGGGGGTACAGATACACAAATCACTAAAAGTAGCGAAGTAGTTTAATAAGGCCATAAAAAAGCAAACCAGGCTCTGGGGTTCATTTCTAGAGGGATAGAATTGAAAAGCAAAGCAGTTATGTTAAACTCATATAGAACCTTGGCGTGCTGTGAACAGTTCTGGTCTCCATATTATAAAAAGGGTACAGAAGCATTGGAAAAGGTGCAAAACATATTTACTAAGATGATACCAGAACTGAGAGGTTATACCTTTCAGGAAAGATTGAGCAGGCTGAGGCTCTTTTCTCTAGAAAAGAGAAGACAGAGGGGTGACCTGATAAAGGTCTTTGAGATTATGAAAGGGTTTGATAGTGTAGACGTAGAGAAGATGTTCACACTTATGGGGGAGACCAGAACTAGGGGCCAAAAATATAAGATAGTCATTAATAAATCCAATAGAGGATTCAGGAGAAACTTCTTTACCCAGAGAGTGGTTAGAATGTGGAACTCGCTACCGCAAGAAGTACTTGAGGCGACTAGCATAGATGCATTTAATGGGAAGTTAGATAAGTACATGAGGGAGAAAGGAATAGAAGAATATGTTGATAGGGATAGAATCATAGAATAGTTGTGTCACAGAAAGAGGCCATTCTACCCATCGAGCCTGCACCGGCTCTCTTCAAGAGCAATCCAGCTAGTCCCACTCCCCCACTCTTTCCCCGTAGCCCTGCAAATTTTTCTCCTTCAGGTACCTCTCTCATTCCTTTTTTGAAAGCCACAATTGACCCTGCTTCCACCACCCTTTCAGGCAGTGCATTCCAGATCCTAACCACTCGCTGCGTAAAATAGTTTTTCCTCATGTCGCCTTTGGTTCTTTTGCCAATCAGATTAAGTCTGTGTCCTTTGGTTCTCGACCCATCCGCCAATGGGAACAATTTCTCTCTATCTGCTCTGTCTAGACCCTTTATGATTTTGAACATCTCTATCAAACCTCCTCTCAACCTTCTCTGCTCTAAGGAGAAGAATCCCAGCTTTTCCAGTCTATCCACGTAACTGAGGTCTCTCGTCCCTGGAACCATTCTAGTAAATCTCTTCTGCACCCTCTCTAAAGCCTTCCCATCCTTCCTAAAGTGTGATGCCCAGAATTGTACACAACACTCCAATTGTGGCTGAACCAGTGTTTTATAAAGGTTTAACATAATATTCTCGCTTATGCCTCTATTTATGAAGCCCAGGATCCCGTATGCTTTCTTAACCGCTTTCTCAACCTATCCTGCCACCTTCAATGACCAGTGTACATATACTCTCTGTTCCTGTACCCCATTTAGCCTTGTGCCCTTTAGTTTATTCTGTCTCTCCTCATTCTTCCGACCAAAATGTATCATCTCACACTTCTCAGCGTTAAATTTCATCTGCCACATGTCCGCCCATTCCACCAGCCTGTTTATATCCTCTTGAAGTCTATCACTATCCTCCTCACTATTTACTACACTTGCAAGTTTTGTGTCATCTGCAAATTTTGAAATTGTGCCCTGTACACGCAAGTCCAAGTCATTAATATATATCAAGAAAAGCAGTGGTCCCAGCACTGACCCCTGGGGAACACCACTGTACACCTCCCTCCACTGCTACCCTCTGTTTCCTATTAATTAGCTAATTTTGTGTCCATGTTGCCATTGGCCCTGTTATTCCATGGGCTTCAATTTTATTGACAAGCCTATTATATGGCACTTTATCAAACGCCTTTCGGGTTAGATGAAGTAGGGAGGGAAGCATACGCCGGCGTAGACCTGTTGGGCCGAATGGCCTGTTTCTGTGCTGTATATTCTATGTAATTCTATGTGATTTAGCGACAGGTGCAGAATGGATGTTCCAAGAGAGAGAGATTGAGGAACGTAATCGAATTAACATCACACCTGAGCTGGTAACTAGGTACTTGAATGTGAAGCCAAATAAATAAAGGGCACGAGCCAGGTGGCAGGTGCCCAATCGCTCTCAGGGAACGAAAGGTTGAGTTAGCAACATCATTGGAGAGATATTTGAGATTCCACAGAAAGCAGAGTCGTGAAGCAAGACTAGAGAAGGGGGCAAATATGGTACCTTTATTTAAAAAGAGGGATCCGGGTGACTACAGTCTGACCGGGGATCCGGGTGACTACAGTCTGACCGGGGATCCGGGTGACGACAGTCTGACCGGGGATCCGGGTGGCTATAGCCTGACCGGGGATCCGGGCAACTACAATCTGACCGGGGATCGGGGTAACTACAGTCTGACCGGGGATCCGGGTGACGACAGTCTGACCGGGGATCCGGGTGACGACAGTCTGACCGGGGATCCGGGTAACTACAGTCTGACCGGGGATCCGGGTAACTACAGTCTGACCGGGGATCTGGGTAACTATAGTCTGACCGGGGATCTGGGTAACTACAGTCTGACCGGGGATCTGGTTAACTACAGTCTGACCGGGGATCCGGGTAACTACAGTCTGACCGGGGATCCGGGTAACTACAGTCTGACCGGGGATCCGGGTAACTACAGTCTGACCGGGGATCCGGGTAACTACAGTCTGACCGGGGATCCGGGTAACTACAGTCTGACCGGGGATCCGGGTAACTACAGTCTGACCGGGGATCCGGGTAACTACAGTCTGACCGGGGATCCGGGTAACTACAGTCTGACCGGGGATCCGGGTAACTACAGTCTGACCGGGGATCCGGGTAACTACAGTCTGACCGGGGATCCGGGTAACTACAGTCTGACCGGGGATCCGGGTAACTACAGTCTGACCGGGGATCCGGGTAACTACAGTCTGATTGGGGATCTGGGTAACTACAGTCTGACCGGGGATCTGGGTAACTACAGTCTGATTGGGGATCTGGGTAACTACAGTCTGACCGGGGATCTGGGTAACTATAGTCTGACCGGGGATCTGGGTAACTACAGTCTGATTGGGGATCTGGGTAACTACAGTCTGATTGGGGATCTGGGTAACTACAGTCTGACTGGGGATCCGGGTAACTACAGTCTGACCGGGGATCCGGGTAACTGCAGTCTGACCGGGGATCCGGGTAACTACAGTCTGACCGGGGATCTGGGTAACTATTGTCTGACCGGGGATCTGGGTAACTACAGTCTGACCGGGGATCTGGGTAACTATTGTCTGACCGGGGATCTGGGTAACTACAGTCTGACCGGGGATCTGGGTAACTATTGTCTGACCGGGGATCTGGGTAACTATAGTCTGACCGGGGATCTGGGTAACTATTGTCTGACCGGGGATCTGGGTAACTATTGTCTGACCGGGAATCCGGGTAACTATTGTCTGACCGGGGATCTGGGTAACTACAGTCTGACCGGGGATCCGGGTGACTACAGTCTGACCGGGGATCCGGGTAACTACAGTCTGACCGGGGATCTGGGTAACTATTGTCTGACTGTGATATGAAATTGGCTAATGGTCAGAAAGCAGAGAGTAGTGGCGAACGATTGTTTTTCAGACTGGAGGGAAGTTTACAGTGGTGTTCCCCAGGGGTCAGTATTAGGGCCAATGCTCTTTTTGATATATATTAATGACCTGGACTTGGGTATAGAGGGTATAATTTCAAAGTTTGTAGATGACATGAATCTCAGAAATGTAGTAAACAGTGAGGAGGATAGGAACAGACTTTAGAAGGTCATAGACAGACTTGCGAAATGGGCAGACACATGGCAGATGAAATTTAACACAGAGAGGTGTGAAGTGATTCATTTTAGTAGGAAGAATGAGGAGAGGTAATATAAACTAAATGGTACAATTTTAAAGGGGGTGCAGGAACAGAGAGACCTGGGGGTGCACATACACAAATCTTTGAAGGTAGCAGGACAAGTTGAGAAAGCTGTTAAAACGGCATATAGGATCCTGGGCTTTATAAATAGAGGCATAGAGTACAAAAGCAAGGAAATTACGCTAAACCTTTTTAAAACACTAGTTAAGCCCCAGCTGGAGTGTTGAGTTCAATTCTGGGCAGCACATTTTACGAAGGATGTCAAGGCTTTAGAGAGGGTGCTGAGGAGATTTACAAGAATGATACCAGGGATTTAAGACTTCAGTTATGTGGCGAGACTGGAGAAGCTGGGGTTGTTCTCCTTAGAACAGAGAAGGTTAAGGGGAGATTTGATAGAGGTGTTCAAAATCATTGAGGGTTTGATAGAGTAGATAAGGAGAAACTGTTTCCAGTGGCAGAAGGGTCAGTAACCAGAGGACACAGATTTAAGGTGATCGGCCAAAGAGCCAGAGGCAACATGTGGAAACATTTTTTTATGCAGCGAGTTGTTCTGATCTGGAATGCGCTGCCTGAAAGGGCGGTGGAAGCAGATTCAATAGTAACTTTCAAAAGGGAATTGGATAAATACATCAAAAGGAAAAATTTGCAGGGTTATGGGAAAAGAGAAGGGGAGTGGGAATAATTGGTTAGCTTTTTCAAAGAGCCAGCACAGGTATTATGGGCCAAATTGCGGTCTCGTGTGCTGTATATTTCTATGATTCTATGATATTATGATTCTATGACTGAGCAGGCGGGTAACTGTATTTTGACCAAGGATCCGGGTAACGATAATCTGATCGCGATCCGGGTAACTACAGTCTGACCGGGGATCTAGGTAACTATAGTCTGACCGAGGATCTGGATAACTATAGTCTGACCGGGGATCTAGGTAACTACAGTCTGACCGGGGATCCGGGTAACTATAGTCTGACTGGGGATCTGGGTAACTACAGTCTGACTGGGGATCTGGGTAACTACAGTCTGACCGAGGATCTAGGTAACTACAGTCTGACCGGGGATCCGGGTAACTATAGTGTGACTGGGGATCTGGGTAACTACAGTCTGACTGGGGATCTGGGTAACTACAGTCTCACCGAGGATCTAGGTAACTACAGTCTGACCGGGGATCTAGGTAACTACAGTCTGACCGGGGATCCGGGTAACTATAGTCTGACCGAGGATCTAGGTAACTACAGTCTGACCGGGGATCTAGGTAACTACAGTCTGACCGGGGATCCGGGTAACTATAGTCTGACGGGGGATCTAGGTAACTATAGTCTGACCGGGGATCCGGGTAACTACAGTCTGACCGGGGATCTAGGTAACTATAGTCTGACCGAGGATCTGGATAACTATAGTCTGACCGGGGATCTAGGTAACTACAGTCTGACCGGGGATCCGGGTAACTATAGTCTGACCGGGGATCCGGGTAACTACAGTCTCACCGAGGATCTAGGTAACTACAGTCTGACCGGGGATCTAGGTAACTACAGTCTGACCGGGGATCCGGGTAACTATAGTCTGACCGAGGATCTAGGTAACTACAGTCTGACCGGGGATCTAGGTAACTACAGTCTGACCGGGGATCCGGGTAACTATAGTCTGACTGGGGATCTGGGTAACTACAGTCTGACTGGGGATCTGGGTAACTACAGTCTGACCGAGGATCCGGGTAACTATAGTCTGACCGAGGATCTAGGTAACGACAGTCTGACCGGGGATCTAGGTAACTACAGTCTGACCGGGGATCCGGGTAACTATAGTCTGACTGGGGATCTGGGTAACTACAGTCTGACAGGGGATCTGGGTAACTACAGTCTGACCGAGGATCCGGGTAACTATAGTCCGACCGAGGATCCGGGTAACTACAGTCTGACCGAGGATCTAGGTAACTATAGTCTGACCGGGGATCTGAGTAACTACAGTCTGACCGGGGATCTGGGTAACTACAGTCTGACTGGGGATCTGGGTAACTACAGTCTGACCGAGGATCCGGGTAACTACAGCCTGCCCGGGGATCTGAGTAACTACAGTCTGACCGGGGATCTGGGTAACTACAGTCTGACCGGGGATCTGGGTAACTACAGTCTGACCGGGGATCTGGGTAACTACAGTCTGACCAGGGATCTGGGTAACTACAGTCTGACCGGGGATCTAGGTAACTACAGTCTGACCGGGGATCCGGGTAACTATAGTCTGACTGGGGATCTGGGTAACTACAGTCTGACTGGGGATCTGGGTAACTACAGTCTGACCGAGGATCCGGGTAACTATAGTCTGACCGAGGATCTAGGTAACTACAGTCTGACCGCTGATCTGGGTAACTACAGTCTGACCGAGGATCCGGGTAACTATAGTCTGACCGAGGATCCGGGTAACTACAGTCTGACCGAGGATCTAGGTAACTATAGTCTGACCGGGGATCTGAGTAACTACAGTCTGACCGGGGATCTGGGTAACTACAGTCTGACTGGGGATCTGGGTAACTACAGTCTGACCGAGGATCCGGGTAACTACAGCCTGCCCGGGGATCTGAGTAACTACAGTCTGACCGGGGATCTGGGTAACTACAGTCTGACCGGGGATCTGGGTAACTACAGTCTGACCGGGGATCTGGGTAACTACAGTCTGACCAGGGATCTGGGTAACTACAGTCTGACCGGGGATCTGGGTAACTACAGTCTGACCGGGGATCTGGGTAACTTCAGTCTGACCGAGGATCTAGGTAACTACAGTCTGACCGGGGATCTGAGTAACTACAGTCTGACCGGGGATCTGGGTAACTACAGTCTGACCGGGGATCTGAGTAACTACAGTCTGACCGGGGATCTGGGTAACTACATTCTGACCGGGGATCTGGGTAACTACAGTCTGACCGGGGATCTGAGTAACTACAGTCTGACCGGGGATCCGGGTAATATAGTCTGACCGGGGATCCGGGTAACTACAGTCTGACCGGGGATCCGGGTAACTACAGTCTGACCGGGGATCCGGGTAACTACAGTCTGACCGGGGATCCGGGTAACTATAGTCTGACCGGGGATCTGGGTATCTATCGTCTGACCGGGAATCTGAATAACTATAGTCTGACCGGGGATCTGGGTAACTACAGTCTGACCGGGGATCTGGGTAACTACAGTCTGACCGGGAATCCGGGTAACTACAGTCTGACCGGGGATCTGGGTAACTACAGTCTGACCGGGGATCTCGGTAACTACAGTCTGACCGGGGATCTGGGTAACTACAGTCTGACCGGGGATCTGGGTAACTACAGTCTGACCGGGGATCTGGGTAACTATCGTCTGTCCTCAGTTCCATGTAATAAAATTCTTGAATCAATTATCAACAACAATGTGTTGGAGGATTTCGAGCGATAAGCTCATTGGAAAGAGTCAGAAGGGATTTAGAAATGGGAAGAAATGTCAAAGCAATTTCATCGAATTATTTGATAAAGTAACAAAAGGTCTGGATAAGGGAAAGAATGTAATTGTGATGCACTTGGATTTAATTAAACCATTTGATGAGGTGCCTTGTAGAGAACGAGTACAGAATCAGCGGACATTGTGTTGGTGGGGGTAAAATAAAATTAATTGAAATCTGGAACTCTCGCCCCAAAAAAGCTGTTGAACCCCCAGAAAATCGGGGCGCGGTGTGACAGGGGCTGCCGACTCGCTGAGAGCCCGTCTCGCGCTCCTGCCATAGACCCGTTTCAACATGTATTTCTAAACATCACACCGTAACAGCTGAACCCTTGACATGAGGGGGGGTTATATTGGATAACCCCCGAAACCAGGTGCTGGGGGTCACGGTGCGCGATTCACCCGCGCCCGGTCGTTGAGATGCAGGCAGCGCGTAACATTCATGCTGCATGGTGATTTACCTGATCGCTGTGTGCAGCCGATGCTACTTCCACTGTTGAGTAGCTGCTTACCAGCAGGGGGCCCAGATATCGCAAGTGCCGAGCACCACTTCAAGGCAGCCTGCACCTCCTGAAGGGGAGGTGCATTGTGGCTGCAGGAAGTGGTGGAAGTGAATCTGTGCTGCAATAGAGTGCAGCACGGTGATGATGGGAACTCTGACATTTTTAATGAGCAACAACTGGGCTGCTCAACGTTTGCGGGACTCTGATATTTGCAAAATATAAGACACGCGTCTGAACGGAGATCAGACATTGCACAGGTAAAACTCAAAAGCAGATCCCATCCCTGTGTTTACAAACTGTTGAGTTATTTTAGAACATCGAATAAAGGCTGTGCACCACTGAATCCCACATCCTCCAATCGGCACGCCAGACCTCACCGATCTGCCGATTTGAGTTTGTACCAGGCCTGCGAGAGTGCGTGCACTAAGGTTCTCTGATGGTGCACTCGAGGTGGACAGAGGAGGGGCATCCTATATCTGCAGGAGGGGCAAGAGGCCCTCCAGAAATATGCTCTTGAGGCAGTGGGAGGCAGAAGGGGACAAGGTCAATGCCAGGAGCATAGCACCACGAACATGGATGCAGTGCAGGAGGAAGTTCAGTGATTTGACACGAGTGGTCAAGGTGAGTGAGGTCAACTGTCAAGTGGCATCTCCTACCAACAACCACGAGCCGCATCCACTCCTCCATGCACTACACCCCCCCATCGCCCACCTACCAACAAACTCTTTCAATCAGTGCTCAACTCTTCCAATCAGATGCTTCCTCTCACCCTCAAACATTGCCATTGTTGCAAACCGCACACCCACAACTCACAGGTCACACGCACACTGGCAGCTATTCAACCATGACAGGTGCATCACCCAAACGTCCCGCTTTCTTGCAGGAGAAGGTGGCGCATTACAGGAGGCAGCAAGTGGCAGTGGCTCCATGGAACATGAACTTGCTGTCCTCTATCAAGATGACAGCACTCCTGTCCCACTCCTGCCACTCTACCATTGCCCTTGCTGTTGCCTGTCAGCTAGCCAGCCCACTCCCAGTAGAGCCCACTCCCACAGAAACTTTATTATAGGAACATAGGAAGATAGGAACAGGACTAGGCTGTTTAGCCCCTCGAGTCTGTTCCGCCATTCAATGAGATCATGGTTGATCTGTGACCTAACTCCATATACCCGTCTTAGCCCCATATCCCTTAATACCTTTGGTTAACAAAAATCTAGCAATCTCAGATTTAAAATTAACAATTGAGCTAGCATCAACAGCCAGTTCCAGAAGAGAGTTCCAAACTTCTACCACCCTTTGCGTGTAGAAGTGTTTCCTAACTTCACTCTTGCAGGTCCTGGCTCTAATTTTTAGGCTACGTCCCCTAGTCCTAGTATTCAAGGCCTCCATAAACGGGTACAAATGCATCAGCAGTCAGAAGCAATAATCCAGCAACTAACCTGAAACTCCTGCATGATCCCTTTAAATACCGCAGGTGGCGGGGGGTCCTCCATGCTGTTTAAGACCTGTTCAGCTGTGCGAGGTTAAGCGCGTTGGCTGAAGTGGGGAGTTCCAATATCGCATCTGTCCCTTTAAATCAGCATTGCACATTGATCTACCACATATTCTACTTGCTTTACACGCTGCCGGCGTTCGTTATCTGCGCTTGCGCAATGCCTTTACCGATATGGCGTCCGGAGGTGTGCCGCGTACGTTCTGGACGCCAATTTGGGTCCCTAGGAGTCCGCGTTGTGCCTTCACGTCGGGCACTATGTGGCCCAATTCAGACCCTGTTGTCACCAAATTCGATATAATTCTTACACAAACGCTTTGATGCTTCTTAAAATGCATTAACCTGACACTTCCTGCTTACTTAACATTCCCCTCCAGCTTCCCATTGACCTAATCTAAACAATGTGTTAGCCCCCTAGCACACAGAATACATTCTCATAATACAATAACAACTTGCATTTATATAGCGCCTTTAACATAGTAAAACCTCCCAAGGCGTTTCACAGGAGTGTTAGCAGACGAAAATTTGACACCGAGCCACATAAGGAGATATTAGGACAGGTATCCAAAAGCTTGGTCAAAGAGGTAGGTTTTAAGTAGCGTCTTAAAGGAGGAGAGGCGGAGAGGTTTAGACATTTTTCTGTCCACCATATAGGGCCTCTTCTACTGGGAAGAACACCCCTATTAGGGCATCGCAGAATGCATGACTTAAGGCTGGGACCCGATTGTAGAACCATACAGCACAGAAGGAGACCATTCGGCCCATCTTTGAAAGAGCTATCCAATTAGTCCCTTTCCCCCCAGCTCTTTCCACATAACCCTGCAATGTTTTTCTTTTTTTAGTATTTATCCAATTCCCTTTTGGGAGTTACTATTGAATCTGCTTCCACCGCCCTTTCAGGCAGTGCATTCCAGATCACAACAACTCGCTGCGTAAAATAAATTTCTCTTCGTCTCCCCCTCTGGTTCTTTTAGCCAATTATCTAAAAGCTGTGTCCTCTGCTTTTCGTCCCGCTCATCGATTCTGGCCGAGTTTGCAGCCTCTCCAGGGGGCTCCCGCCACACTTACAGCAGGAATCCACTGTAGATTTTCAGGGCCTTGTTGTTTGATCAGATTTTGAGTGAGATGACATATAGGGGCTGATAATGCAAGGACAACTCACTGAAATATCACTGAAGCAACACAAGGCTGCAGGCAGCCTATGAAGCTCTGGCATTTTGTTGGCATCGAATGTTGTGGGGACTCGGTGACAACTTGCAGATGGAATGATAGAATGACACAGCACAGAAGGAGGCCATTTGGCCCATCGTGCCAGTGTCGGCTCTTTGAAAAAGCCATCCAATTAGTCCCACTCCCCTGCTCTTTCCCTGTCGCCCCTGCAACTCTTTGCCCCTTCAACTATTTATCCAATTCCCCTTTTGAAAGTTCCTATTGAATCTGCTTCCACCGCCCTTTCAGGCAGCGCGTTCCAGATCATAACAACTCGCTGCGTAAAAAAATGACTTTGGTCATTGAAGGACAACGAAATCACAGACAAATGAGAAAGAGAGGCCCTTTAAGAAGACGAAGGCTGCCCGGGATTAAAATTAAAGAGTTTTGAGTAGGCCTTCACTTCAGCACCTGTTGGGAATGGACACTCTGCATCGGGGGCACGACACAGAACCTCCCATTAAATTGTAGGGAGGTCACTTCATTTGCATAATTTCTGGGGCTTTATGAGACTCTTGGGTTGACAGCGTCCAACCAACACAGAGGGTAGGGGTCATGTGATAGCCCTCAGGCACCCGCCATTGGCCCCCATCACATCAAGTGCTTTGTATTTATTATCAGACAGGGAGGCAGAAGCTTCTTTTAGCTAGTTGAGGTGTTTGAGACGATTAAAAGAGCTGATAGGGGTTAGATAGAAACTATTTCCTCTGGTGGGGGTAGTTTATAAACAAGGAGGGGGGCATAACCTTAAAATTAGAGCTAGGCCGTTCTGGGGTGATGTCAGAAAGCATTTCTTCACACAAAGGGTAGTTGAAATCTGGAACTCTCTCCCCCAAAAAGCTGCTGAGGCTGGGGGGTGAATTGAAAACTTCAAAACTGAGATTGATAGATTTTTGTTAGGTAAAGGTATTAAGGGTTACAGAACCAAGGCACAGATCAGCCATGATCTAATTGAATGGCAGAACAGGCTCGAGGGGCTGAATGGCCTACTCCTGTTCCTATGTTCTATATTGGTGCCAGTAGGCTGTTTGCATTATTGGTTAAAAATAATGAGTCTTCCCAGCAGCTGGATTTAGCGACCCCAACAGCTTTATGTAGGAGGTGTCACTGGCTGTGTGAGACGTCGATTTTGAGAAGCATTGACACAGATATGAAAGCTTTAACAGCATCACGAGAGAGTTCTGTGATAAGGGAGTTAGATGTGGTTTCTTTACTGTGCACCTACTTCACAGCCCAGTCAGAATAAGAAGGCGCAGACTCCTGTTAGAGTACAGTTTCACAGTTACTTTCGGATAACTTCTCCATTATTCATGTGCGAGCCTAGACAGGTTATTCAATCATAGAATGTACAACACAGAAACAGGCCATTCAGCCCAACAGGTCTATGCCGGTGTTTATGCTCCACAAGAGCCTCCTTCCTCCTTACTTCATCTCACCCTATCAGCGTATCCTTCTAATCATGAGAGGACGGGGCGCCTCAGCCGAGCCAATCCTATTCTCCCAAGTGATCACACGCACACACAAGATCACGCGTGCTCACGCACACACATGCTCATACACACTTGCACACACGCTCGTGATCACACGGGCACACGCTGACGCGCACATACACTCGCGAACACGCTCACGCGCACATAGACTCACGCACACGCGCTCACGCGTGCATTAACTCGCACACACGCTCACACACTCGCACACACGCTGACGCGCGCGCACACTCGCACACACGCTGACGCGCGCGCACACTCGCACACGCTCCCGCGCGCGCACACTCGCGCACACGCTCCCGCGCGCGCACACTCGCGCACACGTTCCCGCGCACGCACACTCGCACACGCTCCCGCGCGCATACGCACGCACATATGCGCATACGCATCCATTCCTAGCTACAATCACTGAATATGTTGACTATTTTAGTGACATTAAGAATGTAAAACAGAAATAATTTACAATGCTCTTCAGTTTTACCAAACTCTTACAGCCGTTGAGCGTTTCGGACCCTAATTGCAATCTTCATGTATAAATGAGCAGAGCGTGCGTTGTATATACTAGTCTCAGTTGAACCAGGCGTTAAGCAGCATAACCAGTGGTCCTTAAACGGACTGAGGGAAGCCTTGCAGGAAAGGGTAAGCTTTGAGGGGTATTTTTAAAGTTTTTTTGAGCCTCTTCACCGCACACGACTAAAATGTCCAGTCACGATGCTCCAGCCATCATGGTGTGTGGGGCAGACTCGATGGGCCAGCTGGTCTTTTCCTGCCCCATTAATTCCATATGCGCCTATGTTGTGCAGTCTCCTGCAAATGAATCCCATGACTCAGGGCTTTGAACCTTTTCGGCTTATATTAATGGTTTATTTTGAAAAGGACAGAGTTATTGACCTGCTTTGCGAGAATGCGGATCGGCCTCTGTTGAGAAACCAGAAGGCGATCATCGAGTAACGCTGTCAGAGCTTTTAAAAATCTGCGAAGTGCGGGCAGACCTCGGCACATCAGCAGACGCTAAATGGCTCTCTCACATGGCTCGCAAGTCATTGGGTCAGCCGAGTGAGAATTTGACTTCTCGTGAAGTCATTTTGAAAATTGAAGACCTCTGCGCTGCCTCAATTTGAGAGCATTTGACTCCGAATTCTACTGTGACCTAGGTTTATATATTTTTAAAAAAATTTCTTTTTCCCATCATTGCTAAGAGAGAGGAGCTTTGTAACCATCAGGGTCACAGCCTGATGAACACTGGGTAGATTGGCCTGTATTTGTTATTTGTCAAAACCTTCTGTCAAAAATGACAAGAGGGTGCAACAGTTATGATCAGTGGAGGCTTCTGTACTTAATTGCCAGGAAACTAAATATCAACAATGTCAGCCCATCTCCCTCTTGGCATCTGTAGACGTGTCTCCCCTGCTAGGAATCACACACTTTAGATTGACTAGAAGAAGAGGAGTTTCACATCTCATCATTTTTTTTAAAAAAAGAATCATGATCTTAACACGGCCTTGCTTCATCGGAGGTTGTTCCCTGAGGTAGGAAACTGACCTAGATTTTCTGTCCTAACTTGAGGTGTTACAGAGCCGAGGGGAAGAGTGTTTCAAATTATCAGCTCACCAGGAGACCGGGGTGGGGGGGACTGATTTTGTCTTCAATTGTACAACAGTCCCATTCTGGTTTGTACTGCTTTGAGGCGTCAGCAGAGACTCAGTGGATGGCACTCTCATAAGAACATAAGAAATAGGAGCAGGAGTAGGCCAATCGGCCCCTCGAGCCTGCTCCGCCATTCAATAAGATCATGGCTGATCTGATCCTAACCTCAAATCTAAATTCATGTCCAATTTCCTGCCCGCTCCCCGTAACCCCTAATTCCCTTTACTTCTAGGAAACTGTCTATTTCTGTTTTAAATTTATGTAATGATGTAGCTTCCACAGCTTCCTGGGGCAGCAAATTCCACAGACCTACTACCCTCTGAGTGAAGAAGTTTCTCCTCATCTCAGTTTTGAAAGAGCAGCCCCTTATTCTAAGATTATGCCCCCTAGTTCTAGTTTCACCCATCCTTGGGAACATCCTTACCGCATCCACCCGATCAAGCCCCTTCACAATCTTATATGTTTCAATAAGATCGCCTCTCATTCTTCTGAACTCCAATGAGTAGAGTCCCAATCTACTCAACCTCTCCTCATATGTCCGCCCCCTCATCCCCGGGATTAACTGAGTGAACCTTCTTTGTACTGCCTCGAGAGCAAGTATGTCTTTTCTTGAGTATGGAGACCAAAACTGTATGCAGTATTCCAGGTGCGGTCTCACCAATACCTTATATTGCCTCTCACTCAGAAGGTCATGGATTTAAATCCCACTCCAGAGACTTCAGCATATAATCTAGGCTCTCACATCAGTGCAGTATTGAGAGACTGCTGCAATATCGGTGGTGCCGTCTTTCAGATGAGATGTTAAATCAAGGCCTACTCTCTCAGATGGACGAGAAAGATCCCATTGCACTCTTTCAAAGAAGAGCAGCAGAGTTCACCTCGGTGCCCTGACCCAATATTTATCCCTCAACCAGTATCACTAAAATAACAAATTATTTGGTCGTTATCACACTGCTGTTTGTGGGATCTTGCTGTGCGCAAATTGACTGCCGCGTTTCCTACATTACAACAGTGACCTCACTTCAAAAAATATTTTATTGGCTGTAATGCGCTTTATGTGAAAGGTACTATATATATGTACAAATCTTTCTTTAAGACCTGCCAGAGTCCCAAGTTCTCAATTTGCGTCAATAATCTTATTTGCATAATGATTCACAAGTCCAGGAGCAAACTCCGCTGGTTCCAGGGATGACACTGCAGCAGGGGAAGAAAATTGCATGGAAGTCAAATTTAAAGGGATGGGGACAGTTAAAGAGGAGTGCTACAAGTTGGGGGACAAAAATTTAAGAAGCTTCCAGAGGGCATTAAAAGGCATCGCAACCCATCATCAATCTTTACTAAGGTGAAAGGGGCAAGGGATTATGAAGTGTAAGGCCAGGATGAAAACATAAAGACAATAACGACAACTTGCATTTAAATAGCGCTTAACATAGTTAAGGAACCCAAGGCGCTTCACAGGAGCGTCAGCAGGCAAAAATTGACACTGAGCCACGTTAAGAGATATTAAGACAGGTCACCTTTAATCTCCCCTTTTCCTCCTCTCTTCTTGTCGCCAAACTTCTTCCCCTCCACACTCTCAGCACTGCTTTGGCTCCCTAGCTCCTGGTCATCCAGGGATGAAACTCTCCTGGGCGCTGGAACCCTGGTGATAGTTTTACGAGGTTTTATGAAATCAGAAACATCATGAGAATTTCCAGCCGGAGCTGTATTTCATTCCTGGAGCAGATGGCGATCCGAATAAGGAACATAGGGACAGAAGTAGGCCATTCAGCCCCTCGATCCTGTTCCGCCATTCAATTAGATCATGGCTGATCTGTATCTTAACTCCATCTCCCCGCCTTTTTCAGTAACCCTTAATACCCTTACCTAACAAAAATCTATCAATCTCAGTTTTGAAATTTTCAATTGACCCCCCAGCCTCAACAGCTTTTTGGGGGAGAGAGTTCCAGATTTCCACAAGCCTTTGTGTGATGAAGTGCTCCCTGACATCACCCTTAACACCACCCCTAGCTCTAATTTTAAGGTTAAGCCCCTTGTTCGAGACTCCCCCACCAGAGGAAATAGTTTCTCTCCATCTCACCCATCAACTCCTTCAGTAATCTTAAACACTTCAATTAGATCACCCCTTAGGGAATGCCACTGAAGGACGGAGCAGGGAGCAGGACTAAATTTCCATGTCCCAGGTAGTTAAAAAGTGTACACGAGTGCATATGGACTTGATCGTGGGAGTAGCCAGGTGATAATTTACTGCCATTGTAGACTGAAGAGACATCTTATGGAGGCATAAATAACAGTTACCAAATCGGGTTTGCTGGTCATTCCCTGGGCACATTACCAGATCTCAAGGCAAGGATAGACACTCTCGACTAACCCCATGACAGTGATCTACAATATGACAGTATCTAGGGTAAGAAGGTTTAAAAAGTTCCAAAAATGTTACCGACCCTCCACTCTGCGTCACTCCCCTAATAAGAACCTACTGCCTTCCACTCTTCAACCAATGTCTTATCCAATCCCAGGTTCTTCCCTGAAAATTCTTCGTGCTTCGAGATTAGGTAGCTAAATTTTGTGTAGAGCTTTGTCAAAGGCTTTTTGGAGGTCAAGGTACACCACTGCATGTGGTGGGGGAGGTCCACAGTTCATCTGGGATGTCATTTCCGAAAAAAAGAAAATCATCTCTAACTATTGTTATATTTAATATCCAGTTAACTGTATCTGCAGCTTCAGTGTGGTGAGAGAATTCCGCTGCGCCATGTAACAAGTGCATTGACTTTACAAATATATTTGCTCTTTTCTCAGGGCGACATCAAAAAACAAATTACTTTCAAATGGCCTAAATCACTTTTAACTGACTTAACAGTCGGACTTTCTGCTATTCTCAGACTGCATTATTCCTGACTAATTCAGTCCTCTCCGATATACCATTGCTTCAAACCCATGCTGTTTTTCCTATTTCGGCTTTGAACGTCTGACTGGATCGGTTTAATTTTGCAATTAACTCTGTTGCTGAATTGACGATCTGTTTTAATGTCTGAGTTACGGTTCAGGTCTCTCCCCTACTGCTTCTGTCTCAAGCTCGGGGCAAAGAACACGTTTCAAGCAAGCAGACAGCGCCTGCCATGGATCGAAACCCCCGCACCGTGAGTTGGCGGGTGGGTGGGGAGAGAGGGGTTGCGGTGTCCCGGGAGTTAACGATTGTCCCCTGGTTACGGTGTGGACCGCTGGAGATCACGAGGGATACCTGCCCTGTCCTCACTGACTCTTTCAAAAGGGGCTGATCATGCGATGGCATCAAGTTTTAGCTTGTGACCCTTAGCTTAGTTCAGCTGCCTAGGCCCTATACACCGGAATTCCCTCCGTAAACCTCTCTGCCTCTCCCTCCTCCTTTAAGACACTCCTTAAAACTTTTGACTAAGCTTTTGGTCACCTGTCCTAACATCTCATGTGGCCCAGTGTCAAATTTTGTCTGATTACGCTCCAGTGAAGAGCCTTGGGATGTTTTACTACGTCAATCGCTCTATATAAATGCAGTTTGTTGTTGACAGACTGAAACTCTTGTACGTCTGCTGGGCTGTGAGTCCTATGTGGAATGAAACTTGGGCAATCTCAATCCAGCTGGGCTACAGGACAAAACTGCCCTTGATTTGGATCTGATAGGCATTCTAACTAAGAGAAGCCATAAGAAAATGTCCCCATGGTGCAGTAGGAGGAGGCCGCATGATCTCCTGCTCCTCCTGGCCCCACAAAAAAATTAATTAAAACTTAACGTCTCTGCTCCTCTTCGGCTGGTCCGCCAGCTGAAACCAGAGTGCTAAAATGGCGATCGGGCACTCTTGCTGCCCTTGGGAGGCCCTTGGGAAGATAGCGTCGGCCACACCGTCAGAGCAAACAGGGCAGTACGTCGTACCCCTGCCATTTTCGGGGTGCTGTCGCCCCATTTCCGCCCAACAGGCAGTCCTAAAATCTCCCCCAATATCTCCCCTCAGCATCTTCCTATGACACCTCTCTATAAACCTGCAGCACAGCCACCTGCTGGCCAGATTGTGCAATTATGCAGTGTGACATGTTTACATAGGAAAAACCCATTATAACCGTGGAACTAGGAACACAAAATGTGCAGGCTCGTAGATGTTATTTCCACGATGCTGGGGTTTCAATTTTTAATAAAAGCAGCGCAAGGAGATTGTACACAGTTCAATACAGAAGGCGATTTTCTAAAATTGTAAGCGTTGTTTCGCTACTGAGAATCTATCGTACAGATGTCCTGTGTATGGATGAGCAGGCAACTAGGCCAGAAAATCTAAAATAAATCTAACGTGGTCAGCTCGGGGTTGAATAAGCATCTTTTCAAACAGTGGAATATGCACTTTCTTTGGGATGGAAACTTGCTCTATTCGCAGAAAATAAAACATAAAAAGAAACTAAGCTGAAGTCACCATCTAGGCCGGGCATTTCAAGCCCTGGGGGACGCATCTGTGACTGGTACAGTCCAGTGTGACGGCAGGCCTGAGCAGGGATTTAGCTCCAGTGGGACTGGTCAGTTTTCTCTCCAGTGAGAATCTATTCTACCTCTCTGAGTGCCTTGGAGCAAGTGAATGCACTTTAACTCAATTTGTCTGTGAATGAGGGTAAAGTTACAAGGGTGATCCGCAGTTCAAAAAGTCATACTCATTTATGCATTGTACTGCACGTTGAAGTAACCTTTCATCAGATTCCAGCCTGTAACTCGTTCCCAGACATTTGGGGGTAAATTTTAACCCCACAAATGGGTGGGTTGGGGGCAGGTGGGAAGGTAAAAATTGTAAAAAAAAAACAAAAACCCGACCCCAACCCGCCTCGAACCCGCCCATTTCCGGTTTTAATGGTGACGGGCCGAGGGGCGGGTGACCAACCCACTCTTAGGAGGTGGGTCAGTCAGTGAAAGCTTTTAAGGAGGCTTTAGCCTCCATTTTGATAGCGTTTTTTTTTAACTCCTGGGGGCCGGGATTCCCGGGCCGTCTGCTTCACGCCACGTAAGTGGAGGTGAGAAGGCCCGGATCAGCATGTGTGCTTTTATTGCACTGCTTGTGGGCCAGGAGGAGTCGGAGTGTTTCCTCCAGGCCCGACAAGCCCACCTGCCGCGATCCCACACACACCATCGATCGACGCCCCCCCCACAACGATCTCCGACCCCCCCCACCGACAATCTCCGACCCCCCGATGACTCCCTCCTATGACCGACCCCCCCCCCCAATGACCCTCGACCCTAACCCCGATGACCAACCCCCCCCACAATGACCAACCCCCCCTTCACCCATCAATCCGAGTGATAGCCAGCCTGTCAATCTGGCTGGCCTGTCAGGCGGGAAACCTACAAAAAAAAATGAAAGACTTCCTTACATCAAAATCGTAAGGATGTCCGGGAAACCCGTACTTCTGGGTTTCCCATCAGGAACTCCCCCCGACCTCTTCCCGGCTCTCGGTTAAAATTTACCCCTGATTTCTTCTTAATTCATTCTCAGGATGTGGGCTGGCAAGGCCAGAATTTGTTGCCCATCCCTCGTCGTCCTTGAAAAGATAGTGGTGGGCCGCCTTCTGGAGCCGCTGCAGTCCGTGTGGTGAAGGCGCTCCCACAATTCTGTTATTTAGGGAGTTCTAAGACTGTGACCCAGCGACAATGAAGGAACGGCCGATATATGTCAATCTATATACAAACCATCTGAACCCCTCAATTAGGTTCCAACCTGTCACTCAATCTCAGGTATCCATTATTATGTAAACCATAGAAATAAGTAAAGGTTACAACACGAAAGCAGGCCATTCGGCCCAACCAGTTTGTGTCGGCAGTCGGCATTTACACTTCACACAAGCAAATAGTTCTAATCATATTTCCCCATCCTGTTCCCATAGTTTTTTCCTTCATCCATGGATCCAATCCAATCTTGAATGTTGACACTTTTTCTGCCTCAACCATTAACCCTGGAAATGAATTCCACAGCCTCACAACTCTCCGTGTGAATAAATTTCTCCTGCCCTCTGTCCTAAATCTCTTACATTCAATCTTGTATCTTTGGCCATTCATTCTTGACAACTGGAAACATAGAAACATAGAAAATAGGAGCAAGAGGAGGCCATTCGGCCCTTCGGGCCTGCTCCGCCATTCAAAATGATCATGGATGATCGTCTAACTCAGTACCCTGTTCCCGCTTTTTTCCCATATCCCTTGATCCCTTTAGCATTAAGAAATATATCTATCTCCTTCTTGAATACATCGAATGACTTGGCCTCCACTGCCTTCTGTGGTAGAGAATTCCACAGGTTCACCACCCTCTGAGTGAAGAAATTTCTCCTCATCTCGGTTCTAAATGGCACACCCCGTATCCTGAGACTGTGACCCCTGGTTCTGGACTCCCCAGACATCGGGAACATCCTCCCTGCATCTAGTCCTGTTAGAATTTTAAATGTCTGCCTCTGTCTCACCTGTCCTATCCTTTCATAATTTTCAACACTTCTATCATATTACCCTATAATCTATGAAAAAGCTCCAATTTTTCATGTCAGTCTTTGTATTTCTTTACGCTAGGCAGCATCTCTAGTGAATCTGTGCTGTACCCTCTATAAAGCCTTAATATCCTTCCTATAGTCCGGAGCCCAATACTGCACACATTGCTCTAACGGAGGTGTTGTTAAGGTTTTATAGATATTTTGTGTCCGTCTTCACTGTAGAGGATACAAATAACATGCCAGAAATAATTGTGAATCAAGAGGTGAAAGGGAGGGAGGAACTTAAAACATTTACAATCACCAGGGAAAGGGTTCTGAAAAAAATTTTAGAACTAAAATCTGACAAGTCCCCAGGTCCTGACAGACTTCATCCTAGGGTCTTAAAAGAAGTGGCTGCAGAGATAGTAGATGCATTGGTATTAATTTTCCAAAATTCCCTAGATTTGGAAGGGTCTCATCATATTGGAAAATAGCGAATGTAACTCCTCTATTCAAGAAAGGAGGGAGACAGAAAGCAGGAAACTACAGGCCAGTTAGCTTAACATCTGCCATAGGGAAAATGCTAGAATCTATTAGTAAGGAGGTTATAGCAGGGCACTTAGAAAATCTCAATGCAATCAGGCAGAGTCAACACGGCTTTGTGAAAGGGAAATCGTTTTTGACTAATTTATTAGAGTTCTTTGAGGAAGTAACAAGCAACGTGGATAAAGGGGATCCTGTGGATGTGGTGTACTTGGATTTCCAGAGGCATTTGACAAAGTGCAACATCAAAGGCTACTACACAAAATAAGAACTCATGGTGTAGGGGGTAACATATTAGCATGGATAAAGGATTGGTTAGCTAACAGGAAACAGAGAGTAGGAATAAATGGGTCATTTTCAAGTTGGCAAGGTGCAACCAGTGGAGTGCCACAGGGATTGTGCTGGGGCCTCAACTATTTCCAATCTGTATCAATGTCTTGGATGAAGGGACCGAATGTATGGTTGCTAAATTTGCTGATGATACAAAGGTAGGTAGGAAAGTAAGTTTTGAAGAGGACATAAGGAGTCTGTAAAGGGATATAGTGAGTGGGCAAAAATTTGTCAGATGGAGTATAATGTGGGAAAATGTGAACTTGTCCACTTTGGCAGGAGGAATAGAAAAGCAGTATATTATTTAAATGGAGAGAGATTGCAGAACTCTGGGGATCTGGGTGTCCCAATACATGAATCACAAAAAGTTAGTATGTAGGTACAGCAAGTGATTAGGAAGGCAAATTGAATGTTGTCATTTATTGCAAGGGGAATGGAATATAAAAGTAGAGATGTTTTGCTACAGTTGTACAGGGCATTGGTGAGACCACATCTAGAATACTGTGTGCAGTTTTGGTCTCCTTATTTAAGAAAGGACATAATTGCTTTCGAGACGGTTCAGAGAAGGTTCACTCGACTGATTCCTGGGACGAGGGGGTTATCTTATGAGGAAAGGTTGGACAAGTTGGGCCTGTATACACTGGAGTTTAGAAGAATGAGAGGTGATCTTATTGAAACATATAAGATCCTGAGGGGACTAGAAGGGGTAGATGCTGAGAGGATGTTTCCCCTTGTGGGAGAGACTAGAACTAGGGGCCACAGTTTAAAAATAAGGGGTCTCCCATTTAAGACAGAGATGAGGAGAATTTTTTTCTCTCAGAGGGTCGTGAGTCTGTGGAACTCCCTTCCCCAGAGAGCGGTGGAGGCAGGGTCATTGAATATTTTTAAGGCTGAGTTAGATAGATTCCTGATTAACAAGAGAGTCAAAGGTTATAGTAGGTAGACGGGAAAGTCGGGTTGAAGTCACAATCAGATCAGCCATGATCTTATCAAACGGCAGAGCAGGCTCGAGGGGCCGAGTGGCCTACTCCTGCTCGTAATTCGCATATTCGTATGTTTATATAGGCTCAACATTTCCTCATGGCTTTTACATTCTATACCTCTTGTGATGGAACAAAGAATTTAATTGGCTTCTTCTTAACATCCTTATCAACCTGAAGTGCTGCCTTTAATGACCTTTGAACCTGTACCCCCAAACCCCTCTGCTCTTCCCCAGCACTGAGTCTGCTTCCATTCAGGGTTTTTTTAACTAAAACGTATCACCTCACACTTACTGACATTGAATTACTTCCACTACGATTTACCTCACTTCCACTAAGCTTTCTTTATTTTCCTTACGCGACCGGGAATCCTCCCGAACCAGAATTCCGTTCCATGTGTTTATTTAAAATTGCGGTCGGTCAGGATCAGTGGGCGGAAAAAGCGTGGGTAAGCCCCACCCCATTTTAACTGCCCCTCCGCCTGGTTTCTGCCAGGTGGGGTGGGGAGAGTTTGGGGGAGGGTGGTGCAGGGTGGGAGTTAAGATCCCGGCCTGAGGATCAGCCTTGTGGCTGTTCTCTGCCTCACCTCCGAGTCGTGAATGTCTCCCTTGTGCCTCGGTGATCAGACTGGTCACAGTGCCCGAGTTGACCAGAGTTAAAGTATCTTTCAGCATTACTCCCTCTGAATTGTGGCTGACTGTTTAGTGCAGCGTTTATTGATTGCTGCTGCACTATGACAGGCCGTGACGAGCACTGAGTCTCCTAAAACCCTTACATTGATTTCAATTTCATGCTGACTAGGCTATTTTCACACCATTCAAGAGGTCGTACGCTGCACTTTCTGTCACACTATTTCTGTCGTGCTATTTCTATCACACTCCGTCTGTCATTCTGTAAGTGCTGTAGTAACTCAGGCCGCATAGTCCTTGTCCCATCATCCCCTTACAGATACCACAACCTCCCGTCCCACTTTAATATTGCCAGGTCCTGCCCCCCCCAATATTGCTAAACAGCTCCCTCAAATGCTCCAGGAACCTTCTTCCCATTTCTTGCGGACCCTGAGTATTCCTGCATTTGGGATCACACCTCCACCCTATCCGAGCTCCTTCACTCACAATGACACACCTTTACCTGTGTTCCAAGGATTTTCCTTCACTGATCCTGGGGACCCCCTCCCCTCCACCCTCTCACCATTGGCAGACTCCAGGACACTGCTCATCCACCCAAGAACGCTGTACCACAGGAACGCCCTCCCCACTGCTCATAATCGTACACATCCTCCCCTTTCCAATACTCGCAGATCCCAAGATCTTCCCAATGCCCAGGAACCCTCTTGGGCTCCAGCAACTCCCTCTCATTTCTCCCGTATCCCATGACCTCTCCCACTGATGAGACAGTCAGTGACTGTCCAGCCCCCCACCCCCCCGTCCCATTTCTCCCCAGTTCTAGGACTCTACGCACAGGACTCCCAGTGCCCAAAATCCCCTGTGTTCGATCACCGGAGTTCGAACGCCAGAGATAAATCAACCCGTTGGTTTTATCAATATTGACAGAAAATACAAGCAAGTTACACGACTATATTTATTAGTAGGATATCCATCGGGCTCTGGGTCGTACTAACCATGCCAATGAATTCTCAGCACGGAATTATTGGAAGTGAGCCGATTTATACACTTAGATGGACAATGTCAGATGACTTGCTCTGAACCTATCAATTCTAAGATTATTGTCATGTGACCTTTTTGTGTCAAATGCTACTACACCACACCAGTAGATGGCAATGTCACACCAAACACATTCCATTCTCACTGGAATGTGGGTTTTGTTTATGTGAAAGATAACACGATTTTGCATGGTTATAAACCTCACACCTTAACAGCTGAATCCTTGACATGTTATCGCCAAACTAGCGATAACTCTTGCACAAATCCTTTGATGATTCTTAAAATGCATTAGCCGGACACTTTCTGGTTACTTAGCATTCTCCCACAGAATCCTAACAATCTAATCTAAACTATGTGTTAGCCTCAATCATACAGAAAACATTCTCATAATACAACAATAACATCAACAAAAACTTGCATTGATATAGAGCCTTTAACATTGTAAAATGTCCCAAGGCTCTTCACAGGAACGTTATCAAACTAAATTTGTCATTGAGCCACATTAGGAGATATTTGGACAGGTGATCAAAAGTTTGGTCAAAGAGGTAGGTTTAAAGGAGCATCTTAAAGGAGGAGAGAGAGGTGGAGAGGTTTAGGGAGGGAATTCCAGAGCTTAGGGCCTAGGCAGCCGAAGGCACGGCCGCCAATGGTGGGGTGATGAAAATCGGGGATGCGCAAGAGGCCAGAATTGGAGGAGCGCAGAGATCTCGGAGGGTTGTAGAGCTGGAGGAGGTTACAGAGATAGGGAGGGGCAAGGCCATGGAGGGATTTGAAAACCAGGATGAGAATTTTAAAATCGAGACTTTGCTGGACCGCTGGGCCAATGTAGGTGAACGAGCACAGGGGTGATGGCTGAATGGGACTTGGTGTGAGTTGGGTTACGGGCAGCAGAGTTTTGGATGAGCTCAATTTTACAGAGGGTGCAAGGTAGGAGGCCAGCTAGGAGCAAAGATATTAATACTGACTTGTGTATTGATAAGCTATTTTTCCTATTATATTATATACTTTGCTACACCCTGTAGTCCAAAACTCTTCGACACCCTCAGTTTTCAGCAAGTGTATCTAAGCTCCAACACCCTCCACCAACTCTAAGAAGCCCCAAGAAGTATCCAGGATTTGTCAGGCATTAAGAGTAACCAAAAGGGATTACTTGCCCATGAAAAACGTTTGAATCAATTTCATAGAGGAACATAGGAACAGGAGTAGGCCATTCAGCCCCTCTTGCCTGCTCCACCATTTGATAAGATCATGGCTGATCTGTGATCTAACTCCATATACCTGCCTTTGGCCCATATCCCTTAATACCTTTGGTTGCCAAAAAGCTATCTATCTCAGATTTAAATTTAGCAATTGAGCTAGTATCAATCGCCGTTTGCGGAAGAGAGTTCCAAACTTCTACCACCCTTTGTGTGTAGAAATATTTTCTAATCTCGCTCCTGAAAGGTCTGGCTCTAATTTTTAGACTGTGCCCCCTACTCCTAAAATCCCCAAGCAGCGGAAATAGTTTCTCTCTATCCACCCTATCTGTTCCCCTTAATATCTTATAAACTTCGATCAGATCACCCCTTAACCTTCGAAACTCTAGAGAATACAACCCCAATTGTGTATGTTTTGTCCATTTGTTTTCATTAGCCTTTTAAAATGTTTGTTCGTAGGATTAATAAATAAATGTGCCAATTATATAACATAGACCCTTCCTCTCCCATAATGAATTATTATAATGTATTTTTAAACATTTTAAATGGAGGGCATTCTTCTGTGATCAGAAACACTCGGAGTTCAGACATGCCTTTTATGCAGCTCTGAAAATTATCTCATTGCAATAGAAGATTAACGTACAGAAATTAACACTTACAGATCAATTTTGTATTGTACAAAATTCAACAACTAATTGTGTTTGTACTGTCCAGGTTGAAAAACACAGAATTTTAGAAAAATAAAAAATATATTTAGGAGTATTAGACAGAAAAATGTCACTTGGTGCCTATGCATTTATTGGGACACACATTAATCTGTCAAATCAGAATCTGGGCTTGCGGAAAATTAACCTGGACGTATTTTACTTTTTGGTTTATAGAATTCTTTGTTTTGCATCATACTGGACTGATTATTGCTGCCCATCGATCCATCATAATGCATGATCTTATTTATAACTGGTGTAGTTAAGGTGTTAGAAACAAGAGCAAAATATTGTGCTTGTTGGAAATCTGAAATTAAAACAGAAAATGTTGGAAAGACTCAGCAGATCCGGCAGCATCGGTGTAGAGAGAAACACAGTTAAAGTTTCAGGTCAATGACCTTTCATCAGATCTAGTAAGGTGTTGTTCATTTTAAGATGACAAAGTAGGAAGCTGTGATCACACACACAGGTCCACAACAGAGACTTTGACTTTGGGTGATAATGTAAAATGGGCAATATCGGATCAGCCGCTATTATACATCTCTGTCGATTTTCATTTCTGTTGAAGTCAACGGGAATGAAAATGGGGAGAGATGTATAATGGGCAGCTGAGACAATGTCGCCTGTTTTACACCGTCACCCAAAGTCAAAATTATCCCGCTTATCTCATGCCTGGAAAGTGGGATATTGGTTTGGAAAGTTATTGTTTCTTCAGCAGGTCTGTCATGAAAAGCAGCTGATGAACTTTGCAACTTTAGCGAAACCTTTCATGAAGAACATAAGAACGTAAGAAATAGGAGCAGGAGTAGGCCATACGGCCCCTTGAGCCTGCTCCGCCATTCAATCAGATCATGGCTGATCTTTGACCTCAACTCCACTTTCCCACCCGATCCCCATTGTTGGGGACCTGGAGAAATAGACAAATTAAAAGCCAGTCCAACCAATTTTTCAAACTGGAAAGATTTCTTTGTAAATGTGGCTAGTGCCCAAGCTGTGCAACACATCTGGAACTTGATGATAAGTGCCCTGCTTACTTATACACTACACCTTCACAAAAAAGTCCAATGGTTTACAATATTACATGAGAACATATGAAATAGGAGCAGGAGCAGACCACACGGCTCTCGAGCCTGCTCCGCCATTCAATAAGATCATGGCTGATCTTTGACCTCAATTGAACTTTCCCGCCCGATCCCCATATCCCTTGATTCCCCTAGAGTCCAAAAATCTATCGATCTCAGCTTTGGAATATACTCAACGACTCAGCATCCACAGCCCTCTGGGGTAGAGAATTCCAAAGATTCACAACCCTCTGAGTGAAGAAATTCCTCCTCATCTCAGTCTTAAATGGCCGACCCCTTATCCTGCGACTATGCCCCCTAGTTCTAGACTCTCCAGCCAGGGGAGACAATCTCTCAGCATCTACCCTGTCAAGCTCCCTCAGAATCTTATATGTTTCAATGAGATCACCTCTCATTCTTCTAAACTCCAGAGATTATAGGCCCATTATATTCAATCTCTCCTCATAGGACAACCCTCTCATCCCAGGAATCAATCTAGTGAATCATTATGCATATCGTAAAAGAAATAGCAAGGTTGAGTTCCTAGTCTAGCTCAGATTTATATTTAAAATGCGAGAGAAAGGGAGAGGGCGCATTTTTCCTTTGGTAATGTGCAATTCTCAAAAGAAAAAGTTGAACTTTGCAGCCAACTAATGATCACATCTGTATTTTGTTGACAGTTGAAAATGTATAGGTTATAATTGCTAACAGCTATGTGATAATGAGAGAGGGGTGAGAGGGAGAGGAGGTGAGAGAGATCCAGAGAGAGAGAGAGAGAGAGAATCTTCTTGCTGGTGTTAGTTTAATTTTCAAAAAGAAGGTTGAATTTTGAATGCAACTAATTATCTCACCTAATTGCTTATACCTGTGTGACAGAGATTCTAATTACTAACACCTATGACACAGAGCCAGAGCGGCACAATTAGCGAGAAAGACAGATGGTGTCTTTGCGCATACTAATTTGATTTCTTTTTTGTAAGGTAAAATCTGAAAACAAACAAAGGAAAACTAATAAGATGAGAGGGCAGGAGGGGAGGTTGAAGCATGTTGAGGGGGGGTGGGGCTGGGGGTGCTCTGGGCTGTCTCCAATCACCCTAGGAGGAGGTGAGTGGGAGTGCATAGAGGGTTAAGTGTGAGGTGAGTGACATTGAAACAAAAGGGAGGGGAGGATGCAGAGGTTGACCAGATAGTTCAAGGGGAAAGAGGTAAGGGATAGTGATGGGGGGGGGGGTGGGGGGGGGGGGTGAGGAGTTGGTTGGAAGGGAGATGGGCAGGGTGAAGGTGAAGTGGTATGGGAGTGAGGGGGTGGGGAGAAGCACAACCGATTGGGGCAGGGGGTGGGAAAGGACCTGCTGAGGACCACATTGTCCCCTCACCCCCCGCCCTCAATGAAGCCTGTCCCTGTTGGTGACTTAATTGGTAAGAATTTGCTAGGGTAGATAGAGAGAAACTCTTTCCTCTGGTGGGGGGGAATCCAGAACAAGGGGGCATAACCTTAAAATTAGAGCCAGGCCGTTCAAAGGCAATGACAGGAAGGGGAATGGAAATCCGGAACTCTCTCCCCTGAAAAGCTGTTGAAAGTTTCAAAACTGAGATTGATAGATTTTTGTTCGGCAAGTGTATTAAGGGTTACGGAACCAAGGTGGGTAGATGGAGTTAAGATACAGATCATCCATGATCTAATTCAATGGCAGAACAGGCTAGAGGGGCTGAATGGCCTACTCCTGTTCCTATGTTCCTATTATTTCCCCACCACATCATGTCATATCATCTCAAAGTATGGTGCGTGTGTATTGAATGCAGCAATTTTTACATCTTGCCATTTTCAGGCCGGAACAAAAATTTCATCTAATGCACCACCTGAAAGAGGCCACACCTAACGGCTGTGCCTGTGTAATGGGAACACCATTTGCCCGCGGCTCAGGTCCTACAGACGGGCAATTAAACGACCGCCTTCCGAAAGCTGGCCTGTGATCACAGTCTGCCGCGAGCTGCCTTACCTTTCACAGCTGCCCGTACTGTGCTGAGCACTGATCTGTCCTACATACAGTGCTGGGACGCAGCAGGGAATTTCCATTCTGATAAGTGCAGCGTATGATACCGGCTATCACTGTAAAGGGATGGGGGTGGAGAAGGTTTGGGGGGGGGGGGTGGATGGGGCGGCGGAGGGAAACAGAAGGAAAGTTCAACTCCCCCAGGCCTTGCCCAAGGACACTCTGCAGCCTCTACGTGAGGCGTGGATTCTGTCATCTGCTTTACTTTTTGCACATTCTTTTTTTTCTTAAGTGCAAAGCTCTCTGTGATCCATGAATTGGATTTGTGTCTCATTAGCACCACTTCCCCCACTCCCTAAATCATTATGTTATGTAAAATAAGTTTCCTGATATCTCCCAGTTTTTGGAGTGACTATCTCCAAATTGATCGACAGAGAAGATATTCATCGTCTCTCTGTGTACGCTGGTGAGGGAGTCAGTGGAAGTCGCTCGGCTTCTTTCAGAACAGACATGCAGGGATAGCATCGACCAGTGCTTTCTCCTCGTAGCATATAGATCTGATAAAAGCTGAGAGGATCGATTTGATTGCACGCAAGGAAGGAAGGTGTGAGAGCCAACAATTTCCCCAGGATGTGTCTTGGCCAGAAGTATGATATTGTGGGATAAGTATATCAACACAGATGAAGGGCAGTGTCAGGTGGCACTGAAAATAAGAGATACTTGATATCGGTACAGTAGCCTAGCGGTTATGTTACTGCACTGGTAATCCAGAAGCTGTCGAATTTTCATAAAAATCCAACTGGTTCACTAATGTCCTTTAAAAGGGAAGGAAACCTGCCGTCCTTACCCGCCCTGGCCTGTATATGACTCCAGTCCCATACCAACTCTTAACTGCTCTCTGAAATGGTCGAGCAAGCCACTCAGTTGTATCAAACAGAAGGAGGTCCATCAGCTTAGGGGAAACTAGGGATGGGGCAATAAATGCTGACCTTGCCAGCGATGCACACATATGTCATGTCTGGCTATGTTGCACGCAGCTTTCAATTAAAATCAGCTTCCTCCTTCCTCTCCTGAAGGTGTTTGCTGCCATCATGCACCTCGCTCAAGTGGCTATGCATGCCTGACGTCAAGGCAGGCTTACATGACGATGGGGTTGAGCGTGTTTCAGTCCTCACCCGACACCTGCACACATTTTTCAGCAGATGTCGTCGGCCAGTGATCAGGAGCGGGGAACCCCTGTACCATTGTTTATCTTCTCTCTCCCTTTCCTGACCCATGGACGCTGAGGCCACATGTAGCTCGCTAACCCAGCTGAGATTGGCTCACTCAGGGCGAAATAGGAATCGAACCGAAGACCTTCCCAGGGTCAGTACTCACAGAGCCATCGGAGCGAGCCCAGAGAGTGGTTAGAATGTGGAATTTGCTACCGCGTGGAATAGTTGAGTCAAAAAATTATAGATGCATTTAAGGGGAAGCCACATAAGTACATGAGGGAGAAAGGAATTGAAGGTTATGCTGATCGAGTTAGATGACGTAGGGTGGGAGGAGGCTCGTGTGGAGCATAAACTCTGGCATAGACCATTTGGGCCGAATGGCCTGTTTCTGTGCTGTACATTCTATGTAAACTCATGTTTTACAGGATAACTATCAGCCTCATAAGGAATGGGAAATTAAGGAGAAACATTTTAGGGCCCAAATTAATGCTGATATCGCATTATCCTCATTTCCGCAATGACCGTGGCCTTACTGGATATCCCATGGAGTTGCTCGTGAGTAGTTTGTAATCTGGAGCACAGTTAGCTGTTTTTAATCTGGCCTGTACCTTTTAGATCATTACCCAAGCACTTCCTATGGGGAAATGATCTAAATAGGTCAATCATAGGAACATAGGGAACATCGGAACAGGTGTAGGCCATTCAGCCCCTCGTGCCTGCTCTGCCATTTGATAAGATCATGGCTGATCTGTGATCTAACTCCATATACCTGCCTTTGGCCCATATCCCTTAATACCTTTGGTTGCCAAAAAGCTATCTATCTCACATTTAAATTTAGCAATTGAGCTTGTATCAATTGCCGTTTGCGGAAGAGAGTTCCAAACTTCTACCACCCTTTGTGTGTAGAAATGTTTTCTAATCTCGCTCCTGAAAGGTCTGGCTCTAATTTTTAGACTGTGCCCCCTACTCCTAAAATCCCCAACCAGTGGAAATAGTTTCTCTCTATCCACCCTATCTGTTCCCCTTAATATCTTATAAACTTCGATCAGATCACCCCATAACCTTCGAAACAGGCTAACTGTAGCTACTTGGTACCGTGTGAGGTCAATTAGAGGAGATTGCAATTGCTTGTAAATTTCTGGATCAAGATCAGAAGAAGCCAGCACAAAATGGCTACTGTTTTCTTTTCTTATATATGTTATTTCACAAGTGGAGCAAGTATGACACTCTGAAGTGTGAAGCCTGGCGTCTGCTGTGCTCACACATACTAGTTATTCTCCCATGGCATTGCTCATGAGCAGTCTGTCTGGAATATGTGCACAATGAGAACCAGTTTCGACCCCAATGAATTACCGTTGAAGTGTTTTCACTGCAGTAAAGTAGGGAAATGCATCAGCCAATTTGCTCAAAGCAAGGTCCCACAAACAACGATGAGGTAATGGCCGGTTAATCTTTTTTATTTTGTGTTGATTGAGTGATAAATGTTGGCGAGGTCAATGGGAGAACTCCCTTTCGAAATGATACTATGGGACCTTCTATATCAGAAGGGGCCTCAGTTTAATGTCTTATCCAAAATGTCTCATATCTGACAGTGCAGTGTTCCCTCAGTGAAGTATCAGCCTGGATTATGTCCTGCAGTGTGACTCAGGAGCAAAAGTACTACCAGCTGAGCCAAGCTGGCTCATATATGTCTGTGAAGTTCCCTCAAGGAGTTGGCCAAGTTTATCAATTTGTTTATTTTCAGTGTGGAGGTATCATAAGTACACTGTGTCTTACAGTTCCATCAATAAAAACGGAAGATAATCCTTCTGAAATATGCAGAGTATAATTGGTAAGCTGTGTGGGATAACGTATAAACAGATTATGCAAATTAGGCATCTCAGTGTTCGCTAATTAGACATGAATATTTCCGCCATTACAAAACAAAAGTAAATCCAATCTTTATGAAACTAAGAACAGTGTAATCATTATGCTGTTGAGGGTAAAATATTAATAACATTCACTAATGACAGGGAATTACCACATGTGGATTAAGTTAATTGAAACTTAATTTAATTGCAATGTGTTCCTCTTCTCAAAGCTCTACATTGTACCTTTAGAGAGAGCTAGAGATGTCTTAGAAATTAGTGTTGGTGATATCAGCAGACAAACCCATTTCTAGGAATTCCTCTCTCTGCTATTTAATGGGATCAGTAACTCACTTATTTTGATGGACATGATAAGTGTTGATCTTTAATGTTGCTGACTGTAATTTCTAGGCCCAAGATAGTGGATGTAAGCCATTGATCCAATTATATGAAAGAAAGAACGTCATAACACCTTGTCACATCACACTAAAGTCTTTTCCATAGAATTAATTACTTTTAAAAGCAGTCACTGTTGTTATGTGGATGAACGTAGCAGCCATTTTGCGCACGCAGCAGCCATTCTGTGCACGGCAATGAGATGACTGACCTGCTAATTTATTTTTTGGTTGAGGGAAGAATGGTGGTTGGGGATACAAAGAGAATGCCCTGCTCATTCTCTAATAGTGCTGTGGGATCTTTAACCTTCACCTGACATCTCATGTGAAAGATGGCATCTTTGATATTGCAGCACTCATCAGTACTGCATTGAAGAGTCAGTTTCAATTGAGTGCTCTAGTCCCGGAGTTGGATGTGAACCCACCACATTCTAAATCAGAGGCAAGGATGCTACCAACTAAGCAAAGCTGACACTCTGTAAATGTAGGGAATCGTTGTTGTAATAGATTATTATGAAAACCAAAATTTTCAGTCTGCTTTGATGTTTAGTTTAGTGCCCAGCATAGCAGCCTAGATTAGTGTAGGCCTCACTGCCCAACTTGCCTAAAATTCAGTTCAAATGCATGTGTCATAGGCCTGGTGGTGCCCTGTTGCTATGGTTGTAGAAAGAAGAGCAGCTCACTGATCAAAGCCCAGCGGGCTGAGATTTTGAGCACGCTCGTTGACCGAAAGGTGAAAATGTTGTCTTATTGGCACCAGTTTCCAGGACCAGGAGAGATGTTGAGGTGTTGTACTGTATTAATTACCCAGCCACAATGACACCAGCCTGTGTTTGAACTGTTGAATATTGACTGGATACCAGCCTGTGTTTGAACTGTTGAATATTGACTGGATATCAGCCTGTGTTTATACTGTTGAATATTGACTGGATATCAGCCTGTGTTTATACTGTTGAATATTGACTGGATACCAGCCTGTGTTTTATACTGTTGAATATTGACTGGATACCAGCCTGTATTTATACTGTTGAATATTGACTGGATATCAGCCTGTGTTTGAACTGTTGAATATTGACTGGATATAAGCCTGTGTTTATACTGTTGAATATTGACTGGATACCAGCCTGTGTTTATACTGTTGAATATTGACTGGATATCAGCCTGTGTTTGAACTGTTGAATATTGACTGGATATAAGCCTGTGTTTATACTGTTTAATATTGACTGGATATAAGCCTGTGTTTATACTGTTGAATACTGACTGGATATAAGCCTGTGTTTATACTGTTGAATACTGACTGGATATAAGCCTGTGTTTATACTGTTGAATACTGACTGGATATAAGCCTGTGTTTATACTGTTGAATATTGACTGGATACCAGCCTGTGTTTGAACTGTTAAATATTGGGTTGATATATAGAATCATGGAATCATAGAATGGTTACAGCCCGGAAGGAGGCCATTCGCCCTGTGAGCCCATGCTGGCTCTTTGTAAGAGCAATCCAGTTAGTGCCATTCCCCCGCTCTTTCCCCGTAGCCCTGCAAATTTTTTCCCTTCAAGTATTTATCCAATTCCTTTTTGAAAGCCACGATTGAATCTGCTTCCACCAACCCCTCAGGCAGGGCATTCCAGATCATAACCACTCGCTGCATAAAAAAACTTTTCCTCATGTCGCCTTTGGTTCTTTTGCTAATCACCTTAAATCTGTGTCCTCTGGTTCTCGACCCTTCCGCCAATGGGAACAGTTTCTCTTTATTTACTTTATCTAAACCCTTCATGATTTTGAACACGCCTAACAAATCTGCTCTCAACCTTCTCTAATCTAAGGAGAACAATCTCAGCTTCTCCAGTCTATCCACGTAACTGAAGTGTCTCGTCCCTGGAATCATTCTGCACCCTTTCTAAGGCCTTCACATCCTTCCTAAAGTGCAGTGCCCAGAATTGGACACAATATTCCAGCTGTGGCCGAACCAGTCTTTTATAAAGGTTCATCGTAATCTCCTTGCTTTTGTACTCTATGCCTCTATTTATAAAGTCCAGGACCCCGTATGCTTTTTTAACTGCTTTCTCAATCTGTCCTGCCACCTTCAAAGATTTGTGCACATATACCTCCAGGTCTCTCTGTTCCTGCACCCTCTTTAGAATTGTACCATTTATTTTATAATGCCTCTCCTTGTTCTTCCTGCCAAAATATATCACTTTGCACTTCACTGCGTTAAATTTCATCTGCCATGTGTCCGTCCATTCCACCAGCCTGTCTATGTCCTCTTGAAGTCTATTACTATCCTCCTCACTGTTTACTACATTTCTAAGTTTTGTGTCATCTGCAAATTTGGAAATTGTGCCCTGTACAACCAAGTCCAAGTCATTAATATATATCAAAAAAAGCAGTGGTCCCAGCACTGACCCCTGGGGAACACCACTGTACACCTCCCTCCAGTCTGAAAAACAACCGTTCACCACTACTCTCTGTTTCCTGTCACTTAGCCAATTTCGTACTCATGCTGCCACTGCCCCTTTTATTCTATGGGATTCAATTTTGCTGACAAGCCTATTGTGTGGCATTTTATCAAATGCCTTTTGAAAGTCCACATACACAACATCAACCACATTGCCCTCATCAACCCTCTCTGTTACCTCATCAAAAAACTCAATCAAGTTAGTTAAACATGATTTGCCTTTAACAAATCTGTGCTGGCTTTCCTTTATTAATCCACACTTGTCCAAGTGACTATTAATTTGTCCCGGATTATCGTTTCTAAAAGCTTCCCCACCACCGAGGTTAAACTGACTGGCCTGTAGTTACCTGTAGATACCAGCCTGAGTTGGAACTGTTGAATATTTATTTAGGTAGTTTGTTGTTCAGACTAAGGTATTAATAATATTTTATTCACAAAAGTAAGTCAGTGTTATAATGGGAGACTGAGAATTGATGATGGTGTATTCTTAAGGTTTCTGATCCACTAAAACCCTTTTGTAATTATATATCTATGCTGCGGTAACATTCCTGTGTAGCTCTTAAAGCCTAAAATGCTTGTTCATTTACAGAACATATTTAATTACTGTCTATTAATGTATAAAAACATCATGTCTACATGGCTGGTAATCTGTCCTTTATTATGAATGGGTTCTTGCCTAAAGCACTAATGGCTGTTAATTCTGGTTACACTGCTGAGAGACTACTGTCTGTTAGAAAGCACCCTTCCAAGAAATAAATCAAAAGCACCTTTAAAACTCTCTGAGCATTTGTTTTATTTCCCCAATTTTCCCTTCTGGTTTTCTCCTCCGGTTTACTTCCATTCCGAACCCATGGGGTGAGATGCAGTTCTGTGGCACCGAGTGTCCCTCTGGTACCTTGCCCATTATTCATCTGTGAGTCCTCGCAGCGAGTGTCGGTAGCCTGCCGCCAGCCAAGCCTCATCTTGTCCTTGCCTGGTCCATGGATGTATATTTTCAGCAGGGAGCCCACTGCAGGAGCAGGAACTCTGTCTGATTTGCCCTTTCCGATGGTAGTGGCTGTACTGCCTCAGCTCAGAGCACCTAACTCGGCACAGAATGAGATCAAACCCAGGACTTTCCTGGTCTGTGTAGCTCAGAGGCGGAGGGGTAGAAATTCATTTAGGTCCGTGAATTTCCATAGAAAGCCTTGTGCCTCCACAGTGAGATTGCCCATCGTAAGAGCATAAAAATCGGACTAATTGCTTCACCAGCCTCACCCAAAGATATGAAAAGAAAGAATTTGCATTTCAATAGTGCCTTTCATAACCTCAGGATGTCCCAAAGCGCTTTACAGCCAATGAAGTATTTTTGAAGTGTTGTAATGTAGGAAACGTGGCAGCTAATTTGCGCACAGCAAGATCCCACAATCGGCAATGGCCAGAGAATCTGTTTTAGGCGTTTGTTGAGGGATAAAAATTGGCCAGAACCCCTGCTCTTCTTGGAAATAGTGCTGCGGGATCTTTTATGTTCCACCTGAGAGGTCAGACGGGGCCTCGGTTCAAAGTCTCATCCGAAAGACGGCACCTCCGACAGTGCAGCACTCCCTCAGTACTGCACTGGGCGTGTCGGCCTGGATTATGTGCTCAAGTGGCTGGAGTGGGACCTTCCGACTCTGAGGCCAGAGTGCTGCTCACCGAGTGGAAGATTGGTGGAAACCCTGGAGAAACGGTGTAAACGGGCGTTTTTAGCCGCTCTCTCCGTTTCTCCAGGGTTTCTCCCGTCAGGAGGTCAGGAGAACCTCTGGAGGAATTCCAGGCACCAGTGTCTAATTCGCTGCACTACCCAGCCCATTCCAACTATTACCTTTGAATTACACACTGCGGATGAGTGTATAATCCTGGTACACATTTCAGGAAAGTGTAGTGCATCGCTTGGTATCTGCTCCTCTTCAGTGAATATGGCTGACAAGTATAGAAAACATTGGGGAAAATAGCTTAGAAAAGTGAACCCACAGTTTTGGCCAGGAGACTGGAGTCATTGAACAATTTTGCTTGGCTTCATTTTTATTCCTATTATAATTGAGCCTTACCTCCAGGTTACGAGAGAGGTATTCCATCCATAAATTGGTAACTTTAAAGCCATTCAGCCTCACAATAAAATCACATCTTTTCAAATGTTTGTGCTGCATAAAAGGGGAGCCGAACCTAAGTGTCTGCTTTACTCAGAGGACAAAACCATTTACCATTTTACGCGCGAGATAAATCATTTTATTAGCCAACCTTTCGAAGTTTAAGACATCGGAGTATTCTTTACTAGAAAGTCTCCGCTCTCGTCCCCTGAGCTGTGAAACAATGGAAGCATGATCGATGGCTTTCATTTTCCAGTGACACTATAAAAAGGGTTTGTTCTGGTAACCTGGCTAACCCGTTCTATGATCCTGATTCAAATATGATCTCGCCATCGCAGAGTGGCAGTAAACTGGAGTGACAAAAGAACGAAAGTGGAAATTAGGAGAGATTTTCTTTTATAATGCGGCGAGATGTTATGATCTGGAATGCGCTGTGTGAAAGGGTGAATCATAGAATCATACAGCACAGAAGGAGGCCATTCGGCCCATCATGCCTGTGCTGGCTCTCTGAAAGGGCTATCCAATTAATCCCACTACCCCTGCTCTTTCCCCATATCCCTGCAAATTCTTTTCCTTTTCAAGTACATATCTAATTCCCTTTTGAAAGTTACTTTTAAAAGGAGGGTGGAAGCAGATTCAATAGTAATTTTCAAAAGGGAATCAGGTATGTGCTTTAAAAGGAAAAGAATTTGCAGGGCTATTGGGGCAGGAGCAGGGGGAGTGGGACGGATTGGATTGCTCTTTCAAAGAGTTGGCGTAGGCAGGATAGGCACGATGGGCCGAACGGCCTCCTTCTGTGCTGTAAGATTCAATGATTCTGTGAATGAATGAAATGCTCACCGAGCTCCATGCGTGCTGACTGAGTAGAAACCAAATTTCCCTGTGGGTCCAAATGAATCCCACAGTCCCAAGCTCCTCATACATATTAATTGCTATGGAGGCAAAGTTGAAAGGCAGCGTCTGCTGTCGGCTTGTAATTATATATTGTTGCAGCAACTGGCATAGGGTTTAACAGAGAAAAAAAGGAAGTAAGACTTGCATTTATATAGCGCCTTTCACAATCTCAGGATGTCCCAAAGCGCTTTACAGCCAATGAAGCACTTTCGAAGTGTAGTCACTGTTGTAATGTAGGAAACGCAGCAGCCACTTTGTGCACAGCAAGATCCCACAAACAGCAATGTGATAATGACCAGATAATCTGTTTTTTTTTAAGTGATGTTGGTTGAGAGATAAATATTGGCCCAGGACACTGGGGAGAACTCTCCAGCTCTTCCTCGAAATAGTGCCATGGGATCTTTTACGTCCACCTGAGAGGGCAGACGAGGGCTCGGTTTAATTTCTCGTCCGAAAGGCGGCACCTCCGACAGCGCGGCACTCCCTCGCACTCGCTGCCTAGGCAATCATCAATTGTCAAAATGTAACATCGTTAGTAGCAACAAGGACTGTGAAATCCAGTGCCTATCAGGAGCCTTCCCACTTCAGTGTGTGTTTCAGGACTGAAATCTGTGTTATGTCAAAGTAATTGCTGATGTGGTATCATTCCTCAGGCAAATTGTGGTAACGATTATCCTGTTGAAGGATGGATTGGGGGGGGGGGCGGTGGTGGGTTGGGGGATGATGCCATTTTGCGAAGGGACAGGGCGTTGGACATTATTCCAAAGCATTTGCAGACAATGTAATGACAAGTTGTGACACAGTGACCTTTTCTGATGCAAATGACACCAACTTGTCCCCTTGTTAATAAGTTCCATTGGACAGTAGCACCAGTGTCTTGGCAATCTCACTGATGTCCTCTCAAAGACATGGACACTATGACTGGGTTTTGACTAACTGGTGTTTCCTCCTTTTCTTTCCTTCCCGCCTCCCATTCCCTGTGCTGCTTTACCCTGTAACTGGAATTCTTTCAACTGAAAACGAACACTGTGTCTCCTCCACTCTCCCCCGGGGTTCTTCACCTGCACACCAACAATCATTGCGGCATCTGCCTCTCTGCGATAGGTAAGTCATATTCACTTCAGCTCTAGCCTGAAGACTTAACACATGATTGTCATTTCTCACTGAGAGCTTGTTCATGGCCCAGGAGATACGTTTTTGTTAAGTGTCTTGCAGGCTTCCATTTAAAAATGTTTTCAAACAACATGTGGTCACACAATTCATCGCAGCCTGTTTCCAATGGAGGTGCAGCTTCCTCTTAGAATCATAGAACGATACAGCACAAAAGGAGGCCATTCGGCCCACTGTGCTTGTGCCGGCTCTTTGAAAGAGCTATCCAATTGGTCCCACTCCCCCTTGCTCTTTCCCCAAAGCCCTGCAAATTTTTTCCCCTTCGAGTATTTATCCAATTCCCTTTTAAACATTACTATTAAATCTGCTTCCACCACCCTTTCAGGCAGCGCGTTCTAGATCCTAACAACATGTATGAGGCTGCGCTGATTATAACTGAGAACCTAGGCTGCAGGTTCAGCCAAAGATGGAGTAGTTACTTCCTTCCTTAAGCAGTTCAGATGGAGGGATTGCTTATTGTGTTGGATTCCAGAAATGAAGGATCTTTGACTTGGATTATTGTATGGAAGAATATGATGGGTTTACCACTCAGGTAGGCAGTTCATTTCACCAACACAGGCACTTTCCAACACTGCCAGTGTGACCGAATAGTTTTTATAATTTTGAGTGGTGGTAGTTAAGCAATTTAATTCTGAAAACGAGAAGTATCACTGAGCAGTGAGGTGGAGACTGGGACATACTTTCCTGTTTCAAAAAAAAATGGTGGTTTTCGTGCTCCTCAAGTTGAGGGGTTCAGGAACTCAAAACCTTTCCCATTTACAAGTACCCAACGCCATCATCAAGCAGTCCAGGATTAGATAAAGCTTTGGTCGCTGCAGAATTAAGCTCCCTCTGCTCCGCCTTAGCTCTCTTCTCACCAGCCATTCTTGTAACCTTTCTGAGTGTGGTTGCTAATTTAGTGCCAAAAAACACGTCAACTGGTCATTCACCTCATTGCTCATTGGCGTTCTATTTGACCTTCAGCTGAACTTCCGACCCCATATCCTCTCCATCACCAAGCCTGCCTACTTCCACCTCTAACATCACCTATCTCCATCCCTGCCTCAGATCGTTTGCGGCTGAAACCCTCATCCATGCCTTTGTTACCTCTAGACTCGACCATTCCAATGCTCTCCTGACCGGCCTCCCACCTTCCACCCTCCGAAAACTTCAGCTCATCCAAAACTCTGCTGCCCGTGTCCTAACTTGTATTACATCCCCTTCACCCATCATCCCTGTGCTCACTGACCTACATTGGCTCCCAGTCTGGGAACACCTCGATTTTAAAATTCTCATCCTTGTTTTGAAATCCCCATGGCCTCGCCCCTCCCTATCCTTGTAACCGCCTCCATCCCCACAACCCTCCGCGATCTCTGCGTTCCTCCAACTCTGGCCTCATGCACAGCCCTGATTGTCATCACTCCACCATTGGCGGCCGTGCCTTCAGCAGCCTAGGCTCTGGAGTTCCCTCCCTAAACCTCTCCACCTCTCTACCTCGCTTTCCTCCTTTAAGACGCTCGTTAAAACCTACCTCTTTGACCAAGCTCTTGATCACCTGTCCTAGTATCTCCTTATGGTGGCTCGGTGTCAAATTTTGTATGATAAAGATCCTGTGAAGCACCGAGGGACATTTTACTACGTTAAAGGCGCTATATAAATGCAAGTTGTTGTTGTTTTTAAAATGGCTGCTGAATTTGCATTACACAATGACAAGTCGATGCATTTCAAAAGTAATCCTTGTATGTAAAATGCTTTGAGATGTTTCTGAGAGATGTGATAAGATGATCTTTTTATTTGACCTGGGTAAGCTTGGTACATCTGTGCCTCTATTTTTCCATCCCTCAGTGCTAACATCCTTCACCTTGACGAGTACAAAACTCGCAGAGGAACAAAAAGCTAAGAATTATTTTTTGTCGGTGATGTTCTCGTGGTCTAGTCCAGATTGAGCCTCCCAGCACCAACAGAAAGGAAGCTTTCCACGTTTTTATTACCTGTCACATTTGCTTGAGGTGCACCCGTTCTGAATGAGACAGTCCATTAATTCCTTCACAATTGTCTCGAATGAAAAGAGGGTTTGTGTAGCAGATGTAATCTAGCGTAATATTACTGTTGCAACATTCCCAGCAAAACACAATTGCAGCTGATTAATTGGGCAATGCTGTCACCATTTGTTATTCAGCTCAATACTTTCTTGTCTGACTGTTTGCCCATTGCTGCCAACACTCTGATTGTATCTAATTGATCCCCTTAATCTTCCACTCATTATGAAAGAACTTGCATTGATATAAGTACTTTCAGGACGACCCAAAACTCTTTACAGCCAATGAAGTACTTTTGAAGTGCAGTCGCTCTTGTAATGTAGGAAGCCCGGCAGCCAACTCACGCGGAGCAAGGTCCCACAGACAGCAGTGAGATAAATGAGCAGATAATCTGTCTTATTGCTGTGAGTTGAGGGATAAATAATGACCAGGACACCGGGGGAGAACTGCCCTACTCTTCTTCGAAATAGTGCAATGGGATCTTTTACATTCCCCTGTAAGGGCAGTCGGGGCCTCGGTTTAACGTCTCATCCAATAGTGCAGTGCTCCCTCAGTGTTGCACTGGAAGGGTCAACCTAGTTTTTCTGCTCAAGTCTCTAGGATGGGGCTTGAACCTAAGACCTTCTGACTCAGAAGTGAGAGTGCTATCTTGGAGCCAAGGGTGACACCTATTATGAAGGATGTGGGTGCTGCCAAGTTTCTGGAAAGACCTCCTTAAGTTACATCTGTGAGGGATCCCCCCTCCAGTAACTCAGTAGGTAAATGCATTGCCTGGTGTTGTATTAGCCCATACAGCCCCGAAAGGTCCCAGTCCCGCTCTATGCCGGGTTACCTGATTTCAGCCAAGGCGGTAATTGTTTTCAGTGTGCTTTTTTTTTGATTCAGTCAGCGTTCCCACTCCCGATCACTATCTAGTGTCCCCACCCTCCCACAAAAAGAGTACGCATGTGTCGGGTCAAGAGAAGACTGAGCTGTAATGACGCCCATGGTTAAATCGCCCGCCCACACTCACCCGCACATGAAGAATGCCCACCAACCTAGGCAGGCACTCGTAGAACCGCCACCTCGGCAACGCTTGGTATCTCTGGTCCAACAGGGGAGAGGAAAGGAAGGAAAAGCACAATCAAATAAAAGAAGAAAAAGTTGCCCCTCTTTCAGGTATCCACTCTTTTGCTGGTAGCTGCTTTATTAAGAATCTCCATCTAAGAGGGCTCGGTGACACAGTGAGTTAGACCACGAACCTTTCACTCCTGGATTGATATAATGGAAGGCCCCTCTCTCTACTGGCTGTAATGGTACCAAGTGAAAGCAACAGGGTCATCTTCAGTCAAGTTTCTTGGTTACCCGCTGCTGATAAGAAGTTAGGGAGGAGATAGCAGAGGCACTATTACATATATATAATAGTTCACTAGAAAAGGGAATAGTACCAGAGGACTGGCAGACAGCTAATATGATTCCTATATTTAAAAAGGGAGATAGAACAAATCCAGGGAACTATAGACCGATTAGCTTAACGTTCGTGGTAGGAAAGATAATGGAATCTTTACTCAAAGATGTAACAGAAAAACATCTAGAGGACAAAAATATAATAAAGAATAGTCAGCAAAGATTTCAGAAGGGAAAATCATGCTTGACCAACCTTATTGAATTCTTTGAAGAAGTAACAGAAAAAGTAGACGAGGGTAACGTAGTAGATGTAATATATTTGGATTTCCAAAAGGCTTTCGATAAGATGCCACAGAGTAGACTCATGGCTAAGGTCAGAGCATGTGGAGCCAGAGGACAGGTAGAAGAATAGATAGCAAGTTGGCTACAAAACAGAGAGTAGGAGTTAAGGGTAGCTCCTCAGACTGGCAAAAGTGGTGTTCCCCAGGGATCGGTGCTCAGACCACTGTTGTTCACAATTTATTTTACGGATTTGGATTCGGGAATCGGAAGTACAATTTCAAAATTTGCGGATGACACCAAATTGGGGGGTATAGTTAATACAAAGGAAGAATGCATCAAAATGCAAGAGGGCATTAATAAGCTTGCAGAATGGGCATGTAATTGACAAATGAATTTCAATATAGAGAAGCGTGAGGTGATGCATTTTGGTAGGAAATTAAGGAGGCCACATACTCCTTGGATGATAAGAGTCTAAACGGGATAGAGGAGCAAAGGGACCTGGGGTACAGATACACAAATCACTAAAAGTAGCGACCCAGGTTAATAAGGCAATAAAAAAAGGCAAACCAAGCACTAGGGTTCATTTCTCGAGGGACAGGATTGAAAAGCAAAGAAGTTATGTTAAACTTACATAGAACCTTGGTTAGGTCACACTTGGAGTATTGTGCACAGTTCTGGTCTCCATATTATAGAAAGGACTTAGAGGCATAGGAGAGGGTGCAAAAAAGATTCACAAGGATGATACCAGAACTGAGAGGACATACTTATCAGGAAAGGCTGAACAGGCTGGGGCTCTTTTCTCTAGAAAAGAGAAGGCTGAGGGATGACCTGATGGAGGTCTTTAAGATAATGAAAGGATTTGATAGGGTAGACGTAGAGAAAACGTTTCCACTTGTGGGGGAGTCCAAAACTAGAGGTCATCAATATAAAATAGTCTCTAATAAATCCAATAGGGAATTCAGGAGAATCTTCTTTACCCAGAGAGTGGTAAGAATGTGGAACTCGCTACCACATGAAGTAGTTTTGGCAAATTGCACAGATGCATTTAAGGGGAAGCTAGATAAGCACGAGGGAGAAAGGAATAGAAGGATATACTGATAGGGTTAGATGAAGTAGGGAGAGAGGAGGCATAGACCAACAGGGCTGACTGGCCTGTTTCTGTGCTGTAGTTTCGATGTATAATTTGGCACTGCTGGGGTGAATTCAAGCACCTTCCAACTAAATTGGCAATTTCCCTCAGTGAGGCCACAAGAATGGTGTTGGTGTGGGAAGTGGAAAGTGTTATAGTGGCGCAGTTATAGTGGGCCTCCAGCCATGGTTGGCACATGGTCACTCATCAGACCCCATGCCGTCTTTGATGGCCTAGTGAACGGGCATGCCCGAGGTCCAGGTTAGAAAAATCCAAGGTGTCATTCCCAGTCTGATGGATGTCACCTGGGGTAGGGAGGGTAGAAAAAGAAATTTATCACCAAGCTTCCCCTTCCTGATCACTATCCAGCGAACTCTATTGAAAGGTGCACGCGTGCGCACGGATGTTGGTTGAGGACAAGATCGCACTCGGCTGTGAAGCCTTCTGTTGCTGAATAGACTTCTGGCTCACTGGGGAATAATGGCTGATTGGTTGAGTCATGAAAGCACTGCTAGCTCTGGTGGAGACATAGACCAGCATGTGTTGCATGAGTCTCCAAGTGTTTCGGTTCCGTGTCCTTTCTAGGTGTGCAACCTGGACCTTCTCAGATCATACAGTGAGTTCCAATCCATTAATCTCCAGCTGTGTTTACTACCTTGGTATTCTGATTCAGGATTTATCTGCTTAGGTGACAGTATTAAGAAGAGTCCTCTCTGCACCCAGGAAATTCAAACAGGACCATCGAGTAAGAGTTATAAAGACAAATGACTCGGTGGGCTGGAATTCCTGGGCTCCTGGGGAAACATGTGGTGCGTGACACCCAAGGGGGTAGAAATTAATCTTAGGAGGCAGTGCATAACATCTGCTTTTTAGTTCTGTTAATGTCAACGTCTAACTGGCGGCAGAAGTAAGATTGCCTGTTTTATGTCCCTGTCGAAGTCGAATTTCAATGCTCCCCCCCTCCTCCAAATTCAGGAGAGGAGGAGATATAATTAGGAAGGGCGAGAAAAAAATATTAAAGTCTGTATATAGAGATAATACTTGGACCACATGATCTCCTGGACTGGTGGGGAGGTGGGAGAGGAATTTTCTAGAGTATTTTTTCCCTTATTGGCCCTGTGTTTTTACTCTGGTTTTTGCCTCTCCCAGGAGAGACCATGGCTGCAGGGGCGGGCAGGGGGGCGGGGGAGGAGGTGTCTAGTCAGGATGCTCCGGCCATCATGGCTGTGGGGCAGGCTTGAAGGACCAGCTGGTCTTTTCCTGCCTGTCAATTTCATATTGGGAAAAGGAATTGAGATGATGCACGTTGGCTATTATCCACCATCGGGTCATTTTTCAATGGGATCGTTGTAGATCCGAGCTTGTCTGAATTGTGTCCAAGTGAAGTCTTTAAGACTGATTCCAGAAGTGTCCAGGTTTGAAGGTTTTGCTGTCCGGCCTATGTTGTGATGAAAAGAAAGACTTGGCAACGATCACCATCAGCTGTGTGATGTGCAAAGTGGAAAATCAGAATATACACTGAAGGCAGAATTCACAAGAGTCGACCTGTACAAGGCCCAATTCAGATCCTGATATTTCCAAACTCCAAACATCATTGAGAATCAAGCTTCTTCCATTTCCCTCTTTCCGCCACCCCCCCCCCCCCCCCCCCCCACCACCACCCCACATCAACCCCCGCCTCCCGTCCCCGTCCATCCCCAGTCAACTTACCTCCCAAAGATTTTCTTCAAATGGCTAATTCTGAAAAAAATGTCATTCCCGTCGAAAATTCAAGGCAAGGGAGTCAGCAGGGAAGGGTAAAACTTCTGCACAGTTACAGAAGCTCGAGCAATTCGGATAAGTGATTTGTAATGACGGATAGCTCTCTGTATGAGAACGTGTCAGGGTTATACATGTATGGATCCCCCTAATCCCTTGTCATGTGATCTAACAAAAAATGCCTGCAGTATCTGGTTACACTGTCAGTCAATCTAACAGGAAAAGCCAATAGGGTCTGTCATTCCAAAGGTGTGGTTATTGGTGTCGATATGTTCGTGTGTCTGAGATTTAAACTCCTATTTTATTGCCTTTGGAAGCATTCATTAAAAGGCAGAGATTTTTGTTTTCTACCTGTTAGTCTTTGTCATTAATTATCTATCCATCTGTCAATCTCTCTCACCAACTTATTTGCTTTCTCTCTATCTTTTCCTCTTTGTTGGCTGCCTTTCTCTCATGTCTAGCTCTCCCTCTGACTGCTTGTTGGTTGCTTCTCCCTATCTATTTCTCTCTGATTCCCTTCTTCTGTTTTCTTTTTTTCTCTCTGTTTGCTATATGTCTTGTCTCTAATGCTCGCTTCAGTTCTCTCTTATTTTCTCTCTCTCTCTGTTGGCTATCAGTCTTGTATCTCATGCTCTCTCATGTTCTCTCTCATTCCCCCTCTCTCTGTTAGCTATCTGTCTTGTCTCTAATGCTCTCTCATGTTCTCTCATTATCTCTCTCTCTCTCTGTTGGCTATCTGCCGTCTCCTCCTGTTGACCATCTGTCTCTCATGCCCTCTCAAGTTCAATCTCTCTTTATTTTCCTCTCTTTTGCTCATTTGCACTTCATTTCGCTCTCTTTCTGTTACCTATTTGCCCATCTCCCTCACACACAGTCTTCTCCTCTGCTTGCTTCTAACCTTAAGAATTTTGAGGGGTGACCTATTTGAGGTGTTTAAAATGATGAAAGGATTCCGTCGAGTAGAGAGAAGCTATTTTCTCTGGCGGGAGAATCGAGAACAAGGGAGCACAAATTAAAATTAGAGCCAGGCAATTCAGGAATGAAATCAGGAAACAATTTTAACAGAAAGAGTAGCAGAAATATGCAATTATTTTCTTCAAAAGGCTGTGGATGCTGAGGGTCAATTGAAAGTTTCAAGACTGAGATGATAGAGTTTTGTTAGTTAAGGGTATCAAGGGACATGGGGTAAAGACAAGCAATAGGAGTTAAGGTACAGAGCAGCCATGACTAAATTAAATGGCAGAATAGGCTCGAGGGCAGATTGGCTTATTCCTTTTGCCATATTCTGCTGTCTGTTTTTCCTCCTTTTTCACTGTGTTGTGTGTCTGCCTTGTTTATCTCTCTTAATGTACACAATTTCTGGTGTCCTCCCTTTCACTTACTCTCCCTGTGTTGGCTGTCTGCCTCTCACTTACCCACGCTTTCTAGATTTGTCTCTCTTTTTGTTTCCATCTCTCGCTCTCTCGTCGTCCGTCCCTCACTTTGTTTGTCCTGTGTTGGTTCCGTGAGCCTGCTGCTGTTCATCAAATGATTCTCTTATTACTTTGACTGGCGGGGGTCTGTACACTCCACTCTGCAAACGTCAGCTCAGCATGTCCCAAATCACGAGTGAATACTCCATCCTGACTGCATTTACTGCTGACATTACCACTGACTGAGGTTATCCGCTCAGCCTGAACCTCATTGTCTACAGGCACAGTTTGACCCAGCGAGTTGTTTCTTCTTTACTGTTTTGTGGCTTCGGCTGAATCTGTTTTCCGGGCCAGTTGTATGGATTATTTTATGTGCCAGAAAAATAAATTGGAGAATAGTTTTTTTTTTGGCAAAAAAGGAAAGTTATGAAAATCTATTAAATAGATCAGTGAATATTGTGTTATCAGTCGCGGCAGCCTTGCAGTGAATTTGCATTGGATCAAAAATGTTTGGCTCCCGTCGAACTGAGCCATTAACATTGCGGCCACCTTAGTGAGGTGAGGGATATATCGGGGGGGAACAGTTAGTGTGTTTTCTGCTCTCTCCATTCAGATATGTGTAATGAGCACTTTGCAATTATGTGGCTTTGTGGCAATGAGAAGAAGTCTGAATAATAGAGTAGGTCTGAGAGTTCCCATTGGCCTCTAGCAATATGGCCATATTCTCCATCCCAACCCGATGCTACACTGATAGAGACAAGATCCAGTAACACTAGACCTCCAGAGATTGGACTAACTGACTGCCAGGGACTGGTCCAATCAACACTAGACTAACAGCAGGGAGCTCCAGCAACAACAGGGCTCAGACCCAATAAAAATAAACTGACAGAATCCAGACCCAGTAATAATATACTGACAAGGATCAGACCCAGTAATAATATACTGACAGGGATCAGACCCAGTAATAATATTCTGACAGGGATCAGCCGCAGTAATAATATACTGACAGGGATCAGACCCAGTAATAATATATTGAGAGGGATCAGACCCAGTAATAATATACTGACAGGGATCAGACCCAGTAATAATATATTGAGAGGGATCAGACCCAGTAATAATATACTGACAGGGATCAGACCCAGTAATAATATATTGAGAGGGATCAGACCCAGTAATAATATACTGACAGGGATCAGACCCAGTAATAATATACTGACAGGGATCAGACCCAGTAATAATATACTGACAAGGATCAGACCCAGTAATAATATACTGACAAGGATCAGACCCAGTAATAATATATTGAGAGGGATCAGACCCAGTAATAATATACTGACAGAATCCAGACCCAGTAATAATATACTGACAGGGATCAGACCCAGTAATAATATACTGACAAGGATCAGACCCAGTAATAATATATTGACATGGAACAGACCCAGTAATAATAGACTGACAGAATCCAGACCCAGAAATAATATACTGACAAGGATCAGACCCAGTAATAAAATACTGACAGGGATCAGACCCAGCAATAATATACTGACAGAGATCAGACCCAGTAATAATATACTGACAGGGATCAGACCCAGCAATAATATACTGACAGGGATCAGACCCAGTAATAATATACTGACAGGAATCAGACCCAGTAATAATATACTGACAGGGATCAGACCCAGTAATAATATACTGACAGGGATCAGACCCAGTAATAATATACTGACAGGGATCAGACACAGTAATAATATACTGACAGGGATCAGACCCAGTAATAATATACTGACAGGGATCAGACCCAGTAATAATATACTGACAGGGATCAGACCCAGTAATAATATACTGACAGGGATCAGCCGCAGCAATAATATACTGACAGAGATCAGACCCAGTAATAATATACTGACAGGGATCAGCCGCAGTAATAATATTCTGACAGGGATCAGCCGCAGTAATAATATACTGACAGGGATCAGCCGCAGTAATAATATACTGACAGGGATCAGCTGCAGTAATAATATACTGACAGGGATCAGACCCAGTAATAAAATACTGACAGGGATCAGACCCAGTAATAATATACTGACAGGGATCAGACCCAGCAATAATATACTGACAGGGATCAGACCCAGCAATAATATACTGACAGAGATCAGATCTAGTAATAATATACTGACAGAGATCAGACCTAGTAATAATATACTGACAGGGACCAGACCTAGTAACAATAGGCTGATAGGGAACTTACCCAGTTACAATTGATTGAAAGGAGCAGATCCAACGACACTGGACTAACACTATCTGTGGGAGAGCTAGTGTTAGCATCTGTGTTGCCAACCCTCCCAGATTGTCTGGGAGTCTCCAGGAATGGAGGATGAATCTTCCGGGCACTTCTGTGAGCATCCCGGGAAAAAAAAGTCGAGCTTCGTGCCTGTGGTTTGCGCCAGAGTACTTCCTTCACCGCTCACGGGCGGTCTCACTGTTCTCGGGACGTCTCATGCAAAACCATGACCAAGGACTCTGAATTGCATGGGAACCAACCTTTTATACGGCACATGTAGTAACATTCGCAAACTATAGGCAAGTGTCACAAGACCAGATGTCACATGAACAGATGTCATATGATGGAATGGCATGTGATCAGCTGACACATGATCAAGTAACACCTAATCAAACCAGAGTCAGCCGCCGTACTGCCTGCCCGATACGAGCAAATATTAAAAAGTGACCCTTATGTGCGTGCATGCGTGAGATTGCACGGGTGAGATTTAATTTGGTTGTGAGACTGTTCATGCCTGTGAGATTTTGCATAAGTGTGTGATCACATGCGGCACGTGCGACACTGTGCTCATGTGAGATTGCATCAGTTTGTGAGAGTTGTACATGTATGTGAGGCTGCGTTCATTGTGAGATTGAGTATGTGTGTGTGAGATTGCATCCATGTGTAATTGCGTGGGTGTGTGAGACTGTGAGAGATTTTGTTGATTGACCTGCTGTGTCAGTTTTAATTCTGATTTCCAGCCAAGGAATTCACAGCCCGAGGTCTTTGTATGAAGTTCCTTTGCCTTCTATTTTAATGAGGGTGTTATTAAACAGTGCAGTAACAAATTTCTAATAAGCAGATTAAGCATTCATACAATAATATCACAAAGCACAACTTTATCCTACAGAACTCCAGCCTCGATCCGCTCTTTCACTCGCGCCCCCGCCCCCCTCCCCCGTCTAGTTTTGGACTTGGCAAAAGGTGAGACCCTATCCATGCAGTGTTCTGTCATTCAACATTTATCCTTGATGTTTGGTTTCAAGAGTAAAATTCTCATCTTTGTTTTTTCAAATCCCTCCATGGCCTCGTCCCTCCCTATCTCTGTAACCTCCTCCAGACCTACAACCATCCGAAACACAAAAAGTCAACATACAGGTGCAGCAGGTAATCCGGAAGGCAAACAGAACATTGGCCTTTATTTCTAGGGGGATGGAGTACAAAAGCAGGGAAGTCATGCTACAACTGTACAGGGTGCTGGTGAGACCACACCTGGAGTACTGCGTACAGTTCTGGTGCCCTTATTTAAGGAAGGACATACTTGCATTGGAGGCAGTTCAGAGAAGGTTCACGAGGTTGATTCCGGGTATGGAAGGGTTATCTTATGAGGAAAGATTGAACAGGTTGGGTCTATACTCATTGGAGTTTAGAAGAATGAGAGGAGATCTTATTGAAACATACAAGATTCTGAGGGGACTCGATAGGGGAGATGCTGAGAGGATATTACCCCTCATGGGGGAATCTAAAACTAGGGGGCATAATCTCAGAATAAGGGGTCGCCCGTTTAAGACAGAAATTAGGAGGAATTTCTTCTCCCAGAGGGTTGTGAATCTTTGGAATTCTTTACCCCAAAAAGCTGTGGAGGCTGAGTCATTGAATACATTCAAGGCTGAGTTAGACAAATGTTTGATCAGCAAGGGAGTCAAAGGATATGGGGAAAGGGCGGGAAAGTGGAGTTGAGGTAAAAATCAGATCAGCCATGATCTCATTGAATGGCGGAGCAGGCTCGAGGGGCCGGATGGCCTACTCCTGCTCCTCTCTCTTATGGTCTTATGGAGATCTCTCTGTTCCTCCAATTCTGGCTCTTGCGCATTCCCCGATTTTCATCACTCCAACATTGCCGGCCGTGTCTTCAGCTGCCTAGACCCCAAGCTCTGGAATTCACTCCCTAAACCTGTCCACCTCTCTCTCTCTCTCCTCCTTTAAGACACTCATTTAAAACCTACCTCTTTGACCAAGCTTTTGGTCATCTGTCCTATTATGTACTTACGTGGCTCGGTGTCAAATTTTATTTGATAACGGTCCTGTGAAGTGCATTGGAATGTTTTGCTACGTTAAAAGCTCTGTGTAATTGTAAGTTTTTGTTGTTTCCTATTAAAAACAGACCAGAGGGGATCTTGATACTCTAGCTTGAGGTCACTTGGGACCCGTAATGACAGGATTTTTTTTTCCAGCGTTTTCCGGGCGAGTGGAACTGTCTCATTTTTCTTCGAAACTGGAACATCCCACACAATTCGGGGCATTGGGGGCAGTGGTCCGAGGAGTGATGAATCAGAGGCTTCGGATTTTTTTTTATCTTTAGTGCTGCACAGATGGAAACCCAGTCAGAAGCTGACCGCGATTAATTTCCACCCGTCATTGAAGACAGGAGCGAGGCAAAAGCACAATTTATCATGTCTGTGTATCTGTGTACGTATGAACCAACTAGCTTCTGGAAAGACCCTAGGCTCCTGGGCTGCTAACATTGACACTGGCAATAAATATTTCGCCAAATAGATTGTGATAGATAACTTCAAACAAATCCACTGGTTTTTTTCTCCTCTTCTCCTGAAGACACGAGGGAAGATATGCCATCAGGCCCACTCTCTGACCCTTTTTCTGGCTGCCAAGCCACTTTTCTTTGAGCGTATAAAACCAGCTGATTATATTATAATGAGCAGCGTAATGAGCTGCTGACAGGTTTTGTTTATTAGAGAAAGATAGAACTTGCATTTATATAGCACCTTATGTGACCTCGGGACGTCCCAAAGCGCTTTACAGCTACTGAAGTACTTTTGAAGCGTAGTCACTGTTGTAATGTAGGAAATGCGGCAGCCAATTTGCACACAGCAAGGTCCCACAAATAGCAATGTAATAATGGCCAGTTAATCTGTTTTTAGTGATGTTGATTGAGGGATAAATATTGGCCCAGGACACCGGGGAGAACTCCCCAGCTCTTTTTCAAAATAGTACCGTGGGATCTTTTACATCCAGCTGAGAGGTCAAACGGGGCCTCGGTTTAACGTCTCATCCAAAAGACAGCACCTCTGACAGTGCAGCACTCCCTCAGTACTGCACTGGGAGCAGTCAGACTGGATTTTGTGCTCAAGTCTCTGGAGTAGGACTTGAACCCATGACCTTTTGCTTCTGAGGTGAGGGAGTTACCCATGGAGCCACAGGCTGTACGTATTCTTGAATGAATTAGTTGTGGGGATTTCTTTGCTGATGCTGGTATTAGTTAGTAAAACTGGATCTGAATAAAGCAGTGAGACTGAATCTTCTGGAATAAGAGAACCCCTTTAGGAATAGTGGGTCAATACTGCTCCATTATTAATGCTGGCTTCTCTTGGATGGAAATGGGCTTCTGCAGACAATCTTTTCAAGTGGATATTTTGTGGGAAGACTTTTTGGAGCTGTGATCAGCCTGGCAAGCTCAAGTGCAAATTCCATCTGCGTTCGTGCAAAAGTGACTGAGTGGAGCATGAAACTAGGCCCAATTCTCCTGCCTGACAGATACTGTTTGGGCCAACATATGGAGATCTCTGCACCCCTGGGGCATTCTTGAAACAAGGGCTTAGGCAGTGTTCAGTGAATACTTCACCACTGCTCAAGCCAGATTGCTTTCAGCTGGGGTGTGAAGGCAGTAAGAGGGCCGAATTTTGAAATATGTGAAGATATCGGATCCATCCTGTACTCTTCTCTCACTGGTCTATTGCCTCAAATCTATCGCGGGTTTACACGTTAAATTTCAATCACAATTAATCCCTTTCCCTCCATTGATTACCCACAGTTCTCAGTTGCTTCATCTTGTTCTCCCTGTTGCGCTGATTTCTTTTTTTTTAAAACTTCTCTTTAACCCTGTCTTGATGCTCTTTATCCCTTCTATTTATCACTCTTTCTGTTGCACTGGTATTTACTCATTTTCTCTCCCACTCTACTTGCTTCCTTCTCTCTCTCTGTCTGAAAAGTGATTCTTCCTAATGAAGTCTCTGTTTTAAAAATAACCTGAATTTTAATGTGCTAAATTGAACACTTGTCCACTTTAGGCATCAAGGATCAGCATCAAAAATTTCTCAGTCAGGAATAATACAACAACGACAAAAGGCGCATTTATATAGCGCCTTTAACGTAGTAAAACGTCCCAAGGCGCTTCACAGGAGCGTAATCAGACAAAATTTGACACTGAGCCACATAAGGAGACATTCGGACAGGTGACCAAAAGCTTGATCAAAGAGGCAGGTCTTAACGAGCGTCTTAAAGGAGAAGAGAGACAGAGAGGCGGAGAGGTTTAGGGAGGGATTTTCAGAGCTTAGGGCCTAAGCAGCTGAAGACTCGGCTGGTAATCGTGGAGCGATGAAAATTGGGGCAGTTTTGAGGCAGGATAAAGTTCCCTCTGCGCTGTCTTAGTTCAAGTACGTAAAGATCTTTTTTAAACTTGTTTAATCCAGGATTAGATGAAAAAGGAATAACTTTACTTAAGATTTAAAACAACTTAATATCTAATAGCACAATGTCTATTTAGAAAACAACTTCTTCAGACTCCTGGGGGGTAATTTTAACCCTCAAGAACGAGTGGGGTGGGGGCGGGTGGGAGGTTAAAATAACAGCTTTTTGGAGCGGGACCGCATCCCGGCTCCAAAGCGCCCACTTCCGGGTTTGACCCAGGTGCGTTTGGATGTGTGCGTACAACGGAAACCCAGAAGTCCCGCACCCACTTAAAGCCGACGGACCGATACTTAAAAGGGCAATGTGCCTCATTGAGATACTTTGTGTATTGGAAAACTCAAATGAAATTAACCTTACCTGTTCGGGTTTCCCACCGTTTCCGATTCACGTCAAGGTGAAAGCAGGCAGGAAGGGCCAGATCCATGAGGTGAATGCCTTTATTGCACTGCATGTGGGCCCGGATGAGCAGGAGAGATTTCATCCAGGCCCAACAAATTCAGCTGGCATGACAGGACCCCCGCAATTGGCCAACTCCTCCCCCCTCCCCTAATCTCCGATACCGGACTCCTCCCATGCTGGCTGGGACCCCCCCCCCCAAATGCTGGCTGGCTGGCTGGCTGGCTGGCCGGCTGGCTGACTCCACCCCCCCCCCCCTCAACCCGATACCCAATGCTGGCTGTACCCCCGATGTTCTCCACATCCCCCCACCCCTCTCCAATTTCTTTCACGGCCCACGATCTCCCCCTCGCCCCGCCTCTCCGAATCACGGTTCCTTTCTCCGGACTGGCAGCTAGCCTGTTAATCTGGCTGCCTGGCCTGTGGGAAATCCAGAAGCACAAATACTCACCTTCAATTGAGTTGTGATCGCGGATTGCGACAAACACAATTGGTTCCCTAAGTGAATATCTACTGATTGGGTTCCCGGCTCCCAGCTAAAATCATCCACCTGGTTTCAGTCTGAATCAAGTCAGTTGTCTAGTTGATACATGGTCAGATACCAATGGTTAATGAAATGTCTGTAAATTACAAACTCAAACCAATATGAAAACTGGCACCTACTGAAATTGTCCAGTATAAATGCCTATACTGTATCAAATGTAAAGAATCTTACAACACCAGGTTATAGTCCAACTGTTTTATTTGAAAATCACAAGCTTTCGGAGGCTTTCTCCTTCGTCAGGTGAAGTGTGGGATTCCTTGAAGGTTACCGCGTTTATAGTCAGAGAACAATACCTGGTAATTACAGATAATCTTTCCAACTGCCCGTTGTCAAGGCAATCAAAGTGTTCAGACAGAGAGATGTTACCTACAGGACCACCGAATATACAAACGGCCAGAACAAAAGACAGAGAAAGAGAGAAACATCCGAAAGGAAGAGAAAGACAGAGAATGACCCGTTGTATTAAAAACAGATAACTTTTTTCCGCTGGTGGGGTTACGCGTAGCGTGACATGAACCCAAGATCCCGGTTGAGGCCATCCTCATGGGTGCGGAACTTAGCCATCAATTTCTGCTCGATGATTTTGCGTTGTCGTGTGTCTCGAAGGTCGCCTTGGAGAATGCTTACCCGAAGATCGGTGGCTGAATGTCCTTGACTGCTGAAGTGTTCCCCAACTGGGAGAGAACCCTCCTGTCTGGCGATTGTTGCGCGGTGTCCGTTCATCCTGTATCATTAAAGGCACAGCACAAGTGAGATCCAAAGTAAACATCTCTCTAAACTGTCCCATGAAGCACTCCGTGAACTGGTTGGAAGCATTGTAAAGAACTCTCAATACTCCCACTAGCCGGCCTCCCACCTTCCACCCTCCATAAACTTGAGCTCATCCAAAACTCTGCTGCCCGTATCTTAGCTCGCACTAAGTCCCGTTCATCCATCACCCCTGTGCTCGCTGACCTGCATTGGCTCCCAGTCCGGCAACGCCTCGATTTTAAAATTCTCATCCTTGTTTTCAAATCCCTCCGTGGTCTCGCCCCTCCCTATCTCTGTAACCTCCTCCAACCCCTACAACCCTCCCAGATCTCTGCGCTCCTCCAATTCTAGCCCGAGGAGAACGCCCCTTATCGTGCCAGCTGACTACCTCCGCACGAACCATTCTTACTACCTGACTAAGGTTGTGTTGAATGACGGGCAGTCATGTACTGTAAGTGCACACACTCAATTAGAACGGGCTTGATAATGCTCCGAATCTCGCTTTGCGGTGGGTCCTTACAGCTGAGAACCGAGAGGAGACCTTTATTCCGATGGTCTGGCTGGATTTGAACTCTGGCCCTAGTGCTGATAGGACAGCCTAATCATCCACTGTGCAATGCAGCTCCCTGCAAGATTTGAAACATGACGCGTCACCTGAGCACCGTTATCTTGCTCAGAAATATTGATTGCTGCACCTGAATGTTGTTGGGTCGTTGAGTTTTAAACAGACACCACCTGGCCCTTCTCGCTCGCTCTCTCTCTCTTTCTTTCTCTCTCTCCCTTTTATTTAATTTCACTCCTGATCTGTTCTTGTTACCCTTTATTCTTTTGATTTAACTCGAAAATGTTGTCCTGGTAGTAACTAAACTACGAGGGTAATCAGCATTAACTTCCATTCATCATCAGTAAAGCTCTCCCTCTGCCAACAGGGCGAGTTCAATACAGCCACCGCTGCAGTCTTTACAAGACCAATCAATAGATGATGTTCAGAGAATTATAGAGCGCTCTCGTCTTCAAATTGGAGTTCAAACTGAGGAGGAAGGGCAATGAGGGGGGAGTAGGGGGAACTGTACTTGTATTACAGATTGCTAACTGTTATTCTGGAGCTGGCACAAAGACTATCTAATCCTGTGGATCATCAGAATGCCTCACTAACTCTCCTCCATTCATGATGATTCCCCTGATAGATTATATATAACCTTAATTATTGGGAAGACCAAAGCAATTGTCTTCGGTCCCCGCCACAAACTCCGTTCCCTAGCCACCGACTCCATCCCTCTCCCTGGCCACTGTCTGAGGTGGAATCAGACCCTTTGCAATCTTGGCGTCCTACTTATCCCTGAGCTGAGCTTCCGACCCCGTGTCCTCTCCATCACCAAGACCGCCTACTTCCATCTCTGTAACATCGCCCATCTCCACCCCTGCCTCGGCTCATCTGCTTCTGAAACCCTCCAAGATCTCTGTGCTCCTCCAATTCAGGCCTTCTGCTCATCCCCGATTTTCATTGCTCGACCATTTGAATTTATACAGCGCCTTTACTGTAGTAAAATGTCCCAAAGGAGTTTCACAGGAGCGATTACCAAACAAAATTTGACCCTGAGCCACATAAGAAGATATTAGGACAGGTGACCAAAAGCTTGGTCAAAGAGGTAGGTTTTAAGAAGGAGAGAGAGGTAGAGAGGGAATTCCAGATCCTAGGGCCTAGGCAGTTGAATGCACGGCTGCCAATGATGGAGTGAAGAAAATCAGGGATGAGCAACAGGCCAGAATTGGAGGAGCGCAGAGATCTGGGAGGGTTGTAGGGCTGGAGGAGGTTACAGAAATAGGGAGGGGCGAGACCATGGAGGGATTTGAAAACAAGGATGAGAATTTTAAAATCGAGGCGTTGCCGGACTGGGAGCCAATGCAGGTCAGCGAGCACAGGGGTGATGGATGAACAGGACATGGTGGGAGTTAGGATACGAGCAGCAGAGTTTTGGATGAACTAAAGTTTATGGAGGGTGCAAGGTGGGAGGCCGGCCAGGAGAGCATTGGAATAGACCTTCTTTGAGAATGAAAATTAAAATTTCCAGCCATCTAACTGTCATTCCTGCAGATTAGGCACAGCATGCTTAGGAACATGAAATCGTGAAAGCTCTTCAGTTTCTAATGCGATTTAAATTGAAGCCATAAAAATACATTCAGAAGAATAGAAAATACAGAGCAGGTCTCAGTGAGGAGAAATTTTTTAAAAATCGCAATAAAACATTATTTTGTTTCCTGCTGCGCCTGAAATTCTGGGCTTGATTTTATACTCACTTTGAACTTGCGTAAATGCAGGAAAGTCGCACGTACGGTTCGTTAGCCTGGGGGCGGAGCTATTATAATGAGCCGCGATGCGTTCGGGCGCAAGGATCAATAGACGGCCTTAAAAGATCGAGGAAGTTTGGGTGTAGTATAATTACGAGCGTGACACACTTGAATTTGCTTCATCTTTTACACCGGAGGTAGTTGCCTTACACCCTGATCACACTTGCCACCCATTATGTCTCCCACACTTCCTATTGCAAGTAACCTGGCATTTGTGCGTGATATCTATGTTTTATAAGCCTGTCAGTCCTATTATAACAGTTATTCTTTCCCTGTCTTTTCCTTCTCCCTAATTTGGCCCGTGCCGGTCTCTCTGTAACGTTGCTAGAAGAGGCTTGGGGGGGGGGTCCAGGGGTGGGGTGGATTGGGTGATCTGCCAACGTGGCTTCTCTTCCTCCCCACCATTCTACCATCCCCTGGCTTTCGCTCGCTGACTCGTACCTGACAGCCCAAGGCTGAGAAAGATGTATTCGTTGTGTGACACTGTGAAAAGGTAGAGAGAATGACAGGCTTGAACCCGTAATCCACTGCTTTGTGACTTAGTATCTGGAGTTGATTGTGACAGGAAACTGCAGGTGGTAATTTTTGTACTTGGCTGTAACATTAGTTCTGATGTACTGCCAGCCTTCACATAGGATTCTTGCTATTCTTGGGCAGTTCTCGTTTCTGGTATTAAAACAATGAAGCTTTTCCACATATGGTCAAAAAAAAAATCAACAATTAATATAATTGCAGAGTGGGCAGATCCAATTACTCTTAATTATGTTGCATTTTCCAAATAGTTATGTGTTGTGTGCAAGTGGAGGGCAGACGTCTCACTCAAAGCAGGACTGAGCAATCACTACTGTATGTTACAGCACAGAAGGAGGCCATTTGTGCCTATGCAGGCTCTTTGAAAGAGCTAGCCAATTAGTCCCAATCCCCTGAACTTTCCCCATAGCCATGTAGATTTTTTTCCCTTCAAGTATTTATCCAATTCCCTTTTGAAAGTTATTATTGAACCCGCTTCCACCACCCTTTCAGGCAGACCATTCCTCACCATAAGAACTCTCTGCGTAAAAAAATGTTTCCTCATGTCGCCTCTGGTTCTTTTGCCGATCACATTAAATCCGTGTCCTCTGGTTACCCACCCGTCCACCACTGGAAACAGTTTCTCCTTATTTACTCTGTCAAAACCATTCATGATTTTGAACACCTCCATCAAATCTCCTTTTAACCTTCTCTGCTCTAAGGAGAACAACCCCAGCTTCTCCAGTCTCTCCACATAACTGAAGTCCCTCATCCCTGGTATCATTCTAGTAAATCTTTTCATTTATATAGTGCCTATCATGACCTCAGGACGTCCCAAATGCTCTACAGCCAATAAAGTACTTTTGAAGTGTAGTCACTGTTGTAATGGATGAAGAAGGGAAAGGGGTGAAAATAGTCAGCTAGTGCTATTAAAATGTTGAATTATGGCTCTGAGAACAAGTGAGAGGCTGTGAGTCTCTTGGTGGTTGGTGAGGGGGGCATTAGCTCCTGTTATGGCCTCCATCTTTCTTTTGGAGGAGGAGCAGGATGAATGGGACATGATGGGCCGTTCTGATTGTGCCCCCATTTGGTGGGGTGTCCACTACCCAACGCTCTCCAGCTGTGATTCATGAATAGCCTTCTCTCGGAAGTGGGGCTGCTCACTGACATTCGCTCCATTAGCTGCCTACTGCAGGACCTGGACACGCACAAGCTTGCGCTGTCAAATGGCAGGTAACATTTGTGCCACATGAGTATCAGGTAATGATCATCTCCAACAAAAAGGCCCAAACATTTCTCCCCCGTCCATTAACAGCACCATCGTCAGTGAGTCCCCCACCATCAACACCCTGGGGATCACCACTGACCAAAAGCATAACTGGACCAGCAATGCTGTGGCTACAAGAGAAGGACAAGAGACTGGGCATTCTGAGATGAGTGGCTCACCTCCTGACCCCTCAAAGCCTCCCCACAAGGCTCGAGTCAGGAGTTTGATGGAATACTCCCCATTTGCCCGGATGAGTGCAGCCACAAAAGCACTCAGGAAGCTCGTCACTATCCAGGGCAGAGATGTCCACTTGATCAGCATGCCTTTCACACAAAGGGTGGTAGAAATCTGGAACTCTCTCTCCGCCCCCCCCCCTCCCCCCTCCAAAAGGCTGTGGATTCTGGGACAATTGGAGCCTTCAAGACTGAGATGGATAGATTTTTGTTGGGTAAGGGTGTCAAGGGATATGGAGCAAAGGCGGGTAAATGGAGTTGAGGTGCAGATCAGCCATGATCTAATTGAATGGCTGAACAGGTCCGAGGGGCTGAATGGCCTCCTGCTGTTCCTAATGTTCCGATGCCACTTGATGTAACATTATCTGATATCTGCTAGATTGCTGTGTGAATGGCATGGAAATTTCTCTTAACTGAAATGATTTTAAATTTGTTCTCGGAATGTGGGTGTCGCTGGCAGGGTCGGCATTTATTGCCCAGTGCTGGTTGCCCTCAGAAGGTGCTGGTGAGCCTTCTCCTTGAACCTCTGCAGTCCTTGTGCTGATGGTGTTCCTGCAACGGTGTTAGGTAGGGGATCCCAGAATATTCGCCCAGCGACGATGAAGGAACGGCGATATATGTCCGAGTCAGGATGGTGTACGACTTAGAAGGGAACTTGGAGATGTTCCTACTGTTCTTCTCCTTCTTGGCAGTAGAAGTCACGGGGCTGGCAGCTGCTATTGAAGTAAGCTTGGTGAGTTGCTGCCGTGCATCCTGTGGATCGAGCAAACTGCAGCCACAGTGCACCGGTGGTGGAGCGGGTGGATATAATGTTATACACAAGACAATCGATCAGAAGTAATAACATATTTCCCAACTATTATTATAGGCTAAGCTTCATTAAAACACACTTCGTTCACAGATGTGAGTTGGCATGGCGATGTCACTGTGTATTTGGCAAAACCATCGTGTGTCCTTTGGTGAGAGGTCTGGGAAGCTCTCATTCTGGTTTGAATTGTATCTGAGCCGAGGAACAATCTCGGTCTGCACGGACGTAATTGTCAGTGCTATTTTGTTTTGTGTGTATTAACGTATTGTGATTTCATTGTCTGTCAGTGTTATCCTACAGATACATTTGCCCTCCCATCGGCTGTATCCATACTAAATTAATCGGCCTAGAAATTAGATCCCCTCCGAATCGGGGTGCGATCCAGATGCAGCTCGCGCTGCGTGCATCTAATGAGGCCGGTGGCAGGATCGCGGCAAATTGGCAGTCGGGAGTAGGGGGAGGAGGGTGAGCAAGTGATGGTCGGCTACAGCCCGAAGTTTTATTGTTTTAATGTGGAGCCGGGAGGAGCAAGAGTGCGCCTCCCAGCTCCACGTTGAGTTATATATTTTTTTAAACTCACCTTTTTAGTACCTGTAGCTGGACCTGTAGTCCCTTTAAGGACTGCTGGCTTGGCCGTATGTTAGGCCGGGTAATACAATTTCTAGACCAGGGAAACCTGTTTGCAGCAGGCCCAAGGCCTGGTTCGCCTCCTTTATTGGAACGTTCAAGGGGCCTAAAGACTGTTTTAGGCCACTGCGAGGGACGCCTCTGCAGAGCACGAGCCAATATAACGTTTGACGCATTTCCACACACAGGAGGTTGGCCCCCTAAATTGGACCTCTTTGCCCCTGTTTTCTGCCTGGAAAACAGACGCAACGAGGTCCAAACTGCCCCACTGCAACAGCAGGCACTTACCTTTCTTCCCGGTCTGCAAAGGTGCCAATTCAGAGACCTTCAAGGTTTCACCAACAATGTTTATTTTGGAACCAATAGTTCAGTGATTTCTCCTGCCCTATGGTAATAGATCTCTGAGCCTGACATTGGAATAAGTATCAACGGAGAGGCCAATGTCTTATAGAAAGGGAGAATTAAGGTTATTAAAAGGCACTGATCACTTCCTCAGGGTTAGTGTGAAATTAAATTTTGTGACTGTTTATCCCTTAGCTGCTTTGGGATTTTTGTTATAGCTACAATTGCCCTCGTGAGTTGTTACCTACATGGTGCTACTGCCGTGGGTACTGCCAGTGCTGTATCATGGCACCCATAGTTCGGTCCGAGGTCCATTTGTGGCCGACTACCCCCCCCCCCCCCCATTATCTCCAACCCTCAGCAGATCCACTGCTCCATATATCTCAAGGTCTCCATTCACAGCCATTCAGCTGCTATTGATGATTCAACATTGGTCCCACCCTGGAGTTACCTATCCTATAACCTTCCCTCCCTTCTCCAAATTGATTCTTGTCAGGTAATGGTCAAGCTTCTCTTGGCAGCTGCCGTGTTGGCTCATTTGAAAATCAGGAGCTCGACTGTGATACAGGAACAGGGCCGTGCAGTGCAGTGCGTTGAAGCACCCCTGAGAGCGGCCCTCGAGAAATTGTGTTCCTTGCTCATGATTGTCTTCCTGTGCAAAAAGTTAGTGAGTATCCCTGGTCTGATCTGACCTTTCAGAAGTTCTTGGGTCCTCTTAAAGACATGGTGGGGTTCAGCTGATGGAGCCTGTTTTTAACGAGACCTCTTGCTTACTTTGTTAAATCTGTGCATCATTTTGTCTCCAGACTCCGCTCCATCTCTGGGTGAGAGGCAGTAAAAACAATTTGTGTCAATGCTGCCTTATCGCTGCAAAGCAGAGAGGTGATGAGCAAGTGTGGCATCCGATGAAGGGGCTTCAAGTAAATTGCCCTCTAGTTTTCCTTTGGAACCTGCCTTTCCTTTGCTACTGATGTTTCTGCTGAGGTTAGGTGTTTCCTGGGGGTTTTTTTGGGGCGTGAATCAGTGTTTTACCAAACCACGGGCACAGGTCTTCAGAGCTGCAAAGTGGCATCAAAATTTATGCTGTTCCACATTTGAATAAAATTCCTTGACAAATGAATACTGTGGTCGATAAATCTCATCTGGAAATGTTTCCATCAGTCAGAGACAAGTGGAAGGTAGACTGGGGAGGTTCAGATCATCGCCAATAGTTTGGATTGAAAAGCATCTTTATCATCCTTTGCAAAACTATTAGACTCCTCACGTGTACTGTCAAACTCTTAATCTGTGTGACCAGTTCTTCACACTCCATCGAGTCTATCAAACTCTTCAAATTCCTCAGCTGAAATGTAATTTTTTTTTAAAGTGTATATCTGAAAATTACCAGGACATTTCTTGTGAGACAGGGTAGAAGAAAAAGCTGGTCTTTGAATGCGTGATCCTTCTCTCACATCTCCTCTTTCTCCATTGAGGCCTTTCTTGTGTCTCCTTCACCAACTCTACTGTGGTCAGTGCTCTTCCACGCTTTCCTTTCGAGTTCTGTCCAGATCCCTAACAGGAAGTGCATTTTATAGCACTCCTCAGATGCAAAAATGTGCTTCACGTTAAGGAGGAATGGACACTGACTGCCAAGCAGGAGGGAAAGGGAGAAAATGGAGAGGGCTTGAACGGTGAGGCTGAAGGCACGGCCGAATAGAAGGGTTTTGAGGAGGTTACAGATAGAGGGAGGAAAGGGGCAAAGTAGAGAGAACTAGGCAGGGAGTGGAGGGAGTGAGTGATGAGGAGTAGTCTGGTCTTAGAGGAGTGTTAGATGAGCAGAAAATGTTAGAGACCACTAAAGTAAGGCAGGTAAGGTCAGGAAGAAGTGTGAAAGTGAGCACAAAAATAAAGACTTGCATTTATATAGCGCCTTTCACGACCTCAGGATGTCCCAAAGTGCGTTATAGCCAGTGAAGTACTTTTGAAGTGTTGTCATGTAGGAAATGCAGCAGCTGATTTGCACACAGCAAGATCCCACAAACAGCAATGAGATAATGACCAGATAATCAGTTTTCAGTGATGTTTGTTGAGGGATAAATATTGGCCAGAACACCGGGGAGAATTCCCCTGCTCTTCTTCCAAATAGTGCCATGGGACCTTTTACATCCACCTGAGAGGGCAGACGGGGCCTTGGTTTAATATCTCATCCGAAAGACGGCACCTCCAACAGTGCAGCACTCCCTCAGTACTGCACTGAAGTGTCAGCTTAGATTATGTACTCTGGGGGTGGGACCTGAACCCATGACCTTAGAGGCAAGAGTGCTATCTACTGAGCCACGGCTGACACCTACAATTTTGGAAGTTAGCTCATTGGGTCATGTAGAGTCAGTGGCGCTTGGAGAGGGCTGAGGATGATGGGAGTGCAGGGCTTTGAATGGGCTACAGCATTTTGGATGACTTGTAACTTGAGGAGGGGAGGCGGGTAGGCAGAGCATTAAAGAATTTGGGCCTCAAGGCAATGCAGTCATGGAGTAGACTCTTCAAGGTTCTCAGGCGAACTGTCATTTCTTCTCCAAAGCCTTCAGCGACACAATATAACCAAATTCTTCAGGTACGGTGTCCAATTTGAAAGCATATTGATGTTTGCAGTGTCGGTGAATCACTGAGAAAGTAATTTAGACTGAGACTCTGATAAATTATTTCGGGATTGTTGACTCTAGCATTTTTTGAGATTGAGAAGATTACAGGAAAGTGGTCTGTGATCCTGCATGTAAATAAATTATGCAGATGAGAGTCTGCTGAATAATATTATTTAATAAAATTATTCAACAGTCTGTTTCCTCAAATAGCAGGGTGAAATATATTAAAGAAGTTTTGCCTTTAACTCTCTTGATACCAGACAGCTGTGCTGGAACATCTGCTACCCCTTACTCTCACTCGCCTGCTCTGTGCATTGGAAGCTTTTACTTGACCCTTTAATAAAGTGCATCAGACTTCCATTCATAAATTTCCTCCCTCCTCTCCTGGCAGGACTGACTTAATGCTCTGGTATGATCCCGCAGGCCCACGCCATGCGTGAACCTAGAGAGTGAGTCTTACTCAGCTGGAGGCAATGTCACAGGTGAGTCCCATCACATTCTGACTCGCTACAATTGCCCTCCATGCCCCCTGTGCTGGGGAGGACAGAAAATAAGCTCGGGTTCCTGCTCCTGCTCATTGTCCAGTGTCTTCTGGTGGAAAGTGTCAATGTCCGTTGAAGGCAGGAAGGGACATCAATATGAACCGTATCCTGTCCTCGTCCAACTCCCACAGACACAGTCCAACTACATTCTTACCCAGAGAGTTAGATGAAGTAGTGAGGGAGGAGGCTCGTGTGGAGCATAAACACCGGCACGGACCCCAGTTGGGCCGAATGGCCTGTTTCTGTGCTGTACATTCGATGTAATTCTATGCAGGATGCAAGGTCAATTGCAGTGTTCCAGTTGATGTCCTAGAATGTCCCTAGAATGAGCCTATACTCTCTGGAGTTTAGAAGAATGAGAGGGGATCGCATTGAAACATATAAGATTCTGAGGGGGCTTGACAGGGTAGGTGCTGAGAGGTTGCTCCCCCTGGTTGGAGAGTCTAGAACTAGGGGACATAGTCGCAGGATAAGGGGTCGGCCATTTAAGAGTGAGATGAGGAGGAATTTCTTCACTCAGTGGGTTGTAAATCTTTGGAATTCTCTACCCCAGAGGGCTGTCTATGCTCAGTCGTTGAGTATATTCAAGACCGAAATAGATAGATTTTTGCACTCTAAGGGAATCAAGGGATATGGGGATCGGGCGGGAAAGTGGAGTTGAGGTCGAAGATCAGCCATGATCTTATTGAATGGCGGAGCAGGCTCGAGGGGCCATATGGTCTAGTCCTGCTCCTATTTTTTATGTTTTTATGTCCTGGATGAGACCAGCTAACTCAGCACAGGTCAGAAATTGATCGTGGGACAGCCCTGCTAGCCTGTACAGTGGCCGCACTGGGCTGCGACTTTATCCACTGGACCATCTCTAATCTTGGGTGTCAGATGTCTTAATCGAACAAGTGATACATTGATACCAACAAATCACAAATTGACGATGTCTATTGAAAGCAAACATTTTGACCGCTCCCTTGCTTTACTGAGACTTGTACAAGCGTGTGAAATAGAAATGCTTTCCATTCTTCGGAGCTAACACTCTTTCACTTTCATGAGCACTCAGTTCACCAAAATCTTGGGTGCCAAATGATTCCCCGGCAGCACAGGCGACAAGCACCAACCTACAGCCAGCATCCATCAAGGCAACTTCACACACTCTTTGTCTTCCTGTCCCTGTCCACTATGTGCTAGAATCTTCATTGTTCGAGGGCAGTTTGAGTCACTTTACAGCCTGATCCAGGAATACCAATGCTTGCTGATGTCTCTTTCGTTCACTCTTACAGTCTCTATTTCTCTCTCATCCTCTAAGTTTCTATCACGTTTTCTTTTTGTCTCACTTTCTTTGTCTCTCCATTGCTCTTTCTCTTCTTTCAGTTTGCCACTTTCTCTTTGTCGCATCTTTTTTCTGTCTTTATTACTGTCTTTCACTCTCATTTTCTCTTTGACTTCCTGTCTCTTAATGCCACACTCTCCCTTTCTTTATCACTCTCTCTTCCTTTCTCTCTCGCTCTTTTGCTCCATCTGTCCTCCCCTCTCTTTCTGCCCCATTTAGCTCTTCTTCTCTTTTTCATTCTCCCTCCCTTTCTCTCTCTTTTCCTTAAGGGAATCAAGGGACATGGGTATAGGATGGGAAAGTGGAGTTGAGGTCGAAGATCAGCCATGATCTTGAATGCGGAGCAGGCTTGTGGGGCCGTATGGCCTACTCCTGCTCCTAGTTCTTATGTTCCTCCATCTGTCCTCCTCTCTCTTTCTGTCTCTCTCTCTCTCTCGCTCTCCCTTATTCTCTCTCCCTTTCTTTCCCACACATTTTTTTTTACTCTGTCTCACTCTTTGCCGATCTGATCACCTAGCTGTAATAGTCTGTGGGGTAGAGTTTCTGCTTTGAGCGCAATCGGGCAGCCTAATAGAATCGTTTATTTTTTTCCATCAAAAAGTATTTCTTGATGTATTTAAGAGTTAACCTGTATTTAACCTGGTATAGTTTTATTAATACAGCTGAAAATGGGTTTACCAGCAAAAATAACCACTTTTAATAAGGGAGTCCAGTCCTCAACCTTTGAGTAACCTGATTTAAAATCACTGAAATGACTTTAAAAACTAAACTTAATAGTTTTATTGGTGTACACTAATCAGTTTCTTAGTAAATTAAATATTTTTTGATATGAAAAACTTTTAAAACGTGCCTCCGGGCCTAAGAAAACGAGTGCAATTTGAAGAGGCTTCCCGAACCAGCGCCATCCGCAGAAAGTCGCGTTTACCGCTGGGGTGTGGCCAGTTTAGTGGGCGGGGCCTGATCCGAGCGAATCGAATCTTGAAGCAGCGTAAAAGCTGGCGGTTTTGGCCGTAACACACCGACATTTAAAATTCCCCGATCTCTCGGCCGGTTCCGCCCCGATTGATAATACTGGCGTAAATGAGCGGAAACTCGACCCCCCCCCCCATGAACTGAAGGGAAGCAAGTCTCAGTGCACACTCCGGCATCGAAGAACAATGGGGGACTCCTTCATCCCATCAGGACCATCTGAAATACGACCTATTAACTGAGCATTTCTCGAGAGCCCTACTCTTCCATTCATCCCTGCCAGTTAAAGCAAAAAAAAATCCAAGCATAACAAGCTTTGGCATTCGAACAAAAAAAACCCATTTAAATGTCTCTCAAGCTTAAGGAGATCCGTTGCCATTTTACTGCAGCTAGAAATCATTCCTGTGGAGCCTCTTGCGTTTCTCTTCTAATTAACTATAAACCAGGTCTGATTTTACATCTATTTCAAATTCAGCCAAGCAAAAATTGCAAACATACTCTTGGCAACAACGCAGGGTTTTCATTACGAGGTATTAATTATTCATGCGCAGGAAGCATGACCCAATGCTTGTGCGCGTGTGTGCGGGGTTTTTATTGCATCAATAATTAATATGACAGAAAAATATTTTTGTGATGCTCCACACAATGTTCTACATTTTTTTTTAAATTTCATTACCGGGTCCTGGTGTGAAATTAATTGACTCCAATAAATGATGTTTGTGAAATTTCTTGGTACATTGCATTAATATGCAGCATACTTTACCAGATGTCATTTATCACAACAATGAAAATTACAAAAAAGTAAATATTGAACAAAATGTTGAAGCTTTAATTTGGCGGAGGCAGGGGAATGAGAATTTAAGCTCTTCATTGGTTCCATGACTTGCTCCATCATATTTTAAGGATCTTGTTTCCAGTGCGGTCTTCCCAGGATGAGAAGGGGAAGCCCAGGGTGCCTTTCCTCTCTTTGCTGCAATTATCTATCTCTAATATATTAAATCCCACGAGCTGGGAATGCTGTCACGCATTCAATGGTCAACGACGGGAATGGTAATGACTGTTATTCGTAATTGTTCCAGAGGTGGCGCTGTCACCTCCCAACAAACCAATGGGATCGAACTTACGCACCAGCTGTAACCATGGCGATGAAGCCCGGTGAGCTCCGGATGCTAAAATTAGGGTTGCCAAACCTCCAGGATTGCTCTGTAATCTCCAGGAATTAAAGACTAATCTCCAGCACGCTGTTCTTTCTCGGACCTGGTTGTGCGCACATTGGCTGCCACGATTGCTACATTAAAACAGGAACTACACTTCAAAAAGTACGTATTTGACTGTAAAGCGCATTGGGACAACCTGAGGTGGTGAAAAATGCTTTATAAGGCAAGTCTTTCTTTCTCTCTCCAAAGTGAAGAGCCAGGGATTTATGAGCAGCCGCCAACCTAGAGACAGACTGCCTTGAGCAACAGAAATTAGCCTCCAACCTATTCGGACCAATCCACCCGAACAGAGGTCTTAACAACATAAGAACATAAGAAATAGGAGCAGGAGTCGGCCATACAGTCCCTTGAGACTACTCCACCATTCAATCAGATCATAGCTGATCTTCGACCTTAACTCCACTTTGCTGCCCGATCCCCATATCCCTTGAGTCCCCTAGAGTCCAAAAATCTATCTATCTCAGCCTTGAATATACTCAACGACTGAGCATCCACAGTCCTCTGGGATAGAGAATTCCAAAGATTCACAACCCTCTGAGTGAAGGAATTCCTCTTCATCTCAGTCTTAAATGGCCGACCCCTTATCCTGCGACTATGCCCCATAATTCTGGACTCTCCAGCCAGGGGAAACAACCTCTCAGCACCTACCCTGTCAAACCCTCTCAGAATATTATCTGTTTCAATGAGATCACCTCTCATTTTTCTAAAGTCCAGAGAGTTTAGGCCCATTCTGCTCAACCTCTCCTCATAGGACAACACTCTCATCCCAGGAATTAATCTAGTGAACCTTTGTTGCATTGCATCTAAGGCAAGTGTATCCTCCCTTGGATAAGGAGACCAAAACTGTACGCAGTACTCCAGGTGAGGTCTCACCAAAGCCCTGTACAACCGCAGTAAGATTTCCTTACTCTTGTACTCCAATCCCCTTGCAATAAAGGCCAACATGCCATTTGCCTTCCTAATTACCTGCTGTACCTGCATGCTAATTTTTTGTGTTTCTTGTACAAGGACACCCAAATCTCTCTGAACACCAACATTCAATAGTTTCTCACCATTTAAAAAATATTTTGTTTTTCTATTCTTCCTACCAAAGTGAATATCCTCACATTTCCCCACATTATACTCCATCTGCCACCTTCTTGCCCACTCACTTAACCTGTCTATATCCCTTTAGAGACTTTTTTTCTCCTCACAGCTTACTCCCCCCCACCCCCAGTTTTGTATCGTCAGCAAACTTGGATACATTACTCGGTCCCTTCATCTGAGACATTAATACAGATTGTAAATAGCTGAGGCCCAAGTACTGATCCTTACGGCACTCCACTAGTTACAGCCTGCCAACCTGAAAATGACCCGTTTATTCCTACTCTCTTTTCTGTCCGTTAACCAATCCTCTATCCATGCTAATATATTACCCCCAACCCCATGAACCATAATCTTGCACAACAACCATTCATGTGGCACCTTATCGAATGCCTTTTGAAAATCCAAATATACTACATCCACTGGTTCCCCTTTATCTACCCCGCTAGTTACATCCTCAAAAAACTCTCATAGATTTATCAAACATGATTTTCCTTTCATAAAATCATGTTGACTTTGTCTAGTCATATTATGATTTTCTAAGTGCCCCGTTACCACATCCTTAATAATTGATTCCAGCATTTTCCCAACTATTGATGTCAGGCTAACTGGCCTGTCGTTCCCTAATTTCTCTCTCCCTCCTTTCTTGAATTGCGGTGTTACATTTGCTACCTTCCAATCTGCTGGAACCATTCTAGAATCTAGGGAATTTTGGAAGATCACAACCAATGCATCCACTATCTCTGCAGCCACCTCTTTTAGAACCCTAGGACATAGGCCATCAGGTCCAGGGGATTTGTTGGCTTTTAGTCCCATTCATTTCTCCAGTACTTTATCTTTACTAATATTAACTACTTTAAATTCCTCACTCTCGTTAGACTCGTGGTTCCCCACTATTTCTGTTATATTTTTTGTTTCCTCTTCTGTGAAGACGGATACAAAATATTTGTTTAACGTCTCTGCCATTTCCTTTTTCCCCATTATAATTTCTCCTGTCTCAGCGTCTAAGGGACCCATGTTTACTTTTGCTAATCTCTTCCTTTTTACATACTTGTAGAAGCTCTTACAATCTGTTTAATACTTCTTACTCTCATATTTTATTTTCTTCCTCTTTATCAATCTTTTGGTCATCCTTTGCTGGTTTCTAACACTCTCCCAATCCTCAGGCTCACTACTCTTCTTGGCAACATTATAAGATTCTTCTTTTAATTTAATACTATCCTTAACTTCTTTAGTTAGCCACGGATGGATAACTTTTCCCATGGAGTTTTTATTCCTCCATCGAATGTATATTCATTGAGAATTATCAAATATTTCTTTAAGTGTTCACCATTGCTTATCTACTGTCATATCTTTTAATCTAATTTCCCAATCAACCTTAGCCAACTCACCCCTCACACCTGCGTAATTGGTTTTGTTTAAGATTAAGACTCTAGATTCGGACTTATGTACGTCACTCTCGAATTCAATGTGAATTTCTACCATAATATGATCACTCTTCCCCAGAGGATCCCTTACTATAAGATTACTAATTAACCCTGTCTCATTACACAAAACAAGATCTATAATAGCCTGTTCCCTGTCTTAACAGGCCAGGTTAATCACTGTTCCATCTTAACAGCTAAACAGGACATCTCTGCTTCAGTCTCCAGACTGGGCTGCCTAAATGCATATTAGTTGGTCTAGTTAAAGAACGAAAAGGGAACTTTATATAACACCTTATCACATCCTAAGGACATTCCAAAGTGCTTTACAGCCAATGGATTGCTTTCTTGAAGTGCAGCCACTGTTGTTATTTAGGCAAACGCGACAGTCAATTTGTGCACAGCAAGGTCCCACAAACATCACTTGAATGAATGGCCAGTTAATTTGCTTTTGGTTAAGGGAGGAATGTTGGTCAGGTCACTGGAAGAACTTCAAATGCAATCTTTGACATTAACCTGAGCTGTCAGATGGGGCCTCAGCTTATCATCTCCTCTTAAACACCAGCACCTCCAACAATGCAGCTCTCCCTCAGCACTTCATTGAAGTGTTCGCCTCTGTTATTTACTTCAGTCTGCAGTGGGGCTTGAGCACACAGCCTTCTGACTTTAGAAGTGAGGGTGCCACCAACCAATCTAAGCTGACAATCATCACAGAAGCTAGGATCGAGAGGGGTCCAGCATATCCGGGGAAAGTTCCACTGGTCCATTGTCAAGAACAATTATTGCTCCAATTTAAAAGGACCTGCCCACATTGCTGGCAAAAATGGTTCCAGACCTCACTCTTCTCCGTGTTTCTTGGCCAGTGTTATCAATATGTTGTCCATAGGATCAGAGAATGATATAGGACAGAAGGAGGCCATTCAGCCCGTCGTGTCTGTGCCGGCTCTTTGAAAGAGCTATCTTTCAGAGTCATTTATCACACTTTCGTGGTCATTCGAAAATTGGTCCACACACCACAAGACTCAAATGCCAACTGCTGCTGCATTGTCCGAGCCACTGCACCTGGTTCTGATTCTCTCCAGTCATTCTGTGTGGAGTATAATGTCAGCCATCCTGATGTAGCATTGTCACTGTCTGTCAGAAGGCTCCATCACATTCCAAAATTGCCACCAAACGCAAAGGCAGTTTTAAAAGAATTCATTCTTGGGATGTGGGCATCACTGGCGAGGCCGACATTTATTGCCCATCCCTAATTGCCCTTGAGAAGGTCGTGGTGAGCCGCCTTCTTGAACCGCTGCAATCCGTGTGATGAAGGTGCTCCCACAGTACTATTAGGCAGGGAGTTCCAGGATTTTGACCCAGTGACACTGAAGTAACGGGTAATATATTTCCAAGTCGGGATGGTGTGTGACTTGATGGGGAATTTGGAGGTGATGGTGTTCTCATGCGTCTGCTGCCCTTGTCTTTCTAGGTGCTAGAGGTCGCTGGTTTAGGAGGTGCTGTCGAAGAAGCCTTAGCGAGTTGCTGCAGAGCATCCTGTAGATAGTACACACTGCAGCCACTGTGCGCCGGTGGTGAAGGGAGTGAATGTTTAGGGTGGTGGATGGGATGCCGATCAAATGGGCTGCTTTGTCCTGGATGGTGTCGAACTTCTTGAGTGTTGTTGGAGCTGCACTCATCCAGGCAAGTGGAGAGTATTCCATCACACTCCTGACTTGTGCCTTGTAGATGATGGAGAAGCTTTGGGGAGTCAGAAGGTGAGCCAATCACCGCAGTTCTTCCACAGTCAGCTGCAGTTAGAACTATAAACTGCTTGACTAATTTGTTCTGGAAGCAGTGCGTATCCGCTCTCTTGTAGGTTTGGCAAACAGCTGTCAGCTTTAACAGCTCTGCTGATATCTGGCAGAGAGTGGCAGCAAGTAAACGGGGAGAATGGTATCATAAGATCAGCGTTGCGCAAAAACTGGCTAACATAATAAAAACTCCGTGGTCACTGCTACGTTCCTCAAGGAAGTCCTAATGTCCTTGGCCAGTTAGCCAACTTTTCTTTTTAGATTCTGTCTCCCCTCTTCTCCATCGCCGTTCTCCTGAACTTTACAATCGACTGGCTTCTAAACACTATCCATTGTCCTGGTCAGGCTGCATCTAGTTCCAGTCATAGTGACATGGGGCGTTCAGACCCCAGAGGGGAGCAAAGAGGCTGATCTCAGGTGTCGCAGAAACAATTTGTTAAGTAAGGACTCGTCAGCATTGGAAAGAGATGTGTCAGAGGGGTCTTGGTTGGGCTATACTAGATACTTAACAGGATGGAGAAAGTAAAGCAGAAACAATACTTTCTGATCCAGTAAGGGAGCAGGTCATGGTTCTGAACAGTAAGTTTAGGCCAGTCTCCAAGAAGTATTGATTTTTTACACAGAGTGTGTTCAACAGCGAGCAGGTTGCTGGGAGGATGGTTGAGGGCAGCGCACTGGACTCATTGAAGGAACAAGCAGATACTGTAATGGGAAGAGAGCAGGGTTGGTAATTTAGAAGGATGTGATCCAATGGATCAAATGGGCTTTCTTCATCCAAACCCACTTTACGATCTTGCGAAAACTTAACCAGATCCTCTGATCACCTCTTCCTCATCTCGCCTACACTTCAACCTTGGCAGTGTTCGCCAGTTCAGATGGCGACCCATCGCCTACGTAGCTCAATACAGACTTTATTGGATTGCCTTCGTCTTTCTGTATCTGGTATCATCTCCAAGTTGTCCTTGTGTTGCTCTCTTTCCTTTACGTGTGCTGTCTGAACCTCACTGACCAGCTGGGTTTTTTGCTGAGCATTAACCTGCTTCCATACTCACTGCTTTTCTCCTCTGAATCACTCTAATCAAATCTCCGGCTAGACTTGAGTGATTGTGTTTCCATTGTATTTTTTTATGTTCTATTCGCAAGCCAAATGACATTTAAATGTGATTAGGATGACACCTGTGGTTCTCTCAACCACTTCACACAGTGAAATAGCTTAACTGGCCCTTTTACTTTCCAATAAGATGACAGTCATATTCATCTGCAGTCAATCGTGCTGCATGTAGAGGGTGAAAGGGAGCAATTCACTTCCACCTGGGACTAGGTTTCTCCATATAAGCTCAGTACGTCTACATTTCGCACTGCGTTAAATGGAACTATGCTTTCTTGTCTGGCTCCGCACAACTTGTGTGTGTCTCAGTCCCAATACTTGTACACAGCAGGGGAAAAGGAACAGTCAGTCCCATTTCAGATATATATCTACATATATATCATATATACACACAAGCAGATTCTACAGACAGTGTAGAGGGTTATTGTGACGCTGACGAAGGGTTCAATTGTATTGCTGCCTCTCATCTTATGTCATCTGATGTTTTCTCTATATATCGTGTGAGGTAATTGGGTTTTTCATTCTCATGTGCCCACTGACTGTTGCCACTGCCTTTATGCGATGTTATTAGCTCGAATATACACACTGCCTGATGGATTAGCACAGGCAAAATAGTTATATGGATATAATTATGATAATTAGCTATTAAAATATTGGATATAATGCAACCCAGAAATAATGGACAGCTATGTCTTGCACTTCTTGTGTGCTTAATTAGGTATAATGTATCTTGCCGGGATACCTTAACTCGAAAACTGCACAACATAAGAGAGAATGCGCTGGCTGTCCTACTGGGTAAAGGTGGTTCTTCTTCTTCTTCTTCTTCTTGTATCTTCACACTCTTCCCTCAGAGAACAGTGTGAAGTAGAGGAAGTATTTGAAAAGAAAAGAAAGAAAGGACTTGGATTTCTCGAACACCTTTCACGACCTCTGTACGCCCCAAAATGCTTTATGAAGCCAATGAAGTACTTTTGAAGTGTACTCACTGTTGTAATGCAGGAAACGTGATAGCCAATTTGTGCACAGCAAGATCCCACAAGCATCAATGTAATGATGACCAGAAAATCTATTTTTAGTGATGTTGGTTGAGGGATAAATATTGGCCAGGACACCAGGGAGAACTTCTTCGAACAGTGGCGGTGGGATCTTTCAGGCCCACCTGAGAGGGCAGACGGGGCTTCAGTTTAACGTCACATCCGAAGGACGGCACCTCCGACCGTGTCAGCCTAGATGTTGTGCTCAGGTCCCTGGTGTGGGCCCATCTAAAGCCACAATTGGGAGGCCGGAACTATATTCAGGTTTGGGCCTCGTATATATTGTACGGCTGAGCTGGAGGCACCAAACAAATGCTCTGCCAGGTGCTGCTTTGGTGGTGGTGCAAAAATGCTTCTTCATGGAGTTGGTCGCCAGATGTGGTCTGTTCTTGGGGGCGGGGGGGGAAGCGTTAATGCGCCTCCTGACCCCACAAAAATCTTTTAAAAAATAAAACAAAAACGTACCTTTTCCAAACTGCCTCCAGTGATCCCTTTAAGGACCACTGGTTCGGCTCACTCAACAACAACAACTTGCATTTATATAGCGCCTTTAACATAGTGAAACGAGCCAAGGCGCTTCACAGGAGCGTAATCAAACAAAATGTGACACCGATCCACATAAGGAGATATTCGGACAGGTGACCAAAAGCTTGGTCAAAGAGGTAAGTTTTGAGGAGCGACTTAAAGGAGGAGAGAGAGGCGGAGAGATTTTGGGTGGTAATTCCAGAGCTTGGGGCCCAGGCAGCTGAAGGCACAGTGGGATGAAGGAAGTGGGGAATGCACAAGAGGCCAGAATTGGAGGAACGCAGGGATGCTGGGCTGGAGGAGGATACAGAGATGGGGAGGGGCAAGGCCATGGAGGGATTTGAACACGAGTGCGAGAACATTAAATCTGAGGTGTTGCCGGACTGGGATCCAATGTAGGTTCAGCGAGCACAGGGGCGATGGGTGAAGGGGACTTGGTGCGCGTTAGGATTCAGCCTGGCTAAATTGGGACTAACATGCACTTGGCATGCTCTGCCCATTTTTCCATGAAATTGAACAACTGGTGTAGAACCCCGATTGCATATTTAAACAGCGACCTCCCCACCCCCTGCCTGTTTTGGACAGAAGCCCATATAAAGGCCTGGTTGAAATTGAATCATGTGGGCAAATGGGTGACCAAGGCTCTCGCCAGATCTTCCTCTGCCGGTTGTAAATTTTGTAGGCGAGAAATGGGTGCCCAGCAGTTGAATAATTCCCCCGCCCCGTAAAGTTCAAAGTTCCAAATAACCAAGTAGCTTGGCTATCACAGGATGCAGACAAGTTGGCTTCCTGGCTGCAGATCTGAATATTAGATCAAGTTGTACTTGTTGTAAATCCCAACACTATTTTCACTCACTGTCCAGACATGAGCCTGAACTGACTTGACTGAGATTCAGGGGCCTGTCAAACTCTACGCCTCGTGAGTCACTGCCTTCAGGAGAGGAGAGGAGAAAAGTGGGAAGAGTGATGGGGGACTAACTTGAGAGGTTGTCCTTAGGAATAAAAACAGAAATTGCTGCAAACCATTCAGCAGCTCAGGAGGAGAGAGAAACCTAAGTTAACGTTTCAGGTCGATGGCCTTTCATTCGATATGGAACTGGACAAAAACTTCCTGTGTCCTTAGGCAGTTGAATATCCTTAGAAAAACTTCCAACAAGGAAAACTTTGGACTATTTTGCACTGAGACCATCAAAGGTACCTGACTAACACTTCCAGCACGGTGCAATGTAGCAACCTGTCTTCTTCAACCCTGATTGTATTCTACCGATAAGATGTAGCACGGCCCCAACAGGGTTGGAATCATAGGATTCTATGAAGCAATTGATCATCTCTGTATCTACTCATCTTTAAAATGTTCAATTCCCATTTACCAGACGTTCAACCAGTTCCTTTAGAGTTGAGTTAATTGACGGAGTATTAACCTGCTTTTGATGGGGGTCTTTTCTAAGTATCCGCTAATCTGTGGGGAGGGGGGTTTGGAAACTCTTCTAATCTCCAGTCTCATTTGAAACTTGTTAATTTTAGACTCATGCCTTCTCGTTCCGCAATAACAGTTTAAATTAAATCGCCTGCTTACATCTACATTATCCATGCCTTGCAGCATTTTAAACACCAGGATCGTGCCCTCTTTCAATCTTCTTTATCTCCACTGAAAACAAGTTTAATTTTGCGAGCCTGTCTAAATTGCTTAGTGTTCAAAGTCCCAGCGATCATTTCCCTTGCACCCTTGACTGAACCATCTCCAATGCAGCAACATCCTCTTGAATGTTGCCTGCTCAACAACGACAACTTGCATTTATATAGCACCTTTAACAGAGTAAAACATCCCAAGTCACTTCACAGGAGCGATTATCAAACAAAATTTGACACCGAGCCACATAAGGAGATATTAGGACAGGTGACCAAAAGCTTGGTCAAAGAGGTAGGTTTTAAGGAGCATCTTAAAGGAGGAGAGAGAGAGGCAGAGAGGTTTAGGGAGGGAATTCCAGAACTTGGCGTCAAGGCAGCTGAAGGCACGGCCGCCAATGGTGGACCGATTAAAATCGGGGATGCACAAGATGCCAGAATTGGAGGAGCGCAGAGATCTCGGAGGGTTGTAGGGCTGGAGGAGGTTACAGAGATAGGGAGGGGCGAGGCCACGGAGGGATTTGAAAACAAGGATGAGAATTTTAAAATTGAGTTGTTACTACTTATATCATTGTTTAACACAGCTGTTGTGGACTTTTCTTTACTACACAAGGAGTTGGCTAGGTTTAACAACAACTGCAGTAATATATGATTCAGTAATTGCTGATAGTTGCTTCTTCTATTATTGTTTGGCAGTTAAATCCTAAATGAAGGTCATGTGTAGTAATATTCACTGCCTTCCAAAGACTAGAAACATTGAGACAGAAACAACAGACGAGGAAATAGGATGAATTAGAGTCAAATCAGGTACAGAAAGAGAAGTAAAGGGAAGGAAGAAAAATTGGATAAGAGAGAGAGAAAAAAAGAGTCAGAAACGAAAAAAAAAATTTAATTAAAAAAATCTCTAACGACAATTGATTACCTGCAGGAATGAGACTCCACAGTTTCATTTGTTCCCTTTCTGGGCCAGAGAGGTTGATTGGCATTACAGGAACATAAATCTCCTCATTAAAAAGGTACTTACACTGCTGGTACCAGCCCTAACTTTCTACGATGAGTTTAATTGGCAGTTAATGCGCAAATGCAGCAATTTCATGAAACTGACGGGGAGGTGGAGGTGGAGGTTGAGGGTGAGCTGTTGTTTTCACGAGGTTAACGGCGGAGCGGCTCACATCGTCCAGCGACTTGTGACGATTCGCAATCCACGGGGTAACTCTTCCTCGCCACAGGCTGCTGGACAATTCACACATCAACAACGGCGAGCAACATTAAACTCGTCATTATTTTGGCAGCAAATTCTGGCCCATTGTATCAATTAGGCAAGGGGCTAGATCTAAACTGCACCAGCCAGCCATCAGCAGATGGAGTTTGTAAGCACAGGCTGAGGCTGGTGAATTCTACTGTAATTATAGTTTAACCTTAATAAACTTATTCTTCTTTTCATTCAATCATGGATTACAATGAACTCTAGTTCAAAAATAATAACCTGATAGGAATTAGTTTTGGTCAGTCCTATCAAGGGGTTTTCTGTCAGTGGATTTTAAACTGCGGGAAAAGGCGTAAAGTGGCGTAGAATATGCAAAGGAAAATTCTGTGGTGCTACGGATGGAGAAGGGCAAAGGGAAAGAGAGAGATTGTCCAAAAAGATGGAGAGACGATAACTACATTTTAATCAGTCAAGTGGATTTTAATCCATTCTCTTTGTCGACCTCACCTCTGATTCCCTCGTTACACGAGTGGAACACAGGAACAGGAGTAGGCCATTCAGCCCCTGGAGCCTGTTCTGCCATTCAGTTAGATCGTGGTGGATCTGTATCCTAACTCCATTTACCTGTGTTGATTCCATAACCCTTAATCTCTTTCCCAACAAAAATCTATTAATCTCAGTTTCGACATTTTCGCTTGGCCCAGCCTCCACAGCTTTTGGGGGAGAGAGTTCCAGACTTCCATTCCCCTGTATGAGGAAGTGCTTCCTGACATCACCCCTGAACGGCCTAGCTCTAATTTTAAGGTCATGCCCCCTTTGTTCTAGACTCCCCCCACCAGAGGAAATAGTGGGCGCTAAATTGGGCAGCGTTGCGCCCGTTGTTTCGGCGCGACACGGCCTCTCCGACATCCAAGATGGCGTCTTGGATGCGCACGCACGTTTCCTGCGCGACGTGTGCCAGATGCCATCTTGGTATAGGACCGGACGCTGGAAGCATGTAAAGTAGGGAGAAAATGGCTGCAATCAATGTGCAACGCTGATTTAAAGCGATACACACCATTTTCGACCTTAACGCTCAACTCAACGCACAGTCTTATCCCCGACCATCTACAGTGCCTGAAGGGAACCCCCCCACCAGCGCTATTTAAAGGGCCATGCAGGTGTTGCAGGTTGGTTGCTGGATTATTGCTTCTGGCTGCTGGAGGAGTAGCAAGTGTTTTTTGAAGCTCTCAATATTCTTATTGAGAGCTCCTATACTACGTTTGAGAGTGCTTTGGCAGGTACTGCCTTACGGGTCGGAAAGTTACAACCCTGGTGGAACAACATTCCCGCCAACCATGGGCGGTCTGCTAGGGCTCCCATTGAGCATGACTGGGAGCCATGCAGAGAGGCCACGCCCAGCAGGTCAAGCTGCGAGGAGACAGAGGACGAGGAGGCACAGGGCACTGAGCAGGAGGCCCTACCCAATGAGGGCCTTCAGGGATCAATTCTCTTAAATCAACATGACCAAGGAGGATTGTATCTGACGCCTGAGGTTCACCAAGGAAGCCGTCACTGAGATCTGTCAACTGGTGCGGCCACAACTGCAGCCTCAGAGCAGGGCGAGGACAGCGTTGTCCGTGGCTGTGACGGTCACCGTGGCGCTGAATTTCTACAGCTCAGGAGCATTTCAGGCCTATGCTGGCGACATGTGCAACATCTCGCAGTATGCAGTGCACTGCTGCATAAGGGAGGTCACAGACGCACTGTACCACATGAGGAACAGGTCCATCACCTTCCCTCTCCACAGAGACAATCAGAACGAGCGAGCACAGGGGTTCGCCCGCATTGCTGGCTTCCCCATGGTGCAGGGTGCCATTGACTGTATGCATATTGCCCTGCGTGCCCCGCACATTAACTCGGCTATCTTCGTCAACCGAAAGGGTTTCCACTCCCTCAACGTGCAGCTGGTGTGCGACCACATGCATCACATCTTGGAGGTCGATGCCCGCTACCCTGGGAGCAGTCACGATGCCTTCGTCATGTGGCAGTCCAAAGTTCCAGCTGTCTTTTATCCGACTCGGCAAGTCAAAGGCTGGCTACTGGGCGACAAGGGCTATCCCCTCACGACGTGGCTCATGACACCGATCAGGAACCCACGCACACGTGCACAGCAGGCCTATAATGGGAGCCATGCTGCCACACACAACATCGTGGAGCACACCATAGGCCTCCTCAAACAACGCTTCCGCTGCCTGGACCGGTCTGGAGGAGCCCTGTAGACTCCCCTGAGTGGGTGGGCAGATTCGTGGTGGTCTGCTGCATGCTGCACAACCTCGCCATCAGGAGGGACCAGCCTGTGCCACAAATGATTGGAGAAGATCCTGAGCCAGAGGTGGAGGAGGAGGAGGCTGAGGAGGAAGAGGAAGAGGCTGAGGAGGAGCAGGAGGAGGGGATGGAGCCGGAAGAGGAGGTGGAGGAAGATGCAAGGTTGCAGCAGGAACCACACGCCTTGTCTGCAGGGGCTCTGAGTGCTCGCCTGATCCATGCCCGCTATCAATAATTGGAACTACATCCCCCAACTCACCAACACTCCTACATTCCCCACCTTTCCTCTCCCACAAGACAATTAAATTGACCTCCATCTGATTACACGTTGGTGTCCCTCTCAGCTCATTGCATGAATTAAAACCACCACCAAATGCAAAATCAAACTCTCATCTATGGATTAATAAATGAAAATATGCAAACATAACAGAACTATTTACCCTTGTGCATTCCCTTAGTGCCTGTTGTCCGTGTGCCTTTACCTATCCTAGTGCTTCTACGAGATGCTTCTCCGGTGGCTGGAGCATAGGTGGTGGGAGGCTGCTGGCCTTCAATGGAGGAACGTCTAGATGGCCTTGGAGGATGACCTCGAGCAGCATGGGCTGCAGCAGTCTGGCCTGGCTGGCCGAGAGGCAACAACAAGGGCATAGGCGGAGTGGCAGGAGTGGGAGCAGGAATATTGTCGTCCTGAGAGAGGACAGCAGGTCCGACTGCCTTGGTGCCACTGTCACTCTCCCGGGGCGGCGCCTCAGCAATCCTGGTGATCGGCTGGAGAACGGATTGCCGGAGTGCTGTGACGCCCTGGAAACCCTGTTCCACGGTGGTCCCCAGAGCCACAATAGCAGCAGTCTGAGCTTCCAAGGCAGCAGTCTGAGCTGCAAATGCAGCAGTCTGAGCTTGGATGGCAGATGTTTGTGCGGCAATGGATGATATGACATCAGTCATCAGACGTTGCATCATGGTGGGTTCCACAAGTGTGCTGATGGAGGTGACCACCCATTCCATGTTGGAAAGGATGGGCTCCAAGCTCTGCGCAAAGCCCTGTGCCAAGTTGGAGCTGGACTCCTCCATGCCCCTTCTCATTGTGCACAGGCGTTCTGGCAGGCTTTCCAGTGGCCCGAGCATTTGTTGGTGTACGCCCATCAGCCGTCTTCTGTAGCCTGGCCCATCGAAGTCCTGATCTGACTCCTCTGCAGCAGAATTAGTGAGCGACCTCGCCCTCCAGTGAGCTGGCACCTGTGGTATCCGTTCCCCCCGCCCCGGCTCCTGTGCACTTGTGCTCGGTGTCTCACCACATGCAGATCCCTCCTCTGACCTAACCTCTAAAGGACGCACAGTGTCAGTCTCTGAGCTGGGGGAAGCAAGTGTCAGATCGAGTGATGGTGTGGCTTCAGTGTCCTCCTCCTCCTCCTCCTCCTCCTCGGAGGGTGCCGCCACGTGTTCTTGGGTATCTGCAATTAAAAGGGAAACAGGTTGAGTTGTGGAGTGAGGAGAGGAGCAAGTAAGAGGTGTGTGCTGACAGCATCTGCAGCACGTGAGTCAGAAAAGATTATGGGAGGAGGGAGGAGGTTGGAAAAGAAGAAGGAGCATTAGATATGCAGAGACCCCCTTCATCGGGACCTCCAGCCCGGCACGTGGTGTAGGCTGCAGCAACGGCCCGCCCAATAACCCGCAGCACCGTCTCCTTTCGGGGGGTGAGGACATGTAGACGTGCCCATCCAGCATCAGGTCCCTCCTGCTGGCGGCTGTTATACACCACCTTCTCCTGCAAGACAGAGGACAGTGTGTCAGTGAGTGTCCTGCAAGGTATGTGGGTGATGTGCCTGTCATGGTCGAATAGCTGCCAGTTTGTGTGACTTGAGTGGTGGTTGTGTGGCCTGCAAGTGTGGTACTATGTGCGGTTGAGATGTAGCATTATGTATGGATGGGCAGTGTTTGTTGGTGGGTGGGTGGGTGACGGGAGGTGTCGTGCTCGGAGTATTGGTGCAGTTCGTGGGATGTGCCACTTGACACTTGCATTCACTTACCTTGACCACTCGTGTCAAATCATTAAACTTATTCCGGCACTGCACCCACGTGTGTGGTGCAATGCTCCTCGCATTCACCTCCTGTGCCACAGCCTGCCAATGCCTACGCAGCTGTAGTCTGGAGGGTCTCCGGCCACCCTGCGGGTACAAGCCTGCCCTCCTTTGGTCCACGCCTTCCACCAGGGCTTCCAGGGCATCGTCCGAGAATCGTGGAGCCCTCTCTCTTGCCGGTGCAGCTACTCGCGATGCCATTCTCCCTTCTCCTACTTGGCTGTGTATCTGCCATTGTAAATGTGCCTGCACCTTTAAGTAATGCAGGCTGCTGATGACGTGCGCTGTCCACGCCCCATTTCCAACTTCCCCATTCTCCGTGCAGCCTCTCAGCAGCGAGGGCTGCGCTTGCTGCACGGAGATTTCATGGTAAGTAGCAGGCAGCACGAAGTTCACATGCTGCCTGCGTAGGGTCCATCGGGCGTGGGGTGGTCGTGCTACCATCACCCAGAACGCACCCTGATCCAATGTTTCCCCCAGTATCTCTTTATCTACACTATCAAATCCTTTGTGTTAAGATTTATGACTGTATATCTCGCAGCAGTAACTGTGCAGTTCAGGAAGAGTGAGGTTCGTCATATGATGGCCTTTGGACAAACAATGAAGTAGGTTCCCATCAACCAGGTTCACTTATCTGATGTGAGGTTGATTTGGAGAACAAGAGGCTACCTCAGTATTCTACTGGATTATGTCCGTGTGCGTACATGTGCGTATGAGTGTTTGCGTGCGTGCGTGCGTGTATATGTGCACACACATGCATGTGTCTGTGTGTGGAATAAAACACACAGGTCAGCTTCAGAACAAGCCGCCTAGAAATGATTTGAAACACATCTGTAATTACTTTTTTCCCATTTCCAAAACTACATTTGTTATTTCTAATTAACCAGCGTTCTCTTTTTCTTTTCCTTTGATGTTTCATATTATTAAAAGGGTAATGGAAGAAGCTGGCAGGGTTTTGTCCTTTACACTGAGGGGATTTCAGGAAGACAATTGGGGTGTATGATCCTTGTCTGTGCCTTGAAATCCCTCAGTAGCCTCCCTCCATCTTAACTCGGCATTCATTCCCGTTCTCCTTGTCATTCCCTGCTCTTCTGCTCCATCATCATCAGACGCTCCTTCAGCCACCGTGTCCCTCCCTACATCAACATCTCCTCGTTCTCACCTGCCTCCTTGCCTCCTAAGGACCCTTCTCTTTAACCGTGCCTATAACCCCTCACATCCCCCTTTTCCACCCTGTGCGATATCTCCAGGACCGCAGAGGTGTAAGCTGTTGTTGATCTAGAGATATTGCCCATCTTTCGGATGAGACGTTAAACCGAGGCCCCGTCTGCCCCCTCAGGTGGACATAATAGATCCCGTGGCACTGTTTTGAAGAAGAGCAGGGGAGTTCTCCCCGGTGTCCTGACCAATATTTATCATTCAACCAACATGACTAAAAGTGATTATGGTCATTTATCACATTGCTGTTTGTGGGATCTTGTGCGCAAATTGGCTGCCTCATTTCTCTGCATTTAACAGTGACTACACTTCAAAAGTACTTCATTAGCTGTAAAGCGTTTTGGGATGTCCTGAGGTTGTGACAGGTGCTATAAAAATGCAAGCAATTTCTTTCTTCCTTAATGTACATCGAAGTCCAGGCCCTTAGTTGGAGTTGAACTCAGACTAATAAAACGAAGAGGTCTCTCTCAAGCTCACTGTTAGCTATCACAGGCTCGAATGTAGCTATTAATGGATACGTGTCCACAGCTTACAATTCATCCTGACATCTGAATGGTTGTAGATAGGTGTGTTCAGAAGAGGCATGGGTGGAGCGCATACTAATCCCATTTTAAAATTCTCGTCCTTGTTTTCAAATCCCTCCATGGCCTCGCCCCTCTCTATCTCTGTAACCTCCTTCAGCCCTAAAGCCCTCCGAGATCTCTACACTCCTCTAATTCTTGCCTCTTGCACAGCCCCGATTTTCAGCGCTCCACCACTGGCGGCCGTGCCTTCAGCTGCCTACGCCCTAAGCTCTGGAGTACCCTCCCTAAACCTCTCCGCCTCTCTACCTCTCCTCCTTTAAGACGCTCCTTAAAACCTACCTCCTTGACCAAGCTTTGGTCACCTGCCCTTATGTGGCTCAGTGTCAAATTTTGTTCGATAACGCTCCCGCGAAGCGCCTTGTGACATTTTACTCCGTTAAAGGCGCTATATAAATGCAAGTTGTTGTAGTGTGGGAGGAATGTTGTGTTTCATAGAACTTGAGGCTAGGCGAACCTGGCACTGAATACTGAGTGAAAAGTGAAATAATGTCCCATCAGTGCATCACCATCCCTCACTCTGATAAGGGCACATGTAGAGTAACCCCGGTAACTAAATAAATGGCTTGCAAGTCTTATCTATATCTCTTCAGCATTCTGCCGGCAACGTGATTGCTCACCTGCGGATCTTGCGTTTTTATGTCAGATTGAATTATTCCTCGATTCTATCGATGATGTACTTTCAATCTGAGAAAGAAAGAATTCATGTGGTGTCTTATCACGTCCCGCAGAAACATCTGAGGGCATTTCACGGGCAATGACTTACTTTTTAAAGTGTAGTGAATACATTCACATGAGTGATTTGAGACATGACATGTGTTAAGTGTAACTTGCTTGGGAGGAACAGGTGACTTTGGACCTATGGTTCCCAAAGCTCTCCATCACTGGGGGTTTTCCACACCTCATGTCTGAGTCTGTTGTAAACTAAATGATAGAGATTAATTGCTATGATTAGTGAACAACTCCGTTATCATTGTATATTGTGACTACCAGGATGGTAGAAGGCGAACTAGATGGACCTTGGTCTTTATTCACCTTGGTCTATTTTCACATCGTTCACCTGACGAAGGAGGAAGCCTCCGAAAGCTTGTGAATTTAAAATAAAATTGCTGGACTATAACTTGGTGTTGTAAAATTGTTTACAATTTATTCATCTAGCAATTCCTATGTAAACTAGGGAATCTTACAACACCAGGTTATAGTCCAACAGTTTTATTTGAAAATCACTGCGGACCATTGAGGACGGCCTCAATCGGGATCTTGGGTTCATGTCACGCTACACGTAACCCCACCAGCGAAAAAAAAGTTATCTGTTTTTAATACAACTGGACACTCTCTCTCTCTCTCTCTGCCTTTCGGGTCTCTTTCTCTCTCTGGCTTTGTAATCTGACCCACTGTGTATTCAGTATACTGGGATGTACTGTTTTCCGTGGCTAACCTGTCTGAACACCAATGACACCTTTGATTGGTGTGATCGTGTCCCAGCCTAATATAAGATATGCGATTTGAGAATCTTTCACTCACTCACCTTACGAAGGAGATAATCTCCGAAAGCTTGTGATTTGCAAATAAAACTGTTGGACTATAACCTGGTGTTGTAAGATTCCTTACATTTGTCCACCCCAGTCCATCACCGGCATCTCCACATCATTTGTAATCTAGACCAATGTGGCAGCCATTTTGTCCACAGCAAGATCCCACAAACAGCAAATGTTAGTTTAGTTATCAGTTGAGGGAAGAATGTTGGCTAGAAAACTGATAGAACTCTCTTTTCACATAGTGAGATATGTAATATCCAACTGGATCACCAGAACAGGCAGAAGGTATCTCAGTTTAATATCTCATCCCAAAGATGGTGCCTCCAGTAATGTAATAATCCCTCAGAAGTTCTCTGGAGTGCCAGCCTAAGATTACGTATGTAAACTCAGAACTGAAAGTGTTACCAACTGAACCAAACTAAGAGAAGCTGTAATGCTCCATTATCAATTTTATGTAAAAAAATATTGAAATGTCACTGACAGGAATCCTTTAATAAGAGACCAGTGCCCTCAATTATCAACCCACAGTTACATGAAATGCAAGGGCATGGCTTTGGATCCTTTGTACATTTGAAGGTTGCAGACCCACTTCAACCACTCAGCTCTCGCCCTCGAAGGCCGAAAAATAAAAAACTGCCTCTAACTCCAACAGCAAGTCACTTCAGATTCATGCCGACACTGGAGGTGACAAGGCCCCTGGCTTTGAAGCTACTCCCAGCAGTAACCTAATGTTCCATGGAGGCACCAAGCAGAAGGACAGAGTGTCTCGTCAACAGAGAGGCAAAACCAGTCGATTGTTCGCTGGGGTACTGGCTGTACGACCCCTTGCACTATGAGTGATATCAGGCTCACCCATGCGTCTTCTCAGTGGCAGAAGTTCATGCCCAACAGCACTAGTGACTGGGGCAGAATGGGCCTACGATTTAGAAACAGTCACACACATGCACTTTCTAGCAGAGGTCACAAGATAGCGAGAGGGAGTGGGAATCCATTGTAATTTCTTTCCATCCTTATCGAGCCCTGAGACATTGAATCCAAATGTCGGGTCCCAATCGTTGACCCAGCTGGGATCAGCTAACTCAGCACAGAGCAGGGATCGAACCTGGGAATTTTCCAGGTCTAAAAAGGCTCAATATGACACTGCATGGAGCATTTACCTAAAGAGCCACTGGTAAGGGCTAGACTTCATGTCCATTCATTGTCAATGGACAAAAAAGTCTTCATTGTCACACATTGAGGTGACTGAATCTCAAAGTCACTTGTTAAATAACATTTCTACATTTTACACAAAAAGAATGAACTTGCATTTATATAGCACCTTCCACGACCTCAGGATGTCCGAAAATGCTTTACAACCAACGAAGTACTGTAATGTAGGAAATGCAGCAGCCAATTTTCACACAGCAAGATCCCACAATCAGCAATGAGGAAATGACCAGACAATCTGTTTTAGTGAGATATGTTGAGGGTTAAATATTGGTTAGGACACTGGGGAGAACTCCCTTGCTCTTCTTTGAAATAGTGCCATGGGATCTTTTACGTACACCTGAGAGGACAGACATGGCCGCGGTTTAACGTCTCATCCGAGCAACGGCACCTCTGACAGTGCAGAACTCCCTCAGTACTGGCACTGGGAGTGTCGGTCCTGGATTATGTACATCCAGACTCCGGAGTGGGACTTGAACCCATGACTTTCTGACTCAGAGGTGAGAGTTCTACCCACTGAGCCATGGCTGATGCCAAGGCAGCCAGAAGTTCTCTCCATCAACAAGTGAAAGGACAGAGCTCGTCCCTCAGCCGTAAAAGCTGCTCTTACACTGGGATGATACAACAATTCAGTCAATTGCCACAAACTGCCCTCTGCTGGCGATTGTCTAATACACTCTGGCTTCAGTTCAGTTCCCAACTTGCTCAACACATTTCAGCTTGTGCTGGAAAACTTCTTGTCTGTTTGCTGACTTGAAGTTGAGCCTTCAACCCACGCAATGCCAAGATGGAAAGCTTGCTGAGCGGAGAATCAGACGCATGGACTCACATCGTACTATAGTCAGCTCATAGCTCCGTTCAAATGCATCACACCAGGTTGCCCCAAAGGACATTATATTTGAATGAAGATATCCATTCAATTGTATTTTAGGGATGAGACATTAAACCGAGGCCCCGTCTTCCCTCTCAGATGGACATAAAAGATCCCATGGCACTATTTCGAAGAAGAGCACGGGAGTTCTCCCCGATGACCTGGCCAACATTTATCCCCCAACCCACGTCACTAAAAACAGATTATCTGGTCATCATCTCATTGCTGTTTGTGGGACCTTGCTGTGCATGAGTTGGCTGCCACCTACATTACAACAGTGACTACACCTCAAAAAGTACTTCATTGACTGTAAAACGCTTCTCTCTTTTTAAAATTTATGCATCGGCCCTCGACGCTCACAGAAGATACTGTTACTGCAGGAGACAGCTCACTGCACTCCCAGCACAGTTTGATATGGGATTTCTTTCCTTCTCTTACACATCCTGCAGCAATTTTTCTTTATTGTTAAAATAATATTTCCTGCAAGCGCCAGGAGTCCGCCGCACGTCAAAACAGCCTGATTAGGAGCGACATGCGCCTGGGGAATTGACTCCCAGGGTGGGAGGGCGCACAAACGCAACTGTGTGACACCTGTTTGTATCTGTTGCTGGCAAGCCATCAATTCCCAGGTGCGAGACCACAGTTAAGGCAATTGCAATTATCTTAATCAACAAATAGTCTCTTTGTGGCACTGTTAAAACCACCAAATGATTCAGTGTAGTTGCCTCTCTACCTCTCTCTCTCCTTTAAGATGCTGCTTAAAACCTATCTCTTTGGCCAAGCTTTTGGTCACCTGCCCTAATGTCTCCTTCTTTTAACCAGTGTCAATTTTTGTCTGATTATGCTCCTGAGATGTGCCTTGGGATGTTTTCCAGTAATGCCTCGATTTTAAAATTCTCACCCTTGTGTTCAAATCCTTCCACGGCCTCGCCCCCTTCCTATCTCTATGTCCTCCTCCATACCCTACAACCCTCCGAGACCTCTGCCCTCCTCCAATTCTGGCCTCTTGCGCGTCCCCGATTTTCATCGCTCCACCATTGGCAGCCGTGCCTTCAGCTGCCTAGGCCCTAAGATCTGGAATTCCCTCCCTAAACCTCTCCACCTCTCTCTCCTCCTGTAAGTCACTCCTTAAAACCTACCTCTCTGACCAAGCGTTTGGTCATCTGTCCATATATCTCCTTATGTGGCTCGGTGTCAAATTTTGTCTGATAGTCGCTCCTGTGAAGCACTGTGGGACGTTTTTTTACTATGTTAAAGGCGCTATATAAATGCAAGTTATTGTTTGTTTTGAAGCAGCAGTGTAATTCCACATTAAAAACCCAACAATGGTTTGAGGCAGAGAGTTCCACATTCCAAGCTTCCCTTTAATTCTTTTTTGCGATTATCTTAAATCTGTGCCCAAAGTCTTCTCCATTTAGATTAACAATCCACTTTGCACATGTCCCGTGTTCCTGATTTTAACACCTGATCCTGCAACAACAAAAACAAAAAATGACCCTTTTTATTAAGAGCACTGACAGTGGAGGGTGGGGGTTGTCGGAGGGGAGTGGGAGTGGAATAGTTTACAAGCTGCATTATCCATTTGCTGGTCATTATCTTCTCAGTGCCAGAGCTTAATAAACCTTTGTGCCGTTCTCACACGCTGCGTCAGAAGGGAAGTTGATCTTTCCCCACAGAATGAGCTTCTATGCAACAAGCATGGGTGTGAATATCTGATTGTGAATGCGTGATCCCGAACAGGCTTTGGAGAATACATCTTTCTCACTCTGCTCATTGAATAATGGAGGTGGAATGTACTTGTCCTTGACTGTGCTTTACAGACACATTCACCGCAGTGTTCTGTGAGTTTAGACTTTAAATACTTCAATTCTGTTGATATTGTGCCAATTCCAAGACTTTGGCACACAATCCAAGCTGATACTTAAATGCAGTACCTAGGGAGTGTGATATTTTCAGTGCTACTGTCTTTTGGATGAGATGTTAAATCGAGGTCCTGTCAGCCTGTTTAGGCAGACGTCAAAAATCCCATGGCATTATTCAAAGATCAACAACTTGCATTTATGCAGCACTTATTACGTAGAAGAAATGTCCCAAAGTGCTTCACAAAGATGTAAAGGAAAATGGACAGCAAGTGAAAGAAGGACAGGTTAGGTGTGGTAACCAAAGCTTGGTCAAAGAGGTGAGCTTTAAGGAGTTTATCACAGGAGGAGAGAGAGAGATGGAGAAGCAGAGGAGTTTAGAGAGGGAATTCCAGAGCTTAGGGCCCAGGTAGCTGAAGGCACGGCCGCCAATGGTGGAGGGAAGGAAACTTGGGATTTGTGAGATGCTGAAGTCAGAAAACTGAGAGTTTTGGCTGGTTGTAGGGCTGGAGGAAGCTACAAAGATAGGGAGGGGTGAGGCCATATAAGGATTTAAAAAAGATGAACATTTTAAATTTGGGACATTGAAGAACCTGAAGCCAGTGTAGGACAGGAGCGATGGGTGAGCGGAACGTGGTGTGGGACAGGATACGGGCAGCAGAGTTTTGGATGAGTCGAACTTTAGAGAGGGCGGAGGATGGGAGGCCATCCAGGAGAGCATTGCAACTATCGAGTCTGAAGGTGACAAAGGCATGATGAGGATTTCAATGGCAGATGTGATGTGGCAAGTTCGGAGGCAGGCAATGTTATGGAGATGGAAGCAGGAGATCTTTGTGATGGAGAGGATATGGGATCAGAAACTCAGGACTGAAGTCGTGAGCAGTCTCATTCAGCCTGAGACAGGAGCCAGGCAGGGGGACAAAGTCAGTGGCGAGGGTACAGAGTTTGTGCCAAGGACCAAAGACAGTAACTATAATTCAAAAGTACTTCATTGAAACTTGCATTTATATAGTGCCTGTCACATCCTCAGGATATCCCAAAGCTCTTTACAGCCAATGAAGTACTTTTTTTTTCAAGTGCATTCACTGTTGCAATATAGGAAACATCATTTGGCACACAGCAAGCTCCCACACACAGCAATGAAATAAATTACCATATCATCCATTTTAGGTGTTGGTTGAGGGATAAATGTTGGCCAGGACACCGACAAAGCAGTCAATCTATTCCTATGGTAAATTGCAGCAAAGAGCCATGAGGATCATTGCCTAGTACCTGAGAATTTAACAATTAGATCAACTGGGAGAAACTTGAGCTTTTCAGCCTTGAAAGGAAGTGATTGAGGTGGAACCTGCTAGACAATGTATACAATAGTGAATGGTAAACCAGGAACAGTGATTCAAATTATACCTCAACAATAGTCGAGGGCGCACCAATTGAAACTCTAATTTCCAAATGAAGCTAGAAACTTCTTCTCACCGAGAGCGATCGACACATTGAATGGAAGCGAAAACCTTGGAATCACTTAAGATGATGGGGCAGAAATTGCTCGCGAAATAACGGAGAGCTCCACTGCGCTCTCCTTTGTTAGTGGCAAAATGGAGGAGCAAGTTCTGGCTTTCGACACACGCAGTGAAACGCAGAAATCCAGAACTTACTCCTACTGGTTCAGCGGTGATATGACAGCTTCGAATTAAAGGGGCATCGCACGCTACAATCAGAGAAATCATTGATAAAGTGCAAACTTGCTGATCTGCCCGGCTGGAAAGTAACTAATTACACCACCAAACAGGCACGCTTAAAAATACAGGTCGAAACTAAGTTTTAACAGTCATTAAAGTCTTAATGACTGCCAAACAACGAAAAATTAACTTTTAAAAATGTGAATTCTCATATTACTCCTTATTTTAAATAGTTTTTGGTCATTAAAATAAAATTATTATTAAGTTATTTTTTTTTACTTTGTTTTTACTTTGATTTTAACGTTGTACCTTTCATTTCCTGGTTTAACGCTCCAAGCCTGCAGAGACAGTGAACGCATCGTGTCAACAATGCTACGATCTGATTGGTCGAGGAGAGAGATCGATCCTCTCGCTTCTCCCATGGGTCCTAGCTTCACTTGAACTGGCGCTGGGCTCTTCTCCGCTTCCTATTCCAGGAAGTGGCCGAAGAAGAGATTGCGGTAAATTAGTGGGTTTGTATAAATCTATGGAGCGGCGAGGAGTGTTGGTTCACCGCTCCAAGCAATTTCTACTCCAATGATAACATACTGCGATGGTGGGGAAACTGTAGGGGGTTAAAATAGACTGAATGCCCTTTCTGATCTGTATTGATCTTGCGGTCTTGTCTGAGATGAATAATATATCTGAGAGCTGAAAATGCAGGCCGGTTAGTTCGGTGCATGCAATAGACGAGGTTGTTAATTTCAGTGGGCTGAAATTGCAAACCCTGTATTCACCAAAATCAAATGAGTTTTATACATCACATCATTCTCTTTCCAATGAGTTTTCCCATTCTATTGAGAGCTGAGATCTGCTTTAGTTCAGTGTTTAAATAAGGTAATTACATCATTAAACAGTCCTTTAAAAAGTAACCGTTTTTGAGAGACTTTTTTGCTGCAACCGTTTATGGATATTGAAATATTTTGTCATTTAGTATCAGCCTAGGCCAAATGTTCTCGTTCTGTCCTGAAATCTCAGATTTTACATGGTCGGTGTGTACTGTACATGTACAGGAGCTGACACACACACAGATACATACACACACACAGATACATACACACACAGATACATACACACAGATACACACACACAGATGCATACACACACACACACACATACATACATACACACACACAGATACATACACACACAGATACATACACACATACACACACACAGATACACACACACACAGATACATACACACACAGATACATACATACACACAGATACATACACACACAGATACATACATACACACAGACAGATACATGCATACACACACAGATACATACACACACAGATACATACACACACACACATACATACATACACACACAGATACACACATACAGATACATACATACACACACAGATACATACACACACAGATACATACATACACACACACAGATACATACATATACACACACAGATACATGCATACACACACAGATACATACACACACAGATACATACACACACACACATACATACATACACACACAGATACATACACACACAGATGCACACACAGATACATACATACACACACACAGATACATACACACACAGATACATACACACACAGATACATACATACACACACACAGATACATACATACACACACAGATACCTACACACACAGATACACACACACACACACACACAGATACATAAACACACAGATACACACACATACACACAGATACATACACACACACACACAGATACATCCACACACAGATACACACACACACACACAAACACACACGAGGTGTACAGGATTAACTGGGAGTGAATGTTTCTCTTTTATCCAGTGCGTACAGGAGCTGACACAGAGATACACACATGAGGTGTACAGTACAGCAGTGACTTGTTCCCTTTTATCTGGTGCATGTCATACATAACCAGGAGTTGACCCAGACATACACGCCACTGTACAGCAACAGGCAGGGTGAATTATTTCCTTTATTCTGTAGTGTACAGGAGCTGGTACAGACACACACACACATTGACACAGACACATACACACGAATATAGTGCCAGATGGATAATTCCCTTTTTATCTGGGCTGTATAGGAGCTGGCAGTGAGATACACACACACACACACACACACACACACACGCAGAGGCGTACATGCACAAATACAATACCAGATGGGAATTAATCATTCCCCTTTTTCTGAGCTGGCAGTGAGATACACACACGCACACATGCACGCACACACACACACACACACACACATGCACGCACGCACACACACACACACACACATGCACACAGATATAATACCAGATGGGAATAAATTATTCCCTTTTTTCTGGGCTGCACCAGAGCTGGCAGTGAGACATATGAGTGTACAGTACTAGCTGTGTGTCTGCTCCTGGTATTTATCATGTGTGCACAGTATGGTGCCTAATCGATGTTGAGTCACAGCAGTTACTCAGTGTAGTTTATCACTGTTGCTGGCAACAGAAGCGTAAACATTTAGATTCTCTACTCAATTGAACTGAATATCATCTTATAATTATGTGTCTGACTTAGCATTTGTCACACATACACACACACAAAAGCATATTCTTGTGAAGTTCACTGATCTCATAGTCCAGTCCCGTGAAGAGTAATCACTGTTAGTCATCTCCAGCTCTGAATTCTGTGCATGTCATCAAAGAATGTCTCCATCCCTGGGACACATGGCATGCTGGACCAATGTACAGTCCAAGGGAAGTCACCATGATCACAAAGATAAGTACAGATAAAGAAATCCATTGGGCCCATTTGGCTCTTCCTTCCATGGAAACCCATGATCCCCCATCGCAACATCCAACTCCCTCTTGAATTCTGCCAGCAACTTTCCCTCTGCTACTCTGCCCAGAGACCATTCAACGTATTAATCACTCTTTGTGTCACGTGCTTCTTGATGTCATCCCTGAAATATCATTTTACCCATTTGTACACCTGTCCCCTTGGCCTGAATTCATGGTTTAACTTAAAATAGTGCTCAAAATTAATCTGTTCTTTTCCACAGTTGTTTTTTTTCCATTTGCCTCCTTTCAATGCTGAAGGGCCCAAGTTTTCCTAGTCTTTCCTCATAACCCCGTCCCATAGAACCATAGAAAAGACGCAGCACAGAAGAGGCCCATCGTGTTCGTGCCGGCTCGAAGAACAACCAGGTGCTCATTCTAATCCCACCTTCCAGCATCCGGTCCGTAGCCCTGTAGCTTACAGCACTTCAGGTGCAGGTCCAGGTACTTTTTAAAAGAGTTGAGGGTCCCTGCCTCTACCACCAATTCGGGCAGCGAATTCCATACACCCACCACCCTCTGGGTAAAAAAAGCTTCTCCTCATTTCCCCTCTAATCCTTCCGCCAATCAGCTTAAATCTATGTCTTCTAGTTCTTGAACTCTCCGCTAGGGGAAACAGGTACTTCCTGTCTACTCTATCTAGGCCCCTCATAATTTTGTATACCACAATCAAGTCTCCCCTCAGCCTCCTCTGCTCCAAGGAAAACAACCCCAGCCTATCCAATCTCTCCTCGTAGCTGCAATTTTCAAGCCCTGGCAACATTCTTGTAAATCTTCTCTGCATTCTCTCCAGAGCAATTACGTCCTTCCTGTAATGTGGTGACCAGAACTGCACACAATACTCCAGTTGTGGCCTTACCAGCATTTTATACAGTTCCATCATAACATCCCTGCTTTTGTATTCTATACCTCGGCTAATAACGGAGACCATTCCTTTTGCCTTCTTCACAACTTTATCTACCTGTACTGCCACCTTCAGGGACCTGTGCACATGCTCCAAGGTCTCTCACTTCCTCTAGCCTCTAAATATATTCCCGTTTACTGCGTATTCCCTTTTACTGTTTGCCCTCCCTAAGTGCATTACCTCACACTTCTCCGGGTTGAACTCCATTTGCCACTTTTCCGCCCACTCCACCAACCCATTGATATCTTCTTGGAGTCTACAGCTATCCTCTTCACTATCAACTACACGGCCAATTTTTGTGTCGTCTGCAAATTCGCCAATCATGCCCCCTTCATTCAAGTCCAAATCATTAATATACACCACAAACACCAAGGGCCCCAACACTGAGCCCTGTGGCACACCACTGGAAACGGATTTCCATTCGCAAAGACATCCATCGACTTTTACCCTTTGCTTCCTGCTACTGAGCAAATTTTCGATCCAATTCACCACATTTCCCTGCATCCCATGGGCTTTTACCTTTCTGACCAGTCTGCCATGTGGGACCTTGTCAAATGCCTTACTAAAATCCATGTAGACAACTTCCACTGCACTACCCTCATCAATCCTCCTTGTCACTTCCTCAAAGAATTTAATCAGATTTGTAAGGCATGACCTTCCCTGAACAAATCCATGCTGACCATCCCTGATTAAACCATGCCTTTCCAAGTGACAGTTTATCCTATCTCTCAGTATTGATTCTAATAGTTTGCCCACCACCGAGGTAAGACTGACCGGCCTATAATTGTTCGGCCTTTCCCTCATACCCTTTTTAAACAATGGTATTACGTTTGCCGTCTTCCAGTCCTCCGGTACCTTCCCTGTATCTAGTGAGGATTGGAAAATGATCCTCAGAGCATCCGTTATTTCCTCCCTGGCTTCCTTCAATAGCCTAGGAAACAATCCATCCGGCCCTGGTGACTTATCAACTTTCAAGGATTCCAGTCCCTCTAGTACTTCCTCTCTCGTTATGTTTACCTTATCCAATATATCACAACTCTCCTCTTTAACTACTACGTCTGGATCATCCCTTTCCTTTGTGAATACGGAGACAAAATATTCATTTAAAACCTTACCCACAGCCTCTGCTCTTACACACAAGTTACCCTCATCATCTCTGATAGGTCCCACCTTTTCCTTAGCTATCCTCTTGTTCTTAATGTACTGACAAAACATCTTTGGGTTTTCTTTAATCTTACTAGCTAATATTTTTTCATGCCCTCTCTTTGCTTTCCTTATTTCCTTTTTTACATCATCCCTGTACTTTCTATACTCCTCTACGCTTTCTGCAATATTTAGTTTTCTGTGACAGTCATAAGCTTTCTTTTTCTGCTTTATCTTGCCCCGTATACTTCTAGACAACCAGGGGGCTCTAAATTTGGCAGTGCCACCCTTTTTCTTTGAGGGGATGTGTCTGCATTGTACCTGTAGAATTTCACTTTGCCACTGATTTCTCCTCAAGAAGTTGTGTCCAGTCCACTTCTGCCAAATCACCTCTTAGTTCTGTAAAATTTGCCGTCCCCCAATTTAAAAAGTTTACTCCTGATTTAACACTGTCCTTTTCCATAATAATGCTAAAACTAACTGAATTGTGGTCACTGTCCCCAATATGGTCACCCACTGTCACTTCACCCACTTGCCCATCTTCATTTCCCAGGACTAAATCGAGAATTGCATCCCCTCTTGTTGGGCTTGTCACGTACTGGCTAAAAAAGTTCTCCTGGACACCGATCAAGAATTTTGCACCCTCTGTGCCCCTCACACTGTTTGAATCCCAGTTGATGTTCGGGTAGTTGAAGACCCCTACTATTATTGCCCTCTTGTTTTTGCACTCAAAATTTGCCCACATATTTGTTCTTCTATCTCCCTTTCACTATTCGGGGGTCTATAGTACACTCCTGTTAATGTGACTGCCCCTTTTTTATTTCTTAGCTCAACCCATATAGCCTTGATTGATGACCCATTTAGCATATCATCCCTTCTCACAACTGTAATTGATTCTTTAACCAATAATGCTACCCCCCCTCCTTTTTTATCACCCACTCTATCCTGCCTGAAAACTCTATATCCAGGGATATTGAGCTGCCAATTATCCCCCTCTTTAAGCCAGGTTTCCGTTATAGCAATGATATCACGCTGCCATGTGTCTATCTATGCCCTTAGCTCATCTGCTTTGTTTGTAATACTCCTTGCATTGAAGTATATACCCTTTAACCCCGTCAAATTCCTGTGCTGAACACTATTTAACCTTTGCTTCTTTTGCCTTTCTGAGTCGCTAACTACGTCACTAACTGCTTTTCTACTCCCCGTTTCCTGGTCTGAATTTGTTCTATCTGTACCTGCCCTTTGGTTCCCATCCCCCTGCCATACTAGTTTAAACCCTCCCCAACAGAATTAGCAAATGCCCCCGCGAGGATATCGGTCCCGGTTCTGCTTGGGTGCAACCCGTCCAGCTTGTACAGGTCCCGCCTTTCCCTGAATCGGTCCCAATGCCTCAGGAATTTAAAGCCCTCCCTCCTACACTAGCATTAAGGATCAGAAGGCCGACTGTCTTGAGGGTTTAAGTGTTTCCCTTGTGCCTCAGTGAGCAGAATTGAATGCAGTGTTCAAGGTTCAAATCCCTCCATGGCCTCGCCGCTCCCTATCTCTGTAACCTCTTACAGCCCTACAGCCCTCCAAGATCTCTGCTTCCTCCAATTCTGGCCTTTTGCCCCTCCATTGGTGTCCGTGCCTTCAGCTGCTTGGGCCCTAAGCTCTGGAATTCCCTCATAAACCTCTCTGCCTCTCTCTCCTTCAAGATGCTGCTTAAAACTTAACTCTTTGACTAAGCATTTCGTCATCTGTCCTAAAATCTCCTTAAGTGGCTCGGTGTCAAATTTTGTTTGAAAGCACTCCTGCGAAGTGTCTTGGGAGGTTTTACAATGTTAAAGGCGCTATATAAATGCAAGCTGTTGTAGTTGTGGTGCAGTCTGACTCGAGTATATACGGTTTCAATATGATGGCATCAGACTTATACTCTACTGGTTGGCAATATAGTTCAGCTTTGTACTAACTGTCATAGGGCGAAGACTCTCTCTGTGCTCAGTAGGTAGCAGAATCATGAACCCATCCTTTATAAATGGGTTTCCAATTTTCTTGCACATACAGGTCAACCTAGAAAACTAGCTAAAGCCAACACAGTCTCAGAAAAGCTGACAACTGAAAAACAACCTTGACCTGTGAGCAGGGTTCTCATTTGGTGATAGAATAATTTACATTCCATTCGTTGCATGGGATTCCAAGATTTTTACCAGTGTTTCGGGAACTCTGAAAACAGAAACGCAATGGCCTTTCTTATGACATGTGGGAACAAGTAGCGTCAATGAGAGTGCAGTAAGGCAGGAGTTTGTTGTAACTTAAGTTGCAGATATTTTTCAAAAGTCCTTGCGAGTAATTTTGACCTTGTGCAATAGTGTAAAGCGAGTGATAGTGAATTGGGACTGAAGTCAATCAAAATTAAAATAGGGAGAGATGTAAAATGGGCTGCCGATTCACTATCACCCATTTTACACGATCGCACAAAGTCAAAATTACATCCCATCACTTGTATTACATAACATAAGAACATAAGAAATAGGAGCAGGAGTAGGCCATTTGGCCCCTCGAGCCTGCTCCGCCATTCAATAAGATCATGGCTGATCTGATCCTAACCTCAAATCTAAATTCATGTCCAATTTCCTGCCCGCTCCCCGTAACCCCTAATTCCCTTTACTTCTAGGACACTGTCTATTTCTGTTTTAATTTTCTTTAATGATGTAGCTTCCACAGCTTCCTGGGGCAGCAAATTCCACAGACCTACTACCCTCTGAGTGAAGAAGTTTCTCCTCATCTCAGTTTTGAAAGAGCATCCCCTTATTCTAAGATTATGCCCCCTAGTTCTAGTTTCACCCATCCTTGGGAACATCCTTACCGCATCCACCCGATCAAGCCCCTTCACAATCTTATATGTTTCAATAAGATCGCCTCTCATTCTTCTGAACTCCAATGAGTAGAGTCCCAATCTACTCAACCTCTCCTCATATGTCCGCCCCCTCATCCCCGGGATTAACCGAGTGAACCTTCTTTGTACTGCCTCGAGAGCAAGTATGTCTTTTCTTAAGTATTGCAGGGAAAAACCAAAATGCACAATTTGTGCAATGCCAGATTCAAAGATTTGTGCACAGAGATGGTCTCAACTCTCGAACCCATCCAATTCCCTTTTGAAGGCCTGCAGTGAATCCATACCTACCATGTTTTGGTAATCTAGTCCAGATGTCGGTGGCCCTGGATGAGGTCGGTGAGGGGTGGGTGGGATTATTGATACCAGTTCCCTGCAGTCTCCTGGAGCTTGCTTGTCTGAAAACCTTCACACCTCAGGTTTGACAGCTCCGCATCAGTCAGCTCTCAAGTCCAAAAGAGAGGGTCACAGAACGATCTTGTGGGGTTCCAGCTGCACGTTCCCCATGCTGTGGGAGCCGGCGATGGAAGGTGGTGAAGAATTCATAAATGACTTTACATATTTCACGAGCTTGACTGGTTGGAACGCATTAAGCAGATTGGCGGGAGAACAAGATGGCTTTAATCTTTGAAGTCATCGCAATGTGATGTCTAATTAGTATTCAGGTACTCCTGAGCGCTTAGCGAGTGCTTTATTATCTATGTAGTTCTCTACGTATGGAGACTGCAATTTTTAATATCTTACATTACAATAAAATACTGCTTCGAAATCCCAATGTTAATGCTTTCAGTAAACGCAAAACCCATTAACGTGAAGAAGAATGAGCCTTTTTCCTATTTCTTCTAATATAATGACGGGTCATCCATCCTTTATAGTTACTGTGCTGGCGATCAAACCACGACTTATAATTGGCACTTTAGTATAAAATTTACTCAGAAGTGATGATATATCAGCAGAGAAATCCCAGGCCTGCAGAGATTCTGCCGATGGACGCAGGCCCCTGTACAAGGTGTGCTGTGGGTTTTATTTTCTTCTCCCTCCGGTTTTCTCAGCACCTCTTTTGAAGGAGCCGACTCTTGGCCAGGTGGACTTTCTTCACTGTCCAGGAGCCCACACAATCAGCTCTAGATTTTCTACTGAGAACTATTTTAACGCTTACAGTAACAGCCACCCACGTGTTAAAATAACGCCGAACAGAAATTCACGGCTTGAGTATCAGCGAGTTGTTTGACCACGGTTCTGGCCAATATTTATCCCTCAAGCAACATCATTTAAAAAAATCAGATTATCTGGTCACCATCACATTGCTGTTTGTGGGATCTTGCTGTGCGCAAATTGGCTGCCATGTTTCCTACATTACAACAGTGACTACACTTCAAAAGTACTTAATTGGCGGTAAAATGCTTTGGGACATCTTGAGGTCGTAAAAGGTGCTATATAAATGCAAGTCTTTCTTTTCTATCACAATGGGTTTTAAAACAGGCCTGATTATTTCCTCAGTTGGCTTACACACCACACACACACACACACATACACATACACACACACTACACACACATTACACACACACACTACACACACATTACACACACACACACATACACACACATTACACACACATTACACACACACATACACACACACTACACACACATTACACACACACATACACATACACACACACTACACACACATTACACACACACACTACACACACATTACACACACACACATACACACACACTACACACACATTACACACACACACTACACACACATTATACACACATACACATACACACACACTACACACACATCACACACACACACTACACACACACATTACACACACACACACACACTACACACACACACATTACACACACACACATACACACACACTACACACACACACAATACACACACACACATTACACACACACACTACACACACACACATTACACACACACATACACACACATTACACACACACACATACACACTACACACACATTACACACACACACATACACACACATTACACACACACACACTACACACACACACATTACACACACACACACATACACACACACTACACACACATTACACACACACACTACACACACACACATTAAACACACATTACACACACACACGTACACACTACACACACATTACACACACACATACACACATTACACACACACACACATACACACTACACACACATTACACACACACACTACACACTACACACACATTACACACACACACTACACACACACACATTACACACACACACTACACACACACACATACACACACACTACACACACATTACACACACACATACACACTACACACACATTACACACACACACTACACACACACACACACACACACATTACACACACACATACACACACACTACACACACATTACACACACACACTACACACACATACATTACACACACACTACACACACACTACACACACACACATACACACTACACACACATTACACACACACACATTACACACACACACACATTACACACACACACATTACACACACACATTACACACACACACATACACACACATTACACACACACACACACTACACACACATTACACACACACACACATACACACTACACACACATTACACACACACACATTACACACACACATACACACACATTACACACACATACACACTACACACACATTACACACACACACATATACACACACTACACACACATTACACACACAAACTACATATACATTACACATTCATTCACATTATACACACACATTACACATTGTACATAAACACGTTACACACTCGTTCACATTAAACACTCATTCACACTACACACACACACACACACTCACACTCACACGTGCACATTTTCTAAAAGGCATCAATAAAGAAGGATCAGGAGCAGGAATCCGAGCAATTTTTTCCCCTTTCTTGCCCAGAAGAGCTAGCACCAAGTGTTGTGTTTCTCTAACTCATGTGGGAGGTGCTTTGCGGTGATACTTTTCCATTCCTCTTTGATTCTTGTCGCGGTTGTGCCCACACTTTGAAAGAAACACGTGCTGAGGGTTTAAAATAGCCCTGTCATCTCGTGCCAAAACATGGAACAAAATAAAGTGCCAAGAAAAGATTAACATGTGATTATTGCCTCATGGGTTGAAAATTGGAGGCCACACAATGAAATAAAGACAGCGATCGTCCTGCAACAAAGCACTACACACACTGGGACTGATTTATAGTGTGAGTTGTGTTCTAAACCTGCTTAAGCCATTATAAGAAGTTATAACACATTTCTGGATCCCTCAAGGACAATGCAGTACTCTTATCAATCTTTGACTCAACCACACTCTATATTTCAGTGAAACAAAAGAAGACTTGTGTTTGTGTAGTACCTTATCATGTCTCTTCGAGATATCGCAACAAACCCATTCACATACAATAAATTACTCTGCAGTCCAATTACTGTTGTTTTGCAGGTAAATGCAGCCACCATTGTATGCACTGCAAGATCCAACAAACAGCAATAAAAAGAAAGACTTGCATTTATATAGCGACTTTCATGACCTCAGGACGTCCCAAAGCGGTTTACAGCCAATGAAGTACTTTTGAAGTGTAGTCACTGTTGTAATGTAGGAAACGCCAATTTGTGCACAGCATCGTCCCACAAACAGGAATGAGATAATGACCCGATTATTTTATTTTATTGATTTTGGTTGAGCGGTAAATATTGGCCAGGACACTGAAGAGATCTCCCTTACTCTTCTTCGAAATAGTAGTGTGGGATCTTTTACGTCCACCTGAGAGGGCAGATGGGGATTCAGTTTAACATCTCACCTCCAACAGTGCAGCACTCCCTCAATACTGCACCGGGAGTGTCAGCGTGGATTTTGTGCATAAGTCTCTGGATTGGGACTTGAACCCACAACTTTGTGACTCAAAGACGAGAGTGTGCAAACCAACTGAACCATAGCTGACACATAGAGCAAAATAAAATGCCACGGAAATGCTAAACTCACCGTCACTGCTTGGGCAGTACATATGGCAGGCCAGGTCGCCCATCCGTATGAAACCCATTGAATTTCACCAAGCGGTGAAGGGGATAATTACCCCCCAAGATCTTTTACATCCACCTGAACTACTGGAGCAGGCAGACTGCCCACCTCAAGCAATGCAGAACTCCATCAGTATTGCACTGGGACATCAGCCTACATAATGCACTTAAAGTCAATTGTTGGATTTGATCACACAATTTTCCCAAATCACTTGAATCAAATGAAAGTCAGCACAGAATTGTTAAAGGAAAATCATGTGTGACTAACTTGATTGAGTTCTTTGATGAAGTAATGGATAGGATTGATATGGGTATTGCGGTTGATGTTGTGTATATGGACTTTCAAAAGGCATTTGATAAAGTACCACATAATAGACTTGTTAGCAAAATTAAGGCCCATGGGATTAAAGGGATAGTGGGAGCATGGATACAAAATTGACTAGGGGAGAGAAAGCAGAGAGTAGTGGTGAACAGTTGTTTTTCAGACTGGAGGGAAGTATACAGTGGTGTTCCCCAGGGGTCAGTATTAGGACCACTGCTCTTTTTGATATATACTAATGACCTGGACTTGAGTATAGAGGGTATAATTTCAAAGTTTGCAAATGACATGAAACTCAGAAATGTAGTAAACAGTGTGAAGGATTGTATCAGACTTCAGGAGGACATAGACAGATTGGTGAAATGGGCAGACGCATGGCAGATGAAATTTAACAGAGAAATGTGAAATGATGCATTTTGGTAGGAAGAATAAAGAGAGGCAATATAAACTAAATAGTACAATTTCAAAAGGGGTGCAGGAACAGAGAGACCTGGGGGGTGCACATACACAAATCTTTGACGGTGGCAGGACAAGTTGAGAAGGCTGTTAAAAAAGCATATGGGATCCTGGGCTTTATTAATCGAGGCATAGATTACAAAAGCAAGGAAGTTATGCTAAACCTTCATAAAATAATGGTTAGGCCTCAGCTGGAGTATTGTGTTCAATTCTGGGCACCGCACTTTAGGAAGGATGTCAAGGCCTTAGAGAGGGTGCAGAAGAGATTTACTAGAATGGTGCCAGTGATGAGGGACCTCAGTTATGTGGCGAGACTGGAGAAGCTGGGGTTGTTCTCCTTAGAACAGAGAAGGTTAAGGGGAGATTTGATAAAGGTGTTCAAAATCATGAACGGTTTTGACAGAATAAATAAGGAGAAACTGTTTCCCGTGGCTGAAGGGTCAGTAACCAGAGGACATAGATTTAAGGTGATCGGCAAAAGAGCCAGAGGCTACATGAGGAAACATTTTTTTACGCAGTGAGTTGTTATGATCTGGAATGCACTGCCTGAAAGGGCGGCGGAAGCAGATTCAATAGTAACTTTCAAAAGGGAATTGGATACTTGAAATACTTGACGGGAAAAAATGTGCATGGCTATGGGGAAAGGGCAGGCGAATGGGACTAATTGGATAGCTCTTTCAAAGAGCTGGCACAGGCACGATGGGCTGAATGGCCTCCTCCTGTGCTGTACCTACTATGATCAATGGGAATTACAGGACAAAAAAGAAGAAACTAACGTGCAGATGGAGATGAGAAGGAAAGCTAGCTATCTAAAAGAAAATGCGAGAAAGAGAGAGAGAGAGAGAAAGAATGTACGTGTGAAAGATCAAGAGGAAGTTATGCATAGGTAATGAGATGCCACCCACTTTGTAAGGATAGACAGGGCCCTTTTGCCTTGTTTGCAGCCCACCTCAGGAGAAGCGACTCTGAAGATTAAATACCGTGAGGAAGCCAACGGGAAACAACCTCAGCTTCTGTTCCCTAGTAAGTGGCTCAAGTATCTCATGTGTGAGACTTAAGTTTGGACCTGCCCTGGGGCAGAACACAATGGTCGGATGAACCATGTTCCTGATTGAGCTATTCTTAGACAAGTGTTTAAAACCTGCATAAAGTCTGTCACTCATACGGACCTAGTATGTGAAGTTCGCCAGTCGAAATTTTGACACTCATATTTCCTAACAATTTGAACCATTGTCTCAAGAATTGTGAGGAAAACCTCAGGACAACTAAAGGAAAAAAAAAATAAATGCACTGCCTGCAGGTCATGAGGTGCACTTTGGATATGATCCAGAGAGGTTGATAACTTAATTGTAAAAAAAATAAATAATTATGGGTAAAAAAAAATCGGAAAGGGATGATTAAAAGCTTGAAGATTGCCCACGAGCGCAGTTACAGTCATCCAATCTACTGATGTAGGATTATCTCACATCTCCTTGTTGCTATGGCAACATTATTTGCTGCAAAGCAGCCCCATCAATAAGATACTTTTTTGAATTGTACTTGCTGAGCTCAGCGAGCACCTGTGAAGTAATGGAGGCAATAATGTGTGTGTGTGTGTGTGTGTGTGTCTGTATGTGCACGAGTGTGCGTGGACTTGCGTGTGTGTCTGTCTATGTGTGCGTATGTATGTGCACGTGTGCATTTGTGTAGCGTGTGTGCGTATGTGTTTATGTGTGCACCGTTTTGTGTGTGCATGTGTGCGCGTATATTTGTATGTGCGTGTGCATTTGTGAGCACGTGTGTGCGTGTGTGTGAATGCATGTAGGGGGACTTTTAACTCCTCCAGCCTTGCGAAAACCGGGCGGAGAGGCAGTTAAAATGGAGCGGGAGACTCACCTTCCACCCTACTCTGGCCGACTGCAATTTTAAATTGCAATCGCCAAGCACGCCCCCCCCGCCCCACCACCGTCACCCCTCCCCCACTAAATCCATAACCTCAAAAGAGCACCTCTCCCCCACTGTTAGTGGCCGTGGGTCCATATCCACTGGGAACTACGCCAAACCTGGCCAAACTCATTTTATTTAGTACCCCTATAGACAGTAGAAAAGGGAGACTGTTATACTATCAGCCCGGACTGAACTGAAACCCAGGTCCCAGTGCGGAAAGGGGAGTGGGCGACACATTTGTATCACCCAGCCCCTAAGGATCAGATGGTTATTTAGTTCAGTTTATTGATCATGTTGAACTGTTAAGCCAAGCTGGGATTAAGAGGACTATGGTTTTCAGTAAATAGCATCTGTCTTCACCATCATTCATCATCAGATTCAACTGCTTCCAGAAAGCAAGTGCCCCTATCCTCCAGCTCAGTCTCTACATCTTTCGAAACTGCTGTCATCAATCACCTCCTCGCAAAACCTACTCTCGGCCTGTTTTAATCCTCTGCAACTGATGCCCCATCTCCAAACTTCCCTTTAGTTTAAAGTCCTGGAATGTGATATTAACTCCTAACTATGCCCCCAGCTCTCCCACCACTTCCTGTTCAAGGTAACTCCAACCAGGCATCATCCCTGCCCACAGCAGCAAAACCACACTGGTCAACGTCTCAAGCAATATTTTCCGCGACTATGACCATTGGTCCCTCCTCATCGTTCTCCTCCTCACCCACCTCCCTCCCTGCCTTCAAAGACCTCCTTGACAGCCTCTTTCTTTGACTGCTTTTCTCCTTCTGCGGACATTCTTCCTTTTTCCCTACCCCAACACCCGCACCCACCCCCCACCCACTCCCACCGCTCCCCCAAGCTCAGTGTTCATTTGCTATCCACCATCCTGAGAAGCGATCTGAGATATCCTTTGGTAGAGACCAGCGCTACAATAACTGTAGATACTTGTTGCAGGGAGGCCTTCACCTTGGGTTCTGCTTAAAACCAGGACACATTAAAACAGTAGCCAGCTGGTTAAAACAAAAATAATCTCATGGGCGAGGTACCAGAGGGTGTCTGGTGTCAGTGGAATGGTTACTACGGCATGGAGTCAGGATTGGAGGGCCAGAGAGAAGATTGGTGCAAAAGGAAGGTGATTGTGCACAAAGACAGGAAGCTCCCTACCCACCTTCTGTCTGTTTCTCTTGATTGAATGGTTGTTGGGTGCCGATGACTTGATTAGGGTGACTGGCCCGGGAGGCATTATTCAGCTCGACAGTGCGAGGGAGCTGGATTAACATCAGTAGAGATACAGTCAGTAACACAGGGCGCTGGGGGAGAGGGGTTACTGAGTGACAGTGTGAGGGAGCTGGATTAACATCAGTAGAGATACAATCAGTAACACAGGGCGCTGGGGGAGAGGGGTTACTGAGTGACAGTGTGAGGGAGCTGGATTAACATCAGTAGGGATACAATCAGTAACACAGGGCGCTGGGTGAGAGGGGTTACTGAGTGACAGTGTGAGGGAGCTGGATTAACATCAGTAGGGATACAATCAGTAACACAGGGCGCTGGGTGAGAGGGGTTACTGAGAGACAGTGTGAGGGAGCTGGATTAACATCAGTAGAGATACAATCAGTAACACAGGGCGCTGGGTGAGAGGGGTTACTGAGTGACAGTGCGAGGGAGCTGGATTAACATCAGTAGAGATACAATCAGTAACACAGGGCCCTGGGTGAGAGGGGTTACTGAGAGACAGTGTGAGGGAGCTGGATTAACATCAGTAGAGATACAATCAGTAACACAGGGCCCTGGGTGAGAGGGGTTACTGAGAGACAGTGTGAGGGAGCTGGATTAACATCAGTAGAGATACAATCAGTAACACAGGGCGCTGGGTGAGAGGGGTTACTGAGAGACAGTGTGAGGGAGCTGGATTAACATCAGTAGAGATACAGCCAGTAACACAGGGCTCTGGGGGAGAGGGGTTACTGAGAGACAGTGTGAGGGAGCTGGATTAACATCAGTAGAGATACAGCCAGTAACACAGGGCGCTGGGGGAGAGGGGTTACTGAGAGACAGTGTGAGGGAGCTGGATTAACATCAGTAGAGATACAGTCAGTAACACAGAGCACTGGGGAGAGGGGTTACTGAGTGACAGTGTGAGGGAGCTGGATTAACATCAGTACAGACACAGTCAGTAACACAGGGCGCTGGGGGGAGGAGATATAGAGGCTGACAGTGTGAAGAAGCTGGATTAATATTAGCAGAGATATCGTCAGTAGCACAGGGCGCTGACTGGAAGAAGTTATTGAACCTGACAGCGAGAGAGCTAGATTAATATCAGCAGAGATAGAGTCAGTAATACATAGTGCTGGCTGGGAAGAATTAATGAGTTTGACAGCGTGAAGGAGCTGGATTAATATCAACAGAGATACAGTCAGAATGACAGGGCAGGGTGCAAGTCTGTAACATTTTAACTGAGAATGTAATAATTCAACACCCTCACATGGCTGGACACACTAACACAGCTAGTTACTGATATGATGCATTCAGACTGTACCATGTTTTTAATGCCAAGACAAAAACCCCAACAGAAAAAGATACAAAAGAATTAAGTGTTGATTTAAGTGGTTTAGGAACATAGGAACAGGAGGAGCCTGTTCCGCCATTCAGTTGGATCATGGCTGATCTGTATCTTAACTCCACCTACCTGCCTTGGTTCCGAGACCTTTAATACCCTTGCCTAACAAAAATCTATCAATCACAGTTTTGAAATTTGTAATAAAAGATCTTTTGATGGTAAGGTACTACCTCAGGGAGTCCTGGTGGTAGCTTGCTCTATAAAAGGGGCCTTCTTGGCAAGATTGCCTCTTTAATTCCCTATTAGTGAGATTCTGGGGCTAATTTTCACTTTTGCCCCTTGTGGTGAACTGGCGAGGCCCATCATTCACCCGTTACAGGAATCGCCTAATTTCAGTGGAAATGAGAATCGGGCGATTTCTATAAGGGGAGGGCGATATGCCCCCATCGGTTTACCACCCAGGTGTGAAGGTGGGATTTAACCCCTTCCAGTCCTTATGGCTGGACTCCATCCTTAAGTGGAGTTTCTTTAGAAGGGTTCCTGATAATGAGACTCCCTCTTTAAAAGGGTCCTAATGCTAAGATTCCCTGTTTAAATCTGGTCCCAGTGACAAGACCCCCTCTTTAAAAGTAATCCTGATCGTAAGATTCGCTCTGTAAAAGAGGTCCCTCGTAACACAGTGCCCTATTGAAAAGAGTTCACAACGGTGAAACTCTTTCCTTTAAAAGGGGTCTCAATGGCTAGACTCCCTTTTCAAAAGAGACCATGGTGGATAAAGTCCAGTTTTAAAGCGATTTCTGATAGCAAGACTTCATTTTGAAAGGGGTCCCAATGGTGAGATTTCCACTTTAAAAGGGGTCCTGTTGACAAGACCAAAGGTGGAGAATTTTCTAAAGTAAGATTTTTTTTTTATTCGTTCATGGGATGTGGGCATTGCTGGCGAGGCCAGATTTATTGCCCATCCCTAATTGCCCTTGAGAAGGTGGTGGTGAGCCGCCTTCTTGAACCGCTGCAGTCCGTGTGGTGAAGGTTCTCCCACAGTGCTGTTAGGAAGGGAGTTCCAGGATTTTGACCCAGCGACGATGAAGGAACGGCGATATATTTCCAAGTCGGGATGGTGTGTGACTTGGAGGGGAATGTGCAGGTGGTGGTGTTCCCATGTGCCTGCTGCTCTTATCCTTCTAGGTGGTAGAGGTCGCTGGTTTGGGAGGTGCTGTCGAAGAAGCCTTGGCGAGTTGCTGCAGTGCATCCTGTGGATGGTGCACACTGCAGCCACAGTGCGCCGGTGGTGGAGGGAGTGAATGTTTAGGGTGGTGGATGGATAGAATACAATGTATATTCCTATCAGGCAAAAGAAGGTGCATCAAAGAATAGTATTCCAAGGATAAAGAGAGAGACTAAACTGAACTGGAGGCACATGATAAAACCAGGGCCAACGAAAGTACAAATCATTGTGAGGAATATAGAAAGTGTAGTGGGAAGATGAAAAGGGAGATTAGAAGAGATAAAAGGCTATATGAGGAAAGGATGGCAAGTAATATAAAAGGAAATAGCAAGGCTTTGTATAACAGAGAAATGAGAAGAATAGTTAAAGAGAGGTAAGTCTGCTCAGGAAAGCAGGGCTAAATCTAATTGTGGAGAATCAAGGTTTTTTTAATTCATTCTCAGGATGTGGGCATCGCCGGCAAGGCTGGCAATTATTGCCCATCCCTAGCAACTGAGTGGCTCACTAGGCCACTTTGGAAGGCAGTTAAGAGCCAACCGTGTGGGACTGGAGTCACATATAGGCACAGACCGGGTAAGGAGGGCAGGTTTCCATCCCTAAAGGACATGAGTTAGCCAGTTGGGATTTTACGACAATCCGACAGCTTCATGGTCACTTTTACTGATACCAGCTTTTTATTTCCAGTTTTTTTTCAACTTAATTCAAATTCTCAATCTGCCATGGTGGGATTTTGAATTTACCTTCTCTGGATTATCAGTCCAGGCCTCTGGATTACTAGTGTAGTATCATAACCACCACACTACATGGCAGAGGTAATAAGTAAATACTCTGGGCTCAATTTTCAAATGCAAGTCCGGGTGCGATGGGGGCGGGGGGGCAAAGAAAATCACAAAAGTCCGGAGCGGGGGACAAAACCGGTTCCAATCCGCCAACTTCCGAGTTTCACAAAGACGCATCCGTGTGCGCGCGCTGTTCCCGAACCCGGAAGTCCCGCCGGCAATTAAAGCCGGGGGGACGATATTTAAACGAGCAAATGTACCTCATTGAGGTACTTTATTTCTTGCATATTGGCCACTTAAAATGATATTCAACTTACCTGGGCGGCTTTCCCACTGCTTCCGATTCACTGGTGAAACCAGGCTTGAAGGGCCGGCTCGGTCAAAAAATAAATGAAATAAAATAACATTTCACAATGTAAAAAAAAAATAAACCTACACCTGCACCCCCCTCTCCGATATCCGATGTCTCTCCGAGGTCTCCCCCCCACCCCCGATGTCTCTCCGAGGTCTCCCCCCACCCCCGATGTCTCTCCGAGGTCTTCCCCCCACCCCCGATGTCTCTCCGAGGTCTCCCCCCCCCCACCGATGTCTCTCCGAGGTCTTCCCCCCACCCCCGATGTCTCTCCGAGGTCTCCCCCCCCCCACCGATGTCTCTCCGAGGTCTTCCCCGCCCCCCACCGATGTCTCTCCGAGGTCTCCCCCCCACCCCCGATGTCTCTCCGAGGTCTTCCCCGCCCCCCACCGATGTCTCTCCGAGGTCTCCCCCCACCGATGTCTCTCCGAGGTCTCCCCCCCGCCCCCCCGATGTCTCTCCGAGGTCTCCCCCCACCGATGTCTCTCCGAGGTCTCCCCCCACCGATGTCTCTCCGAGGTCTCCCCCCACCGATGTCTCTCCGAGGTCTCCCCCCCGCCCCCCCGATGTCTCTCCGAGGTCTCCCCCCACCGATGTCTCTCCGAGGTCTCCCCCCCACCCCCGATGTCTCTCCAAGGTCTCCCCCCCGCCCCCCCGATGTCTCTCCGAGGTCTCCCCCCCCCACCGATGTCTCTCCGAGGTCTCCCCCCACCAATGTCTCTCCGAGGTCTCCCCCCCGCCCCCCCGATGTCTCTCCGAGGTCTCCCCCCCCCACCGATGTCTCTCCGAGGTCTCCCCCCACCAATGTCTCTCCGAGGTCTCCCCCCCGCCCCCCCGATGTCTCTCCGAGGTCTCCCCCCCCCACCGATGTCTCTCCGAGGTCTCCCCCCACCAATGTCTCTCCGAGGTCTCCCCCCCGCCCCCCCGATGTCTCTCCGAGGTCTCCCCCCCCCACCGATGTCTCTCCGAGGTCTCCCCCCACCAATGTCTCTCCGAGGTCTCCCCCCCCTCCCCCCGATCTTTGTCTCCCCCCACCAATGTCTCTCCGAGGTCTCCCCCCCGCCCCCCCGATGTCTCTCCGAGGTCTCCCCCCACCGATGTCTCTCCGAGGTCTCCCCCCACCGATGTCTCTCCGAGGTCTCCCCCCACCGATGTCTCTCCGAGGTCTCCCCCCCCTCCCCCCGATCTTTGTCCCCCCCCCACCTTTCTCTATTGCAGTGGCTGATAAGGTCTCTCTCTCTCTCTCTTTCTCCCTCCCCACCCCCTTGGCATTGCAGCTCCTGTCGGCAGCCAGGCGCGAACCCCGGTAGAGACTTCAATTGGCCTCATTCAACCCGCCTACTTGCCTTCTGGGTTTGGTGCCCGCAAATCCCCCCCCCCCCCCCCCCACCCCATCGCTGCCATCCCGCTGCCCTTTGGAAATTGAGCCTTTTGTATCTGTTCACAAATGATGGTGGAAGTGAGAATGTAGGTGTGCTGGAGGAGAATGGGGAAAAATTATTGGAGATAATTGTAGAAGAGGATTCGCTTCTGAAAAAGTTAGCAACATTTAAAGTGAGTAAGTAACCAAAGCCTAATGAGATGTACCCTAGAATATTGAAGGAAGTCAGAGAGGAGATAGCAGAGGCTCTGACCACAATTTTTCAATCTTTCTTAAATATTTTAAGATAATTGACAAAAGAACCAGGGGGGAGATGAGAAGAATTTGTTTTACTCAGCGAGTTGTTATGATCTGGAATGCGCTGCCTGAAAGGGTGGTAGAAGCAGATTCAATAGTAACTTTCAAAAGGGAATTGGATAAATACTTGAAAAGGACAAATTTTCAAGGGCTATGGGGAAAGGGCAGGGGGAGTGGGACTAATTGGATAGCTCTATCAGAGAGCCGGCACAGGTATGATGGGCTGAATGGCCTCCTTTTGTGCTGTATGATTCTATATAAATTGTGTCAGAGGACTTTAGGGTAACCAGTGTAACACTTTTGTTCAATTAGGAGAGAAGGATGAATTGGGTAACTATAGTCCAGTTATTCTAATATTAGTTATGGACGAATTCTTAGAATCCATAATTCGAGGTCTAATTAGTGAGTGTGTGGTGATACCTGGAATAATCAAGTACAGCAAACATGTTAAAGGCAGGTTGTGTTTGACAAATGTAATAGACTTCTTTGAAGAGATGACTGGTTGTATTAATTAAGGCAATGCAGTAGTTAGTGCAGATGGATTTCAGAAGGCGCTCAACAAGGTGATTCATAGACGGCTTGGTACAAAAAATTCAAGCATATGGTATATGGATAGAAAATTGGTCCAGCCAGAAAAAGCTACAGCTGGGTTGATGTGTTGCTCAGATTGAAGAAGGGTTGGAAGTGGTGTACCCCAGGGGTCAGTACTGGGTCCATTTTTGTTCTTGTTATATATAAATAGATGTTTTGAAGTTGGGCCTAAGGAGTATAATATCAAAACTTGACACAACAACTTGCATTTATGTAGCACCTTTAACGTAGTGAAACGTCCCAATGTGTATCACAGGAGCGTTATCGAACAAAATTTGACACCGAGCCCCATAAGAAGATATTGGGACAGGTGGCCAATAGCTTGGTGAATAGGTAGGTTTTACGGAGCATCTTAAAGGAGGAGAGAGGGGCAGAGGAGCGGAGAGTTTTAGGGAGAGAATTCCACAGCTTAGGGCCTGAAGGCACGGCCACCAAGTGAGGGGTTTGGCAAAAAGCAAGGAGAACTGTAAAACACTCAAGGAGGGCATAGACATCTCGTATGGATAACCAGGCAATTTAATGTGGAGAATTGTGAGGTGATGCATTTTGGACGTACATGCTGAATGGAAATTTGCTGAAGGATGTGATGGAACAGAGACACCTAGGGGTTCAAACACATAATTCTCTGAAAGTGCGAGTACAGGCAGATAAAGTCCCCATAAAAAGGCCAATAGCACTTTCGCTTTTATAAATGGGGCACAGAATGCAAGAGCAAAGAGGGAATGATAAAATGGTGCAGGTCAAAGATTAGACCACAGTTAGACTCCCTCCTTAAATGAGGGGATGATGGTAAAGCCTGTTTTAAAAGGGGTCCTAATGAAAACGTTGCAGTCCTACTCTAAAAGGAGTCCTCTTCACTACACCCCCCTTGTTTTTAACTGCTACAAGTTTCTTCAAATAGATTTTAAAAATCTATCATGTAGTCGTTAATAAACACACAATAGTTTGGTGCAAAGGGTGGCACCTTTATCGATAAATATAAGACCACTGTCAGTTCGAAATCACAGGAAAAAATCATTACGTGCTATTAATTCAGAAGCAGTTGCTTTTCATACAGACGAGTCCTGAAAAGTATATTCAGAAATGAGTTTTACAGCTTTATTCTCCCTGGGGCTCTCTGTAAATGCAATCAAATCCATCTGTGCTTCACCAGCCGGTGCTCGAGAACATTCTCTCCTGTTAATTTATAACCTTTGATAGTCCAATCCTGAACCAAAAGCAAATATGTAACCACGTTACACTTGTCTACTTTATTATCTTCTCTTCTTTTGTGCTGATCAAGGTGAGAGATGTTAGTGCTACTGTCCCATATCAGACATCCAGTATTAGTGTCAAGCCCTCCCAGCTCAGGAAGACATGGCAAGATGCAACGGAAAGCTCCCTCTGCCCTGCACCAACAGTGTGCCTCAGCCCCAACCCAAGAAGATTGTCCCCTACTGCCCCAGCGTAAGGTTTTTCCCATTTCCATTTTGTACCACAGATCCGTACTCACTCAGAACTGGAGTGGCACTGCCGGCATTGGTTTAATCTAGGAGTCTCACAGCCAGCAATGCGAGGAGACTTTCCTCTAGGTTTAGAACCCTCCTCCCCCCGCCCATGCTCTTGTCTATTTTATCCTAATGAGGGAATCAGGAGGTTGTGGGTTCAAGTCCTAGTCCAGAGACTTGAGCACAAAATCTAGCCTGACACTCCCAGTGCAGTACTGAAGGAGTGCTGCACTGTTGGAGGTGCTGTCTTTCGGATGCGATGTTAAACCGAGGCCCCGTCTGCCCTCTCAGGTGGCCGTTAAAGATCCTCCGGCCACATATCGGAAGAAGAGCAGGGGAGTTCTCCCCAGTGTCCTGGTCAATATTTATCCCTCAACCAACATCACTAAAACAGATTACCTGTTCATTATCTCATCGCTGTTTGTGGAACTTTGCTGTGGGCGAATTGACTGCCGCGTTTCCTACATCACAACAGGGACTACACTTCAAAAAGTACTTCATTGGCTGCAAAGCTCTTTGGGACATCCTGAGGCCATGAAAGTTGCTGTATAAATCTTTCATTCTGTTGTCAGTTCATTCAGTACCCGATTAGATCTGTGAAATGCCTTATATTGTTTGCTGCAATGAGTTAGAAAATGTTCTGAAGAAGCCCTTTGATGGCTGACCTAGTAAATGCACTTTGCGTTGCATACTGAGCCATGCAGATGGAGAGAATTTGATCTCCAGTCTGTGCTGAATTACCTGATCAGGGTCGGAGATGCTATACATAGTCTCGACAACTCTGGGCTAAGGTGGGGGGAGGGAGGACAGTAGAAAATCAACCACATTTCCTGAATATTATCCGGTGACCCCCTGCTGCAAAAATGTGCATTTATTAATATTGGAATGAGAGCATCCGATGATGAAGGAACGGTGCTGTGTGTCTAAGTCGGGATGGTATGTGACTTGCAGGTGATGGTGTTCCCATGCACCTGCTGACCTTTTCCTTCCAGGTGATGGAGGTTGTGGGTTTGGGAGGTACTGACACTGTTTAAGCTCATGACCACTTGAATGAGGTATTGGTTGACAGCAGGCACCTGTAGAACTGTAACTCAGTAAATACATTCACCTTCAGACAAAAAAAAAATTACTGGATAAATAACGATTTCCAACCTGGTCAGATGTTGTCACAAAATGCTTAAATAGATCATTTCATTTTTTGTTTATGTAATGTGTTTTGTTTCGCAGCACAAGGTAGTTCACAGATCTAACCAAGTGCTGACTGAAGTGTTAACGAGAGGCACTCGATGCCCGACACCCAACAGTATTATCTCCAGACTCGACTATTCCAATGTTCTCCCACCTTGTACCCTCCGGAAACTTGACCTCATCCAAAACTCTGCTGCCCGTTTCCTAACTCGCACCAAGTCCCTTTCACCCATCACCCCCTGGGCTCGCTGACCTACATTGGCTCCCGGTCCGGCAATGCCTCGATTTTAAAATTCTCATCCTTGTATTCAAATCCCTCCAAGGCCTCGCCCCCTCCCGATCTCTGTAACCTCCTCCAGCCCTACAACCCTCCAAGATAGAGTCATAGAGTCATAGAGTTATACAGCACGGATAGAGGCCCTTCGGCCCATCGTGTCCGCGCCGGCCATCAGCCCTGTCTACTCTAATCCCATATTCCAGCATTTGGTCCGTAGCCTTGTATGCTATGGCATTTCAAGTGCTCATCCAAATGCTTCTTGAATGTTGTGAGGGTTCCTGCCTCCACAACCCTTTCAGGCAGTGAGTTCCAGACTCCAACCACCCTCTGGGTGAAAAAGTTCTTTCTCAAATCCCCTCTAAACCTCCCGCCTTTTACCTTGAATCTATGTCCCCTTGTTATAGAACCCTCAACGAAGGGAAAAAGCTCCTTAGTATCCATCCTATCTGTGCCCCTCATAATTTTGTACACCTCAATCATGTCCCCCCTCAGCCTCCTCTGCTCCAAGGAAAACAAACCCAATCTTCCCAGTCTCTCTTCATAGCTGAAGCGCTCCAGCCCTGGTAACATCCTGGTGAATCTCCTCTGCACCCTCTCCAAAGCGATCACATCCTTCCTGTAGTGTGGCGTTCCTCTGATTCTGGCCTCTTGGAAGCAGATTCAATAGTAACTTTCAAAAGGGAATTGGATAAATACTTGAAAAGGAAAAATTTGCAGGGCTATGGGGAAAGAACGGGGGAATGGGACTAATTGGATAGTTCTTTCAAAGTGCCGGCACAGGCATGATGGGCCGAGTGGCCTCCTTCTATGCTGTATGGTTCTGTGATTCTGTGTCTGCACTTAGAATATTGTGTCCAGTTTTGGCCCCAGCATGGTGAAACATATCGAGGTTCCAGGGAGGAGCGGGGGGTGGGGGGCAGGTGACCAGGATGATATTAAAAGTTCTTAGATATGAGGGAAGGCCCCAAGAGTTTACTTTAGAGAAATGCAGGCTTAGAGTGGATATGATTGAAGTTTTCAAATCAATGAACGGCTTGGATGCAGCCTAGTTAAGTAGCTTTTGTGAAATGGACAGGGACAGTAGGATGAGAGGTTACCTCTATAAAATCAAAACTAAGAAGGTATATTAGATCGTCTTTTTCTTGTCCTTTTTCATATTTTTGCATGTTCATGTGGAGAGTTTTTGGAATGTAAGTATCAGTGTGTAATATGGGCATGTAACATGGATGGATGATATGAATGAATGTGTGTTTGTGAGTTGCGGATGGCTACATGTGTGTACATGTACAAGTATGTGTGTGCATGCATGTTGTCTGTGTGTGTGCTTCTATGTGTGGTCTGTATCTGTATGTGGGTGCAAGTATATGTATCTATTTATGTGTGCATGTATGTGTGATTGTGGGCATGCATGTGTGTCGGTGTGCATGTATGTGTTTGTATGTGTGCATGTCTGTGAGTCTGTTTGCATGCATGTGTGTTTGTGTGTATATGTGTACATGTATGTGTGTGCATGTGTTTGTGTATCATAGTTGCATAGTAGGTGCAGTATAGGAGGAGGCTATTCGGCCCATTGTGTTTGTGCTGGCTCTTTGAAAGAACTATCCTATTAGTCCCATTCCCCTGTAAATTTTTTCCATTCAAATATTTATCCAATTCCCTTTTGAAAGTTACTATTGAATCTGCTTCCACCGCCCTTTCAGGCAGCGCGTTCCGGATCATTACAACTCGCTGAGTCAAAAAATTTATCCCCATGTCACCTCCTACTCTTTTGCTGATCACCTTAAATCTGTATCCTCTGGTTACCGACCCTTCTGCCACCGGAAACAATTTCTCCTTATTTATTCTGTCAAAACCATTCATGATTTTGAACACTTCTATCAAATCTCCCCTTAACCTTCTCTGCTCTAAGGAGAATAATCCCAGCTTCTCCAGTCTCTCCACATAACTGAAGTCCCTCATCCCTGGTACCTCTTCTGCACCCTCTCTAAGGCTTTGACGTCCTTCCTAAAGTGTGTTGTCCAGAATTGAACACAATACTCCAGCTGAGGCCTAACCATTATTTTATAGAGGTTTAGCATAACTTCCTTGCTTTTGTAATCTATGCCTCTATTTATAAAGCCCAGGATCCCATATGCTTTTTTAACAGCCTTCTCAACTTGTCCTGCCACCTTCAAAGATTTGTGTATGTGCACCCCCCAGGTGTCTCTGTTTCTGCACCCCTTTAAAATTGTACCATTTATTTTATATTGCCCCTCCTCATTCTTCCAGCCAAAATGTATCATTTCACACTTCTCTGAGTTAAATTTCATCTGCCATGTGTCTGCCCATTTCACCAGACTGCCTTTGTCCTCCTGAAGTCTGTTACTATCCTCCACATTGTTTACTACATTTCCGAGTTTCGTGTCATCTGCAAACTTTGAAATTATATGCCCAATACCCAAGTCCAGGTCATTATTATATATATCAAATACAGCAGTGGTCCTAATACTGACCCCTGAGGAACACCATTGTATAGTTCCCTCCAGTCTGAAAAACAATCGGACAGCACTACTCTCTGCTCTCTGTCCCCTCTCTAGCCAATTTTACCACTCTCCCTTTAATCCCAGGGGTTTAATTTTGCTAACAAGTCTATTATGTGGTACTTTATCAAATGCCTTTTGAAAGTCCATATACACAACATCAACTGCACTACCCTCATCAACCCTCTCTTTTTTCATTGAAGAACTCAATCAAGTTAGTCAAACACGATGTGTGTTTGTGTGAGTGTATGCATGTGTTTGTGTGCATGTATGTGTTTGTGTGTGCTTGTGTGTTTGTATGTATGTATGTATGTGTGTTTGTGTGTGCATGTATGTGCGACTGTGAGTATGTATGTGTGGGTGTCTGTGTATGTACGTGTGTTCGTGTCTGTGTATGTGAGTGTACCTGTGTCGGTATACAAGTGTGTGTATGTGTGAGATATGCATGCAAAGAGGCTGCAAAAGGAGGTTCAGTAAATGGGCGAGAAGGTGGCAGATGGAGTATAATGTGGGGAATTGTGAAATTATCCACTTTGATAAGAAGAATAGAAAAGCAGGATATTTTTTAAGAGGTGAAAGACTAAGAAATGTTGGTTGTCAGAGGGATTTGGTTGTCCTTGCACACGAATCACAGAAAGTTAACATACAGGAACAGCAAGTAATTAGTAGGGCAAATTGTATGTCAGCCTTTATTGCAAGGGGGTTGGAGTATGAGAGTAAGGAGGTCTTGCTGCAATTATATAGGGCTCTGGTGAGAGCACACCTGGAGTACTGTGTACAGTTTTGGTCTCCTTATCTAAGGAAGGATATACTTGTCTTAGAGGGAGTGCAACAAAGGTTCACTAGATTGATTCCTGGGATGAGGGGGTTGTCCTATGAAGAGCGATTGAGTAGAATGGGCCTATACTCTCTGGAGTTTAGAAGAATGAGAGGTGCTCTCATTGAAACATATAAAATTCTTAGAGATTTTGACGGGGTAGATGCTGAGAGGCTGTTTCCCCTAGCGGGAGAGGTTATAACTAGGGGTCATAGTCTCAGAATAAGGGGCCGGCCATTTAGGACTGAGATGAGGAGAAATTTCTTCACTCAGAGGGTTGTGAATCTTTGGAATTCTCTACCCAGAGGGCTGTGGATGCTCTGTTGTTGAGTATGTTCAAGACTGAGATGGATAGATTTTTTGACACTAAGGGAATCAAGGGATATGGGGATAGGGCGGGAAAGTGGAGTTGAGGTTGAAGATCAGCCATGATCTTATCGAATGGCGGAGCAGGCTCGAGGGGCCGTTTGGCCTACTCCTGCTCCTATTTCTTATATTCTTATATCTGCATGCATGTATGTATGTGTGTGTGTATGTGTACATGTATTTGTGTGTACGTATGCATGCATATGTGTGTGTCTGTGTGCATGTATGTGTGTGTGTGTCTGTGAGCATGTATATGTGTTTGTATGTGTGTATGTGTGGGTGTGTGTCTGTGAGCATGTGTATGTGTGTATGTGTGGGTGTGTGTATATGTGAGTGTGCGTCTGTGAATGTGAGTGTTTGTGTGTCTGTATGTGTGTCTGTGTTTGTGAGCATTTGTATGTGAGTGTTGGTGTGTGTGTTTGTGTGTCTGTGAATGTGAGTGTTTGTGTGTCTGTATGTGTGTCTGTGTTTGTGAGCATTTGTATGTGAGTGTTGGTGTGTGTGTTTGTGTGTCTGTGAATGTGAGTGTTTGTGTGTCTGTATGTGTGTCTGTGTTTGTGAGCATTTGTATGTGAGTGTTGGTGTGTGTGTTTGTGTGTCTGTGAGTGTGAGTGTTTGTGTGATTGCGTGTGCCTGAGTGTCTTTGTGTCTGTGTGTGTGAACGTTTTTTGTCTGCGTGTGCCTATGTGTGTGTGTGTCTGTGTGTGAGCATGTATGAATGTATGTGTGTGTGTGTCTGTGTGTGAGCATGTATGAATGTATGTGTGTGTGTGTCTGTGTGTGAGCATGTGTGAATGTATGTGTGTGTGTGTCTGTGTGTGAGCATGTATGAATGTATGTGTGTGTGTGTCTGTGTGTGTGAGCATGTGTGAATGTATGTGTGTGTGTCTGTGTGTGAGCATGTGTGAATGTATGTGTGTGTGTGTCTGTGTGTGAGCATGTATGAATGTATGTGTGTGTGTGTCTGTGTGTGAGCATGTGTGAATGTATGTGTGTGTGTGTCTGTGTGTGTGAGCATGTATGAATGTATGTGTGTGTGTGTCTGTGTGTGAGCATGTATGAATGTAATTATCCTTGGCTCTCGATCTTCACTTTACCCCCTTCCATGCAGTGAGTGTGAAATGTGCTGTTTGATGCTGCAGTCCCTGTGCACCCCCTGGGGAGAGGAAAGCTTTAATGTGTCGTTTAATATGCTGGATGAATGACATCACTAATAATGGGCAACAATTGAATTACTCCTGAGCCATGTTAATTAACATTAACATGTGTTAATTGTAGACAGGAGTTTTTTGTATCCTTTGGTTTAATTGTTTATTAGTGTGTGAAGCCATTCCCTTTCTGCTTCTGCAGCTGGCTTCTTGCTGGCACTCTATCAGAGATCCATCCCCCACCAATATCACCCTCCCTGGTTATCCCTGAAGTCAGCTGTCGATGCTGACGTGGGCATCCTCGAGGATCAGTAGGGATGCAGACCTTTACTGTTCTCTGAGCTCTCAGCAACTTGTAGGTCACATGACACGTTAGGAGGAACGCACCATCGGAAGAACAGACTTCACGCCATTTACGTTGCGCAGTGCTGAGGGCTGCGGCTGGAGTGCAGCAACAGGGGTTCCTTGCAGTGCAAGGGATGGATATGCTGGATACACCTGCAGCTTAAGTTACAGCAAGCTTCTGTCCCACTGCATTCTCAGCATAACTACTTGTTTTCACGTCATAGGCCAGGCCTTTGGGTTTTAGTTTTCACATGATTGAGAAATGTGATCCGCGAACACTGGTGGAAGTCCTGGAATCTTCAACAAAGGAAGAATTTAACCTATTCAGTTATTGTCTGGTGTCAGCCTTGGCTCAGCACTCTTGACTCTGAGTCAGAAGGTTGTGGGTTCAAGTCCCACTCCAGAGACTGGAGTGCTGCACTGTCGGAGATGTCATGTTGTGGCTTGTTTTAATGAGATACAAGACGGGTAGATAACGATTCGACTATCACAAAGCAGCCCATTCCTGCCTGCTTCTAACTCACATTCATCACTTTTCTTTCTACCGGACCTTGGCCAATGTCAGAGATGGACCATCAGCAGCTCTATTGTTCTCGCCCCAGGAAGTCTGGAGAGGGTTCTTGCAGGTCTGTGTGGCCTGGTCCGGAAGTATGTCCTGAACCGCCAGTACTTCGGACAATACGCCAAAGGCATTGAAAGAAAAGAAAGAACTTGCATTTATACGGCACCTTTCACAACCCCAGGATGACATGTAGCACTTTACAGTCAATGAAGTACTTTTTGAAGTTTTGTGATGTCGGAAACGCCAATTTGTCCACATTGGGCTTCCCCAGTGAAGAACGGGCCACAGCGATGGGCGGCCTGGACCCTAACCATGAGCGAAGAGATGAAAAAAATAGGTCTAAACTGATACACAGTGAGACCAAGATAAAGGCACTTGCTTTTAATCTTAAATTCAGCAGATTAAATATCTGGCTGCAGAGAATGGAAACTGTACTAAAGGTGAGGCTTCATCTTAAGGTGGAGATAGTATCAGGTTACTGCTGAGAAAGCCTCTTCCTAGTGGCTAATTAATATTGAAAAATCTGAAAGGATTTTGCACTCCATAAATGGTACCAATTATTATATGAATATTAATACACAGTGTGACTGTCAGAGCTTTGACTGACAAATCTAATCTCAGCAATTTTGTTAAACATCTGCTACAAGTGTAATGATTCTCTAATATATATCTAATAAGCTTCACTGCAAAATGAGGGATATTAGAGATATAATGAGGGTCAATGGCAAATTAAATAATAAAGTATTTTTGAGTTGAAATATGATCAGATGTGGCAGGCATTTCAATCCACCCATAGTTCCCTCTTCTTCAGCTAACTATGTGTCAGTCATGGTCCAGTCGGTAGCCCCCTTGCCTCTAAGTCATGAAGGTTGTGGGTTCAAGTCCCACTCCAGAGACTTAGGCACGTAATCCAGGCTGATACTCCAGTTGTTAGTACTGAAGGAGTGCTGCTCTGTCAGAGATGCCGTCTTTCAGATGACATGTTAAATCAAGACCCTGTCTGCCCTCTTAGGTGGATGTAAAAGATCCAAGGCACTATTCAAAGAAGAGCAAGGAAGTTCTCCCTGGTGTCCTGGCCAATATTCACCCCTCAATAAAACAAATTATCTGGTCATTATCTCATTGCTGTTTGTGGGATCTTCTGGGTGGAAACTGGCTACTGTGTTTCCTACATTACAACAGTGACTAAACTTCAAAAGTACTTCATTGACTGTGAAGTGCTTTGGGATGTCATGAAAGGTGCTATATATATGCAAGTCTTCATTTAAATATCTTTATTGATGCCAAATTTGCCTTTCACCTGAAGGCATTGACTTCTTACCGGGTGCGGTTCCACAGGCACCGGCCATCCTCTGACACCTCACCCTCGTGGCCATTCTTCATGAGTGAGTCTACACACTGAGCGCGAGCAGATTGATTGACTGTGGGTGGGTAGGGAGGGCATCACGAACAAGCCAGATCCTGTACTTATGCGACAACCATCCATTCACGCATTTCTCAAACCCATGACCTCCGTCGTCTAGAAGGACAAGAGCAGCAGGTGCATGGGAACCCCATCACCTCCAAGTTCCCCTCCAAGTCACACACTGTCCTGACTTGGATATTTATGGCCCGTTCCTTCATCGTCGCTGGATCAAAATCCTGGAACTTCCGACCTAGCAGCACTGTGGGAGAACCTTCACCACACGGACTGTAGCGGTTCAAGAAGGCGGCTCCCCACCATCTTCTCAAGGGCAATTAGGGATGGGCAATAAATGCCAGCTTTACCAACAATGCCCACATCCCAAGAATGAAATTTAAAAGGAGCACCTGGTCAATTTTATCCTTCAGTATTCCCGCTCACGCCTAGGGTGCTGAAGCTGATCAGAATGTTCTGACCGCTGTCTCGGGCCGAGGTCATTTGAATTTTATTTCTTCTCAGGATGTGGGCGACATTGGCATGCCCATATTTCCTGCCCATCCCTAGTTGCCCTGAGATGCTGGTGGTGGGTCTTCTTCTGGCAATTGTTTTTACAACTCAATGGCTTTCTAGGCCAGAGGACATCCAAGTATGTAATGTGGACCAGGGTCATCTGTAGGCCAATCTGGGTAGACGGGGCAGAGTCCCTGCCCTCAAGTACATTAGTGATCCAGTTGGGTTTTTGCAACAATCCAGCAGCTTGCATGGTCATTTGTCTGGTGCCAGCCCTCAAATTACCAAACGTATTGAATTCAATTTCATACCTTACACCAAACACTCTAGTACCTAAGCCTCAAGACGACCATCCCATTGTACACTGGTGCAATGCAGGTACAGCGAGCAATTAGGAAGGCAAATGTTATATTAGCCTTTATTTCAAGGGGGTTGGAGTATAAGAGTAAGGAAGTCTTGCTGCAATTATGTAGGGCTCTGGTGAGACCACACCTGGAGTATTGTGTACAGTTTTGATCTCCTTACCTAAGGAAGGATATACTTGCCTTACAGGGGGAGCAATGAAGGTTCACTAGATTGATTTCTGGGATGAGAGTATTGTCCTATGAGGAGAGATTGAGTAGACTGGGCTGATATTCTCTGGATTTTAGAAGAATGAGAGGTGATCTCATTGAAACGTATAAAATTCTCAGAGGCCTTGACAGGGTAGATACTGAGAGGCTGTTTCCCCTGGCTGGAGAGTCTCGAACTAGGGGTCGTAGACTCAGGATAAGGGGTCGGCCATTTTGGACCGAGATGAGGAAAAATTTCATTACTCAGAGGGTTATTAATCTTTGGAATTCTCTATCCCAGAGGGCTGTGGATGCTCAGTCATTGAGTATATTCAAGGTTGAGATCGAGAGATTTTTGGACACTAAGGAATCAAGGGATATGGGGATCAGGCAGGAAAGTGGAGTTGAGGTCGAAGATCAGCCATGATCTGATTGAATGGTGGAGCAGGCTTGGGGGTTGAATGGTCTACTCCTGCTTCTATTTCTTACCATCTTAATGCAGACTAGTAATCAAACCTGGCACCTTCCACCTACAAATACATAGCTGCTTAAAAAGAACATTACAATGCGAAGTGTCAAAGGCCCTTGAGATGCATTCCAGTGCAAAATTAGTCTCGCTCAAAACAGTTCCTCATTGAATTACTTCTCATTAATGTGCAATAAAAATAAAAAGTGCTGGAAGTGCACTGTGGTTCAGTCATCATCAAGTGGGTGCTGACGGCCCCGATATTTAAGGGGAAGCAGGGAAGGAGCGGGGACGTGTGTCAGAGGCTGGGAAATACGGGGAAGGCGGAGGTTCTGTCAAATTTAACGGCAGGACCCCATTAGAATATGTTTACTCCGTTTCCTGCCCAGCAGCTGGCCAGATTTAGAGGCTGACCAGGCAGGAAAGCCTGCTGTACAAGACCGCAGCCTTGGGACGGTCCCCAGCAACTGGGAAACATCGCAGCACGGCAACTAAGACGGAGAGAGAGATGTCGGGGGGTGGGAAGAGATTGCAGGGGGTGAAAGAGCACTGGGAAGGAGATTGCGGGGAGGGAGAGAGATCACGGTGGACGAGATCGCAGGAGAAGAGAACGTGAGGGGAGAGAGATCGCGCGGGAGAGAGATCGCGGGGGAGAGAGATTGCGGGGGGAGAGAGATCACAGGGAGGGAGAGATCGCGGGGAGGGAGAGATTGCGGGGGGAGAGAGATCGGGGGGGGGGGAAGAGGTCGGGGTTGGGGGTGGAGAGATCAGGGGGGGGGTGGTCTGAAGATCCCCGGGTCGGGGTGGGGTGGTTGGCTGACTGTGGGGAGGGAGGCAGATCGCAGTAGGTTTGCTTAGGGACCTGGGTGGGGGGGAGCGTTCCTGCTCCTCTTTACTCACAAGAAGTGCAGGGAAAGCACTTCCCTGCAGGATCCAGCTGTTCTCACCTCACTTTAGCTGCAAGCCTTGGGAAACCCCACCCGCAGCCATTAAATTCAAACTGCTCCCAAAATCTGAGGAACAGAGTCTCATTTAATTATTATAATCACTGACCCGCCTCTCCAGAGCTGGTTACCAGGACGCCCCCCAAACTCGGAGGCAGGCCCATTCGCGATGGGTTGGGGTTGGGTTTCACATTTTTACCGATTTAACCCCCACACCACCGAGCCTCTCCCGCCCGCCATGGCAGAGTTAAAATTCTCCCCAACGTTTCAGGTGTGGATCCTTCATCAGAATTGTTCTGGTGAAGGGCCAACATCTGAAATGATAACCTACCTTTTCTGTTTATTGATGCTGGCAGACCCAGTGGCCGAGAAATTGGGTCACATAGCGCCCATTTTGCAGGCACTACGCCACCTCCTAAGGCCACAAAATGGCGGGCAGGAAGTACGCACACATTTCCGACTGGAAATGCGTCACCCGCCATATTGGTTAAGGACAAACAAGGGGCATCCTTTACCCAAGCCTGATGCAGGCGTTGGGTCCTTTGCAATATGGAGCAATAAGGGGGCCTGAGGCGGACTTCAGATCCCCACTGCAACATTGGTTTTCCCAAGAGAATTTCTAGGCCGGTGTATAGTTCCTGTTAAATATTACGGGAAAGTCAGCGGGTCTTTGGTGAGAAGGTGTGAGGATGGAAGACAGATCTTCACATTGACACAGATGATTGAGGAGTTGGCAGGACAGAAAAGACTGTGTTTCATAGACTTTACACAGGCTAACAGCTCATTGTGTGGGTGTCCTGGAAGTTGGCGGGACTCTGTGGAATAGTTGGAGATGCACAAGGGAAAGGAAGACTTAAGTGGGGATGCCAGAATGGTTTGAAGTGAAGACAGGAGTTCATCAGGGCGAGAAGGAGAGAGAGGAACATAAATCTGTGAGCAAACTGTAATACCCAGTGGAAATAAATGAGCAGAGCACAGTGAGGATTGTTGTTCTTTGACTAAGGTGCAGTTGGTCAGTTTCGAATTTCTGACCCAAGGGTTTAACAAGCTGTTATGAATCTGCAGAGACAGCCAAAAAGATTCATAACTTGGGAGTGAAGTGGATGTGTGAAACAATCGCTGTGCATTCGCTTAATGTCAAAAAGCTGCCATAGAAAATCACTGCAAACTATTGGCATCAATTTCATTGAATACTATCATGGGAGGAATAACCATCTACTGAAGGGAAATCAAAAGAATCTCAATGTCATTTAGGGACTTGGCAGATCTTTCTCAGTAACATATATACTACATCTGCTTTAGTATACACACTATACACAGGGATTAGGGGAATGACACACTCCTATCTAGTGTATACAACATGTGTGTGACAGATCCTGTATATGTACGGTACATTCAGTCCATTCTTGTTTTCATATCCCTCCATGGCCTCGCCCCTCCTTATCTCTGAGAACATAAGAAATAGGGGCAGGAGTAGGACACACGGCCCCTCGAGCCTGCTCCACAATTTAATAAGATCATGGCTCATCTTCGACCTCGACTCTACTTTCCCACCAGATCCCCATATCCCTTGATTCCCGTGGAGTTCAAAGATCTATCGATCTCAGTCTTGAATATACTCAACGACTGAACATCCACGCTCCACTGGGGTAGATAATTCCAAAGATTCACAACCCCTTGAGTGAAGAAATTTCTCCTAATCTCAGTCCTAAATGGCCGACCCCTTATCCTGAGACTATGCCCCCTAGTTCTCCAGCCAGGGTAAATAGCCTCTCAGCATTTACCCTGTCAAACCCTCTAATAATCTTATTTGTTTCAATGAGATCACCTCTCATTCTTCTAAACACCAGAGAATATAGGCCCATTTTACTCAATCTCTCCTCATAGAACAACCCTCTCATCCCAGGAATCAATCTGGTGAACCTTCGTTGCACCGCCTCTAAGGCAAGTATATCATTCCTTAGATAAGGAGACCAAAACTGTACACAATACTCCAATGTGGTCTCACCAAAGCCCTGTTCAATTACAGCAAGACTTCCTTACTTTTGTACTCCAACCCCCTTGCAATAAAGGCCAACATACCATTTGCCTTCCTAATTGCTTGCTGTACCTGCGTGTTAACTTTCTGTATTTCGTGTACAAGGACACCCAAATCTGTCTGAGCACCAACATTTAATAGTTTCTCACCATTTAAAAAATATTCAGTTTTTCTATTCTTCCTACCAAAGTGAATAATCTCACATTTCCCCACATTATACTCCATCTGCCACCTTCTTTCCCACTCACTTAACCTGTCTATATCCATTTGCAGACTCTTTGTGTCCTCCTCACAGCTTACTTTCCCACCTAACTTTGTATCGTCCCTTCATCTAAGACATTAATATAGATTGTAAACAGCTGAGGCCCAAGCACTGATCCTTGTGGCACCCCACTAGTTAAAACCTGCCAACCTGAAAATGACTTGTTTATTCCTACTCTGTTTTCTGTCCGTTAATCAATCCTCTATCCATGCTAATATATTACCCCCAACCCATGAGCCCTTATCTTGTGTAACAACCTTTTGTGTGGCACCTTATCGAATGCCTTTTGAAAATCCAAATGTACTACATCCATTGGTTCCCCTTTATCTACTCTGATAGTTACATTATCAAAAAACTCTAATAGATTTCTCAAACACGATTTCCCTTTCATAAAACTAAGTTGACTCTGCCTAATCATATTATGATTTTCTAAGTGCCCCGTTACCACATCCTTAATAATGGATCCCCGCATTTTCCTGACTACTGATGTCAGGCTAACTGATCTGTAGTTCCCTCCAATCTTGAATAGCGGGGTTACATTTGCTACCTTCCAATCTACTGAGGCCAATCTAGAATCTAGGGAGTTTTGGAAGATCATAACCAATGCATCCACTATCTCTGCAGCCACCTCTTTTCGAACCCTAGGATATAGGCCATCATGTCCAGTGGATTATTTGGCTTTTAGTCCGATTAATTTCTCCAGTACTTTCTCTTTACTAATATTAATTACTTTAATCTCTGTGTCCTCCTCCAGCCCTACAACCGTCCGAGACCTCTGCGCTCCCTCAATTCTGGCCTCTTGTGCAACCCTGATTTTCTTCGCTCCACCTATTGGCGGCCGTGCCTTCAGCTGCCTAGGCCTGAAGCTCTGGAATTCACTCCCTAAACCGCCCCACCTCCCTTCCTCTCTCTTCTTCTTTAAGACGCTCCTTAAAACTTATCCCTTTGACCAAGCTTTTGGTCACCTGTTCCTATATCTCCTTATGTGGCTTGGTGTCAGTTTTGTTCAATAACACCCCTGTGAAGCGTCTTGGGACGTTTTACTACATTAAAGTTGCTACATTAATGTCAATTCTTGTTGTTGTTGTTGGTATTGTACACCTTGTGTATGTTTTGGTTATCAGCTCCCGCAAATGTACACAGTACAGACTGGGTCAAAGGGAACACTTCATTCCTGTCTGGTGCTGTATAGCTCGTGTGTGTCTCAGTGCCAGCTCCCGCACATGTGCAGTACACATCAGGTTCTGGGTTGTTTGCCTCCCTATCATTCCTCCCAAGCTATGCCAATTCTACGCCATGCCCAGTTGGAGCTTGACGCAAGATGGTTACTCAATGCTCTGTATATATAGAGTACATACAGTACATACTGAGTAAGAGGAATGTAGTGAGGGGTGATCTTACTCCACTGGGACCCAGGAAAATACTTTGTTATAAATGGTTTAAACCCATCTTGAGCTTGTTATTAATTTGTTGCACTGAATACTGCAGCACGCATGTGTCTAATTGACTTGAGCTGAATTAAACAAAGAACAATTGCTTTAACCTCTGACCACGACTAATAGTGTGACATTCTGCCATGTGGATTTTGCTACTCTACACCTTTTGGACCTGACCTGCTAAGTCTAGGGCTTGGTGACCCTCATTAACTGATTTAATCATTGGGTAAATGGTGCTGAATAGCTGCATAATGCATTGCTCTCTCCAGAACCTTGTGTGGAGGGGGCAGGTGTTAGAGCAGATTCAACCTGGCGGAGAAGGTAAGAATAGATACAACACAGCACAGGGGACAAGATAGATACAATACTAGAGTAGATGCAAAACAAGAGACGCAGTGGATACAACATAGGAAATACAGTAGATACAATACAGCACAGCAGAAAAGTATATATCACTAAAGATAGAATAGATGCAACACCCGAGATAGAATATATACAGCACAAAAGACATAGTAGATACAATACAGGACAGGAGACAGACTGGATACAACATATAAAATGCTATAAAGCATTTGGACAGTTACATGGGGAAGATGGGTATCGAGGGATATGGGCCAAGTGCAGGCAATTGGGACTAGCTTAGTGGTATAAACTGGGCGACATGGACATGTTGGGCTGAAGGGCCTGTTTCCATGTTGTAACTTCTATGATTCTATGATTCTATGAACATAGAAGACCCAGTAGATATAACACGTGATACAGCAAATGCAACACAGGAGACAGAGCACCAACAACTAGGGAGACAGAGTGGAAACAACATAAGGGAAGTGTAAATACAATAGAGGAGGCACAGTAAATACACATCGTTCACCTGAGGAAGGAGGAAGCCTCCGAAAGCTTGTGAATTTAAAATAAAATTGCTGGACTATAACTTGGTGTTGTAAAATTGTTTACAATTGTCAACCCCAGTCCATCACCGGCATCTCCACATCATAAATACAACACAGCGCAGTGGACAGAGTAGATGCAACAGGAGATAGTAAACAATACATAAATATCATGTTACAATCATTAGCATTTTGAATCTTTTTGTTCAATACAGCTGTCACATTATATTAACATCTTATCTTTTGTACACAACCGATGAAGTGAGGGACTTGCACATCAACAGGGAGATAACTGTAGACAGTGACTCCTCTGCACGCGTATAAGGGTTTTGTGGAATTCAATCTTACCGTGGGTGTTGATCAAGTAAATAAGGAGAAACTGTTTCCACTGGAAGGAGGGCCGGTAACCAGAGGTCACAGGTTCAAGGTAATTGGTAAAAGAATCAGAGAGGAGATGAGGAGAATTTGTTTTTACGCAGCGAGTTGTTATGATCTAGTTGCCTGAAAGGGCGGTGGAAGCAGATTCAATAGTAACTTTCAAAAGAGAATTGGATAAATACTTGAAAAGGAAAAATTTGCAGGGTTATGGGGAAAGAGCAGGGGGCGGGGACTGGGACTAATTGGATAGCTCTTTCAGAGAGCCGGCACAGGCATGATGGGCCAAATGGCCTCCTTCTGCGTTGTAAGATTCTATACTAGGTGCAAAGAGATAGTCCTGACTGTGGAAGGGATTGGAACAGAGACAGCCCTGATTGTAAATTGTCACTGTTCCAGCTAGCTACAGAAAAAGAAATACTTGCATTTATATAATATATTATCAGTTCTCTCAGAAATGCCCAAAAGCATTTCAATTTAGTGATACAATGCAGTGATTATTATATTGGCAAATGGGTCAGCTATTTGTGTATGGCAAGTTCCCACATACAACATCAACTCCCATTTATTTGGAGCCTTTAATGTAGTAAAATGCCCCAAGATGCTTCACATGAGCAACAAAATTTGATACCCAGGGGATATTAGGACTGATGACAAAAAGTTTGGTCAAAGAGATAGGTTTTAAGGAGCATCTTAAAGGATGAGAGAGAAGTAGAGAAGCAGAGAGCTTTAGGGAGGGAATTCCAGAGTTTAGGACCTAGACAGCTGAAGGCACGGTCGCCAATGACGGAGCGAAGAAAATCGGAGATGCGCAAGAGGCAAGAATTGGAGGAGCGCAGAGATCTCGGGAGTTGTAGGGCTGGAGGAGGTTACAGAGATAGGGAGGGGCGAGGTCATAGAGGGATTTGAAAACAAGGATGAGATGAACAAACAACAATGAGGTGAATGGCCTGTTGATCTGTTTTTAGTTGAAGAAGCAATGCAGGTCAAGACTTAGAGGGTGCAGAGGAGATTCACCAGGATGTTACCAGGGCTGGAGCGCTTCAGCTATGAAGAGAGACTGGGAAGATTGGGTTTGTTTTCCTTGGAGCAGAGGAGGCTGAGGGGGGACATGATTGAGGTGTACAAAATTATGAGGGGCACAGATAGGATGGATACTAAGGAGCTTTTTCCCTTCGTTGAGGGTTCTATAACAAGGGGACATAGATTCAAGGTAAAAGGCGGGAGGTTTAGAGGGGATTTGAGAAAGAACTTTTTCACCCAGAGGGTGGTTGGAGTCTGGAACTCACTGCCTGAAAGGGTTGTGGAGGCAGGAACCCTCACAACATTCAAGAAGCATTTGGATGAGCACTTGAAATGCCATAGCATACAAGGCTACGGACCAAATGCTGGAATATGGGATTAGAGTAGACAGGGCTGATGGCCGGCGCGGACACGATGGGCCGAAGGGCCTCTATCCGTGCTGTATGACTCTATGACTCTATGACTCTATGACTCTATAATCCCAGTGCTGTAGGTTCTATTCTGCCCACGTGGAGTCTTGGTTTCATATCACATTTGAAAGATAGTACCCGTGACAATGCTGCACTCCCTCAGTACTGCACCGAAGTGTCAGCCTATATGTTCAAATCCTCATTACAACAGTGACTATATTTCAAAAAGTACTTAATTGAGCGTAAAGTGCTTTGGGACGCCCTGAGGTTGCGAAAGGCGCTATATAAATGCAGGTCTTTTTTCTTCCTCAGTGGAATTTGTATCCACAAGTTTGTTCTTCAGAGGCAGGTGTGTTACCAACTGAACCAAATGAAATTAGAGGGAAAGGGTTGACGGGAAGGAAAGATAAAATAGGGAGAATGTAGTGTCAAGCCTTGCTGGGCACTGTCGCTAATTCATTATGTAATTTTGCCATTCAGTTTACAGCCATTTTGCTTTCACCGTTATTTCAACAGTGAATTTCTCTGAGCTGAAAGGAAAAGAGTATTTGTCAATAAAATTGTTCCACTTGACAAGGTCACTGGTCTTTTAAATGTTAACTTCTATGGTTTAATGTTGCTTAATTTAAATGGAAATGTTTCTTTGTTGTAACGCTCGTCAAAAGCAGTTCGCTGAACTGGTACATTAATTGTCTACGTGATTTTATAACAAATGATTCATCAATGGCAGCTTTTCTGAACCCTACCCTTTCTTTTCTTCATTAAACTAATTTACGGGTTTACTAATTTACTAATTTACTGTTTGCTGCAAAATAAATGTGAACGAACATCCTGGTTTATGTTTTCTTGGGGGTTTCAGTGGAGTACATTGCACTTTCCTCACATCATCTCGCTGGGATTGTTCTTCAGGGATTTAGGTATAGAGAGGAATTACTCAAAGTGGCAAAGCATTTGTTCTTTAAATTTCTCGATTTTCTTTTTTTTCTCTGGCGAATTTTAAACTCATCAAGGTGAGAAATATTAGTACCCGGGATATGGAAAACCTTTCCCAATTTGGGCATCCATTGTCAGCATCTGGCACTCCCAGGTTAGGAACAGTACAGTTTAGCAGGATAAAACTCTCTCTGCTCTGCCTCTAGCCCAACCAGGTGTCTCAATCTCAACAAGAACTTGCATCTATGTAGTGAAAAGACTTGCATTTATATAGCACCTTTCATGGCCTCAGGATGTCCCAAAGCACTTTACAACTTTCCCTCAACCAGTATCATTAAAAAACAGATTATCTGGTCATTATCACATTGCTGTTTGTGGGATCTTGCTGTGCACAAATTGGCTGCCACGTTTCCTACAATATAACTTTTTGAAGTGTAGTCACTAACTACACTTCAAAAAGTTCTTCATCGGCTGTAAAGCGCTCCAGTTCACCCTGAGGTCATGAAAGGCCCTATATAAATGCAAGTCTTTCTTTCATTTATGCTTCCTGCTAGCCTCCTGCTTCAGAATCTGGAACGTGTTTACATTCTAATAGACTTCAGCACCATCTGTCCTCTGTGTTCACGAACCGTCCATGCCTGCTAATGTGTTGAGGTCAAGAGGTCTCAGCAGCTGACAGTCAGGTACAGTTGTGGATTGGGTTCTGTGGTACACTCTAACTACTCTATCTCTTGAAATGCTTTTCATTAGTGCAGAAGAACACAGCACATCTATAATCCAGAGTTTGTCCCTGGAGTACTATACACAACACGATTCACAAGTTAAAGGAGAAACAGAAATATAAAAGGATGAGAGAGAAAGAGAAGCAAAGGAAGGGAAAGAGAAGTAGAAGCAAGGGGAGAGAGAAAGAAGGGTCCAGAGGAGCAATTTTTTCACTCAAAGGGTGGTGAGTGTCTCGAACGAGCTGCCAGAGGCAGTAGTAGAGGCGGGTACAATTTTGTCTTTTAAAAAGCATTTGGACAGTTACATGGGTAAGATGGGTATAGAGGGATATGGGCCAAGTGCAGGCAATTGGGACTAGCTTAGTGGTATAAACTGGGCAACATGGACATGTTGGACCGAAGGGCCTGTTTCCATGTTGTAAACTTCTATGATTCTATGATTCTATAAATGAAAGAGGAGAGAGAAGGAAAAGGGAGAGGTGAGAAGGAAACACGCGAAGAAGGCGAGAGACGTGAAGGAGAGAAAGGAAGAGAGGAGTTGAAGAGAGAGGGAGGGAGAGAGGACTGAAGGAGGACAGACAGTAACAAGTGAAGGAGGAGCGTGAGAGAAATAAGGGAAGAGCTATAGAGAGAAAAAACTGGAAGTGAGGAAGGGGAGACAAAAATGACAATATAACTCGAGTGAATTAGAAGGGAGTTGACCCATTTGGATTTGCAGTTTCTTTGTTTGCGGACTTACTAGTTTTAGTTCTGACAAACGGTCCACACCCGAAACATTAACTCCTCTGTTTTCCCACAGATGCTGCCAGATGTGCTGAGTGTTTTGGGCATTTTCTGTTTTTTCTTCCAGTCCCAGTACCTTTAGCTCGAGGAGCTGGAGAAGGGATAGCAATGTATAGGTAGGGCACGGTCCAGAAACTTTTAAGATGGTGGGGCCTAGCCATAAAACGCTTGCAATCCATTAACTTAGCACCACACCAGGCTTTACATTTATCTACCGGGCCAATGGGGGGGTTAGGTCAAGAACATGAAGCATTTTAGTTTCAGTGGCTAGGGCCGATTTCAGACTGTCTCCCCTTTCTCAATGCTGTCTGTTTCATGTGAGAATTTCCAAATTCCCAGAGTGAGATTAAATCTACTTTCTCTCCTTTAATTACACATATTCTTCATTCTGACTGATGTTCTTTAAAGTGGCCATGACAGGGGAGAATCCAGCGTGATAAAGGCCATTAACTAACCCCCCTACCCAAGAAACATGAGCATTGAAACTATTTATCAGTCGGTTCGAGTTAAAAACCTGACCAATGCAGCGTAGAACTGAAAAGAACCAAATATGCCATCCCACGCACACTTCCTCCCCCCCCGCATTCTACATTGAAATACGCAGCCGCTTATTCTAACTGGTCTTTACCCTTGATTTTAAATTGTGGAAGGCCTCATCTCCCTCAGTCCTCCCTTTCTCTACAATGTACAGGCTGTCATAAACCAAGCTAAGCATCATCTGATGACCACCTCCACATAGAATCATAGAATACAGCACAAAGGGAGGCCATTCGGCCCATTGGGCCTGTGCCCGCTGAAATAGCTATATCATCCATATCTTTCATTCTTTATTGCTATTGTGGTGGCTTGGGTCCTTCACCCAGGTTTCATAACCACAAAAAAAAATCTGGATAGTGTTGGGGAATCGCAAATAAGATTTTATGTGTAAAACCCCTTCCCATTGGTTCCCATTGTATGGAATTCCAATGATCCCAATTGCTTCCCATTGCAATGTCCCATCAAGAATCAACCCGGGAGGGTCTGATCATGCGATCCCCTTGAAACAAAGGCTGGAGTTAAGCATGTTGGGAGCTATGTGAAATTAACTAGATACTTTTGAATGAAGATGCACCTCTGATGGCTGCAAATATTTGCCTTACTCTGACGGCGTTAGGAATTTCCTTCAATGAGGAAATTCCCCACGCAGGAAGTGACAGAAGGGTCGGTAACCAGAGGACACAGATTTAAGGTAATTGGCAAAAGAATCAGGGGGAAGATGAGGCGAAATTTTACAGAGCGAATTACTATGATCTGAAATGCACTGCCTGAAAGGGTGGCAGAAGCAGATTCAATAGTAGCTTTCAAAAGGAAATTGGATATATACTTTAAGGTGAAAAATTTATAGGGCTATAGGGAAAGAGCAGGGGAATGGGACTAATTGGATAGCTCTTCCAAAGAGCAGGCAGTGGCACGATGGGCCGAATGGCCTCCTCCTGTGTTGTATCATTCTATGAATCTTCACACCATTCATTCCCATTTTACAGAATCCAAATGCACCAACCACTTCCCATTCACTACCATTGTATAGAATCCCAATGGACCGGAATTCTTCCCACTCATTCCCGTTGCTTAGAATGGACCAAACCTCATCCCGTTCACTGGCATTTGTAGAATTACTGATTTAAGTCAAACATTTAAATAGGAACTCTCAATGGGAACAAGTGCAAACTTGTCAGGTTTCTGGTATTATATAAGTCAGTTGGTTGTCATGTCTCGCAGTCCCATATCACCTTAAGGGTTCTCCTCATTGCCAGATTTTTCTTTCTCTGGAGTGTTTTCCTGCATTCTTGTAAAATGTGCTATTTGGTAAACGCAATGATGAAAACTTGTTGTATTTCATACAGAGGCTCAGAACGTTCCAGTAAAATCCATCTTCTGAATTTTCCTGTAGTTTCTTCTGGAAACTCAGAGAAACTGTAAGATAATTCTGACAGTCTCCATATTAAATACAGCAAGTAGACAACACTGTAAGTGTAAGTAATGAATGGAAAGCAGTGGATAAGGTGGGCATCCTGAATGTGATTAAAACTTTAGCATTGATTCATTCAAATGCAGATCAGATCAATTTATCTCAGAAAATAACATTTTGGGATACAGCATACGAGTAATTTAAGACATGACATGTGGTTAGTGTAGCATGATTGGGAGGAACAGGTGACTTTGGACCTATGGGGGGTGATTTTTAACCCCAAGAACGGGTGGGTTGGGGGCGGGTGGGAGTTGAAAATAGTTGTCTTTTGGGTCGCGACCGCAACCCGGCCTTATTTCCGGGTTTAATGTCGGGGCGTAAAAGTCCAGGCTTCCCACTGGGAATGCAAAGTCCCAAAATTTTGCGGTTGCGACCCAAAAAAAAACAACTATTTTCATGGTTCCCAAAGCTCTCCAACACTGGAGGTTTTCCTTACCTCACGTCTGGGTGGATTGCAAACTAATTGAAAGAGATTGATTGCTATGATTAGTCAACAACTCCATTATCATTGTATCATGTGACTACCAGGATGCTAGAAGGTGAACTCGATGGACCTTGGGTCTTTTTTCCATCTAGCAATTCCTATTCCTATGTTAAAGGCACTATATAAATACAAGTTGTTGTTGTAGAGGGTTATAAGAGGTATCGTGGGAAATGATATTTCCAAGACACTGGGACCAGCCAGATGGACCAAGGTGGGCTTTTCCAGTCGATGTATGTTCTTACATTCCTGACCTGACTCACTACTCCTACGTTACAACAATGACTGCGCTTCAAAGGTACTTCATTGGCTGTGATATGATTTGGGACTTCCTGAGATCGTGAAAGCAAGGAAGTCATGATGAACTTTACAAAGCATTGGTTCGGCCACAGCTGGAGTATTGCATCCAGTTCTGGCCACCGCACTTTAGGAAAGAAGTGAAGGCCTTAGAGAGGGTGCAGAAGAGATTTACGAGAATGATTCCAGGGATGAGGGATTTTAGTTACGTGGATAGACTGGAGAAGCTGGGGTTGTTCTCCTTGGAACAGAGATGGTTGCGAGGAGATTTGATAGAGGTATTCAAAATCTTGAAGGTGTCTAGACAGAGTAGATAGAGAGAAACTGTTCCCATTGGCGGAAGGGTCAAGGACCAGAGGACATAGATTTAAGGTGATTGGCAAAAGAACCAAAGGTGACATGAGGAAAAGCTTTTTTACACAGTGAGTGGTTAGGATCTGGAATGCACTGCCCGAGGGGGTGGAGGGAGATTCAGTCATGGCCTTCAAAAGGGAACTGGATAAGTACTTGAAAGAAAAAAATTTGCAGAGCTACGGGGATAGGGCGCGGGAGTGGGACTAGCTGGATTACTCATGCATAGAGCCGGTACAGACTCGATGGGCCAAATGGCCTCCTTCCATGCTGTAACCTTTCTCTGATTGGCGCTATATAAATGAAAGTTCTTTCTTATTGGAGGAAATATGAGAGAGAGTTGTTCTTAGGATAATCATCTTTCAATGACTGCTTCAAAGCAGCACTGGCAGAAACTGCTCTCTTGGCTGTGGAGCTGCGGTTCGGTACTCAGATTACAAATTACAGGAGGGAAGAAATTAGAAGATAAGTTTGTTCAAAATAATACATAAGGTTAGGGTGGTCTAAATCTAGTTTCTAGTGGGCCCAAAGCACGTTATAAAAATGGTCAATAATCTGACATCTCACTGAGAGAAGCCACAGGATGGTCGGTGCACATAAAGAAAGAAAGAAAGGCTTGCATTTATATAGCGCCTTTCATGACCTCAGGACGTCCCAAAGCGCTTTACAGCTAATAAAGTACCTCATGGAATAATGTAGAACTGATGCATTAGAGGCCCTCTGCCAAGGTTGGGTTGTGAGACATAGATGGGATAGAGCAGATAAAGCTTCACTCTATATCTACATGCCCCGGGAGTGCTTGATGTTGACACTGGGGGCTAGAAATTCGGCCGTCTAACACCCGTTGTTTCAGCGCTACCGAAGTGTCAAGGTGGCGTCTTGGCTGCACACGCACGTTTCCAGCATGATGTGCGCCGGACGCCATCTTGGTATAGATTTTAGTGCAGGCGCAAATACCGAACGCCGGCAGAATGTAAAGTAAAAAGAAAATGGATACAATCAGTGTGCAACGCTGATTTAAAGTGATAGACACCACTTTGGGACTTACTGCTCAATTTAACGCACAGTCTTAACCGTGACCATCTGAACGTGTTTTAGAGTGCCTGGAGGACCCTCCCACCAGTGCTATTTAAAGGGACAATGCAGGATTTACAGGTTAGTGGCTGGATTATTGCATCTGGCTGCCGATACATTTGTAACTGTTTTTGGAGGTCTCCTGTATTTATATACTAGGACTAGGGGACATGGTCTAACATTTAGAGCCAGGACGTGCAGGTGCGAAGTCAGGAAATGCTGCTACATGCAAAGGGTGGGAGAGGTTTGGAACGCTTTTCTGCAAACGGCAGTTGATGCTAGCTCAATAGTGAATTCTAAATCTGAGATTGATAGATTTCTGTGAACCAAGGATATTAAGGGATATGGGGCTAAGGCAGAAATATGGAATTAGGTCACAGATCCACCATGATCTCATTGAATGGCGGAACAGGCTCGAGGGGCTAAATGCCACTGCCACTTGCTGCCTACTGATATGCGCCACCTTCTCCTGCAAGCAAGCGGAATTTGTGTCTGGGTGATGTGCCTGTCATAGTTGAATAGCTGCCTGTGTGTGTGGCCTGTGAGTTGTGGGTCTTCCAACAGTGGTAATGTATAAGGGTGAGAGGGAGCATCTGATTGGAAGAGTTGAGTATTGATGGAAAGAGTTTGTTGGTAGGTGGGTGTTGGGGGGTTTAGTGTGTGGAGGAGTGGATGCGGCTCGTGGTGCAGTTGGTAGGAGACGCCACTTGACAGTTGACCTCACTCACCTTGACCACTCGTGTCAAAGTATTGAACTTCTTCCTGCACTGCATCTATGTCCGTGGTGCTGTGCGCCTGGCATTGACTTCGTCCTCCCAATATGCTTTTGGGCATATGTCTGGAGGGCCTCTTGCCTCCTCCCCCCTCTCCCCCCCCCCCCCCCCCCCCCGTGGATATAGGCTGTCCCTCCTTCTGTCGACCTCTTGCACCAAGGCCTCTAGTGCATCAGCAGAGAACCTTGGTGCACGCACTCTCGCAGGCCTGGTTCAAACTCAGATCGGCAGATTGATGAGGTCTGGCTTGCAGTTTGGAGGAGATGGGATTTAGTAATGTGCAACCTTTACTCAATGTTTTAACATAACTCATCAGTTTGTAAACATAGGGACGGGATCTGCAGCTGTGTTTTACGTGTACGATGTCCAATCTCGGTTCAGACTTCGTGCAGAGAGCAGACGGTTATTTTCAGCAAATAACAGATACCGCCTACCTTTAAAAGATATTAAGAGGCAGCCTCCCTTTAAGAGATTGGGGATCCCCCTGCTGGTGGAAAGTGCGAATTGCATTGAACCCTTGTGTCAACACTGATTTCCATCGCTGTTTGAAGGTGAGTCCTCAGGCCCGACGAATGTCTCGTCCTGCCTGGGCAGGTGGCACCGGGTGCGGGTTAATAGCTACCCACACCCGTTTTTTGGGGGTAATCCAATTTAACCCCCGGGTGCCTGAAATGGGAAAGTGTTCCAATTCCTCTGCCGTCTCTAACGTCTGTCACCTTAATAAGCACAGAATTCAACTACAAAGATTAAGAAATATAATAAAGAAAAATACACAATACAATAATATACTTTATTCTACTCACTGTGTTGCAAGGTTGTTACCTGGCAGTTCATCTCTATTCATTCCCTATTAATTATGATGATAAAAACACGGTTTGCTAATAACAATGAACAGCTGTAATTACTAAGTATTTGTGTTAATGAGGACTGTAATTGCTAAGTTATTAAAGTTTAATTACAGAATTATTAAATCATAAAAGTGCTTTGGAGTTTTGATCCACTCAGCACTCGCTTGATAGGTTGGTCCAATGCATTGTATGCCTTGTTGCAAATTGGCAAGAAGGGCCAAATTGTCTCCATTGCATGAGTTAATTTTTGAACAGCTCTACTACATTGCAACACCATTCTACCCATACAAAGCAAAAGAGGGAACAACAAAAAGGTTTAAGCCTGGATAGGAATCACTTGTGTCAGCCTTGGCTCAGTGGTAGTAATCAGAAGATCATGGGTTCGACTCCCATTCCATCCACTTGGGCACATAATCTAGGCTGACACGACCGTGCAATACTGGGGGAGTGCTGTACTGCCGGAGGTGTCGTCTTTCGGTTGCGATGTTAAACCGAGGCTCAATCTGCTCTCTCAGATGCATCCCATGGCACTATCCAAGCATTTGTTTGTGAGACTTTGCTGTGTACAAATTGGCTGCACGTTTCCTACATTACAGCATTGTTCACTTCAAAAACACTTCATTAGCTGTAAAGAACCTTGGGATGTCCTTTATAAATGAAAGTTTTTTCTTTTACCCATTGTTTACCGTCCATGTACAAGAGCTGATACTGAGGTACAGGTCAGCTGTACACTACCAGGCGGTAGTGAATCATTCCCTTTTAACCTGGTCTGTTCTGTCCATGTACAGTAGCTGACACTAAGGCACACATGAGCTATACAATACCAGGTAGAAATGAATTGTTTCCTTTATCTAGTATGCCCTGCACGTGTACAGGAGCAAACACTGAGATGTACAGTTCCAGATGGGAGTGGTCCTCCATTTCCCTCGTGTGTACCACACAATCACAAGAGCTAGGGCTGAGACACACATGAGCTATTCAGTAACGTACCAGAGAGTATTGTGGCCTTTTATCCATTAAGCAATGCAGTTTTCATCCTGTGATTGGTCAACCTGACTTACATTTGATGCCATCTGTTGGTAAGTCTATGGTACCATCACCTTGGCCGTCTCTTGTTAATTGGAAGGGGTTGCCTAGTGTGCAATTAGCACATCCTGTTGCTTTGAGCAGCTACAGGTGTGTGCAAAATGATATATTTTCATATATATTTTAAATTGGATCACTCGTACTGTACTTTATAAGATTGCCCCATTGCTTTATTTACATTTATTTCTGCATCAGAACTTTCAGATGGTTGTACGTGAATGGCTGTCACACAGTGTGTGCATTTCATATACTCGACACTTGCTCTCATTTTAGCTTCATGCACTTTCGATGGGGGAGCAGTAGGACACCAGTTCAGCAGGTGCTAGGTGGTAAAGGTCGGGGGTTTGGGAGGTGCTGTCGAAGAAGCCTTGGCGACTTGCTGCAGTGCATCCTGTCGATAACACACACTGCAGCCATGCTGCGCACCGGTGGTGGAGGGAGTGAATGCTTAATGATAACAGACTGCTCCTCTCTCATTTTCTCTAACTCCATTTGCCTGACTGTCTGAATTGCTGCCTTTTTCTCTCTCTGCCTGTCTCTGTCATGCTCCTCTCGTTTCCCCCTGTTTTTTCTTCCAGAGCATTCCAAAACTAATCCCATTGCCCCCTCCTCTCTCCCCATAGCCCTGTAATATTTATTGACATACTATTTCAAAATGGGCCATTGGATCAGGCCGATGTTTATCAGGGTGATGCGCCTTGTCTAAGCAGGTAGACAGCCTAGGTAGTTGACCACTTTGGGCAGACAGTAATGAGTCATTTTATCCAGAATGTTGACTTCACCAGGGCTCCAGACACTTTAAGATCTTTGGAAGGACGCTATGTTGTTTCATGTATGAATGGCATCAGTTAGAATAATGCATGACCTTTTCTAAAGTCATTCCTGTGCTGTTGAGATAATGATCGTAGCAGCGGTGAGAGGTAATTTGCCTGATGTACTTCTACTGTCTCAGGAATTGTAGTATCTTTAAGGATAGATGTCTCTGTGCAAGCAGACATCGGTCATAGCCCGATGCTTTCTGCAGTTACTTCTAATGCAGGAGGAGCAGCGTGAGGATGCAGGAAACTGCAGGTTTAAGCTTGCCGAGGAGCAATGAAGCACAGTGGATATAATTCAACTTCTTGCACTGTGCTGTTCCTGGGGCCGCAATTGATTTGTCTTATAAAAGCACAACCGCTATAAAATATTATGAGCCACTTGGGGGCAGAGGTTGCCCTTCTCTTAGGGCCCCTGAGTCCGAGGACAGACACAGGATAGACAGAGCCTACACCTGCACCAATCATCCACCAAAGGAAGAACTTGCATTTATATAGCACCGTTCACGAAATCATAAGAACATAAGAAATAGGAGCAGGAGTAGGCCAATCGGCCCCTCGAGCCTGCTCCGCCATTCAATAAGATCGTGGCTGATCTGATCCTAACCTCAAATTTAAATTCATGTCCAATTTCCTGCCCGCTCCCTGTAACCCCGAATTCCCGAATCAGGTTGCCCCTACACTTCTGCCATTGGTCATCCGACACGTCCATCCTAGAAGCACAACATCTCCTGATTGGATGATTCTTGATTGTGAGTGAAACAGCTTGTTTCCCCATCTCCAATCAGGACATCCCAAACTGCTTCACAGCCAATGAAGTACTTTCAGACTCCCCTCTGCCAACACATTTGTTAATGGCTGTATCTGTGTTGGAACAAAGGTTCACCTGAGGAAGGAGGAAGCCTCCGAAAGCTTGTGAATTTCAAATAAAATTGCTGGACTATAACTTGGTGTTGTAAAATTGTTTACAATTGTCAACCCCAGTCCATCACCGGCATCTCCACATCTTGGAACAAAGGGACAGCCAATTGAGACAACTCTGCCATTTTGTTAGTCGGCAGCTCTTTATCTTTTTAAAACCCAATTTCCTGCCCTCCTTCCATAACCCTCAGTGCTATCTTGCTTCCATAAAAGCAATTTGTGCCGGCGGGGCAGCACACTCCAGTCAGCCGCCCGACAGTTAAACTTTGGCCTGAGAGCTGACCTGTAGTGTATTTTGACTCTGTCAGACTCGGGACCTCCTCTGTGTTATTTACTGAACCACTTGAGCAATGAGTGCCCTAGATTCAATCCCTAATCTGTGCTCAGAAAACTGGCTTCAGCCAGGGACTCTACAACTAGCCTCAGTGCCCTGGGTTAGTTGGGGGTGGGGAGGGGGATTTAGTATCAGCTTTCCACTCTTCGACCAGCGCCCCTTCTGCTGGAAAGAGCAAGTTACACAGACTGGGCTCGACTTGACGCTGAATTTCCTCCTCACGCATCCCCAATTTCCTTCGCTCCACCATTGGCGGCTGTGCCTTCAGCTGCCCATGCCCTAAGCTCTGGAATTCCCTCCCTAAACCTCTCAGCCTCTCCCTCCTCCTTTAAGACGCTCCTTAAAACCTACATCTTTGACCAAGCTTTTGGTCATCTGTCCTTATAACTCCTTATGTGGCTCGGTGTCAAATTTTGTTTGATAATCGCTCCTGTGAAGCGACTTGGGACGTTTTACTACGTTAAAGGTGCTATATAAATGCAAGTTGTTGTTGTTGCCTGGACTCATACTTGAAGAATGGGCTCCTGGGTGAGATAGTAGAGGAAGGGTTGCCAACTCTGGTTGGACGTATTTGTGGAGGTTGCATCACATGACCTCCCTCATCGAAACGTCCCGCCCCTACACTTCTGCCATTGGTCATCCGACACGTCCATCCGAGAAGCACACCATCTCCCGATTGGATGATTCTTGATTGTAAGTGAAACAGCTTGTTTCCCCATCTCCAATAGTTTTATCGCTAATGAATGAAAGTGTTCAAAGAAAATGGGGAAAAAAAACACACACACACAATTCTTTTAATGTCCCTTTGATTTTTCTCCTGGGAATTTATTCAGAGCTGTGTCCGGGAGATTAAACTTTAATTCCTGGAGACTCCAGGACAATCCTGGAGGGTTGGTAAGGTTGGTAACCTTAACGGGGGTGTCCACAGAGCTGCACCTTAGCTGGAGCCTGGGGGGGCGAGGGGGGGAGATCAGGGTGGGAAGGTGAAATTAGTATTAATCATAATATTAAACTGTGTCGCACGGCAGTGAATCAAGGAACACCAATATTGAGTGGTGATTTGGAAACTGGCCCTGTGCCAGAAGAATAAACTTTTTCTTTGATTACTTACAATGATTATACATCTTTTTTTACAATCTCAGGACCACACAGGTGTTCCAATCTGTTTTAACAGCCGGCACTCATATCAGCTCAAGTACTCGGTCTGTCAAATAACATTTTCAACAATTTCCATTATCTCCAGCTCCTGAAGGGCTCTGCATTTGCATCCCATTCCCTCATCTCCACAAGTAGGCTCTTAAAGTGAGTTATTGACTTTTGGGTTATGTCTGTGTGAATCTAAAGTGGGGAAGATGGAAATAAGATCAATAACAGTGAATGAGGGACGGACTGCAATCTGGACTCCATTATGGTTCAGAGATTCAAATAAATTGTGCTTTATCTTTTCTTTTTTTTCTTAGCGGTGCTCCAAGTGACTATTTCTCTGGGCAAAGTGGAACTCAGTGTGGGCGAGTCCAAGTTTTTCACCTGCACAGGTAAGTTCAAAGTTCACCATTTCTCACTGAATGATTCTGTTGCTGTTTTTTGTTGTGCAATCCTGCTCAGCTAGGCCCAAAGTTTCAATTTTAAAACATTTTTTTAAAATTCGCCCTCCCTCTTGTGTTAAGTACAAACATCTGGAAAGGGGGGTTGTGGGGTTGAAACAGACGTATCTCTTCCTCCAATCCAAACGCCTGAAATTGTCTGTGATGTGCTCCCTCCCGCCCGCCACAGGCCCATTACTACAAAAAATAAAGTCTAAGGTCAAGGGTTATTACCCCTCTCCCCTCCGGTCCTTGATTTCTAAACTGAGGAGTTACTTCCCTTTACTCGTTGCCCCACTCTTTATGAACTCTTTTCTCTCGCCTCTCCCCTGTCTACAGCACACTGCACCTCACGATTTCATTCAAAGATCAAGAGGGAGAACAAGCAATGGCCCGGCCGACACTGCAGGCCTCTGCTGATGATACAACTTCGTAACAGGCTGCCCCCTTAGGTTCAGTAGGATGGGGACTTGTCCACACTTCGATTCATATAGTTTTATCCCTCTGCACTCTTCCCCCCCCCAAACTCTGTGCACCTTCTGTGGCTAAACAAATAGGCTGAAGAGCTCCCACGGGCAACAATATTAGGAACTCAAACAGCTAAATTGTGCCTGTGACTTCCAGTGAGTGTGGTTCATTCACTGTGTACTCTTCAGCCCTTGATACTCACAGCTCACTGTCTGCACCTCTCGATAGGATTGAGGCCCTGTAATTTGCTGTTGGATACCCGGTATTCTCGTTACGAGGTATGCAGGAGCATGACCACGCTGCAAATAAATTCATTATTAGATTGATCACCTTTGTCGGCTAGTTTGACTTTAGTCAATAAATTAAAGGGAAAAACCATGTAAGTTTATCTCATTCAAGGGTGGAAATGACTGTTGAGGATAAGGGATTCATTGCACTTGTGTGACAGTCTTCATTCTACTGTTTTAAGGGAGACATTAACATGGTTAATGGAAGCATTGAATGTTCATCCATTATTATCACCAATAGTCACTCTTACCCTTTATTTGTTTATGTTTTGTCTGTTACATTGTGAGCACTGGACTCCCTTTTTTTCTGCTTTTAAGAAAGCAACAAATCACATGAAAGGCAATTAAATAGTGTTGATCTCAATGTATAAACTGAAGATGAATTGTATGTATCAAAAATACCTGCATTGGATGGATAAAGTTCCTGTCTGGAGGTTGACTAATCATACACAGTAAGGGGAGTGAAGAGGCCAGAGTGAGATCCAGAGTTAGGTTTGCCCAAGATTAGGGCATGCTCGCTCTATAAGAACATAAGAAATAGGAGCAGGAGTAGGCCATACGGCCCCATGAGCCTGTTCCACCATTCAATCAGATCATAGCTGATCTTCGCTCTCAAGTCCACTTTCCTGCCCGATCCCCATAGCCCTTGATTCCCCTAGAGTCCAAAAATCTATCCATCTCAGCCTTGAATATACTCAACGACTCAGCATCCACAGCCCTCTGGGGTAGAGAATTCCAAAGATTCACAACCCTCTGAGTGAAGAAATTTCTCCTCATCTCAGTCTTAAATGGCCGACCTCTTATCCTGCGATTATGCCCTCTAGTTCCAGACTCTCCAGCCAGGGGAAGCAACCTCTCAGCATCTACCCTGTCAAGGCCCCTCTAGAGTCTTAATTGTTTCAATGAGATCACCTCTCATTCTTCTAAACTCCAGAGAGTATAGGCCCATTCTACTCAACCTCTCCTCTTAGGTCTCATCCCAGGAATTAATCTAATGAACCTCTGTGGCACCGCCTCTAAGACAAGTATATCCTTCCTTAGATAAGGAGACCAAAACTGAATGCAATACTCCAGGTGAGGTCTTACCAAAGCCCTGTAGAATTGTAGTAAGACTTCCTTACTCTTGTATTCCAATCCCCTTGCAAATAAAGGCCAACATGCCATTTGCTTTCCTAATTACCTGCTGTACCTGCATGCTAACTTTTTGTGTTCCTTGTACCAGGCCACCCAAATCTCTCTGGACACCAACATTTAATAGTTTCTCACCATTTAAAAAATATTCTGTTTTTCTATTCTTACCAAAGTGAATAACCTCACATTTCCCCACATTATACTCCATCTGCCACCTTCTTGCCCACTCACTTAACCTGTCTATGTCCCTTTGCAGACTCTTTGTGTCCTCCTCACTCTTACTTTCCCACTGACTTTGTATCATCAGCAAACTTGGATACATTACACTCGGTCCCTTCATCTAAGTCATTAATATAGATTGTAAATAGCTGAGGCCCAAGCACTGATCCTTGCGGCACCCCCTAGTTACAGCCTGCCAACCTGAAAATGACCTGTTTATCCCTACTCTCTGTTTTCTGTCCATTAACAAATCCTCTATCCATGCTAATATGTTACCTGCAACCCCATGAGCCCTTATCTTGTGTAACAACCTTTTATGTGGCACCTTATCGAATGCCATATGAAAATCCAAATATATTACATCCACTCATTCCCCTTTATCTACCCTGCTAGTTACATCCTCAAAAAACTCTAATAGATTTGTGAAACATGATTTCCCTTTCTTAAAACCGTGTTGACTCTGCCTAATCATATTATGATTTTCTAAGTGCCCTGTTACCACTTCCTTAATAATGAATTCCAGCATTTTCCCGACGGCCGATGTCAGGCTAACTGGCCTGTAGTTCCCTGTTTTCTCTCTCCCTCCTTTCTTCAATAGCGGGGTTACATTTGCCTATAAGGGGGTGATACAATTCACTCAATTCTGCTGGAAGCCAAGCTTCCCAAAACATAGCCGGATCAAAAATGGGAAGCACGAGGGACTTACACAACCCCTTCCTGGAAGGGGGTCATTGTGGTGAAGGGGGTAAAGATACATGTTGCTCACTTTTTATAGGTGATGTTTTGTTCCTACAACCACATCTTTGTCTTCCCCTTCGCAGAACACCATTTCCAGTCAAAATATTGATTGAGTAGCATTTCCCAAGCTTCCACAATGGCAATCTGAAAATGGTGACTCCAGAAATAGTTATTCTCCCTTGCTCTCTTTGGACTTTCCTCGACATGCCTCCCAGAAGTGGCACTCCTGAGCTTGGTGGCCCAGGACTTGGAGAATCAGGCTTCTAACCTAATAAAGTGTCAGCTTGGCTCAGCTTAGCTCCGACTCAGAAAGTTGAGGAGAAATTCAAGCTTCACCCCAGAACTTTTTTTTTTATTCGTTCATGAGATGTGGCGTTGCTGGCAAGGCCAGCATTTATTGCCCATCCCTAATTGCCCTTGACAAGGTGGTGGTGAGCCGCCTTCTTGAACTGCTACAGTCCGTGTGAAGGTTTTCCCACAGTGCTGTTAGGAAGGGAGTTCCAGGATTTTGACCCAACAACGACGAAGGAACGGCGATATATTTCCAAGTCAGAATGGTGTGTGACTTGGAGGGGAACATGCAGGTGGTGTTCCCATGTGCCTGCTGCCCTTGTCCTTCTAGGTGGTAGAGGTCGTGGGTTTGGGAGGTGCTGTCGAAGAAGCCTTAACGAGTTGCTGCAGTGCATCTATAGATGGTATACACTGTAGTCACAGTGCACCAGTGGTGAAGGGAGTGAATGTTTAGGGTGGTGGATGGGGTGCCAATCAAGCAGGCTGCTTTGTCCTGGATGGTGTCGAGCTTCTTGAGTGTTGTTGGAGCTGCACTCATCCAGGCAAGTGGAGAGTATTCCATCACACTCCTGACTTGTGCCTTGTAGATGGTGGAAAGGCTTTGGGGAGTCAGGGGGTGAGTTACTTGCAGCAAAATACCCAGCCTCTGTCCTGCTCATGTAGCCACAATATTTATGTGGCTGGTCCGGTTAAGTTTCTGGTCAATGGTGACCCCCAGGATGTTGATGGTGGGGGATTCGGCGATGGTAATGCCGTTGAATGTCAAGGGAAGGTGGTTAGACTCTCTCTTGTTACTTACCATCTCCAACATGTCTGGCATGAATGTTACGTGCCACTTATCAGCCCAAGCCTTGATGTTGACCAGGTCTTGCTGCATGTGGGCACGGACTGCTTCATTATCTGAGGGGTTGAGAATGTAAACTAGGCTGGTTCTATTGCAAGAAGACAAACACTTTGCCCAGTGCCCTGAGCAATGTTCCCCTCTCAACCGACGGCACGAAAAGCTAACTGGTCTTTCATCTCATTGCTGTTATTGGGATCTTGCTATGTACAAAATGACTGCCCTATTTACTTACGTAACAGTCACTGCACTTCTAAAGTGGCTCATTGCACAAAGTGCTTTGAGATGTTTCTGCAACATATTAAGGCACCATTTCACAAATTAGCAGAGATCTTTGAGCAATGGGAGCGCATGTCAAGAATTTGGGTTTTATCGTAAGTAATTTTCTACTTACTAAAATTAATTTCACTATGTGCTCTTCTCATGCGAAGATCTGTGCTGGGAGCATTAATTTATAAAATCTACTCCAGTATAGATGCTAGTATTTCAGCTGACCCCATTATAACATTGACCTGATATCATGATGCTATGAAGCACTACTCTTTCTGCTATGTGTGGCCATTTGATAGAGGTGTTCAAAATCGTGAAGGCTTTTGATAGAGTAAATAAGGAGAAACTGTTTCCAGTGGCAGAAGGGTGGGTAACCAGGGGACACGGATTCAAGGAAATTGTGAAAAGAACCTGAGGAAAAAAGATTTTACGCAGCGATCTGGAATGGACTAAATGAAAGGGCGGTGGAAGCAGATTCAGCAGCAACTTTAAAAAGTGAATTGGATAAATACTTGAAGGGGAAAAATTTGCAGGGCTAGGGGGGTTAAGGGCAGGGGAATGGGACTAATTGGATAGCTCTATTAAAGAGCCAGCACAGGCATGAGGGGCCGAATGGCCTCCTTCTGTGCTGTGTCTTTATATGCAGTGAAAATTCCAACCAGTGCAATGGCAGTGCTGTGTATTATGGGCAGGTGGTATAAACGGCAGATCAGCATGGAAAACACTACAAAAAAATTAATGTTTAGGAGCACGTCCAACAGTCTGAGTTTCACCAGGAATAGTTCAATGGCCCTTCTCTACCCTTGAAGCACACATCAGCCATTGTATAATCAATGTAATACTTGGAGCCAGGACATCAGAAATTTAAGCTGAAGGGAAAATATCCCCCCTCCCATGGATTAGTGTGTAGGTGCACAGTCTGATGTGATACCAAGTCAGTCAGGCCAGGAGAGTCTCAGATGCCAAAGTTTATTTTTATTCATTCACGTGATGTGGGCATCGCTGGCAAGGCCAGCGTTTATTGCCCATTCCTAGTTGCCCTGAGAAGGTGGTGGTGGGCCTTCTTGAATTGCTGCACGTAGCGGTTTGCTATATCTGAGTGGTTTGCTGGGTCACTTTAGAGGGCAATTAAGAGCCAACCACGTTGGTGTTGGACTGGAGTCACATATAGGCTAGACTGGGTAAGGATGGTAGATTTCCTTCCCTAAAGGACATTAGTGAGCCAGTTGGGTTTTTACAACAATCCGACAGCTTCATGGTCACTTTTACTGATACCAGCTACTTTTTTTAAAAACTGAATTCAAATCCTTAAACAGCCATGGTGGGATTTGAACTCATATTCACTGGATGATTTGTCCAGACCTCTGAATTACAAGTCCAATAACTTAACCACTATGCTACCAGTACTCCAAATCTGTACTGAATTAGCAGATTTCAGCCTAGACAGCAGTTGTAGGTGTTAGCATGCTTGGGCTAGGGAGATGGAAAGCCAGACAGTGCTCTCACTCCTGTTTTCTAACCACTAACTCCTGCTAGAAGCTAATCATGAGTGGATATCGGGTGAGGATAGGGTTGGGTTTGGATGATATTCCCTCCACAATTAAATAACCTGCCAACACAATGTCTAGGCTCGCTCTTGAAGAAGGTCCATTTGGACGAGTTAGTGGCTAGCATAAATCAGCACCTTTGGGGATGGGAGAGGGGGTTGGACTAGAGGAGGAGATAATTAGGAATGAAGATCTAAACCCCCACCCCCCCACCCACCCCAATAAATATATGACTCCAGACTCTGGGGAAGCTCATAAAACCCTTAGGAGATTAAAAATAAGATCCAGTATAATGCAGTGCAGATGGTGCTGTAATCTCTGAAGGTACAACTTCTGCTTCTGAAGAAGCCCAAGGTCAAATTTGGCGAGGTCTTCTACTCTGCTGCAGTTCTAACTAGCTAGAGGCACTCTTCCAATTCCATCATGCAGATGTTTCATGAAACAAAAATACTTGTGCATGTCTTGGAGCCACAGTTTGCTTTATCTGGCAATGATTTATCCAATTGCCCATTTACAATTGAACAGTTTACACTCCTGGGATCTGTTGAGGTTCTGAAATTCACTGACAGGCTGTGTTTTATTATTTTCTGTCGCCCTGCATACAGTGGTATATGTTGGCACAAATGTCACGTCCGCTGAGCGTGGGAGAGATACAATGGTTTGGTTCTTCTTCGCCATGTTAAGCTTGACTTTCCTTTCCATCGTGGCAATTGGTTGGGATGGGAGGATTGGGGGGTTTTGGGGTGAAAGGGTTGTCCCGTTTCCAAGTTCTGTAATACTTGCCACATGCTGAGTCCAGCAAAGGTTAATAAAAGTGTAAACGAAGGGCAAATTGATGCAGCGGGGTTTCTGCAAGAAAACAATCAATTTTCTTCCCGCTCTCCTTGAGACAGTGACTAATGTGGTATACGATTCCCTCTGGTACCTGCCCCCACTGACCATTGTTCATGTGTGAGAATGCATGCAGTATTGGAAGGTTGCTTGGCTGTGCGGAGGCATCACAGCTGAGTCTAATCCTCACCCAATATCCGTGCATGCTCCTTTTCCATTAGAACTCACCGGATAGCGGTCAGAAGTGGGAACCCAATCTGATATTTCCCTCCCCAGCCCAGCGATGGTGCAATTTTATAGGGGGTGCAGGTTCAGGGAGACCTGGGTGTATAAATACACAACTATTTGAAGGTGGAAAGACAAGTTGATAAGGTTGTTAAAAAAGCATATGGGATCCTGGGCTTTATAAATAGAGGCATAGAGTACAAAAGCAAGGAAGCTATGCTAAACCTTTATAAATTACTGGTTAGGCCTCAGCTGGAGTGTTGTGTCCAATTCTGGGCACCACACTTTAGGAAGGATGTAATGGCCTTGGAGCGGGTGCAGAGGAGATTTACTGGAATGATGCCAGGGATGAGGGACTTCAGTTACGTGGAGAGACTGGAGAAGCTGGGATTGTTCTCCTTAGAACAGAGAGTTACTTAGCGAGTTGTTACGATCTGGAATGCACTGCCTGAAAGGATGGTGGAAGCAGATTCAAAGTAACTTCCTAAAGGGAATTGGATATATACTTGAAAAGGAAAAGATTGAAGGGCTATGGGGAAAAAGCAGGGGAGTGGCTCTTTCAAAGAGCCAGCACAGGAACTATGGGCCAAATGGCCTGCTTCTATATGTATCATTCTATGATGCTATGAGGTATTGAGGCCAATTAGATCTTTATACTTTAAAACTGTTGGTTCCAGGCAGCCTGGGAGAAATCAATTTGCATAGAACTCCCTCGAATAAAAGATCATGACGTTCTATTCCCCTGGCATCATAAGTAGGAACAATGAGCTGAAGACATCATCTTTGCTTCATGAGGTAGGGTTCATTACAGTAAGTTCTGGCCAAAATGTCTAATCCCAGACTAACTCTACCCAACAGTTCAACACAGCAAACAAAGCACTGGGGGATAGAATTGAAAAGCAGAGATGTTATGTTAGACCTATATAGAACCTTGCTTAGACCACACTTGGAGTACTGTGCACCGTTCTGGTCTCCAGATTAAAATCTTTTCTCTAGCAAGGCTGAGGGGTGACCTGATGGAGGGCTGTAAGATTGTAAAAGGGCCTAAGTAGAGAAGACCTTTCCACTTGTGGGGGAGACCAAAACTAGGGGCCATAAATATAAGATAGTCACTAATAAATCCAATAAGGAATTCAGGAGAAACCTCTTTACCCAGAGAATGGTTAGCATGGGGAGCTCAATACCACAAGAAGTAGTTGAGGCGAATAGCATAGATGCATTTAAGGGAAAGCTAGATAAACACATGAGGGAGAAAGGTATAGTAGGATTAACTGATATGGTCAGATGAAAAAGGGGTGGGAGGAGGCTCGTGTGGAGCATAAACATCGGCTTAGATCACTTGGTCCGAATGACCTGTTTCTGTTCTGTACATTCTATGTAATTCTATACAAGTACCAACGAACGGCTAAAAGGCATCAATAAAAGTGTAGGTACCTCTCTGCTTTCACTGGCCTTGAAAAACTGAACATCACGAAGCCTGGTCTCAAATTTTCACATACTGCAAACGAGCCATCATTGTCGACAAAAAGGGACACCAGAGAGCAGATGAGCATCTCAAGGCCCTCAAAATTGCTTGGGGTCACAATAGGATGCACGCACCGAGTACAAAAGGGGGACAACAATGAATCCAGTTGGCCTCCAGGAAGCCTCTGGGCCAACGGGGGGATTCCGGCAATTTCTGCCCCCAGGTGGGCAGCAAAAGTGAAACTGGTCCATAGCAACGGTTTGAGATACCATGGCAACAAGCAACCAGAGAAAATATTTTGCTGCTGGCCGCAGAAAAGACAATAACTGAGGGAAGAGGAAGACACATTCCTCCAGTCCTTGGAACCTGGTAAGTACATTTTAATTAGCGATTGTACTCAGAGATTATAAAGATTCTTTCTTATCTTAAATTTGAGGAAATTAACTCTGTCTTCAATGAACTTCCCAGAGACTGTAGATTAACACATACGCTAATTAGATTTATCAACTGCAATTCAAATAATTTAATATGTTGTAATTTGTGACAGTGTTTAATATGCTAATGAGTTATTCAATACATCTTATGAAATGTGTGACTATCAGTAGTCACAGAGAATGCTCAGAATTCAAAATAATTTGCCCCAATTCCAACTTTAATCTCCGTGCAGATGAATCAAATTATCTACATGCAAGAGTACTTTGGACAATATCAATCAGTTATGTCTGACGATGATGACAAAATGACGGATGATGTCACTGAGACCTGGAGCAGTTATGTCTCTGACATCCGACAATCTCGATACAGCCTTTCATTGGCTGGAGCCTATATGGGACCCCCCCCCCATCGGAAAAGGATGAAGTATCATTGGCCTACATCACAACAGTGACTGCACTTCAAAAGTACTTCATTGTCTGTGAAAGGCTTTGGACGGTCCTGAGGTAAAGGCGCTGAATAAATGCAAGTCTTTCTTTCTTTCTGGCAAACCAAATACGGCTGTGCATCTGTCAGCTGGTCCATCCAACTCCCGGCACAACAGTATCCAGCAATGCTAGAGGTAATATTTTTGGGAGCCTGTCGTTAAAGTGACGGGATCACGGAGCAGAGAGCATGATGTTCTCTGGCATTGCGTTGTGCTGATGCTGCAGGATTTCCCAAAGTCAGCCTGGTTAGGCATTCATAAAGAGTCTCTGGCCCAGATGGTGGGAGCTCGCCATCAGCGGGGCCAGGACGTAGCAGGAAGCCGCCCCTCTTAAAGGGGTTTCTGTTGCCGTTTAAAGAGGTTGATTCCGCTGGGAAAGGAAGACGCGGCTCGAGAAACGTGCGGAGCGCCTCCGTTCTCTGACGCACGTCTGGAGGAAGGAATTAATGTTTGGCATCCCACTGTACCTTCCTCACAGGGCAAAGGTCAAGGGAGGGGGCTGCCATGAGCAGAGAACCTGCAGGCAGATGAAGACAATGGCTAATAGCCTCAGGAGGTCTGCCAAGGTAAAGCTAGCCAACAATGCTCTAGTTAGGCACTTCCACCTGAGCTGCCTTAGACAACTAATGAAGATCAGATGGCAAAACAAGGTCCCTGACTCCGAGTTCTTAGCAAAGCTTACATGCCAAATGTAGATGCTCCGATCATGAAGACACGGCTTCGATGGTCAAGTCACGTGGTGCAAATGTCTGATGAACGAATCCTGAAGAAGATCTTCTATGGCGCATGGACAACTGGGAAACCATTTCATGGTGGGTAGAAAGTGATCTAAAGACAGCTTAAAAGCGACTCTGCAACAGTGCAAAAATAGACGTCCAGAAGTGGGAACCAGTTGCCCAAGATAAGAAAGCCTGCCGAGAAACCATCCATGAAGGCACCTCCTACTATGAGGCCTGTCGTATTGCTGACGCTGAGTGTAAACACCAGCTGAGGAAGTCTTGCCTAAAAAAAAATCAAGATCCCTAACCTAGTGTATTCGAGATTCACTGTTCGATCTGGGGCCGCTCATTCCCAGCAAAAATAAGTCTCATCAGTCATCAAATAACTCACTGCAGAGAATTAGATGATTTTCTGGCTGTCTTCTTCGATCTAGAAGGATGAACGAATAAGCTGGACAAAACACCCTGTTACACCCTGTCCTCCCAGTGCCTGTTCTGCACCAGGAAGTACGCCCTACTGATGTTATTTCCTGGCCTAGCTATCTGCTGACCAGCATTCAAAACTGACCCGTCTGAAGAAAAATGGGATTTCGCATGGACTCGCGCTCTAATGCTCCAATAACTGACAGCGGCTGTTAACTGCTCAACGGTTCGCAAGAGAACAGCAGTAACAGCAACAACAATTTGTATTTATTAAATGCTCCTCGCACAATCTGCCCAGACCTAAGAGAAGCAAAGAATAAAGTCAACAGGATGATGTCTTATTTAAGTCAGTTTGCATTTGTGACCAAACCTCCTGCTAAATTTTGCTCTGACTATAGCATTCCTGAAGGTACTCAGAGGGTTAATGGGTGGCAGTGCCAATCAGTACAGTGACTGGTATACCCTTTGCCATAAAGGAAGCCTCTCGGGTAATCGCTCGCAATCGGGGGATTCTGGTCTATATTTCCCTCTGATTGCACATATTTTAATTTACGCCTGTTATATGTCCCATAATGAGATTGCTTGCATTGCAGGTTCCCACTGTGCCTCTCCTATTTATAGGATTGTATTACGAACATTAACTTGTACTTCAGTTCCCCATGGTGACTTGGAAGAAACAAATTTTAATGGAACAACAGTTAGCTTGTAAAGACATTTATTTTGATACAAGCAAAAGGGAAAAAAGAAGTACAAGGAATATTGTTTAAGGAATTCAGTTGGGAATAAAACTCAATAAATTCAAGCTTTTACTTAAATAAACCCATTGATCTCCCAATGCAATGCTCAAAAACAACAATTTTTACAAAAGAATCTTTGTCTTTCGGAAACTGCCTCTTTGATTGTTTCACACAGACTAATTGTTTCTGTTACACTCTGTTTGTGTTTCTTTTCATCTTTAACTCCTCCTGTCTCCCTCTTTCTCGCTCTCTCTGCATGCATCTCACAGACTTTTACTTATCAATGTCTCTCAATGACAAATTTCAGTGAGACTACAGTTCTGGACCAATGCTTCACTAGACAGGAGAATGAGTTAGAGACAGGGCTGTAACACCGTGGGTCCTGATTCTGCAACTCACACTCCTGCCTAATCCTGGGCCGATATTTATCCCTCAATCAACACCATTAAAACAGATTATCTGCTCATTATCCCATTGCTGTTTGTGGGTTCTTGTTGTGAGCAAATTGGCTGTCGTGAAAACAGTGATTACATTTCAAAAGTACTTAATTGGCTGTGAAGCGCTTTGGGATGTCCTGAGATCGTGAAAGGCGCTATATAAATGCAAATCCTTTCTTTTCTTTCTTTAGTAAAGTATAAACTTATTGAATTTGCTTTTGTATCTGTTTTTTTCCAAGTCAAGTTCTCGCTCTTTCTCTTTCCTTCTCTCTCCCTTAAATGTTTTTCACTTTCTCTGTATTCCACTCTTTCTTTCTGCATGCCTCTTACCATATTTTTTTCCTTTCGTCTTCAATGGACACTTGAAGTCTGACTTGGGGCTTTGGCCCTCTGGTAGCTATAGAAATTATTTGGGAATGGGTGTGATGGTTAGGATGTATGCCATTTTGTTCCATATATATCCCAATGCCAATCCCAGGCAATGGCTCCTGAGCGCCAATAACCCTCCATTCTGCCTCCCAACATAGGGTCTGGTCCTATTCCCCATTCTCATTCAGGACATTAGAAAGGGAATGGTGAGGCTGGGGCCCCGGAGAAAGACAGCAGGAAGACCGAGGTTGGGAGAGTGCAGAAAGGCCAGGACAGGAGCAAACGGGCAATAGCCAGAGTCATGCCTGGGACTGGGAAAGAGTGAGTGGGGGAGTCAGAAGATTAGTGGCAGAGCCTAGACGATGGAGGTGGCAACCAGACCATGGGCGCTAAATTGGGCCATGTAGGGCCCGTTAATTTGGCGCTACATGGCCTCTCTCTGACATCCAAGATGGCGTCTTGGATGCGCACGCATGTTTCCTGCGTGACGTGCGCCAGACGCCATCTTGGTATAGGAGTTAGCGCGGGTACAGATAACGAATGCTGGAATCATGTAAAGTAGCGATTAAATGGCTTCAATCAGTGTGCAACGCTGATTTAAAGTGATAGACACCATTTTGGGACTTAGCGCTCAACTCAACGCACAGTCTTAACCCCCGACCATCTGAACGTGTCTTAGAGTGCCTGGAGGACCGCCCTCCAGCGCTATTTAAAGGGACAGTGCAGGATTTACAGGTTCGTGGCTGGATTATTGCCTCTGGCTGCCGAGACATTTGTAACTGTTTTTGGAGGTCTCCTGGACTTGAATATTAGGACGTGGGGACATAGCCTAACATTTAGAGCCAGGATGTGCAGGAGTGAAGTTAGGAAATGCTTTTACACGTAAAGGGTGGGAGACGTTTGGAATGCTCTTCTGCAGCTGGCAGTTGATGCTAGCTCATTTGTGAATGTTAAATCTGAGATTGATAGATTTCTGTAAACCAAGGGTATTAAGGGATTTGGAGCTAAGGTGGAAATATGGAATTAGGTCACAGATCCACCATGATCTCATTGAATGGCGGAACATGCTCAAGGGGCTAAATGCCACTGCCACTTGCTGCCTCCTGATATGCGCCACCTTCTCCTGCAAGAAAGCGGGACGTGTGTCTGGGTGATGTGCTTGTCGTGGTTGAATAGCTGCCAGTGTGTGTGGCCTGTGAGTTGTGCGGCTTGCAACATTGGTAATGTGCGAGGGTGAGAGGAAGTATCTAGTTGGAAGAGTTGAGTACTGATGGAAAGAGTTTGTTGGTATGTGGGTGATGGGGGTGTAGTGTGTGGTGTAGTTGGTAGGAGACGCCACTTGACAGGTGACCTCATTCACCTTGACCACTCATGTCAAAACATTGAACTTCTCCATGCACTGCATCCATGTTCATGATGCTGTGCGCCTGGCATTGACTTCGTTCCCCGCTGCCTCTTGGATATATGTCTGGAGGGCCTCTTGACCACCCCCCCCACCCCTCCCATGCGGATATAGGCTGTCCCTCCTTCTGTCCACCTCTTGCACCAAGGTCTCTAGTGCATCAGCAGAGAACCTTGGTGCACGCACTCTCGCAGGACTGGTACAAACTCAGATCGGCAGATTGGTGAGTTCTGGTGTGCAGATTAGAGGATGTGGGATTTAGTGGTATTAAACCTTTATTCAATGTTTCAACATGACTCATCATAGGTACGGGACCTGCATCTGTGTTTTACGTGTGTGATGTCTGATCTCCATTCAGACGCTGTGCAGACAGTAGACTGGTATTTTCAGCAAATAACAGGTACCAGCTACCTTTAAGAGATTTCTAAGAAACATCCTCCCTTTAAGAGATTGAGCTCCCCCTGGTGGTGGAAAGTGTGTATTGCATTGATTCCACCCGCAAGACCTGGACTGGAACCCTGATTGCAGGTAAGTCCTCGGGCCGGCCGAAAATTGCGTCCTGCCTGCGCAGGGGGCCATTGGGCGTGGGGTAATAGCGCATCACGCTACCCGCGCCCCAAAACGGCCATTATCCAATTTTTCGCCCAATATTTTTTTTTTTCTATCCGGTCCAGGAAAAGTGGTGAGAAATTTCTGTCAGCCACAGGACTAGCTTTAAGGCAGGCAGAGAAAGGAATGTATATTGAAGAATGTTCGAAGGAATGTGAAAGGAATCCCTTGTGAAATTGTGGCTAAAACACTGAGCGGTTTAATAAATCCGTTTGAATCCAAGAAAGGCCTCGGTCTAGTTCGAAGACAGTATCCATACTCACTTGATCTTTGGCCCCGTTCATGTATTCACCAGGCTACCATACAGAAACTAAAAACACCTGAGGGACCCACTCAATAGAAGAGCCCTCCAAGTAGAGTCACGCGAGACATCACGCTCTCTGATTACGAGACCTGCAAATAGTCCTAAAATGTAGCCAGCCCCTTTAAGAGACTGAAGCTCCGACTGTGATTTTATTTTCGTGTCTGTAAAAGTGGGATGACTGAGGAGACTGTAGTATTGAATTTCTGACATTGACAGAACTGTGCAATTTTTATTGTTATCCAGCAGAAATTAGGTTCAAATTTACAAAGCTATTTGTTCATCACACTGGGTACTGTTCCTTGAAAGGAAACTGTAATTAGCCCCATTGCACAACAATGAGAAGGGAAATGAGAAAGCAGAAACAGATCATAATTTCTACGGAATGCAGCTATGGAAATTTTTTTTTAAAACTTGGGAATCTGTTATGGGCGGTCTGCATTAAGAAAATTTTTATTACATGCAAATATGTGTTTCTTAGAATCATACAGTGATACAGCACAGAAGGAGACCATTTGGCCCATCGTGCCTGTGCCGGCTCTTCGAAAGAGCTGTCCAATTAATCCCACTGCCCTTCCCTTTGCCTATAGCCCTGTAAATTGTTCCCCTTCGAATATTTATCCAATTCTCTTTTGAAAATTATTATTGAATCTGCTTCCATCACCCTTTCAGGCAGTGCGTTCCAGATCATCATAACTCGCGTTAAAAAAAAATTTCTCCTCATCTCGCCTCTGGTTCTTTTGGCAATTACCTTAACATAATTTACTGCTCTAGTGCTTACGCTTGTCTTGAATTGTCAAGACAAGCGCATCGAGTACTCTGTGGAGCTCGGTGATTTCTGTGAGGCTGATACCATGGAAGTATTACCTTTGGAAAGCAACAAGCTAAGTTTAAATAGTGGAGGTGTCGGGGTGTGTAGATATTCTGACATTTCCCTCAAGTACCTTTGGACTCGGGGAGAAATTTTGCACAACTGTATGTCAGGAGATTAACTAAGCTGAAGCAGAGGAAGATACAGGGCCATGGGGATAGAGCAGAGCAGTGCGATTAGGTTTGGATTGCTCCAGCAAAGAACGAGCACAGCCATGATGGGCCAAAATACCTCCTTCTGTGCTGTAAATTTCGATGGTTCCATTATAGGGCAGATGTTTTTCATATTTGTTTTCAGGATGTGGGTGATGCTGGCAAGACTGGCATTTATCGGCCATCCCTCCCTGCCCTGAGAAGGTTGGGGGTGATGGGCTGCCTTTTTGAACAACTACAGTCCTTGGGGTGACGGTGCTCCCAGGTACACGGTCTGCGGAAGAAGGGATCTTGCCAAGGCCAATGGGCTTCTCATTTCACTCTTCTTAAGATTCAACTATGAATAGTTTGTTGTTCGAATTGCCTTTATAAGTAAATGGACTGAAGGATCCTCAAGAATGATGCCTCTCTAATTTCCTGTCTGAGGAAAAAATGACAGGAAAGATACAAATTGTTATTTAAATTAAAGAGAAAGCTATGTTAAACACCTCAGTGGTACTCTTGGAGCACCAACTCTCAGCTTCATGATGTTTTCCTGATTTCAGACTTCCCATCATGGAATGGTGTCTCCCCATAAGGAAGCAAGAACACCCCAGGACCATTGCTGAGCAATTTCTAGTAGCCATACCATAGCAATGTTGTGGGAAATCACCACTCGGAGTCAGACTTAAAGATTCAACATGCAGTTTATTGAACAAAGCTTTAGGAGAAGCGCTTGGCACTCCGCAGTGCTCGTAGTCACCTTCTTAATTTTAAAATGGTCGCCGAGCTTCTATTATACATTACAAGTACAGACATTTAGCAGTTAATACATCATTAGCCTTGGTTAGTTACACATTAGCCAATTAGGCCCCGACAGCAACAATTGACCTCCAATCACATTAAAACAACTGTTATCAACTTAAGACAGTCTGGTCTTTGTCTGTCCTGTAGCTTTTATCAGTTTGTTGTGCATTTTTTAATGTCTTTTCACAGAGTCCATTTTGTTTAGCAGAGTCCATTTTGTTTAGCAATACACTAATTTGTTAATCATCATATGTTACACTTAAGCTTTTAATTATGGCTCGTCTGGTTCGCGCAAGGCGCATTTCAGTGCGGTCTCGGGGCAGCGACCGCAGCCACGCACGCACTAGTCGCCAAAGGTCATCTTTGCCTTTAACCCAACAGCTTAAATTTTTACCTTAACAGCAACATTGGCAGAGGCCTAGGAATTAGTCACACATCCACCCTCTTGGGTGAATGGCCCCTAAAGTGGGCACCAAGGGGAACTGACAAGAAACTAAAGAGATTCACTGGAAATACAACATATTTCTAAATGTGTCTCTTGGTCAGTTTGAGTTAACCATATGCCTTCAAGTGCCCAATAGAATATTGGCATTTCAATAGGATAGGATCCAAGTCTGTAAGGATCGAAGCCTTTTGGAGCCGTTTAACCTGCAGTAAGGAGATCATAATGCAAAGATCTGGATGGCGGTTGTTCTTACCCATGCTGCTTAGTGCAGGTGAAACTGCCCTATAGATAACATGGCATACCTTCAGCCATGCAGAGCAACATCTACTGTCACAATGAGATAAATAGATGGATGGGTAGATAGATAGATAGATACCACAGGATGGAAGAAAAAAGAAAATGATAAAAAGGAGTGAAAGAAAGAGCACAAATCGGGGGAGGAAAGGGATTGGGTTATATTTCCTAACGGTAACGTGACCAAAACCACATTGGTTGTTGCCTAGTTGACCGTGGGCGTGGCGAACAAATGCATACAAGAATCTGTAACAAACAGACTGATAATGTTGAGGACAGGGGGGGTGTAGTATGAGATAGCTGGTGATCAGAGGGAGAAATGAAGGAATGTGGTGGCAGGCATTGCTCACTGGGTTCAGCTGTTCTTTTCGGGTCATACAACACCGAAGGGAGAATTCGGGATGTATTTGTGGCTCATGTTTAAGTTTATTTGGAGGGGCGATGGAGTGGGCCTCCTTGCCCTACACCTCTGCCACCCTATCCCCACTTCTACCACAAGCACACGAGAGTGAGATTGGTTAATTGAATGCCATTCATCATGAGGCTAAATGGTTAAGGGCTGAAAAGCAAAACGCTCATTCTCAGACTTTCCTCATAAATAATACAACTAAAGGAATGTGACATTTGCCCAGGCCAGGACCTGAGCACACTTGTGACTTTGTGTGTCAGCAGTGATAAGAAATTAATGTTAATAAGTTGGCTTCTAATGTAAGTTTTATTCCGAAGAAAGAAAAAAAAAACAGGAAGAAAGCAATAAAGAATCCTAATGAGCTTTTTTTCACAACATACTGCAGCTATGCCACTCAATATCAGTAAATCTTCGAGATATTTCCTGAAGGTCCACATGCAGTGTAGCATAAGCAATAACAACTACACCCATTTATATAGTGCCTTTAACGTAGTAAAACGCCACAAGGTGCTTCACAGGAGTGTCATCAGGCAAAATTTGACACCGAGCCACATAAGGAGATATTAGGACAGGTGACCAAAAGCTTAGACAAAGAGGCAGGTTTTAAGGAACGTCTTAAAGGAGGAGAGAGAGGTGGAGAGGTTTAGGGAGGGAATTCCAGAGCTTTGGAACTTGGAATTCCAGAGCTTTGGAATTAGGCCCCGACAATGGTGGAGCGATGAAAATCGGGGATGCGCAAGAGGCCAGAAATGGAGGAGCGCAGAGATCTAGGAGGGTTGTAGGGCTGGAGGAGGTTCCAGAGATAGGGAAGGGCGAGGCCATGGAGGGATTTGAAAACAAGGATGAGAATTTTAAAATCACGCGTTGCCAGACAGGGAGCCAACATAGGTCAGTGAGCACAGGGGTGATGGGTGAACGGGATAGTGCGAGTTAGGATACGGGCAGCAGAGGTTTGGATGAGCTCAAGTTTATGGAAGGTGGAAGGTGGGAGACCGGCCAGGAGAGCATTGGAATAGTCGAGTCTGGAGGTAACTAGGGGAAGAACCTTCAAAGCCGCTCAATAGACAATGTTATTACCTCCATGTGAAGTTGTTTTTGCATTGCAGGCAGGCAATCTTGTCCCAGGACACTGTGCAGTGAAAGATATTTCCTATATGCAACAGGCACTGTCCCCTCCAAAGATCTACAATGACTAATTCTGCTCAGTTAAGTTTTGGATATTTTTCTTCTGGGCTGTCTTCACTCAAACAAGCAATAGCTGACAGTTCTGAGCAACTGGACACTTCTCCGCTCAATGTCAGGTTAGGTGAACTTCAGGGCACATTTACAGCACAAATTTAGCGCCAATGTGAAACGGTTTCACTTTACACCTCGTAATGTAAACGCAGCCTTGAATCTGGGGTCAGGTCCCTGACCTGAAACTAGAGCAAAGTGGAAGGACACCTTTTGAGGAGGGAGTTTCACTCTGCTTCCTTCCGGAGGTGTTTAGGAGGGAATTCCAGAGCTTAGGGCCTGGGCAGCTGAAGGCCGGGCCACCAATGGTGGAGCGATGAAAATCGGGGATGCGCAAGAGGCCAGAATTAGAGGAGCGCAGAGATCACAAAGGGCTGGAGGAGGTTACAGAGATAGGGAGGGACGAGGCCATGGAGGGATTTGAAAACAAGGATGAGAATTTTAAAATCGAGGCGTCACCAGACCAGGAGCCAATGTCGGTCAGTGAGCACAGGGGTGAGTGAACAGGACTTGGTGCGAGTTAGGATACGGGCAGCAGAGTTTTGGATGAGCTCAAGTTTACGAAGGGTGCAAGGTGGGAGGCCGGCTACAAGACAAGTTTCGTATTGGTGCAAAACTGAAACTCCTATGCACCATTGCTTAACTTGTAGCGTAAATGTACCTTTCAGATACAGTAATGCTCCAGTCTGCTCTATTAAGCACTCCCAGGCCAGCTATAGCATGATTTGACTGTGAAATGAAATTCTCTCTACACTGCCACATTAAGCACTCCCAGGCCAGGCACAACGTGGTATGGATGCTAATTCAATTCCCTCTACACCGCCATCAAGCACTTAGACGTAATGTACAGCATGGTTCAGATGCAATGTAAAGGTTCTTTTCCTTTGACCTAATAAAGTGCCTTTACTCCAAATTCAGAAGAGCTTATACCACACATAATGGCATAATTTCCATGACCTATACTTGCTTTAAAGAGATGACATCCTCATATTTAATTCTAACTACGAGGATTATATCCCGGGGGGATTGCCTGTTTACTCCACGCCATCTTACTCCAGTACAGTGTTTGTGGTTCCCCGATTTTCTGCTACCTTTTCTCCTCTGCTCTTACAAAGGCAGCGAATCTCACTGGAGTACGGTTCCATAAGAACTAGCAGCCCTGAGGTACCTCACCCCCAGGAACCCGTTCTTCAGGTCTCAGCCTGTAGAGTGAGTGTTGGCGGTCTGTTTCATTTCCCAGCTGGGATCACTGAATTGCGACCAGGTGTGGAAACCCTGGCCTGATTTCCAGCCCCTGCTCACTCCCTTGATCAGGGCCGATGAGACCAGCTGTAATGCCCCTACCACTGTCTTGGATGAAATCAGGGATTGAACTGGGCGGGGGGGGGGTTACCTAGTACACAAAGCTGGTGGACTCACCTACTCTGCCATAGGGGAAGCCCAGCGTATTCTTATTCCCGATCTCCCTGGCAGTAAGTTAGCGTATTTGCATTGAGTGAATGTGATCGGTTGTGTTGTGTTCTTGTTTCCATTTGGAGATGGACTGAGATACCTGCAAATTTCAAAGGCAACTGGGCCTTGTAGAGAGAAGAAGAAAAAAAAGAGAGAGAGATAGAGAGAAGAGAAAGAAAGAAAAATGAGGGAGAGAAAAGGATGATTGGAAAAAGGGAATGAGAGGACAAAGGGGATATGCAAGAAAAGCAATGCTATCAGACAAACCCTTAGCATGATTGAACAAAATCTTCCGTTATTTCCGGCCTTCTATTGATTCCATTTTACATTGCATAACAACAGTGACAATAAAGTAATCCATTGGTTGCAGAGAGTTTTGGGACATCGTGCGGACATGATCAGGCAGCACATACAGAAAGTTCTTTCTGTCCTGTGTTAAACATAGGAACAATTGAATGTTTAGGATCTGAAAGGGCTACTCAAGTCCATCTGGCTGGTCCCAGTTTTATACCAACTATCAGCTGTGGCTCAGTGGTAGCACTTCTACCTCCAAGTCAGAAGGTTGTGGGTTCAAGTCCTCGCTCCAGAGAACTCAGCACATAATTCAGGCTGACATTCCCAGTGCAGTACTGAGGGAGTGCTGCCCTGTTGGAGATGGCGTTAAACTGAGGCCCGGTCTGCCCTCTCAGGTGGATGTATACGATCCTGTAGCACTATTTCTAAGAAGAGCAGGGAAGTTCCACTAAGACAGATTATCTGCTCATTATCTCATTGCTGTTTGTGGGATCTTGCTGTGCACAAATTAGCTGCTGTGTTTCCTACATTACAACAGTGGCTACACTTCAAAAGTACTTCATTGGCTGTAAAGCACTTTGGGACATTCTGAGGTCAGGAGAGGTGCTGTATAAATGCCAGTCTTTCTTTCAATGCTTCTTATTTTCTCTCAGTGACATTCTCACTGCTACAGTGCATTGTTGTAAAATTAGGGGAAGCAGAGTTTCTTCCGTGATTTTGCAAATAATTAAGCAAGACGTTACTCACTGGACCTCCTCAACCCATGTGATTTTTAATGGTGAAAACTGGTGACAAAATCATCACCTTTTGATTCATAATCCTTACCGACCAGAGCTGCTTTTTTTAAGCTTAAAAACTTACCTTTACTTTGGAAAAGTTTTGTCCCGCCTGCTTTTACACCACAGCCAATCCCCTTCCTTCCTGGCATGAACCACCTCTCCGATAGTTGATTGGCTGAAAGTGTTTCTCTGTGTAGTTCCTGGCCGACTCAATCGCACTAAAAATAACTGAAGGAAATCAGTAATTCAGAGCACCAGTATCAGACGTCAGAAGGCATCAAGCTCCGATGAAAGCACTCCAGTTCATTCCCCGTGAGTCGCTTGGTGGAGGCAGCAATTGCTTTGAATTATGTTTATGTTTCTGGTGTGAGGGTGATGCCTCAGCTGCCTTGGGACTGCAAATCTCACACCTTGCATTTTGCCTGGGGCACTTAATGTACTCCGAGAACGAATTAAATGATTACACTTAGAACACGTTTAATGCTAATTGGTTCAATTAGTCTGCAGAAAATACCCATTCTCCGAGAGATTATCTTAATGAAAGCAATGCCGGTAATCAGCGCAGACAAAATGAAACTGAATAATAGAAGGGAGTCAAAAGCAAAATACTGCGAGTGCTGGAAATCTGAAATAAAAATCAGAAAATGCTGGAGAAGCTCAGCGAGTCAGGCAGCATCTGTGGAGAGAGAAACACGTCTTCTGTTTCTTTCATCTGCCTGACTCGCTGAGCTTCTCCAGCATTTTCTGTTTTTATTAATAGAAGAGAGTGATGGCTGAGGCTGGAAATTCATCAGCGAATGTTTCAGACACTTGGAATATTAGTTGCAAATAGTTGGTCTGCTTGTGGCTGCGTACTTCTTGATGTTAACAAAATTCTACGAAATAAAATCAATATAGAAACAAAGAAACGTAGAAAGTAAGAGCAGGAGTAGGCCATTTGGACCTTCGAGCCTGCTCCACCATTCAATATGATCATGGCTGATCCTCTATCTCAATATCATATTCCCGCTCTCTCCCCACACCCCTTGATGCCTTTTGTGTCTAGAAATCTATCTAGCTCCTTCTTAAATATATTCAGTGACTTGGCTTCCACTGCCTTCTGTGGTAGAGAATTCCACAGGTTCACCACCCTCTGAGTGAAGAAATTTCTCCTCATCTCAGTCCTAAATGTCCTACCCCATATCCTGAGACTGTGACCCCTCGTTCTAGACCGCCCCCAGCCAGGGGAAACATCCTCCCTGTCAGAATTTTATATGTTTCAATGAGATCCCCTCTCATTCTTCTAAACTCGAGTGAATACAGGCTGAGTCAACCCAATCTGTCCTCATATGACAGTCCTGCCATCCCAGGAATCAGCCTGGTGAACCTTCGCTGCACTCCCTCTATGGCAAGTATATCCTTTCTTAGGTAAGGAGACCAAAACTGCACACAATACTCCAGGTGTGGTCTCACCAAGGCCCTGTATAATTGCAGGAAGACATCCTTGCTCCTGTACTCAAACCTTCTTGAAATGAAGGCCAACATACCACAAACCTAAACATTTAGCTTTAGGAATGAAACCAGCTGTTTCGCACTGAGGAGGGAGTTGCTTCATCAGATCTCCTTTCAAAGAAGGAGTCTCCCAACAACATTCCTTTCAAAGAGGCAATCTCCCCTTTCAAAGATGAGGCCTCACCATCAGCATTCTTTTAAAGGTGGATCTCCCCATAAAGTCTTTATGTCTGGCATTCAGTGATCATGCATTGTGTGGGCTGTTCTGGTCAGCTAATTGCACAATGGCTATTGTTGCCCTTGATATGCTACAAGAGGGAAGCAGGAAAAAGCTGGTACCAGTAAAAAGTTACCATGAAGCTGTCGCATTGTCATAAAAACGCAACTGGTTCACTAACGTCCTTACCCGTCTGGCCCATATGTGATTCCAGTCCCACACTAATGTGGTTTATTTAAACTCCCCTCTGAAGTAACCTAGCCATCCAGTCAGTTGTATCAAACAAGAAGGCAGCTCACCAGTACCTTCTCAAGGGTAACTAGGGAGGAGCAATAAATGTTGGACTTAACAGTGACGTCCACATACCACAAATTAATTTTTAATGAAGTACCAGGAATTTGCATTATATGGAAAAGTTAAGCAGGTTAGTCTGGTTTTCTTTGAAAAAGAGAAGATTCCAATTGAAATTTGCAAGATTTTGAAGGGAACAAACAAAACTGTTGCAGGCAAATTGGGGCTTCAAATATCAATGGACAGAGATGAACAAAATAGGAATTTAGGAGCAAAAAAGGGAAGCTGGAAGTTGTTCATGCATTGGATAATAGAGCTGTGGAATTCATTATCGGGAAAGCCCAAGGGATTAAAGGGACAGTGGCAGCGTGGATACACAATTGGCTGCGAGAAACAGAGAGCAGTGGTGAATGGTGGTTTTTCAGACTGGAGGTCCCAGGGGTCAGTGTTACCACCACTGCTCTTTTTGATATGTATTAATGACCTGGACTTGAGTATAGAGGGTATAATTTCAAAGTTTGCAAATGACACGAAACTCAGAAACATAGTGAACAATGTGGAGGATAATAACAGACTTCAGGAGGACAAAGTCAGACTGGTGAAATGGGCAGACACATGGCAGAGAAGTGTGAAGTGAGACATTTTGGTAGGAAGAATGGGAAGAGGCAATCTGAACTAAATGGTACAATTTTAAAGTGGGTGCAGGAACAGAGAGACCTGGGGGTGCACATACTCAAATCTTTGAAGGTGGCAGGACAAGTTGAGAAGGCTGTTAAAAAAGCATACGGGATCCTGGGCTTTATTAATAGAGGCATAGAGTACAAAAGCAAGGAAAAAAACGGAGGGACCACCCGGCATCAAAGAACTAGGCACCTGACACGACAAAGACAAAGGTAAAGGCAAACCAAGCCCAGTCATCGCTGCAAAGTCCTCCTCACTAACATCTGGGGACTTGTGCCAAAATTGAGAGAGCTGTCCCGCAGACTAGTCAAGCAACAGCCTAACATAGTCATACTCACAGAATCATACCTTTCAGCCAACGCCCCAGACTCCACCATCACCATCCCTGGGTATGTCCTGTCCCACCGGCAGGACAGACCCACCAGAGGTGGCGGTACAGTGATATACAGTCAGGAGGGAGTGGCCCTGGGAGTCCTCAACATTTATTTCGAACCCCATGAAATATCATGGGATCAGGTCAAACATGGGCAAGGAAACCTCCTGCTGATTACCACCTACCATCCTCCCTCAGCTGATGAATCAGGCCTCCTCCATGTTGAACACCACTTGGAGGAAGCACCGAGGGTAGCAAGGGCACAGAATGTACTCTGGGTGGGAGACTTCAATGTCCATCTCCAAGAGTGGCTCGGCAGCACCACTACTGACCGAGCTGGCCAAGTCCTGAAGGACGTAGCTGCCAGACTGGGCCTGTGGCAGGTGGTGAGAGAACCAACACGAGGGAAGAACCTACTTTGACCTCGTCCTCAGCAATCTACCTATCGCAGATGCATCTGTCCATGACAGTATTGGTAGGAGTGACCACCGCACAGTCCTCGTGGAGATGAAATCCCGTCTTTGCACTGAGCCCACCATCCAACGTGTTGTGTGGCACTATCACCGTGCTAAATGGGATAGATTCAGAACAGATCTAGCAGCTCAAAACTGGGCATCCATGAGGTGCTGTGGGTCGTCAGCAGCAGCAGAATTGTATTCCAGCACAATCTGTAACCTCATGGCCCAGCATATTCCTCACTCTACCATTACCAACAAGCCAGGGGATCAACCCTGGTTCAATGAGGAGTGTAGAAGAGCATGCCAGGAGCAGCACCAGTCGTACCTAAAAATGAGGTGCCAACATGGTGAAGCTACAACACAGAACTACATGCATGCTAAACAGCGGAAGCAACATGCTATAGACAGAGCTAAGCGATTCCACAACCAACGGATCAGATCAAAGCTCTGGAGTCCTGCCACATCCAGTAGTGAATGGTGATGGACAATTAAACAACTAATGGGAGGAGGAGGCTCCATGAACATCCCCATCCTCAATGATGGCAGAACCCAGCACGTGAGTGCAAAAGGCAAGGCTGAAGCATTTTCAACCATCTTCAGCCAGAAGGGCCGAGTGGATGATCCATCTCGGCATCATCCCGAGATCCCCACCATCACAGAAGCCAGTCTTCAGCCAATTCAATTCACTCCACATGATATCAAGAAACGGCTGAGTGCACTGGATACATCAAAGGCTATGGGCCCTGACAACATCCCAGCTGTAGTGCTGAAGTCTTGTGCTCCAGAACTAGCTGCACCTCTAGCCAAACTGTTCCGGTAGAGCTACAACACTGGCATCTACCCGACAATGTGGAAAATTGCCCAGGTACGTCCTGTCCACAAAAAGCAGGACAAATCCAATCCGGCCAATTACTGCCCCATCAGTCCACTCTCAATCATCAGCAAAGTGATGGAAGGTGTCGTCGACAGTGCTATCAAGCGGCACTGACTCACCAATAACCTGCTCACCGATGCTCAGTTTGGGTTCCGCCAGGACCACTCCGCTCCAGACCTCATTACAGCCTTGGTCCAAACATGGACAAAAGAGCTGAATTCCAGAGGTGAGGTGAGAGTGACTGCCCTTGACATCAAGGCTGCTTTTGACCGAGTGAGGCATCAAGGAGCCCTAGTAAAATTGAAGTCAATGGGAATCAGGGGAAAAACTCTCCAATGGCTGGAGTCATAACTAGCACAAAGGAAGATGGTAGTGGTTGTTGGAGGACAATCGTCTCAGCCTCAAGACATTGCTGCAGGAGTTCCTCAGGGCAGTGTCCTAGGCCCAACCATCTTCAGCTGCTTCATCAATGAGCTTCACTGCATCATAAGGTCAGAAGTAAGGATGTTCGCTGATGATTGCACAGCATCCAGTTCCATTCGCAACCCCTCAAATAATGAAGCAGTCCGAGTCTGCATGCAGCAAGACCTGGACAACATCCAGGCTTGGGCTGATAAGTGGCAAGTGACATTCGTGCCAGATAAGTGCCAGGCAATGACCACCTCCAAAATTAGAAAGTCTAACCAGCTCCCCTTGACAGTCAACGGCATTACCGTCGCCGAATCCCCCACCATCAACCTCCTGGGGGTCACCATTGACCAGAAACTTAACTGGACCAGCCACATAAATACTGTGGCTACAAGAGCAGGTCAGAGGCTGGGTATTCTGCAGCGAGTGACTCACCTCCTGACTCCCCAAAGCCTCTCCACCATCTACAAGGCACAAGTCAGGAGTGTGATGGAATACTCTCCACTTGCCTGGATGAGTGCAGCTCCAACAACACTCAAGAAGCTCGACACCATCCAGGACAAAGCAGCCTGCTTGATTGGCACCCCATCCACCACCCTAAACATTCACTCCCTTCACCACCGGCACACAGTGGCTGCAGTGTGTACCCCATCTACAAGATGCACTGCAGCAACACGCCAAGGCTTCTTCGACAGCACCTCCCAAACCCGCGACCTCTACCACCTAGAAGGACAAGGGCAGCAGGCACATGGGAACAACAGCATCTGCACGTTCCCCTCCAAGTCACACACCATCCCGACTTGGAAATATATCGCTGTTCCTTCATCGTCGCTGGGTCAAAATCCTGGAACTCCCTTCCTAACAGCACTGTGGGAGAACCTTCACCACACGGACTGCAGCGGTTCAAGAAGGCGGCTCACCACCACCTTCTCAAGGGCAATTAGGGACAGGCAATAAATGCCGGCCTCGCCAGCGACGCCCACATCCCATGAATGAATTGAAAGGAAGTTATGCTAAACCTTTATAAAACATTGGTTAGGCTCCCTGGAGTATTGTGTTCAATTCTGGGCACCACAGTTTAGGAAGGATGTCAAGGCCTTAGAGGGTGCAGAGGAGATTTACTCGAATGATGCCAGGGATGGTCATTACCTCATTGCTGTTTGTGGACCTTGCTGTGCTTCCACATTTCAAACATCACAACAGTGACTGCACTTCAAAAGTACTTCATTGGCTGTAAAGTGCTTTGGGATGTCCTGAGGTGGTGAAAGGCGCTATATAAATGCAAGTCTTTCTTTTCTTTCCTTCCCTATGACATAAAAATGTCTTAAGAGACCGATAGAAATTATAGGGGTTAAATTGGTTAATCCCCTAAAACAGGCCTGGGATCGCGGTGCGCGATTAACCCACACCCGGTCGTTGAGATGCAGCAGCGCGTAACGTTCGTGCTGTCTGCAGTTTTACATGATCGCTGCGAGCAGCCAGTCCTGGCTGTGCCGTTGAGTGGCTGCTCACCAGCAGGGGGGGCCCAGATATTGCGAGTGGCTCGCACCACTTAAAGGCAGCCTGCACCTCTTAAAGGGGAGGTACACTGTGGCTTCAGGAAGTGGTGGAAGTCAATGGTGAATGAATCTGTGCTGCAGTATCGTGAAGCACGGTGATGATGGGAACTCTGGAATTTTAATGAGCAACAACTTAGCTGCTCAAAGTTTGTGGGACTCTTATATCTTCAAAATATAAGATAGGGGTTTGATCGGGGTCTGAACGGAGATCAGAAGTTGCACACGTAAAATGCAGATTCAGATCCAGTCCCTATGTTTACAAACTGTTGAATTCTTTCAAAACATTGAATAAAGGTTGCTCAAAACTACATCCCACGTCCACTAAACGGCACTCCAGACCCCACCAATCTGCTGATCTGAGTTTGTACCAGGCCTGCGAGAGAGTGTGCACCAAGGTTCTCTACTGATGCACTGGAGGCCTTGGTACAAGAGGTGGACAGAAGGAGGGACATCCTATATCCGCAGGAGGGCAAGATGTCCTCCAGATATATGCTCCCGAGGCAGTAGGGGACGAGGTCAATGCCAGGAGCATAGCACCACCAACATGGATGCAGTGCAGGAAGAAGTTCAATGATTTGACACGAGTGGTCAAGGTGAGTGAGTTCAACTGTCAAGAGGCATCTCCTACCAACTGTAGCATTAGCCGCATCCACTCCTCCATGCACTAAACCCCCCCATCGCCCACCTACCAACAAACTCTTTCAATCAGTGCTCAACTCTTCCCATCGGATGCTTCCTCTCACCCTCACACATTGCCATTGTTGCAAGCCGCACACCCACAACTCACAGGTCACACATACACTGGCAGCTATTCAACCATGACAGCCACATCAACCAAACATCTTGCAGGTAAGTCACTGACACACGTCCCGCTTTCTTGCAGGAGAAGGTGGCGCATTACAGGAGGCAGCAATTGACAGTGGCTCCATGGAACATGAACTTGCTGTCCTCTATCAAGATGACAGCACTCCTGTCCCACTCCTGCCACTCTGCCAGTGCCCTTGCTGTTGCCTGTCAGCTAGCCAGCCCACTCCCTTTACTGTATTGAAACTTTATTATAGGAAGATAAGAACAGGAGTAGGCCATTTAGCCCCTCAAGCCTGTTCCGCCATTCAATGAGTTCATGGCTGATCTGTGACCTAACTCCATATACCCGCATTAGCTCCATATCCCTTGATACCTTTGGTTAACAAAAATCTATCAATCTCAGATTTAAAATTAACAATTGAGCTAGCATTAACTGTCATTTGCGGAAAAGAGTTCAAAACTTCCACCACCCTTTGCGTGTCGAAGCGTTTCCTAACTTCATTCCTGCAAGTCCTGGCCATAATTTTTAGGTTATGTCCCCTCATCATAGAACTCAAGTATAGGAGACCTCCAAAAGCAGGTACAAATACACCAGGAGCCAGAAGCAATAATCCAGCAACTAACCTGTAACTCCTGTATGATCCCTTTAAATAGCGCAGGTGGCGGGGGGTCCTCCATGCTTTTAAGATCTGTTCAGCTGTGCGATGTTAAGACAGTGCGTTGGTTGGAACGTTGATTGCAAAATCGCGTCTGTCCCTTTAAATCAGCGTTTCACACTGTTCTGTCACATAATCTTCCTACTCTACATGCTGCCGGTGTTCGTTAAGTGCATGTGCGCAAACGCCTTTACCAAGATGGCGTCCTGCGCACATCGGACAGCATTTCCGGTGCTTAGGAGTCCGCATAGCGCCTACACAACGGGTGCTACGCGGCCCAATTTAGCCCCTTATAACTTTTTGTCTGTTGGAAGATCACACATCAAACAAATTAATATCACAGTGTGTTTACACTTGTTAGAATCCAACCTAGAGAAACACCTGACTGATTAGTGTTCACACTAGTGAGTATTTGGGCGACAGCAGCAAATTATGCACATTGAAAAATATTCCCCGCCGTGTTGCTTTTGAGCTGTAAACATGGTTGACTTAGGAGGCCTTCCAGATACACAGAGAGGCAATGTATGCTCCTTATGTGGTAGATTCCTAAACTCGACTGAGCCATCAGTGGGAAGGGCTGACCAGAGTATAAATGCCACCTCCTGCCAACTTCAGGATGAGACCTCAGCTGAGGCTAAGGTCAAGTTTTGAGTGCGACTGTTTGCTTTTCTACTGATGAAAATCCTTTGAAAACCATAATCCATCCATGCTTTTAAAAGATATTCAACTGCAAGAATGGAGAGGTGTAGAAACCCGAAAAATGTCGCTCCTTGGTTCGTGCTGACCGTGTGTTGTTATCTGGTCACATGATCGCCATTTACCAATCGGATCCCGAGAATCAATGTCACACAAAAAAAGCACAAGGTAGCTATTTTGGATTTAGCCCCCGCTGCGTATCTGTGCAATGGAACCATAACCGAACACCTGTCTTTGGAAAAGAGGAGAAAACCGTCAAAAAGATTTAAAATCAAAGTTTATATCTCAACTTCAATAGGTGATAAATGGAGGGATCTTGATTAAAAATTGGAGCAAAAACATTCGGGAGTACTTAGCTATTGCTTTGCAAATGTCCACAGCCTGTGATGTCGATTAATCCGAGGGCTGGTCTCTTGCTTTGCATTGCTGGGGGCAGGAAGACCAACTCGAGAGAGAGGTGGGATTATCTGCGCCTGATGCATTAGTGAGGTCAGGCTTAGAAACTGTAGGTTTGATCATCAGGCTGTCAAAGAGAGATTGATCCAAAACATAAATCATCCAAATGTTGTTGAAAAGTGTATGAACAGAGTAATGATTTGGTGTCAGGTTGACCTTTGACTTTCGACTATCAGTTGTCACTTGAATTGGGGGAGAATTTCTCCAGTCACTGCATGTGGTGACATTGCAAATGCATTCATGATGATTTTGTCTTTTTCGACATTTCTAACAAAATCCTCTTTTTGTAGAGGAAATGATCACAATTACACAGTGACCAGATGGATCTTTACCCCAATTATGTTTCAGTATATTTAATCATTTCTATTTGAAATTTTGTGAACATTAAGTCAACAGGTGTCTGAGATTTAAACGACACCTTTAACACCTACTGCCAGCATCAAGCACTACTGGATCTTGTACAGTACAGATTTAGATGCCGAGTGAAGCCATTCCTGCTCTACCCTGGCAAAGGACCATCACTGTAATCTCAGAGGAGTTTAGAGTGCCAAGTGCTCCAAATAAGGGGACCGTTCTGTACTGTGGATTCCTTTTTTTATTAATTTATTCTTGGGATGCAGATACACTGATGGGGGAGTATTTGTTGCTCACTTCTTGTTGTCCTGAGGGCATGAAGAGTCAACTGCACATCATGGGATTGGAGTCACAAGTAGGCCTGACTGGGTAGGGATGGACAGCAGTGAACCAATTGGGTTTTAGCAACAATCCAGCAGGTTGACTGAATTCGGTTTCATAACTTGGTGGGAGTTGACCTCACGACCTCCGGGTTGCTAGTCCAGTACTATAGCCATCGGGCTACCGTGCCCAGTAGAAAGTAGGCTAAGACAGCCCAAGTCCATTTTACTTTAGTCCCTTACAACTTTCACCAATATAGGAGACTATCATCCTTTCGGGGTAAGTTGGATTTGAACTCTCGATCGCAGAGTGAAGGAACTCACTAGGCCTTCCGGTTTATTCATGTACAATACACTGATTTTCTTCTTATTTTCTCCTCCAGCTATTGGGGAGCCTGCCAGCATAGAATGGTACAGTCCTGATGGAGAAAAGGTCATCTCCAACGAACGGGTTGTAGTACAGACAGAGGGGATACGATCGCGGCTGACTATCTATAATGCCAACGTGGAGGATGCTGGGATCTACAAGTGTCAGGTGTCAGACGTCAATGGAAAGACGCAGGAAGCTACGATTCTGGTGGAAATTTACAGTAAGTATACCTTGCGCTATCGATGCAATTACTTCATCAATCACACGCCATCGGATGCTTAAAAAAAATTCTGGTGCTTGTTTCAGCTGCACGAATATTAAAATTGGGACAAAAGAAATTATAGAGCCAAAAATCATTCCCGTCGAGGCGTTGATAATTTAAATGTAAGCAGGTTTGTTCTTGCTCTGATGTACTGACATAAGTAGCCAAGCTGTTGGAAAATGTGCCCTGCAGCAGGAACACTCATCACCCAACGTCCCATGGGTCAGTTTGGCTCACGTTGGTATCTCTGTCCCCTCTGGTTCCGACAGTTTGGGGCTCAAACCCCACACCTGGATTTGAGAATGTTTATTACAAGCGGGATACCGAGATAGATTATTTTGACTGCAATCCAGCAATTTTTTTGATAGAATCTTTATAGAACCAGGGTGACAAAGAGAGCTATTTGCACCATGGTGTGACTGTGGGTATGTGTCACGACCGATATCAACAGTCAAGGCACTCCATTCAATGGCTACATGATTACACCCTCACTGAAAGACTAACAGGGCTTTAACACTCCAAATGTAACATTGGTGTGTAGCACCAGTGCTAAAATTAGTCTCAATTTGCCGTCCCGATGTAAAACTGCCATTTCAGATCAGCTGCCCAATGGCAATTGAAACCAATGGAATTGAAAATCGGGTGGTCTCGATAATGGCCGTCCGATGCACGACTCCAGTTTTACCCCAGGACGGCAAGTTGGAAACCTATCCCCATAATGTCGATGTCGCTTAAATCTGGAATCAAAGCACAACAAGTTATGTTAAACTTATATGCAACCTTGGTTAGACCACACTTAGTGTGCACAGTTCTGGTCTCCATATTACAAAAAGGATATGGAGGCACTGGAGAAGATGCAAAAAAAGATTGACAAGGATGATACCGGAACTGAGAGGTTATATCCGGAAAGGCTGAACAGGCTGGGGCTCTTTTCTCTGGAAAAGAGACGACCCCAAAGGGGTGACCTGTTAGAGGTCTTTAAAATGATATTGTAGACATGGGGAAGATGTTTCCACTCGTGGGTGAGTCCAAGACTAGGGGGTCATAAATATAGGATAGTCACTAATAAATCCAATAGGGAATTCAGGAGAAACTTTTATACCCAGGGAGTGGTTAGAATGTGGAAGATAGATGCATTTAAGGGGAAGCTAGATAACTGCATGAGGGAGAAAGGAATAGAAGGGTATGTTGATAGGGGTAGGTGAAGTAGGGAGGAGGAGGCTCGCGTGGAGCATAAACACCGGCACAGACCAGTTGGGCCGAATGGCCAGTAAGTTCAATGTAATTCTATGTAAAAACCTGACACTACAGTGAGGAGGACTAAGCCTCCCTAGAGGACTGAGTCTCAATCCATTTAATTCCAGAGTCAATTTGAGATTGGGTCTTAACTTTGCAATTTTATTATGGAAGTTTAGCCTTCGCTCCAAATCGGTGATGTAATCACATCAAGGTAATGGGATTTATTCCTTAAGACGCTCCTTAAAACTTACAACTTTGACCAAACTTACAACTTAGTCAACAGTCTTAATATCCCCTTCTTTGGCTCGGGGTCAAATTTTGTCTGGTTACGCTCCTGTGAAGCGACTTAGGATGTTTTACCGTGTTAAAAGCGCCATCATATAAATGTTTAAGTTTTTGTTGCAGTGGATTACTGGGAAATGCATCAGCTTTATCGATATAATTAAAAGTTTATGTGTGATGCGACTGTGGAGTAAGGTGTCTGGGGAGCTCAAATTTCATATTCACTAAAAGGTAAAAAAAAACACTTCTTTCCTATCTCTCAAAAAATTACTGTTCACCATCAAAGGAGCCGATCGCATCCCTGAAAAGAAAAAAAATCTCCAAACCCTTCGATCTCACCCAAAGCAATAGCTGGAATGCTGCAACTTGCCTGAGTGGCCTAGGCTAGAGAAGGAGGAAAGAATCAGCCTGGATCCTGTCTTTTGATTGCTGTGAAAATGGGTGTGTGACTGGATTTCAAATGGAAAGAAGATTAGGTTCCTCTGTGATACCTACACTGTGGAATAGCCTACCAACCCTCATTGGCCTCGACTTTAACTCCCCTCCTCCCCGCATGGCCGGAAATCAGGCGGGATGGTTAAAATGGAGTGGGGGTATTTACCCATTCCTTTCTCGTCCCGATTGGGCTCTGATGATGTCATCGGGGCCCGATCTGCGATTTTGACCTGGGGCCTTGACAGCTTCCCCACCGGGCCAAACCTGCCGGGAACAGCAACCAGGGCCCAGAAGAAGCCCAGCAAAGATAAGTTTTAAACATTTTCTTTGGTTCCTTGTGGAGCAGGAGTGCTCCTCTGGGCCCCAAAAGAAAGCCTTCGGCCTCCTCAGCCCCAGACTTTCCTCCCCAGTCTCCGTACGGTGATTCTCCTGCCGAGCCCCACTGCTCCACTTACCTTATGCCGGGGACCGTTCCCCTGGCCAGTCAGAAGCTTCCCACCGACTTCTCGGACAATTTGGGTGGGGAGGTCGGCAAGCGGCATGTTAATGAGGCCCGGCTGCTAAAAATCAACTGAGTACCCCTGCTATTGCTCCAGGATGGGCACACCACTCACTGGGCCGCATCCCCGCCCCGGAGTTAAAATCGAGCCTATTGTTTTAAGCTCTTGCATGAAGGAAGGTCACTTGTCCAAAGGGGGAACATAAGAGGATGAAAGGAGAAAACTGTGAATGATAGATAGATATATAGATAGATAGAAAGAGAAATGGGGAGGATAGAGATAGATAGAGAGATGGGGAGAGAGATGGGGAGAGATGGGGAGAGAGATAGAGAGAGATGGGGAGAGAGATAGAGAGAGATGGGGAGAGAAATAGAGAGAGATGGGGAGATAGATAGAGAGAGATGGGGAGATAGAAAGAGAGAGATGGGGAGAAGGATAGAGAGAGATAGGGAGATAGATAGAGAGAGATGGGGAGATAGAAAGAGAGAGATGGGGAGAAGGATAGAGAGAGATAGGGAGATAGATAGAGAGAGATGGGGAGATAGAAAGAGAGAGATGGGGAGAAGGATAGAGAGAGATAGGGAGATAGATAGAGAGAGATGGGGAGAGAGATAGAGAGAGATGGGGAGATAGATAGAGAGAGATGGGGAGAGAGATAGAGAGAGATGGGGAGATAGAAAGAGAGAGATGGGGAGAAGGATAGAGAGAGATAGGGAGATAGATAGATAGATAGAGATGGGGAGAAGGCGAGAGAGAGATATAGGGAGATAGATAGATAGAGATGGGGAGAGAGATAGGTAGATAGGTAGATCGATAAATAGATAAATGGAGGGATGGAGAGATAGAGGGATGGATGTGTGCAGCACACTAGTAATATACCATAAATACTATGCTGTAGGACTCTGGAACATAAGTGCCTTTCAAGCTGATATTTGACTTTACATTAAAGATAAAAGGTGTGTTGAAGTGCGCTGGGACTTGTCTGAAATGGTATTTTACCCGAATGAGCAATAACTGCAGACACAAATAGATGAAGCCCAGAAAGACAGGAGGAAGGGTTAAACTGACACTCCTGAGTATTGTACCAGCTTTGTGAGCGGGCGGAGCATGTATTTGAAATAATCACTTTTATTGTCCAACTGATAATGGAAGTTCCAGAAATAACCACACACTTCATGATTTAAATGATAATTTGCTAATTATATGCGGCTTTTCATCATTCTAATCACTGTAATCTGCCGCTACAAGCTAACATTTGTTGCAGTTTCTGTGCACAGGTGAAGCAGCCCTTTATAAGCACACAGACATGTATTTTTATTACAGAATTAAAAGGGAAAGATAATGCTTTGAGTAAGTGCGTCACCGATAGATGCTTAAAGGGGAAGGTAGCTTCCTAGGTAAGCACTATCACTGACAGGCAGGTAAAGGGGATGGTAACTCTCTCTGTGTAACCGCCATCACCAAATGCCAGTTAAAGTGAAAGGAAACTATGGAAAAGTGACATCACTGAGCGCCAGTTAAAGGAAAAGGAGACTCCACAGGTAAGGTCCATCACTGAGATCCAGCTAAAAGTGAGAGTATTTTTGTGGGTCACTGTCTATAGCAATAGACTGTATTACTCTGAGAGTAAGAACTGTGTCACTATCTATCTGTGGCACTACTCACTCTGAGAGTAAGTTATGTCGGAGAGTAAATCTATAGGTTAAGTATTAAGTATTGTTATAGGTTAAGTATGAGTCGTTTTGCTATATTAAATGCACTTTATAAATGCAAGTTGTTGTTGTTATTGCATATTGAGTGCCTCAAAGTGAACTGGTTTCATTAAAGACCAATTAACATGAGTCTTGTGTCTTTGTGTCAGTGCTGTTACTGTGGGGGTCAAAGTACTGCCAGGCAATGGGTGAGCATTTTCCAACAGAGAGGAGGGGAGTCAGAATAATTCTTCTTACTATGTTTTATCCTTGCTATGTTCACAGAAAAGCTGACATTTAAAGATATCAGATCTCCCCAGGAGTTCAGAGAGGGCGAGGATGCTGAGGTGATCTGTGATGTGAGCAGCTCTCCTGCTCCTATGGTAACCTGGCTGCACAATAATCGAGATATCGTCATTGAAGCAAGTGGTGAGTACCAGCTGTCGAAATCCCAATTGGGCAAACTCTTGTCAAAGGCTTCAAACTCTCGACATCACACATGGAAAGAGATGAGGTCTCGTCAAACCCGTTCCTTGCACAAGTAGAATATTGGGGTTTATAGCACATTAGGGCGCCAATTTGGCCCATTGTGCCTCTGCTGGCTCTTTGCTAGCCCAATCCAAAACCTAATATCATGGACATTATCCAAGCAATTTAATCTCTTGGAGAAAGGTCTTACAACGTCCGCCCCCTACCCATGTGACCTCCCGTTAAATCAAGCAAAACTGCAGAACACTGAACCAATTTTAAGTTTTGCTTTGTGTGTCACAAGATAAATAGAGGTGAGAAGGGCCATTCAGCCCATCTTTATCTCTCCAGAAAGACGCCACAGGACTCCATCACAAGATCCTAAACAAGCCACCTTTCTTGGCGCGATACTTCCATGAGCCTTGGAGTTTAGGGGCCATTATGATCCATGCAGCATGAGATTACCTCTGTCTATTACTTCATAACCTGTACTCATGACATTGATTCGACTTTACATGTGTGCAGAATTAAACGTTGACATCACTGGCAATGTGTCCTATGGCGAATGGGAACATGTCCTTCGGTCCATCTTGCATGAAGAATGCTCAAATTTTGACAGCTCCGTATTCAAGGTCAAATTAATAGCTGCAAAAACAAAACGGACAAGAGTAGAAAGAAAGATCAAAATAAACTGAAGCAGCAAAAATGAAAGAATCAAGAAAAATCCAAATTAGGAATGTGTAAGATGCTAGTCGATCTACTATGGTTTTGCACACGGGGAATGAAGATCAAAGCGGGAATTTTAATCCAACCTGTCCGGTGGAAACCAGGTAGTTAAAATGCTCCGGGTTACTAGCCTGCTGGATTCCAGCTTTTTCCGATTGGAACGGAGACTTCTGGATAAGCAGCTAAGCCGCCCTCCCAAAGCTAATGGGGTCCTAAATGACATATGCTAACCAAGGTCCGATTACAGCAATAGGCCCCGACATCAATTTTAATGTTGGCCTGAGCAGGGAAGCAGCCGCGACGGCAGCTTTCCCACCAGCTGGAGGCCAGCGTGAAGAGGATCGGGAAGCTGAAGAGATCCTCCAGGTAAGATTTCTTTGCTTTCCTTTATGGGTCCAGGAGAAGCAGGATTGCCCCTCCAGGCCCCACAAGGAAAGTTCAGGCCTTCCCCCTACTCTTGATTTCCTCTCCCCTCCCATCCTTTCTCCCGTCCCTTCCGCGAGATTCCCCGGTAACCTCTACCTCACAGCTTTTTCCGAGAGTTGGAGGGTTCCTGATTTTCCGGAAGCCTGGCAGTCGCTTCCTGCACTCTTCCCGTTTATTCCATGTGGGAAATGGACTGGCGGCATGTTAACGAGGTATGGCGGTTAAAATCACCGTGTCATCATACCGTGGCGGGCAGGCAGGAAACTACGGTGAAACCTATATAAATGGACACTCCAAAAAACGGACACCTGCAGAGATATGGACACTTACAAAACCAGTCTGTTCGAAACCTTGGCGTCCTATTTGACTCTGAGATGAGCTTCCGACCACATGTCCGCTCCCTCACCAAGACCGCCGACTTCCACCTCCGTAACATCGCCCGTCTCCGCTCCTGCCTTTGTTAACTCTAGGCTTGACTATTCCAATGCTATCCTGGCTGACCTCCCACCTTCCACCTTCCATAAACTTGAGCTCATCCAAAACTCTGCTGCCCGTATCCTAACTCGCACCAAGTCCCATTCTCCCATCACCCCTGTGCTCGCTGACCTACATTGGCTTCTGGTCTGGGAACGCCTCGATTTTAAAATTCTCAACCTTGTTTTCAAATCCCTCCATGGCCTCGCCCCTCCCTATTTCTGTAACCTCCTCCAGCCCTACAACCCTCCGAGATCTCTGCGCTCCTCCAATTCTTGCCTCTTGCGCTTCCCCGATTTTAGTCGCTCCACCATTGGCGGCCGTGCCTTCAGCTGCCTAGGCCCTAAGCTCTGGAATTCTCTCCCTCAACCTCTCCGCCTCTCTATCTCTCTCTCCTCCTTTAAGACGCTCCTTAAAACCTACCTCTTTGACCAAGCTTTTGGTCACCTGTCCTAATGTCTCCTTATGTGGCTCGATGTCAAATGTTGTTTGATAATCGCTCCTGTGAAGCGCCTTGGAATGTTTTACTATGTTAAAGGTGCTATATAAATGCAAGTTGTTGTTGTTGTTGAAAGACCCAAATAACCAACACGGTAAAATACACAAGGGGCACTCTGAAACCATGGACACTCGCAAATTACGAACTACCGACAGCCTTCAATGCAGCAAGCCCATTTGCAACTTAAAACAAGGGGCACGCAGGTCAGCGCGAGGAGGCAGTGGGTTTTGTGAAAGAAATGGCCTTTGTGGAATAGGGATCTCTTGACCCAGCATCCATAGTGGCAGAGAAACCACTCTATCTCTGGGATTGAAAGCTTGCATGGCTCCATCCCAAGGATAGAGCCGTTTCTCTGCTGCCATGGTTACTGGATAAAGAACTCCCCATTCTACTGAGAATTTTTACAGTACACACAATGGCCATTTTGAAAATAAGAATACCTGTAAATAAAAGACAGCTGATGTCAGTACTTAAGATGTCCGTAATTTACAGCTTTCACTGTAACTGAATCCATTGGTTTCCCGCTAGCCCACTAACAGTTAAAATCCCTCTCCCCAAGTGTAGTCTTCATGAGGAGGTGTAGTTAAAGGGCAGGGGATAATTGGAACCATAGTGTGCAGATGAAACTCAAACCCCATTTTAAAGTCATCCATTTTATCTTTATTTTTATGCAATACTTTGGTTTTATATTATTATTTATAGTTAAATAGAAAAAGTTTACAATAATTTGGGAAGCAGAGAAGTGGAGTTGGTTGGAGTATGTGAGATAATCTGCAGCACAGGCTGAGGAGCTGGGAGGTGCTACAGCACCGCCGCTGGCGGAAAGGTGTAATTACAGCATGAAAAGTTTACATATACAGTTTCCATTGTAAATGTGAACATAGGAATTTGTAATTGGAAAAAGTTGACACAAAAGTGTGACAAAAACATGGCGACAGGAAGTAAAATTTTAGAGTCAGGAAGTGTAAGCAGATGTAAGATTTTTAATATTTTTAAATATATGTTAGATGGATAACAGGGTGGAGCAACAGATTGGAGCATAGTGTGGTGGCGTCACTTCAATGGTGAGACTTTGATTTAATCACCTACGTTGCTGCATGATTGACCTCGATTTTGCTGCTTTGAGGAAGGTTTGAGCAAATTTATTCTGTCGAGGAACCTAGGTGATGGGCCACAACCCATAATGAAAGACACCACCAAGGTTGAAGAGGGGAAGAGAGAGACAATGAAGTACATCAACAGCTAGCGGCTGGGTGAGGCCAAACGTATGTTTTAAAAGCCTAGAGACTGTAGAAGCTTGAAGACACTGAGGGAGGTAAGCAGGTGCACAATTTTGAGCTCTGGCAAAAGAATGAGTAGGCAGCGATGTAAAGATTGAGTTGATGATGATTAGGTTGTGTGGCAGTGAAGACAACCTCATGTTGGGCTTCAGAAGACAACAAACACGTACAGGCATCACATTTGAAGTTTGCCGTGCGATCTGAACTCTCAATAAGATTATTTATTTTTAATCCCACTCATTCAAAGTTCACCATTGGCGTGAGATTGTGGGGTGCAACATTAACGTACAAACACATTTATCCATTTCAATGTTAATATTGCACAGCTTGGGTTCATCCCACAGTTTTCTTACCACCTGCCGAGAGTGGGCCTTTTCAATGAGGTTGGGCTGACCAATTCAATTTTACAACTTGACACGATTTGAACCTAAAGAAGAGAAGGCTGAGAGATGACCTAATAGAGGGCTTTAAAATTATGAAGGGGTTTGATAGGGTAGATGTAGAGAAGATGTTTCCATTTATAGGGGAGTCCAAAACTAGGGGCCAGGGATGGGGGACTTCAGTTACGTGGAAAGATTAGAGAAGCTGAGGTTGTTTTATTTAGTTCAGAGAAGGTTATGGAGAGATTTAATTGAGGTGTTCACAATCATGAAGGGTTTTGATAGCGTGAATAAGGAGAAACTTTTTCCAGTGGCAGAAGGGTCGGTAACCAGAGGACACAGATTTAAGGTAATTGGCAAAAGAACCAGATGCGAGATGAGGAGTCTTTTTTACACAGTGAGTTGTAATGATCTGGAATGTGCTGCCTGAAAGGGTGGTGGGAGCAGATTCAATAATAACTTTCAAAAGGGAATTGGATAAATACTTGAAGGGGAAAAATTTGCAGGGCTATGGGGAAAGAGCGGGAGTGTGGGACTAATTAGATAGCTCTTTCAAAATGCCACCACCGGCGCGATGGGCCAAATGACCTTCTTCTGTGCTGTATCATTCTCCGATTATGTGAAACCACTCGATTGCTGGTCCAGCACCATACCATAGCCTACCATCTATCCAAGAACTTTGAGTAAAACTTCCCATATCTGAGAAGGTCTCTCTCGCATCCTTACAAAACTGTATGACCCAGCACAAAGGGGACCAAGGCCAACTCTACCCCAAAGGCAAACACTGACATCCAGCAACCAACTACCTCACTCGCTCCAGCTGTAGGAAGTGAGTTAGACTGCAAGCAATCCAAATCTCCTCCACCATCGTAGAAGCAACATCAAAGACTGCAGTGGTTCAAGAAGGCCGACTACCTTCACCTTCCTTTTTCTGTTATTATTGAACTTTTCAAGACCTCAGGTAGCAACGAGATGAACCCTGAGAAACTTAACCATGGTCCTGAGAATGACAATGAGGAGAGATGAAACTCAGAAAAAGGAAGGTGAAGGTAGTCGGCCTTCTTGAACCACTGCAGTCTTTGATGTTGCTTCTACGATGGTGGAGGAGATTTGGATTGCTTGCAGTCTAACTCACTTCCTACAGCTAGAGCGAGTGAGGTAGTTGGTTGCTGGATGTCAGTGTTTGCCTTTGGGGTAGAGTTGGCCTTGGTCCCCTTTGTGCTGGGTCATACAGTTTTGTTAAGTGGTAATGCTTCTTCGCAACCACAGTCAAACCCTTGCAGGATGCTTTATAAATTTTCAAATGACTCCTTTAAACATTGATCATGGAATGAGAGGGTTGTCGTATGAGGAGAGATTGAGTAGACTGGGCCTATATTCTCTGGAGTTTAGAAGAATGAGAGGCGATCTCATTGAAACGTATAAAATTCTTAGAGGGCTCGACAGGGTAGATGGTGAGAGGCTGTTTCCCCTGGCTGGAGAGTCTGGAACTAGGGATCACAGTCTCAATATAAGGGGTTGGCCATTTAGGACCGAGATGAGGGAACATTTCTTCACTCAGAGGATTGTGAATCTTTGGAATTCTCTACCCCAGAGGGCTGTAGATGCTCAGTCGTTGAGTATATTCAATAATGAGATCGATAGATTTTTGGACACTAAAAGAATCAAGGGATATGGGGATCTGGCGGGAAAGTGGAGTTGAGGTCGAAGATCAGCCATGATCTGATTGAATGGCGGAGCAGGCTCGAGGGGCCGTATGGCCTACTCCTGCTCCTATTTCTTATGTTCTTATGTTCTAATCAGTTAACTATTATTTTATACGCAGGCTCTGTGAGGTTCTAGCAGATGAGGAATGGTGTGAGTTAGTCCTCCAGCCAGCAGTTTCATGCTCCTCCACCTCCATGTCCACTTGCTCCGCCTCACTTACGCTCATTGCTTAAACAATGATCCTGCCTCAGACCCACTACCTCAAGCCCCTGTGGTAGATGTGCTATATTGTGCATCATAGTGTTCTGCGGAAGTGTACGCCTATGTGACAAGGAGTGTGAAAGAGTAGGTGGTGAAAAAATAATAGAAAGGAGGTTGCATTGACCTGAGCTTGGGGTAAAGAACTTGCCTTTATATAGCACCTTACAAAACCTCAGGATGTCCCACAGCATGTTACAGCCAATGAAGTACTTTGAAGTGTAGTCACTGTTGTAGTGTAGGAAACGTAGCAGCCAATTTGCGCACAGCAAGATGATAATGACCAGATAATCTGTTCTAGTGATGTTGGTTGAGGGATAAGTATTGGACAGGACATCGGGGAGAACTCCCTGCTCTTCTTCAAATAGTGCCATAGGATCGTTTACGTCCACCTGAGAGGGCAGACGGTGCCTCAGTTTAACGTCTCTTCCGAAGGACAGCACCTCCGACAGTGCAGCACTCCCTCAGCGCTGGCACTGGGAGTGTTAACCTGGATTTTGTGCTCAAGTCGCTGGATTGGGACTTGAATCCACAACCTTCTGACTCAGAGACAAGAGTGCTACGCATTGAACCACGGCTGATACTTTTGGCTTCATCCTCTCCCTCTCTCCCTTTTCTCTCTCTCTCTCTCTTTCTCTTTCCCTCTCTCTACCTCTCTCTCTCTACCTCTCTCTCTCTCCCTCCCTCCCTCCCTCCATGGCTTCTGTCCCCAAGATCTCTCTTCAAATTGGCTCAAGGGTTTGACGTTGTGGGGCACTGGCTGTTACCTTGTTCTGAGTTCTGGTAAATACCATTGAGATGCTGGATCTTTGAAGAGCCCAGACTCTGCCTCTTTTGGCTGTGTGTTCTGGCCATCAGAGAATCTAAAGTTAGTATCAACTTTTGAAGACACTCTGCCTCCTAACTTGAGTGTGCGTAAACGAACATGCATCGTGCCCCTAGGTTTTGTTGGAAGCTTGCTTTGTGCACACAACTGTGGAGATATTAAGTGCAACAGCAGTTGCATATTTCAGTGGCAGCTAAAAGGTTTGTCCTGAGGCAAAATGGACATCCATAAGCGCTGTAATGTCTGTGTGTTTTGGCAATGAGGGAAAATATTTCCTATGGTTGCTATGTCTTAATGACATTATAAACATAATGGGAAGATTTGATGCGTTCGCTATTTTTAGTGAAGTCATAAAAGTGTGGATGTAGGAATGAAGGGATAAGGGTGGATAAATGTGATTAGAACTATTTTTTTTTGCATGGAGGGTAAATGTCAACATGGACTGGTTGGGCCGAATTGCCGGTTTTTGTGTTGTAACTTGTATTGGAAAATCTTATCCCCCTCCGTCCACCACTGATGAGAAGGTGGCTAGATGGCGTTGAACTGCGAAAAAGGGACAGGCATTCAGGACCTCCTGAGCCTAAAACCTCTTTAGTTCTTAAATACCCAGGTGGCTGCCAAATTTCTCAGTCATTGCACCAAATTCTGAACACGAGCCTTACAATAATTCATTAGTTTATTGATGTAAATGAATACTTCGCCATCCATACAATTACATAGGATTAAATAGAGCCTACAGCACAGAAACAGGCCATTCAATGTGCCGGTGTTTATGATCCACATGAGCCTCCTCCCTTCATTCTCCATCTAACCCTGTCTGCATATCTTTCTATTCCTTTCTCGCTCATGTACTTATCTAGCTTCCCCTTAAAGGCATCTATGCTATTCACCTCAATCACTCCACGTGGTAGCGAGTTCCACATTCTCACCACTCTCTGGATAAAGAAGTTTCTCCTAAATTCCCTACTGGATTTATTAGCCACTGTCTTGTATTTATAGCCCCTAATTTTGGATTCCCCCACGAGTGGAAACATCCTCACTACGTCTACCCTATCAAACTCCTTCATCATTTTAAAGACCTCTATCAGGTCACCCCCTCAGCCTTCTCTTCTCCAGAGAAAAGAGCCCCAGCCTGTTCAGCCTTTCCTGATAGTTACAACCTCTCAGTTCTGGTATCATCCCAGTGAATCTTTTTTGCACCTTCCATACCCTTTTTGTGATATGTAATTCACTACTGAATCCGGAGAACCTGGGTTTGGCCTCTTCCACAGCCATTCTTTCTAGCTAGCAATCCCCTCAGTCCTTCTCCCTCCAGGACCCTTACAAGCTCTTTTCTAACAAAAGTTATCAACTTCTATTAGCGATTACTGGAAGCTACGAGAGAATTGTGACAAATACAAGTGTATTTATAACTGACACGTAACCCCAGCAACCCTGCGCACTCAAGGACATCATGTAATTCAGCTCTTCATAATACTGAGGCTCATATCTTCTTTCAGGCTATTACTCAATTCCGAGACCCCCTTTTAACCTTTTCTAACCTGTAGGATAATAGATATCATAAATACCTGTCGTTCTATTTTAAACCTTGACTCAGATTATCAGTGCTCTTCACACTTTTAATCAGGCGTGTCACCAGACTTTCCGTTGCCGAGGAGACCCTGCTCCTGTTTGGAGTTGACAGCTGGTGCAAGGATGATGTAGAATGTTACTGAGTGGAAAAGCAAATGGAGCACAGCTGAAGATAAGCGCTGAACTGAATTTGCAACCCAAACTGCACTGTTTTCCAGCCTACGGGAAAGATTGGCCCCAATCTGATCACTTTGAGTTACTGCTGCTGCCCCTTTGTTAAAAAAATATATATATTTTTTTGGTGTGGGGAGAAGGGAGAAGAACGAGCCTCCTTTTTGTAAAAACATTTTCTCTCTCAAACCTTTCCTCGGTCTTCCTTCCCCCCCCCCCCACCCCCCCACCAACCATGTACAATCTGTGGCAAGTAGGAGACTTGTCAGACCTCTGCCAATGTGGCTTTGGAATCGGCCACTGGCGGGTGCAGTAAAGTGGACCGAGGGGCTTCTCTCCATGTGTTATTCCTTTTCCCTACTGGGAAGCACCTGACCTTTGCTCGGGACCTATCACCATGGCGATCTACTTTAGCCTCAGCATGAGGATTGTAAGCACAACAGTGAGGCTCCATTGCTGTACCGGATTGCCTTTGGAATATTATGTGTTCCGTCCTTGGCATGTCAGCAAGGGAGAAGGCGTTCCTTGACCATCTGATAGTTCAAATGGATTTGATCCAATGTATTGAAAATTGAACAGGTGAAAATTGACTATGGCCTGTTTTCGGCTCCAGCCCCAACCGAGAGGCCTCGAGACTGGCACGAGATTGGTCCTCGGGCCTCATTGACGTTTTAGCCGCGAGCTGGCAGCGCCCGTCGTGTCTCCACAAGCATTTTACTAAGATGGATACCGGGCCATTTGCCTCACTGGCAGGTAATTCCCGGAAGGTGGGTTGTGGGATGACAATGGGGAGAAGGAAGCCGATCGTGAGGACTGTGGAGTTGGGCGAGCATTCCTGCCCCTCCTGGCTCCTCAGCAACGAGTTATGACTATTCTTTTTAAAAGAATAAACTTACCTTTCGTTGGTGGCCGCAGGGGCTCCTGAAGAATCCCGAGCGGAGCAGGCCCAGCTCCTGCTCATCGGCAATCAATTACAGCAAGGTGGACCTAAAACGGGTGTTAGGTCCCTCATTTAGATATGTCAGGAGTCTTATTCTCATTTTTTAGGCGGCCATCAGGGATACCTGAAAAATGAGCCCAATGAATTTAGCAGTGACCCGAACTCACGCATCGATTGAGTGCGAGCCATCCCACTGCTAAATTCAACATTGTTGCATCTGTTTGACACCCGAAAAATGGGCTCAACACAGACCAATTGCTACCCTGGTGTGTCTGTATGTTGCAGAGATTCATCCTGCTTCTAGCATGTCTCTCTGGACCAATAGCACTGCGTCCTCTTGCTTTTTTTGGTACCATTCGAATGAAATGCAGTTGGATATCAACAAGGGCAGTTTATCAAGACAAGGAAGCAGATTATCAATTAGTGCACCTAAAACCTTCAATCTAATATACGTGTTCCAGGTCTCATCTAAAGTTTCTAGCTGTTGCACTTTTTCTTGCCTTTCTCTATTTTATTGATACGATTATGGATTTGGACTCTTGTGAATATTCCACACTTGTTCCTATTACAACATCAACTTGCATTTATATAGCACGATTAATGTAGCGAAACGTCCCAAGGAGTTTCACAGGAGCGCTTTCAGAATAAATTTGACACCGAGCCACATAAGGAGATACTAGGACAGGTGATCGAAAACTTGGTCGAAGAGGTAGAGTTTATGGAGCGACTTAAAGGAGGAGAAAGGGGTAGTAATCCAGAGAGGTTTAGGGAGGGAATTCCAGAGGTTGGGGCCTAGGCAGCTGAAGGCACGACTGCCGGGTGATAGAGTGATGAAAATCAGGGATGTGCAAGAGGCCAGAATTGGAGGAGCATAGAGATGCTGGAGGAGGTTACAGAGATAGGGAGGGGTGAGGCCATGGAGGGATATGGCATCCTACTCTTCTTCCGTCCCACATCCCTCTGTTGAAGTCCAATTTCATTGCACCATGCCTTAGCCATAATCTTTCAAAGCTGTCTCGATTCAGGAATTGTCCCTTTAGATTGGAAAACTGCAAATATAACTCCATTATTTAAGAAAGGTGAGAGCGAGAAACCAGGAAGTTATAGACCTATTAGTCCAACATCTGTTGTGGGGAAGTTATTGAAATCGATAATTAAGAACTGTGACTGAGCACTTAAAGAAATTTGAGCTGATTAAAGAGAGCCATTATGGATTTGTAAAGGATAGGTCATGTTAAATGAACCTAATTGAATTTTTTGAGGAAGTAACAGGTCTATGGATGTAGTTTATATAGACGTCCAGAAGGCATTCGATAAAGTTCCACATAAAAGACTGTTAGCTAAAATTAAAGCTCATGGAATTGAAGGCAAATTATTGACCTGTTTAGGAGATTGGTTAGGTGGTAGATGACAGTAGGGATAATGGTTACATACTTGAATTGGAAGAAAGGAAGTGACTAGTGGTGTCCTTCAAGAATCTGTGCTGGGACCTCAACCATTCACGATATTTATTATTGACTTAGATAACACAATAGAGAGCCATATATCCAAGTTTGCCAAAGGCACGATTGGTGGCATAGTAAGTAGTGTAGACGGGAGCATAAAATTACAAAGAGATACTGATAGATTAAGTGAGTGGGCAAAATCATGACAGATGGATTTCAATGCAGGTAATGGGTCTGAATTTTTTTTAAATGGTGAAAATCTAGGAACAGTGGAGATCCAAAGAGATTTAGGGGTGCATGTACACAGATCATTAAAATGTAGTACTCGGGTACAAAAAATAACTAGAGGGCTAGAATATAAAGGGGAGGTAGTTTTGCTACAGTTAGGAAACACTTCTTCACAATTAGGGTGATAGAAATGTGGAACTCTCTCCCACAAAACGCTGTAGATGCTAGCTCAATTAATAATTTTAAATCTGAGATCGATAGGTTTTTGCTAGCCAAGGGTATTAAGGGATATGGAGCCAAGGCGGGTGGATGGAGTTAGGATACAGGCCAGGCATGATCTCATTGAATGGCAGAACAGGCTCGAGGGGCTGAATGGCCTACTCCTGTTCCTATGTCCTATGTTCCTATCTCCTACTCAAACACATTCTTTCCTGGAATGTCAGAACTGCAAGGGCATGGAGTTTCCTCCTTGGGCACAGCCCGGAAATTAGACCCGAAAATGCGCCCAATGTCATGGCCATTTTGCCGATGTCAAGTTACGCCCAATTATCCTCCCAATCTCATTCGAATATGCCTGAACTTAAGATGGGCGTAAATCAATGTAAACAATCAGGGCCCAAGGAAACACCAAACCCACACCAGTATATTTCTTCTTTGAGTCTTAAACTTTAACTTTCAACTCATTTAAACTGACATCCATGCACATCAGGCACAGCATGTTTAGGAACCTAATCGGGGAGGCTTTTCAATTTTTAATGTGATTTATACTGATGCCATAAAAATACATTTAAACCAATAAAAAATACAGAGCAGGGAGGATAAATTTTGCATGAATTGCAATGAATTGCAATTAACAGACCAGAAAAATGATTTGGTTTCCTGCTGCGCCCCAAAATCTGGTCACAATCTTGAGAAACTCTGGAACAAGCCCAATTGATGGATACTCCAGTTTGAGAACGGGGGGCGTGGTCTATTTTGTGCGTGGAGATTACTTCGGATGGAGGGTTTTATGGAGGGGTGTAAAAGATCGCAGAGACCTGGACGTATTATAGTTTCGCGCATAACTCACTAACTCCCCAAATTCTGCCATCTTTTAAGCCGCGTAATTGGTTTGCACCTAGATTACATGCATATCTGGGCTGTAAATGCAGAGGAAACTCCGAGCCCAGAACTCCTTGCTGCCTCTTTCCTTCCTCCTGCAACCATCAGACTTTTAAAACTTCTGGTTGTTGTCACTTAATCATTACTTCCAGATTTAGCTCATCTTTTTCTTTTCATTCTTTTCAGCCAATGTGTTGTCCTTGGCCTTTCACTTTGATCTCGCAATTAAAAGAAAAAAGGCTTCCCGCCATTATGTAGATCAGTCTGATACAGTGTGTTGAAAGCATTCTCAATAATGCACATAATCAGCCTTGTGTTTGCGGGCTTCTGTATCAAGTTAAATGAGGCAATTTGAATCAAGTAAATAGTTTTGTTTGATACACAGTATGATACTGCCAGTCATGTGACAATGCAACAGAAGCTGCTCATAATTAAACTTGGCATAATCAGTGTTGTCACAAAGCTTATTTAGCATATTGTTGTTAATATGCTATGTTGATAATTGCAAGTAAACCAATCTGTCTATACTATATTAAAAATAGTAGGTCACACTTTGTTACGGGGGCAAGCCAATCCTGAAATGCTGGGTTTTGCTTATCTACGGCCTGAAACTCACTGGTACATTCCAATCTGAAAAGTTCCTTAACCAAACAACAAGGAATCTCTGATTGACCTGAGCCTTTGTTTACTTGACATTGACCTTAAAAGGACGCAGATTCACCTTAGTAGCAGAGTAATATAATAGAATAGAATTTCATATTGAGTTTGAGAGTGATGTAGTTAAGTCCGAAAGTAGGGTCTTAAATTTAAACAAAGCCAATTACGTAGGTATAAGGGACAAATTGGCTAAGGTAGATTGGGAAATTAGATTAAAAGGTATGACTGTAGATAAGCAATAGAGAAACATTTCAAGAAATAATTCATAATTCTCAATGAATATACATTCCATTGAGAAATAAAAACTCCAAGGGAAAAGTAATCCAACCGTGGCTAACGAGAGAAGTTAAGGATAGTATTAGATTAAAAGAAGAGGCTTACAATGTTGCCAAAAAGAGTAATAAGCCTGAGGATTGGGAGGGTTTTAGAAACCAGCAAGGGATGACCACGAAATTGATAAATAGGGAGAAAATTGAATATGAGAGTAAACTAGCAAGAATTATAAAAACAGATTGTAAGAGCTTCTACAAATACGTAAAAAGGAAGAGATTAGCAAAAGTAAACATGGGTCCCTTAGCGGCAGAGACAGGAGAAATTATAATGGGGAATAAAGAAATGGCAGAGACGTTAAACAAATATTTTGTATCTGCCTTCATAGTAGAAGACACTATAAGAATACCAGAAATAATGGGGAACCAAGGGTCTAATGAGAGCGAGGAACTTAACATAATTAAGATTAGTAAAGAAAAAGTACTGGAGAAATTAATGGGACTAAAAGCCAACAAATCCCCTGGACCTGATGGCCTACATCCTAGGGTTTTAAAAGAGGTGGCTGCAGAGATAGTGGATGCATTGGTTTTGATCTTCCAGAATTGCTTAGATTCTAAAACCGTTCCCGTGGATTGGAAGGTAGCAACGTAACCCCGCTATTCAAGGAAAGAGGGAGAGAAAAAACAGGGAACTATCAGCCAGTGAGCCTGACATCAGTAGTAGGGAAAATGCTAGAATCTATTATTAAGGACATAGTACAGAGCACTTGGAAAATCATAATATGATTAAGCAGAGTCAACATGGCTTTATGAAAGGGAAATCATGTTTGACAAATCTATTAGAATTTTTTGAGGGTGTAACTAGCAGAGTAGATAAAGGGGAATGAGTGGATGTAATATATTTGGATTTTCAAAAGGCATTCGATAAGGTGCCGCACAAGAGGTTGTTACACAAGATTAGAGCTCATGGGATTGGGGGTAATATATTCGCATGGATTGAGGATTGGTTAACGGACAGAAAACAGAGAGTAGGAATAAACGGATCATTTTCAGGTTGGCAGGTTGTAACTAGTGGGGTGCCGCAAGGATCTGTGCTTGGGCCTCAGCTATTTACAATATATATTAATGACTTGGATGAAGGGACCCAGTGTAATGTATCCAAGTTTGCTGATGATACAAAGCTAGGTGGGAAAGTAAGTTGTGAGGAGGACGCAAAGAGGCTAAAAAGGGATATAGACAGGTTAAGTGAGTGGGCAAGAAGGTGGCAGATGGAGTATAATGTGGGGAAATGTGAAATTATCCACTTTGGTAGGAAGAATAGAAAAGCAGAATATTTTTTAAAAGGTGAGAGATTAAGAAATGTTGGTAGTCAGAGGGATTTGGGTGTCCTTGTACATGAATCACAGAAAGTTAACATGCAGGTACAGCAAGCAATTAGGAAGGCAAATGGTATGTCAGCCTTTATTCCAAGGGCTTGTAGTATAAGAGTAAGGAGGTCTTGCTGCAATTATACAGGGCTCTGGTGAGACCACACCTGGAATACTGTGCACAGTTTTGGTCTCCTTAGCTAAGGAAGGATATACTTGCCTTAGAGGCGATGCAACAAAGGTTCACTAGATTGATTCCTGGGATGAGAGTGTTGTCCTATGAGAAGAGATTGTGTAGAATGGGCCTATACTCTCTGGAATTTAGAAGAATGAGAGGTGATCTCATTGAAACGTATAAAATTCTGAGGGGGCTTGACAGGGTAGGTGACACGTTCAGCCTCATCCTTAGCTATTTCAACATCATTCATGGAGAAGATGTGTAGTCTATGTCCCCTTCCTGTGTATGCATAAATATCATTGTTCTGCCCACTTGCATGTTCTGTCCAACTCATGAGATGTGGTAAGTATAGCATGCTTTGGAGGACAAAGGTTAATTTGATCCTATGTTTCCCAAAGCTCTCCATGTCTGGGTCTATTGTAGACTAATTGGTAGAGATTGATTTCTACGATAAGTCAACAACTCCATTATCATATCAAGCGACAACCAGGATGGTAGAAGGCAAACTAGATGGACCTTGGTATATTCTCTTCTAGCAATTCCTATGTTCCTAAACCCATTCTGTGATTTTTGAGCTGCCTCCAAATCCATTGACCACCCCTAGTTTGGTTTCATCAGTAAATTTGACCATTTTGAATTCAGTTTCTGAATTCAGGTGGTTGTGTAAATTAGAAACAGTCCTGGTCCCTGCACTGAGCACTGGGTCACCCCACTCACTACTTCCTCCCTCTCTAGCATAACTCCTACCTTTCAGCCAGTTTCCCCTTCATTTCCAGGGTCTACCTGAATCACCACAGTTTTGTGTTGAATTAATTGCCTTTCAAGTGGAGCTTTATCAAAAGCCTTTTGTCATGGGTACCTGGGTCCACTAAGGTTGTTACTTCCGCAAGGAAGTTGAGGAGGTTGGTGAGGCAAAATCTTCCCTTCTGAATCAAAATCCCATTCACCCATCACCCCTGTGCTCGCTGACATACATTTGCTCCCGGTCCACCGACGCCTCAGTTTTAAATTCTCATCCTCATGTTCAAGTCCCTCCATGGCTTCACCCCTCCCTATCTCTGTAACCTCCTCCAGCCCTACAACCCTCCGAGATCTCTGCGTTCCTCCAACTCTGGCCTCTTGCGCAACCCCACTTCCTTCACCCTGCCATTGGCCATTTCTAGGCCCTGTCTAGGCCCTAAGCTCAGGAATTCCCTCCCTAAATCTCTCCACTTCTCCACCTCTCTCCTCCTTTTAAGACGCGTCTTAAAAACCTACCTCTTTGAACAAGCTTTTGGTCCATCTGTCCTAATATCTCCTTCTTTGGCTCGGTGTCAATTTTTTTTTTGTCTAATTACACTCCTTGTGAAGCGCCTTCGGGCATTTTACTATATTAAAGGCGCTATATAAATGCGAGTTGTTGTTGTTGAACTGCTGTTGATTGGATCATTGTTGTACAGATAATCTTCAGGTTTACTCCTGATAATCGATTCCATTATTTTACATGAAATAGAGATAAGATTGATTTTCGGAAAATTGTCGCGTCCTCTCGTACACTGTTTGCTTCCACCCGCATCTTTAAAACCTTTCATGGTTCGTATTTTCATTTCTCCCCCCCGACCCCCCCCCCCACCCCAGATAAGTTTCTGATGGTTGGTAAGAACAACCTGAAGATCCAACGCATCAGTAAGAAGAACGAAGGTGTGTACAGGTGCGAAGGAAGAGTGGAAGCGAGGGGAGAAATTGATTTTAGAGATATCACCATAATTGTCAATGGTAAGAAAACGTAATTGTTATTTAAATATTTTTTGCACCCGGATATTGTGTGCTGTTTAATGGAGCGACAATCATGTACAAAGCAGTCAACCAGCTTGTTGAATGTTTGATATGAATTACATTTAGTGATGTTACTGTGATAGAGAACGTGCCTTCTGATTTAGGAAGATTACCTCCTTTGTTCCTTGTATACAGTTTAGTCTCCACGTGTGAATGAATAGGCACTAATCTAAATGGAGAAAGGGCTACTGGGACACTGTTGTCCTCCTCCTAAACTGACACTCCTGTACTGAGGGAGTGCTGCACTGTCAGAAGTGTCGTCTTTCAGATGAGATGTTAAACCGAGGCCCTGTCTACCCTCTCAGGTGGACAGAAAAGATCCCATGGCACTATTTCGAAGACGAGCAGGGGAGTTCTTCTCCCCGGTGTCCTGGCCAAACAGATTATCTGGTCATAATCACATTGCTGTTTATGGGATGTTGCTTTATGCAAATTAGCTGCCACATTTCCTGCATGAAACAGTGACTACACTTCAAAAGTACTTCATTGGCTGTAAAACTCTTTGGGACGTCCTGAGGTTGTTAAAGGTGCCTATCAATGCTTCTTTCTCTCCTTCCCTTCCTTCTTACCTTCCTTCCTTCCTACCTACCTACCTCCCTCCCTCCCTTTCTCTTCTCCTTCCCCTCCCTCCCCATGTCATCTTACCCATGACTAATGGGCCACTTGGCGAGATATTGGAAGATGATTGTTGCCCATGGAACCAGTATGGAGTCAGCACCTTAAGGACAACCTTACACCAGCTCGGGAACTGATCCAGAGGATTGAACCCTGGAACTTTCTCGACTGGTTGAGTAAAGAAAGAAAGAACTCACATTTATATAGTGGCTATGACAACCTCATGATATCCCAAAGCACTTTACAGCCAAGGAAGTACTTTTGAAGTGTAGTTCCTGTTGTAATGCAGGGAAACACAGCAGCCAATTTACGCACAGCAAGATCCCACAAACAGCAATGAGATAAATTAACAGATAATTTGTTTTTTTTTAGTGATGTTGGTTGAGGGGTAAAATATTGGTCAGAATACTAGGGGAACTGCTCTTCTTCAAATAGTGCCACAAGATCGTTTACATCCACCGGGGAGGGCAGACGGGGCCTCGGTTTAACGTCTCATCCGATGGTCCAGCACTCCCTCAGTACGGTACTGAAATGTCAGCTTAGATTAGCTACTCATGTCTCTGGAGTGGGACTTGAATGCACAACCTTCTGACTCAGAGCTAAGAGTGCTATCAGTGGTATTTACTAGGCTTCAGTGGTTGCAGATCAGCTCCCAAGCCATATTTTAGTAACATTATGAAGATAAATATCTTATGATTATTTCCTGAGGGAAGTACTTTGAGGAGAAAGTACTCTCGCTAGACTTTCTTCTGTACTTATGGTCATATGGAATGATGGGGCTGCTACTAGCTCATATAAGACAAGATTTTGATCCCACGGTGATATGTTAATTGCTGTGGAATAAAAACAGAAAATGCTGGAGAAGCTCAGCAAGTGAGGCAGCATGTGTGGAGAAAGAAACAGAGTTAACGTTTCAGGCCGAGGACAGAGAGGTCAGAGTAGGAGTGGGAAGGGGAATTAAAATGGCAAGTGACCGGCAGGTAAGGGTCATGCTTGTGGGCAGAGCGTGACCCTGTTTAACAGAAACTCTAACTCTTTAACATCTTCCAGTTCTGACGAAAGGTCTTCGGCCTGAAACGTTAACTCTGTTTCTCTCTCCTCGGGTGCTGCCTGACCTGCTGAGCCTCTCCAGCATCTTCTGTTTTTATTTCAGATTTCCATCATCCGTAGTATTTTGCTTTTAATAGCTGTGGGCCTTGGTTTTCCAGATCATTTCCCGACTCCATGAACCAGCTGATCCTCCCCAACTGAATTCCTTGCCAGAGACAGGAAATAGGCTGCAATAGCTCCTGGTTGCCCCCTGAATGGGCTGAGTGATAAAACCTGAGCAACTAATGATTGCAAATGTGTCAGAGTAGCAGAACATTGCACCTCTGAGGGTTCCATGCTATTATTCACTTGTTGCTGTAAGATTTTACAGTGTAATCTTTTCTGGATGCTAATAGGATATCTATAACAGATCTGGCACAATTAGACTCAGTCTCTGAGGAGCACACTGGAGAATCTGCAGTATCTGATTCTTCACCTGCAGTAACAGGTCTGCCTATACGGAGCTTCTACAGGGTTGGCAGGACCATGGCTTCTTCGACCAGTTAGAAGATCTCTCAACCTATTTTGTTTCCCCCTCGTTTAACCTCATTTCCATAGTGCAAAAAGCAGCTTACTACCGATGGTGGAGTTAATCCAGCACTTTCTGGAGCTGAATACCTAACCAGGTCAGATCAAGCTGGCGTTCCTGTCAGTTGTTGGTGAAATTCACCCTCCCTTCTACAGCCGTGGTCTCTTAGCCTGCTATCGGTGAAAGGGAGCCCCCAAACCAGCCAGTCTTCTCGGCATGGGTCAGCATAAAGATGCTGCAGTCAAAATACTACAGAAAAGGAGGGGTATAAATCGGTCTTGGGCGGTAGGGTACAGCGGGCAATCGTGAATCGGCAGCTCGTTTTTGCACCCGGACAGATTTTCTTTTCAACTGAAAATCAATGCAAAAGATAATCGGGCAGAGTGCAAATTGTGCTGCCCGTTGTAGAAGGGAGGGTGAATTTCACCAACAACTGACAGAAACGCCAGCTTGATCTGACCTGGTTAGGTATTCAGTTCCAGAAAGTGCTGGATATAACTCCACCATCAGTAGTAAGCAGCTTTTTGCACTATGGAAATGAGGTAAAATGAGGGAGGAAACAAAATAGGTTGAGAGATCATTATCGCCTGTTTTGCGTTAGTGTCCGAGATGAATTTATATCTCAGGAACTTTGTGAAGACTGGGTCCTGAGGACAAGTATTGAGTGGCAGAACTTTTAGTTTATTCGCTCTGGATTGAACCTCTACAAGTTACTACAGGTGGACGTAAAAGATCCCATGGCACTATTTTGAAGAAGAGCAGGGAAGTTCTCCTTGGTGTCCTGGCCAATATTTATCCCTCAATCAACATCACTAAAAAAACAGATTATCTCATTACTGTTTGTGGGATCTTGCTGTGCTCAAATTGGCTGCCGCGTTTCCTACATTACAACAGTGACCACACTTCAAAAGAACTTCACTGGCTGTAAAGCGCTTTGGGACGTTCTGAGGTCATGAAAGGCGCTATATAAATGCAAGTCTGTCTTTCTTTTCTTTATTAAGAACATCAGAAAATGAACAAGAAATTGCCATTTGAGCACAGGCCTTGTACATTTTGCTTTATTGTGAAGTCTACAAAACTGACTCAGTCTCCTTAAGGAGAGACGGGAGGTCACAGTCCGAGTGATTGCACAGTACCGTCTGGAGGGACAGAGTGATCTGGAAAACTATAGTGTCTGCATAAGTTCCACAGGTCAATCTCCACAATGATCGAAGCGTGAAATTTTTCCCTGATTCCCATGGGTCGTCAGTGAAAACTCCGGAATATTAATCCAAACGTTGTATTCTAAGGTGACTCATCCGTATTTCCAGACCCACATGAACCCTGCCTTCCTCCAGTGGTTGGCTTGCCAGATCCTGCTTATAACACAATGAATCATTCGAGCACCCATGCCAGGGTTTTGTTTTGAGGCTTTGCTGATGCCTTTTCAAACATTTTCAGTCTCGTCTCCACTCTCTATCCATTGGAAAGGACTTTTCCAAAAATTTTGCACGAAGGTCTACGAGGAAAAAACTGAAACTTTGGATCAAATGTTCCTGTGAAGCAAGACTGTGCACTTCAGAGCTCTCCCACTTTAGGAACAGAGGATCAGGAGTAGGCCATTCAGCCCCTCGAGCCTATTCCGCCATTCAATTAGGTAATGGCTGATCTGTATCTTAACTCCATCTACCCACCTTGGTTCCATGCCCTCTTGTTTTGGATTCCCCCCACCACAGGAAATAGTTTCTCTCTATCTCCCCTATCAAACCCTTTAATCATCTTAAGCGCCTCGATTAGATCATCCCCTTAATCCTCTATACTCAAGGGAATAAAATTTGCCATGCTACCAATCTCACTTCTTTCAAAAGCCTCTTGAAAACTTATCCCTTTGAATGGACGTGGGTTCCCCACTCCCGCTTAATCTTTCCCAACTCCACCTCCATTCTCCTCTCTCCATCGTAAAGCATTCCCAGATATTGGGGCTGATTTTAAGACGAGCGGGAGTTGAAATGACCCGAGTTACTTACCCGGGCTGGAGCCGCCAGGAGTCCACCGTCTGCGATTTTAACCTGCTCTCCTGAGCAGGCGGCAAGGACACCCACCCAAAGCCGGCGGAGTCCCGATGAGGTCAACGGAGCTCGACTGCAATTTTAACTCAGGCCTGGGGGGGGGTGGAGGTGGGCGGGAAACGTCTTTCCTGCTCAGGCTAAAGCAGGTCAGAAGAGGATCAGCCCCAGAAGAGGCCGAGAAAGGGAAGTGTTTTTATTTCCTCTGGACCCCACAACGAAAACTAAAGCCGCCCTTTGCCACGGACACTCCCCACTCCCCCTTCCTGAACACGATTCCCTTCCCCGCACCCCCTGCCCCCCCGCCGCTGAGACACTAGTGGTACCCGATCCTGTCACCTGTGTGCAGCTCCAACAACACTCAAGAAGCTCGACACCATCCAGGACAAAGCAGCCCGCTTGATTGGCACCCCATCCACCACCCTAAACATTCAGTCCCTTCACCACTGGCGCACCGTGGCTGCAGTGTGTACCATCCACAGGATGCACTGCAGCAACTCGCCAAGGCTTCTTCGACAGCACCTCCCAAACCCGCGACCTCTACCACCTAGAAGGACAAGAACAGCAGGCACATGGGAACAACACCACCTGCACGTTCCCCTCCAAGTCACACACCATCCCGACTTGGAAATATATCGCCGTTCCTTCATCGTCGCTGGGTCAAAATCCTGGAACTCCCTTCCTAACAGCACTGTGGGAGAACCTTCACCACACGGACTGCAGCGGTTCAAGAAGGCGGCTCACCACCACCTTCTCAAGGGCAATTAGGGATGGGCAATAAATGCCGGCCTCCCAGCGACGCCCACATCCCATGAACAAATTTTAAATAAAACCTTCCTTGTGTCAGTGGGCGGCTTCCATGCCATGTGATTTTCTTCCCACCGACTTCCCGCCCAGAACAGGCGGGAAGTGGACTGATGGCATGTTAATGAGACCCATGAGTTAAATTAGCCCGGCCCTGTTTCCAGCTCGCCTCGCCACCCATTCTGACATGGAAGTTAACCCGCACAATTCCCCAACTATTAATTTTAATGGATGTAAAATCCTCCAGAACAACAGCAACAACTTGCATTTATATAGCGCCTTTCACTCAGTAATACGTCCCAAGGCGCTTCACGGGAGCGATTATCAAACAAAATTTGACATTGAGCCACATAAGTAGATATTAGGACAGGTGAACAAAGGCCTGGTCAAAGAGATGGGTTTTAAGGAGTTTCTTAATGGAGGAGAGAGAGGTAGAGGAGCAGAGAGGTTTAGGGAGGGAATTCCAGAGCTTAGAGCCTAGGCAGCTGAAAGCACGGCCACCACTGGTGGAGTGATGAAAATCGGGAGGCACAAGAGGCCAGAATTGGAGGAGCACAGAGATCTCGGAGGGTTGTCGGGCTGGAGGAAGTTACAGAGATAGGGAGGGGCGAGGTCATGGAGGATTTTAAAATGAGGATGAGAATTTTGAAATTGGGGTGTTCCTGGACTGGGAACCAATGTACCTGAATTCCCAATATAGGAACATAGGAACAGGAGTAGGCCATTTAGCCCCTCGTGCCTGCTCCGCCATTTGATAAGATCATGGCTGATCTGTGATCTAACTCCATATACCCGCCTTTGGCCCATATCCCTCAATACCTTTGGTTGCCAAAAAGCTATCTATCTCAGATTTAAATTCAGCAATTGAGCTAGTATCAATTGCCGTTTGCGGAAGAGAGTTCCAAATTTCTACCACCCTTTGTGTGTAGAAATGTTTTCTAATCTCGCTCCTGAAAGGTCTGGCTCTAATTTTTAGACTGTGCCCCCTACTCCTAAAATCCCCAACCAGCGAAAATAGTTTCTCTCTATCCACCCTATCCGTTCCCCCTAATATCTTATAAACTTCGATCAGATCACCCCTTAACCTTCGAAACTCTGGAGAATACAACCCCAATTTGTGTAATCTCTCCTCGTAACTTAACCCTTGAAGTCCTGGTATCATTCTAGTAAACCTACGCTGCACTCCCTCCAAGGCCAATATGTCCTTCCGAAGGTGCGGTGCCCAGAACTGCTCACAGTTCTTCAGGTGCGGTCTAACCAGGGTTTTGTACAGCTGCAGCATAACTTCTGCCCCCTTGTACTCGAGTCCTCTAGATATAAAGGCCAGCATTCCATTAGCCTTCTTGATTATTTTCTGCACCTGTTCATGACACTTCAATGATCTATGTACCTGAACCCCAAGGTCCCTTTGGACATCCACTGTTTTTAACTTTTTACCATTTAGAAAGTACCCTGTTCTATCCTTTTTTGATCCAAAGTGGATGATCTCACATTTATCTACATTGAATTCCATTTGCCACAGTTTTGCCCATTCACCTAATCTATCAATATCGCTTTGTAATTTTATGTTTTCATCTACACTGCTTACAATGCCACCAATCTTTGTATTATCGGCAAACTTAGATCTGAGACTTTCTATGCCTTCATCTAAGTGGTTAATAAATATTGTGAATAATTGAGGCCCCAAGACAGATCCCTGCGGGACTCCACTAGTCACATCCTGCCAATGTGAGTACCTTCCCATTATCCCTACTCTCTGTCGCTTTTCGCTCAGCCAACTTCCTAACCAAGTCCGTACTTTTCTCTCGATTCCATGGGCTTCTATCTTAGCTAACAGTCTCTTATGTGGGACCTTATCAAATGCCTTCTGGAAGTCCATATAAATAACATCCATTGACATTCCCCTGTCCACTACTTTAGTCACCTCTTCAAAAAATTCAATCAGGTTTGTCATGCACGACCTACCTTTCACAAATCCATGCTGGCTCTCTCTGATGAACTGAAAATTCTCGAGGTGTTCAGTCACCCTATCCTTAATTATAGACTCCAGCATTTTCCCCACAACAGGTGTTAGGCTAACTGGTCTATAATTCCCTGGTTTCCCTCTCTCTCCCTTCTTAAAAAGCGGAGTGACATGTGCAATTTTCCAATCCAGAGGGACAGTTCCTGAATCTGGAGAACGTTGAAAGATTATAGTTAGGGCATCTGCAATGTGCTCACCTACTTTCTTTAAAACCTGGGATGGAAACCATCTGGTCCTGGGGATTTGTCACTCTTTAGTGCTATTGCTTTCTTCATTACTGTTACTTTACTTATGTTAATTTTATCGAGTCCCTGTCCCCGATTCAGTATTAGTTTTCTTGGGATTTCCGGTGTGCTATCCTCTTTTTCTACTGTAAATACTGATGCAAAGTAATTATTCAACATGTTCACCATTTCCCCACTGTCAATGACAAAATCCCCACTTTCAGTTTTTAAGGGGCCAACACTGCTCCTGACCACCCTCTTTTTATAATGTAATTATAAAAGTTCTTCGTATTGGTTTTGATATCCCTTGCAAGTTTCTTTTCATACTCACATTATATGTGCTCCTATCTTGCAGAGCTCTGTACTGGGAGCTGTAATTTGTAAAAACTACCCCCACACTGCTTTGGGAAGGGTAGTTTATAATTACTTCCGCTGATTGTCAAAATCTTGGGACAATCTCCCAAAGAAAGGTCTTAAGATTGAGAAGGGCTCGGGCTCTTTTAAAGAAAAATCCGGCTTGTCCTCTCAGTTCAGCAATCTCCTCTGACTTGTTTGCTCTAGTAAGGGCGGGATATTAATTGCTACTTCTCTCTCCCTCACCAGTCCTAAGTTTTGCTTTCTGGAAGAGCCTCCTTGCACTTATGGGATTTTAGGAGAATGAGTCAATGCTATAGATGCAGTGCATTGGTACTTGCAGTGCTCAGTATAAGCGCACTGGGCTTTCTTCGACTATTTGGATTTTACCATTCCCCACTCCACCACCCCTCAACCTCGAAGGAGACAGCCGAAACGTCATCCCATTTCCTGCAGTGACTTCTTCGATGACCGATGAGACCAATTTTTACTGCGAATGAGCATCCCCAGATTGAACACTGGATTCTGGTTGCACCAGACTGGGAATCTTGATTTTTCAGGCGAGATTTCCTCATCTGGTGTTTACACTCAGCACCAGCAATACAACAGGCCTCATAGTATGAGGTGCCTTCGAGGATGGTTTTCGGTCAGGCTTTCTTATCCGTTCCCACTTATGGATGTCTTTTTTGCACTGTTTCAGAATCTCCTTTAAGCTGTTTTTATATCTCAGGTGGGTTACTCCAATTCCAAAAACCCAGGAGATTTTGTGTCATATTTTTTGCCTTGATCCTTTCTACATGCATGGCATTTGGATTGGAGGCATAGACAGTTTGCATATAAGATTTGCACTACTTAGTGGAGAAAGGGATAGACTGAATAATTATAGGCCAGTCAGTCTAACCTCGGTGGTGGGCAAATTATTGGAATCAACTCTGAGGGAAACATAAATCGTCATTTAGAAAGGCACAGAGTAATCAAGGACAGTCAGCATGGATTTGTTAAGGGAAGGTCGTGTCTGACTAACTTGTTTGAATTTTTTGAGGAGGTAACAAGGAGGGTAGATGAGGGTAATGCGTTTGATGTAGTCTACATGGATTTTAGCAAGGCTTTTGACAAGGTCCCACATGGCAGACTGGTCAAAAAAGTAAACGCCCACGGGATCCAAGGGAAAGTGGCTAGTTGGATCCAAAATTGGCTCAGTGGCAGGAAACAAAGGATAATGGTTGACGGGTGTTTTCGTGATTGGAAGGCAGTTTCCAGTGAGGTTCTGCAGGGCTCAGTACTGGGTCCCTTGCTTTTTGTGGTATATATTAATAATTTGGACTTGAATGTAGGGGACATGATTAAGAAGTTTGCAGATGATACCAAAATTGGCCGTGTGGTTGATAGTGAGGAGGAAAGCTGTAGACTGCAGGAAGATATCAATGGACTGGTCAGGTGGGCAGAAAAGTGACAAATGGAATTCAATCCAGAAAAGTGTGAGGTGATGCATTTGGGAAGGGCAAACAAGGCAAGGGAGTACACAATAAATGGGAGGATACTGAGAGGTGTAGAGGAACAGAGGGACCTTGGAGTGCAGGTCCACAGATCCCTGAAGGTAGCAGGACAGGTAGGTAAAGTGATTAAGAAGACATACAGAATGCTTTCCTTTATTAGCCAAGTCATAGAATATAAGAGCAGGGAGGTTATGCTGGAACTGTATGAAACACGAGTTAGGCCACAGCTTGAGTACTGCGCACAGTTCTGGTCACTACATTACAGGAAAGAATTGATTGCACTGGAGAGGGTACAGAGGAGATTTACGAGGATGTTGGCAGGACTGGAGAATTTTAGCTATAAGAAAAGAGTGAATAGGCTGGGGTTGTTTTCTTTGGAACAAAGGAAGCTGAGGGGAAATTTAATTGAAGTGTATAAAATTATGAGGGGCCTGGATAGAGCGGAGAGGAAGAACCTATTTCCCTTAGTAGAGGGGTCAGTGACCAGTGGGCATAGATTTAAACTAATTGGTAGAAGGATTAGAGGGGAGCTGAGGAGAATTTTTTTATTCCAGAGAGTGGTGGGGGTCTGGAACTCACTGCCTGAAAGAGTGGTAGAGGCAGAAACCCTCAACTCATTTAAAAAGTACTTGGATGTGCACTTGAAGTGCCTACAGGGCTACGGACCAAGTGCTGGAAAGTGGGATTAAGCTGGATAGCTCTTTTCCGGCCGGCACGGACACGAAGGGCCGAATGGCCTCTTTCTGTGCTGTAAGTTTCTATGATTCTGTGATTCTACGCGTACGATATCCATCCGATATTACAGTCCAGAATGTCCTGCAGACTAGTCGTAGGGCTTGTTTTACAACACAAAAAGTCCTGTAGATTATGGCGTAAATGGCGTGCAACAGCAATGGCGTGACTATTCATGCCATGCCATCATTTCATCAGACTTAAGCTCCAATTGGCCGTTTCCCTCACGGAAACAGTGAGGAGTTCATTAACATAGGCCGCCCCCTTTAAAACCAATGGCGATCGCCAGTATTTTACTGGTCCACGCTGGGAAAATTATGCTTCCAACTATTGTGAGATAAGATTGTTGAAATAGCTGTGCCTGGTAATTTTTCCAAGGGTGGCCTGTTTTGTGTTGGGAAGTAGGTGATAACTTAAACAGTCTTCAGTATCTTTAGCCTGCGTTCTGTTCTGTGAGCTTTACCTCCTGTTGCCTGCACAGCTCGCTCTCAAAATCGGGTAGGAGTTATTGCATGGAGCCACTCCATGTAGGACAGTACATCTCTTTCACTGCACAGTGGGCGGTTTTCATCAGAACAGAGGAGATGACGAGAGGTGATTTGATAGAGATGATTAAAATTATGAAGAGATGGAAGAGAAACAGACTGGGGTAGATTTTGGCCTGGTTCCGTTTTTGAACCGAGAGGCCCGGCAGATTCTTTAAATGAGGCCTGAGGCCCAATTTTGGGCCGTCTTCGGGCCAATGCCCGCCGATTCTTGGCCTGAAAACGGACCCGGACGATTCTCTGCCCCGTCAAGTAGATGCCACGGATGGAAAGAAATTCAGAGAGCACGTCTGCACAGGTTGGTGTCCTGGGCAGATGGTTTGCCGAGTGGCAACGGCATAAGGCCTTGGGAGCAAGTGGGCCCAAGCACGCACGCACTGGTGAATGATCACAAAGCTATATTGCTGTTATACCCATGGGTTATGCTATCATATAAGTAGATATTGAGCAGTGTGAGTCAAATCTTTTAAAAATTCATTCTAAGGATGTGGGTGTTGCTGGCAAGGCTGGCATTTATTGCCCTGAATTTGATACAACTGAGTGCCTCTCTAGGCCACGTTAGAGGACAATTAGGAGTCAACCACCCTGGTGTGGGACTGGAGTCACATATTGGCCCAGACCGGGTAAGGACTATAGGTTTCCAGTTGAGTTTTTATGACAATCTGACACTTTTACTGATATCAGGTTTTTATTTCCAAATTTTTAATCTGAACTGAATTCGAGTCCTCGAGCTGCCACGGTGGGATTCAAACTCATATTCTCAGGGTTATTAGTTCAGGTTTCTTGATTACTGGTCCAATGACATAACCACTACACTTCTGTACTCCGGCACATAAGAGGCATGGGCATTGCTTATGAGAGTGAACAAAAGGTGTCAACAGCAGCCCTGAACTTGTAACACCCATGTGTACTACCATTATGAGATTAAACTCAAGAAAGAGGGTTTTCAAAATATGGTCCCTTTAATCATTTACAAACCAACGGTGGGAGTGAATTTAAAAGTTTCATTTGTTTTTACTGGAGCCCCACAGATACTAAGTAATAAAAAGTTAACATTCATTGTAAGTCACTAAACACCTCCTTTATTTCTTTGAACAATTGCTGTGACACAGAAGACAGACTCGAGAGGCCTCTAAGAGTGGTGCTTCCAATTACCAGCAGAGAACTGGCAGGGCCCACGCTGGGAAAATTATGCTTCCAACTATTGTGAGATAAGATTGTTGAAATAGCTATGCCTGGTAATTTCTCCAAGGGTGGCCTGTTTTGTGTTGGGAAGCAGGTGATAACTAAAACAGTCTTCAGTATCTTTAGCCTGCGTTCTGTTCTGTGAGCTTTACCTCCTGTTGCCTGCACAGCTCGCTCTCAAAATCGGGTAGGAGTTATTGCATGGAGCCACTCCATGTAGGACAGTACATTTCTTTCACTGCACAGGGGGCGGTTTTCGTCAGTACAGAGGAGATGACGAGAGGTGATTTGATAGAGATGATTAAAATTATGAAGAGATGGAAGAGAAACAGACTGGGGTAGATTTTAGTCTGGGTCCTTTTTCGAACCGAGAGGCCCAGCAGATTCTTTAAATGAGGCCCGAGGCCCAATTTTGGGCCGTCTTCGGGCGCACGGGCACAACGCCCGCCGATTCTGGGCCCGCAAACGGACCCGGACGAATCTCTGCCCCGTCAAGTCGATGCCACGGATGGAAGGAAATTCAGAGAGCACGCCTGCACAGGTTGGTGTCCCGGGCAGATGGTTTGCTGATACACAAGGTACCATAAGGCCTTGGGAGCAAGTGGGCCCAAGCGCACACGTTGGTGAGTGATCCACGGCATCGAGAGGCTCAGAAAAGGGAAACAGGAAGAGTAAAAGTAGAAGGAAATAAAAACGTTACTGCCTCTCGATGGGTTAATGCCGAAGAAACCACCCAATCAAGCGCATTGTGCCCTCGGAATGACATAATAGAAAATTAGTTTCCATGGAACCTAAGCAACAAAAATGTCATACATTCCCCATCGTCATCAAAACCCAACAATGCGTGAATAATAGATTCAGTTTTATTTCGGTGGCTTATTCCCTTCCTCCAGCATTTATTTCTTTCAGTATCCATTAGTGTTACAAGTTCAGTAATGGAAGATGAAAGTAGGGTTGTGTTTCATCACTGCCTTGAGCGCTGGATGAAATGTGTGCTCATATATCCATTAACAACCTCAGTGAGGTCTCCCACTAGGTGTAAATCATCATGCTATATTGACTTTCTGGAACTCTGGAGGGGTCATGCATTCCCTGGGGTGAGGGAAGCGCGGCAGTTTGGAGGGGACAGTATCTTGGGGACACCATCACCTCCACGCTCCCCTCCAAGTCGCACAGCACCCTGACTTGGACATACGCCACCGTTCCTTCATCGCCGCTGGATGAGAATCCTGGAACTGCCTACGGATCACCATTGCGGGAGTGCCATCACCACAAGGGCTGCAGCAGCTTATGAAGAAGGCCGACCACCACCCTCTCAAGGGCAGCTAGGGATGGGCAACAGACTACCTGCAGATTTTAATAATCAGATATTCAAAGACCACTGATTTACATAATGTATTCAGGTGATTTTTCCATGCGCGAGCTGGGGCCGAGATCACCTCGTACAAAAGGTCGGTAATGTAACGCGTAGAATTCAGGGCCAGGCTGATGATCTGGACTAGTTTCGATCGCCGAAGGGGTCGGAGAGGAATTTCCCAGATTTTTCCCCCAAATTGGCCGGGGTTTTAGTCTGGTTTTCATCTCTCGCAGGAGATCACAAGGCGTGGGGTGGGGAGTGTATATGTTGTGATACACGAGGTACCACGTTTGTGTGGGACAGGCTGGATGAGCCAGAGGGCCTTTTCCTGTCTGTCATTTTTCATATGTTCATGTTTTGCTTTTCTCCCATTCGACCCCTGGAAATGTTTTAATCCCAGCTCCGAAACAGTCTATTTTAATCATTTAGCAGAGTGTTCACTGTGTCTTTTTTTGTCTTTTGGCATCTCATTGTAAATAAAAAATATGATTTTAAAACTGACAGTTTGTGAAGCGACTGTAACAGAGAATGTCTCCCTGTCACCACCAGTGTGCTCCAAGGCATCATGTGGGCGCCAATTAAATGGTACACTATTATAAATAAACCAGCTTGTAATATATTTAGTGTCAGAAATCTCGAACATTCGATTAAAATTGTATGCAAACAAACAAACAGCTGTTGACATCTCATTCTTGCGCCTCATTAGGTAAGTCAACTGCCAGGTGTGGGGAAGACCCTATTAAGACTTAGAAAGGAGTCAACTTAGCTTACCAGTCTGTGCTGTGTTATTTGATCAGTCATGGCTGTGTTAAGCGATGCTGCATTCTTTCTCAGCACCCCTGAGCTAGAAAAGGGAAAAATAAGCTCAAAGCTCTAGCTATTAATGACCATGACCATGACCATACCCTGAAGAAATGTTTGTGTGTGTGTGTGTGTGTGTGCCAGGTAGAAGAGAATTGCATTTGACTGTTACGTCTCCACAAAGCTTGTTGAATTAGGATTGCCAACTCTGACTGGATGTATCCCAGGAGGTTTCATCACATGACTTCGTGCCTCCAACCTCCCCACCCCCACGCTCCCGCCATTGGTTACCTGACACGCCCATCTTCACCGAGCCCCGCCTTCCCTCGGCCAATTGGAAAGCGAAAAGACTCTTCATTATCCAATTGGATGATTCTTGTCTCTCAGCCAAAGAGCCTTTTATCCCCATCTCCAATATTTTTATAACTAATAAGCAAAAAGTGTTCAAAGAAAATGAAATAAAACACACAATTTTTTTGATGCCACCTGTGATTTTTCTCCCAGGTTACTCACAGCAGAGTCCTGGAGATTAATCTTCAGTTCCTGCAGAGACTCCAGGCCAATCCTGGAGAGCTGGCAACCCTAGGTTGAATAGCTGTGTCTTGCAATGGTGGGACAGAGCTTCAGTCACCACTCCATTGAGTTCCTGATCTCGGCCTTGCCGTTGTGTTGAAAGTCATCAGACAGCTGCTAACAGCTGGCTCGGAGTGTGATTGGTTGGGGCCTCGGACTGACTGACCTGTTAATCATAGATGACCATTGGCCGGGGAGAACCAGATGGGCCAGAGTCAAAATGGAGGAGATCAGGGCAAGGAGAGTGAGATTAATTGAATAGCTCTTTCAAAGAGCCAGCACAGGCACGATGGGCTGAATGGCCTCCTCCTATGCTGTATCATTTCTATGATTCTGTGGCTCAGACCCTCACATGACAAAATAAAGATAGAAAATGGAACAATTTCTTCAGTTGACCTGTGAACTGATTTGGGCGGCGATTCTCTGCCCATTTCTGGTTCACTTTGTTCCAGCGATCCGGTTGAATTCAAAATGTATTGTAATGAGAAACGAAATCGGAAAATGTTAGATGTACTGCTTCTGTGAAGAAGAGGAGAGGTTAGCGTTTCAGATGTAGACCCTTCATCAAAACTGGATAGAAATTGATTTCGGCAAGCCGCAGTAATTCTGCTTTGTTCTTGTTTGTAACCTGCTTTGATTGCTCAGTGACCTCCGTGAACCCTTGCACTCACTCACCCCTTTTTTTCCTCTGTCTCTGCTTTTCTATTCTGACTCACTACAGTTCCTCCTGTAATTCATGTGCCCGAGAGGTCAGCGAATGCTACAGCAGATCACCAGGAGTCCGTAACCCTGCTGTGCACAGCCACTGGTTCTCCAGAGCCCAACATCAGCTGGTACAGGTAAGGGGGGAGGGAAGGTGGGTTGCCAACCCTCCAGGATTGTCCTGGAGTCTCCAGGAATTAAAGATTAATCTCCTGGACACTGCTTGGGCAAAATCCGAAAAAAAATCATAGGGGCGTTAAAAAAATTGTGCATTTTTAATAAGTTTCTTTGAACAATTTTATTAGTTATTGGTTAGAGGGGGGAATAAAAGACTGTTTGACTGGATGGGGCAGTTGCAGGTGGGAGGTCATGTGCTGAAACCTCAGGAATATGTCCAACCAGAGTTGGCAACCCGAGGGGGAGACAAAGGTCAAGCCTTAGCTTTAAAAGATATCCAATCCCTGACTGCAAATCGAGGAGGGTGAACAGAGTTTGTGTGGTAACGGCCAAATCTTTAGAGTTGGTTTTGAATGCTTGAAACGATGATTTTGTAAGCTTATCAAATTTCTGGTTTGATTTGAATGGTTGCTCTGCTTTCAAGATCATTGGTGAATTCTGAACTCTTGTTTAGTTTGTTAGATTTAAAACACAATAGTATGGCACGGTTCAGTTCAACTGCTGTGTGTGGTGATTTTTCTTGGTCAAAAGACCAATTTGCATTTCTACAGCACCTTTCATGACCTCAGGACATCCCAATGCACTTTACAGCCAATGAAGTACTTTTTGAAGTGTAGTCACTGTTGTAATGTAGGGAAATAATAGCTGCCAATTTGCACACAGCAAGATCCCACAAACGCCAATGAGACACAGATAATGTATTGAGGGATAAATAGTGGCCAGGAAGAGCTCCACTGCTTTTCTTCAAATGGTGCCATGGGATCGTTTATGTCCACCTGAGAAGCCAGGCAGTGGCCTCCGTTTAACATTTTATCTGAAAGACAACACCTCCAACAGTGCAGCACTGGACCAGCACTAGATTTTGTGCTTATGGCCCTGGAGTGGGACTTGAATGCACAACCATTCTGACTCAGAGGTGAGAGTGCTACCCACTGAGCCAAGACTGACACACAGAGGTAGAGGGAAATAGGCTTCATGCTGATGCTGATGAATGGACAATATTCGGCATTCTTAAGTCAGATTTATCATGTGAATATACAGAGGATCCATTGTGTCCCATCAAATACTCCCAGGTAAATCATAGTATGGTCCTTGGCCTTTTCTTGTCCAGCAATTCCTATTGTGCACCCCGTCTATTGAATTCGATGTGTAATAGATCATTACAATGTGACAGAGATTCTCTTCAAGTTATTGAACCCAGCGAGTCATTAAGTTATGAATGACAACAACTTGCATTTATGTAGCACTTTTAACATGAAAATAGGTCCAAAAGCGTTTCATAATCAAAAGGATGGATACCGAGCCATAGGAGGAGATATTAGGTGGGGGTGACTAAAGCCTGGTCAAAGAGGTGACTTGACACTGGTATGGGCTGACACATCATTCAGATGCTCAACAACAAAATCGGAGTCAATGTAGGAAATATTAAGCGGCTCTTTTACACTATACAGTGAGGCAGTTTAACAATATTTTTATGGGTGCACCATGGGTTGATGCACACGGTGAGAAGGAGGAAGCACAAATGTACCATAAAGCAATGACAGAAATCAAAATTGTAATTGTAAATTAATTGTACCGTATAAATGGTGTTTAATTTTGATTGGGATAAAAATGTACAGTTGTGCAGTCAGACTCGTAAACCTGCCGCCTATTGCCCAGAGACACCTGCTAATAAAAGTAATTGCATGAAGAGGTAGGTTCAGAACAGGCTGCAGTAGTATGTAATTTAACCAGAAAGGCAGTGTCAGTTTTCCAACCTTGTTTGTGTTTAGAAGGGACTGTACACAAGTGAGAATGAAGAGCAGCTTTAAATGACTCGTATGGAAGTTCTGTCAGTGAGCGTTTCTCTTGCTCTCTTGACGACTCTCGCTGGAGTATGGTTCCATAGGCTCCGTTCCCTCTCCAAAGTGGGCGTCCTTCACGTGTGCACCATGGCAGAAAAGTGTTGGCAGGCCAATCGACAGTGGGAGGCATCACAGCTGAGCTTGAGCCTGCTGTCACCTGATGTCCAAGGACAGTCAAGAACACTTTAATTGATTCTTATTAGTAATTAACACTTTAATTGGTTCATATCAGTAATTATCACATTAATTGATTGATATCAGTCATATACATTTTCATTGGTTTATATCAGTAATTTACACCCTAATTGATTTATTTCAGTAATTTACACCCTAATTGATTTATTTCAGTAATTTACACCCTAATTGATTTATTTCAGTAATAAACACAGATTGATTCATTTCGATAATTAACACTTTAATTGATTCAGATCAGTAATGTTAATTGATTTGACATTTTAATTCATTAATATCAGTAATGAATGGATTAATTTATTTGTAGCAGTAATGAATGTGTTAATTTCTCTGTCCAGCTGAGTGGAACTGCCTTTGCCTGGTCCCACTCTTACCTAGTCAATCGTAGCCAGATTTTTATCCTCGGCCCCCACCATAAACTGCATTCCCTCGACACAGATTCCATCCTCCTGGCCATTGTCACAGGGTGAATCAGACTGTGCATAACCCAAGGGCTTATTTGATTCTTAGTTGAGCTTCTGACTCCATATCCTCTCCATCACAAAGACTGCATACTTCCACCTCCATAACATCGCCCATCTCCGCCCCAGCCTCAGCCCGTCTGCTCCTGAAACCCTCATCCGTGCCTTTGTAACCTCCAGACTTGAAAAGCAAAGAAGTTATGTTAAACCACACCTGGAGTATTGTGCACAGTTCTGGGCTCCATATTATAGAAAGGATGTAGAGGCATTGGAAAGGGCGGAAAAAAGATTCACAAGGTTAATACCAGAACTGAGAGGATATACTTTTCAGGAAAGGCTGAACAGGCTGGGGCTCTTTTCTCTAGAAAAGAGAAAGCTGAGGGGGTGACCTAATAGAGGTCTTTAAGATAATGAAAGGATTTGATAGGGTAGACGTAGAGAAAATGTTTCCACTTGTGGGGGAGTCCAAAACTAGAGGTCACCAATATAAAATAGTCACTCATAAATCCAATAGGGAATTCAGGAGAAACGTCTTTAGCCAAAGAGTGGTGAGAATGTGGAACTCGCTCCCACACGGAATAGTTGAGGCGAATAGCACAGAAGAATTTAAGCGGAAGCTAGAGGAAGAAAGGAATAGAAGGATGTGCTGATAGGGTGAGATGAAATAGGGAGGGAGGAGGCTCGTGTGGAGCATAAATGCTGGCATAGACCAGTTGGGCTGACTGGCCTGTTTCTGTGCAGTAGTTTCAATGTAACTCGATGTAAGACTCGACTATTCTCATGCTCTCCTGGCCGGCCTCTCATTTTCCACCCTCCATAAACTTGAGCTCATCTGAAACTCTGCGACCCGTATTGTAACTCGCAAAAAATACTTCTTACCCATCACTCCTATGCTCGCTGACCTATATTGGCTTCCAGTCCATCAACACCTCAAATTTAAAATCCCCCATCCTCGTGTTCAGATCCCTTCGAACTCGGCCCTCTGCATCTCTGTAATCCACCGGCCCTACGACCTATCGAAAGCTCTGCCTTCAGCCAACTCTGACCTCAAGCATTCTCTCACTCCCTTCACCCCACCCTTGGTGGTCGTGCCTTCAGCCATCTAGGCCTTAAGCTCTCGAATTCCCTCGCCATACCTCTCTGTCTCTCTATCTCTCTGTGTCTTAAGTCCCTCCTTAAAACCTACCTCTTTAACCAACCTTTTTATCACCCGTCCCAATACCTCCCTCTTTGGCTCAGTGTCAATTTGTGCCTGATAACGCTCCTGTGGAGCGCCTTGGGGCGTTTTCCTATGTTAAAGGCGCTATAGAAATGCAATTGTTGTTGCTGTCCAGCATATTAAAAAAGACTTTGCTCCAAAACAGTTAAACTTGCAAAGAATGGAATTTCATGTGAACAGATTAATATGTTCATTACTACTAATGCCCGGTGTAATTTCAACCCTTTTGTTGTGTAGACTTCCCCTTTTAGCGACAGCATGAACTGAGAGGCTTTTTCAATGCTTGTCACTGACTGTACAGCGTCAGTGAAGAGCAGCTTCGGAACAAAAACATCTGTCTCCAGGCTGTCTCTGCGCATTAGTTTGAAAGCCGATAATAAAAAAAAAAGAGACAAAAGAATAAACTGGAAATCTGAAATAAAGACAGAAAGTACCAGAAATTCCGTAACAGATCGATCAACATCAGGATCTGATAAAGAATCACATCTGTCTCTTCCCTTTCAGATGCTGATTGACCTGCTTTGCGTTGCTAGCAATTTCAGTTTTTATATAACAGATGCAATCCCATGATTCGGAATGGTGGGGTGAGGCGGGGGGGAGACAACAGATGGGTCCATAACCTCCATGTCACAAGGTGGTAGCACTGATGCCTGAGAGTAAAGTCCTGGTTAGAGTATAGGGTCTCAGCTGGATGTAGGTGACACTTCCTTTCAATCCTGTAATCTTGAACTCTCACACTTTGTCCTTGCAGAAATGGGAGACTCGTTGAACAAGATGATAAGTACTCGCTGAAGAGAAGCACAGAGCTGACAATAAGGAACATTGCTCGAGAGGACACAGGGCCGTACAGCTGCAGGGCAACAAATAAAGCAGGAAGCATGGAAGAACAATTGTCCTTGAAAGTCTTTGGTAAGTTGGCGCTTTGTGCTTACTGCTGACTGACCAGGCTCTCCACACTTCTGGTACCAGGTATTCTTTTCTTCTCTGATTTGCTCCTTCTCCCGCACTTTTTTTTATTCGTTCACGGGATGTGGGCGTCACTGGTGAGGCCGGTATTTATTGCCCATCCCTAATTGCCCTCGAGAAGGTGAGCCGCCTTCTTGAACCGCTGCAGTCCGTGTGGTGACGGTTCTCCCACAGTGCTGTTAGGAAGGGAGTTCCAGGATTTTGACCCAGCGACGATGAAGGAACGGCGATATATTTCCAAGTCGGGATGGTGTGTGACTTGGAGGGGAACGTGCAGGTGGTGTTGTTCCCATGTGCCTGCTGCTCTTGTCCTTCTTGGTGGTAGAGGTCGCGGGTTTGGGAGGTGCTGTCGAAGAAGCCTTGGCGAGTTGCTGCAGTGCATCCTGTGAATGGTACACACTTCAGCCACAGTGCGCCGGTGGTGAAGGGAGTGAATGTTTAGGGTGGTGGATGGGGTGCCAATTAAGCGGGCTGTTTTATCTTGGATGGTGTCGAGTTTCTTGAGTGTTGTTGGAGCTGCACTCATCCAGGCAAGTGGAGAGTATTCCATCACACTCCTGACTTGTGCCTTGTAGATGGAGGAAAGGCTTTGGGGAGTCAGGAGGTGAGTCACTCGCCGCAGAATACCCAGCCTCTGACCTGCTCTCGTAGCCACAGTATTTATATGGCTGGTCCAGTTAAGTTTCTGGTCAATGGTGACCCCCAGGATGTTGATGGTGGGGGATTCGGCGACGGTAATGCACTGAAAGACATGACCCATGCTGGAGTACCATTCCACAGGTCCTGGCTGTCCTCTAATTCCTTACCTTGTGAGCTCAATGGCAAATGTCGGCAAGCTATTCAATCCACGGGAAGGTAGAAAAGGCCCTCGTAATTAGGTTACACCCATCAGGAAAGATTGAACAGGGGCTGGGGCTCTTTTCTCCAGGAAAGAGAAGGCTGAGGGGTGACCTGATAGAGGTCTTCAAAATTATGAAAGGGTTCGATAGGGTAGACGTAGAGAAGATGATTTCACATGTGGGGGAGACCAGAACTGGGGGCCATAAATATAAGATAGTCACTAATAAATCCAATAGGGAATTCGGGAGAAACTTCTTTATCCAGAGAGTGGTTAGAATGTGGAACTCGCTGCCTCAAGGTGTAGTTGAGGCGAATAGCAGAGATGAATTTATGGGGAAGCTCGATAAATACATGAGGGAGAAAAGAATAGAAGGTTATGCTGATAGAGTGAGATGAAGAGGGGAGGGAGAAGGTTCCTGTGGAGCATAAACAGTTGGGCTGAATGGCCTGTTTCTGTGACTCTATGTACCAATGTGACATGCTTATGACCAAGAGTCCCTCCATATAACAGTCATGCTAATGAAACAGTCAGACACTTACTTTTGCGCACACTCTTTTGGTAAAACGCTTCAGAATGAGTTTACTCTTTCCGCCTTTGCCAACTTCAACCCCCTGTAAAAATTGGACCTTGGGGATACAACTTTCTGCTTTGGATCAAAGTTTGCCTTTAATCATCAGGCATTCAGCTCCTCTAACATTCTAATTCAGAAAACCGAATCTCTTAACATTTATATCTAACTGGAATATTTTTAGATGTAAATTAATGAAGATAACTCAAACTGTCAAGGAGGTTACAAATTGTGCAGCTTTGAAAGCGAGAAATGGTTTAAAGGGAAAGTATATTCTGTCAGAATTGTCCCACATTGCTTAATATTATCTCTGTTATGTTGTTTGATCCGTAGTACTATTGGTTAGAAGCAGCCTTGAAGCAAACAGTTTCCAGAGAATTCTCCTTTAAATGACCCAATACCTCAAGGAGACTTGGTGGTGATCAAACTGAAGCTTGCACCATTATGAAGTGAACTGACAAACTGATGTGGAGATGCCGGTGATGGACTGGGGTTGACAATTGTAAACAATTTTACAACACCAAGTTATAGTCCAGCAATTTTATTTTAAATTCACAAGCTTTCGGAGGCTTCCCCCTTCGTCAGGTGAACGATGTGAATTATTCGCTTTCACATCGTTCACCTGACGAAGGGGGAAGCCTCCGAAAGCTTGTGAATTTAAAATAAAATTGCTGGACTATAACTTGGTGTTGTAAAATTGTTTACAATTGACAAACTGAGGCAGACAAGCTGCGCACAAAGGCACAAATACAGGGTTTACAAGTTGAAGATTAGTAAATTGGATGTAAGAAGGGGGAGTCAGACAGAACTTTATTTACCCTTTATTTAGCAGGTGTCAGCCGTGGCTCAGTGGGTCGCACCCTCGCCTCTGAGTCAGAAGGTTGTGCGTTCAAGGGACTTGAGCATAAAATCTAGGCTGATACTGCAGTGCAGCACTGAGGGAGGTGCCATCTTTCAAATGAGATGTTAAAACTAAAGCTCTGTCTGCTCTCTCACGTGGAAATAAAAGATCCCATGGCACTATTTCAAAGAAGAGCAGGGGAGTTCTCCCTGGTGTCCTGGCCAATATTTATCCCTCAACCAACTGCACTAAAACAGATTATCTGGTCATTATCATGTTGCTGTTTGTGGGACTTTGTTGGATATTCGCTGCTACGTTTCCTACATTACAACAGAGACTACATGGCAAAAAGGTACTTCATTGGCTGTAAAGCTCTTTGGGACATCCTGAGGTCATGAAAGGCGATAGATAAATGCAAGTTTTTCGTTCTTTTTACCCAGAAGGTCCTATGTTCGATCTGTGTTGAAGTAGCTGACCCCAGCCAGCATATTGGAATAAGCTATAATTGGCTGTGGTAGTGAGCTTTGGCCTAGTGTTAGCATCCCCGCCCCTGAGTCAGAAGGCAAAGGGTTTGATCCCCTCTCCAGCCAGCCCCAGTGACTGGAGGCCACAATGTAGTGTCTAAATACTACTGGCTTCATATCCTGCGGGATGCTCGTTTCCAGATGGAGTGACCACTGGTTGAGTGGTAAATCTTCCTGCCCAGGAGTCAGAATGTTCGGTTTGAGGAGGGAGGGAGGGGCGTGACTGGGCCGGCAGCAGCCCGCAGTGTATTTGCGGAATCAGGAGGGGTGCTCCTTCTGTACAGTACCTCGGAGCTGTAGTGTGGCAAGCTGCTGGTCAGCAATTTAATGATTGCTTCCTTCCTCTTCCCATCAATATTTTCCCCTCTCCTCCTACCCTGAAGACACTCCTCCCCTGTTGGGGTATGGTTCCATGGGCACCGCAGCCATACCTGAGCCTGGGTCGCAGCTGTTGGCAGGCTATTCCACTGCAGGGGGTATCACCTCCGACCCTGGCCTCAGCCAGGCCTAATCGTGGGCCAGCACGGGTAACTGGCCCACGATTAGGAGTGGAAGTTGATTCATTTCCTCCTCATCAATCTGACGGCACTGAGAGCAGGTATTGAGTTCCGACAAATATTAAAAGGGACGCGGTGCCTTTAAGATAATTGATTGGTGACACCTGTCCCTCTTCGCCGCACCGTCTCAAGAGATTCGCTTTGATGTGTGTTGACACCTCTACCTAAATTAACTGAATTATTCAAAATCGGAACAGAATTAATAGCCCTGAGTCGTGACTGAGTTAGACAAAGAAACTAAAGTGATATTCAAATTCTGAGGACATCAGAGGCAGCTTTTATCCGATTTCAACAGAACTCCCAGTTTTATCTTAGTTTTATATTGTGACATTACAATTTTACCCTGTGATTGAAGTGTTACAGATTCAGATTCAGATTCAGAGGAGGTAAGTGAATTAGTGGTAGACGTGGGGGTGATGTCACTAAGACCTCATAATGGCATTTTTACATTGGCAGGTAAACAGTGCACCAACAATCTGCAATTATACAGCACCTTTAGCGTAGTAAGACGGCCCAAGGCGCTTCACAGGAGCGCTGTCGGACAAATTTTGACACCGAGCCACATAAGGAGATATTAACACAGGTGAGAGGTTGGTCACGTGGATCGTCTTAAAGGAGGGGAGAGAGGCGGAGAGGTTTGGGGAGGGAATTCCAGAGCTTAGGCAGCTGAAGGCCCGGCCGCCAAAGGTGGAGCGATGAAAATCGGGGATGTGCAGGAGGCCAGAATTGGACGAACGCAGAGATCTCGGAGGGTTGTAGGGGCTGGAGGAGGTGACAGGGATAGGGAAGGGCGAGGTCACGGAGGGGTTTGAACTTAAGAATGAGAATTTTGAACACGATTCCCATCACCAGCAGTTTATTACCAATTTAAAGGGGGTAACATCTGCACCTCAAAAGGTGTCTAAGGCCTAACTTTCTGTGGGTCCTGAGAACATTGGTCATTAGCAGCACAAAGTGCCAGACTGGCAGAACGCTGGCAAAGATAAGAAACGAAAGCAGAGTTCAGGAGCTACAGCTCTGGGCCTGAGGGCCGTCCTGCTAATATAAAACATGCCTCCAGTGGGCACATCTGAGTTTCATTTCTTATTTGGCCACTCTATGGGGAGTCGTGGGCGGTTGTATACTGTGAGACAGACAGAGAGAGAGAGAAAGAAAGGAGAGAGAAAGGAGGGAGAGAGAGAGAGGGAAAGGATTGAGCGAGAGGAGAGAGAAAGGAGCGAGAGAGAAGAGGGAGAAAAGAGAGAAAGAAAGGAGAACGAGATAGACAGAAAAAGAGAAAGTGAGAATGAGAGAAATAGAGAGAGGGAAAGAGAGAATGAGAGAGGACCAGATAGAGATAGAGAAAGAGAGTAAGGGAGAGAGAAATAGAGAAAGTGAGAGAGAGAGAGGAAGGAGGGCGGAAGGAGAGAGAGAGAGAGATAGCCACATGCTGTGACAGCCCTTCCTCCCTCTATCTCACTAATTCCTCTCTATGGCGTAGATATTTTAACTTTCAGGCTGAGAATGAGTCAGAAATAATCTGTGGTTGGTTCCCAAATGTCAGCAGTGCCCCAGATTATAACGTGAGGCTGAATTGTAACCCCGTTTGATGTCCCTTTTGCGAATGAAATCTTCTGAAGTTCTGAAGGGAGTTGCTGATTTGGAAATGGATCTCCCAATTCATCTATTCACCTCTCAGGTCTCTCTCTATCTCGATATGACGTGTTCATATGCCTCGACTGAATTATCACTGTGTTTCCAATCCCGGATCCATTATTATTATTTTTTTTTAAAAGAAGGTTAAGTCTTTTGATCATAAGTGCTGAAGGACAGAAGGGGCATAAAACGAAGAAATCTTCACACGATGAAAGTCAGCCTGAGGAATGGTGCGGTAACACCAGTATGGCACCGTGCAGGACACCAGAGAGCCCTGGCGATGGTGCATGCAGGGACCCACGTCATTGACAACGCTGCCTCATATCCACGGCAGCAAGTTAAAAGAAAGCCTTGCATTCACACAGTGCCGTATCACGTGTAGCTCAGATTACATCGAATTTTACAGCCATTCGGCCCAACAGGTCCATGCCGGTATTTATGGTCCACACAAGCCTCCTCCCACCTTACTTCATCTCAGCCTACCCCAAGCATACATCCCAAAGTGTCACATGTACACCGAGGTTCACTGACTGCTGTTATGCACAAATTCGATGGTCGTTTTAGGCACTTGTTCATCCCTTGAAAGGAATCTTTTTGTCGACCATCAATGATGCTGAGCACTTTCTCCACGAGAATAGCATGTCCCACCACTGCCTGTATGGTATGGTATCTGTATAAGCAGTGAATGTGACCAGAGATAGCACTCTGCCCGCTCAGCTGGATGTAAAAGATCCCACGGCACCATTTCGAAGAAGAGCAGGGGGCTTCTCCCCCCCCCCCCCCCCCCCCCGGTGTCCTGCCCAATATTTATCCCACAACCAACATCACTAAAAAAAAACTGATTCTCTGATCATTATCTCATTGCTGTTTGTGGGATCTTGCTGTGCTCAAATTGGCTGCCGCATTTCCTACATTACAGTAGTGACCTCACTTCTAAAGTACTTCATTGGCTGTAAAGCGCTTCGAGGTGTCCTGAGGTTTTGAAAGACGCTATAGAAATGCAAGTCTTTCTTTTCTTATGCCTTAATTGCTTGTGCATTTTGAAATTAGTCCCCATAGCTTTCAAAACGGCATGTCGCCTGTGGTTAATAAAATATTTGTTCATTGTCAATTAATAAAGGAAAGGTGGGTGACAATTTATATTATAACACCTCCCTGCACAGTCTCTGACGATGGGGGAGTAGGAGGGGAGTTACAGCCTACCCTAGCGTTGTCTCTCACAATGTACATGTGATGGGTGGTGATACAGTTTATAACTCCCTCCCCCCTCACTGGTCAGGACAGTGAGCATTTGTTTGTTATCAGGTGGATACACAGCGTTGCATCAGGGCGAAGCAAAGTGGTGGCGGAAAAGGCTTAATTGTACCCCGTTCTTATCCACTTGCAGTTGAACCACACATAACCCTCCTGAAGAACGAAACGGCGACAGAGAATGGCCGTGTGGTGATTACCTGCGACGCGGAGGGAGACCCTACCCCGGCAATCTTCTGGAGGAGGGTCGGCAACGGAAGCAGTTTTCTCGAAGGAGAGAAGGTAAGAAGGGTGTCGTTGATTTGTGAGATGGGAGGGGGCCAAACAATTTTCCTTCTCTTATCCCCTCCAGTTTCCCCCTCCCCCACCAAAACTTCTGTTCTCAATCATTCCGCTGGGAATCTCTGCCCTGCAGCGAGCTGTGGGAACCTCCCCAATTTCTCAGCTCTCACTGCATGAAAGAACCAAGTCACTCTTCTTCACTCACGTTGAACATGGCAGCCTTGGCAGGGCAATAGGACCCTTTGTCTGCTGGGAGCTCACTCTGAATTAAGCGCTAACTTTTTGTTTTGAATTGGCAGGTGGTTAAATTGTAACATCCACGACTCAAAGCTGAGAGCGATAGGTTTTTGTTGGGTGAGGGTATCAAGGGATATGGAGCAATGGCGAGTAAATGGAGTTGGGGTACAGATCAGCCATGATCTAACTGAAGAGCGGAACAGGCTGGAGGGGCTGAACGTTCCTATGTAAAAGAAAACAGGAGCTGGGAAAGGGGGAAGATTTAAACCTTCCATACTGCACTGAAGAACACGTGGACAGTTGAATGGATGTAAACTGTCTAGGGGAGTTTGTTCACGATTAGTTCAAGGCTGACTTCTGAAGTAGGAACATAGGAACTGCTAGATGAGAAAAGACTAAAGTTCATCTAATTTGTCTTCTACCATCCTGGTAGTCACATGATACAACGATAATGGAGTTGTTGACTAATTGCAGCAATCAATCTCTATCGATTAATCTAGAGGGAGGGCATTCGGCCCATCGTGCCTGTGCCGGCTCTTTGAAAGAGCTATCCAATTAGTCCCACTCCCCCAGCTCTTTCCCCGTAGCCCTGCAAATTTTTCCTTTTCAAGCATTTATCCAATTCCCTTTTGAAAGTTATTATTGAATCTGCTTCCACCGCCCTTTCAGGCAGTGCATTCCAGATCAAAACAATTTGCTGCGTAAAAAAAATTCTCCTCATCCCCCCTATGATCCTTTTGCCAATTATCTTAAATCTGTGTCCTCTGGTTGCTAACCCTCTTGCCACTGGAAACAGTTTCTCCCTATCTCCTCTATTAAAGCCTTTCTTAATTTTGAATCTATTAAATCTCCCCTTAACCTTCTCTGCTCTAAGGAGAACAATCCCAGCTTCTTCAGTCTCTCCACATACCTGAAGTCCATCATCCCTGATACCATGCTGGTAAATCACTTCTGCACCCTCTCCAAGGGCGTGACATCCTTGGAATTAATTCCGCTGTTTAAACCAGGCAATAGAGCCAAATCTATATCCCTGTTGTTTACCAGCAAGCAGAGATCCGATTGTTTACAAGTAGGAAATTTATAATCTCTGCTGCATTTTATTTTAAAAATTGCTTGGAGCAAGATAGATCCATTAAGGACAAGAGTAGTTATTTGTACAGGGACGGTAAACAATGTGCAGATAATAGACAATGTTGGACCTTAATCAGGCAAATATAAGGAAAAGCACAATACTTCAGGCAAGTCACCATTTCATTATCCTCAAGCAGCTGACTACTGCAATATCTTGCATTCTGCAGTTCCGACACAAATACATACGAGCCTCGTAAGATTGAGTAGAAAATGCCCATACGATGCTTTAATATTAATTAATTAATACCAATTTTAGAGCTAAGTTTCTGACCCCGTATCCTCTCCATCACCAAGACCGCCTACTTCCACTTCCGTAACATCGCTCATCTCCGCCTCAGCCCGTCTGTTGCTGAAATCTTCATCCGTGCTTTTGTTACCCCCAGGCTCGACTATTCTAACGGACTTCTGGCCAGCCTCCCACCTTGCACCCTCCATACATTTGGGCGCGTGCAAAACTCTGCTGCCCATATCCTAACTCGTGCCAAGTCCTGTTCACCCATCACCCCTGTGCTCGCTGACCTACATTGGCTCCCAATCCACCAACGCCTTGATTTTAAAATTCTTACACTTGTGTTCAAATCCCTCCATGGGCCTCGATCCTCTCTGTCTCTGTAACTTCCTCTATCCCTACAACCCTCTGAGAACTCTGCATTCCTCCAACTGTGACCTCTTGTGCATCCCGCTTGCTTCACCCCACTCTTGGCGGCAGTGCCTTCAGCTGCCTAGGCCCAAAGCTCTGGAATTCCCTCCCTAAACCTCTCTGCCTCTCTCTCCTCCTTTAAGATGCTACTTAAAACCTACCTCTTTGGCCAAGTTTTTGGTCACCTGTCCTAATATCTCCTTATGTGGCTAGGTGTCAATATTTGTCTGATAACACTCCTGTGAAACGCTTTGGGACATTTTTACTACGTTAGATGCCCTATATAAATGCAAGTTGTTGCTGTGGTGGTCGAATAGACCATTGCCTGGCCTCACACATGAAGGATGACTACTTGGAGGAGCTGCCAGAGAGCTGTGAGATGGTCCACCAGCATGGCTCACTGCCTTGAGGAGAGAAATGGAGAAAGGATGAAAAGGAATTGGAAGATAATTGAGAGAAGTCTGCAAAACACTGGAGGGAGCAATTATCCTCTAGCCTGACAAAGCTTTAGGATTGTGGGATGGATGGAAGCTATGTTATTTTCATACTTGTGAACAAGCATGACTTCTGTAATGGTTCCTCTTTGCTAACAGCGGGAGGAAGCCAATTAAACTCGAGAGAACTCAGCGGGTAGCAAGAGTAGCTGCACTTGAAGACAAGTTCGCCAGCTCTGGTACGAGGAGTTGGTGCCATTTTTAAGACATGGAGCTCGGTCGAATCTCTAGTAAATTGCAGACGGTCGGCAACCACAGTGACCCACAGTCGGGACCCCCGGGATTTGCTTTCTTCCACCAATTTTCTCGTCTCCTGAATGCGCGGACTCACGCTGCCCTCAGGCACCTTGCCTAAGAGGCCATTCCTCACTTGTGAGCCCAAGCAGGGATCTGACATGGGTCAGGCATGGGATGTCTTATGAGGCCACTACATCACTAAAAGAACTTGCATTTATATAGTGACTTTCACGACCTCTGGAAGTCCCCAAATCACTTTACAGCCAATGAAGCACTTTTTGAAGTGCAGTCGCTGTTTTAAAGTAGGAAACGCGGCAGCCGATTTGCGCACAGCAAGATCCCGTGAAGGGAATGTAGGGAAACGGCGCAGTTAAATGTAGCAGAAACAGCGAGCAGTAAGCTCACCTCATCCCTGGGACCTGAAAATTCACCCTTTAATATTGCTTCGACTTACACTGCAACACAGCCCCTCGTCCCAAGTTTCATCTGATGTTCCTCCCAGTGCCGTTCATTATGGAATGCTATTTGAAGATTCCACATATACTGCCCTTCCCTTGCGGGGCCACTGCTCTTTGTTGCTAGGGTACCTTTTGATCAAAGTCCAGAACTTTATGTTAAGATGCAGAAATTGGCAACACACATCCGAAGCTGAAATGACCCTGTGTTGTGAAAGCTGGAATAACTTCCTGGTGACGAGGACAACATTTTTTTTGATGGGCCAGCTTCTGTAGTCCATTCATTGGGAGAAATAATATAACACCTGTGGATGGTCGAGGTTTTACATTCAGCTTGGGGCACGAATGAATCTTTTTAACCATAAAATATATGGTTTGAAAAATGGGTTGTTGAAAAAGATGAAAAGAAGCTGGTGGTAATTTTGACTTTGGGCGACAGTATAAAACGAACAGTATTGAATCAACCACCCATTATACATCTCTCCCAATGTTCGAAAATCAGAAGAGATGTATAAAAAGTGGCAGAATCAATATCGTTCATTTTACACTATCCCCCAAAGTCAAAATTATCACCATTTTGTTTTTTTTTAAATTCTACAATCAGGTCAGCATTTGCTGTGATTGGCGTGGGGGGGTTTCCCCAAAAAGTTAAGTTATTTATGATTATATTACAACAGTTTGTATTATTAATAATAACAGATCCATGATGGGAGGATTGAGGTACGGAGACAAAAGGGGAAATCTTCATTGCACATCAGGAACATCGAGCCGAGCGACTCAGGGGCATACTACTGTGAAGCCTCAAGTCCAATCGGACGAGACCAGAAGAGCATGCACTTGGATATTCAGTGTAAGTACAGCCACTCGATGGCAGAGGGCCTGCCTTTGCTCATTGCCTCTGACCTCTCAGCATTAAGGGTCGATTTGGTTTCAGTGTCATTTTTTACTTTTTATATTCATTCTCGGGATGTGGGCGTCGCTGGCAAGGCCGGCATTTATTGCCCATCCCTAGTTGCCCTTGAGAAGGTGGTGGTGAGCCGCCTTCTTGAACCGCTGCAGTCCGTGTGGTGAAGGTTCTCCCACAGTGCTGTTAGGAAGGGAGTTCCAAGGCAGTGACGATGAAGGAATGGCCTTCATGATATATGTCCAAGTCAGGATGGTGTGTGACTTGGAGGGGAACTTGGTGGTGGTGGTGTTCCCATGCACCTGCTACCCTTCTAGGCGGTGGAGGCTCGGATTTCTGAATAAGAAACTAGAAAAACAGATTTTGAATTTCCACAAAATTATGTTTGTTTTTCTAAAAGCCTCACTTAAAATTCCCCTTCCCGAGTAGCAACGTGTTTTACTCTCTTATTCAAGTCCTTCTCTGTCATAACCTTACTCCTGATGCCCTCTACTTAATCATCTGCTTAATCAAGAGCAGACGAAATAAGGAAAGGACTTGCATATAGATAACACCTTTCACGTCGGGTCACCTATCCTCCAGGATTGACTTGGAGTCTCCAGGAATTGAAGATTAATCTCCAGGACACTATTGCGAGCATCCAGGGGGGAAAAAAAATCATAGTGGCATTAAAAAAAAATTGTGCGTTTTTTTTCTTTTCCTTTGGACACTTTCGCTTATTAGTTATAAAAATATTGGAGATGAAAAAAAGGCTATTTGACTGAGAGTCAAGATTCATCCAATTGGGAAACAAAGAGTTTGTTCGCTTCCCAATTGGTGCGGGTAGGCGGAGCGTCGTGGGGATGGACATGTCAGGCGACCAATAGCGGGAATGTGAGGGCGGGCGGTTGGAGGCAGGAGGTCATGTGATGAAACCTCCAGGAATACTTCCAACCAGAGTTGGTAACCCGACTTTCACGACCTCGGGGCGTCCCAAAGCGCTTTACAGCCAATGAGGTACTTTTGAAGTGTAGTCACTGTTGTAATGTAGGAAACACGACAGCCAATTTGTGCACAGCAAGCTCCCACAAACAGCAACGAAATAATGACCAGAAAATCTGTTTTCTTGTGATGTTAGTTAAAGTACTGGATTTCTTTTTGCCTGCATCTCCCTGACATCTCAAACTCAATACAATTGGAATCATAGGCCCAATCCGTATTAAGGGTTGCCAACCCTCCAGGATTGTCCTGGAGTCTCCAGGCTATAAAGATTAATCTCCTGAACACTGCTGCGAGCAACCCAGGAGAAAAATCACTGAAGGGTTAAAAGTGATGTGTATTTCTTATTTTCTTTCAACACTTTTTGTTTATTAGTTACAAAAATATTAGAGATGGGAAAAAAGGCTGTTTAACGGGGCGGGGTGTTTGGAGGCCATGTGAGAAAACCTCCAGGAACATGTCCATCCAGAGTTGGCAACACTGTCGGTATTTAGCACCTTGTAACGCAGGGCGTTACCTTCCCCAGTTTACAGGCCTTTAAAACTCAAGCTTGGTGTCACCGGACTGCTGCCTCTTGACTGACCTCTTTTCAACCTTAGTCGGTGTTCTTCATTATTGGCCTCAGCTCTTCACTTAGTTTCTCAGCTAAACAGTGCTGTGTTCCACTAGGCCTAACTTCTGGAATTGTGCACCTCCAGCCCGCGATTTTAATTTCAATGGATGAAAAGCTACGGCCTTAGTGGTTGTGCAGTTTCTCAATAAGCTCCGATGACATGCGTGGGGAGCACAACATCCAGATTTGTCGCCCATAATTCATTGTTTGTTCCTTTTAAAATGGAAGGTTTACTGAATTTCTTCCTTTCTCCCTCAGATGCTCCCAAGTTTCTCTCAACCCAGGTGACCTACTACTCCTGGGAGGGGAATTCCATCAACATCAGTTGTGATGTCACAGCCAACCCTCAGGCTTCCATCCACTGGAGGAAAGAAGGAGTTGCCCTGTCCGACTTAAATACATCCGACGTCAGCATTTACAAGAAGGGGACCAAGATCCTCCTGGAGGTGGGTAAGGGGCTTTGTAAGGACTCCCACTTCAAATAAAGCAGGTGCCTGGGGTGGACAGGATGAACTCTTTCACGACTTAGGTCGTCTTTTGGCTTTTACAACTGTAGTTCCCAGGGGTGGAAACAAGGCATTTATAGAGTGGGACACAGTTTGGAGAAAGTCACATCTTCAAACCCTACATTGCTTATCCTATGACTGGCTGCCTTCCTTGGAATGACATGATGATACCGGGGCTTAAATTTCGAGGACAAGTTGCATAGACGAGGCTGGTATTCCCTTGAGTATAGAGGATTATGGGGGTGATAGAATCGAGGTGTTTAAGATGATTAAAAGGATTTAATAGGGTAGATAGAGAAACTATTCCCTCTGGTGTGAGAGTCCAGAATAAGGGGGTGTAACCTTAAAACTAGAGTTTGCCGTTCAGGGGTGATGTGAGGAAGCACTTCTTCACACAAAGGGGTAGTGGAAATCTAAAAGCTGTTGAGGCTGAGAGCCAATTGAAAATTTCAAAACTGAGATTGATAGATAATTGTTAGGTAAGGGTATTAAGGGTTATGGGTGAATGGAGTTGAGATACAGATCAGCCATGATCTAATTGAATGGCAGAACAGGCTCAAAGGGCTGAATGGCCTCCTCCCGATCCAATGTTCCTATGTTTCTTCCTATGTTCCTCTGAAATATCAGATCAGAAACCATCTAATGAAGGTTGGCTTTATGAATATGTGGTGCTAAGCCCGCCAGTTGGGTATACCAGGAAATCAGAGGCACTGCTCGCAATTTCCCAATATGTACAACTGACAGGTTGAGGCTCCACACCAGCAACACATCCTGAGAAAATTGTCTCTTGGCACAGGGAGCTCATAGGGCTGATTGCAGAATATGACACTCCCGCCAGGGAGCTTCCACTACCGGGAGTGTTACATCGAGTTACATCGAAAATACAACACAGCAACAAGCCATTCGGCCTAACTGGTTTATGCCAGCATTTATGCTCCACATGAGCCTCCTCCCTCCCTTCTTTGTCTAACCCTATCAGGATATCCTCCTATTCATTTCTCCCTCATGTGCTTATCTAGTTTCCCCTTAAATGCATCTATGCTATTTGCCTCAACTATTCCTTGTGGTAGCACGTTCCACATTCTTACTACGTTTTGGGTAAAGAAGTTTCTCCTGAATTCCCTTTGGATTTATTAGCGACTATTTTATGTTTATGACCTGTAGTTTTGGTCTCCCCCACAAGTGGAAACATTTTCTCTACGTCCACCCTATCAAACCTTTTCGTTATCTTAAAGACTTCTATCAGGTCACTCCTCAGCCTTCTCTTTTCTAGAGAAAAGAGCCCCAGCCTGTTCTGCCTTTCCTGATAAGTTCTGGTATTATCCTTGTGAATCCTTTTTGCACCCTCTCCAATGCATCTACATCCTTTCTATAATACAGAGATCAGAAGTGTGCACAATACTCCAAGTGTGGTCTAACCAAAATTCTATACAACTTTAACATAACTTCTCTGCTTTTCAATTCTATCCCTCTAGAAATGAACCTCAGGTATTGATTTGCCTTTTTTATGGCCTTAATAACTGCATCGCTACTTTTAGTGATTTGTGTATCTGTACCCCTAGATCCCTCTGCTCCTCTATCCCATTTAGACTCTTATTATCCAAGTAATATGTGGCCTCCTTTTTCTATCCACCAAAATGTACCACCTCACACTTATCTATATTGAAATGCATTTGCCAATTACATGCCCATTTTGCAACTTTATTAATGTCCTCTTGTATTTTGACACATTTTCCCTTTGTATTAACTGCACCCCCCAATTTGGTGTCATTCCCAAATTTTGAAATTGTACTTCTGATTCCTGAATCCAAATCGTTCATATAAATTGTGTACAACAGTGGTCCCAGCACTGATCCATGTGGAACACCACGTCCCACCTTTTTCCAGTCTGAGTAGGTATCCTTAACCCCTAATCTCTGTTTTCTGTTTTGTAGCCAACTTGCTATCCCCATTCTGCTACAGAACCCCTGACTCCACATGCTTTGACCTTCGCCATGAGTCTGCAATGCATTACCTTATTGAAGGCCTTTTAAAAATCCAAATATATTACATCTTCTTGTCTACTCATTCTATTAGTTCTTCAAAGAATTCAATAAGGCTGGTCAAGCATGATGTTGGGAATTGCGGGCAGGCTCCCATCATTTTCCATCCAATAACTTTATGGATGGAAAATCGCAGGGAATGAGCCTGTAATTGTGCAACATAGTATCATGGTATGTTACAGCACAGAAGGAGGTCATTTGACCCATGATGACTTTGCCAGTCCCATTCCCCTGCTCATTTCCCATAACCCTGTAAATGTTTTCCCTTCAAGTATTTACCACTTCTCTGCGTTAAATTTCATTTGCCATGTGTCTGCCCATTTCACTAGTCTGTTTATTTCCTCCTGAAGTCTGTTGCTATCCTCCACATTGTTTACAACATTCCCAAGTTTCATGTCATCTGCAAACTATGAAATTATACCCTGTATATCCAGGTCATTAATATATATCAAAAAGAGCAATGGTCCTAATACGAATCCCTGGGAAACACCTCTGTAAACTTCCCTCCAGTCTGAAAAATAACCATTCACCACTACTTCTGCTTTCTGTCCCTTAGCCAATCTTCTATCCACGCTGCCACTGTCCCTTTAATCCCATGGGCTTAATTTTGTTTACAAGTCTATTATCAAATGTCTTTTGAAAGTCCATATACACAACATCAACCACATTACCCTCATCAACCCTCTCCGTTACTTCATCAAAAAACTCAATCAAGTTAGTTAAACGTGATTTTCTTTTAACAAACCCGTGCTGACTTTTATTTATTAGCCCATACTTTTCCAAGTGCCAATTAATTTTTACCTGGATTGTTGTCTCTAAAAGTTTCCCCACCACCAACATTAGGCTGACTGGCCTTCAATTGTCGGGTTTATCTCCCTCCTTTTTTGAACAGAGGTGTAACATTTGCAATCCTCCAGTCCTCTGACACCACCCCCATATCTAAGGAGGATTGGACGATTTTGGACAGACCCTCTGCAATTTCCATCCTTACTTCCCTCAGTAACCTAGGATACATCCCATCTGGACCGGGTGGCTTTTCTACCTTGAGTACTTTTTAGTACTTCCTCTTTATCTTTTTATTCTATCCAATATCGCTAGTACCTCCTCCTTTACTGCTACAATGGCAGAATACTCTTCTCTAGTGAAGACCGATGCAAAGTATTCATTTAGTGCCTCAGCCATGCCCTCTGCCTCCACAAGAAGATCTCCTTTTTTGTCCCTAATTGGCCCCACCCTTCCTTTGACTAATGTTTTTATAAAAGACTTCTGGGTTCCGTTTTATGTTAGCCACTAATCTATTCTCATAAGCTCTCTTTGCTCCTCTTATTCCCTTTTTTAGATTTCCTCTGTACTTTCTGTATTCAGCCCGGTTCTCTTCTGTATTATGAACTTTACATTTGTCGTAAGCCTCCTTTTCCTGTTTCATTTTAATTTCTATATCTTTAGTCATCCTGCCATCTAGACATGTGTCCAGGAGGGTGAAACTCCCTGCCAGGAGCATATGGTTGTAATACCATTTCCTCAGGCCCAGTCTACTGATGCCAATGTTAAGACCTACCGTTGAGGGGCTTCACCAGATGTGCCTTAGATTGGCATCTAATGCAATACAGATGTGTAATGTGGAGTTGCTGTTTCTTCACAGTTGTGGCTCCAAATCGTTTTATTTTTCCCACTGATTTATCCCCATTATAATAATTAACAACTAAAAATAGAATCATAGAATCTTACAGCACAGAAGGAGGCCAGGGAGCTGTATTATTATTGGTAGAGATACAGTCATAAAGTGAGGAACGATTCAATGCCAACTCTGTTAAATCAGCTTTTTCACATGGCTGTTCAATAATACTCCCAACCTGTACTCCCCAGTTACATTCCTCGACACTCCGCTGATTCAACAGAAATATTTTCTTTATAAAGAACCAACAAAATGTAGATAGAACAAAACAAATGGATGCTTTAATGTTAAACATAATTCTTTGGCTCTGTTTGATTTTCCCTCTTTAAACACACCTCATCCCTGTTTTGTACATAACAGGGATGAGGTGTGTTTAAAGAGGGAAAATCAAACAAGGCTACCTTTCCCAGTTGGAAATTATCAGGAGAACTAGCTGGAAAAGTACATAGGAACAGGAGTAGACCATTCAGCCCCTCGAGCCTGTTCCGCCATTCGATTAGATCATGGCTGATCTGTATCTTAACTCCATCTACCTACCTTGGTTCCATATCCCTTAGTATCATTGCCTAACAAAAATCTCTAAGCAGAGCTCTGAACAGCTGTAACATAACTTTTCTACTCCTCTACATCCCAGTCTTCTTGAGATAAAGCCCAACGTTTCATTAGCCTTTTTAATCAGCAAAGGATTGCTGAGCCCAAAGAAACAAGGGGTAGAACCAGCCACACGTATGTATAGTGTACAGTAGACAAGTAGTTGTGGTAGTGGGTTAGCACCCCAGAGGTTGTGGCAAGTTGTGAAACCGAATTTAATGAATTCAGTAATTTGTAGGCTAGCACTGGAAAGATTCCATGAAAGCTGCTGGATTGTTGTAAAAAGCCTAATTGGTTTGCTGATGTTCTTCAAGGAAAGGAATCTGCCACTCCTACCTGGTCCGGCCACACATGACAGTCCCACCCCATGACTTTCAATGTAAGGAATCTTACAACACCAGGTTATAGTCCAACAGTTTTATTTGAAAATCACAAGCTTTCGGAGGCTTTCTCCGAAAGCTTGTGATTTTCAAATAAAACTGTTGGATTATAACCTGGTGTTGTAAGATTCCTTACATTTGTCCACCCCAGTCCATCACCGGCATCTCCACATCATGACTTTCAGTGCCCTCAGGGTAACTAGGAATGCTGCCTTGCCAGTATGTCCTCACTTGGACAACCTGTTTTACCTCATTTTGGCACTCGCGTGCTGTGACTTCATCTGGCTAGTTTCCCTCTCCCCAACAACTGAAGCATTATAGAGTGACTAAGAGGTAAATAAAAACAGTCTCCTCATCTCCCCTCTTGTTCCTTTGCATCTTGTGGTCTTTCTGAGTGAGATTGCGCCAATCGGTGCTGTAGGCCCATGGCGACCAGGAGCTGAATTGAGACGACCCAAACTCATTTCACGTAGGACGCGTACGGCAGGCAGAGGTCATACATATACACAAATCATTAAAAGTAGCGATGCAGGTTAATAAAGTCATTTTAAAAAGCAAACTAAGAACTGAGGTTCATTTCTGGAGGAATAGAATTGAAAAGCAGAGAAGTTATGTTAAACTGATATCGAACCATGCTTAGACCACACTTGGAGTACTGTGCACAGTCCTGGTCTCCATATTATAAAAAAGATATAGAGGCACTGGGGAAGGTGCAAAAAAGATTTTCAAGGATGACACCAGAATGAAGAGGTTTATAACTATCAGGAAAGACTGAACAGACTGGGGCACTTTTCTCTAGAAAAGAGGGTGACCTGATAGAGGTCTTTAAGATTATGAAAGGGTTTGACAGGGTAAACGTAGAGAAAATGTTTCCACTTATGGGGGAGACCAAAACTAGGTGCCATAAATATAAGATTAGTCAATAATAAATCCAATAGGGAATTCAGGAGAAACGTCTTTACCCAGAGCTTGATTAGAATGTGGAACTCGCTACCACAAGGAGTAGTTGAGGCGACTAGCACAGATGGGAGAAGGTAGAATGAACATTCTTTAAGGGGAAGCCAGATAAACACATGAGTGAGAAAGGGATAGAAGGTTTTGCTGATAGGGTGAGATGAAGAGGGGCAGGAGGCCGCTCGTGTGGAGTATAAACATGGACCAGTTGGGTTGAATGACCTGTTTCTGACCTGTACATTCTATGTAATTGTATATATCACTCTGAGCTGGATTTGAACCTCTTTAACTTTAAAAGTAATTTGCAGAAAGTACAGCAATACTTCACAGGCAGACCTTGGTGTTCCTCGAGATTGTTCTCTCACATGCATAATGAAGCTGATTCCAGTTTGTATCTTCCACTCACACGGACTGATTAAATCACGTTATTATTGTGGCTCGGCTTTGACACTATTTTAATTATGAAATGGTAATCCTGTTAATCTCATTATTTCAGGGTCATTAGAACAATGTAATGAAACTAAATGCCATCCCATCTTCCAGCTGTTGTTCATCCAATTAAATCTCGGGGAGAAGCGCAGTGGCTCATTTTATAAATTGAACATGAAGTCCTCGTTAGATTTACTTGGCGAATTAAATGTTTATCAATGTTTTTCAGATGTTTTGTGAAGCATTTATCCTATCTACAGCTTCCCTACTTTCAAAGGTCCAATATACATACAAGTTGTTGTTATAGAATCATAGAGCACAGAAGGAGGCCATTCGGCCCATTGTGCCTGTGCCAAGAGCTGTCCAATTAGTGCCACTCCCTCTGCTCTTTCTCCATAGGCCTGTAAATTTTTCCTTTTCAAGTATTTATCCAATTCCCTTTTGAAAGTTACTATTGAATCTGCTTCCACCGCCCTTTCAGGCAGCGCATTCCAGATCATTACAACTTGCTGCATAAAAATATTTTTCCTCATCTCCCCTCTGCTTCTTTTGCCAATTACCTTAAATCTGTGTCCTCTGGTTACCGACCCTCCTGCCAGTGGAAACGGTTTACTCTATCACAACCTCCCAAAATTTTGAACACCTCTATTAAATCTCCGGTTAACTTTCTCAGCTCTAAACAGAACAATCCCAGCTTCTCTAATCTCTCCACATAACTGAAGTCCCTCATCCCTGGCACCATTCTAGTAAATCTCCTCTGCACCCTCTCCAAGGCCTTGACATCCTTCCTAAAGTGTGGTGCCCAGAATTGGACTGAACCTAACTGTTGTTGCAATTACTTCCTGAGGCTCCACACTCCAATGATACAGGAGCATTCGGCACTTGAAATTACCAGCATAACCGTGTCCAGTTGCATTGCTGCGTTCGTTACCTTCCAGACTCTGTAATCTCTCTCTCCTTCAGTTGGGCATGAGTGTCAGCCGAGTGTTGGTGAAAACAGAATTTATTTGCCATAAAAGTGATCTCACTGTCACACTACAGTATCAAGTAAGCATTGTTAGAATATAGGAACTTCCTCAATAAACCAAAAGTTGCAGGTTTTAAATATTCTGCCTTACAATTCTTTCCGTGCTGCCTACATGTTTAGAGGGACAAAATCTAATTTTTTTTTGAACAATGTGAATACAAATTTTAGTATCTTTCCGAGAATAAATACACCTGCAGCAGACCTATCTGTTAGGCTATAGGGTGAATTTAGATAATGAAAATCAATAGCGAAAAGCTCAAGAAAATATAAAACTAATGTACGGCTTTCCACTTCCATCAACATTACCACAACTGTACTTATTTTTAGGAAAGAGATCCTGTTTATGTACTGTGTGTAAATACAGCATTTATTTTATACAATGACAACTTCCACCTATACAGACCTCCCCTCCTTACTGTTCGAATGGTGGTGCAGTTCCTCTAGGATGGCCCGCTATTCGCTGCTATGCTTGTGCTTCCCGCATTTACAACAACAGCTTGCATTTATATAGCACCTTTAACATGGTAAAACATTCCAAGGTGCTTCACAGGAGCGTTATCAAACAAAATTTCACATTGAGCCACATAAGGAGATATTAGGGCAGGTGACCAAAAGCTTGGTCAAAGAGGTAGGTTTTAAGGAGCGTCTTAAAGGAGGAGGGAGAGAGGCGGAGAGGTTTAGGGAGGGAATTCCAGAGCTTAGGGCCTAGGCAGCTGAAGGCTCAGCCGCCAATGATGGAGCGGTTAATATCGGGGATGGAAAAGAGGCAAGATTTGGAGGAACGCAGAGATCTCAGAGGGTTGTAGGGCTGGAGGAGGTTACAGAGATAGGGAGGGGCGAGGGAGGGATTTGAAAACAAGGATGAGAATTTTAAAATTGAGGCGTTCCCGGACCGGGAGCCAGTGTAGGACAGTGAGCACAGGGGTGATGGGAGAACGGGACGGTGTGAGTCAGGATACGGGCAGCAGCGTTTTGGATGAGCTCAAGTTTTTTGGAGGGTGGAAGATGGGAGGCCAGCCAGGAGCATATTGGAATAGTCCAGTCCGGAGATAACAAAGGCACGGATGAGGGTTTCAACAGCTGATGAGCTGAGGCAGCGGCGGAGACAGGCGATGTTACAGAGGTGGAAGGAGGCGGTAGTTCTGCACTAATTGCCCATCGTTCTGCACTAATTGCCCATAGTTCTGCATTAATTGCCCATCGTTCTGCATTAATTGCCCATCGTTCTGCACTAATTGCCCTTCGTTCTGCACTAATTGCCCATAGTTCTGCATTAATTGCCCATCGTTCTGCATTAATTGCCCATCGTTCGGCACTAATTCCCCATCGTTCTGCATTAATTGCCCATCATTCTGCACTAATTGCCCATCGTTCGGCACTAATTCCCCATCGTTCTGCATTAATTGCCCATCATTCTGCACTAATTGCCCATCGTTCTGCATTAATTGCCCATCATTCTGCACTAATTGCCCATCGCTCAGCATTAATTGCCCATTGTTCTCACTAATTGCCCATAGTTTGGCACTAATTGCCCATCATTCTGCACTAATTGGCCTTTGTTTGGCACTAATTGCCCATATTTCGGCACTAATTGCCCATAGTTCTGCACTAATGGACAATCGTTCGGCCATAATTGCCCATCGTTCTGCATTAATTGCCCATCGTTCTGCATTAATTGCCCATCGTTCTGCACCAATTGCCCATCGGTCGGCATTAATTGCCCATTGTTCGTCATTAATTGCCCATCGTTCTGCACTAATTGCCCATCATTTGCACTAATTGCCCATAGTTCTGCACTAATTGCCCATAGTTCTGCACTAATTGCCCATCATTCTGCATTAATTGCCCATCATTTGCACTAATTGCCCATCGTTCTGCACTAATTGCCCATCGTTCTGCATTAATTGCCCATAGTTCTGCACTAATTGCCCATAGATCTGCAATAATTGACCATCGTTCTGCATTAATTGCCCATCATTTGCACTAATTGCCCATCGTTCTGCATTAATTGCCCATAGTTCTGCACTAATTGCCCATCGTTCTGCATTAATTGCCCATAGTTCTGCACTAATTGCCCATCATTTGCACTAATTGCCCATAGTTCTGCACTAATTGCCCATAGTTCTGCACTAATTGCCCATCATTCTGCATTAATTGCCCATCATTTGCACTAATTGCCCATCGTTCTGCACTAATTGCCCATCGTTCTGCATTAATTGCCCATAGTTCTGCACTAATTGCCCATAGATCTGCAATAATTGACCATCGTTCTGCATTAATTGCCCATCATTTGCACTAATTGCCCATCGTTCTGCATTAATTGCCCATAGTTCTGCACTAATTGCCCATCGTTCTGCATTAATTGCCCATAGTTCTGCACTAATTGCCCATCGTTCTGCACTAATTGGCCATCGATCTGCATTAATTGCCCATCGTTCTGCATTAAATGCCCATCGTTCTGCACTAATTGCACATTGTTCGGCATTAATTGCCCATCGTTCGGCACTAATTGCCCTTTGTTCTGCTCTAATTGCCCATCGTTCTGCACTAATTGCCCATCGTTCTGCACTAATTGCCCATCGTTCTGCATTAATTGCCCATCGTTCTGCACTAATTGCCCATTGTTCTGTACTAATTGCCCATTGTTCTGTACTAATTGCCCATCGTTCTGCATTAATTGCCCATCATTCTTCACTAATTGCCCATCGTTCGGCACTAATTCCCCATCGTTCTGCATTAATTGCCCATCATTCTGCACTAATTGCCCATCGCTCAGCATTAATTGCCCATTGTTCTCACTAATTGCCCATAGTTTGGCACTAATTGCCCATCATTCTGCACTAATTGGCCTTTGTTTGGCACTAATTGCCCATATTTCGGCACTAATTGCCCATAGTTCTGCACTAATGGACAATCGTTCGGCCATAATTGCCCATCGTTCTGCATTAATTGCCCATCGTTCTGCACTAATTGCCCATCGATCGGCATTAATTGCCCATTGTTCGTCATTAATTGCCCATCGTTCTGCACTAATTGCCCATAGTTCTGCACTAATTGCCCATCATTTGCACTAATTGCCCATCGTTCTGCACTAATTGCCCATCATTCTGCATTAATTGCCCATAGTTCTGCACTAATTGCCCATAGTTCTGCACTAATGGCCCATCGTTCTGCACTAATTGGCCATCAATCTGCATTAATTGCCCATCGTTCTGCATTAATTGCCCATTGTTCTGCATTAATTGGCCATCGATCTGCATTAATTGCCCATCGTTCTGCATTAATTGCCCATCGTTCTGCATTAATTGGCCATCGATCTGCATTAATTGCCCATCGATCTGCATTAATTGCCCATCGTTCGGCACTAATTCCCATAGTTCGGCACTAATTCCCATAGTTCTGCACTAATTCTCATAGTTCTGCACTAATTCCCATTGTTCTGCACTAATTCCCATTGTTATGCATTAATTGCCCATCGTTCTGCACTAATTGCCCATAATTTGCACTAATTGGCCATAGTTTACCTAACAAAAATCCATCAATCAAAGTCTTGAATGGTCTAATTGTCTTTGTGTCCACAGCCTTTTGGGGGAGAGAGATTTCCAGATTTCTGCTACCCTTGTGAGTAATGAGAGCACAGAAAGACTTACATCTGGTCTACAGCATAGAAACTGGCCATTTGACCCAACTTATCAACACCAGCATTTATGCTCCACATGAGCCTCCTCCCACCCTGCTTCATCTAGCTCTATCAGCAAACCCTTCTATTCCTTTCTCACCCATGTGCTTATCTAGCTTATCCTTAAATATATCTATGCTTTTTGCCTCAATTATGCTTTGTGGTAGCGCGATCCACATTCTTACCACTCTTTGGGTAAAGAAATTTCTCCCAAATTCTCTTTGGATTTATTAGTGACTATCTTATATTTATACCCTCTAGTTTTGGATTTCCCCACAAGTGGAAACATTTTCTCTACGTCTACCCTATCAAACCCTTTCATTATATTAAAGACCTCTATCAGGTCACCCCTCAGCCTTTTCTTTTCTGGAGAAAAAAGCCCCAGCCTATTCAGCCTTTCCTGATAAGTATATCCTCCCAATTCTGGTATTATCCTTGCGAATCTTTTTTTTCACCTTCTCCAGTGCCTCTATATCCTTTCTATAATGCAGAGATCAGAACCGTGCACAGTTTTCCAAGTGTGCTGTAACCAAGGTTCTATACAAGTTTAACATAACTTCTCTGCTTTTCAATTCTATCCCTCTAGAAATTAACCCCAGTGCTTGATTTGCCTTTTTTATGGTCTTATTAACCTGCGTCGCTACTTTTAGTGATTTCTGTGTCTGTAGCCCTAGATCCCTCTGCTCCTCTACCCCTTTTAAACTTTTATTATCCAAGCAATATGTGACCTCCTTATTCTTCCCACCAAAATGCATCACCTCACATTTATCCATATTGAAATTCATTTGCCAATTACACGCCCATTCTGCAAGTTTATTAATGTCCTCTTCTATTTTGTCCCATTCTTCCTTTGTATTAACTGCACCCCCAATTTGGTGTCATTCCCAATTTTGAGATTGTACTTCCGATTCCCTAGTCCAAATTGTTAATGTAAATTGTGAACAACAGTGGTCCCAACACTGATCGCTGTGGAACACCACTTCCCACCTTTTGCCAGACTGAGTAACTACCTTTAACCCCTACTCTCTGTTTTCTGGTTTGTAGCCAGCTTGCTATCCATTCTGCTACTTGTCCCCTGACTCCACATGCTCTGACCTTAGTCATTAGTCTACAGTGCGATATCTTATCCAAGGCCTTTTGAAAATCCAAATATATTACATCTACTGCATTACCCTTGTCTGTCCTTTCTGTTAATTCTTCAAAGAATTCTATAAGGTTGGTCAACCATGACTTTCCCTTCTGAATTCAATGCTGACTATTCTTTGCGATATTTTTGTTTTCTAGATGTTTTTCTATTACATCTTTGAGTAAGGATTCCATTATCTTTCCTACCACCGACCTTAAGCTAACTGGTCTATAGTTCCGTGAACTTGTTCTAGTTCCCTTTTTAAATATAGGAATAACATTATGGGGCCGATTTTCGGATGGCCGAATGGGTGCGTTGGGAGCTGGGGGGGCTCCGGAAATGGCGGAATCCTGGAGCGGGTTCGGAGCCCGGCTCTAACCCGCTCACTTCTGGGTTCCCCAATGACGCGTTTGGGTGCGCGCGCAGCTCCCGCATGCAGGACTCCCACTGACAATTAAAGCCGGCGGGATGATAATTTAGATAGTTATTTAGATAGTTGAGGTATTTGACAGACCTCATTGACAGGAGATTTTGGCAGGGGTGCAATTTTCATGGATCCTCAGCATGTTTCCCGTTCTGTGGGAAACATTCCCTGTTGGAGCAGACGTGTTTCAGTCAGCAGCCAGTGGGAGATGCAAAGGATTATTTGATAGTTGGGGGGAAAACCTCATTTATTGCAGCAGGGCACTCTGTCACTTCAGACAAAGTTTTGGCTGCAACACCTTTGTCTTTCCACTCAAAATTTTTAATTTATACCCTAAACTCTGCTGTGCAAACACATTTACCTACTTTGCGGACCCCCTCAAACTCACACCGTCAGGATGGGGGGGCGCCATGGCTGCATTCATCACTTCATCCGAGGACGAGCAACATCACCAGCCTCGCCAGGCACGCCGTCCACCTCTGCCACGTGGAGCTCCACAACACAGTGCTGCGCCACAGCCACCTGCACAAAATAGTCGTGCAACTACACACACACCCACTGTAGGGTGACCTAATGGGTGGCATCAAGTGTGGGTGTTCATGGAGAACTTCACGAAAGGGATTTACTACACAAGCCAGTCAAGAATGGCCAAGATGTGGCAGTAGTGGCGACAATAATAATATCTAATGTGCTATTAACAAAAATAAAATATAAATAACAATCATGACAAACCGTCAAACACCCTTGTGCATCCCCTTTGTGCTCACAAAACCTTTGCCTTACGCTTACGAGTACCTATGTGGTGCTTGCCCTGTGGCTGCAGCAGAAGTAGTGGCAGGTTGCTCTTGTTCATGCCCTGATCGATTAGATGCTTTGGGCCCATGCCCTCTGGGTTTCGGTGCCTGTGAGGGCCCCTCTAAAGACTGCTCCACCTGCACCTGTGCAGGGGCTAACTCGGCCACCTGGAGGGTGGCAGCTTTGCAGGTACTAGTTGAGAGGGGGACAACGGGTGAGATGTGGGAGCACTTTGAGTGGTGTCTCCACTTCCGTGTCCCCTTTCGCCATCATCCCTCTCCTGGGCCAGACCCACATCACTCCTACCACTCTGCTGGACAACAGTTTGGAGGACATGTGTGAAGCCTTGTAAGGCCAGTGGTAGTGTATCTGTCTGCTTGTTTAAGGCGGCAGAAAGTTGCTCACCCTGAGTCTGAAGGGCCATTGTCAGGGCCTGAATGGACTCATTGGTGAGCCATGCTTGAAGCTCGATGGAGGCTAGCCTTCCCTCCATCGCAGACATTCCCGCACTTACCTGCGACACTATCTCAGAGATGCCCTCACTTCCCTGTGATAGTATCTCAGAGATTCCCTCCTGTACCTGTGCCACCATTCCCCTCATGCAGGAGTTGGACTCCTCCATCCTCTGCACGATTATGGAGAGTACGCGTGGCACCTGTTCCAGCACTTAGCAAATGTACTGCTGCCCCTCGATCATTCTCCTTTTAAAGGATGACCCCCCAAGGTTCAGCATCTGTGTCCAGCTGAGCAGAGCCTGGAGAAGAATGCTCCCACCGACGCGGACTCTCCACAGCTGCCCCTGCCACCAGTATCTGCTCGTGCTCACATGTGTGTGGTGACTCACCATGTGTGACCCCAACTAAGTGAGGACGGGGACCCACCGAGGTGTGTGTATCTGCGCTGGTGGATGGCTCGCTCAGATGTGACAGTGTCCCCTGAGAGGCCGGCAGGTCCTCTGAGGAATCGCCCTCCACCGTCACAGCGGTCGCTGAAGGCCCTGTAAGAGAAAGGAAGGCAATATTAAGCATGATAACAGATATTGAGGTGCTGAAGATGGCAAGGCATGTTACCATCAATTGCTGTTGTGTGTGCTGAATGTTAAAGTTCTGTCACCAGCCGTTTGTCGGGTGGCAGTCTCGGCATCCCCGATGGACAGGCACTCGAGGGTGCGGCTCACTTCAAGAGCCTCCTGCTTCGCGTCCGTGAGGATGACCAGATGTTGCGGCCCCCCTCCGGTCTTCACCCTCTCCCGTTCATTCTGGGCTCTCTTCTCCTATAAGGGGAGAAAGTAGAGAGGCATGAGTGAGTGATGGTGACGTGGCCAACCGCTGAATGCATTGGTTTGGGTGAGGCTGACCATGAAAGAGATGCATCAGAGGGTGAGTATGAGACAGGGCCATGACATTGTATGAGGATTGGGTTGAGTGGTAGTGGTGGGATGAGTACTGGGGAGGTGAGTAAGTGCAGGTCAGTTGAGGATGAGGTTTGAGTGGGTGTGAGGAGTGATGTGATAGAGTAGTGTTGGCAGTGCAGAAGGAGTTGTGGGGTGGGAGCGGTAATGTGGAAGACGGAGTGTAGGAGAATGAGTAAGTGTACTCACTTTGGCTGACCTAGCTAGGTCATTGAAGCGCTTCCTGCACTGTATCCATGTGCGGGAGACGTTGCTGCTGCTGGTGACCTCCTCTGCCACCTCGAGCCAGGCCTTCTTGGTGGCAAAGACAGGCCACTTCCTCCAGTTCGCCGGGTAGAAAATATCCCTCCTCCTCCTCACCCCATCCAATAGGACCTGGAATGAGGCATCAGCAAATCTGGGAGTAGTTTTTCTCCTGGGCTGCTCCATTCTATAATTTTGGTTCTTTGCTGCAGGAGCAGCATTGGAGGACTGCCCCTTTAAGTAGACCTCCTCCAGCGGACAGCCTGTGATGCGGGTGCGCAGTCCGCCCGCTGCGCAGGTTTCCGACGGGAAACCCGGAAGCCACGGTAAGTGGCTTCAATTTACCTGCGATCGCGTGGGGAACAGACGGATTTCACTGGGCGGTTTACCCACGCCCCGGTCGCCCCCCACACTGTCACCCCGCCTCCCTGGTAATATCGGGGCCTAAATGTCCATCAGTCCTGTGGCACTATTCCCTTTTCTAATCAATTTTCATGTATATATATTAGTGCCTGTGCTATCTCTTCCCTAACTTCCTTTAATTTGCGCGGATGCCATTTTGTTTGGTTACCACAGTCGTAATCTCCAACAATCCCTTTTTTTTGGTTCAAGCCGGTTGTTTGATGTGTGCAGAAACCCATCACCATGTTTAAGGGTTTCCAAATGCAGCTACTGAGAATTTTCTGTAAACCTGAGAGGCAGTGGACATTGTCTCCGGTAGAGATACCTAAGCCCAGAGAGCATTAGCGCAGGTTGGCAAGAACCAAAGCCCAGGGCCTCCCAAGTACACGCAGGAGTAATGCTTGAGTTTACTGCTTAAGGAAGACTGAACAGGCTGGGGCTCTTTTCTCTAGAAAAGAGAAGACTGAGAGATGACCTGATAGAGGTCTTTAAAATTATGAAAGGGTTTGATAGGGTAGATGTAGAGAAGATGTTTCCACTTGTGGGGGAGTCCAAAACTAAGGGCCATAAATATAAGTCACTGATAAATCCAATAAGGAATTCAGGAGAAACCTCTTTACTCAGAGGGCGTTGAGAATGTGGAACTCACTACCACACGGAGTAGTTGAGGCGAATTGCATTGATGCAATTAAGGGGAATTTAGATATATACATCAGGGAGAAAGGAATAGAGGGATAGTTGACAGTGTGAGATGAAGTACGGTGGGAGGAGGTTGGCATGGAGCATAAACACCAGCATAGACCTGATGGGTCGAGTGGCCTGTTCCTGTGCTATAAAATTCTCTGTAATTCTATGTAACCAACTAAAAGGAGAATTAACAAGATTGCAACTGGCTTTCCCAGCCAGGGCACCCCCCGACTCATTAGTGTTATCAGAAACCCAGCTCCCAGTGACAGGTCTACCCTTCTAGAGCCCACTATTAAGCCAGACGGGTTGATCAATCTTCACGTACGCCCTGGAGGATTCGTGACTTGAAGCAAAGCGGCAAAATACTGAAGATTCTGGATGGAAACAGAAAATGCTGGAAACACTCAGCGGGTCAGGCAGCATCTGTGGAGAGAGAGAAAGGTAGGACCAATGTTTCAGGAAAGGCCATCGACCTGAAAACATTACTGCTATGTTCCTCTCTGCGCAGGTGCTGCCTGACCTGCAGAATGTTTCCAGCATTTTCTGTTTGTATTCTGGACTTGCCTTGATCAGGTATTGGACCATTGAGTTTGCCACAGCCAGTAGACTTGACTCCAAACTTCCATCGCTGTAGGCGATACTTAACTCTGCATCTGAACTTCTGTACACAAGGATAACGTACCAGGCAGTGACATTCCATAGGCAAGTGAGCCCTCATGTGAGGCTTAGGCACTGATATTTGCTGGTGACTAATTGACCTCGTAGAGTTTGATTCCATTTCCCTCTAAATTGGACCTTGTCCATGATGAAACAAATATTTCCGGAGTTGAAAAGAAGAATTCTCCTTCAGCATTTTAATTCTAACTTTATTTTCGATTGACTTAACAACTTCACAGAGCACACGAGTCTTTAAGATGATTCTCCTGACAAGCTAACACAGGAATTGAAAAAGAGCATGACACTAATCAGCTTACTGCCTCCGGGTGCTTACTTTAAAAAGAAATCTCATTGCAAGAGTACTCAACAATATGAGAGTGTCAGATTATAGGTGCTATTTCTGGTATTTTTAATCTACCAAAGCATTTGGTCTCTTACATTTCCTCACAATCTTACACTCAATTATTAACGACCATCTCATGCAAAACAAAAGCGGTAAGTCTTGAAGAATGTAGATCCTACTGATCTTGCTTTTGCTTCCTTCTTTTGGCTCGTAGAATGCCAGCTCTGACTTCAATATGAAATTTTAGGGTGAATTTGCCACTGCAAGAGGCGTCCACTTCACATGATGGTAATGTAAGTTGAGAGTCAGGGCTCAACTGTAAGGAGTCTCATTCCACACTGGACTTCGGTTGATTCCTCACTCCAGATTTACACTGCAACTGCAGCATCTGTGCGAAGCACAACTTTTCATGCCAATAATGTAAATGTGACTACCCAAAACATGCTGGATTTTTTTTTTAGATATCGGGAAACCTGAGTGAACGGACCCTAGCTCACAGTCTGGGAATTCTCCTCAGGCTGATAAATATTGTGGGTTGGATCCGGGTTCTGAAATATTAGCAAAGAAGGTGCTAACACGATTGAATTAAATTCCTTTGCGCAGTGTTTAAGCAAGTAGTCAACGCATATATTTTTTGAAAAACTAATACCTAGATGGCAGAAGAATTTCATCTGAATGCAATTATTACATAGAATTACATAGAATTTACAGCACAGAAACAGGCCATTTGGCCCAACTGGTCTGTGCTGGTGTTTATGCTCCACACGAGCCTCCTCCCTCCCTATTTCATCTAACTCTATCTGCAGAACCTTCTATTCCTTTCTCCCTCATGTATTTATCTAGCTTCCTCTTAAATGCATCTATGCTATTCGACTCAACTTCCCCTTGAGGTAGTAAGTTCCACATTCTCACTACTCTCTGGGTAAAGAAGTTTCTCCTGAATTCCTTATTGGATTTATTAGCGACTATCTTATATTTAAGGCCCCTGGTTTTGGTCTCCCCCACAAGTGGAAACATCTTTTCTACATCTCCCCTATCAAACCCCATGATAATTTTAAAGACCTCTATCAGGTCACCCCTCAGCCTTCTCTTTTCTAGAGAAAAGAGCCCCAGCCTGTTCAGCCTTTCCTGATAGGTATAACCTCTTAGTTCTGGTGTCATCCTTGTGAATCTTTTTTTGCCCCTTCTCCAGTGCCTCTATATCATTTTTATAATGAGACCAGAACTGTGCACAGTACTCTGTGGTGTTATATCACACAGTGCAGTTTCAACCCATAAGATAGAAGATGGAACAAATCAGGAAGTAGGTGATGCCATGTTTGGATTTTAAAGGCCTATCAGTTGTACGAGGAAGAGGAGGTTGAGGGAGAAAAGGAGTCTACGGTTTTGAGTTAGTGGGAAAGAACGAGTTCGAGCAGAGGACAGCGGGGTGCGTCTTTTCTTCAACAGAATGAGATTATCAGAAAGGAGACGTACTTGGAGGTTAAGGGTAAGGAGACAGAGGAAATTTAAGAGGTGCAGTCACCATAGAAGCATTAATAGAGTAAAGGCAGGACAGTCAAAGTGCTTTGTTTTTTAATTACACCAGCTCCGCAATCAAATGAGGCCCGAAACATAGACGACTTACTCAGCAGGGTGCGATCTGAGAGCTTAAGTGTTGTACTGAGAGAGAAAGCAAGCAAAGATTTAGAATAAAGACTTTTCCTTTTTAAAAGAAAAGAGCCATCACACAGAGTGAGTGACAAAGAATCATTTCTTTTGCTTCTGCCTTGCAAGCTCGCTAAGAGAAAAAAAAAGCAGCTCATCTTTGACAAGGTACCGCATGGTAGGTTGTTACATAAGGTTAAATCTCACGGGATCCAAGGTGAGGTAGCCAATTGGATACAAAATTGGATTGATGACAGAAGACAGAAGGTGGTTGTAGAGGGTTGTTTTTCAAACTGGAAGCCTGTGACCAGCGGTGTGCCTCAGGGATCGGTGCTGGGTCCGCTGTTATTTGTTATTTATATTAATGATTTGGATGAGAATTTAGGAGGCATGGTTAGTAAGTTTGCAGATGACACCAAGATTGGTGGCATTGTGGACAGTGAAGAAGGTTATCTAGGATTGCAACGGGATCTTGATAAATTGGGCCAGTGGGCCGATGAATGGCAGATGGAGTTTAATTTAGATAAATGTGAGGTGATGCATTTTGGTAGATCGAATCGGGCCAGGACCTACTCCGTTAATGGTAGGGCGTTGGGGAGAGTTATAGAACAAAGAGATCTAGGAGTACAGGTTCATAGCTCCTTGAAAGTGGAGTCACAGGTGGATAGGGTGGTGAAGAAGGCATTCAGAATGCTTGGTTTCATTGGTCAGAACATTGAATACAGGAGTTGGGATGTCTTGTTGAAGTTGTACAAGACATTAGTAAGGCCACATTTGGAATACTGTGTACAGTTCTGGTCACCCTATTATAGAAAGGATATTATTAAACTAGAAAAAGTGCAGAAAAGATTTACTAGGATGCTACCGGGACTTGATGGTTTGACTTATAGGGAGAGGTTGGATAGACTGAGACTTTTTTCCCTGGAGAGTAGGAGGTTTAGGGGTGATCTTATCGAAGTCTATAAAATAATGAGGGGCATAGATAAGGTAGATAGTCAAAATCTTTTCCCAAAGGTAGGGGAGTCTATAACGAGGGGGCATAGATTTAAGGTGAGAGGGGAGAGATACAAAAGGGTCCAGAGGGGCAATTTTTTCACTCAAAGGGTGGTGAGTGTCAGGAACGAGCTGCCAGAGGCAGTAGTAGAGGCGGGTACAATTTTGTCTTTTAAAAAGCATTTGGACAGTTACATGGGTAAGATGGGTATAGAGGGATATGGGCCAAGTGCAGGCAATTGGGACTAGCTTAGTGGTATAAACTGGGCGACATGGACATGTTGGGCCGAAGGGCCTGTTTCCATGTTGTAAACTTCGATGATTCTATGATTCTATCTTCTTTGTGGAGTTTGGAATTGTGTTTGGCTTTGAATAAGACCACTTATTATCCTTTTTATGTTCAAAGCAAAGTACATCCGAGGGGTAAACTCTATTCATTGGGCCGACGCGCAATCTGATAAACATTATAAAAGTGGGAGTTAAACATACATCGAATTGAACTATTCAGTGACTTTTTTTTAACGGTGTTTTTTTTTTCAAATTGAGGTATTTTGGCGCTGGGGAAAAGCAATTTGTCACCCAGTGTCAGCACCGAGCACTCCAGCACAGGCTGGACAAGGGATGAAGCAGCTTCTCATTGTCCCCATTGAGCGCCTTCAAGTCAGTTCTATTACAGGGAGGGTGCAGAGTTAAAAATGTCTCTATAGAGTCCAAATGGATGATGTTAAGAAATAAGAAGGGAAATGGTCCAATTCTCGCTGTGCTTTACGGGCCACCAAACAATGGAGATGCCGTTAGATATTAAAATTGAGAAATAGTTAAGAAATCCATTTTACACAAAAGAAATTACTTATATTCTTGTACTACGTTCCATTTTAGGTTATTTCTGTCGTTAAAAAAAAAAGCTAAAATGGAAAGAAGGCAAAAAAGGTGAAAATGTGTCTGTACAGAGGTCGTTTGCAGGTCACACAGAGGGTTCCCAACCCTCCAGGATTGTCCTGGGGTCTCCAGGAATTGAAGATTATTCTCGAGGACACTGCTGTGAGCAACACCCGGGGACAAAGACCATTGGGGCTTAAAAAAAATGGTGTTTTTTTTTTTGTTTTCTTTGAACACTTTTGTTTATTAGTTATGAAAATATTGGGGATGGTGGGGAAAGAGTCTGTTTCACTGGGTGGGGCGGTTGGAGGCAGGATGTCATGTGATGAAACCTCCAGGAATACGTCCAACCAGAGTTGGCAACCCTAATTAGATTCGATTTATCACCCCAAATGGAGAATCCGGTCCCTTTCTCTGCCTTGCTAATCGATGCTTTCTGTGCAACCTCGGATCATAATATTTAGCAGGCCTAGGGACATCTTGATGGGACATCTGGAACCGAAAGTGAGTTAACAGCTTGCATTTATATAGCGCCTTTAAAGTATTAAAGCGTTCCAAGGCGCTTCATAGGAGCGCAATCAGACAAAATTTGACACCGAGCCACATAAGGAGGTATTTGGACAGGTGACCAAAAGCTTGGGCAAAGAGGTAGGTTTTAAGGAGCATCTTAAAGGAGGAGAGAGAGGGGTAGAGAGGCGGAGAGGTTTAAGGAGGAAATTCCAGAACTTAGAGCCTAGGCAACTGAAGACACCACCGCCAATGGAGGGGCGAAAGAATTTAGGGATGCCCAAGAGGCCAGAATTGGAGGAATGCAGAGATCTTGGACGGTTACGGGGCTGGAAGAGGTTACGGAGATAGGGAGGGCCGAAGCCATGGAGGGATTTGAATACTAGTATGAGAATTTTAAATTTGCGATGTTGCTGGACTGGGAGCCAATGCAAGTATCCGTCCCTTTTACGTTGCCCCAGGATTTCTGAGACTCCCTCGGAGAGACAGACCTACAGGGCAAGGGCAACCATGGCAACATGGCACGTGTGGGTGTTCCTGCCTCAGTCACCTTTCAATGCCATTTTAAGGGGCATCCGAAGAAGTTGGCGCTCAGAGGGCCCGAGGGGGTCGGACAGCGTGGCAAGTGAGGCCATTTCCTCCTCGTAGTGCCTAGGAGCTCAGCATTCTGTAAGTCCTACCTACTTTTGCAGACTCCCAACGGATCTTCAGGCCTTGAGACCTTTTGGCTGCTGTTCCCCAACAGTAACCTGAAGACCCCACAGACTCAGACATCCCAGGCCTATGGCTTTGCTTATGTAACCCTCACAACCCCCGCATCTCCTTTTGCGAGGCTCTGCCAGGGAGGGGAGTTGCAACCACAATCGACAATTGATCGGCCCACCAAATTCAGACAGTCTGAGGCACTGAGCATGTTGCATCTATTCAGCACCCAGGCAAAGGGAGGAGAACTTCTGGGCTCGCCTACTCCAATCCCCTCTCCCCGTATCCTTTTATATTCTTCCTTTTCAAGTACTTATCCAATTCCCTTTTGAACGATATTATAGTCTTTGCCTCAATAGTCACTTGTGGTAAAATATTCCACGTTCTAATTGTGTGACGTTTATATTGATGCCTTTAAGGGAAAGCAGATAAGTACCTGAGAGAGCAAGGAAGAGAAGGATATGTTGATAGGGTTTGATAAAGTAAGGTGGGAGGAGGCTTGTGTGGAGCATAAACATCGGCTTTGACCAGTTGGGCCGAATGACCTGTTACTGTGCTGTAAAATTCTTTGTAAAAGAATTCTTCATAATTCCCCCTCATCTTTCTAATCCCAAGTTAATGCCCTCTTGCTTTCTACTTCACCAACCAGTGGAAACAATCTTTCACTATTCAATCTTTGAAAAACTTTCATCATTATGAAAACCTGTATTAGATTCCTCCTCAAACTTCTCTGCTCCAGAGAAAAAAGCCTCAATTCTTCAAGCCTTTCTGCGTAACTATAGCTTCTGGTATCATTGTAGTGATTCTTTCCATGACTTCTATCCTTTCTATGACTTTAATATCCTTCCTGTAATAAGGTGAGTTGAATACTCCAACTGTGGCACCATCCTGTTGGAGGTTCAGGTCAGGAGAGGATCATCTTTGGTAACATATTGACACCTACTGGCTAGGATTAAATATGATTAATTGCATCTTGGGCAAAGTGCCAGAGGGTGACTTGTGCCCACCAAACCTTACTGGAAGAAGAAGTGAATGTTTTCAGGAGAGGAGGGAAGAAAATTGGTAGGACAAAAAACGGAATTGGGAACTCAGTATACAGGATATTGTGGACACGAATGTTTTATGTTGCTATTTTAGTGTAAGATCATCCATGGCTTGTATATATCATGGTGACAGAGGGGAAGATTGTTTTTAGTGATGGACCAGTTCTAACAATCTAACGAACTGGTTGTGAGAAAGAATAATAACGCTATGATTTCTGTTTTTAATTGAAGGTTACTCCAGCTGTGGATAGTGACTTTGGCAGCTACAACTGTACAGCCAGTAACCGGATAGGAACCAGGTCTCAGGAGTTCACTCTCGTTCAAGCTGGTAAGCGACAGTGTTGAGCAGGATCCTTTCATGTTCTGTTTAGCAAACAGTAGGGTCGATCTTGACTTTGTGCGATTGTGGAAAGTGGGTGATGACGAGTGGGCAGCCCACTTTACATCTCTCCAGATTTTTTATTTCCAGTGAAGTTAACAGAAATAAAAATTGGGCGAGATGTAAACAGGGCTGCCGACTGGCTATCACCCGCTTTACAAAATTGCACAAAGTCAAGATCGACCCCAATGGCGTTAATGACAGGAATTGATGAAGAAAGTACATGCAAGCCATAAATAATAAGATTTTGAAAGATGTGCCTTTGTCAGAACTGGTGAACGGCAATCAATAGTTTCAATTTTTCCTTGTGTTCCCATCGCTAAGGCATTGTGGTTGCAAGGAAATGCATGTGGTTATAGGTGTAAATAAAGACATCTGGAACTGAGAAAATGTTTTCAGTTTTTTTTAGGAAAGTAGGAACAGGAGTAGGCCAATCATCCCCTTGAGCCTGTCCCATCATTCAATTAGATCATGGCTGATCTATATCTTAACTCCAATTGCCCGCCTTGGTTCTATAACCCTTAATACCCTTAATACAAAAACATATCAATCTCAGTTTTGGAATTTTTAATTGACCCCCAGCCTCAACAGCTTTTTGGGGAGAGAGTTCCAGATTTCCACTCCCCTTTATAACTTGTTTTATATTCTTCTCCTCTCCTGGGTCTCCATGTGCCAAACCCTAATTAAGATTGTGGATGGGCCGTGGGAGTCAGCTGTCTGCCATTGCTGTTCATGCCCGTGAAATGCAAGATCAGTTGAATTGAGAAACCTTCCATCATCCATTCATTGCCAATGGTTTTCCATCCACCTGGTAGAGGCTCCATAGGGGTTAAGGTATTGAGGTAGACTACAATACCAGTGGGAAGGCTTTTGGTATCCATTTGAGAACTGGCCTCCCCTCTACTTGTGGCCTGGAGCTCAGTGTGAGGGAGACTCAACACACTGCTTGACCATGCTGTCTGCACTCTAAACATTTAAAGCATTACTTCCTTCATCAACAAAGTGTTTGGCAAACCTTTTACTATCTGGTTACAAAGACAAGCTGTAGCAGCTTAAGTCAAATTCAAATTCATCATTACAAAATTTGCACATGACATCGTCTTGCCATAAACAGTCGGTATGACACTGGATTGAATAACAAAGTCTGTGCTCGTTATCTCCATCTGGCTTTTTAATGAGATGTGGTTTCTCTGTTGTGTCAGCCTTAGCTCAGTTGGTGGCTCTCTCACCTTTGAGTCAGAAGGTTGTGTGTTCAAGCCCCACTCCAGGGACTTGAGCATGAAATACAGGCTGACACTCCCAGTGCAGTACTGGGGGAGTGCTGCACTGTCGGAGGTGCTGTCTTTTTGGATGAGATGTTGAATGGAGGCCCCGTCTGCCCTCTTAGATGGATGTAAAAGATCCCATGGCACTATTTCGAAGAAAAGCAGGGGAGTTCTCTCTGGTGTCCTAACCAATATTTATCCCTCAACCAACATCATTAAAACACATTATCTGGTCATTATCACATTGCTGTTTGTGGGATCTTGCTGTACGCAAATTGGCTGCCATGTTTCCTACGTTACAACAGTGACTACACTTCATAAATGTTTCGTTGGCTGTGAAGCACTTTGGGACGTGCTGAGGTCGTGAAAGGCACTATAGAAATGCAAGTTCTTTCTTTTACATGGATTCCAGCTCGCATTTTGCTTCTCTTCCTCAAAGGAAGAATTTTCTTTCTTCTTTTTAAAAACAGAAGGGCAAAATGCAAGTCTGCCTTAAAAAGTAAGACTCAGGAGATGATCAACGTTCAAGGTGATACCTCGGACTCGGACTGTGTGCGTTTGGGTGGGCAGCGTTTCACTGATGTGGAAATGCTCCTCGCTTCATTTCAATGAACACAAAAGTTGCCCAAAGACTTGTGTCTGTTGGTGTTTAACCTAACGCAATGCCCTTAGCAAGTTTATAATGCAGGTGGACTCCATGGCTTTGATTCCAGACCCTATGGGCTAAGATTGATAGGTTGCCATAAATATATTGTGATCCATCAATCTGCTTAATGTGTTTCTTCAGTGTGAAGGCAGAGTACTGCTAAACCAAGGGGGCTAACAATGACCTACAGGCCATTCACTGATTCTTTAATAGAAAGGGGGAAATGTTCAATGGAGCACTTTTATTAATGATGTCAAGGTGAAGTAAGCAGTGTTTGTCTTTTAAAGAGAGAGTCTCACCATTGTGACCCCTGTTAAAGAAGGAGGCTAGCCATTAGGTCCGTGTTTAAGCAGAAACTTTCCCCATCGTGGCTTTTTAATGAGGAATCCGTTGCTCTCCTGTGACCTTACTCACGTTAGCTGAAGGGTCTGTATTTTCTGTAACAAATCGGGACGTAATTAACAAAATATGATCGTAAAAGTGTTGTAGGAAGTAAGTGTAATAGAGCAAGACTTTTAATATATTGTATTAATAAATCTAATAGGGAATTCAGGAGAAGTTTCTTTATCCAGAGAGTGGTTAGAATGTGGAACTCGCTACCACAAGGAGTAGTTGAGGCGAAGAGCGTAGACGCATTTGGAGGGAAGCTGGATAAACACATGAGGGAGAAAGGTTGGGCTGATAGGGTTAATTGAAGAGGGGTGGGAGAAGGCTCATGTGGAAAATAGACACCAGCATGGACCAGTTGGGCCGAAGGGCCTGTTCCTGTGCTGTACATTCTATTTACTTTTATGTAATGTACGGTGTTGCTAATTGTTAGTTGAAGGATACGATGTCTATCTTACTGTTTATGCTGTCATTGTGGAATGTGTCTGATTCGTGTGCTATTGTTCTCCTTCTTTCTGTTTTTGGTGGGTTTTTTGTAAGTTTCGACTTTTCTGTTTCTGTGCGTGCCACGTATTCAAGTATCGCAGTATCCAGTACACACAACGAGGGGTCCTGTTGTCAACAACCTCCAGGTCACTTTGTTGGTTGCTCCTATTTCCATGTTTTCCTGTAATCCAGGTTTCCCTGATGTTTGGTGTTGATGTTAGCCATTTCCTATCCCCAGATTCCCTGAATATTCACCCTCTGTTCCTCACTGCAGATTTGTTTATTCCACCTGAACCTCTTGTATTCCCAGATTCCTTCGCCATTCTTGTTCCTTTATTCTGATCTTGTTGATGTTCAGTTGTTCTTTTCTTATTCCGCTTATTACTTACCCCACTTACTATCCGAAACCATCACTGTTCTCCCTGCCCTCACCCTTCCCCATCTCTCTGTTTCCTCAGGCTTTCTGCTCCACTTCTGCCAGCCTTGCCCACTCACTGTTTGCCGTCCATTGCTGCCGTTATCACTGTCTCTGTGCGACCAGACAAACAGCAAACCCCTGAGGCCTTCCTCCTCTTTAAGTCCTGTCCCTTAATCTGATCTTTCCTCCAGCTCTTCTTCCTGCTTTTCACTTTGTAGCTCCCTTTGGCACTACATACCAAAAGCCTCCTTAGCCTTCGCCCTCCCTATCTCTTAATCTGATGCTTCCCCTGCCATTAACCTTTCCCCCTCCCTCCTCTTCTCAGAGTTTGCACTCTAGTCCCCTTTGTCTTCTGTCCCTGAGTCCGACACTTCCCTTGCCTTCTCCCTCCACCCCCCCCCCCACTCCCTTCACTCCTCCCTCTCTTCCCAGTATCTACTCCAGCTGCCCTTCCCTTCAGTCCTTTAATCTGGTGCCTCCCTCTGCCCTCATCCTACCTCCTCCCTTCACCCTCCCCCACGCTTCCCCAGGTTTGTCCCTTACACATAAAAAAACAACTGGTCTCCTCAGCCTTGAGGTGAAAAAGTAGATTTTTAAAAATATTTTGAAGCACTCACTGCGTACTCCTCTATTTGCCAACAGTAAGTCAATCGTAAGTTGTCAAGCACATTAGAAGCAGTAGAAAGACTTGCATTTATATAGCGCCTTTCACTATCTCAGGACGACCCAAAATGCTTTACAGCCAATGAAGTGACTTGGCCGTGAGGCCCCCCATGACAGAATAATCTGATGCTCACTATTGACACTCAGATGAAGAATGCCCATTTGGGTGAGGTACTGGAAGGGTGCCAGTGCCTGTGGAACTGTACCCCCGTGAGGGCCAGTGCCTGTGGAACTGTACCCCCGTGAGGGCCAGTGCCTGTGGAACTGTACCCCCGTGAGGGTCAGTGCCTGTGGAACTGTACCCCCGTGAGGGCCAGTGCCTGTGGAACTGTACCCCCGTGAGGGCCAGTGCCTGTGGAACTGTACCCCCGTGAGGGCCAGTGCCTGTGGAACTGTACCCCCGTGAGGGCCAGTGCCTGTGGAACTGTACCCCCGTGAGGGCCAGTGCCTGTGGAACTGTACCCCCGTGAGGGCCAGTGCCTGTGGAACTGTACCCCCGTGAGGGCCAGTGCCTGTGGAACTGTACCCCCGTGAGGGCCAGTGCCTGTGGAACTGACTTCAATGGAAATAAAAATGGGGAGAGATGTAAATGGGCTGCCGACCCGTGATCACCCGTTTTACACTAATCACAAAAGTCAAGATCTGCAGATCTACCTCCATCTATAATTGAGAAAATTTACTAATTATGTTGGAATATCTGCGAAATAGTGAAGTCTTAAGAGTCTGTCTTGGCTGCACTGATTTAGCATTTATAGTGCGCTTAGAGGGGACAAATTCTCCCTCCCTCCCCCAGCACCGTGCCCCCCCCCCGCCTCCCTCCCGCACTCCCTCCATTAAATCAGCACCAAACCCACTCTTTCAAATGTGACTGGTCTGTACAATAGGCTGGGTGGCTCATTTTCGGCTGGTGCGGACACGATGGGCCGAATGGCCTCCTTCTGTGCCATTAATTTTCTATGATTTTCTATGAAGTACTTCTGAAGTGTGGTCACTGTTGTAATGGAGGAAACACGGCAGCCAACGTGCACACAGCAAGCTGCCACAAATAGCAATGAGATAATGAAGCAGTCCGTGCCCACATGCAGCAAGACCTGGACAACAACCAGGCTTGGGCTGATAAGTGGCAAGTAACATTCGCGCCAGACAAGTGCCAGGCAATGACCATCTCCAAGAGAGAGTCTAACCACCTCCCCTTGACATTCAATGGCATTACCAACGCCGAATCCCCCACCATCAACATCCTGGGGTCACCATTGACTAGAAACCAAACTGGCCCAGCCTCATAAATACTGTGGCTACAAGAGCAGATCAGAGGTGGGAATTCTGCGGCGAGTGACTCACCTCCTGATTCCCCAAAGCCTTTCCACCAGCTACAAGGCACAAGTCAGGAGTGTGATGGAATACTCTCCACTTGCCTGGATGAGTGCAGCTCCAACAACACTCAAGAAGCTTGACACCATCCAGGACAAAGTAGCCCACTTGATTGGCACCCCATCCACCACCCTAAGCATTCACTCCCTTCACCACTGGCGCACTGTGGCTGCAGTGTGTACCATTTACAGGATGCACTTCAGCCAAGGCTTCTTCGACAGCACCTCCCAAACCCACGACCTCTACCACCTAGAAGGACAAGGGCAGCAGGCACATGGGAACAACACCACCTGCATGTTCCCCTCCAAGTCACACACCATCCTGACTTGGTAATATATCACTATTCCTTCATTGTCGCTGGGTCAAAATCCTGGAATTCCCCACCTAACAGCGCTGTGGGAGAATATTCACCACACGGACTACAGTGGTTCAAGAAAGCAGCTCACCACCACCTTCTCAAGGGCCTTCCTTAGGGATGGGCAATCAATGCTGGCCTTGCCAGCGATGCCCACATCTCATGAACAAGTAAAAAAGAAATGAGATAATGAACAGACAATCTGTTTTATTGGCGTTAGTTGAGGCCAAGACAGTGGGGAGATCTCTCTGCTCTTCTTCAAAATCATGCAATGGGATCTTTCATGTCCACCTGAGAGGGCAGACGAGGCCTGGATTTAACGTGTTATCCGAAAGACGGCACCTCCAACAGTGCAGCACTCCCTCAGCACTGCACTGGAGTGTCAGCCTGGATTATGTGCTCAAGTCAGTGGAGTGGGATGTGAACCTACGACCTTCTGAATCAGAGGCGAGCCTAACACCTATGCACATTTTAAAAATGAAAAGCCAGCTTCACCAGCTCTACTGGGGAAGCTGTCCTGATGCTCTTTAGCCCAGCTCCCATATCACACTGCTACATTTTGCACGGCCGACCCACCCCACTCGAGATCCTGCTTCTGCCTGCCGGCCAGTCACTGCTCTTCCATGGATATCCCATGTGCTGGGAAAACCAACTTTTCACTTTTAAAAGCACTCATAAAAGCATTTCTGCGAGGTTTGCCAATTCATGCCCTTGCCTGTAAGTGAGGACTCAGCATTGCAATTCATTATTTACTAATTAACCTCTGAGTGCACTGTAGCACTGAAACACTGGGGGATTTGACCAGACTTTCATAAAGTAATTTGGATCACTACCCCACAGTGAAAGCTGTGGGAGTTGTGGGGGGGGAGAGAGAACACCTTGATGATTTTCTTTGATGAGAGTGACACAGCCCTCGGTGATTTTCTGGCCCATGTCTCTTATCCTACTCTCAGTTGGCAGTGAAAGCTGGTTGATAGTTTGGTAGCTTATGCCTTTCACTCACCATTTCACAACTTTTCTGCCATCTATTTGTGGATAGTCTCCAGAATAATGCTTTCAACTCTGTTTCTGTGGAGTCAGTACACTAGTCTGAACAGCATCCGTCTCAGATATCCAGTTTCAAGCATTAGGACAGTCTGGTAGTTTCCCCCCCAATATTTGCATATTGTCTTACGTAAGAACTTAAGAATCTTTCAGGTTTATGAAAAGCTCGCTTGGCCCAATAAACATGTCCCATTTTGACTGATCTGACCTGTGTGTTCCCACCTTCTCACCAGCTCAGTGGGGAACACTCTCACCTCTGAGTCAGAAGGCGTTTGGTTCAAACCCCACTCCAGAGATATGAGCGTATAATCTTAGTTTGACACTTCAGCGCAGTACTGAGGGGAGGTGCCACCTTTCCGATGAGACGTTAAACCAAGACCCCATCCCCCTATTCAGGTGGACGTAAAAGATCCCAGGGCACAATTTGAAGAAGAGCAGGGGAGATTCCCCGGTAACGAACACCAACTCAAGTTCTTTCATTCTTTGTCTGTGAAATAAGGCCGTTAATCGCTGCTCTCTCCAGAAATATATCGAATTGTCCTATTTATCATACCCTCTTAAATGGCTTTTCTTGGTAACGAATTTCACATCTCTGGGTGAAATATCCCTCCACGATTTCCCTTCTTGCCCCATCCTTCCTAATTTTTAACAAAAACAAAATACTGCGGATGCTGGAAATCTGAAATAAAAACTAGAAAATGCTGGAAACACTCAGCGGGTCAGGCAGCGCCTGTGGAGAGAGAAACGGAGTTAATGTTTCAGGGCGATGATTTTTCATCAGAGCTAACTTTTAACTTGTGTCTCCTGGTAACTTTACACTGGGCATGGTGAACAATTTTCCTGAATCAAGTTGTCAATTCTCCTTTTATATGGGTAGATTTCATGGTGTCATCGGATCATAGTAGGTACAGCACAGGAGGAGGCCATTCAGCCCATCATGCCTGTGCCGGCTCTTCGAAAGAACTATCCGTTGAGTCCCATTCCCCTGCTCTTTGCTCATAGCCTTGTAAATTTTTTCCCTTCAAGTATTTATCCAACATCCAATCCAATTTGCTCAATTTGCTAATTTTAGCAGAGGAACAAGAGAAAATGCACCCTTTAACCCATGAACCCTTGCGCCCTTGAATTTGTCTCCCTGGAGGGGGCTGCAGGACATTCTGGAGGGGGAGGGTGAACAGCCAGTTGTCGTGGTGCATATAGGCACCAACGATATAGGTAAAAAACAGGATGAGGTCCAACAAGCTGAATTTAGGGAGTTAGGAGTTAAACTAAAGAGTAGGACCTCGAAGGTAGTAATCTCAGGATTGCTACCAGTGCCACAGGCTAGTCAGAGTAGGAATGACAGGATAGCTAGGATGAATACGTGGCTTGAGAAATGGTGCAAGAGGGAGGGATTCAAATTCCTGGGACATTGGAACCGGTTCTGGGGGAGGTGGGACCAGTACAAATTGGACGGTCTGCATCTGGGCAGGACTGGAACCAATGTCCGAGGGGGAGTGTTTGCTAGTGCTGTTGGGGAGGGTTTAAACTAATGTGGCAGGGGGATGGGAACCGATGCAGGAAGTCAGTGGGAAGTAAAGTGGTGACAGAAACAAAAGGCAGTAAGGGAGAGTGTACAGAACATGACCGGACAGATGGTCTGAGAAAGCAGGGCAAAGACCAAGGGAAGTCCAGATTAAACTGCATTTATTTCAATGCAAGAAGTCTGATGGGCAAGGCAGATGAACTCAGGGCATGGATGGGTACATGGGACTGGGATGTTATAGCTATTACTGAAACATGGCTAAGGGAGGGGCCGGACTGGCAGCTCAATGTTCCAGGGTACAGATGCTATAGGAAAGATAGAGCAGGAGGTAAGAGAGGAGGGGGAGTTGCGTTCTTGATTAGGGAGAACATCACGGCAGTAGTGAGAGGGGATATATCCAAGGGTTCGCCCACTGAGTCTATATGGGTAGAACTGAAGAATAAGAAGGGAGAGATCACTTTGATAGGATTGTACTACAGACCCCCAAATAGTCAACGGGAAATTGAGGAGCAAATATGTAAGGAAATTACAGACAGCTGCAAGAAAAATAGGGTGGTAATAGTAGGGGACTTTAACTTTCCCAACATTGACTGGGACAGCCATAGCATTAGGGGCTTGGATGGAGAGAAATTTGTTGAGTATATTCAGGAGGAATTTCTCATTCAGTATGTGGATGGCCCGACTAGAGAGGGGGCAAAACTTGACCTCCTCTTGGGAAATAAGGAAGGGCAGGTGACAGAAGTGTTAGTGAGGGATCACTTTGGGACCAGTGATCATAATTCCATTAGTTTTAAGATAGCTATGGAGAAGGATAGGTCTGGCCCAAAAGTTAAAATTCTAAATTGGGGAAAGGCCAATTTTGATGGTATTAGACAGGAACTTTCAGAAGTTGATTGGGAGAGTCTGTTGGCAGGCAAAGGGATGTCTGGTAAGTGGGAGGCTTTCAAAAGTGTGTTAACCAGGGTTCAGGGCAAGCACATTCCTTATAAAGTGAAGGGCAAGGCTGGTAGAAGTAGGGAACCTTGGATGACTCGGGAGATTGAGGCCCTAGTCAAAAAGAAGAAGGAGGCATATGACATGCATAGGCAGCTGGGATCAAGTGGATCCCTTGAAGAGTATAGAGATTGCCGGAGCAGAGTTAAGAGAGAAATCAGGAGGGCAAAAAGGGGACATGAGATTGCTTTGGCAGATAAGGCAAAGGAGAATCCAAAGAGCTTCTACAAATACATAAAGGGCAAAAGAGTAACTAGGGAGAGAGTAGGGCCTCTTAAGGATCAACAAGGTCATCTATGTGCAGAACCACAAGAGATGGGTGAGATCCTAAATGAATATTTCACATCGGTATTTACAGTTGAGAAAGGCATGGATGTTAGGGAACTTGGGGAAATAAATAGTGATGTCTTGAGGAGTGTACATATTACAGAGAGGGAGGTGCTGGAAGTCTTAACGCGCATCAAGGTAGATAAATCTCCGGGACCTGATTAAATGTATCCCAGGACGTTATGGGATGTTAGGGAGGAAATTGCGGGTCCCCTAGCAGAGATATTTGAATCATCCACTGCTACAGGTGAGGTGCCTGAAGATTGGAGGGTAGCAAATGTTGTGCCTTTGTTTAAGAAGGGCGGCAGGGAAAAGCCTGGGAACTACAGGCCGGTGAGCCGGACATCTGTAGTGGGTAAGTTGTTAGAGGGTATTCTGAGAGACAGGATCTACAGGCATTTGGAGAGGCAGGGACTGATTAGGAACAGTCAGCATGGTTTTGTGGGTGGAAAATCATGTCTCACGAATTTGATTAAGTTTTTTGAAGAGGTAACCAAGAAGATAGATGAGGGCTGTGCAGTAGACGTGGTCTACATGGACTTTAGCAAAGCCTTTGACAAGGTACCGCATGGGAGGTTGTTACATAAGGTTAAATCTCACGGGATCCAAGGTGAGGTAGCCAATTGGATACAAAATTGGATTGACGACAGAAGACAGAGGGTGGTTGTAGAGGGTTGTTTTTCAAACTGGAGGCCTGTGACCAGCGGTGTGCCTCAGGAATCGGTGCTGGGTCCACTGTTATTTGTTATTTATATTAATGATTTGGATGAGAATTTAGGAGGCATGGTTAGTAAGTTTGCAGATGACACCAAGATTGGTGGCATTGTGGACAGTGAAGAAGGTTATCTAGGATTGCAACGGGATCTTGATAAATTGGGCCAGTGGGCCGATGAATGGCAGATGGAGTTTAATTTAGATAAATGTGAGGTGATGCATTTTGGTAGATCGAATCCGTCCAGGACCTACTCCGTTACTGGTAGGGCGTTGGGGAGAGTTATAGAACAAAGAGATCTCGGAGTACAGGTTCATAGCTCCTTGAAAGTGGAGTCACAGGTGGATAGGGTGGTGAAGAAGGCATTCAGCATGCTTGGTTTCATTGGTCAGAACATTGAATACAGGAGTTGGGATGTCTTGTTGAAGTTGTACAAGACATTAGTAAGGCCACACTTGGAATACTGTGTGCAGTTCTGGTCACCCTATTATAGAAAGGATATTATTAAACAAGAAAGAGTGCAGAAAAGATTTACTAGGATGCTACCGGGACTTGATGGTTTGACTTATAGGGAGAGGTTGGATAGACTGGGACTTTTTTCCCTGGAGAGTAGGAGGTTTAGGGGTGATCTTATAGAAGTCTATAAAATAATGAGGGGCATAGATAAGGTAGATAGTCAAAATCTTTTCCCAAAGGTAGGGGAGTCTATAACGAGGGGGCATAGATTTAAGGTGAGAGGGGAGAGATACAAAAGGGTCCAGAGGGGCAATTTTATCACTCAAAGGGTGGTGAGTGTCTGGAACGAGCTGCCAGAGGCAGTAGTAGAGGCGGGTACAATTTTGTCTTTTAAAAAGCATTTGGTCAGTTACATGGGTAAGATGGGTATAGAGGGATATGGGCCAATTGCAGGCAATTGGGACTAGCTTAGTGGTATAAACTGGGCGACATGGACATGTTGGGCCGAAGGGCCTGTTTCCATTTTGTAAACTTCTATGATTCTATGATTCTATGATTAAGAAATGTGAGGAGGAAAGCTGTAGACTGCAGGAAGATATCAATGGACTGGTCAGATGGGCAAAAAAAGTGGCAAATGGAGTTCAATCTGGGGAAGTGTGAGGTAATGCATTTGGGGAGGGCAAACAAGGCAAGGGAGTACACAATAAATGGGAGGATACTGAGCGGTGTCGAGGAAGTGAGGGACCTCTGAAGGTAGCAGTACAGGTAGATAAGGTGGTTAATAAGGCAAATGGAATGCTTTCCTTTATTAGCTGAGGCATAGCATATAAGAGCAGGGATGTTATGCTGGAACTGTATAAAACAATAGTTAGGCCACAGCTTGAGTACTGCGCACAGTTCTGGTCACCACATTACAGGAAGGATGTAATTGCACTGGAGAGGGTGCAGAGGAGATTTACGAGGATGTTGCCAGGACTGGAGAATTTTAGCTATGATGACAGATTGGATAGGCTGGAGTTGTTTTCTTTGGAACAGAGGAGGCTGAGGGGAGATTTAATTGAGGTGTACAAAATTATGAGGGGCCTAGATAGAGTGGATAGGAAGGACCCATTTCCCTTAGCGGAGGGGTCAATAACCAGGGGACATAGATTTAAAGTGATTGGTGGAAGGATTAGAGCAGAAATGAGGTAAAGTCTTTTCACCCAGAGGGTGGTGGGGGTCTGGAACTCACTGCCTGAGAGGGTGGTAGAGGCAGAAACCCTCAACTCATTTTAAAAATACCTGGATGTGCACCCGAAGAGCTGTGACCTGCAGGACTACGGACCAAATGTGGGAAAGTGGGATTAGGCTGGGCGGCTCGTTTCTCAGCCAGCGCGGACACGTTGGGCCAAATGGCCTCCTCCTGTGCCGTAAATTTTCTATAATTCTATGATTCTATATCCAAAGAAAACAAGCCGAACTTCCTTAAACTTTTCTTCTGAAGCAACATCGGGTGATGTGACTGGACTTTTTTTTTTATTCGTTCACGGGATGTGGGCGTCACTGGCGAGGCCGGCATTTATTGCCCATCCCTAATTGCCCTTGAGAAGGTGATGGGCCGCCTTCTTGAACCGCTGCAGTCCGTGTGGTGAAGGTTCTCCCACAGTGCTGTTAGGAAGGGAGTTCCAGGATTTTGGACTGATTCGTGTACTGAACAGGACACCTCAAGCACAGTTTAAATTGCCTTTAACAACAGGTGATAGAAATGGCTCAGCATATCGTGGGATCTGAGGCACTCATGTAATCTCTTCTGTCCAGCCTCAGGCTGGTGTCTGAGGCCAATTCTGTGCTTGTAATTCTTGAAGCTTTTCTGACTAGATTCCTCTAATATGTTGAATCTTTATAAAACATTGGTTCGGCCACAACCGGAGTATCGTGTCCAGTTCAGGGCACCGCACTTTAGGAAGGATGTGAAGGCCTGAGAGAGGGTGCAGAGGATATTTACCAGAATGGTTCCAGGGATGAGGGACTTCAGTTACGTTGATAGACTGGAGAAGCTGGGGTTGTTCTCCTTACAGCAGAGAAGGTTGAGAGGAGATCTGATAGCAGTGTTCAAAATCATGAAGGGTTTAGATAAAGTAAACAAAGACAAACTGTTCCCATTGGCGGAAGGGTCGACAACCAGAGGACACAGATTTAAGCTGATTGGCAAAAGGAACAAAGGCGACATGAGGAAAAACTTTTTTACGCAGCGAGTAGTTATGATCTGGAATGCGCTGCCTGAAAGGGCGGCGGAAGCAGATTCAGTCATGGCTTTCAAAAAGGAATTGGATAAATATTTGAAGGGAAAACATTTTCAGGGTTTCCGGGGAAAGAGCAGGGGAATGAGCCTAACTGGATTGCTCTTACAAAGAGGCAGCACAGGCTCGATGGGCCAAATGGCCTCCTTCTGTACAGTAATGATTCTATGATTCTATGATTCCAATAGCAGACACAAGCACTCTCCCTCCTGCCCCTCATGTAATAACGTTTTATTTTTCTCCTCAGTTTGGTTCTCCTTCCAGCCCATATCTTCACCCCTCCTCCCTCCCCCAAACCAGGCATCTCTGCCCTTGAGCCAGGAGCAAGCAGTAAAAGTGCCTTGGCATAACTTCATCATTGATTGTCCCCTCCACAACAACAACAACAACTCACATTTATATGGCGTCTTTAACATAGTAAAATGTCCCAAGGCGCTTCACAGGTGCTTTATCAAACAAAATTTGACACCGCGCCACATAAAGTGATATTAGGACAAGCTTGGTCAAAGAGGCAGGTTTTAAGGAGCATCCTTAAGGAGGAGAGAGAGGCAGACAGGTTTAGGGAGGGAATTCCAGAGCTTAGGGCCGAGGCAGCTGAAGGTACGGCCGCCAATGGTGGAGGGATGAAAATCGGGGAGGGGCAAGAGGCCAGAATTGGAGCTGTTGCTGTATCTTCATACTCTTCCCTCGGAGAATAGTGTGAAGGAGCGGAAGGATTCGCGGGCTGATTATCAGTCTGCCAGGCCGCAACATGAATGCTGCTACGGCCATCTCCCAGAAGGTGCAGGGTTCGAACCTCGCTCCAGACAGTCCCGGTGGACGCAGGCCGGAGCTCCAGCTCTGAATACCGGATTGACATCCAGCAGGAGACTCGCGTCCGGTGGATGTGGGTGGCCCCTCCCTCATCGTATGGATTGTCGGTGCCCATAAAACCGTCCCGCCGTACAGGACGAACATACAGCGCCAGATCGGAGTGAATTGCTCCCTTTAATTCTGTGTGTGCTGTATATTCAAGTTAAATTATTACTCAGTGACCTGCCTGCAGCATGAATTTCCCGACAGAAAATCTAACGTTTAATTTTCTGCCAAGCAGAACTCAACAATTCCTCAGTGATGATATCTTTCCACCCTCCCCCAACCCCCCACGGTTATTTCATTACATCGAATTCGCAGCAGACTTTACAAAATAACAGGAAAAAAAAACCTCACTGAATTCTCCTGAGTTCATGTAACCAGCGATAAAGCAGCATTAGGTTCGCATTGTACAGATTCGTGCACTCGATGACCTGTCAGAAAGCTTTGATGAATTCCCCGGATACAAGCAGTCTGAATTACATTTGTTCACATGTGCTGGAAATGGTTCACCATGCAATGGAATCTCAAACATTCACACGACCTTTCACTCACCAGGCTCTTGAACCTTGTGACAAGGGCTGTCTGCATTATAACACTATTCTCCATACCGCACATAGATCGCGAGCTGATAAACCACTGGGAGCTCCGAGTCCTATATCACCTCTGGGGTTTAAGGGGGTCGCCGTATATATTAGTTAAGCGTGCGAGTGAATTGGATCGGACGTCGGACACTGGGTTTGAGGCTGTCCATTGTGTGACAGCAGAAATAAAGCCACCAGGTGGACAAAAAAAGTTTAGGAAACGCGATCAAAGCGCCAGTTCAAAAAAATAATAATTTGTCGTTCTTCCTCAAAGTCAAGGTGTTGGGAGAAGGGCTTGGAAGTACAGTAGTGCAGTAGTTTTAATTCTAGGAACATAGGAACAGGAGTAGGCCATTCAGCCCCTCGTGCCTGCTCCGCCATTTGATAAGATCATGGCTGATCTGTGATCTAACTCCATATACCTGCCTTTGGCCCATATCCCTCAATACCTTTGGTTGCCAAAAAGCTATCTATCTCAGATTTAAATTTAGCAATTGAGCTAGTATCAATTGCCGTTTGCAGAAGAGAGTTCCAAACTTCTACCACCCTTTGTGTGTAGAAATGTTTTCTAATCTCGCTCCTGAAAGGTCTGGCTCTAATTTTTAGACTGTGCTCCCGACTCCTAGAATCCCCAACCAGCGGAAATAGTTTCTCTCTATCCACCCTATCCGTTCCCCTTAATATCTTATAAACTTCGATCAGATCACCCCTTAACCTTCGAAACTCGAATCAAATGTCCCTGTTTGAGTGAGGGAGTGAACATAATAAGCGTGATTTTCAACATGGGCTGGGCAGTAACCGGGCAGAGTGAATCGCTCACCCGTTGATTTATACTGTAACAATAACCTGCATTTATATAGCGCCTTTAACGTAGTCAAACATCCCAAGATGCTTCATAGGAGTGATTATCAAGATAAAATTCGATGCCGAGCCACATAAGGAGATATTAGGACGTGCCCAAAAGCTGGGTCCAAGAGGTGGGTTTTAAGGGGCGTCTTAAAGGAGGAGAGAGAGGTGGAGGTTTTGGTGGGAATTCCAGAGCTTAGGGCCGAGACGGCTGAAAGCACGGCCGCCAATGGTGGGGCGAAGGGTGTGGGGGATGCGCAAGAGGCCAGAATTGGAGGAACGCAGAGTTCTCGGTGGTTTGTAGGGCTGGACGTGGTTACGGAGATAGGGAGGGGTGAGGTCGTGGAGGGATTTGAACACAAGGATGAGTATTTTAAATCTGAGGCATTGCTGGACCGGAAGCCAAAGTAGTTCAGCGAGCACAGGGGAACAAATATCGGACTGGTTCCTCAAAGGGCAGGTGATCCCATCCGCCACGATCCCATCAGGTAGCCTAGTTAAATATCACTCTTCATATTTTCCCTCCTCCATCTTTTCACAACCCAATAAAGGAAGAACTTGCATTTTTATAGCACCTTTCACGACCTCAGGACGTCCCAAAGCGCTTTCCATCAATGAATTATTTTTGAAGCTAGGTCACTGTTGTAATGTCGAAAATGCGACAGCCAATTTGCACACAGCAAGGTCCCACAAACAGCAATGAGTTAAATGACCAGATAATCTATTTTCATGCTTCTAAGAGGAGCACCCAAAACCTGTCAAAACTTATTAGATACTCTCAGATACTGATCAGGTACTAAGTGTTACAGAGGAATGTTACAGTACTTGCGTACAGAAGTGTTACAGTACTTGTGTACTGCTCAAAATATTTCATGCCTGCTGACTATGGAAAGTTAGATTTTCCAGCACAAGTCCTCGAAAAAGACTTAGGGTCTGGAGCACCAGGACACCCCCCCTGTAGGTGGGGGTGGAGCATCAGCAGTGGGTGGGCACAGTGCAAAGTCTTCACGCTGGCTAATCGTTCAGACAAAACTGCGTGTCATTTGATCCCGTCGATGCGCAGAGAGATTATAAAGTGTTTCGATCCTGAGGACGACCACAACGCCGCTGTTCGCAAATACGAGGGGCTGACAGACCTCGGGTTTGATTCCGGCAGCGAGACGCTTTTACAGTCAATCACTGAGCAGCAGAGATGTCGAGATAGACCGCACGACAAGTCACGCAGGCAATGAGCGTGGAAGCCTTGTATAGATAGTTTTGGTTGACTGGAGCACACTATCAGTGCATACTGCTTGACTGGGGAATTGATATTTGTGTCCTGATAATATGCTGTCCGGGAAAAATGAAAAAAGGATCATAATGAAATCATAATGAAATCAATCAACGACATCAATTTCTGCTGAAGGTCAATGGTGTTGAGGAGAGATGGAGAAGTCATTTTAAATGTGTCTCTATCCGAGCCCATTCCACACACTCTTCACAATATATTTCCACAGTCTATAAATCCTTCTATCTGTTTCACAAGTACATCCTGACGCCCTTCGTGAAACGCGTTATTGAAAGATCTCCATCGTAGTTGAAGCTGGACAATAAAGAGATACAATGATCCCACAGCAGAGGAGGGTAAGGGCGATCGAATAGGGATGTTGAGAATTCGGAAACAATTTTTTTGACTCAGCGAGTTGTTCTGATCTGGAACGCACTGCCGGAAAGGGCGGTGGAAGCAGATTCAATAACAACTTTCAAAAGGGAAATTGGACATACACTGAAAAGGGAAAAAAATTGCAGGGCTATGGGGAAAGAGCTGGAGAGTGGGACTAATTGGATAGCTCTTTCAAAGAGCCGGTATAGGCATGATTGGCCGCCTTTTGTGCTGTACGATTCTATGATTTGAGTGGCTAAATTGTCAAAGATTATTTCCATTGGTCGGTGAATCAATAACAAGAGGCCATAAATATAGGATTAATACAAAAAGCATTTTGGTCACCTCTCCTTCTTTGGCTTGGGTTCCATTTGTGTCTGATTCCGCTTCTGAGAAGCGCCTTTTCTGCATCGAAGGCCCGAGATAAATGCAAGTTATTGCTGTTAATGTTGCAAAGGAAAAAGAACTACATTTAGTAAAACTGAAAACAACTTCAGACACATCAGCTTAGTCTTTCCTTACAGTCTTCACCTTGCAGACTGACTGACTTTTTCCCTTCTTTGGGAGGGAGTAAGTACATGGCTTCCTGATTACACCGAATGGCAGGTTGAGATTGGAAGCTCAATGTGATAGGGAGGAGGGTTATGATGAGTCGACAAATCTGTGTCACCAAGGAGAGTGCAGTGATGGTCTCGCACTATATCAACAGGACCAAACTTTCATTGAAGTCTTTGATTTGGCCTTGAATATTTTGCGGTTGTTCATTAATTCGAGGTGGACACTAATATCTGGGGTTGGTCACTTGAAGAGGCGCTGAAAGCTGACACTCAAGGGAAAGGCAAAAAAACCTGGGACAAGAACAGCCCAATGCAGCAGGCCCGTTACCAACCTGGCTAAGACTAGCTAACTCCGCATAGACCCGAGATCGAAGTTGGAACCATGCTAATTTGTACGGCTCAGTAGCACACCAGTAACGTTCGAAACAAGTAGTGGTTCTTGTACCTAGTCAGCCATTTGAACTTTATATGGAGCATACTTGATGATGAGTTAATGGAAGAACTTGCATTTATAAAGCACCTTTCACATCCTCAGCTTGTGCCAAAGCAATTCACAGCCAACGAATTACTTTTGAAGTGGACTGACTGTTGCTTTGTAGGTTCAGTAGCTAATTGGCACACAGCAAGATCCCACACTAAGCAGCGAGATAAATGATGAAATAATCTATTTTTAGTGGTTTCTGTTGAGGGATAAGTGTTGGAGAAACCCTTCCTCTTATTTGAAAAGAGCCATGTGATCTTTTACATTCCCCCTAACAGAGGAAACAGGGCCTCAGTTCAACATCATATTCGAAAGATAGCATCTCCGGCCATGCAGCATTCACTGAATGTACCAGGCGAGAATATGTACTCAAGTGGGGCTGAAACTCACTACTTTCTGACTAGGGGCAAGAGTGCCACCAACAGAGCCAAGGCTGACAGCTCAATCGCTTCGCTGCTCCTGGATGAGGAGGAGAAAAGAAATTCCCCAACGCAGTGAACAAAAATAACATTGCTGGAAGTTGCTGTAAAATTTGCAGAGACTGAAAAAAAAATTAGCTGTTGATTTTCTTCATTCTGAGGAGATTTCTTATCATTGTTGCTGTCCGGTTATTGTGTGCTTGCTTTCTTTGCAGCCGTCCCCTCCCGTCCATATGGTTTGAGAGTCCTCGCTGTGTCCCAGACTATCGCCAGAATCTCCTTCACCAAACCTGATTCTCACGGAGGGGTTCCCATTCATCATTACCAAGTGGAGGTCAAAGAGGTGGATTCAGAAGATTGGAAAACCATGACTTCAAATGGAAGTCAAAGTAAGTGACAGAAGTAGAATGAGGAAGGTGTGAGACTAAAGTACGGAGTGGAGGATGGTGAGAGACTGATGGAAGGTGAGGAGGATGGTGAGGGATTGATGTACGGTGTGGAGGATGGTGAGAGATTGATGGAAGGTGAGGAGGATGGTGAGAGATTGATGTACGGTGTGGAGGATGGTGAGAGATTGATGGAAGGTGAGGAGGATGGTGAGAGATTGATGGAAGGTGAGGAGGATGGTGAGAGATTGATGTACGGTGTGGAGGATGGTGAGAGATTGATGTGCGGTGTGGAGGATGGTGAGAGATTGATGTACGGTGTGGGGGATGGTGAGAGATTGATGTACGGTGTGGAGGATGGTGAGAGATTGATGTACGGTGTGGAGGATGGTGAGAGATTGATGTACGGTGTGGAGGATGGTGAGAGATTGATGTACGGTGTGGGGGATGGTGAGAGATTGATGTACGGTGTGGGGGATGGTGAGAGATTGATGTACGATGTGGGGGATGGTGAGAGATTGATGGAAGGTGAGGAGGATGGTGAGAGATTGATGTACGATGTGGGGGATGGTGAGAGATTGATGTACGGTGTGGAGGATGGTGAGAGATTGATGGAAGGTGAGGAGGATGGTGAGAGATTGATGTACGATGTGGGGGATGGTGAGAGATTGATGAACGATGTGGGGGATGGTGAGAGATTGATGTAGGGTGTGGGGGATGGTGAGAGATTGATGTACGATGTGGGGGATGGTGTGAGATTGATGTACGATGTGGGGGATGGTGTGAGATTGATGTACGATGTGGGGGATGGTGTGAGATTGATGTAAGATGTGGGGGATGGTGTGAGATTGATGTACGATGTGAATGATGGTGAGAGATTGATGTACGGTGTGGAGGATGGTGAGAGATTGATGTACGATGTGGAGGATGGTGAGAGATTGATGTACGGTGTGGGGGATGGTGAGAGATTGATGTACGATATGGAGGATGGTGAGAGATTGATGGACGGTGTGAATGATGGTGTGAGATTGATGTACGGTGTGGGGGATGGTGAGAGATTGATGTACGGTGTGGAGGATGGTGAGAGATTGATGTACGATGTGGGGAATGGTGAGAGATTGATGTACGGTGTGGAGGATGGTGAGAGATTGATGTACGATGTGGAGGATGGTGAGAGATTGATGAACGATGTGGGGGATGGTGTGAGATTGATGTACGATGTGGGGGATGGTGTGAGATTGATGTACGATGTGGGGGATGGTGTGAGATTGATGTACGATGTGGAGGATGGTGTGAGATTGATGTACGGTGTGGAGAATGGTGAGAGATTGATGTACGGTGTGGAGGATGGTGAGAGATTGATGTACGGTGTGGAGGATGGTGAGAGATTGATGTACGGTGTGGGGGATGGTGAGAGATTGATGTACGGTGTGGAGGATGGTGAGAGATTGATGTACGGTGTGGGGGATGGTGTGACATTGATGTACGATGTAGAGGATGGTGAGAGATTGATGTACGGTGTGGAGGAGGGTAAGATATTGATGTACGATGTGGAGGATGGTGAGAGATTGATTTCGGTGTGCAGGATGGTGTGAGATTGATGTGCGGTGTGGAGGATGGTGAGAGATTGATGTACGGTGTGGAGGATGGTGAGAGATTGATGTACGTTGTGGAGGATGGTGAGAGATTGATGTACGGTGTGGGGGATGTAGAGAGATTGATGTACGGTGTGGAGGATGGTGAGAGATTGATGTACGATGTGGAGGATGGTGAGAGATTGATTTCGGTGTGCAGGATGGTGAGAGATTGATGTACGGTGTGGAGGATGGTGAGAGATTGATGTACGGTGTGGGGGATGGTGAGAGATTGATGTACGGTGTGGGGGATGGTGAGAGATCGATGTACGGTGTGGAGGATGGTGTGACATTGATGTACGATGTGGAGGATGGTGAGAGATTGATTTCGGTGTGCAGGATGGTGAGAGATTGATGTACGGTGTGGAGGATGGTGAGAGATTGATGTACGATGTGGAGGATGGTGAGAGATTGATGTACGATGTGGAGGATGGTGAGATGTTGATGTACGATGTGGAGGATGGTGAGAGATTGATGTACGGTGTGGAGGATGGTGAGAGATTGATGTACGGTGTGGAGGATGGTGTGAGATTGATTTCGGTGTGGAGGATGGTGAGAGATTGATGTACGGTGTGGAGGATGGTGAGAGATTGATGTACGGTGTGGAGGATGGTGAGAGATTGATGTACGGTGTGGAGGATGGTGTGAGATTGATTTCGGTGTGGAGGATGGTGAGAGATTGATGTACGATGTGGGGGATGGTGTGAGATTGATGTACGGTGTGGAGGATGGTGAGAGATTGATGTACGATGTGGGGGATGGTGTGAGATTGATGTACGATGTGGGGGATGGTGTGAGATTGATGTACGGTGTGGGGGATGGTGTGAGATTGATTTCGGTGTGGAGGATGGTGAGAGATTGATGTACGATGTGGAGGATGGTGAGAGATTGATGTACGATGTGGGGGATGGTGTGAGATTGATGTACGATGTGGAGGATGGTGAGAGATTGATGTACGGTGTGGAGGATGGTGTGAGATTGATGTACGATGTGGAGGATGGTGAGAGATTGATGTACGATGTGGAGGATGGTGAGAGATTGATGTACGGTGTGGAGGATGGTGAGAGATTGATGTACGATGTGGAGGATGGTGAGAGATTGATGTACGGTGTGGAGGATGGTGAGAGATTGATGTACGGTGTGGAGGATGGTCTGAGATTGATGTACGGTGTGGAGGATGGTGTGAGATTGATGTACGGTGTGGAGGATGGTGAGAGATTGATGTACGGTGTGGAGGATGGTGTGAGATTGATGTACGATGTGGAGGATGGTGAGAGATTGATGTACGGTGTGGAGGATGGTGAGAGATTGATGTACGATGTGGGGGATGGTGTGAAATTGATGTACGGTGTGGAGGATGGTGAGAGATTGATGTACGGTGTGGAGGATGGTGTGAGATTGATGTACGATGTGGAGGATGGTGAGAGATTGATGTACGATGTGGGGGATGGTGTGAGATTGATGTACGATGTGGAGGATGGTGAGAGATTGATGTACGGTGTGGAGGATGGTGTGAGATTGATGTACGATGTGGAGGATGGTGAGAGATTGATGTACGGTGTGGAGGATGGTGAGAGATTGATGTACGATGTGGGGGATGGTGTGAGATTGATGTACGGTGTGGAGGATGGTGAGAGATTGATGTACGGTGTGGGGGATGGTGAGAGATTGATGTGCGGTGTGAATGATGGTGAGAGATTGATGTACGGTGTGGAGGATGGTGAGAGATTGATGTACGTTGTGGAGGATGGTGAGAGATTGATGTACGTTGTGGAGGATGGTGAGAGATTGATGTACGGTGTGGGGGATGGTGAGAGATTGATGTACGGTGTGGGGGATGGTGAGAGATTGATGTACGGTGTGGAGGAGGGTGAGAGATTGATGTACTGTGTGGAGGATGGTGAGATATTGATGTACGGTGTGGGGGATGGTGAAAGATTGATGTGCGGTGTGGAGGATGGTGAGAGATTGATGTACGGTGTGGAGGAGGGTAAGATATTGATGTACGGTGTGGGGGATGGTGAGAGATTGATGTACGGTGTGGAGGATGGTGAGAGATTGATGTACGATGTGGAGGATGGTGAGAGATTGATGTACGGTGTGGAGGATGGTGAGAGATTGATGTACGGTGTGGAGGATGGTGAAAGATTGATGTGCGGTGTGGAGGATGGTGAGAGATTGATGTACGGTGTGGAGGAGGGTAAGATATTGATGTACGGTGTGGAGGATGGTGAAAGATTGATGTACGGTGTGGAGGATGGTGAGAGATTGATGTACGGTGTGGAGGAGGGTAAGATATTGATGTACGGTGTGGAGGATGGTGAAAGATTGATGTACGGTGTGGAGGATGGTGAGAGATTGATGTACGGTGTGGAGGATGGTGAGAGATTGATGTACGGTGTGGAGGATGGTGAGAGATTGATGTACGGTGTGGAGGATGGTGAGAGATTGATGTACGGTGTGGAGGATGGTGAGAGATTGATGTACGGTGTGGAGGATGGTGAGAGATTGATGTACGGTGTGGAGGATGGTGTGAGATTGATGTCCGGTGTGGAGGATGGTGAGAGATTGATGTACGGTGTGGAGGATGGTGAGAGATTGATGTACGGTGTGGGGGATGGTGAGAGATTGATGTACGGTGTGGAGGATGGTGAGAGATTGATGTACGGTGTGGAGGATGGTGAGAGATTGATGTACGGTGTGGAGGATGGTGAGAGATTGATGTACGGTGTGGAGGATGGTGAAAGATTGATGTGCGGTGTGGAGGATGGTGAGAGATTGATGTACGGTGTGGGGGATGGTGAGAGATTGATGTACGGTGTGGAGGAGGGTAAGATATTGATGTACGGTGTGGAGGATGGTGAAAGATTGATGTACGGTGTGGAGGATGGTGAGAGATTGATGTACGGTGTGGAGGATGGTGAGAGATTGATGTACGGTGTGGGGGATGGTGAGAGATTGATGTACGGTGTGGAGGATGGTGAAAGATTGATGTGCGGTGTGGAGGATGGTGAGAGATTGATGTACGGTGTGGAGGAGGGTAAGATATTGATGTACGGTGTGGAGGATGGTGAAAGATTGATGTACGGTGTGGGGGATGGTGAGAGATTGATGTACGGTGTGGAGGATGGTGAGAGATTGATGTACGGTGTGGAGGATGGTGAGAGATTGATGTACGGTGTGGAGGATGGTGAGAGATTGATGTACGGTGTGGAGGATGGTGAAAGATTGATGTGCGGTGTGGAGGATGGTGAGAGATTGATGTACGGTGTGGAGGAGGGTGAGAGATTGATGTACGGTGTGGAGGATGGTGAAAGATTGATGTGCGGTGTGGAGGATGGTGAGAGATTGATGTACGGTGTGGAGGAGGGTAAGATATTGATGTACGATGTGGAGGATGGTGAGAGATTGATGTACGGTGTGGAGGATGGTGAGAGATTGATGTACGGTGTGGAGGATGGTGAGAGATTGATGTACGGTGTGGAGGATGGTGAAAGATTGATGTGCGGTGTGGAGGATGGTGAGAGATTGATGTACGGTGTGGAGGAGGGTAAGATATTGATGTACGGTGTGGAGGATGGTGAAAGATTGATGTGCGGTGTGGAGGATGGTGAGAGATTGATGTACGGTGTGGAGGATGGTGAGAGATTGATGTACGGTGTGGGGGATGGTGAGAGATTGATGAACGATGTGGAGGATGGTGAGAGATTGATTTCGGTGTAGAGGATGGTGAGAGATTGATGTGCGGTGTGGAGGATGGTGAGAGATTGATTCCGGTGTAGAGGATGGTGAGAGATTGATGTGCGGTGTGGAGGATGGTGAGAGATTGATTTCGGTGTAGAGGATGGTGAGAGATTGATGTACGGTGTGGGGGATGGTGAGAGATTGATGTACGGTGTGGAGGATGGTGAGAGATTGATGTACGGTGTGGGGGATGGTGAGAGATTGATGAACGATGTGGAGGATGGTGAGAGATTGATGTGCGGTGTGGAGGATGGTGAGAGATTGATGTACGGTGTGGAGGATGGTGAGAGATTGATGTACGGTGTGGGGGATGGTGAGAGATTGATGTACGGTGTGGAGGATGGTGAGAGATTGATGTACGGTGTGGAGGATGGTGAGAGATTGATGTACGGTGTGGAGGATGGTGAGAGATTGATGAACAATGTGGGGGATGGTGTGAGATTGATGTACGGTGTGGAGGATGGTGAGAGATTGATGTACGGTGTGGAGGATGGTGAGAGATTGATGTACGGTGTGGAGGATGGTGAGAGATTGATGTACGGTGTGGAGGATGGTGAGAGATTGATGTACGGTGTGGGGGATGGTGAGAGATTGATGTACGGTGTGGAGGATGGTGAGAGATTGATGTACGGTGTGGAGGATGGTGAGAGATTGATGTACGGTGTGGAGGATGGTGAGAGATTGATGTACGGTGTGGGGGATGGTGAGAGATTGATGTACGGTGTGGAGGATGGTGAGAGATTGATGTACGGTGTGGAGGATGGTGAGAGATTGATGTACGGTGTGGAGGATGGTGAGAGATTGATGTACGGTGTGGAGGAGGGTAAGATATTGATGTACGGTGTGGGGGATGGTGAGAGATTGATGTACGGTGTGGAGGATGGTGAGAGATTGATGTACGGTGTGGAGGATGGTGAAAGATTGATGTGCGGTGTGGAGGATGGTGAGAGATTGATGTGCGGTGTGGAGGATGGTGAGAGATTGATTTCGGTGTAGAGGATGGTGAGAGATTGATGTGCGGTGTGGAGGATGGTGAGAGATTGATTCCGGTGTAGAGGATGGTGAGAGATTGATGTACGGTGTGGAGGATGGTGAGAGATTGATGTTCGGTGTGGAGGATGGTGAGAGATTGATGTACGGTGTGGGGGATGGTGAGAGATTGATGTACGGTGTGGAGGTTGGTGAGAGATTGATGTGCGGTGTGGAGGATGGTGAGAGATTGATGTACGGTGTGGAGGATGGTGAGAGATTGATGTACGGTGTGGGGGATGGTGAGAGATTGATGTACGGTGTGGAGGATGGTGAGAGATTGATGTGCGGTGTGGAGGATGGTGAGAGATTGATGTACGGTGTGGAGGATGGTGAGAGATTGATGTACGGTGTGGAGGATGGTGAGAGATTGATGTACGGTGTGGGGGATGGTGAGAGATTGATGTACGGTGTGGAGGATGGTGAGAGATTGATGTACGGTGTGGAGGATGGTGAGAGATTGATGTACGGTGTGGAGGAGGGTAAGATATTGATGTACGGTGTGGGGGATGGTGAGAGATTGATGAACGATGTGGAGGATGGTGAGAGATTGATGTACGGTGTGGAGGAGGGTAAGATATTGATGTACGGTGTGGAGGATGGTGAAAGATTGATGTGCGGTGTGGAGGATGGTGAGAGATTGATGTACGGTGTGGAGGATGGTGAGAGATTGATGTACGGTGTGGGGGATGGTGATTGATTGATGTGCGGTGTGGAGGATGGTGAGAGATTGATTCCGGTGTAGAGGATGGTGAGAGATTGATGTGCGGTGTGGAGGATGGTGAGAGATTGATTCCGGTGTTGAGGATGGTGAGAGATTGATGTGCGGTGTGGAGGATGGTGAGAGATTGATTTCGGTGTAGAGGATGGTGAGAGATTGATGTGCGGTGTGGAGGATGGTGAGAGATTGATTTCGGTGTAGAGGATGGTGAGAGATTGATGTGCGGTGTGGAGGATGGTGAGAGATTGATTCCGGTGTAGAGGATGGTGAGAGATTGATGTGCGGTGTGGAGGATGGTGAGAGATTGATTTCGGTGTAGAGGATGGTGAGAGATTGATGTGCGGTGTGGAGGATGGTGAGAGATTGATTCCGGTGTAGAGGATGGTGAGAGATTGATGTACGGTGTGGGGAATGGTGAGAGATTGATGTACGGTGTGGAGGATGGTGAGAGATTGATGTACGGTGTGGAGGATGGTGAGAGATTGATGTACGGTGTGGAGGATGGTGAGAGATTGATGTACGGTGTGGGGGATGGTGAGAGATTGATGTACGGTGTGGGGGATGGTGAGAGATTGATGTACGGTGTGGGGGATGGTGAGAGATTGATGTACGGTGTGGGGGATGGTGAGAGATTGATGTACGGTGTGGAGGATGGTGAGAGATTGATGTACGGTGTGGGGGATGGTGAGAGATTGATGTACGGTGTGGAGGATGGTGAGAGATTGATGTACGATGTGGGGGATGGTGTGAGATTGATGTACGGTGTGGGGGATGGTGAGAGATTGATGTACGGTGTGGAGGATGGTGAGAGATTGATGTACGATGTGGAGGATGGTGAGAGATTGATGTACGATGTGGGGGATGGTGTGAGATTGATGTACGATGTGGAGGATGGTGAGAGATTGATGTACGGTGTGGAGGATGGTGAGAGATTGATGTACGGTGTGGAGGATGGTGAGAGATTGATGTACGGTGTGGAGGATGGTGAGAGATTGATGTACGGTGTGGAGGATGGTGAGAGATTGATGTACGGTGTGGAGGAGGGTAAGATATTGATGTACGGTGTGGGGGATGGTGAGAGATTGATGTACGGTGTGGAGGATGGTGAGAGATTGATGTACGGTGTGGAGGATGGTGAAAGATTGATGTGCGGTGTGGAGGATGGTGAGAGATTGATGTGCGGTGTGGAGGATGGTGAGAGATTGATTTCGGTGTAGAGGATGGTGAGAGATTGATGTGCGGTGTTGAGGATGGTGAGAGATTGATTCCGGTGTAGAGGATGGTGAGAGATTGATGTACGGTGTGGAGGATGGTGAGAGATTGATGTTCGGTGTGGAGGATGGTGAGAGATTGATGTACGGTGTGGGGGATGGTGAGAGATTGATGTACGGTGTGGAGGTTGGTGAGAGATTGATGTGCAGTGTGGAGGATGGTGAGAGATTGATGTACGGTGTGGAGGATGGTGAGAGATTGATGTACGGTGTGGGGGATGGTGAGAGATTGATGTACGGTGTGGAGGATGGTGAGAGATTGATGTGCGGTGTGGAGGATGGTGAGAGATTGATGTACGGTGTGGAGGATGGTGAGAGATTGATGTACGGTGTGGAGGATGGTGAGAGATTGATGTACGGTGTGGGGGATGGTGAGAGATTGATGTACGGTGTGGAGGATGGTGAGAGATTGATGTACGGTGTGGAGGATGGTGAGAGATTGATGTACGGTGTGGAGGAGGGTAAGATATTGATGTACGGTGTGGGGGATGGTGAGAGATTGATGAACGATGTGGAGGATGGTGAGAGATTGATGTACGGTGTGGAGGAGGGTAAGATATTGATGTACGGTGTGGAGGATGGTGAAAGATTGATGTGCGGTGTGGAGGATGGTGAGAGATTGATGTACGGTGTGGAGGATGTTGAGAGATTGATGTACGGTGTGGGGGATGGTGATTGATTGATGTGCGGTGTGGAGGATGGTGAGAGATTGATTCCGGTGTAGAGGATGGTGAGAGATTGATGTGCGGTGTGGAGGATGGTGAGAGATTGATTCCGGTGTAGAGGATGGTGAGAGATTGATGTGCGGTGTGGAGGATGGTGAGAGATTGATTTCGGTGTAGAGGATGGTGAGAGATTGATGTGCGGTGTGGAGGATGGTGAGAGATTGATTTCGGTGTAGAGGATGGTGAGAGATTGATGTGCGGTGTGGAGGATGGTGAGAGATTGATTCCGGTGTAGAGGATGGTGAGAGATTGATGTACGGTGTGGGGAATGGTGAGAGATTGATGTACGGTGTGGAGGATGGTGAGAGATTGATGTACGGTGTGGAGGATGGTGAGAGATTGATGTACGGTGTGGAGGATGGTGAGAGATTGATGTACGGTGTGGGGGATGGTGAGAGATTGATATACGGTGTGGGGGATGGTGAGAGATTGATGTACGGTGTGGGGGATGGTGAGAGATTGATGTACGGTGTGGGGGATGGTGAGAGATTGATGTACGGTGTGGAGGATGGTGAGAGATTGATGTACGGTGTGGGGGATGGTGAGAGATTGATGTACGGTGTGGAGGATGGTGAGAGATTGATGTACGGTGTGGAGGATGGTGAGAGATTGATGTACGGTGTGGAGGATGGTGAGAGATTGATTTCGGTGTAGAGGATGGTGAGAGATTGATGTGCGGTGTGGAGGATGGTGAGAGATTGATTCCGGTGTAGAGGATGGTGAGAGATTGATGTGCGGTGTGGAGGATGGTGAGAAATTGATGTACGGTGTGGAGGATGGTGAGAGATTGATGTACGGTGTGGAGGATGGTGTGAGATTGATGTCCGGTGTGGGGGATGGTGAAAGATTGATGTACGGTGTGGAGGATGGTGTGAGATTGATGTACGGTGTGGAGGATGGTGAGAGATTGATGTACGGTGTGGAGGATGGTGAGAGATTGATGTACGGTGTGGGGGATGGTGAGAGATTGATGTGCGGTGTGGAGGATGGTGAAAGATTGATGTGCGGTGTGGAGGATGGTGAAAGATTGATGTGCGGTGTGGAGGATGGTGAGAGATTGATGTTACGGTGTGGAGGATGGTGAGAGATTGATGTACGGTGTGGAGGATGGTGAGAGATTGATGTACGGTGTGGAGGATGGTGAGAGATTGATGTACGGTGTGGAGGATGGTGAGAGATTGATGTACGGTGTGGAGGAGGGTAAGATATTGATGTACGGTGTGGAGGATGGTGAAAGATTGATGTGCGGTGTGGAGGATGGTGAAAGATTGATGTGCGGTGTGGAGGATGGTGAAAGATTGATGTGCGGTGTGGAGGATGGTGAGAGATTGATGTTACGGTGTGGAGGATGGTGAGAGATTGATGTACGGTGTGGAGGATGGTGAGAGATTGATGTACGGTGTGGAGGATGGTGAGAGATTGATGTACGGTGTGGAGGATGGTGAGAGATTGATGTACGGTGTGGAGGAGGGTAAGATATTGATGTACGGTGTGGAGGATGGTGAAAGATTGATGTACGGTGTGGAGGATGGTGAGAGATTGATTCCGGTGTAGAGGATGGTGAGAGATTGATGTACGGTGTGGAGGATGGTGAGAGATTGATGTACGGTGTGGGGGATGGTGAGAGATTGATGTACGGTGTGGAGGATGGTGAGAGATTGATGTACGGTGTGGAGGATGGTGAAAGATTGATGTCCGGTGTGGAGGATGGTGTGAGATTGATGTACGGTGTGGAGGATGGTGAGAGATTGATGTACGGTGTGGAGGATGGTGAGAGATTGATGTACGGTGTGGGGGATGGTGAGAGATTGATGGACGATGTGGAGGATGGTGAGAGATTGATGAACGGTGTGGGGGATGGTGAGAGATTGATGTTACGGTGTGGAGGATGGTGAGAGATTGATGTACGGTGTGGGGGATGGTGAGAGATTGATGGACGATGTGGAGGATGGTGAGAGATTGATGTACGGTGTGGAGGATGGTGAGAGATTGATGTGCGGTGTGGAGGATGGTGAGAGATTGATGTACGGTGTGGAGGATGGTGAGAGATTGAGGTACGGTGTGGAGGATGGTGAGAGATTGATGTACGGTGTGGAGGATGGTGAGAGATTGATGTACGGTGTGGGGGATGGTGAGAGATTGATGTTACGGTGTGGAGGATGGTGAGAGATTGATGTACGGTGTGGAGGATGGTGAGAGATTGATGTACGGTGTGGAGGATGGTGTGAGATTGATGTACGGTGTGGAGGATGGTGAGAGATTGATGTACGGTGTGGAGGATGGTGAGAGATTGATGTACGGTGTGGGGGATGGTGAGAGATTGATGGACGATGTGGAGGATGGTGAGAGATTGATGTACGGTGTGGAGGATGGTGAGAGATTGATGTGCGGTGTGGAGGATGGTGAGAGATTGATGTGCGGTGTGGAGGATGGTGAGAGATTGATGTACGGTGTGGAGGATGGTGAGAGATTGATGTTCGGTGTGGAGGATGGTGAGAGATTGATGTGCGGTGTGGAGGATGGTGAGAGATTGATGTACGGTGTGGAGGATGGTGAGAGATTGATGTACGGTGTGGAGGATGGTGAGAGATTGATGTACGGTGTGGAGGAGGGTGAAAGATTGATGTACGGTGTGGAGGATGGTGTGAGATTGATGTACGGTGTGGAGGATGGTGAGAGATTGATGTACGGTGTGGAGGATGGTGAGAGATTGATGTACGGTGTGGAGGATGGTGTGAGATTGATGTACGGTGTGGAGGATGGTGAGAGATTGATGTACGGTGTGGAGGATGGTGAGAGATTGATGTACGGTGTGGAGGATGGTGAGAGATTGATGTACGGTGTGGAGGATGGTGAGAGATTGATGTACGGTGTGGAGGATGGTGAGAGATTGATGTGCGGTGTGGAGGAGGGTGAAAGATTGATGTACGGTGTGGAGGAGGGTGAAAGATTGATGTACGGTGTGGAGGATGGTGAGAGATTGATTCCGGTGTAGAGGATGGTGAGAGATTGATGTACGGTGTGGGGGATGGTGAGAGATTGATGTGCGGTGTGGAGGAGGGTGAAAGATTGATGTACGGTGTGGGGGATGGTGAGAGATTGATGTACGGTGTGGAGGATGGTGAGAGATTGATGTACGGTGTGGAGGATGGTGAGAGATTGATTCCGGTGTGGAGGATGGTGAGAGATTGATGTACGGTGTGGGGGATGGTGAGAGATTGATGTGCGGTGTGGAGGAGGGTGAAAGATTGATGTACGGTGTGGGGGATGGTGAGAGATTGATGTACGGTGTGGAGGATGGTGAGAGATTGATGTGCGGTGTGGAGGAGGGTGAAAGATTGATGAACGATGTGGAGGATGGTGAGAGATTGATGTACGGTGTGGGGGATGGTGAGAGATTGATGTGCGGTGTGGAGGATGGTGAGAGATTGATGTGCGGTGTGGAGGAGGGTGAAAGATTGATGAACGATGTGGAGGATGGTGAGAGATTGATGTACGGTGTGGGGGATGGTGGGAGATTGATGTACGGTGTGGGGGATGGTGAGAGATTGATGTACGGTGTGGAGGATGGTGAGAGATTGATGTGCGGTGTGGAGGATGGTGGGAGATTGATGTACGGTGTGGAGGATGGTGAGAGATTGATGTACGGTGTGGAGGATGGTGTGAGATTGATGTACGATGTGGAGGATGGTGAGAGATTGATGTGCGGTGTGGAGGATGGTGGGAGATTGATGTGCGGTGTGGAGGATGGTGGGAGATTGATGTACGGTGTGGAGGATGGTGGGAGATTAATGTACGGTGTGGAGGATGATGGGAGATTGATGTACGGTGTGGGGGATGGTGAGAGATTGATGTACGATGTGGAGGATGGTGAGAGATTGATGTACGGTGTGGAGGATGGTGGGAGATTAATGTACGGTGTGGAGGATGATGGGAGATTGATGTACGGTGTGGAGGATGGTGGGAGATTGATGTACGGTGTGGAGGATGATGGGAGATTGATGTACGGTGTGGAGGATGGTGAGAGATTGATGTACGGTGTGGAGGATGGTGGGAGATTGATGTACGGTGTGGGGGATGGTGAGAGATTGATGTACGGTGTGGGGGATGGTGAGAGATTGATGTACGGTGTGGAGGATGGTGAGAGATTGATGTTCGGTGTGGGGGATGGTGAGAGATTGATGTACGATGTGGGGGCTGGTGGGAGATTGATGTACGGTGTGGAGGATGATGGGAGATTGATGTACGGTGTGGGGGATGGTGAGAGATTGATGTACGGTGTGGAGGATGGTGAGAGATTGATGTACGGTGTGGAGGATGGTGGGAGATTGATGTACGGTGTGGAGGATGGTGGGAGATTGATGTACGGTGTGGAGGATGGTGGGAGATTGATGTACGGTGTGGAGGATGGTGAGAGATTGATGTACGGTATGGGGGATGGTGGGAGATTGATGTACGGTGTGGAGGATGGTGGGAGATTGATGTACGGTGTGGAGGATGGTGGGAGATTGATGTACGGTGTGGAGGATGGTGAGAGATTGATGTACGGTGTGGAGGATGGTGGGAGATTGATGTACTGTGTGGAGGATGGTGTGAGATTGTTGTAAGATGTGGAGGATGGTGGGAGATTGTTGTAAGATGTGGACGATGGTGGGAGATTAATGTACGGTGTGGAGGATGATGGGAGATTGATGTACGGTGTGGGGGATGGTGAGAGATTGATGTACGGTGTGGGGGATGGTGAGAGATTGATGTAAGGTGTGGAGGATGGTGAGAGATCGATGTACGGTGTGGAGGATGGTGAGTGATTGATGTACGGTGTGGAGGATGGTGGGAGATTGATGTACGGTGTGGAGGATGGTGAGAGATTGATGTTACGATGTGGAGGATGGTGAGAGATTGATGTTACGATGTGGAGGATGGTGAGAGATTGATGTTACGGTGTGGAGGATGGTGAGAGATTGATGTACGATGTGGAGGATGGTGAGAGATTGATGTTACGATGTGGAGGATGGTGAGAGATTGATGTTACGGTGTGGAGGATGGTGAGAGATTGATGTACGGTGTGGAGGATGGTGGGAGATTGATGTACGGTGTGGAGGATGGTGAGAGATTGATGTTACGATGTGGAGGATGGTGAGAGATTGATGTTACGATGTGGAGGATGGTGAGAGATTGATGTTACGGTGTGGAGGATGGTGAGAGATTGATGTACGATGTGGAGGATGGTGAGAGATTGATGTTACGGTGTGGAGGATGGTGAGAGATTAATGTACGGTGTGGAGGATGGTGAGAGATCGATGTACGGTGTGGAGGATGGTGAGAGATTGATGTACGATGTGGGGGATGGTGAGAGATTGATGTACGGTGTGGATGATGGTGAGAGATTGATTTCGGTGTGGAGGATGGTGAGAGATTGATGTACGGTGTGGAGAATGGTGAGAGATTGATGTACGGTGTGGGGGATGGTGAGAGATTGATGTACGGTGTGGGGGATGGTGAGAGATTGATGTACGGTGTGGAGGATGGTGAGAGATTGATTTCGGTGTGGAGGATGGTGAGAGATTGATGTGCGGTGTGGATGATGGTGAGAGATTGATGTACGGTGTGGAGGATGGTGAGAGATTGATGTACGGTGTGGAGGATGGTGAGAGATTGATTAACGGTGTGGAGGATGGTGAGAGATTGATGTGCGGTGTGGATGATGGTGAGAGATTGATGTACGGTGTGGAGGATGGTGAGAGATTGATGTACGATGTGGGGGATGGTGAGAGATTGATGTACGGTGTGGGGGATGGTGAGAGATTGATGTACGGTGTGGATGATGGTGAGAGATTGATGTACGGTGTGGAGGATGGTGAGAGATTGATGTACGATGTGGGGGATGGTGAGAGATTAATGTACGGTGTGGGGGATGGTGAGAGATTGATGTACGGTGTGGAGGATGGTGAGAGATTGATGTACGGTGTGGGGGATGGTGAGAGATTGATGTACGGTGTGGGGGATGGTGAGAGATTGTTGTACGGTGTGGGGGATGGTGAGAGATTGATGTACGGTGTGGGGGATGGTGAGAGATTGATGTACGGTGTGGGGGATGGTGAGAGATTGATGTACGGTGTGGAGGATGGTGAGAGATTGATGTACGGTGTGGAGGATGGTGAGAGATTGATGTACGGTGTGGGGGATGGTGAGAGATTGATGTACGGTGTGGATGATGGTGAGAGATTGATTTCGGTGTGGAGGATGGTGAGAGATTGATGTACGGTGTGGAGGATGGTGAGAGATTGATTACGGTGTGGAGGATGGTGAGAGATTGATTACGGTGTGGAGGATGGTGAGAGATTGATGTACGGTGTGGATGATGGTGAGAGATTGATTTCGGTGTGGAGGATGGTGAGAGATTGATGTACGGTGTGGATGATGGTGAGAGATTGATTACGGTGTGGAGGATGGTGAGAGATTGATGTACGGTGTGGGGGATGGTGAGAGATTGATGTTACGGTGTGGAGGATGGTGAGAGATTGATTTCGGTGTGGAGGATGGTGAGAGATTGATTTCGGTGTGGAGGATGGTGAGAGATCGATGTACGGTGTGGAGGATGGTGAGAGATTGATTTCGGTGTGGAGAATGGTGAGAGATTGATGGACGGTGTGGAGGATGGTGAGAGATTGATTTCGGTGTGGAGGATGGTGAGAGATTGATTATGGTGTGGGGGATGGTGTGAGATTGATGTACGGTGTGGGGGATGGTGAGAGATTGATGTACGGTGTGGAGGATGGTGGGAGATTGATTTAAGGTGTGGAGGATGGTGGGAGATTAATGTACAGTGTGGAGGATGGTGGGAGATTGATGTTACGGTGTGGAGGATGGTGGGAGTTTGATGTACGGTGTGGGGGATGGTGAGAGATTGATGTACGGTGTGGGGGATGGTGAGAGATTGATGTACAGTGTGGAGGATGGTGGGAGATTGATGTTACGGTGTGGAGGATGGTGGGAGTTTGATGTACGGTGTGGGGGATGGTGAGAGATTGATGTTCGGTGTGGGGGATGGTGAGAGATTGATGTTCAGTGTGGAGGATGGTGAGAGATTGATGTTCGGTGTGGAGGATGGTGAGAGATTGATGTACGGTGTGGAGGATGGTGAGAGATTGATGTTACGGTGTAGAGGATGGTGGGAGTTTGATGTGCGGTGTGGAGGATGGTGGGAGTTTGATGTGCGGTGTGGAGGATGGTGAGAGATTGATGTACGGTGTGGAGGATGGTGGGAGTTTGATGTGCGGTGTGGAGGATGGTGGGAGTTTGATGTACGGTGTGGAGGATGGTGTGAGATTGATGTTCGGTGTGGAGGATGGTGAGAGATTGATGTACGGTGTGGAGGATGGTGAGAGATTGATGTACGGTGTGGAGGATGGTGAGAGATTGATGTACGGTGTGGAGGATGGTGGGAGATTGATGTACGGTGTGGGGGATGGTGAGAGATTGATGTACGGTGTGGGGGATGGTGAGAGATTGATGTACGGTGTGGGGGATGGTGAGAGATTGATGTACGGTGTGGAGGATGGTGAGAGATTGATGTATGGTGTGGGGGATGGTGAGAGATTGATGTACGGTGTGGAGGATGGTGAGAGATTGAATTACGCTGTGGAGGATGGTGTGAGATTGATGTACGGTGTGGATGATGGTGAGAGATTGATGTTCGGTGTGGAGGATGGTGAGAGATTGAATTACGCTGTGGAGGATGGTGTGAGATTGATGTACGGTGTGGAGGATGGTGAGAGATTGAATTACGCTGTGGAGGATGGTGTGAGATTGATGTACGGTGTGAAGGATGGTGAGAGATCGATGTACGGTGTGGGGGATGGTGAGAGATTGATGTACGGTGTGGGGGATGGTGAGAGATTGATGTTACGGTGTGGAGGATGGTGAGAGATTGATGTTACGGTGTGGAGGATGGTGGGAGATTGATGTTACGGTGTGGAGGATGGTGAGAGATTGAATTACGCTGTGGAGGATGGTGTGAGATTGATGTACGGTGTGGAGGATGGTGAGAGATTGATGTTACGGTGTGGAGGATGGTCGGAGATTAATGTACAGTGTGGAGGATGGTGAGAGATTGAATTACGGTGTGGAGGATGGTGAGAGATTGATGTACGGTGTGGAGGATGGTGAGAGATTGATGTACGGTGTGGAGGATGGTGAGAGATTGATGTACGGTGTGGAGGATGGTGAGAGATTGATGTTACGGTGTGGAGGATGGTGAGAGATTGATGTTACGGTGTGGAGGATGGTGGGAGATTAATGTACGGTGTGGAGGATGGTGAGAGACTGATGTTACGGTGTGGAGGATGGTGGGAGATTAATGTACGGTGTGGAGGATGGTGAGAGATTGATGTTACGGTGTGGAGGATGGTGAGAGATTGATGAACGATGTGGAGGATGGTGAGAGATTGATGGACAGTGTGGAGGATGGTGAGAGATTGATGTACGGTGTGGAGGATGGTAAGAGATTGATGTACGGTGTGGAGGATGGTGAGAGATTGATGTTACGGTGTGGAGGATGGTAAGAGATTGATGTACGGTGTGGAGGATGGTAAGAGATTGATGTACGGTGTGGAGGATGGTGAGAGATTGATGTTACGGTGTGGAGGATGGTGAGAGATTGATGTACGGTGTGGAGGATGGTGAGAGATTGATGTTACGGTGTGGAGGATGGTAAGAGATTGATGTACGGTGTGGAGGATGGTAAGAGATTGATGTACGGTGTGGAGGATGGTGAGAGATTGATGTACGGTGTGGAGGATGGTAAGAGATTGATGTTACGGTGTGGAGGATGGTGAGAGATTGATGTTGCGGTGTGGAGGATGGTGAGAGATTGATGTACGGTGTGGAGGATGGTAAGAGATTGATGTACGGTGTGGAGGATGGTGAGAGATTGATGTTACGGTGTGGAGGATGGTGAGAGATTGATGTCCGGTGTGGAGGATGGTGAGAGATTGATGTTACGGTGTGGAGGATGGTGAGAGATTGACGTACGGTGTGGAGGATGGTGAGAGATTGATGTTACGGTGTGGAGGATGGTGAGAGATTGATGTCCGGTGTGGAGGATGGTGAGAGATTGATGTACGGTGTGGAGGATGGTGAGAGATTGATGTACGGTGTGGAGGATGGTGAGAGATTGATGTCCGGTGTGGAGGATGGTGAGAGATTGATGTACGGTGTGGAGGATGGTGTGAGATTGATGTACGGTGTGAATGATGGTGAGAGATTGATGTACGGTGTGGAGGATGGTGAGAGATTGATGTGCGGTGTGGAGGATGGTGAGAGATTGATGTGCGGTGTGGAGGATGCTGAGAGATTGATGTACAGTATGGAGGATGGTGAGAGATTGATGTACGGTGTGGGGGATGGTGAGAGATTGATGTTACGGTGTGGAGGATGGTGGGAGATTAATGTGCGGTGTGGAGGATGGTGAGAGATTGATGTACGGTGTGGAGGATGGTGAGAGATCGATGTACGGTGTGGAGGATGGTGTGAGATTGATGTACGATGTGGAGGATGGTGAGAGATTGATGTTACGGTGTGGAGGATGGTGACAGATTGATGTACGGTGTGGAGGATGGTGGGAGATTGATGTTACGGTGTGGAGGATGGTGAGAGATTGATGTACGGTGTGGAGGATGGTGGGAGATTAATGTACGGTGTGGAGGATGGTGAGAGATTGATGTACGGTGTGGAGGATGGTGAGAGATTGATGTTACGGTGTGGAGGATGGTAAGAGATTGATGTACGGTGTGGAGGATGGTAAGAGATTGATGTACGGTGTGGAGGATGGTGAGAGATTGATGTACGGTGTGGAGGATGGTAAGAGATTGATGTTACGGTGTGGAGGATGGTGAGAGATTGATGTTACGGTGTGGAGGATGGTAAGAGATTGATGTACGGTGTGGAGGATGGTAAGAGATTGATGTACGGTGTGGAGGATGGTGAGAGATTGATGTTACGGTGTGGAGGATGGTGAGAGATTGATGTCCGGTGTGGAGGATGGTGAGAGATTGATGTACGGTGTGGAGGATGGTGAGAGATTGATGTACGGTGTGGAGGATGGTGTGAGATTGATGTACGGTGTGAATGATGGTGAGAGATTGATGTACGGTGTGGAGGATGGTGAGAGATTGATGTACGGTGTGGAGGATGGTGAGAGATTGATGTACGGTGTGGAGGATGGTGAGAGATTGATGTACAGTGTGGAGGATGGTGAGAGATTGATGTACGGTGTGGAGGATGGTGAGAGATTGATGTTACGGTGTGGAGGATGGTGAGAGATTGATGTACGGTGTGGAGGATGCTGAGAGATTGATGTACGGTGTGGAGGTTGGTGAGAGATTGATGTACGGTGTGGAGGATGCTGAGAGATTGATGTACGGTGTGGAGGATGGTGAGAGATTGATGTACAGTGTGGAGGATGGTGAGAGATTGATGTACGGTGTGGAGGATGGTGAGAGATTGATGTTACGGTGTGGAGGATGGTGAGAGATTGATTTCGGTGTGGAGGATGGTGAGAGATTGATTTCGGTGTGGAGGATGGTGAGAGATTGATTACGGTGTGGGGGATGGTGAGAGATTGATGTACGGTGTGGAGGATGGTGAGAGATTGATGTTACGGTGTGGAGGATGGTGGGAGATTGATGTTACGGTGTGGAGGATGGTGAGAGATTCATGTACGGTGTGGGGGATGGTGAGAGATTCATATACGGTGTGGAGGATGGTGGGAGATTGATGTACGGTGTGGGGGATGGTGAGAGATTGATGTACGGTGTGGGGGATGGTGAGAGATTGATGTACGGTGTGGAGGATGGTGAGAGATTGATGTACGGTGTGGAGGATGGTGAGAGATTGATGTACGGTGTGGAGGATGGTGAGAGATTGATGTACGGTGTGGAGGATGGTGAGAGATCGATGTACGGTGTGGAGGATGGTGAGAGATTGATGTTACGGTGTGGAGGATGGTGACAGATTGATGTACGGTGTGGAGGATGGTGAGAGATTGATGTACGGTGTGGGGGATGGTGAGAGATTGATGTACGGTGTGGAGGATGGTGAGAGATCGATGTACGGTGTGGAGGATGGTGAGAGATTGATTACGGTGTGGAGGATGGTGACAGATTGATGTACGGTGTGGAAGATGGTGGGAGATTGATGTTACGGTGTGGAGGATGGTGAGAGATTGATGTACGGTGTGGAGGATGGTGAGAGATTGATGGACGGTGTGGTGGATGGTGAGAGATTGATTACGGTGTGGAGGATGGTGAGAGATTGATGTACGGTGTGGAGGATGGTGAGAGATTGATGTACGGTGTGGAGGATGGTGGGAGATTAATGTACGGTGTGGAGGATGGTGGGAGATTGATGTTACGGTGTGGAGGATCGTAAGAGATTCATGTACGGTGTGGAGGATGGTGAGAGATTGATGGACGGTGTGGTGGATGGTGAGAGATTGATGGACGGTGTGGTGGATGGTGAGAGATTGATGTTACGGTGTGGAGGATGGTGGGAGATTAATGTACGGTGTGGAGGATGGTGGGAGATTGATGTTACGGTGTGGAGGATCGTAAGAGATTGATGTACGGTGTGGAGGATGGTGAGAGATTGTTGTACGGTGTGGAGGATGGTGAGAGATTGATGTACGATGTGGAGGATCGTGAGAGATTGATGTACGGTGTGGATGATGGTGAGAGATTGATGTACGGTGTGGGGGATGGTGAGAGATTGATGTACGGTGTGGGGGATGGTGAGAGATTGATGTACGGTGTGGAGGATGGTGAGAGATTGATGTACGGTGTGGGGGATGGTGAGAGATTGATGTACGGTGTGGAGGATGGTGTGAGATTGATGTACGGTGTGGAGGATGGTGAGAGATTGATGTACGGTGTGGGGAATGGTGAGAGATTGATGTACGGTGTGGAGGATGGTGACAGATTGATGTACGGTGTGGAGGATGGTGGGAGATTGATGTTACGGTGTGGAGGATGGTGAGAGATTGATTACGGTGTGGAGGATGGTGAGAGATTGATGTACGGTGTGGAGGATGGTGAGAGATTGATGTACGGTGTGGAGGATGGTGAGAGATTGATTACGGTGTGGAGGATGGTGAGAGATTGATGGACGGTGTGGTGGATGGTGAGAGATTGATTACGGTGTGGAGGATGGTGAGAGATTGATGTACGGTATGGAGGATGGTGAGAGATTGATGTACGGTGTGGAGGATGGTGAGAGATTGATGTACGGTGTGGAGGATGGTGAGAGATTGATGTACGGTGTGGGGGATGGTGAGAGATTGATGTACGGTGTGGGGGATGGTGAGAGATTGATGTACGGTGTGGAGGATGGTGGGAGATTGATGTACGGTGTGGGGGATGGTGAGAGATTGATGTACGGTGTGGAGGATGGTGAGAGATTGATGTACGGTGTGGGGGATGGTGAGAGATTGATGTTACGGTGTGGAGGATGGTGAGAGATTGATGTACGGTGTGGGGGATGGTGTGAGATTGATTTCGGTGTGGGGGATGGTGAGAGATTGATGTACGGTGTGGAGGATGGTGAGAGATTGATGTACGGTGTGGAGGATGGTGAGAGATTGATGTACGGTGTGGGGGATGGTGAGAGATTGATGTTACGGTGTGGAGGATGGTGAGAGATTGATGTACGGTGTGGGGGATGGTGAGAGATTGATGTTACGGTGTGGAGGACGGTGAGAGATTGATGTACGGTGTGGAGGATGGTGAGAGATTGATGTACGGTGTGGGGGATGGTGAGAGATTGATGTTACGGTGTGGAGGATGGTGAGAGATTGATGTACGGTGTGGGGGATGGTGTGAGATTGATTTCGGTGTGGAGGATGGTGAGAGATTGATGTACGGTGTGGAGGATGGTGAGAGATTGATTTCGGTGTGGAGGATGGTGAGAGATTGATTACGGTGTGGAGGATGGTGAGAGATTGATTTCGGTGTGGGGGATGGTGAGAGATTGATGTACGGTGTGGAGGATGGTGAGAGATTGATGTACGATGTGGGGGATGGTGAGAGATTGATGTACGGTGTGGAGGATGGTGAGAGATTGATTTCGGTGTGGAGGATGGTGAGAGATTGATTACGGTGTGGGGGATGGTGAGAGATTGATGTACGGTGTGGGAGATGGTGAGAGATTGATGTACGGTGTGAATGATGGTGAGAGATTGATGTACGGTGTGGGGGATGGTGAGAGATTGATGTTCGGTGTGGGGGATGGTGAGAGATTGATGTACGGTGTGGGGGATGGTGAGAGATTGATGTTCGGTGTGGGGGATGGTGAGAGATTGATGTTCGGTGTGGGGGATGGTGAGAGATTGATGTACGATGTGGAGGATGGTGAGAGATTGATGTTCGGTGTGGGGGATGGTGAGAGATTGATGTACGGTGTGGAGGATGGTGAGAGATTGATGTACGATGTGGGGGATGGTGAGAGATTGATGTACGGTGTGAATGATGGTGACAGATTGATGTACGGTGTGGGGGATGGTGAGAGATTGATGTACGGTGTGAATGATGGTGACAGATTGATGTACGATGTGGGGGATGGTGAGAGATTGATGTACGGTGTGGGGGATGGTGAGAGATTGATGTACGATGTGGGGGATGGTGAGAGATTGATGTACGGTGTGGAGGATGGTGAGAGATTGATGTACGATGTGGGGCATGGTGAGAGATTGATGTACGGTGTGGGGGATGGTTAGAGATTGATGTACGGTGTGGGGGATGGTGAGAGATTGATGTACGGTGTGGGGGATGGTGAGAGATTGATGTACGGTGTGGAGGATGGTGAGAGATTGATGTACGGTGTGGGGGATGGTGGGAGATTGATGTACGGTGTGGGGGATGGTGAGAGATTGATGTACGGTGTGGAGGATGGTGAGAGATTGATGTACGGTGTGGAGAATGGTGAGAGATTGATGTACGGTGTGGGGGATGGTGGGAGATTGATGTACGGTGTGGGGGATGGTGAGAGATTGATGTACGGTGTGGGGGATGGTGGGAGATTGATGTTACGGTGTGGAGGATGGTGAGAGATTGATGTACGGTGTGGGGGATGGTGAGAGATTGATGTACGGTGTGGAGGATGGTGAGAGATTGATGTTACGGTGTGGAGGATGGTGGGAGATTAATGTACGGTGTGGAGGATGGTGGGAGATTAATGTACGGTGTGGAGGATGGTGAGAGATTGATGTACGGTGTGGAGGATGGTGAGAGATTGATGTACGGTGTGGGGGATGATGGGAGATTGATGTACGATGTGGAGGATGGTGAGAGATTGATGTACGGTGTGGGGGATGGTGAGAGATTGTTGTACGGTGTGGGGGATGGTGAGAGATTAATGTACGGTGTGGAGGATGGTGAGAGTTTGATGTATGGTGTGGAGGATGATGGGAGATTGATGTACGATGTGGAGGATGGTGAGAGATTGATGTACGGTGTGGGGGATGGTGAGAGATTAATGTACGGTGTGGGGGATGGTGAGAGATTAATGTACGGTGTGGGGGATGGTGAGAGATTGATGTACGGTGTGGAGGATGGTGAGAGTTTGATGTATGGTGTGGAGGATGATGGGAGATTGATGTACGATGTGGAGGATGGTGAGAGATTGATGTACGGTGTGGGGGATGGTGAGAGATTAATGTACGGTGTGGAGGATGGTGAGAGATTGATGTTACGGTGTGGAGGATGGTGAGAGATTGATGTCCGATGTGGAGGATGGTGAGAGATTGATGTACGGTGTGGAGGATGGTGAGAGATTGATGTACGGTGTGGGGGATGGTGAGAGATTAATGTACGGTGTGGAGGATGGTGAGAGATTGATGTTACGGTGTGGAGGATGGTGAGAGATTGATGTACGGTGTGGGGGATGGTGAGAGATTAATGTACGGTGTGGGGGATGGTGAGAGATTAATGTACGGTGTGGAGGATGGTGAGAGATTGATGTTACGGTGTGGAGGATGGTGAGAGATTGATGTTACGGTGTGGAGGATGGTGGGAGATTAATGTACGGTGTGGAGGATGGTGGGAGATTGATGTTACGGTGTGGAGGATGGTAAGAGATTGATGTACGGTGTGGAGGATGGTGAGAGATTGATGTTATGATGTGGAGGATGGTGAGAGATTGATGTTACGGTGTGGAGGATGGTGGGAGATTAATGTACGGTGTGGAGGATGGTGGGAGATTGATGTTACGGTGTGGAGGATGGTGAGAGATTGATGTACTGCGTGGAGGATGGTGGGAGATTGATGTACGGTGTGGAGGATGGTGAGAGATTGATGTACGGTGTGGGGGATGGTGAGAGATTGATGTTACGGTGTGGAGGACGGTGAGAGATTGATGTACGGTGTGGAGGATGGTGAGAGATTGATGTACGGTGTGGGGGATGGTGAGAGATTGATGTTACGGTGTGGAGGATGGTGAGAGATTGATGTACGGTGTGGGGGATGGTGTGAGATTGATTTCGGTGTGGAGGATGGTGAGAGATTGATGTACGGTGTGGAGGATGGTGAGAGATTGATTTCGGTGTGGAGGATGGTGAGAGATTGATTACGGTGTGGAGGATGGTGAGAGATTGATTTCGGTGTGGGGGATGGTGAGAGATTGATGTACGGTGTGGAGGATGGTGAGAGATTGATGTACGATGTGGGGGATGGTGAGAGATTGATGTACGGTGTGGAGGATGGTGAGAGATTGATTTCGGTGTGGAGGATGGTGAGAGATTGATTACGGTGTGGGGGATGGTGAGAGATTGATGTACGGTGTGGGAGATGGTGAGAGATTGATGTACGGTGTGAATGATGGTGAGAGATTGATGTACGGTGTGGGGGATGGTGAGAGATTGATGTTCGGTGTGGGGGATGGTGAGAGATTGATGTACGGTGTGGGGGATGGTGAGAGATTGATGTTCGGTGTGGGGGATGGTGAGAGATTGATGTTCGGTGTGGGGGATGGTGAGAGATTGATGTACGGTGTGGAGGATGGTGAGAGATTGATGTACGGTGTGGAGGATGGTGAGAGATTGATGTACGATGTGGGGGATGGTGAGAGATTGATGTACGGTGTGAATGATGGTGACAGATTGATGTACGGTGTGGGGGATGGTGAGAGATTGATGTACGGTGTGAATGATGGTGACAGATTGATGTACGATGTGGGGGATGGTGAGAGATTGATGTACGGTGTGGGGGATGGTGAGAGATTGATGTACGATGTGGGGGATGGTGAGAGATTGATGTTCGGTGTGGGGGATGGTGAGAGATTGATGTACGGTGTGGAGGATGGTGAGAGATTGATGTACGATGTGGGGGATGGTGAGAGATTGATGTACGGTGTGAATGATGGTGACAGATTGATGTACGGTGTGGGGGATGGTGAGAGATTGATGTACGGTGTGAATGATGGTGACAGATTGATGTACGATGTGGGGGATGGTGAGAGATTGATGTACGGTGTGGGGGATGGTGAGAGATTGATGTACGATGTGGGGGATGGTGAGAGATTGATGTACGGTGTGGAGGATGGTGAGAGATTGATGTACGATGTGGGGCATGGTGAGAGATTGATGTACGGTGTGGGGGATGGTTAGAGATTGATGTACGGTGTGGGGGATGGTGAGAGATTGATGTACGGTGTGGGGGATGGTGAGAGATTGATGTACGGTGTGGAGGATGGTGAGAGATTGATGTACGGTGTGGGGGATGGTGGGAGATTGATGTACGGTGTGGGGGATGGTGAGAGATTGATGTACGGTGTGGAGGATGGTGAGAGTTGATGTACGGTGTGGAGAATGGTGAGAGATTGATGTACGGTGTGGGGGATGGTGGGAGATTGATGTACGGTGTGGGGGATGGTGAGAGATTGATGTACGGTGTGGGGGATGGTGGGAGATTGATGTTACGGTGTGGAGGATGGTGAGAGATTGATGTACGGTGTGGGGGATGGTGAGAGATTGATGTACGGTGTGGAGGATGGTGAGAGATTGATGTTACGGTGTGGAGGATGGTGGGAGATTAATGTACGGTGTGGAGGATGGTGGGAGATTAATGTACGGTGTGGAGGATGGTGAGAGATTGATGTACGGTGTGGAGGATGGTGAGAGATTGATGTACGGTGTGGGGGATGATGGGAGATTGATGTACGATGTGGAGGATGGTGAGAGATTGATGTACGGTGTGGGGGATGGTGAGAGATTGTTGTACGGTGTGGGGGATGGTGAGAGATTAATGTACGGTGTGGAGGATGGTGAGAGTTTGATGTATGGTGTGGAGGATGATGGGAGATTGATGTACGATGTGGAGGATGGTGAGAGATTGATGTACGGTGTGGGGGATGGTGAGAGATTAATGTACGGTGTGGGGGATGGTGAGAGATTAATGTACGGTGTGGGGGATGGTGAGAGATTGATGTACGGTGTGGAGGATGGTGAGAGTTTGATGTATGGTGTGGAGGATGATGGGAGATTGATGTACGATGTGGAGGATGGTGAGAGATTGATGTACGGTGTGGGGGATGGTGAGAGATTAATGTACGGTGTGGAGGATGGTGAGAGATTGATGTTACGGTGTGGAGGATGGTGAGAGATTGATGTCCGATGTGGAGGATGGTGAGAGATTGATGTACGGTGTGGAGGATGGTGAGAGATTGATGTACGGTGTGGGGGATGGTGAGAGATTAATGTACGGTGTGGAGGATGGTGAGAGATTGATGTTACGGTGTGGAGGATGGTGAGAGATTGATGTACGGTGTGGGGGATGGTGAGAGATTAATGTACGGTGTGGGGGATGGTGAGAGATTAATGTACGGTGTGGAGGATGGTGAGAGATTGATGTTACGGTGTGGAGGATGGTGAGAGATTGATGTTACGGTGTGGAGGATGGTGGGAGATTAATGTACGGTGTGGAGGATGGTGGGAGATTGATGTTACGGTGTGGAGGATGGTAAGAGATTGATGTACGGTGTGGAGGATGGTGAGAGATTGATGTTATGATGTGGAGGATGGTGAGAGATTGATGTTACGGTGTGGAGGATGGTGGGAGATTAATGTACGGTGTGGAGGATGGTGGGAGATTGATGTTACGGTGTGGAGGATGGTGAGAGATTGATGTACTGCGTGGAGGATGGTGGGAGATTGATGTACGGTGTGGAGGATGGTGAGAGATTGATGTACGGTGTGGGGGATGGTGAGAGATTGATGTACGGTGTGGGGGATGGTGAGAGATTGATGTACGATGTGGAGGATCGTGAGAGATTGATGTACGGTGTGGGGGATGGTGAGAGATTGATGTACGGTGTGGGGGATGGTGAGAGATTGATGTACGGTGTGGAGGATGGAGAGAGATTGATGTACGGTGTGGAGGATGGTGACAGATTGATGTACGGTGTGGAGGATGGTGAGAGATTGATGTACGGTGTGGAGGATGGTGGGAGATTGATGTTACGGTGTGGAGGATGGTGAGAGATTGATTACGGTGTGGAGGATGGTGAGAGATTGATGTACGGTGTGGAGGATGGTGAGAGATTGATGTACGGTGTGGAGGATGGTGAGAGATTGATGTACGATGTGGGGGATGGTGAGAGATTGATGTACGATGTGGGGGATGGTGAGAGATTGATGTACGGTGTGGAGGATGGTGAGAGATTGATGTACGGTGTGGAGGATGGTGAGAGATTGATGTACGATGTGGGGGATGGTGAGAGATTGATGTTACGGTGTGGAGGATGGTGGGAGATTAATGTACGGTGTGGAGGATGGTGGGAGATTGATGTTACGGTGTGGAGGATGGTAAGAGATTGATGTACGGTGTGGAGTATGGTGTGAGATTGATGTACGGTGTGGAGGATGGTGAGAGATTGATGTACGATGTGGAGGATGGTGAGAGATTGATGTACGGTGTGGAGGATGGTGAGAGATTGATGTTACGGTGTGGAGGATGGTGGGAGATTAATGTACGGTGTGGAGGATGGTGGGAGATTGATGTTACGGTGTGGAGGATGGTAAGAGATTGATGTACGGTGTGGAGGATGGTGAGAGATTGATGTTACGGTGTGGAGGATGGTGAGAGATTGATGTCGGGTGTGGAGGATGGTGAGAGATTGATGTCCGGTGTGGAGGATGGTGAGAGATTGATGTACGGTGTGGGGGATGGTGAGAGATTGATTTCCGGTGTGGAGGATGGTGAGAAATTGATGTACGGTGTGGAGGATGGTGAGAGATTGATGTACGGTGTGGGGGATGGTGAGAGATTGATGTTACGGTGTGGAGGATGGTGAGAGATTGATGTACGGTGTGGGGGATGGTGTGAGATTGATTTCGGTGTGGAGGATGGTGAGAGATTGATGTACGGTGTGGAGGATGGTGAGAGATTGATTTCGGTGTGGAGGATGGTGAGAGATTGATTACGGTGTGGAGGATGGTGAGAGATTGATGTACGATGTGGGGGATGGTGAGAGATTGATGTACGGTGTGGAGGATGGTGAGAGATTGATTTCGGTGTGGAGGATGGTGAGAGATTGATTACGGTGTGGGGGATGGTGAGAGATTGATGTACGGTGTGGGAGATGGTGAGAGATTGATGTACGGTGTGAATGATGGTGAGAGATTGATGTACGGTGTGGGGGATGGTGAGAGATTGATGTTCGGTGTGGGGGATGGTGAGAGATTGATGTACGGTGTGGGGGATGGTGAGAGATTGATGTTCGGTGTGGGGGATGGTGAGAGATTGATGTTCGGTGTGGGGGATGGTGAGAGATTGATGTACGATGTGGAGGATGGTGAGAGATTGATGTTCGGTGTGGGGGATGGTGAGAGATTGATGTACGGTGTGGAGGATGGTGAGAGATTGATGTACGGTGTGAATGATGGTGACAGATTGATGTACGATGTGGGGGATGGTGAGAGATTGATGTACGGTGTGGGGGATGGTGAGAGATTGATGTACGATGTGGGGGATGGTGAGAGATTGATGTACGGTGTGGAGGATGGTGAGAGATTGATGTACGATGTGGGGCATGGTGAGAGATTGATGTGCGGTGTGGAGGATGGTGAGAGATTGATGTATGGTGTGGAGGATGGTGAGAGATTGATGTACGGTGTGGAGGATGGTGAGAGATTGATGTACGGTGTGGGGGATGGTGAGAGATTGATGTACGGTGTGGGGGATGGTGAGAGATTGATGTACGGTGTGGGGGATGGTGAGAGATTGATGTACGGTGTGGGGGATGGTGAGAGATTGATGTACGGTGTGGGGGATGGTGAGAGATTGATGTTACGGTGTGGAGGATGGTGAGAGATTGATGTACGATGTGGAGGATGGTGAGAGATTGATGTACGGTGTGGAGGATGGTGAGAGATTGATGTACGGTGTGGAGGATGGTGAGAGATTGATGTACGGTGTGGAGGATGGTGAGAGATTGATGTACGATGTGGAGGATGGTGAGAGATTGATGTACGGTGTGGGGGATGGTGAAAGATTAATGTACGGTGTGGGGGATGGTGAGAGATTAATGTACGGTGTGGAGGATGGTGAGAGATTGATGTTACGGTGTGGAGGATGGTGAGAGATTGATGTACGATGTGGAGGATGGTGAGAGATTGATGTACGGTGTGGAGGATGGTGAGAGATTGATGTACGGTGTGGGGGATGGTGAGAGATTAATGTACGGTGTGGAGGATGGTGAGAGATTGATGTTACGGTGTGGAGGATGGTGAGAGATTGATGTACGGTGTGGGGGATGGTGAGAGATTAATGTACGGTGTGGGGGATGGTGAGAGATTAATGTACGGTGTGGAGGATGGTGAGAGATTGATGTTACGGTGTGGAGGATGGTGAGAGATTGATGTTACGGTGTGGAGGATGGTGGGAGATTAATGTACGGTGTGGAGGATGGTGGGAGATTGATGTTACGGTGTGGAGGATGGTAAGAGATTGATGTACGGTGTGGAGGATGGTGAGAGATTGATGTTATGATGTGGAGGATGGTGAGAGATTGATGTTACGGTGTGGAGGATGGTGGGAGATTAATGTACGGTGTGGAGGATGGTGGGAGATTGATGTTACGGTGTGGAGGATGGTGAGAGATTGATGTACGGTGTGGAGGATGGTGGGAGATTGATGTACGGTGTGGAGGATGGTGAGAGATTGATGTACGGTGTGGGGGATGGTGAGAGATTGATGTACGGTGTGGGGGATGGTGAGAGATTGATGTACGATGTGGAGGATCGTGAGAGATTGATGTACGGTGTGGGGGATGGTGAGAGATTGACGTACGGTGTGGGGGATGGTGAGAGATTGATGTACGGTGTGGAGGATGGAGAGAGATTGATGTACGGTGTGGAGGATGGTGACAGATTGATGTACGGTGTGGAGGATGGTGAGAGATTGATGTACGGTGTGGAGGATGGTGGGAGATTGATGTTACGGTGTGGAGGATGGTGAGAGATTGATTACGGTGTGGAGGATGGTGAGAGATTGATGTACGGTGTGGAGGATGGTGAGAGATTGATGTACGGTGTGGAGGATGGTGAGAGATTGATGTACGATGTGGGGGATGGTGAGAGATTGATGTACGATGTGGGGGATGGTGAGAGATTGATGTACGGTGTGGAGGATGGTGAGAGATTGATGTACGGTGTGGAGGATGGTGAGAGATTGATGTACGATGTGGGGGATGGTGAGAGATTGATGTTACGGTGTGGAGGATGGTGGGAGATTAATGTACGGTGTGGAGGATGGTGGGAGATTGATGTTACGGTGTGGAGGATGGTAAGAGATTGATGTACGGTGTGGAGTATGGTGTGAGAATGATGTACGGTGTGGAGGATGGTGAGAGATTGATGTACGGTGTGGAGGATGGTGAGAGATTGATGTACGGTGTGGAGGATGGTGAGAGATTGATGTTACGGTGTGGAGGATGGTGGGAGATTAATGTACGGTGTGGAGGATGGTGGGAGATTGATGTTACGGTGTGGAGGATGGTAAGAGATTGATGTACGGTGTGGAGGATGGTGAGAGATTGATGTTACGGTGTGGAGGATGGTGAGAGATTGATGTCGGGTGTGGAGGATGGTGAGAGATTGATGTCCGGTGTGGAGGATGGTGAGAGATTGATGTACGGTGTGGAGGATGGTGAGAGATTGATGTACGGTGTGGGGGATGGTGAGAGATTGATTTCCGGTGTGGAGGATGGTGAGAAATTGATGTACGGTGTGGGGGATGGTGAGAGATTGATGTGCGGTGTGGGGGATGGTGAGAGATTGATGTGCGGTGTGGGGGATGGTGAGAGATTGATGTGCGGTGTGGAGGACGGTGAGAGATTGATGTACGATGTGGGGGATGGTGAGAGATTGATGTACGGTGTGGAGGATGGTGAGAGATTGATGTACGGTGTGGAGGATGGTGAGAGATTGATGTCCGGTGTGGGGGATGGTGAGAGATTGATGTACGGTGTGGGGGATGGTGAGAGATTGATGTACGGTGTGGAGGATGGTGAGAGATTGATGTACGATGTGGGGGATGGTGAGAGATTGATGTACGGTGTGGAGGATGGTGAGAGATTGATGTACGGTGTGGAAGATGGTGAGAGATTGATGTACGGTGTGGAGGACGGTGAGAGATTGATGTACGATGTGGGGGATGGTGAGAGATTGATGTACGGTGTGGAGGATGGTGAGAGATTGATGTACGGTGTGGAGGATGGTGAGAGATTGATGTGCGGTGTGGGGGATGGTGAGAGATTGATGTACGGTGTGGAGGATGGTGAGAGATTGATGTGCGGTGTGGGGGATGGTGAGAGATTGATGTGCGGTGTGGAAGATGGTGAGAGATTGATGTACGGTGTGGGGGATGGTGAGATATTGATCTGCGGTGTGGAGGATGCTGAGAGATTGATGTACGGTGTGGAGGATGGTGAGAGATTGATGTACGGTGTGGAGGATGGTGAGAGATTGATCTGCGGTGTGGAGGATGCTGAGAGATTGATGTACGGTGTGGGGGATGGTGAGAGATTGATGTTACGGTGTGCAGGATGGTGTGAGATTGATGTACGGTGTGGGGGATGGTGAGAGATTGATGTACGGTGTGGAGGATGGTGAGAGATTGATGTACGGTGTGGAGGATGGTGAGAGATTGATGTACGGTGTGGAGGATGGTGAGAGATTGATCTGCGGTGTGGAGGATGCTGAGAGATTGATGTACGGTGTGGGGAATGGTGAGAGATTGATGTACGGTGTGGGGGATGGTGAGAGATTGATGTACAGTGTGGGGGATGGTGAGAGATTGATGTACGGTGTGGAGGATGGTGAGAGATTGATTTCGGTGTGGAGGATGGTGAGAGATTGATGTACGGTGTGGAGGATGGTGAGAGATTGATGTCCGGTGTGGAGGATGGTGAGAGATTGATGTACGGTGTGGAGGATGGTGAGAGATTGATGTACGGTGTGGAGGATGGTGAGAGATTGATGTACGGTGTGGAGGATGGTGAGAGATTGATGTACGGTGTGGAGGATGGTGAGAGATTGATGTACGGTGTGGAGGATGGTGTGAGATTGATGTACGGTGTGGGGGATGGTGATAGATTGATGTACGGTGTGGAGGATGGTGAGAGAATGATGTACGGTGTGGAGGATGGTGAGAGATTGATGTACGGTGTGGAGGATGGTGGGAGATTGATGTACGATGTGGAGGATGGTGAGAGAATGATGTACGGTGTGGAGGATGGTGAGAGATTGATGTACGGTGTGGAGGATGGTGAGAGAATGATGTACGGTGTGGAGGATGGTGAGAGATTGATGTACGGTGTGGAGGATGGTGAGAGAATGATGTACGGTGTGGAGGATGGTGAGAGATTGATGTACGGTGTGGAGGATGGTGAGAGAATGATGTACGGTGTGGAGGATGGTGAGAGATTGATGTACGGTGTGGGGGATGGTGAGAGATTGATGTTCGGTGTGGGGGATGGTGAGAGATTGATGTACGGTGTGGGGGATGGTGAGAGATTGATGTTCGGTGTGGGGGATGGTGAGAGATTGATTACGGTGTGGAGGATGGTGAGAGATTGATTTCGGTGTGGAGGATGGTGAGAGATTGATGTTCGGTGTGGGGGATGGTGAGAGATTGATGTTCGGTGTGGAGGATGGTTAGAGATTGATTTCGGTGTGGAGGATGGTGTGAGATTGATGTGCGGTGTGGAGGATGGTGAGAGATTGATTTCGGTGTGGAGGATGGTGTGAGATTGATGTGCGGTGTGGAGGATGGTGAGAGATTGATGTACGGTGTGGACGATGGTGAGAGATTGATGTTCGGTGTGGGGGATGGTGAGAGATTGATGTTCGGTGTGGGGGATGGTGAGAGATTGATTACGGTGTGGAGGATGGTGAGAGATTGATTTCGGTGTGGAGGATGGTGTGAGATTGATGTACGGTGTGGAGGATGGTGAGAGATTGATTTCGGTGTGGAGGATGGTGAGAGATTGATGTGCGGTGTGGAGGATGGTGAGAGATTGATTTCGGTGTGGAGGATGGTGAGAGATTGATGTTCGGTGTGGAGGATGGTGAGAGATTGATGTACGGTGTGGGGGATGGTGAGAGATTGATTTCCGGTGTGGAGGATGGTGAGAAATTGATGTACGGTGTGGGGGATGGTGAGAGATTGATGTGCGGTGTGGGGGATGGTGAGAGATTGATGTGCGGTGTGGGGGATGGTGAGAGATTGATGTGCGGTGTGGAGGACGGTGAGAGATTGATGTACGATGTGGGGGATGGTGAGAGATTGATGTACGGTGTGGAGGATGGTGAGAGATTGATGTACGGTGTGGAGGATGGTGAGAGATTGATGTCCGGTGTGGGGGATGGTGAGAGATTGATGTACGGTGTGGGGGATGGTGAGAGATTGATGTACGGTGTGGAGGATGGTGAGAGATTGATGTACGATGTGGGGGATGGTGAGAGATTGATGTACGGTGTGGAGGAGTGTGAGAGATTGATGTACGGTGTGGAAGATGGTGAGAGATTGATGTACGGTGTGGAGGACGGTGAGAGATTGATGTACGATGTGGGGGATGGTGAGAGATTGATGTACGGTGTGGAGGATGGTGAGAGATTGATGTACGGTGTGGAGGATGGTGAGAGATTGATGTGCGGTGTGGGGGATGGTGAGAGATTGATGTACGGTGTGGAGGATGGTGAGAGATTGATGTGCGGTGTGGGGGATGGTGAGAGATTGATGTGCGGTGTGGAAGATGGTGAGAGATTGATGTACGGTGTGGGGGATGGTGAGATATTGATCTGCGGTGTGGAGGATGCTGAGAGATTGATGTACGGTGTGGAGGATGGTGAGAGATTGATGTACGGTGTGGAGGATGGTGAGAGATTGATCTGCGGTGTGGAGGATGCTGAGAGATTGATGTACGGTGTGGGGGATGGTGAGAGATTGATGTTACGGTGTGCAGGATGGTGTGAGATTGATGTACGGTGTGGGGGATGGTGAGAGATTGATGTACGGTGTGGAGGATGGTGAGAGATTGATGTACGGTGTGGAGGATGGTGAGAGATTGATGTACGGTGTGGAGGATGGTGAGAGATTGATCTGCGGTGTGGAGGATGCTGAGAGATTGATGTACGGTGTGGGGAATGGTGAGAGATTGATGTACGGTGTGGGGGATGGTGAGAGATTGATGTACAGTGTGGGGGATGGTGAGAGATTGATGTACGGTGTGGAGGATGGTGAGAGATTGATGTACGATGTGGGGGATGGTGAGAGATTGATGTACGGTGTGGAGGATGGTGAGAGATTGATGTACGGTGTGGAGGATGGTGAGAGATTGATGTACGGTGTGGAGGATGGTGAGAGATTGATGTACGGTGTGGAGGATGGTGTGAGATTGATGTACGGTGTGGGGGATGGTGATAGATTGATGTACGGTGTGGAGGATGGTGAGAGAATGATGTACGGTGTGGAGGATGGTGAGAGATTGATGTACGGTGTGGAGGATGGTGGGAGATTGATGTACGATGTGGAGGATGGTGAGAGAATGATGTACGGTGTGGAGGATGGTGAGAGATTGATGTACGGTGTGGAGGATGGTGAGAGAATGATGTACGGTGTGGAGGATGGTGAGAGATTGATGTACGGTGTGGAGGATGGTGAGAGAATGATGTACGGTGTGGAGGATGGTGAGAGATTGATGTACGGTGTGGAGGATGGTGAGAGAATGATGTACGGTGTGGAGGATGGTGAGAGATTGATGTACGGTGTGGGGGATGGTGAGAGATTGATGTTCGGTGTGGGGGATGGTGAGAGATTGATGTACGGTGTGGGGGATGGTGAGAGATTGATGTTCGGTGTGGGGGATGGTGAGAGATTGATTACGGTGTGGAGGATGGTGAGAGATTGATTTCGGTGTGGAGGATGGTGAGAGATTGATGTACGGTGTGGGGAATGGTGAGAGATTGATGTTCGGTGTGGGGGATGGTGAGAGATTGATGTTCGGTGTGGAGGATGGTTAGAGATTGATTTCGGTGTGGAGGATGGTGTGAGATTGATGTGCGGTGTGGAGGATGGTGAGAGATTGATTTCGGTGTGGAGGATGGTGTGAGATTGATGTGCGGTGTGGAGGATGGTGAGAGATTGATGTACGGTGTGGACGATGGTGAGAGATTGATGTTCGGTGTGGGGGATGGTGAGAGATTGATGTTCGGTGTGGGGGATGGTGAGAGATTGATTACGGTGTGGAGGATGGTGAGAGATTGATTTCGGTGTGGAGGATGGTGTGAGATTGATGTACGGTGTGGAGGATGGTGAGAGATTGATTTCGGTGTGGAGGATGGTGAGAGATTGATGTGCGGTGTGGAGGATGGTGAGAGATTGATTTCGGTGTGGAGGATGGTGAGAGATTGATTTCGGTGTGGAGGATGGTGAGAGATTGATTACGGTGTGGGGGATGGTGAGAGATTGATGTTAAGGTGTGGAGGATGGTGAGAGATTGATTTCGGTGTGGAGGATGGTGAGAGATTGATGTACGGTGTGGAGGATGGTGAGAGAATGATGTACGGTGTGGAGGATGGTGAGAGATTGATTTCGGTGTGGAGGATGGTGAGAGATTGATTTCGGTGTGGAGGATGGTGAGAGATTGATTACGGTGTGGGGGATGGTGAGAGATTGATGTTACGGTGTGGAGGATGGTGAGAGATTGATTTCGGTGTGGAGGATGGTGAGAGATTGATGTACGGTGTGGAGGATTGTGAGAGATTGATTTCGGTGTGGAGGATGGTGAGAGATTGATGTACGGTGTGGGGGATGGTGAGAGATTGATGTACGGTGTGGAGGATGGTGAGAGATTGATCTGCGGTGTGGAGGATGCTGAGAGATTGATGTACGGTGTGGGGGATGGTGAGAGATTGATGTTACGGTGTGCAGGATGGTGTGAGATTGATGTACGGTGTGGGGGATGGTGAGAGATTGATGTACGGTGTGGAGGATGGTGAGAGATTGATGTACGGTGTGGAGGATGGTGAGAGATTGATGTACGGTGTGGAGGATGGTGAGAGATTGATCTGCGGTGTGGAGGATGCTGAGAGATTGATGTACGGTGTGGGGAATGGTGAGAGATTGATGTACGGTGTGGGGGATGGTGAGAGATTGATGTACAGTGTGGGGGATGGTGAGAGATTGATGTACGGTGTGGAGGATGGTGAGAGATTGATGTACGATGTGGGGGATGGTGAGAGATTGATGTACGGTGTGGAGGATGGTGAGAGATTGATGTACGGTGTGGAGGATGGTGAGAGATTGATGTACGGTGTGGAGGATGGTGAGAGATTGATGTACGGTGTGGAGGATGGTGTGAGATTGATGTACGGTGTGGGGGATGGTGATAGATTGATGTACGGTGTGGAGGATGGTGAGAGAATGATGTACGGTGTGGAGGATGGTGAGAGATTGATGTACGGTGTGGAGGATGGTGGGAGATTGATGTACGATGTGGAGGATGGTGAGAGAATGATGTACGGTGTGGAGGATGGTGAGAGATTGATGTACGGTGTGGAGGATGGTGAGAGAATGATGTACGGTGTGGAGGATGGTGAGAGATTGATGTACGGTGTGGAGGATGGTGAGAGAATGATGTACGGTGTGGAGGATGGTGAGAGATTGATGTACGGTGTGGAGGATGGTGAGAGAATGATGTACGGTGTGGAGGATGGTGAGAGATTGATGTACGGTGTGGGGGATGGTGAGAGATTGATGTTCGGTGTGGGGGATGGTGAGAGATTGATGTACGGTGTGGGGGATGGTGAGAGATTGATGTTCGGTGTGGGGGATGGTGAGAGATTGATTACGGTGTGGAGGATGGTGAGAGATTGATTTCGGTGTGGAGGATGGTGAGAGATTGATGTACGGTGTGGGGAATGGTGAGAGATTGATGTTCGGTGTGGGGGATGGTGAGAGATTGATGTTCGGTGTGGAGGATGGTTAGAGATTGATTTCGGTGTGGAGGATGGTGTGAGATTGATGTGCGGTGTGGAGGATGGTGAGAGATTGATTTCGGTGTGGAGGATGGTGTGAGATTGATGTGCGGTGTGGAGGATGGTGAGAGATTGATGTACGGTGTGGACGATGGTGAGAGATTGATGTTCGGTGTGGGGGATGGTGAGAGATTGATGTTCGGTGTGGGGGATGGTGAGAGATTGATTACGGTGTGGAGGATGGTGAGAGATTGATTTCGGTGTGGAGGATGGTGTGAGATTGATGTACGGTGTGGAGGATGGTGAGAGATTGATTTCGGTGTGGAGGATGGTGAGAGATTGATGTGCGGTGTGGAGGATGGTGAGAGATTGATTTCGGTGTGGAGGATGGTGAGAGATTGATTTCGGTGTGGAGGATGGTGAGAGATTGATTACGGTGTGGGGGATGGTGAGAGATTGATGTTAAGGTGTGGAGGATGGTGAGAGATTGATTTCGGTGTGGAGGATGGTGAGAGATTGATGTACGGTGTGGAGGATGGTGAGAGAATGATGTACGGTGTGGAGGATGGTGAGAGATTGATTTCGGTGTGGAGGATGGTGAGAGATTGATTTCGGTGTGGAGGATGGTGAGAGATTGATTACGGTGTGGGGGATGGTGAGAGATTGATGTTACGGTGTGGAGGATGGTGAGAGATTGATTTCGGTGTGGAGGATGGTGAGAGATTGATGTACGGTGTGGAGGATTGTGAGAGATTGATTTCGGTGTGGAGGATGGTGAGAGATTGATGTACGGTGTGGGGGATGGTGAGAGATTGATGTACGGTGTGGAGGATGGTGAGAGATTGATGTGCGGTGTGAATGATGGTGAGAGATTGATGTGCGGTGTGAATGATGGTGAGAGATTGATGTACGGTGTGGAGGATGGTGAGAGATTGATGTACGGTGTGGGGGATGGTGAGAGATTGATGTACGGTGTGAATGATGGTGACAGATTGATGTACGGTGTGGGGGATGGTGAGAGATTGATGTACGGTGTGGGGGATGGTGAGAGATTGATGTACGGTGTGGAGGATTGTGAGAGATTGATGTACGGTGTGGGGGATGGTGAGAGATTGATGTACGGTGTGGGGGATGGTGAGAGATTGATGTACGGTGTGGAGGATGGTGACAGATTGATGTACGGTGTGGAGGATGGTGACAGATTGATGTACGGTGTGGAGGATGGTGTGAGATTGATGTACGGTGTGGGGGATGGTGAGAGATTAATGTGCGGTGTGGAGGATGGTGACAGATTGATGTACGGTGTGGAGGATGGTGACAGATTGATGTACGGTGTGGAGGATGGTGTGAGTTTGATGTACGGTGTGGGGGATGGTGAGAGATTGATGTACGGTGTGGAGGATGGTGTGAGATTGATGTACGGTGTGGGGGATGGTGAGAGATTGATGTACGGTGTGGAGGATGGTGAGAGATTGATGTACGGTGTGGACGATGGTGTGAGATTGATGTACGGTGTGGGGGACGGTGAGAGATTGATGTACGGTGTGGAGGATGGTGAGAGATTGATGTACGGTGTGGAGGACGGTGAGAGATTGATGTACGGTGTGGGGGATGGTGAGAGATTGATGTACGGTGTGGAGGACGGTGAGAGATTGATGTACGGTGTGGAGGACGGTGAGAGATTGATGTACGGTGTGGAGGAAGGTGAGAGATTGATGTACGGTGTGGGGGATGGTGAGAGATTGATGTACGGTGTGGGGGATGGTGAGAGATTGATGTACGGTGTGGGGGATGGTGAGAGATTGATGTACGGTGTGGGGGATGGTGAGAGATTGATGTACGGTGTGGGGGATGGTGAGAGATTGATGTACGGTGTGGGGGATGGTGAGAGATTGATGTTACGGTGTGGAGGATGGTGAGAGATTGATGTACGGTGTGGGGGATGGTGAGAGATTGATGTACGGTGTGGGGGATGGTGAGAGATTGATGTACGGTGTGGGGGATGGTGAGAGATTGATGTACGGTGTGGGGGATGGTGAGAGATTGATGTACGGTGTGGGGGATGGTGAGAGATTGATGTACGGTGTGGAGGATGGTGAGAGATTGATGTACGGTGTGGAGGATGGTGTGAGATTGATGTTACGGTGTGGAGGACGGTGAGAGATTGATGTACGGTGTGGAGGATGGTGAGAGATTGATGTACGGTGTGGAGGATGGTGAGAGATTGATGTACGGTGTGGAGGATGGTGAGAGATTGATGTACGGTGTGGAGGATGGTGAGAGATTGATGTACGATGTGGGGGATGGTGAGAGATTGATGTACGGTGTGGGGGATGGTGAGAGATTGATGTACGGTGTGGAGGACGGTGAGAGATTGATGTCCGGTGTGGGGGATGGTGAGAGATTGATGTTACGGTGTGGAGGATGGTGAGAGATTGATGTACGGTGTGGAGGACGGTGAGAGATTGATGTACGGTGTGGAGGACGGTGAGAGATTGATGTACGGTGTGGGGGATGGTGAGAGATTGATGTTACGGTGTGGAGGATGGTTAGAGATTGATGTACGGTGTGGAGGACGGTGAGAGATTGATGTGCGGTGTGGAGGATGGTGAGAGATTGATGTACGGTGTGGGGGATGGTGAGAGATTGATGTACGGTGTGGAGGATGGTGGGAGATTGATGTACGGTGTGGGGGATGGTGGGAGATTGATGTACGGTGTGGGGGATGGTGGGAGATTGATGTACGGTGTGGAGGATGGTGAGAGATTGATGTACGGTGTGGGGGATGGTGAGAGATTGATGTACGGTGTGGAGGATGGTGAGAGATGGATGTACGGTGTGGAGGATGGTGAGAGATTGATGTACGGTGTGGGGGATGGTGAGAGATTGATGTACGAAGTGGATGTTGGTGAGAGATTGATGTACGGTGTGGAGGATGGTGACAGATTGATGTACGGTGTGGGGGATGGTGAGAGATTGATGTACGGTGTGGAGGATGGTGTGAGATTGATGTACGGTGTGGAGGATGGTGAGAGATTGATGTACGGTGTGGGGGATGGTGAGAGATCGATGTACGGTGTGGAGGATGGTGAGAGATTGATGTACGGTGTGGGGGATGGTGAGAGATTGATGTTACGGTGTGGAGGATGGTGAGAGATTGATGTACGGTGTGGGGGATGGTGAGAGATTGATGTACGGTGTGGGGGATGGTGAGAGATTGATGTACGGTGTGGGGGATGGTGAGAGATTGATGTACGGTGTGGGGGATGGTGAGAGATTGATGTACGGTGTGGGGGATGGTGAGAGATTGATGTACGGTGTGGAGGATGGTGAGAGATTGATGTACGGTGTGGAGGATGGTGAGAGAATGATGTACGGTGTGGAGGATGGTGAGAGATTGATGTACGGTGTGGAGGATGGTGAGAGAATGATGTACGGTGTGGAGGATGGTGAGAGATTGATGTACGGTGTGGAGGATGGTGAGAGAATGATGTACGGTGTGGAGGATGGTGAGAGATTGATGTACGGTGTGGGGGATGGTGAGAGATTGATGTTCGGTGTGGGGGATGGTGAGAGATTGATGTACGGTGTGGGGGATGGTGAGAGATTGATGTTCGGTGTGGGGGATGGTGAGAGATTGATTACGGTGTGGAGGATGGTGAGAGATTGATTTCGGTGTGGAGGATGGTGAGAGATTGATGTACGGTGTGGGGGATGGTGAGAGATTGATGTACGGTGTGGGGAATGGTGAGAGATTGATGTTCGGTGTGGGGGATGGTGAGAGATTGATGTTCGGTGTGGAGGATGGTTAGAGATTGATTTCGGTGTGGAGGATGGTGTGAGATTGATGTGCGGTGTGGAGGATGGTGAGAGATTGATTTCGGTGTGGAGGATGGTGTGAGATTGATGTGCGGTGTGGAGGATGGTGAGAGATTGATGTACGGTGTGGACGATGGTGAGAGATTGATGTTCGGTGTGGGGGATGGTGAGAGATTGATGTTCGGTGTGGGGGATGGTGAGAGATTGATTACGGTGTGGAGGATGGTGAGAGATTGATTTCGGTGTGGAGGATGGTGTGAGATTGATGTACGGTGTGGAGGATGGTGAGAGATTGATTTCGGTGTGGAGGATGGTGAGAGATTGATGTGCGGTGTGGAGGATGGTGAGAGATTGATTTCGGTGTGGAGGATGGTGAGAGATTGATTTCGGTGTGGAGGATGGTGAGAGATTGATTACGGTGTGGGGGATGGTGAGAGATTGATGTTACGGTGTGGAGGATGGTGAGAGATTGATTTCGGTGTGGAGGATGGTGAGAGATTGATGTAAGGTGTGGAGGATGGTGAGAGAATGATGTACGGTGTGGAGGATGGTGAGAGATTGATTTCGGTGTGGAGGATGGTGAGAGATTGATTTCGGTGTGGAGGATGGTGAGAGATTGATTACGGTGTGGGGGATGGTGAGAGATTGATGTTACGGTGTGGAGGATGGTGAGAGATTGATTTCGGTGTGGAGGATGGTGAGAGATTGATGTACGGTGTGGGGGATGGTGAGAGATTGATGTACGGTGTGGAGGATGGTGAGAGATTGATGTGCGGTGTGAATGATGGTGAGAGATTGATGTACGGTGTGGAGGATGGTGAGAGATTGATGTACGGTGTGGGGGATGGTGAGAGATTGATGTACGGTGTGAATGATGGTGACAGATTGATGTACGGTGTGGGGGATGGTGAGAGAATGATGTACGGTGTGGGGGATGGTGAGAGATTGATGTACGGTGTGGAGGATTGTGAGAGATTGATGTACGGTGTGGGGGATGGTGAGAGATTGATGTACGGTGTGGGGGATGGTGAGAGATTGATGTACGGTGTGGAGAATGGTGACAGATTGATGTACGGTGTGGAGGATGGTGACAGATTGATGTACGGTGTGGAGGATGGTGTGAGATTGATGTACGGTGTGGGGGATGGTGAGAGATTAATGTGCGGTGTGGAGGATGGTGACAGATTGATGTACGGTGTGGAGGATGGTGACAGATTGATGTACGGTGTGGAGGATGGTGTGAGTTTGATGTACGGTGTGGGGGATGGTGAGAGATTGATGTACGGTGTGGAGGATGGTGTGAGATTGATGTACGGTGTGGGGGATGGTGAGAGATTGATGTACGGTGTGGAGGATGGTGAGAGATTGATGTACGGTGTGGACGATGGTGTGAGATTGATGTACGGTGTGGGGGACGGTGAGAGATTGATGTACGGTGTGGAGGATGGTGAGAGATTGATGTACGGTGTGGAGGACGGTGAGAGATTGATGTACGGTGTGGGGGATGGTGAGAGATTGATGTACGGTGTGGAGGATGGTGAGAGATTGATGTACGGTGTGGAGGACGGTGAGAGATTGATGTACGGTGTGGAGGAAGGTGAGAGATTGATGTACGGTGTGGAGGACGGTGAGAGATTGATGTACGGTGTGGGGGATGGTGAGAGATTGATGTACGGTGTGGAGGATGGTGAGAGATTGATGTACGGTGTGGAGGATGGTGAGAGATTGATGTACGGTGTGGAGGATGGTGACAGATTGATGTACGGTGTGGAGGATGGTGTGAGATTGATGTACGGTGTGGGGGATGGTGAGAGATTGATGTACGGTGTGGAGGATGGTGAGAGATTGATGTACGGTGTGGAGGATGGTGACAGATTGATGTACGGTGTGGAGGATGGTGTGAGATTGATGTACGGTGTGGAGGATGGTGAGAGATTGATGTACGGTGTGGGGGATGGTGAGAGATTGATGTACGGTGTGGGGGATGGTGAGAGATTGATGTACGGTGTGGGGGATGGTGAGAGATTGATGTTACGGTGTGGAGGATGGTGAGAGATTGATGTACGGTGTGGGGGATGGTGAGAGATTGATGTACGGTGTGGGGGATGGTGAGAGATTGATGTACGGTGTGGGGGATGGTGAGAGATTGATGTACGGTGTGGGGGATGGTGAGAGATTGATGTACGGTGTGGGGGATGGTGAGAGATTGATGTACGGTGTGGAGGATGGTGAGAGATTGATGTACGGTGTGGAGGATGGTGTGAGATTGATGTTACGGTGTGGAGGACGGTGAGAGATTGATGTACGGTGTGGAGGATGGTGAGAGATTGATGTACGGTGTGGAGGATGGTGAGAGATTGATGTACGGTGTGGAGGATGGTGAGAGATTGATGTACGGTGTGGAGGATGGTGAGAGATTGATGTACGATGTGGGGGATGGTGAGAGATTGATGTACGGTGTGGGGGATGGTGAGAGATTGATGTACGGTGTGGAGGACGGTGAGAGATTGATGTCCGGTGTGGGGGATGGTGAGAGATTGATGTTACGGTGTGGAGGATGGTGAGAGATTGATGTACGGTGTGGAGGACGGTGAGAGATTGATGTACGGTGTGGAGGACGGTGAGAGATTGATGTACGGTGTGGGGGATGGTGAGAGATTGATGTTACGGTGTGGAGGATGGTTAGAGATTGATGTTCGGTGTGGAGGACGGTGAGAGATTGATGTGCGGTGTGGAGGATGGTGAGAGATTGATGTACGGTGTGGGGGATGGTGAGAGATTGATGTACGGTGTGGAGGATGGTGGGAGATTGATGTACGGTGTGGGGGATGGTGGGAGATTGATGTACGGTGTGGGGGATGGTGGGAGATTGATGTACGGTGTGGAGGATGGTGAGAGATTGATGTACGGTGTGGGGGATGGTGAGAGATTGATGTACGGTGTGGAGGATGGTGAGAGATGGATGTACGGTGTGGAGGATGGTGAGAGATTGATGTACGGTGTGGGAGATGGTGAGAGATTGATGTACGAAGTGGATGTTGGTGAGAGATTGATGTACGGTGTGGAGGATGGTGACAGATTGATGTACGGTGTGGGGGATGGTGAGAGATTGATGTACGGTGTGGAGGATGGTGTGAGATTGATGTACGGTGTGGAGGATGGTGAGAGATTGATGTACGGTGTGGGGGATGGTGAGAGATCGATGTACGGTGTGGAGGATGGTGAGAGATTGATGTACGGTGTGGGGGATGGTGAGAGATTGATGTTACGGTGTGGAGGATGGTGAGAGATTGATGTACGGTGTGGGGGATGGTGAGAGATTGATGTACGGTGTGGGGGATGGTGAGAGATTGATGTACGGTGTGGGGGATGATGAGAGATTGATGTACGGTGTGGGGGATGGTGAGAGATTGATGTACGGTGTGGGGGATGGTGAGAGATTGATGTACGGTGTGGGGGATGGTGAGAGATTGATGTACGGTGTGGGGGATGGTGAGAGATTGATGTACGGTGTGGAGGATGGTGAGAGATTGATGTACGGTGTGGAGGATGGTGAGAGATTGATGTACGATGTGGGGGATGGTGAGAGATTGATGTACGGTGTGGGGGATGGTGAGAGATTGATGTACGGTGTGGAGGACGGTGAGAGATTGATGTACGGTGTGGAGGATGGTGAGAGATTGATGTACGGTGTGGGGGATGGTGAGAGATTGATGTTACGGTGTGGAGGATGGTGAGAGATTGATGTACGGTGTGGAGGATGGTGAGAGATTGATGTACGGTGTGGGGGATGGTGAGAGATTGATGTTACGGTGTAGAGGATGGTGAGAGATTGATGTACGGTGTGGAGGACGGTGAGAGATTGATGTACGGTGTGGGGGATGGTGAGAGATTGATGTACGGTGTGGAGGACGGTGAGAGATTGATGTACGGTGTGGAGGATGGTGAGAGATTGATGTGCGGTGTGGAGGATGGTGAGAGATTGATGTACGGTGTGGGGGATGGTGAGAGATTGATGTTACGGTGTGGAGGATGGTGTGAGATTGATGTTACGGTGTGGAGGATGGTGAGAGATTGATGTACGGTGTGGAGGATGGTGAGAGATTGATGTACGGTGTGGAGGATGGTGAGAGATTGATGTACGGTTTGGAGGATGGTGTGAGATTGATGTTACGGTGTGGAGGATGGTGAGAGATTGATGTTACGGTGTGGAGGATGGTGTGAGATTGATGTTACGGTGTGGAGGATGGTGAGAGATTTAAGTTACGGTTTGGAGGCTGGTGAGAGATTGATGTTACGGTGTGGAGGATGGTGAGAGATTGATGTACGATCTGGGGGATGGTGTGAGATTGATGAACGATGTGGGGGATGGTGAGAGATTGATGTACGGTGTGGAGGATGGTGGGAGATTGATGTACGGTGTGGGGGATGGTGTGAGATTGATGTACGGTGTGGGGGATGGTGAGAGATTGATGTACGGTGTGGGGGATGGTGAGAGATTGATGTACGGTGTGGGGGATGGTGAGAGATTGATGTACGGTGTGGAGGATGGTGAGAGATTGATGTACGGTGTGGAGGATGGTGAGAGATTGATGTACGGTGTGGAGGATGGTGAGAGATTGATGTACGGTGTGGAGGATGGTGAGAGATTGATGTACGGTGTGGGGGATGGTGTGAGATTGATGTACGGTGTGGAGGATGGTGAGAGATTGATGTACGGTGTGGGGGATGGTGAGAGATTGATGTACGGTGTGGGGGATGGTGAGAGATTGATGTACGGTGTGGGGGATGGTGGGAGATTGATGTACGGTGTGGGGGATGGTGTGAGATTGATGTACGGTGTGGGGGATGGTGAGAGATTGATGTACGGTGTGGAGGATGGTGAGAGATGGATGTACGGTGTGGGGGATGGTGTGAGATTGATGTACGGTGTGGGGGATGGTGAGAGATTGATGTACGGTGTGGAGGATGGTGAGAGATGGATGTACGGTGTGGGGGATGGTGTGAGATTGATGTACGGTGTGGGGGATGGTGAGAGATTGATGTACGAAGTGGATGTTGGTGAGAGATTGATGTACGGTGTGGAGGATGGTGACAGATTGATGTACGGTGTGGGGGATGGTGAGAGATTGATGTACGATGTGGGGGATGGTGAGAGATTGATGTACGGTGTGGGGGATGGTGGGAGATTAATGTACGGTGTGGGGGATGGTGGGAGATTGATGTACGGTGTGGGGGATGTTGGGAGATTGATGTTACGGTGTGGAGGATGGTGAGACATTGATGTACGATCTGGGGGATGGTGGGAGATTAATGTACGGTGTGGAGGATGGTGGGAGATTGATGTTCGGTATGGAGGATGGTGGGAGATTAATGTACGGTGTGGAGGATGGTGAGAGATTTATGTACGGTGTGGGGGATGGTGGGAGATTAATGTACGGTGTGGAGGATGGTGGGAGATTGATGTTCGGTATGGAGGATGGTGGGAGATTGATGTACGGTGTGGAGGATGGTGGGAGATTGATGTACGGTGTGGGGGATGGTGGGAGATTGATGTACGGTGTGGAGGATGGTGAGAGATTGATGTACGGTGTGGAGGATGGTGAGAGATTGATGTACGGTGTGGAGGATGGTGAGAGATTGATGTACGGTGTGGGGGATGGTGGGAGATTGATGTACGGTGTGGAGGATGGTGTGAGTTTGATGAACGATGTGGGGGATGGTGAGAGATTGATGTTCGGTATGGAGGATGGTGGGAGATTGATGTTACGGTGTGGAGGATGGTGAGAGATTGATGTACGGTGTGGAGGATGGTGAGAGATTGATGTACGGTGTGGAGGATGATGACAGATTGATGTACGGTGTGGAGGATGGTGAGAGATTGAATTCCCGTGTGGAGGATGGTGAGAGATTGATGTACGGTGTGGGGGATGGTGTAAGATTGATGTACGATGTGGAGGATGGTGAGAGATTGATGTACGGTGTGGGGGATGGTGAGAGATCGATGTACGGTGTGGAGGTTGGTGAGAGATTGAATTACCGTGTGGAGGATGGTGAGAGATTGATGTACGGTGTGGGGGATGGTGTAAGATTGATGTACGATGTGGAGGATGGTGAGAGATTGATGTACGGTGTGGAGGATGGTGAGAGATCGATGTACGGTGTGGAGGATGGTGAGAGATTGATGTACGGTGTGGAGGATGGTGAGAGATTGATGTACGGTGTGGAGGATGGTGAGAGATTGATGTACGGTGTGGAGGATGGTGAGAGATTGATGTACGGTGTGGAGGATGGTGAGAGATTGATGTGCGGTGTGGGGAATGGTGAGAGATTGATGTACGGTGTGGGGGATGTTGAGAGATTGATGTACGGTGTGGAGGATGGTGAGAGATCGATGTACGGTGTGGAGGATGGTGAGAGATTGATGTACGGTGTGGAGGATGGTGAGAGATTGATGTACGGTGTGGAGGATGGTGAGAGATTGATGTACGGTGTGGAGGATGGTGAGAGATTGATGTACGGTGTGGAGGATGGTGAGAGATTGATGTGCGGTGTGGGGAATGGTGAGAGATTGATGTACGGTGTGGGGGATGGTGAGAGATTGATGTACGATGTGGAGGATGGTGACAGATTGATGTACGGTGTGGAGGATGGTGAGAGATTGATGTACGGTGTGGAGGATGGTGAGAGATTGATGTACGGTGTGGAGGATGGTGAGAGATTGATGTACGGTGTGGGGGATGGTGAGAGATTGATGTACGATGTGGGGGATGGTGAGAGATTGATGTACTGTGTGGAGGATGGTGACAGATTGATGTACAGTGTGGGGGATGGTGTGAGATTGATGTACGGTGTGGAGGATGGTGAGAGATTGATGTACGGTGTGGGGGATGGTGAGAGATTGATGTACGGTGTGGAGGATGGTGAGAGATTGATGTACGGTGTGGGGGATGGTGTGAGATTGATGTACGGTGTGGAGGATGGTGAGAGATTGATGTACGGTGTGGGGGATGGTGAGAGATTGATGTACGGTGTGGAGGATGGTGAGAGATTGATGTACGGTGTGGAGGATGGTGAGAGATTGATGTACGGTGTGGAGGATGGTGAGAGATTGATGTACGGTGTGGGGGATGGTGGAAGATTGATGTACGATGTGGAGAATGGTGAGAGATCGATGTACGGTGTGGAGGATGGTGAGAGATCGATGTACGATGTGGGGGATGGTGAGAGATTGATGAAAGGTGTGGAGGATGGTGTGAGATTGATGTACGGTGTGGAGGATGGTGAGAGATTGATGTACGATGTGGAGGATGGTGAGAGATTGATGTACGGTGTGGAGGATGGTGGGAGATTGATGTTACGGTGTGGAGGATGGTGAGACATTGATGTACGATCTGGGGGATGGTGTGAGATTGATGTACGGTGTGGAGGATGGTATGAGTTTGATGAACGATGTGGGGGATGGTGAGAGATTGATGTACGGTGTGGAGGATGGTGGGAGATTGATGTACGGTGTGGAGGATGGTGAGAGATTGATGTACGGTGTGGAGGATGGTGAGAGATTGATGTACGGTGTGGAGGATGGTGTGAGATTGATGTACGGTGTGGAGGATGGTGAGAGATTGATGTACGGTGTGGAGGATGGTGAGAGATTGATGTACGGTGTGGAGGATGGTGAGAGATTGATGTACGGTGTGGAGGATGGTGAGAGATTGATGTACGGTGTGGGGGATGGTGAGAGATTGATGTACGGTGTGGAGGATGGTGACAGATTGATGTACGGTGTGGAGGATGGTGAGAGATTGATGTACGGTGTGGGGATGGTGAGAGATTGATGTACGGTGTGGAGGATGGTGACAGATTGATGTACGGTGTGGAGGATGGTGAGAGATTGATGTACGGTGTGGAGGATGGTGAGAGATTGATGTACGGTGTGGAGGATGGTGAGAGATTGATGTACGGTGTGGAGGATGGTGAGAGATTGATGTACGGTGTGGGGGATGGTGAGAGATTGATGTACGGTGTGGAGGATGGTGGGAGATTGATGTACGGTGTGGAGGATGGTGTGAGATTGATGTACGGTGTGGGGGATGGTGTGAGATTGATGTACGGTGTGGAGGATGGTGAGAGATTGATGTACGGTGTGGAGGATGGTGAGAGATTGATGTACGGTGTGGAGGATGGTGGGAGATTGATGTACGGTGTGGAGGATGGTGGGAGATTGATGTTACGGTGTGGAGGATGGTGAGAGATTGATGTTACGGTGTGGGGGATTGTGAGAGATTGATGTACGGTGTGGAGGATGGTGAGAGATTGATGTTACGGTGTGGAGGATGGTGTGAGATTGATGTACGGTGTGGAGGATGGTGTGAGATTGATGTTACGGTGTGGAGGATGGTGAGAGATTGATGTACGGTGTGGGGGATGGTGAGAGATTGATGTTACGGTGTGGAGGATGGTGAGAGATTGATGTACGGTGTGGAGGATGGTGAGAGATTGATGTTACGGTGTGGAGGATGGTGAGAGATTGATGTTACGGTGTGGAGGCTGGTGAGAGATTGATGTTACGGTGTGGAGGATGGTGGGAGATTGACGTACGGTGTGGAGGATGGTGGGAGATTGATGTTACGGTGTGGAGGATGGTGAGACATTGATGTACGATCTGGGGGATGGTGTGAGATTGATGTACGGTGTGGAGGATGGTGAGAGATTGATGCACGGTGTGGAGGATGGTGGGAGATTGATGTTACGGTGTGGAGGATGGTATGAGTTTGATGAACGATGTGGGGGATGGTGAGAGATTGATGTACGGTGTGGAGGATGGTGAGAGATTGATGTACGGTGTGGGGGATGGTGAGAGATTGATGTACGGTGTGGAGGATGGTGACAGATTGATGTACGGTGTGGAGGATGGTGAGAGATTGATGTACGGTGTGGAGGATGGTGACAGATTGATGTACGGTGTGGAGGATGGTGAGAGATTGATGTACGGTGTGGGGGATGGTGAGAGATTGATGTACGGTGTGGGGGATGGTGAGAGATTGATGTACGGTGTGGAGGATGGTGACAGATTGATGTACGGTGTGGGGGATGGTGAGAGATTGATGTACGGTGTGGAGGATGGTGACAGATTGATGTACGGTGTGGAGGATGGTGAGAGATTGATGTACGGTGTGGAGGATGGTGACAGATTGATGTACGGTGTGGAGGATGGTGAGAGATTGATGTACGGTGTGGGGGATGGTGAGAGATTGATGTACGGTGTGGAGGATGGTGAGAGATTGATGTACGGTGTGGGGGATGGTGAGAGATTGATGTACGGTGTGGGGGATGGTGGGAGATTAATGTACGGTGTGGGGGATGGTGAGAGATTGATGTACGGTGTGGGGGATGGTGAGAGATTGATGTACGGTGTGGGGGATGGTGAGAGATTGATGTTCGGTGTGGGGGATGGTGAGAGATTGATGTACGGTGTGGAGGATGGTGAGAGATCGATGTACGGTGTGGAGGATGGTGAGAGATCGATGTACGGTGTGGAGGATGGTGAGAGATTGATGTACGGTGTGGGGGATGGTGAGAGATTGATGTACGGTGTGGGGGATGGTGAGAGATTGATGTACGGTGTGGAGGATGGTGAGAGATTGATGTACGGTGTGGGGGATGGTGAGAGATTGATGTACGGTGTGGAGGATGGTGAGAGATCGATGTACGGTGTGGAGGATGGTGAGAGATTGATGTACGGTGTGGGGGATGGTGAGAGATTGATGTACGGTGTGGAGGATGGTGAGAGATTGATGTACGGTGTGGGGGATGGTGAGAGATTGATGTACGGTGTGGAGGATGGTGAGAGATTGATGAAAGGTGTGGAGGATGGTGTGAGATTGATGTACGGTGTGGAGGATGGTGAGAGATTGATGTACGGTGTGGAGGATGGTGGAAGATTGATGTACGGTGTGGGGGATGGTGAGAGATTGATGTACGGTGTGGAGGATGGTGAGAGATTGATGTACGGTGTGGAGGATGGTGGAAGATTGATGTACGGTGTGGAGAATGGTGAGAGATCGATGTACGGTGTGGAGGATGGTGAGAGATTGATGTACGATGTGGAGGATGGTGAGAGATCGATGTACGGTGTGGAGGATGGTGAGAGATCGATGTACGGTGTGGAGGATGGTGAGAGATTGATGTACGGTGTGGAGGATGGTGAGAGATCGATGTACGGTGTGGAGGATGGTGAGAGATTGATGTACGGTGTGGAGGATGGTGAGAGATCGATGTACGGTGTGGAGGATGGTGAGAGATTGATGAAAGGTGTGGAGGATGGTGAGAGATTGATGTACGGTGTGGAGGATGGTGAGAGATTGATGTACGGTGTGGAGGATGGTGAGAGATTGATGTACGGTGTGGAGGATGGTGAGAGATTGATGTACGATGTGGAGAATGGTGAGAGATCGATGTACGGTGTGGAGGATGGTGAGAGATTGATGAAAGGTGTGGAGGATGGTGTGAGATTGATGTACGGTGTGGAGGATGGTGAGAGATTGATGTACGGTGTGGAGGATGGTGAGAGATTGATGTACGGTGTGGAGGATGGTGAGAGATTGATGGACGATGTGGAGGATGGTGAGAGATTGATGAAAGGTGTGGAGGATGGTGTGAGATTGATGTACGGTGTGGAGGATGGTGAGAGATTGATGTACGGTGTGGAGGATGGTGAGAGATTGATGTACGGTGTGGAGGATGGTGAGAGATTGATGAAAGGTGTGGAGGATGGTGTGAGATTGATGTACGGTGTGGAGGATGGTGGGAAATCGATGTCCGGTGTGGAGGATGGTGAGAGATTGATGTACGATGTGGAGGATGGTGGGAGATCGATGTACGGTGTGGAGGATGGTGAGAGATTGATGTACGGTGTGGGGGATGGTGAGAGATTGATGTACGGTGTGGGGGATGGTGAGAGATTGATGTACGGTGTGGGGGATGGTGAGAGATTGATGTACGTTGTGGAGGATGGTGTGAGATTGATGCACGATGTGGAGAATGGTGAGAGATTGATGTACGGTGTGGGGGATGGTGAGAGATTGATGTACGTTGTGGAGGATGGTGTGAGATTGATGTACGATGTGGAGAATGGTGAGAGATTGATGTTCGGTGTTTAGGATGGTGAGAGATTGATGTACGGTGTGGAGAATGGTGAGAGATTGATGTACGGTGTGGGGGATGGTGAGAGATTGATGTACGGTGTGGGGGATGGTGAGAGATTGATGTACGGTGTGGAGAATGGTGAGAGATTGATTACGATGTGCAGGATGGTGAGAGATTGATGTACGGTGTGGAGGATGGTGAGAGATTGATGTACGGTGTGGAGGATGGTGAGAGATTGATGTACGGTGTGGGGGATGGTGAGAGATTGATGTACGGTGTGGGGGATGGTGAGAGATTGATGTACAGTGTGGAGGATGGTGAGAGATTGATGTACGGTGTGGAGGATGGTGAGAGATTGATGTACGGTGTGGGGGATGGTGAGAGATTGATGTACGGTGTGGAGAATGGTGAGAGATTGATTACGATGTGCAGGATGGTGAGAGATTGATGTACGGTGTGGAGGATGGTGAGAGATTGATGTACGGTGTGGGGGATGGTGAGAGATTGATGTACGGTGTGGAGGATGGTGAGAGATTGATGTACGGTGTGGGGGATGGTGAGAGATTGATGTACGGTGTGGAGGATGGTGAGAGATTGATTACGATGTGCAGGATGGTGAGAGATTGATGTACGGTGTGGGGGATGGTGAGAGATTGATGTACGGTGTGGGGGATGGTGAGAGATTGATGTACGGTGTGGAGGATGGTGAGAGATTGATGTACGGTGTGGGGGATGGTGAGAGATTGATGTACGGTGTGGAGGATGGTGAGAGATTGATGTACGGTGTGGAGGATGGTGAGAGATTGATGTACGGTGTGGAGGATGGTGAGAGATTGATTACGATGTGCAGGATGGTGAGAGATTGATGTACGGTGTGGAGGATGGTGAGAGATTGATTACGATGTGCAGGATGGTGAGAGATCGATGTACGGTGTGGAGGATGGTGAGAGATTGATTACGATGTGGAGAATGGTGAGAGATCGATGTACGGTGTGGAGGATGGTGAGAGATTGATTACGATGTGCAGGATGGTGAGAGATTGATGTACGGTGTGGAGGATGGTGAGAGATCGATGTACGGTGTGGAGGATGGTGAGAGATTGATTACGATGTGCAGGATGGTGAGAGATCGATGTACGGTGTGGAGGATGGTGAGAGATTGATTACGATGTGGAGAATGGTGAGAGATCGATGTACGGTGTGGAGGATGGTGAGAGATTGATTACGATGTGCAGGATGGTGAGAGATTGATGTACGGTGTGGAGGATGGTGAGAGATCGATGTACGGTGTGGAGGATGGTGAGAGATTGATGTACGGTGTGGAGGATGGTGAGAGATTGATGTACGGTGTGGAGGATGGTGAGAGATTGATTTCGGTGTGGGGGATGGTGTGAGATTGATGTTACGGTGTGGAGGATGGTGAGAGATTGATGTTACGGTGTGGAGGATGGTGGGAGATTGATGTACGGTGTGGAGGATGGTGGGAGATTGATGTACGATGTGGGGAATGGTGAGAGATTGATGTTACGGTGTTGAGGATGGTGTGAGATTGATTTCGGTGTGGAGGATGGTGTGAGATTGATGTACGGTGTGGGGAATGGTGAGAGATTGATGTTACGGTGTGGAGGATGGTGTGAGATTGATTTCGGTGTGGAGGATGGTGTGAGATTGATGTACGGTGTGGAGGATGGTGAGAGATTGATTTCGGTGTGGGGGATGGTGTGAGATTGATGTCTGGTGTGGAGGATGGTGAGAGATTGATGTTACGGTGTGGAGGATGGTGAGAGATTGATGTTACGGTGTGGAGGATGGTGGGAGATTGATGTACGGTGTGGAGGATGGTGGGAGATTGATGTACGATGTGGGGGATGGTGTGAGATTGATGTACGGTGTGGAGGATGGTGTGAGATTGATGTACGGTGTGGAGGATGGTGAGAGACTTTCGTACGGTGTGGGGGATGGTGAGAGATTGATGTACGGTGTGGGGGATGGTGAGAGATTGAGGTACGGTGTGGCGATGGTGAGAGATTGATGTACGGTGTGGGGGATGGTGAGAGATTGAGGTACGGTGTGGAGGATGGTGAGAGATTGATGTACGGTGTGGAGGATGGTGTGAGATTGATGTACGGTGTGGAGGATGGTGTGAGATTGATGTACGGTGTGGGGGATGGTGAGAGATTGATGTACGGTGTGGGGGATGGTGAGAGATTGATGTACGGTGTGGGGGATGGTGAGAGATTGATGTACGGTGTGGGGGATGGTGAGAGATTGATGTACGGTGTGGAGGATGGTGAGAGACTGATGTACGGTGTGGAGGATGGTGAGAGATTGATGTACGGTGTGGGTAATGGTGAGAGATTGATGTACGGTGTGGAGGATGGTGAGAGATTGATGTACGGTGTGGAGGATGGTGAGAGATTGATGTACGGTGTGGAGGATGGTGAGAGATTGATGTACGGTGTGGGTAATGGTGAGAGATTGATGTACGGTGTGGAGGATGGTGAGAGATTGATTACGATGTGCAGGATGGTGAGAGATTGATGTATGGTGTGGAGGATGGTGAGAGATTGATTACGATGTGGAGAATGGTGAGAGATTGATGTACGGTGTGGAGGATGGTGAGAGATTGATGTACGGTGTGGAGGATGGTGAGAGATTGATGTACGGTGTGAATGATGGTGAGAGATTGATGTACGGTGTGGAGGATGGTGAGAGATTGATGTACGGTGTGGAGGATGGTGAGAGATTGATGTACGGTGTGGAGGATGGTGAGAGATCGATGTACGTGTGGAGGATGGTGAGAGATTGATTACGATGTGGAGAATGGTGAGAGATCGATGTACGTGTGGAGGATGGTGAGAGATTGATGTACGGTGTGGAGGATGGTGAGAGATTGATGTCTGGTGTGGAGGATGGTGAGAGATTGATGTTACGGTGTGGAGGATGGTGAGAGATTGATGTTACGGTGTGGAGGATGGTGGGAGATTGATGTACGGTGTGGAGGATGGTGGGAGATTGATGTACGATGTGGGGAATTGTGAGAGATTGATGTTACGGTGTGGAGGATGGTGTGAGATTGATTTCGGTGTGGAGGATGGTGTGAGATTGATGTACGGTGTGGGGAATGGTGAGAGATTGATGTACGGTGTGGAGGATGGTGAGAGATTGATTTCGGTGTGGAGGATGGTGTGAGATTGATGTACGGTGTGGAGGATGGTGAGAGATTGATTTCGGTGTGGGGGATGGTGTGAGATTGATGTCTGGTGTGGAGGATGGTGAGAGATTGATGTACGATGTGGAGGATGGTGTGAGATTGATTTCGGTGTGGAGGATGGTGTGAGATTGATGTACGGTGTGGAGGATGGTGAGAGATTGATTTCGGTGTGGGGGATGGTGTGAGATTGATGTCTGGTGTGGAGGATGGTGAGAGATTGATGTTACGGTGTGGAGGATGGTGAGAGATTGATGTTACGGTGTGGAGGATGGTGGGAGATTGATGTACGGTGTGGAGGATGGTGGGAGATTGATGTACGATGTGGGGGATGGTGTGAGATTGATGTACGGTGTGGAGGATTGTGTGAGATTGATGTACGGTGTGGAGGATGGTGTGAGATTGATGTACGGTGTGGAGGATGGTGAGAGACTTTCGTACGGTGTGGGGGATGGTGAGAGATTGATGTACGGTGTGGGGGATGGTGAGAGATTGAGGTACGGTGTGGGGGTTGATGAGAGATTGATGTACGGTGTGGGGGATGGTGAGAGATTGAGGTACGGTGTGGAGGATGGTGAGAGATTGATGTACGGTGTGGAGGATGGTGAGAGATTGATGTACGGTGTGGAGGATGGTGAGAGATTGATGTATGATGTGGGGGATGGTGTAAGATTGATGTACGGTGTGGGGGATGGTGAGAGATTGATGTACGGTGTGGAGGATGGTGAGAGATTCATGTACGGTGTGGAGGATGGTGTGACATTGATGTACGGTGTGGGGGATGGTGAGAGATTGATGTACGGTGTGGAGGATGGTGAGAGATTGATGTACGGTGTGGAGGATGGTGTGAGATTGATGTACGGTGTGGGGGATGGTGAGAGATTGATGTACGGTGTGGGGGATGGTGAGAGATTGATCTCCGGTGTGGGGGATGGTGAGAGATTGATGTACGGTGTGGAGGATGGTGAGAGATTGATGTACGGTGTGGAGGATGGTGAGAGATTGATGTACGGTGTGGGGGATGGTGAGAGATTGATGTACGGTGTGGAGGATGGTGAGAGATTGATGTACGGTGTGGGGGATGGTGAGAGATTGATGTACGGTGTGGAGGATGGTGAGAGATTGATGTACGGTGTGGGGGATGGTGAGAGATTGATGTACGGTGTGGAGGATGGTGTGAGATTGATGTACGATGTGGGGGATGGTGAGAGATTGATGTACGGTGTGGGGGATGGTGAGAGATTGATGTACGGTGTGGAGGATGGTGTGAGATTGATGTGCGGTGTGGGGGATGGTGAGAGATTAATGTACGATGTGGGGGATGGTGAGAGATTGATGTTACGGTGTGGAGGATGGTGTGAGATTGATGTACGGTGTGGAGGATGGTGTGAGATTGATGTACGGTGTGGAGGATGGTGAGAGATTGATGTACGGTGTGGAGGATGGTGAGAGATTGATGTACGGTGTGGAGGATGGTGAGAGATTGATGTACGGTGTGGGGGATGGTGAGAGATTGATGTACGGTGTGGGGGATGGTGAGAGATTGATGTACGGTGTGGAGGATGGTGAGAGATTGATGTACGGTGTGGAGGATGGTGAGAGATTGATGTACGATGTGGAGGATGGTGAGAGATTGATGTACGGTGTGGAGGATGGTGAGAGATTGATGTACGGTGTGGAGGATGGTGAGAGATTGATGTACGGTGTGGAGGATGGTGAGAGATTGATGTACGGTGTGGAGGATGGTGAGAGATTGATGTACGGTGTGGAGGATGGTGTGAGATTGATGTACGGTGTGGAGGATGGTGAGAGATTGATGTACGGTGAGGAGGATGGTGTGAGATTGATGTACGGTGTGGGGGATGGTGAGAGATTGATGTACGGTGTGGAGGATGGTGAGAGATTGATGTACGGTGTGGAGGATGGTGAGAGATTGATGTACGGTGTGGAGGATGGTGAGAGATTGATGTACGGTGTGGAGGATGGTGAGAGATTGATGTACGGTGTGGAGGATGGTGAGTGATTAATGTACGATGTGGAGGATGGTGTGAGATTGATGTACGGTGTGGAGGATGGTGTGAGATTGATGTTACGGTGTGGAGGATGGTGAGAGATTGATGTTACGGTGTGGAGGATGGTGTGAGATTGATGTACGGTGTGGAGGATGGTGAGAGACTGATGTACGGTGTGGAGGATGTTGAGAGATTGATGTACGGTGTGGAGGATGGTGAGAGATTGATGTTACGGTGTGGAGGATGGTGTGAGATTGATGTACGGTGTGGAGGATGGTGTGAGATTGATGTTACGGTGTGCAGGATGGTGTGAGATTGATGTACGATGTGGAGGATGGTGTGAGATTAATGTACGGTGTGGAGGATGGTGAGAGATTGATGTACGGTGTGGAGGATGGTGAGAGATTGATGTACGGTGTGGAGGATGGTGAGAGATTGATGTTACGGTGTAGAGGATGGTGAGAGATTGATGTTACGGTGTGGAGGATGGTGTGAGATTGATGTACGGTGTGGAGGATGGTGAGAGATTGATGTTACGGTGTAGAGGATGGTGAGAGATTGATGTACGGTGTGGAGGATGGTGAGAGATTGATGTACGGTGTGGAGGATGGTGAGAGATTGATGTACGGTGTGGGGGATGGTGAGAGATTGATGTACGATGTGGAGGATGGTGAGAGATTGATGTACGGTGTGGAGGATGGTGAGAGATTGATGTTCGGTGTGGAGGATGATGAGAGATTGATGTACGGTGTGGAGGATGGTGAGAGATTGATGTACGGTGTGGGGGATGGTGAGAGATTGATGTACGGTGTGGAGGATGTTGAGAGATTGATGTACGGTGTGTAGGATGGTGAGAGATTGATGTACGGTGTGGAGGATGGTGAGAGATTGATGTACGGTGTGGAGGATGGTGAGAGATTGATGTTACGGTGTGGAGGATGGTGAGAGATTGATGTTACGGTGTGGAGGATGGTGAGAGATTGATGTTACGGTGTGGAGGATGGTGAGAGATTGATGTTACGGTGTGGAGGATGGTGTGAGATTGATGCTACGGTGTGGAGGATGGTGAGAGATTTAAGTTACGGTGTGGAGGCTGGTGAGAGATTGATGTTACGGTGTGGAGGATGGTGAGAGATTGATGTACGATCTGGGGGATGGTGAGAGATTGATGTACGGTGTGGATGTTGGTGAGAGATTGATGTACGGTGTGGAGGATGGTGACAGATTGATGTACGGTGTGGGGGATGGTGAGAGATTGATGTACGGTGTGGGGGATGGTGAGAGATTGATGTGCGGTGTGGATGTTGGTGAGAGATTGATGTACGGTGTGGAGGATGGTGACAGATTGATGTACGGTGTGGGGGATGGTGAGAGATTGATGTACGATGTGGGGGATGGTGAGAGATTGATGTACGGTGTGGGGGATGGTGAGAGATTGATGTACGGTGTGGATGTTGGTGAGAGATTGATGTACGGTGTGGAGGATGGTGACAGATTGATGTACGGTGTGGGGGATGGTGAGAGATTGATGTACGGTGTGGGGGATGGTGAGAGATTGATGTACGGTGTGGAGGATGGTGACAGATTGATGTACGGTGTGGGGGATGGTGAGAGATTGATGTACGGTGTGGATGTTGGTGAGAGATTGATGTACGGTGTGGAGGATGGTGACAGATTGATGTACGGTGTGGGGGATGGTGAGAGATTGATGTACGGTGTGGGGGATGGTGAGAGATTGATGTACGGTGTGGATGTTGGTGAGAGATTGATGTACGGTGTGGAGGATGGTGACAGATTGATGTACGGTGTGGGGGATGGTGAGAGATTGATGTACGATGTGGGGGATGGTGACAGATTGATGTACGGTGTGGGGGATGGTGAGAGATTGATGTACGGTGTGGGGGATGGTGGGAGATTAATGTACGGTGTGGGGGATGGTGGGAGATTGATGTTACGGTGTGGAGGATGGTGAGACATTGATGTACGATCTGGGGGATGGTGTGAGATTGATGTACGGTGTGGAGGATGGTGACAGATTGATGTACGGTGTGGGGGATGGTGGGAGATTAATGTACGGTGTGGGGGATGGTGGGAGATTGATGTACGGTGTGGAGGATGGTGAGAGATTGATGTACGGTGTGGAGGATGATGACAGATTGATGTACGGTGTGGAGGATGGTGTAAGATTGATGTACGATGTGGAGGATGGTGAGAGATTGATGTACGGTGTGGGGGATGGTGTAAGATTGATGTACGATGTGGAGGATGGTGAGAGATTGATGTACGGTGTGGGGGATGGTGAGAGATCGATGTACGGTGTGGAGGATGGTGAGAGATTGAATTACCGTGTGGAGGATGGTGAGAGATTGATGTACGGTGTGGGGGATGGTGTAAGATTGATGTACGATGTGGAGGATGGTGAGAGATTGATTACGATGTGGAGAATGGTGAGAGATCGATGTACGGTGTGGAGGATGGTGAGAGATCGATGTACGGTGTGGAGGATGGTGGGAGATCGATGTACGGTGTGGAGGATGGTGAGAGATCGATGTACGGTGTGGAGGATGGTGAGAGATTGATGTACGGTGTGGAGGATGGTGAGAGATTGATGTACGGTGTGGAGGATGGTGGGAGATTGATGTACGGTGTGGAGGATGGTGGGAGATTGATGTACGGTGTGGAGGATGGTGGGAGATTGATGTACGGTGTGGAGGATGGTGAGAGATCGATGTACGATGTGGGGGATGCTGAGAGATTGATGTACGGTGTGGAGGATGGTGGGAGATTGATGTACGGTGTGGAGGATGGTGGGAGATTGATGTACGGTGTGGAGGATGGTGAGAGATCGATGTACGGTGTGGAGGATGGTGAGACATTGATGTACGATCTGGGGGATGGTGTGAGATTGATGTACGGTGTGGAGGATGGTGTGAGTTTGATGAACGATGTGGGAGATGGTGAGAGATTGATGTACGGTGTGGAGGATGGTGAGAGATTGATGTACGGTGTGGGGGATGGTGAGAGATTGATGTACGGTGTGGAGGTTGGTGAGAGATTGATGTACGATCTGGGGGATGGTGTGAGATTGATGTACGGTGTGGAGGATGGTGTGAGATTGATGTACGGTGTGGGGGATGGTGAGAGATTGATGTACGGTGTGGAGGATGGTGAGAGATTGATGTACGGTGTGTGGGATGGTGAGAGATTGATGTGCGGTGTGGAGGATGGTGAGAGATTGAACTACAGTGTGGAGGATGGTGGGAGATTAATGTACGGTGTGGGGGATGGTGAGAGATTGATGTACGGTGTGGGGGATGGTGGGAGATTGATGTACGGTGTGGGGGATGGTGAGAGATTGATGTTCGGTGTGGGGGATGGTGAGAGATTGATGTTCGGTGTGGAGGATGGTGAGAGATTGATGTACGGTGTGGAGGATGGTGAGAGATTGATGTACGGTGTGGAGGATGGTGAGAGATTGATGTACGGTGTGGAGGATGGTGAGAGATTGATGTACGGTGTGGAGGATGGTGAGAGATCGATGTACGGTGTGGAGGATGGTGAGAGATTGATGTACGGTGTGGGGGATAGTGAGAGATTGATGTACGGTGTGGAGGATGGTGAGAGATCGATGTACGTTGTGGAGAATGGTGAGAGATTGATGTACGGTGTGGAGGATGGTGAGAGATTGATGTACGATGTGGGGGATGGTGAGAGATTGATGAAAGGTGTGGAGGATGGTGAGAGATTGATGTACGGTGTGGAGGATGGTGGGAGATCGATGTACGGTGTGGAGGATGGTGAGAGATTGATGTACGGTGTGGGGGATGGTGTGAGATTGATGTACGGTGTGGAGGATGGTGAGAGATTGATGTACGGTGTGGGGGATGGTGAGAGATTGATGTACGGTGTGGGGGATGGTGGGAGATTGATGTCCGGTGTGGAGGATGGTGAGAGATTGATGTACGGTGTGGGGGATGGTGAGAGATTGATGTACGGTGTGGAGAATGGTGAGAGATTGATGTACGGTGTGGGGGATGGTGTGAGATTGATGTACGGTGTGGAGGATGGTGAGAGATTGATGTACGGTGTGGGGGATGGTGAGAGATTGATGTACGGTGTGGGGGATGGTGGGAGATTGATGTCCGGTGTGGAGGATGGTGAGAGATTGATGTACGGTGTGGGGGATGGTGAGAGATTGATGTACGGTGTGGAGGATGGTGAGAGATTGATGTACGGTGTGGAGGATGGTGTGAGATTGATGTACGGTGTGGAGGATGGTGAGAGATTGATGTACGGTGTGGGGGATGGTGAGAGATTGATGTACGATGTGCAGGATGGTGAGAGATTGATTACGATGTGCAGGATGGTGAGAGATTGATGTACGGTGTGGAGGATGGTGAGAGATTGATGTCTGTTGTGGAGGATGGTGAGAGATTGATGTACGGTGTGGAGGATGGTGAGAGATTGATTTCGGTGTGGGGGATGGTGTGAGATTGATGTCTGGTGTGGAGGATGGTGGGAGATTGATGTTACGGTGTGGAGGATGGTGAGAGATTGATGTTACGGTGTGGAGGATGTTGGGAGATTGATGTACAGTGTGGAGGATGGTGGGAGATTGATGTACGATGTGGGGGATGGTGTGAGATTGATGTACGGTGTGGAGGATGGTGTGAGATTGATGTACGGTGTGGAGGATGGTGTGAGATTGATGTACGGTGTGGAGGATGGTGAGAGACTTTCGTACGGTGTGGGGGATGGTGAGAGATTGATGTACGGTGTGGGGGATGGTGAGAGATTGAGGTACGGTGTGGGGGATGGTGAGAGATTGATGTACGGTGTGGGGGATGGTGAGAGATTGAGGTACGGTGTGGGGGATGGTGAGAGATTGATGTACGGTGTGGGGGATGGTGAGAGATTGATGTACGGTGTGGGGGATGGTGAGAGATTGAGGTACGGTGTGGAGGATGGTGAGAGATCGATTACGGTGTGGGGGATGGTGAGAGATCGATGTACGGTGTGGAGGATGGTGAGAGATTGATGTACGGTGTGGAGGATGGTGAGAGATTGATGTACGGTGTGGAGGATGGTGAGAGATTGATGTACGGTGTGGGGGATGGTGAGAGATTGATGTACGGTGTGGAGGATGGTGAGAGATTGATGTACGGTGTGGAGGATGGTGAGAGATTGATGTACGGTGTGGGGGATGGTGAGAGATTGATGTACGGTGTGGGGGATGGTGAGAGATTGATGTACGATGTGGAGGATGGTGAGAGATTGATGTACGGTGTGGAGGATGGTGAGAGATTGATGTACGGTGTGGAGGATGGTGAGAGATTGATGTACGATGTGGAGGATGGTGAGAGATTGATGTACGGTGTGGAGGATGGTGAGAGATTGATGTACGGTGTGGGGGATGGTGAGAGATTGATGTACGGTGTGGAGGATGGTGTGAGATTGATGTACGGTGTGGAGGATAGTGAGAGATTAATGTACGGTGTGGAGGATGGTGACAGATTGATGTACGATGTGGGGGATGGTGAGAGATTGATGTACGGTGTGGAGGATGGTGAGAGATTGATGTCCGATGTGGGGGATGGTGAGAGATTAATGTACGGTGTGGAGGATGGTGAGAGATTGATGTACGGTGTGGAGGATGGTGTGAGATTGATGTACGGTGTGGAGGATGGTGAGAGATTAATGTACGGTGTGGAGGATGGTGACAGATTGATGTACGGTGTGGAGGATGGTGAGAGATTGATGTACGGTGTGAGGGATGGTGAGAGATTGATGTTCGGTGTGGAGGTTGGTGAGTGATTAATGTACGGTGTGGAGGATGGTGAGTGATTAATGTACGGTGTGGAGGATGGTGAGAGACTGATGTACGGTGTGGAGGATGGTGAGTGATTGATGTACGGTGTGGAGGATGGTGAGAGATTGATGTACGGTGTGGGGGATGGTGAGAGATTGATGTACGGTGTGGAGGATGGTGAGAGATTGATGTACGGTGTGGAGGATGGTGAGAGATTGATGTACGGTGTGGAGGATGGTGAGAGATTGATGTACGGTGTGGAGGATGGTGAGAGATTGATGTACGGTGTGGACGATGGTGTGAGATTGATGTACGGTGTGGAGGATGGTGAGAGATTGATGTACGGTGTGGAGGATGGTGAGAGATTGATGTTACGGTGTAGAGGATGGTGAGAGATTGATGTACGGTGTGGACGATGGTGTGAGATTGATGTACGGTGTGGAGGATGGTGAGAGATTGATGTACGGTGTGGAGGATGGTGAGAGATTGATGTTACGGTGTAGAGGATGGTGAGAGATTGATGTTACGGTGTGGAGGATGGTGAGAGATTGATGTACGATGTGGAGGATGGTGAGAGATTGATGTACGATGTGGAGGATGGTGAGAGATTGATGTACGATGTGGAGGATGGTGAGAGATTGATGTACGGTGTGGGGGATGGTCAGAGATTGATGTACGGTGTGGAGGATGGTGAGAGATTGATGTACGGTGTGGAGGATGGTGAGAGATTGATGTACGGTGTGGGGGATGGTGAGAGATTGATGTACGGTGTGGGGGATGGTGAGAGATTGATGTACGGTGTGGGGGATGGTGAGAGATTGATGTACGGTGTGGGGGATGGTGAGAGATTGATGTACGGTGTGGAGGATGGTGAGAGATTGATGTACGGTGTGGGGGATGGTGAGAGATTGATGTACGGTGTGGGGGATGGTGAGAGATTGATGTACGGTGTGGAGGATGGTGAGAGATTGATGTACGATGTGGAGGATGGTGAGAGCTTGATGTTACGATGTGGAGGATGGTGAGAGATTGATGTTACGATGTGGAGGATGGTGAGAGATTGATTTTACGGTGTGGAGGATGGTGAGAGAGTGATGGACGGTGTGGAGGATGGTGTGAGATTGATGTACGATGTGGAGAATGGTGAGAGATTGATGTTACGGTGTGGAGGATGGTGAGAGATTGATGTTACGGTGTGGAGGATGGTGAGAGATTGATGTTACGATGTGGAGGATGGTGAGAGCTTGATGTTACGATGTGGAGGATGGTGAGAGATTGATGTTACGGTGTGGAGGATGGTGAGAGATTGATTTTACGGTGTGGAGGATGGTGAGAGATTGATGGACAGTGTGGAGGATGGTGTGAGATTGATTTTACGGTGTGGAGGATGGTGAGAGATTGATGTACGATGTGGAGGATTGTGAGAGGTTGATGTTACGATGTGGAGGATGGTGAGAGATTGATTTTACGGTGTGGAGGATGGTGAGAGATTGATGGACGGTGTGGAGGATGGTGTGAGATTGATGTACGATGTGGAGAATGGTGAGAGATTGATATACGGTTTGGAGGATGGTGTGAGATTGCTGTAAGGTGTGGGGGATGGTGAGAGATTGATGTCCGGTGTGGAGGATGGTGGGAGACTTTCGTACGGTGTGGGGGATGGTGAGAGATTGAAGGACGGTGTGGGGAATGGTGAGAGATTGATGGACGGTGTGGAGAATGGTGAGAGATTGATGGACGGTGTGGAGGATGGTGTGAGATTGATGTACGGTGTGTAGGATGGTGAGAGATTGATGTACGGTGTGGGGGATGGTGAGAGATTGATGTACGATGTGGAGGATGGTGAGAGATTGATGTACGGTGTGGGGGATGGTGAGAGATTGATGTACGGTGTGGGGAATGGTGAGAGATTGATGTACGGTGTGGAGGATGGTGTGAGATTGATGTACGGTGTGGAGGATGGTGTGAGATTGATGTGAGGTGTGGAGGATGGTGAGAGATTGATGTACGGTGTGGAGGATGGTGTGAGATTGATGTGAGGTGTGGAGGATGGTGTGAGATTGATGTACGGTGTGGGGGATGGTGAGAGATTGATATACGGTGTGGAGGATGGTGAGAGATTGATGTACGGTGTGGAGGATGGTGAGAGATTGATATACGGTGTGGAGGATGGTGTGAGATTGATATACGGTGTGGAGGATGGTGAGAGATTGATGTTACGGTGTGGAGGATGGAGTGAGATTGATATACGGTGTGGAGGATGGTGTGAGATTGATGTTACGGTGTGGAGGATGGTGTGAGATTGATATACGGTGTGGAGGATGGTGAGAGATTGATGCACGATGTGGAGGATGGAGTGAGATTGATGTACGATGTGGAGGATGGAGTGAGATTGATGTACGGTGTGGGGGATGGATTGAGATTGATGTACGGTGTGGGGGATGGTGAGAGATTGATGTACGGTGTGCAGGATGCTGTGAGATTGATGTACGGTGTGGAGGATGGTGTGAGATTGATGTACGATGTGGGGGATGGATTGAGATTGATGCACGGTGTGGAGGATGGTGAGAGACTGATGTACGATGTGGAGGATGGTGAGAGATTGAATTCCGGTGTGGAGGATGGTGAGAGATTGATGCACGGTGTGGAGGATGGTGAGAGATTGAATTCCGGTGTGGAGGATGGTGAGAGATTGATGTCCGGTTTGGAGGATGGTGAGAGATTGATGTACGGTGTGGAGGATGGTGAAAGATTGATGTCCGGTGTGGAGGATGGTGAGAGATTGATGTGCGGTGTTGAGGATGGTGAGAGATTGATGTTCGGTGTGGAGGATGGTGAGAGATTGATGTTCGGTGTGGAGGATGGTGAGAGATTGATGTACGATGTGGGGGATGGTGAGAGATTGATGTACGGTGTGGAGGATGGTGAGAGATTGATGTACGATGTGGGGGATGGTGAGAGATTGATGTTCAGTGTGGAGGATGGTGAGAGATTGATGTTCGGTGTGGAGGATGGTGAGAGTTTGATGTACGGTGTGGAGGATGGTGAGAGATTGGTGTACGATGTGGGGGATGGTGAGAGATTGATGTACGGTGTGGAGGATGGTGTGAGATTGATGTACGATGTGGAGGATGGTGTGAGATTGATGTACGATGTGGAGGATGGTGAGAGATTGATGTACGGTGTGGAGGATGGTGAGAGATTGATGTACGGTGTGGGGGATGGTGAGAGATTGATGTACGATGTGGGGGATGGTGAGAGATCGATGTTCGGTGTGGAGAATGGTGAGAGATTGATGTACGGTGTGGGGAATGGTGAGAGATTGATGTACGGTGTGGGGAATGGTGAGAGATTGATGTACGATGTGGGGAATGGTGAGAGATTGATGTACGATGTGGGGGATGGTGTGAGATTGATGTACGGTGTGGGGGATGGTGAGAGATCGATGTCCGATGTGGGGGATGGTGAGAGATCGATGTACGGTGTGGAGAATGGTGAGAGATTGATGTACGGTGTGGGGAATGGTGAGAGATTGATGTACGGTGTGGGGAATGGTGAGAGATTGATGTACGGTGTGGGGAATGGTGAGAGATTGATGTACGATGTGGGGAATGGTGAGAGATTGATGTACGATGTGGGGAATGGTGAGAGATTGATGTACGGTGTGGGGAATGGTGAGAGATTGATGTACGATGTGGGGAATGGTGAGAGATTGATGTACGGTGTGGGGAATGGTGAGAGATTGATGTACGGTGTGGGGAATGGTGAGAGATTGATGTACGGTGTGGGGAATGATGAGAGATTGATGTACGATGTGGGGGATGGTGAGAGATTGATGTACGGTGTGGGGAATGGTGAGAGATTGAATTACGGTGTGGAGGATGGTGAGAGATTGATGTACGGTGTGGAGGATGGTGAGAGATTGATGTACGGTGTGGGGGATGGTGAGAGATTGATGTTCGGTGTGGAGGATGGTGAGAGATTGATGTACGGTGTGGAGAATGGTGAGAGATTGATGTACGGTGTGGAGGATGGTGAGAGACTGATGTTCGGTGTGGAGGATGGTGAGAGATTGATGTACGGTGTGGAGGATGGTGAGAGATTGATGTACGGTGTGGGGGATGGTGAGAGATTGATGTTCGGTGTGGAGGATGGTGAGAGATTGATGTACGGTGTGGAGGATGGTGAGAGATTGATGTTCGGTGTGGAGGATCGTGAGAGATTGATGTACGGTGTGGGGGATGATGAGAGATTGATGTACGGTGTGGGGGATGGTGAGAGATTGATGTACGGTGTGGAGGATGGTGAGAGATTGATGTACGGTGTGGAGGATGGTGAGAGATTGATGTTCGGTGTGGAGGATGGTGAGAGATTGATGTACGGTGTGGAGGATGGTGAGAGATTGATGTACGGTGTGGGGGATGGTGAGAGATTGATGTACGGTGTGGAGGATGGTGAGAGATTGATGTACGGTGTGGGGGATGGTGAGAGATTGATGTACGGTGTGGAGGATGGTGAGAGATTGATGTCCGGTGTGGGGGATGGTGAGAGATTGATGAACGATGTGGGGAATGGTGAGAGATTGATGTACGGTGTGGGGAATGGTGAGAGATTGATGTACGGTGTGGAGGTTGGTGAGAGATTGATGTACGGTGTGGGGAATGGTGAGAGATTGATGTACGGTGTGGGGAATGGTGAGAGATTGATGTACGGTGTGGGGAATGGTGAGAGATTGATGTACGGTGTGGAGGATGGTGAGAGATTGATGTACGGTGTGGGGAATGGTGAGAGATTGATGTACGGTGTGGGGGATTGTGAGAGATTGATGTACGGTGTGGAGGATGGTGAAAGATTGATGTACGGTGTGGAGGTTGGTGAGAGATTGATGTACGGTGTGGAGGATGGTGAGAGATTGATGTACGGTGTGGGGAATGGTGAGAGATTGATGTTACGGTGTGGAGGATGGTGAGAGATTGATGTACGGTGTGGGGAATGGTGAGAGATTGATGTACGGTGTGGAGGATGGTGAGAGATTGATGTACGGTGTGGGGAATGGTGAGAGATTGATGTTACGGTGTGGAGGATGGTGAGAGATTGATGTACGGTGTGGGGAATGGTGAGAGATTGATGTTACGGTGTGGAGGATGGTGAGAGATTGATGTACGATATGGGGGATGGTGAGAGATTGATGTACGGTGTGGAGGATGGTGAGAGATTGATGTACGGTGTGGGGGATGGTGATAGATTGATGTACGGTGTGGAGGATGGTGAGAGATTGATGTGAGGTGTGGAGGATGGTGAGAGATTGATGTACGATGTGGAGGATGGTGAGAGATTGATGTGAGGTGTGGAGGATGGTGAGAGATTGATGTACGGTGTGGGGGATGGTGATAGATTGATGTACGATGTGGAGGATGGTGAGAGATTGATGTGAGGTGTGGAGGATGGTGAGAGATTGATGTACGGTGTGGGGGATGGTGAGAGATTGATGTACGGTGTGGAGGATGGTGAGAGATTGATGTACGGTGTGGGGGATGGTGAGAGATTGATGTACGGTGTGGAGGATGGTGAGAGATTGATGTACGATGTGGGGGATGGTGAGAGATTGATGTACGGTGTGGAGGATGGTGAGAGATTGATGAACGATATGGGGGATGGTGAGAGATTGATGTACGATGTGGAGGATGGTGAGAGATTGATGTGAGGTGTGGAGGATGGTGAGAGATTGATGTACGGTGTGGGGGATGGTGAGAGATTGATGTACGGTGTGGAGGATGGTGAGAGATTGATGTACGGTGTGGGGGATGGTGAGAGATTGATGTACGGTGTGGAGGATGGTGAGAGATTGATGTTCGGTGTGGAGGATGGTGAGAGATTGATGTACGGTGTGGAGGATGGTGAGAGATTGATGTACGGTGTGGGGGATGGTGAGAGATTGATGTACGGTGTGGAGGATGGTGAGAGATTGATGTTCGGTGTGGAGGATGGTGAGAGATTGATGTACGGTGTGGGGAATGGTGAGAGATTGATGTACGGTGTGGAGGATGGTGAGAGATTGATGTACGGTGTGGGGAATGGTGAGAGATTGATGTACGGTGTGGAGGATGGTGAAAGATTGATGTACGGTGTGGGGGATGGTGAGAGATTAATGTACGGTGTGGAGGATGGTGAGAGATTGATGTGCGGTGTGGAGGATGGTGAGAGATTGATGTTCGGTATGGAGGATGGTGAGAGATTGATGTTCGGTGTGGAGGATGGTGAGAGATTGATGTTCGGTGTGGAGGATGGTGAGAGATTGATGTTCGGTGTGGAGGATGGTGAGAGATTGATGTTCGGTGTGGAGGATGGTGAGAGATTGATGTACGGTGTGGGGGATGGTGAGAGATTGATGGAAGGTGAGAAGGATGGTGAGAGATTGATGGAAGGTGAGGAGGATGGTGAGAGTTTGATGTGCGGTGTGGAGGATGGTGAGGGATTGATGTACGGTGTGGGGGATGGTGAGAGATTGATGGAAGGTGAGAAGGATGGTGAGAGATTGATGGAAGGTGAGGAGGATGGTGAGAGTTTGATGTGCGGTGTGGAGGATGGTGAGGGATTGATGTACGGTGTGGAGTTCAAATCCCGCCACGGCTGCTGGGGAATTTAAATTCAATTAAATAAATTCAATTAATTAAATAAAAATCTGGAATTGCAATACTTGTATCAGTAATGGTTCCCTCAAAACTACCTTACTGTCGTAAAAACCAATCTGGTTCATTGATGTCCTTTGGGGAAGGATACCTGCTGTCCTTACCTGCAGCATTGTGGTTGATTCTTAATTGCCCTCTGAAATGGCCTAGCGAGACACTCAGTTGCAAAATTTCGCTAACAAAAGTCACAATCGGAATAAAACCGGACGGACCACCCGGCATCGGACCACTAGGCACCGGACACGACAAAGGCAAAACACCAAGACCAGTCGAACCTGCAAAGTCCTCCTCACTAACATTGAGGATTTGTGCCAAAAATGGGAGAGCTGTCCCACAGACTAGTCAAGCAACAGCCTGACATAGCCATACTCACAGAATCATATCTTTCAGCCAACGTCCCGGACTCTTCCATCACCATCCCTGGGTATGTCCTGTCCCACCGGCAGGACAGACCTACCAGAGGTGGCGGTACAGTGATATACAGTCAGGAGGGAGTGGCCCTGGGAGTCCTCAACATTGACTCTGGACCCCATGAAATCTCATGGCATCAGGTCCAACATGGGCAAGGAAACCTCCTGCTGATTACCACCTACCGTCCTCCCTCAGCTGATGAATCAGTCCTCCTCCATGTTGAACACCACTTGGAGGAAGCACTGAGGGTAGCAAGGGCACAGAATGTACTCTGGGTGGGGGACTTCAATGTCCATCAGCAAGAGTGGCTCGGTCGCACCACTACTGACCGAGCTAGCCGAGTCCTCAAGGTCACAGCTGTCAGATTGGGTCTGCGGCAGGTGATGAGCGAACCAACACGAGGGAAAAACTTACTTGACCTCGTCCTCACCAACCTACCTGTCGCAAATGCATCTGTCCATGACAGTATTGGTAGGAGTGACCACCGCACAGTCCTCGTGGAGACAAAGTCCCGTCTTCGCACTGAGGACACCATCCAACGTGTTGTGTGGCACTACCACCGTGCTAAATGGGATAGATTCAGAACAGATCGAGCAGCTCAAAACTGGTGCATCCATGAGGCACTGTGGGCCATCAGCAGCAGCAGAATTGTATTCCAGCACAATCTTTAACCTCATGGCCCGGCATATTCCTCACTCTACCATTACCAACAAGCCAGGAGATCAACCCTGGTTCAATGAGGAGTGTAGAAGAGCATGCCAGGAGCAGCACCAGGTGTACCTAAAAATGAGGTGCCAACCTGGTGAAGCTACAACACAGGACTACATGCATGCTAAACAACGGAAGCAACATGCTATAGACAGAGCTAAGAGATTCCACAACCAACGGATCAGATCAAAGTGCTGCAGTCCTGCCACATCCATTCGTGAATGGTGGTGGACAATTAAACAACTAACGGGAGGAGGAGGCTCTGTAAACATCCCCATCCTCAATGATGGCGGAGTCCAGCACGTGAGTGCAAAAGACAAGGCTGAAGCGTTTGCAACCATCTTCAGCCAGAAGTGCGGAGTGGATGATCCATCTCGGCCTCCTCCCGATTTCCCCACCATCACAGAAGCCAGTCTTCAGCCAATTCGGTTCACTCCACGTGATATCAAGAAATGGCTGAGTGCACAGGATACAGCAAAGGCTATGGGCCCTGACAACATCCCGGCTGTAGTGCTGAAGACTTGTGCTCCAGAACAAGCTGCGCCTCTAGCCAAGCTGTTCCAGTACAGCTGCAACACTGGCATCTACCCGACAATGTGGAAAATTGCCCAGGTATGTGCTGTCCACAAAAGGCAGGACAAATCCAATCCGGCCAATTACCGCCCCATCAGTCTACTCTCAACCATCAGCAAAGTGAAGGAAGGTGTCGTCGACAGTGCTATCAGGCGGCACTTACTCACCAATAACCTGCTCACCGATGCTCAGTTTGGGTTTCGCCAGGACCACTCGGCTCCAGACCTCATTACAGCCTTGGTCCAAACATGGACAAAAGAGCTGAATTCCATCAAGGCAGCATTTGACCGAGTGTGGCACCAAGAAGCCCGAGTAAAATTGAAGTCAATGGGTATCAGGGGGATAAATCTCCAGTGGCTGGAGTCATACCCAGCACAAAGGAAGATGGTAGTGGCTGTTGGAGGCCAATCATCTCAGTCTCAGGGCAGTGTCCTCGGCCGAACCATCTTCAGCTGCTTCATCAATGACCTTCCCTCCATCATAAGGTCAGAAATGGGGATGTTTGCTGATGATTGCACAGTGTTCAGTTCCATTCGCAACCCCTCAGATAATGAAGCAGTCCGAGCCCTCATGCAGCAAGACCTGGACAACATCCAGGCTTGGGCTGATAAGTGGCAAGTAACATTCGCGCCAGAAAAGTGCCAGGCAATGGCCATCTCCAACAAGAGAGGGTCTAACCACCTTCCCTTGTCATTCAACGGCATTACCATCGCTAAATCCCCCACCATCAACATCCTGGGGATCACCATTGACCAGAAACTTAACTGGACAAGCCATATAAATACTGTGGCTTGAAGAGCAGGTCAGAGGCTGGGTATTCTGCGGCGAGTGACTCACCTCCTGACTCCCCAAAGCCTTTCCACCATCTCAAAGACACAAGTCAGGAGTGTGATGGAATACTCTCCACTTGCCTGGATGAGTGCAGCTCCAACAACACTCAAGAAGCTCGACACCATCCAGGACAAAGCAGCCTGCTTGATTGGCACCCCATCCACCACCCTAAATATTCACTCCCTTCACCATCGGCGCACTGTGGCTACAGTGTGTACCATCCACAGGATGCACTGCAGCAACTCGCCAAGGCTTCTTCGAAAGCACCTCCCAAACCCGTGACCTCTACCACCGAGAAGGACAAGAGCAGCAGGCACATGGGATCAACACCACCTGCACGTTCCCCTCCAAGTCACACACCATCCCGACTTGGAAATATATCGATGTTCCCTTATCATCGCTGGGTCAAAATCCTGGAACTCCCTTCCTAACAGCACTGTGGGAGAACCTTCACCACACGGACGACAGCGGTTCAAGAAGACGGCTCAGCACCACCTTCTCAAGGGCAATTAGGGATGGGCAATAAATGCCGGCCTCACCGCGACGCCCACATCCCATGAACGAATAAAAAAAAAAGGATGTTGAGAGACTGAATTACGGTGTGGAGGATGGTGTGAGATAGAAGTACGGTGTGGGGGATGGTGAAAGATTGATGTACGTTGTGGAGGATGGTGAGAGATTGATGTCCGGTGTGGAGGATGGTGAGAGATTGATGTACGGTGAGGAGGATGGTGAGAGATTGATGTCCGGTGTGGGGGATGGTGAGAGATTGATGTTCGGTGTGGAGGATGGTGAGAGATTGATGTACGGTGTGGGGGATGGTGAGAGATTGATGTACGGTGTGGAGGATGGTGAGAGATTGATGTACGGTGTGGAGGATGGTGAGAGATTGATGTACGGTGTGGAGGATGGTGTGAGATTGATGTTACGGTGTGGAGGACGGTGAGAGATTGATGTACGGTGTGGAGGATGGTGAGAGATTGATGTACGGTGTGGAGGATGGTGAGAGATTGATGTACGGTGTGGAGGATGGTGTGAGATTGATGTACGGTGTGGAGGATGGTGAGAGATTGATGTACGGTGAGGAGGATGGTGAGAGATTGATGTACGGTGTGGAGGATGGTGAGAGATTGATGTACGGTGTGGAGGATGGTGAGATATTGATGTACGGTGTGGGGGATGGTGAGAGATTGATGTTACGGTGTGGAGGATGGTGAGAGATTGATGTACGGTGAGGAGGATGGTGAGAGATTGATGTACGGTGTGGGGGATGGTGAGAGATTGATGTACGGTGTGGAGGATGGTGAGAGATTGATGTACGGTGTGGAGGAGGGTGAGAGATTGATGTACGGTGTGGGGGATGGTGAGAGATTGATGTACGGTGTGGAGGATGGTGAGAGATTGATGTACGGTGTGGGGGATGGTGAGAGATTGATGTACGGTGTGGAGGATGGTGAGAGATTGATGTACGGTGTGGAGGATGGTGAGAGATTGATGTACGGTGTGGAGGATGGTGAGAGATTGATGTACGGTGTGGGGGATGGTGAGAGATTGATGTACGGTGTGGAGGATGGTGAGAGATTGATGTACGGTGTGGAGGATGGTGAGAGATTGATGTACGGTGTGGGGGATGGTGAGAGATTGATTAACGGTGTGGGGGATGGTGAGAGATTGATGTACGGTGTGGGGGATGGTGAGAGATTGATGTACGGTGTGGAGGATGGTGAGAGATTGATGTATGGTGTGGAGGATGGTGAGAGATTGATTAACGGTGTGGAGGATGGTGAGAGATTGATGTACGGTGTGGGGGATGGTGAGAGATTGATGTACGGTGTGGAGGATGGTGAGAGATTGATGTACGGTGTGGGGGATGGTGAGAGATTGATGTACGGTGTGGGGGATGGTGAGAGATTGATGTACGGTGTGGGGGATGGTGAGAGATTGATGTACGGTGTGGGGGATGGTGAGAGATTGTTGTACGGTGTGGAGGATGGTGAGAGATTGATTAACGGTGTGGGGGATGGTGAGAGATTGTTGTACGGTGTGGAGGATGGTGAGAGATTGATGTACGGTGTGGAGGATGGTTTGAGATAGATGTACGATGTGGAGAATGGTGAGAGATTGATGTACGGTGTGGGGGATGGTGAGAGATTGATGTTCGGTGTGGGGGATGGTGTGAGATTGATGTACGGTGTGGAGGATGGTGAGAGATTGATGTACGGTGTGGAGGATGGTGAGAGATTGATGTACGGTGTGGAGGATGGTGAGAGATTGATGTACGGTGTGGGGGATGGTGAGAGATTGATGTACGGTGTGGAGGATTGAGAGAGATTGATGTACGGTGTGGTGGATGGACTGAAGTCTACGGAGGTCGGCGTCTGTTTGACATATGGGGAGGATGGTTCTTGAACATGGTGTTTGATTGATAACATTCTCTCCTCTGCCATCACAACAATGCTTTCCCCAAACCTTGGGAGAAAATATCCTCTTCTCAGACAGTTTTGTTCGTCCATACCAGCTGCCCCTTCTGCCCTCTCTCAATATCACTGTGAAATTAATGTCAATTTATGCCACTTTTTGAGTAGACAATATGAGTAAGAAATTTCCAGAGTTTCAAAGTGCTGGAAAAGGATGAGTTTGACCAGGAACTATGTGATTCCACCATAGCGAAAATGCAGGGAGGAGAAAGAGCATGTAGGAGAGAGAGAGAGAGAGACAGGGACAAGAAAGAAATGTGCACAGGAGCAGTGACCAGATAGAATCAATGGAGAGAGACAAGAGAGCGTGCAACAGAAAGAGAAGCTGGAGAGTGGAAGTGAGAAAGGGATCAGCTGTTAGAGAACAAGCTTTTATTTTTTATCCAGAAACAACATGTAAGAGGATTGTTGGACAGACTCCGCCAGATACAGGAGCAGTATTCAATTCTTGGACAGACTTGGGATCCATAGAGAGTTCAGAATTTCAGAGGGCGTAAGAAGCATCTAGAACAAAAAGTGGCTTTCGCAACGGAGGAGATCTATTCATCAAGGTCAAGGAAGAAAGAACTTGCATTTATATAGCGCCTTTCACAACCTCAGAACGTCCCAAAGCACTTTCCAGCCAATGTGGTCACTATTGAATGTAGGAAACACAGCAGCCAATTTTTGCACAGCAAGGTCCCACAATAGGCAATGTGATAATGACCGGACAATCTGTTTTCGTGATGTTGGTTGAAGGTTAAATATTAACCAGAACACCGGGGAGAACTCCCCTGCTCTTCTTCGAGATAGTGCCGTGGGATCTTTTACGTCCCACCCGAGAGGGCAGATTGGGCCTCGATTTAACGCCTCATCCGAAAGACGGCACCTCAGACTGTACAGCACTCCCTCAATACTGCACTGGACTGTCAGCCTGGATAATGTGCTCAAATCCCTAGAATAGGATTTGAACCTGCAATCTTTTGACTCGGAGGCAACAGTGCTACCCACCGAACCACAACTGACACCTTAAGTATGACTCCACCCCACTCGGGGAGACTTTGAGGTGTTTATATAAGCTCTGTGGAACCACATTACCATTCTGTCGCTAAGCCGGATTATACTTTTCAATGCCTCTGTTTTGTAATGGATTCTAATTTTTTTTAGGCCTGCAGGGTCACATAGATTAATTTTGTATTTTGCAATTATTAAATTATCCAATTTCACACTGCTTAAAATCAGATTTCTGTTTAAAGATGCGTATTAGTGAGTTTCTGCTCATCCAGCTGTACATTTGTTGCAGGGTAAATTGCCATGGTTAGATTCCTCAGACAGCACCTTCTGGAGTACAGGCTGTGTAATTACGTCTAGATGTGTCCGTCCTGGAGCATCACCTGTGCCATTGCTCATGGGTTGGAAGCTCCCCATTCCCTTTCTGTCCGACCAACACCGTGCCTGTATCTCACCCCCGCTCTCCTCGTGTCCCTGCCGTTACTGCCTCTCTCTTGCTTTCTCTGTACGAATAAACGACAGCATAAGAACACGAGATAGGTTAGGATGAGATTAAATGGGCTGAAGGGCCCATTTAATCTCATCCTACCAGAATACCAACCATACCAGCTTGGCCCATAATGTGATACCGCCTGAGAAGGTATTTCAGCAGCAAAAGCCAAAATTACCAGTATAGAACTGTAACTATAGGTGGTGGAAATCTGGAACTCTCTCCCCCAAGAAGCTGTTGAGGTTGTGGGTCAGTTGAAAATTTCAAAACTGAGATCGATAGATTTTTGTTAGGTTAAGTTATTAAGGGATTTGGAACTAAGGTGGGCAAATAGAGATTTTTTGCCAATTTTCTACCATGTTTTACTCTCTTGAAGGTGTTGACTGTTGTTTGCGTACAGTGCCACGGGCTCCAGCTATCCCAAGGCATGTTTGAGTCTTGACAGTGAGTGGTGGCTGGGTATTTGATCTTGAAGGGCAAACGTCACAAGCAAAGCCAATCCCATCCTCACTCATTGTGCAAATGTTGCAGATCTCAATGGATAATGATCAGGATGTGGAGATGCCGGTGATGGACTGGGGTGGACAAATGTAAGGAGTCGTACAACACCAGGTTGTTGTCCAACAGCTTTATTTGAAATCACAAGCTTTCGGAGCTTTGCTCCTTCGTCTGGTGAGTGTAGAGTGTAGACCCTACACTCACCTGACGAAGGAGCAAAGCTCCGAAAGCCTGTAACAATGATCAGGAGTGAGAACCCTGGATGGTTTAGTTCCCTCCCCAGGTTAGGAGCCTCCACGGCCAACTGTGGTAGCTCAAATGAGATGAGCTAACTCAGTGTAGACATCCAAAATTCTGCTGCCCGGATCCTAACTCGCACCAAGTCACATTCACCCTGTGCTCGCTTATCTACATTGGTTCCCGGTCTTGTACCACCTTGATTATAGAATTCCTCCATTGCTCCACCCCAGCCCAACAACCCTCCGAGATCTCTGCACTCCTCCAATTCTGGTCTTTTGCGCATCCCCGATTTCCATCGCTCCACCATTGGCGGCTGTGCCTTCAGCTGCCTAGGCCCTAAGCTCTGGAATTCCCTCCCTAAACCTCTCTGCCTCTCTCTCCTCCTTTAAGACGCTCCTAAAAACCTACCTCTTTGACCAAGCTTTTGGTCACTTGTCCTAATACCTCTTCATGTGGCTCGGTGTCAAATTTTGTCTGATTAACGCTCCTCTGAAGCACCTTGGGACATTTTACTACGTTAAAGGCGCTATATAAATGCAAGTAGTTGCTGCAGACCAAGAATTGAACCTGGGACCACACTGGTCCGTATGGCTCGGTTACAAGTCACTTTGCCAATCGTGCCTTCAGGGCGCCCGTGAATTGTCCCCTCTTTATGTTCGAAGCTTTGCTGCCACCTGAGCCTTTACTCCAAAAAGAGGACAATAATTCAGACCAGACCTCTGCTATCACTCGAATGCTGTTACTGTGTGGTTGACAGGGATCTCGGCAATCGAGGGAACACAGCGTGCTTAATAGTATTACGTCCAAGCGGAAAAGCATACATCTCTAATATCATTACTGTCATTAAGGATCAGAGCTTAATGGATTCCTGATATAGACGGGAGTTCTTTGTGTCAGCATGGCAGGCATTAAGATGTCCTGCATGACAGCAGCAACTAAATCACTTCCAGTAATGTCTTCATCGCTTACAGGGCTATCTGTGGACAAGGTACCTACATGGGTGGAACCTGCCTGTTGAGCGCAAAGATCCCAGCCTGAGTCAAATAAGAACAGAGCTCTGAGATTGGGTGAAATGTAACAATAGTCTGTGCACAAGCATTTTTTCCCTGACTGCTGATCAGACTGAATGAAGCATGTGCGCTGTAAGGTTCCATGAACTGGCTCCATATACAGTCACAGTGTGAGAAACATCAGTGAGTTACAGCAGTACCTGTCAGCTGTGAGTTACACCAGGACCTGTCAGCTGTGAGTTACACCAGGACCTGTCAGCTGTGAGTTACACCAGGACCTGTCAGCTGTGAGATACACCAGTACCTGTCAGCTGTGAGTTACACCAGTACCTGTCAGCTGTGAGTTACACCAGGACCTGTCAGCTGTGAGATACACCAGTACCTGTCAGCTGTGAGTTACACCAGTACCTGTCAGCTGTGAGTTATACCAGGACCTGTCAGCTGTGAGTTACACCAGGACCTGTCAGCTGTGAGTTACACCAGGACCTGTCGGCTGTGAGTTACACCAGGACCTGTCAGCTGTGAGTTACACCAGTACCTGTCAGCTGTGAGTTACACCAGGACCTGTCAGCTGTGAGTTACACCAGGACCTGTCAGCTGTGAGTTACACCAGTACCTGTCGGCTGTGAGTTACACCAGGACCTGTCAGCTGTGAGTTACACCAGTACCTGTCAGCTGTGAGTTACACCAGTACCTGTCAGCTGTGTTACACCAGCACCTGTCAGCTGTGAGTTACACCAGTACCTCTCAGCTGTGAGTTACACCAATACCTGTCAGCTGTGAGTTATACCAGTAACAGTTGGCTGTGAGTTATACCAGTACCTGTCAGCTGTGAGTTATACCAATACATGTCAGCTGTGAGTTACACCAGTACCTGTCGGCTGTGTGTTACACCAGTACCTGTCGGCTGTGAGTTACACCAGTACCAGTCAGCTGTGAGTTACACCAGTACCTGTCGGCTGTGAGTTATACCAGTAACAGTTGGCTGTGAGTTACACCAGTACCTGTCAGCTGTGAGTTACACCAGTACCTGTCAGCTGTGAGTTACACCAGTACCTGTCAGCTGTGAGTTATACCAGTACCTGTCAGCTGTGAGTTATACCAGTACCTGTCAGCTGTGAGTTACACCAGTACCTGTCGGCTGTGAGTTATACCAGTAACAGTTGGCTGTGAGTTACACCAGTACCTGTCAGCTGTGAGTTACACCAGTACCTGTCGGCTGTGAGTTACACCAGTACCTGTCAGCTGTGAGTTACACCAGTACCTGTCAGCTGTGAGTTATACCAGTACCTGTCAGCTGTGAGTTACACCAGTACCTGTCGGCTGTGAGTTATACCAATACCTGTCAGCTGTGAGTTATACCAGTACCTGTCGGCTGTGAGTTACACCAGTAACAGTCGGCTGTGAGTTATACCAGTACCGTCGGCTGTGAGTTCCACCAGTACCTGTCAGCTGTGAATTACACCAGTACCTGTCGGCTGTGAGTTACACCAGTACCTGTCGGCTGTGAGTTACACCAGTACCTGTCAGCTGTGAGTTACACCAGTACCTGTTGGCTGTGAGTTACACCAGTACCTGTCAGCTGTGAGTTACACCAGGACCTGTTGGCTGTGAGTTACACCAGGACCTGTCAGCTGTGAGTTACACCAGTACCTGTCGGCTGTGAGTTACACCAGTACCTGTTGGCTGTGAGTTACACCAGTACCTGTCGGCTGTGAGTTACACCAGTACCTGTTGGCTGTGAGTTATACCAGGACCTGTCAGCTGTGAGTTACACCAGTACCTGTCGGCTGTGAGTTACACCAGTACCTGTCGGCTGTGAGTTACACCAGTACCTGTCAGCTGTGAGTTACACCAGTACCTGTCAGCTGTGAGTTACACCAGTACCTGTCGGCTGTGAGTTACACCAGTACCTGTCGGCTGTGAGTTATACCAGTATCCATCACCTATCCTATTTCTACAAGTACAGTGTGAGAACTGTCAGTGACCTAATAATTGGATCGCACTGCACCCATTTTACAGGCACCTAATAGTCCAATATGGCAGACGGTGTGCATGAACTCATTCTGCGCCAGAACTGCGTCGTCCGCCATATTGGTTAGGGCTCCACCGTGGGCCTGAGCCTGAACTGGGACTTAGGCTCTTTGTATGTGCAAACTGGGGCCGAACACTTGTTTCAGGTCCCCTTTGTCAAAGTGGATTGTGAATGACCACATCATTCGCTGTGAATGTTTGGGTCAGTTTCTACAATCATTCAGCCTCCAAACCAGTGGTCCTTAAAAGGACCTCTGGGGGTTGTCAGCCGAGAGGAAAGTTTTTTTTTACTTCCCTGATGGTAGAGCCGGGAACTGCCGGTCCCCATTCGCCCCCCACCGCTCCCCCTGGGCCCCCCTCCTGATTACCTCCCCCAACTCCCCCTGGACTCTCCTAAGGACCTCGGTCAGAGTCTGAGTCGGCCGATCTTGCTAGTCACTTTTCCTGATACCAGTTTTTTTATTCCCCGATTTTTTAAACTGAATTTAAACTGCCATTGAATTCCCGTTCTCCGGATTATTGTTCGAGGCGTCTGGACCACTAATACATCAACATGACCATTATGCTACTGTACTCAGTACATTTATACAGCAGAGTGAGAGACATGTCAGTGTGTTACACCAGTACCTGTCAGCTATCCTATTTATATAGAGGCAGTGTGAGAAATGTCAGTGTGTTATTGATAGAGAGATTGATTGCTATGATTAGTCAACAATTCCATTATCATTGTATCATACGTCTACCAGGATGGTAAAATGATATAGAGACTGCGCGAGATGTACCAGTGTGTTACACCAATAGCTGACCAGCTATCCTATTTAAATACAGACACTGGAGTTAGTTTTGACTTTGGGCAACAGTGTAAAACAGGCGATATCGGATCAGCCTCTCGTTAGAGCATTTTGGTGGTAGTGATCATAATTCAGTTAGATTTACAGTCGTTCTGGAAAAGGACAAAGATAGAACAGGAGTAAAAGTTTTCAATTGGGGAAAGGCTAATTTTACTAAGCTGAGAAGTGATTTAGCAAAAGTGGACTGGAAACAGCTACTTGAAAGTAAATCAGTGTCAGAACAGTGGGAGGCATTCAAGGGGGAGATAGTGAGGGTTCAGAGCAAATATGTTCCCACCAAAATAAGGGTGGGACTCCCAAATCTAGAGCCCCCTGGATGACAAGGAGCATACAGGGTATGATAAGGCAAAAAAGGGAAGCTTTTTCAGACACTGAGAGCTCAATACTGCAGAAAGCCGAGAGGAGTATAGAAAATGGGGAGAGGTGAAAAAGCGAAAGTTACCCCCAGTGTGAGAAATGTCAGTGTGTCACTTGTGAACTATCCTAATTATTCTGAGACTGTGGGGGAAAGGTGAGTTCTCCTCAGTCTCTTCCCCTGGGTTTTGCTGTGTTGTCCACTACCCTCGGCCCAAATGATCAGCCTCCCTGAACGTCACTGATGCCGCTCATAAACCAGCTTGCAAAGGGTAAGTATGAGGGGGGTGGGGATGATTGTTTTATACTGCCCTCAGCAACATGATGTACAAATGATCCCGAGTGTGATCCTGCTTTTTACCCATCCTTGCAAACACGTCGGAGCCTGGAGCTGCATTCCAGGCTGACACTCCGCTGCAGTACTGAGGGAGTGCTGCAGTGTCCCGGAGCTGCTGTCTTTTGGATGAGACATTAAACCGAGGCACCGTTTGCCTCTCAGGTGGACGAGAAAGATCCCACGGCACTATTTCAAAGAAGAGCTAAGAGGTTCTTCCCGGTGTCCTGGGCCAATATTTATCCCTCAAACAACATCACTAAAACACAGATGATCTGGTCACCATCACATTGCTGTTTGTGGGATCTTGCTGTGCGCAAATTGGCTACCGCATTTCCTACATTACAACAGGGACTACACATCAAAAGTATTTCATTGGCTGTAAAGCGCTTTTGGGATGTCCTGAGGTCGTGAAAGGCGCTATATAAATGCAAGTCTTTTCTTTCTTTGCATGGCCACATCAAGCAGCAGCAGTTTTAATGCGGGTATTTTTTTCTCTCTCCTTTTGCTTTTGTTTGTCTGTAAATGGGTCTCAATTAATGGCATGTGGCCGGCACAGCGTGGAAGGGCACAGAGAGGGGGGGGGTTCTTTTTTTCTGCTTCAGAGAGCAGCTGTCTGTTGGGGCGAGCGTGAAGGATGATCCTGGAGCAGCCCCGGAGAAGTGTTTAACGCACCCAGTGGGAGACTGAGTAACGGTGCAAACACATACTATTTGGAATGTGCAGCCAAGTCATCTCCATTAATGGTATCACAAGCTGCACCATGGTAGGTGTCGGAATCACATTGTAATGATGGACTCATGCAGGATAATTAGGGTATCCATGGCCTGCAGGTCTTAGGGAGCACAGCGGTCCAAAGCACAAATCTGTTGCTTTCTTTCTTAAGCTGCAATACAAGTCATTAATTTTTTTTGTTCATTTCCACTTGGAAAGGTGAGGGATATTGTCCCAGGTCAGAGAAAGCAGAGGTTAAATGCAGGGTATGGGTCTCTGTCTCTCTGCTGTGCTCCACAATGGCACAATAATCTGTGATATTTTCACCTCCTACTCCGGCCTGAACTCGCTATCTCCATGCATGCGCCTGCCAATTAGTGCCAAATCACAGGCTCTTTTTGTGCTGTTTGCTTCAAAGTCCACTGAATTCAGTTTGCCTTGAGCTAAGGACCCTCACGGGCTCCAGAGAAACAGAACTTTAACCCCCTTCAATCTGTACGCGAATGGAACATAAGAATGGGAGCAGGCCATTCAGCCCCTCGAATCTGCTCCGCCATTCAAGTAAAGAAAGAGCTTGCATTTATATAGCGCCTTTCACGACTTCAGGATGTCCCAAAGCGCTTTACAGCCAATGGAGTACTTTTGAAGTGCAGTCGCTGTTGTAATGATCATGGCTGATCTGTACCTCAACTCCAAGGATTCATTGGGACATTACAATTAGGAACATAGGAACAGGAGTAGGCCATTCAGCCCCTCGTGCCTGCTCCGCCATTTGATAAGATCATGGCTGATCTATGATCTAATTCCACATACCTGCCTTTGGCCCATATCCCTTAATACCTTTGGTTGCCAAAAAGCTATCTATCTCAGATTTAAATTTAGCAATTGAGCTAGTATCAATTCCCGTTTGTGGAAGAGAGTTCCAAACTTCTACCACCCTTTGTGTGTAGAAATGTTTTCTAATCTCGCTCCTGAAAGGTCTGGCTCTAATTTTTAGACTGTGCCCCCGACTCCTAAAATCCCCAACCAGCGGAAATAGTTTCTCTCTATCCACCCTATCCGTTCCCCTTAATATCTTATAAACTTCGATCAGATCACCCCTTAACCTTCGAAACTCGAGAGAATACAACCCCAATTTGTGTAATCTCTCCTCGTAACTTAACCCTTGAAGTCCGGGTATCATTCTAGTAAACCTACACACTCCCTCCAAGGCCAATATGTCCTTCCGAAGGTGCGGTGCCCAGAACTGCTCACAGTACTCCAGGTGCGGTCTAACCAGGGTTTTATATAGCTGCAGCATAACTTCTGCCCCCTTGTACTCTCGTCCTCCAGATATAAAGGCCGACATTCCATTTGCCTTCTTGATTATTTTCTGCACCTGTTCATGACACTTCAATGATCGATGTACCTGAACCCCTAAGTCCCTTTGGACATCCACTGTTTTTAACTTTTTACCATTTAAAAAGTACCCTGTTCTATCCTTTTTTGATCCAAAGTGGATGACCTCACACCCACTTTGGATCAAAAAAGGATAGAACAGGGTACTTTCTAAATGGTAAAAAGTTAAAAACAGTGGATGTCCAAAGGGACTTAGGGGTTCAGGTACATGGATCATTGAAGTGTCATGAACAGGTGACCCAGCATCCATGAGCTAAGGGGGAAGAAAATTAATTGTTTTCCAGAAAACGTGTGGATGTTGACAAAGAACAGGATCTATGGTTGTGGTACTCAATCATCTTGGTGACGCTCACTGATGGTCATTTGGGCAAGGTACTGGAGACTGACCAGTGTTTATGGGACCATGGCCCAGGGATGAATCAGCACAGGAGGGGAGGAAATGAATGGACAGGGGAGAAAATGGAAAACTACATCTCCGTTAGCGGCAACATGGCTGCAGCTTAACCACTGAAGTCGAGGGCACCGTCGATGGCAGCCCTGAGATACTAAGGTGAACAATGCACCCTTCCCAGGGCAGCAGTTGTTCCAGAGCATCGATCTGTTGAGTTTGCCCAAGAACGCATGAACTCCTTCTCTCATGTCTCTGATTTCTTGCCATTAGTTCTTTACTGGTGTTTCTATGGTGAGTGAGCGTGGGCACTGAATCAGAGGTGGGCCCCTAGAGGGAGCTGTCAGAGCGATTAAACGTTAAAACTTTTAAACGTGGCCAGGCCTCATTTGTTTTGACAAGATGCTGTGATGCAGTTACAGAGGTTTCTGCACAGTTAGCCCCAAGAAAGGTCTCAGCGCAGGTCTGTCAAGTTTTTATTGAAAGGTTCGATGTATGTGTTAAATGCTTGCAATTCATTAGGAGCAAAGGGGGACTCACATCTCCACCTGTCTCTCCTCATGATGTAGAGATGCCGGTGATGGACTGGGGTGGACAAATGTAAGGAGTCGTACAACACCAGGTTATAGTCCAACATCTTCATTGGAAATCACAAGCTTTCGGAGCTTACTTCCTTCGTCAGGTCACCTGACGAAGGAGGAAAGCTCTGAAAGCTTGTGATTTCAAACATAAGGAGATATTAGGACGAGTGACCGAAAGCTTAGTCAAAGAGGTAGGTTTTAAGGAGCATCTTAAAGGAGGAGAGAGAGGTGGAGGAGCAGAGCGGTTTCGGGAGAGAATTCCAGAGCTTAAGGCCGAGGCAGCTGAAGGCACGGCCGCCAATGGTGGGGCGATGAAAATCAGGGATGCACAAGAGGTATAATACATAACCTCGGCCAGCTCCGGACTAGACATATCCTCAGAAGATTAAAGAAATTCAATTACGTTTAAGATCTTGTCCACCCCAGTTTGTCACAGGGATTAATATTCCTCAGAACGTGTAAGATTCTCTTTTATCCTGCAGACTGTTTGCTCTGAGGAATACTGACGTTCTGAAATATTAAAGCTTTCTGTCTCTGACAAAGTCCCCGTTCTTCTGGCCATACCGTACAGTATTCATTTTTCTTACTGTCTGGCTGCGAAACTCAGAACCTTCATAGCAAAGGCGTAGCTGGGCTTATGTGCTTTATGCCGCCCCTACACGCAGCTACGTTCTTAGAATCTTAGAATCAAAGAGCATAGAAGGAGGCCGTTCGGCCCATCGTACCCGCGCTGGCTCTTTGAAAGAGCTCTCCAATTAGTCCCACTCACCTGCTCTTTCCCCATAGCCCTGCATTTTTTTCCTTTTCAAATTTTTATCCAATTCTCATTTTGAAAGTTACAGTTGAAACTGCTTCCATCACCCTTTCAGGCAGTGCATTCCAAATCATCATAACTCACTGTGCAAAAAAAGTCCTGCTCATCCTTCCCTTCTGGTTCTTTTGCCAATTATCTTAAATCTGTGCCCTCTGGTTACCGACCCTCTAGCCAATGGAAACAGTTTCTCCTTATTTACTCTATCAAAACCCCTCATGATTTTGAACACCTCTATTAAATCTCCCCTTCACCTTCTTTGCTCTAAGGCGAACAATCCCAGCGTCTCTAGTCTCTCTGCATAACTGATGTCCCGCATCCCTGGTACCATTTGAGTAAGTCTCCTCTGCACCCTCTCCAAGGCCTTGACCTCCTTCCTAAAGTATGGTTCCCATAACTTCCCTGCTTTTGTACTCTATGCCTCTATTTATAAAACCAAGCATCCCGTATGATTTTTGTAATAGCTTTATCAACTTGTTCTGCCAACTTCAATTTGCAGCAGATAACAAGCCAGATGGAAGAATTACTACCGATTTACCTCGTGAATACAATCATGATAGCATAACACTACATACATTATCTTTCAGTTGAATAGCTGAGCATCGTAATGCCTAGCCGATCCCGAGAATCCCATGCAGACTGGTCTACAATGCAGTCACTGATTGAGAAGTAAAGGGACTAAGGGAGCATATAAAAAAAACATAAAGGCACTCAGTTTCTCAACAAGCTCACGTGGGCAGTCTCCTTGGGCCTGCTCCTTTTCCCTCACTGAAAAAAACATGAATTCCAAACAACCTCAAGTTGATGCCAGCCTTGTCTCAGTGGGTGGCATTCTCATATCTGGGTCATAAGATTGTGGGTTCAAGTCCCACTCCACAGACTTCAATACGTAATCTAGGCTGGCACTGTAGAGCAGTGCTGAGGCAGCGCTGCACTGTCGGAGGAGCCTTCTTTCGGGTGAGACATAAATCCGAGGCCCCCCCCTGCCCTGTCAGGTGGATGTAAAAAATCCCAGGACAGGGGAGCTCTCCCTGGTGTCCTGGGCCAACAATTATCCCCTCAATCAACATCACTGAAAAAACAGGTTATCTGGTCGTTTGTCTCATTGCTGTTTGTGGGATCTTGCTGTGCACAAATCCAATGCCGCCTTTTCCTACATTTTGCAACAGTGACTACACTTCAAAAGTGCTTCATTGGCTGTAAAGCGCTTTGGGACGTCCTGAGTTCATGAAAGGCGCTGTCGAGATACGAGTTCTTTCTTTAAATATCACATTCTGATTGGAAGAAGTGAGCAGGCAATGAAAGAGGCAGAGGGAACAAAAGAGAAAGGAAAGTGGGAGATGAAAAGCAAGGAAAGAGGCCAAATAAAGTGAATCCATGCTATTCCCTGTGTCTGTGCGCTGCAAAAAAAAATTGATTAAATTTGTCAAGCATGACCTGGGACCAATGTGATAACCAGTAAAAACATGTTACTGTAGGTATAAACCTTTACTTTTGCAATCAGTGTAATTAGAGTGGGTGCAAGTAACTGGAGGATGAAGTCTGCATTGAAAGAATGAGTGGTACGTTATGCTGATTAGGAAAGAAATCTGGAGGTTATGGTGGATAAGGCTATGGAACCTGATATTATAGTACTTTGTTGTAATTAGAAAAAAGAGACGAATAAAATACAAGGCTGAATTAGCAGAGGGACAGAGTACAAACTGAAAGATTGGACTGGTGCTGTACAATTTGTGGATCTACCCCATCTTGAGTATACTGTTTATTCTTGGTCACCTGTCCCTAAAAACAACAACAACTCGCATTTATATAGCACCTTTAACATAGTAAAACGTCCCAAGGCGCTTCACAGGAGTGTTAGCAGACATAATTTGACACCAAACCACATAAGGAGATATTAGGACAGGTGATCAAAAGCTTGGTCAAAGAGGTAGGTTTAAGGTACTTAAAGGAGGAGAGAGAGGTAGCGAGACAGAGAGGTTTAGGGAGGGAATTCCAGAGCTTACGAGCCCAGGCAGTTGAAGGCACGGCCGCCAATGGTGGAGCGATTAAAATCGGGGAGGCACAAGAGGCCAGAATTGGAGGAGCGCAGAGATTTCGGAGGGTTATAGGGCTGGAGGAGGTTGCAGAGATAGGGGAGGGGCGAGGTCACGGATTTGAAAACAAGGATGAGAATTTTAAAATCGAGGCGTTGCCGAACCGAGAGCCAATTGAGGTCAGCGAGCACAGGGGTGTTGGGTAAACGGGACTTGGTGCGAGTTAGGATACGGGCAGCAGAGTTTATTGTTCTCAGCCAAGCCGAGGTACACGTCAGCCGTGACTTAATTGAAACCAGGAGCAAGATGGAAGTCAGGCAAACAATGGAGCAAAATAGTTGTTGAATGACAGTGAATCAGACAATATAAATGGATTTAAATGGCAATCTGGAGGAAAGGATTGAAGGACTGAGAGGTGATTGGGCAAGTGGACAATAAAAGAGGATGGATATAGCTTTGTATGCAGTACCAGATCTATAGAAAGTTTGAGAGAATGTTTGAGAACAGACAGAATGCATTATAATTGTCAGCAGTGTATGAATAATTAAAGTCTGTATTCCATCTTTTCTTAGTTGCATCTTTCTATGTGATTATTTTTTTGGCCTGTTGTACTAGGCTCTCAACCATTTTCATTACTTTAATTCATTTGCAGCAAGTAATGAGATCGCTTGGGTTAACTGTAATTAGGTTTGCCAGCAAACTCATATGTCCCCTGTACCTTACTTTGATTGGTACTTAGAAACCTATCTTTTGCAGATGGCCCTAGCTTCTGGGAGCAATTGACCCTACTCTGACAGCAAGGCTGACACTCCCCATTTCTCTTTGACACTCTGGTAATTACCAGGTGGCCCCATTGCACCGCACAGAATAATTTTCATTGCCCTCTCACCATAAACACTAGAGCATAAACACCGGCATAGAGCACTTGAGCCGAATGGCCTGTTTCTGTGCTGTAACTTGTATGCATGTAATTTACTATAACCTATTGGTCTTTTGTGTGTAAACTGTACTTTCTGTTGTTTGCTAGCAAATTTGCTTCAGGGAGGAACCAAGCCAAACATTTCAAACATAAACATCCGATATCATTGGTTCAGTCGTGCGTACTACTGGCAGTTCCTTATAAATTGAGCTGACAGTTACCTAAAACCAGCGAGCCCCAGCAACTGGTTGAAGGTTATTAAGTAGGTTGTGTTGTTCAAATTATTGAAATGGCTCTTCAGAGAGAGAGAGAGAGATAGATCAAGCCAGTTGGCGCCTGCAATTGGAAAGTAGAAAACAATGGCCCAGAATTTCCTGGAAACATAATGGCACATCTACGTCACAGGGCCTGTTTCATGGCACAAAAGGAAGTGAAAATTATGGCGACTTACACCATTACTTACGACAAGCCATAATTTCCTGTGACTTTCGAGCCACTCCTCCATTACCCTCGCCGAAACAGTGAGCAGTTCATTATCATAGCCCCGCCTTCCCCAGTGAAGTCAGTGTGGATCGCGGATTTCCTGAATTCAGGCTCCTTTTATCGGCGTTGTCACTTAGACGGTGAAATAATGGCGCTGCTAAGTCCTTGGTGACCCGGTAGTGGTGTGATTTATGGATTTAAAGCTTCCATCAGCAGTTCAATTTATTATTTTTCAAGCAAATCTGCAGAAAATTACTTCGGATACCTGCTGGGAGATTTATAGGGATTTCATTACCTTGGTGAATTAGTCACCATTTTATTATTGTGTTATGATTTCATGAATTAATTTGAAATGCGGCTTGTGGCTGTAACGTCTCAAATCATGCGAGAACACAGCCAGATTGGTTTGTGGAACTAAAGGGATCGTTAGATAATTGAAACAAAGGAGATTTTCTTTTTAAACTGACTGTTCCGTCCCTACTTGCTCCTTTTGCCCGGTGAACCAGGTAAAAAGGACTTTCTGTTCTTAATCCTACTCCCAACTATTCTCCACAGTCTCAGCGGGGGCCAAAGATCCTAGCTCAAGTATAAGGCTTATCAGAAATGTAAGTGTACTCACGAAAGCTACATCTATATCGAATAACCATGGCCCAAGGATAAACTGCAGAGCTATGTGAGGGTATCTAGGCCAATCAGTCTTGCAGCTATGCGCAAAAGTACAATGCAAAAACTAATTCGCAACAGCCCACACACATTGTAATCTACCCCTCACCTTCCACTGTTATAAAAGCAGGGAATCCAATGGGGAATTCAGGCCCAACTGGTCCATGCCGGTGTTTATGCTCCACACGAGCCTCCTCCCTCCCTACTTCATCTCACCCTATCAACATATCCTTCTATTTCTTTCTCCCTCATGTACTTATCCAGCTTCTCCTGAAATGCCTCTACGCTATTCGCCTCAAATTACTCCATGTGGCAGTGAGTACCACATTCTCACCACTCTCTGGGTAAAGAAGTTTCTCCTGAATTCCCTATTGCTATTTATTAGTGATTATCTTATACTTATGACCCCTAGGGAGGTCTTGGGTTTAATCTTTGGTCTATGCCAGGTTAGCTGATCTGAATCTTACCACTTTTCTTACCTGAATTTTACTACTTTTAAGTTATTTGCTTGTCCATTATTTGTTTGTTAAATTTACTGAATATTTTAAACTTACAATGAGATCTGATATGACGCTCTACCACTCTTTGAAGGACTGGAGGGTAGGTTTGTGAAGATGTGGAATAAAACAAACACCAGGCAAGGGTTTATTAGCTCAGGCATGTTACTGAAAGCTTACCTAGATCTCAAGGCAAACATAGACATCCTTGAAGGTATTGGGGTGGTGGGACTCATAGATTAGAATGAAGTAAGAGACAAAAGCCAAGATAATCCAGAGTGAGGGTACAGAAGATCCAAAAAGCTTAGCAGTAGTTGCTATCCAGTAAAATTTAAGTCAGGTCTTTCAGGGGGGACTAAGGCAGCTTTTTTTTGAAGCTACTTGTCAGCTTTTCCAAGTTTTGTGTGTTAACCTAAAAGAAAAGAAGTAAAGAAAGAACTTGCATTTGTATAGTGCCTTTCACAACCTTTAGGATGTCCCAAAAGTGCTTTATAGCTAATGAGGTACTTTCGACGTGTGGTCACTGTTGGACCTGTCTGCTATGAGGAAATTTGTGCCATTCCCAGTCCTCCCTTCCATCCACCATGTCCCTTTAATTGAAATAATGGTCAGCCTTGAGTTAATTGATAGAGTTGAATGTTACCTGCTGCGTACCTGTACTCAAGGTTCCTTTGAAGGTGCACACAACATGAAAATGAATCTGGATCGATCCGCAGAATGTGAATGTTTTGTAGTTACATTTAGCAAATGGCCTTGATCTAGAGGGAAAATAATGGAACAAGGAAGTCTGGGGGCGGGGGCGGGGGAAGCAGACCATTTGTTAAGAGCTCACAATTACCCTGAGACAAAGGAAGATGCCTTTCCTCCTGTGCATGATTCACTAGAAGTAGAGACAGTGGAATCTGTCAGTGTTGTTTACTGAAGTATTAAAATGGCGCCTGAATTCACTTAAAAAATACCCAGAAAATGTTAGAGAAACATAACGGGGTAGAAATTCGTATTCGCCTGGTTTTGAGTGCGAAAGCGGCAATGTGCCTACAACACGCACCTGAACTGGGAGGCCTGAGGCCTAAAACCGGCCCGAAATTGGGCCTCGGGCTTGACCTAAATAAGATAAATAAACAGGATTAGTGTAAATCCCAGATTTAGCATTCAACAACAACAATTTGCATTTATACAGCACCTTTGATTTGGTAAAACACCCCAAGGCGCTTCACAGGAACGTAACCAGACAAAAATTTGACGCGAGCCATAAAAGGAGACATTAGGACAGATGACCAAAAGCTTGGCCAAAGAGGTAGTTTTAAGGAGCAAATTAAAGAAGGAGAGAGAGAAGTGGAGAGGTTTAGGGAGGGAATTCCAGAGATTAGGGCCTCGATAGTTAAAGGCATGATCGTGAAATGGTGGGGCGAAGGAAATCGGGGATGCGCAAGATGCCAGAATTCTCGGAAAGTTGTAGGGCTGGAGGATATTACAGAGATAGGGAAGAGGGGCGAGGCCATGGAGGGATTTGAACACAGGGATAAGAATTTTAAATTCAAAGCATTGCTGAACCGGGAGGCAATGCAGGTCAGTGAGCACAGGGGATGACACGAGTTAGGATACAGGCAGCAGACATTTAGATGAGCTGAAGTTTACGGAGGGTGGAAGATGGGAGGCCGGCCAGGAGAGCATTGGAATAGTCGAGTCTGGAGGTAAGAAAAGTACGGATGAGGGTTTCAGCAGCAGCTGGGCTGAGGAAGGGACAGAGTCGGGCGATATTACGGAGGTGGGAAGTAGGTGGACTTGGTGATGGAGTTGGAAGCTCATCTCAGGGTCAAAATAGGACGCCGAGGTTGCAAATGGTCTGGTTCGGCCTCAAGCAGTGGCCAGGGTGGGGGATGGAATCTCTGGGATAGAGGGGACAGAGTTCATAGCAGGGGCCGAAGACATTAAGATTAACAAATCCTGCCAAAGTTTAGTTTTTTTTTTCACAGCACCGCAGCAGCCATGCGATTGAATACTGAGATCAATTGTGTATCTGACAGGTGAAATAGCAATTTATTTTGGTCGATATTTTTATTTGTTACCTTTCTTACTTTAGGAGACCGCAGATTGAATTTGTGAATGACCTGAGTGATCAGGGCTCATTGACTGGGTGAACCACCCACTTTATTCTGGCATTAGTTCAAACAGGAACCAATTTGACATTGAATTGATTTGGCCGCCTGTGATTTGTATCAAGTGCACTGCAGAAAAAGAGGTCAGATTTGAGCACCCAGCCGACCTCGGTAAGACAGTATAACCAGGACCTAAGGTAATAAATCGTAAAGTGTGCCTTGTATTGGATGCGAGTACATGCAGTATCAAGACAGCTGTGCCATTCTGAAGTCTGAGCTTGCTGGCAGACAGAGTGTCCTTTGCAGAATTAATCCATAGTCCAGCTGGACATTAGTATGCTTCCTGGAATCAAACCAAATCAAGGTAAATGGACCTTTAACTAGTCGGAATAAAATGTAATCATCCATCTGCTTCATTCTGTAGTTTAGAAATTACTGTTTGTGATACTAGTGCAATCTTGTTTAAGATATTTGTTAACACCTGCATTAGAACGGCAGCCAAAGCAAATCAGAGGATCAAACATCACAGAAGGAGGCCATTCCACCATTGTGCCCCTGCCTGTGCTGGCTCTTTGAAAGAGCTATCCAGTTGCTCCTACTCCCCTGATCTTTCCCCATAGCCCTGCAAATTTTTTCCTTTTCAAGTATATATCCAATTCTCTTTCAAAAGTTACTATTAATCTCCTTCCACCGCCCTTTCAGGCAGCGCATTCCAGATCATAACTCACTGCATTAAAAAATTCTCCTCATATTCCCCCTGATTCTTTTTGCTAATTATCTTAAATATGTGTCTGGTTACTGACCCTCCTGCCAATAGGAAATAGTCTCTCCTTATTTACTCTACCAAACCCCTGTAATTAATGACCCCTTAACTTTCTAAGGAGAACAATCACAGTTTCTCTGCATAACTGAAGTCCTATCATCCATGGGATTAACCCCACCACCCCCAGTTCTGGTGTGCTAGAAGTAATAGCCAGTACCCTGCCCTTCGATCAAATAGTGCCATGGGATCTTTTACATCCACCTGAAAAGGCATACAGGGCCTCATTTTAACTTCTCATTTGAAAGACAGCACCTATCTGATAGTGCAACACTCCCTCAGTGCTGCATTGGATTATTAGCCTTGTGCTTAAGTCTCTGGAGTGGGACTTGAACCCACAACCTTCATTACTCAGAGATGAACATGCTACCCACCGAGCCACAGCTGGCACCCTATATAGCGATGCTGATGTGAGGGTACCAAGAGGCTGGCACAAAACAGCTCAGCACCCAACAGCCCGGAATGCCCGTTAAATATGGGCATGAGGAGCTCCGTGCACAATGCACGCTGGAATGTCAGAAGACTGTCACCCGGCCTTAATATTGCAATGAAGGTGAGAGCTTCCTCCCAACAATTTTTTCAGGTTTAGAAATGCACATGGCATTAATCTGACGGAACAAATCACCGCCATTAGGGCAATAATGGAAATAAGAATCACTCCGTTGAATTTGGCAATCTATTCCCATTAGTGTTAGCATACAAGGACATGGGACTCCATCATCACCACAGCTATTAGTCTGATTCGGAAGAGCCACGATTTTTGAGGCGGAAACTAAACTCAGATTGATGAACAAGAAAGGGGCAGCCCTCTCTTTTCTGGCTCTGAGCTAAATTGTTATATTATGTCATCCTTTTTCCAAATATTACTTAGCAAGTCTTATTCGAAAAATAGAACCACATGGGATTAAAGGGATGGTGGTAACGTGGGTATGTAATTGGCTAAGGGACAGGAGGCAGAGAGTAGTGATGAACGGATGTTCTTCTGACTGGAGAGAAGTATACAGTGGGGCCCCCCAGGAGTCGGTATTAGGACCGTTGCTTTTCTTGTTATATATAAATGACCTGGACTCGGGTATAGGGAGTACAATTTCAAAGTTTGCTGATGATACAAAACTTGGCAACAGTGAGGAGGATAGTAGCAGACTTCAGGAGGACAGAGACAGACTGGTGAAATGGGCAGACACATGGCAAATGCAATTTAATGTAAATAGGTGTGAAGTCATGCACTTTGGGAGGAACAAAATGGAGAGGCAGTATAATCTAAATGGTAGGGGGATGCAAGAGCAGAGGGACCTGGGGATGCATATTCACAAATCTTTGAAGGTGGCAGGGTAAGTTGATAAAGTGGTTAAGAAAGTATATGGGATAATTGGCTTTGTAAATAGGGGCATTAAATACAAAAACAATAAAGTCATGCTAAACCTTTACAAATCACTGGTTAGGCCTCAACTGGAGTATTGTGTACAATTCTGGGCACTACACTTTAGGAAGGATGTCAAGGCCTTGGAGAGGGTGAAGAGGAGGTTTACCAGGATGATACCAGAGATGAGGGATTTCAGTTATATGAAGAGATTGGAGAAGCTGGGATTGTTCTCCTTGGAGCAGAGAAGGATAAGGGGAGACCTAATAGAGGTATTTGAAATTATGAGGGGTTTTGATAGAGCAAGTAGGGAGAAACTGTTTCCTCTGGCAAGTGGATCGGTAACCAGAGGTCACAGATTTAAAATAATTCGCAAACGAACTGGAGGGGAAATGAGAATTGTTCAGATCTGGAACGCACTACCTGAAAGGGTGGTGGAATCAGATTCCATAGGAACTTTCAAAAGGCAATTGGACATGTACTTGAAGAGATCTAATTTGCAGGGTTATGGGGAAAAAGTTGGGGTGTGGGACTAATTTGGACAGCTCTTTCAAAGAGCCAGCACAGGTACGAAGGAACGAATGGCCTCCTTCTGTGCTGTAAGATTCTATGATTCTAACTCCATTCAAATTTTAAAGTACCCAGAGAATCTATTTATATCCCACTGTTGCTCAGTGCGTAATTTCTTTACATCTCACACTGTATCTTGTATAGATCTCATTTTTCCACATTGTGTATCTTCTATATATTTCACTGTTCCATTGTCTGTATTTTCTCTAAATCCCACTATTCCACAGTGAGTATCTTCCTTACACCCCACTATTCCACAGAGTATCCTCTACAGATCCATAGTTCCACAGTGTGTATTCTCTATAGATCACAGTGTTCCATTGTTTAGTAGATCCCTGTGTTCTGCAGTGTATATCCTCCATAGATAACATTGTTCCATAGTGTACATCCTCCATAGATCACAATGTATATCTTTTGTAGATCCCTGTGTTCCATAGTGTCAGGATAAACCCGGCAACTACAGGCCAGACACTTTAACCTCGATGGTGGGGAAGCTTTTAGAAACAATAATCAGGGACAAAGTTAATAGTCACTTGGACAAGTATGGATTAATAAAGGAAAGCCAGCACGGATTTGTTAAAGGCAAATCTTGTTTAACTCACCTGATTGAGTTTTTTGATGAGGCGACAGAGAGGGTTGATGAGGCCAATGAGGTTGATGATGTGTATATGGACTTTCAAAAGGTGTTTGATAAAGTGCCACATAATAGGCTTGTCAGCAAAATTGAAGCCCATGGAATAAAAGGGGGAGTGGCAGCAGTAACAGGAAATAGAGAGTAGCAGTGAACGGTTGTTTTTCGGATTGGAGGGAGGTATACAGTAGTGTGCCCCAGGGGCCGGTGCTGGGACCACTACTTTTTTTGATATATATTAATGACTTGGACTTGGGTGTACAGGGCACAATTTCAAAATTTGCAGATGACACAAAACTTGGAAGTGTAGTGAACAGAGAGGGGGATAGTAATAGACTTCAAGAAGATGTAGACAGACTGGTGGAATGGGCAGACACGTAGCATATGAAATTTAATGCAGAGATGTTATACATTTTGGCAGGAAGAACGAGGAGAGGCAATATAAACTAAATGGTACAATTCCAACGAGGATGCGGGGACAGCAAGACCTGGGGGTATACATGCACAAATCGTTGAAGGTGGCAGGACAGGTTGAGAAAGAGGTTAAGAAAGCATACAAGATCCTGGGAAGAACAAAAGCAAGGAAGTCATGTTGAATCTTTATAAAACACTGGTTCGGCCACAACTGGAGTATTGTGTCCAATTCTGGGCACCGCACATTAGGAAGGATCTGAAGGCCTTAGAGAGGGTGCAGAAAAGATTTACTAGAATGGTTCCAGAGATGAGGGACTTCAACTATGTGGATAGACTGGAGAAGCTGGGGTTGTTCTCCTCAGAGCAGAGAAGGTTGACAAGAGGTCAAAATCATGAAGGATTTAGACAAAGTAAATAAAGAGAAAACTTTAGGCGTTTCTGCGGCCGCAGATGTGATGCCAGGATGGTATGTTGCCTCCCTGGTGCCAGGGTCAAGGATGTCACTGAGCGGATGCAGAACATTCTGGAGGGGGAGGGGGAACAGCCAGAGGTCATGGTCCATATCGGTACCAATGACATAGGTACAAAGAGGGATGAGGTCCTGCAAGTAGATTTTAAGGAGTTAGGAAAGAGATTAAGAAGCTGGACCTCAAAGGTAGTAATCTCCGGATTACCCCCGGTGCCACATGCTAACGAGTGCAGAAATAGGAGGATAGAGCAGATGAATGCGTGGCTAGAGAGATGGTGCAGGAGGGAGGGCTTTAGATTCCTGGGGCATTGGGACCAGTTCTGGGGGAGGTGGGACATGTACAAGCCGGATGGGTTGCACCTCAACAGGGCCGGGACCAATATCCTCGCGGGGAGGTTCTAGTGCTGTTGGGGAGGGTTTAAACTAGCTTGGTGAGGGGATGGGAACCTGAGTGTAGATTCAGAAGGGAGAAAAGCAGAGCCGGAAATGGAAGGCAGAAAATTAGTAAGTGAGTTTGGAAGGCAGAGGAAACAAAGATTAGAAAATAGACAACAAAGGAGTTTGGCAGTGCTTGATGGTATATACCTCAATGCAAGGAGTATAGTGAATAAGGCAGATGAGCTAAGGGCACAGATAGACATGTGGAAGTTTAATATCTTAGCTATTACAGAAACATGGCTTAAAGAGGAGCAGGAATGGCAGCTCAATATTCCTGGTTACAGGGTTTTCAGACGAGATAGAGACGGGGATCAAAAAGGAGGGTGTCGGCAATATTGGTTAAAGAAACAATTAGAACTGTGAGGAGGGATGATTTGTTAGAAGGATCATCAAATGAGGCCATGTGGGTTGAGCTAAAGAACAAAAAAGGGGCAGTCACACTTCTGGGAGTGTACTATAGACCCCCAAACAGTCAGAGGGAGATAGAAGAGCAAATATGTAGACAAATTTCTGAGAAGTCCAACAACAATAGGGCAGTAATAGTGGGGGATTTCAACTACCCTAATATTAACTGGGATACAATCAGCGCAAAAGGTATAGAGGGCCCAGAATTCTTAAATTGCATTCAGGAGAACTTTTTTAGCCAGTATGTAGCAAACCCAACAAGAGGGGGGGCAGTTCTGGATTTAGTTTTATGGAATGAAGCTGAGCAAGTGGAAGGAGTATCAGTGGGAGAGCATTTTGCTGGTAGTGATCAGAATTCAGTTAGATTTAACGTAGTTATGGAAAAGGACAAAGATAGAACAGGTGCTAAAGCTGTAAACTGGGGAAGGGCCAATTTTATCAAGCTGAGAAGTGATTAACAAAAGTGGACTGGAAACAGCTACTTGAAGGTAAATCAGTGTCAGAGCAGTGGGAGGCATTCAAGGAGGAGATAGTGAGGGTTCAGAGTAAACATGTTCCCACAGAGAAAAAGGGTAGGGCTGCCAAATCTAGAGCCCCCTGGATGTCAAGGAGCACACAGGGAAAGATAAGGCTAAAAAGGGAAACTTATGTCAGACACCGAGCTCTCAATACTGCAGAAAGCCGAGAGGAGTATAGAAAGTGCAGGGGTGAAATTAAAAACGAAATTAGGAAAACAAAGAGAAGGCATGAAAAAATATTGGCAAGTAAAATTAAGGAAAATCCAAAGATGTTTTATAAATACATTAAGAGCAAGAGGATAACTAAGGAAAGAGTAGGGCCTATTAGAGACCAAAAAGATAACCTATGTGTGGAGGCGGAAGATATGGGTATGATTAATGAATTCTTTGCATCTGTCTTCACAAAAGATGGGGACAATGCAGATATTGTAGTTAAGGAGGAGGAGTGTGAAATATTAGCTGGGGTAAACATAGTGAGGGAGGAAGTATCAAAGGGTTTAGCATCTTTGAAAGTAGATAAATCGCCAGGCCCGGATGAAATCTATCCCAGGCTGTTAAGAGAAGCCAGGGAGGAAATAGCGGAGGCTGTGACCATCATTTTCCAATCCTCCCTGGCTACAGGCGTGGTGCCGGAGGATTGGAGGACTGCTAAGGTTGTACCGGTGTTTAAAAAGGAAGAAAGAGATAGACCGAGTAATTACAGGCCAGTCAGCCTTACCTCAGTGGTGGGCAAATTATTGAATCAATTCTGAGGGACTGCATAAATCATAATTTAGAAAGGCACGGGTTAATCAAGGACAGTCAGCATGGATTTGTTAAGGGAAGGTCGTGTCTGACTAATTTTATTGAATCTTTTGAGGAGGTAACAAGGAGGGTCGAGGAGAGTAACGTGTTTGTTGTAGCGTGCATGGATTTTAGCAAGGCTTGTGACAAGGTCCCACATGGCAGACTGGTCAAAAAAGTAAAAGCCCATGGGATCCAAAGGAAAGTGGCTAGTTGGATCCAAAATTGGCTCAGTGGCGGGAAGCAAAGGGTAATGGTTGACGGGTGTTTTTGGAACTGGAAGGCTGTTTCCAGTGGGGTTCCGCAGGGCCCAGTACTCGGTCCCTTGCTTTTTGTGGCATATATTAATGATTTGGATTTGAATGTGGGGGGCTTGATCAAGAAGTTTGCAGATGATATAAAAATTGTCCGTTTGGTTTATAGTGAGGAGGAAAGCTGTAGACTGCAGGAAGATATCAGTGGACTGGTCAGGTGGACAGCAAAGTGGCAAATGGAATTCAATCCAGAGAAGTTGTGAGGTAATGCATTTGGGGAGGGCAAACAAGGCAAGGGAGTACACAATAAATGGGAGGATACTGAGAGATGTAGAGGAAGTGAGGGACCTGGGAGTGCATGTCCACAGATCCCTGAATGTAGCAGGACAGGTAGATAAGGTGATTAAAAAGGCATGCGGGATACTTTCCTTTATTAGCCGAGGCATAGAATATAAGAGCAGCGAGGTTATACTAGAGCTGTATAAAACACTAGTTAGGTCACAGCTTGAGTACTGCGTAGAGTTCCAGTCACCACATTACAGGAAAGATGTGATTGCACTAGAGAGGGTACAGAGGAGATTTATGAGGATGTTGCCAGGGCTGGAGAATTTTAGCTATGAGAAAAGATTGGGTAGGTTGGGGTTGTTTTCTTTGGAACAAAGGAGGCTGAGGGGAGATTTAATTGAGGTATATAAAATTATGACGGAGTGGATAGGGAGGACCTATTTCCTTTAGCAAAGGGGTCAGTGACCAGGGGGCAAAGACTTAAAGTAATTGGTAGAAGGATTAGAGGGGAGCTGAGGAGAAAGTTTTTCACCCAGAGGGTGGTGGGGGTCTGGAACTCACTGCCTGAAAGGGTGGTAGAGGCAGAAACCCTCAACTCATTTAAAAAGTACTTGGATGTGCACTTGAAGTACTGTAACCTACAGGGCTACGGTCCAAGTGCTGGAAAGTGGAATTAAGCTGGATAGCTCTTTTCGGCCGGCACAAACACGATGGGCCGAATGGCCTCCTTCTTTGCCGTAACTTTCTATGATGCTATGATTCTATGAAACTGTTCCCATTGGCAGACGGGTCGAGAACCAGCGGACACAGATTTAAGGTGACTGGCAAAAGGAACCAAAGGTGACATGAGGAAAAACCTTTTTACGCAGCGAGTGGTTATGATCTGGAATGCGCTGCCTGAAAGGGCGGTGGAAGCAGATTCAATCATGGCTTTCAAAAAGGAATTGGATAAATACTTGAAGAGAAAACATTTGCAGAGCTGCAGGGAAAGAATGGGGGAATGGGACTAACTAGATTGCTTCTTACAAAGCCGGCACGGGCTTGATGGTCTGAAAGGCTTGCTTCTGTGTTGTAACCATCCTATGACTCTACGATAACCTCTGTATATCCACCGATGCATCGTGTGCATAGTTTACAGTTTCCACTGCTGTTCAATGTTTATGCTGACTAGGTCTCATTTATCCGCAGCCTATGTCCCCTATTTATTCTACTGTTCCACAATATGTATCCTCGGTATCCCACTGCTTCACAATGTGTTACCTCTACATCCTGCTGTTACTCTGTGTGTTTGCTCACAATCGCAATAAAGAGGGGGCTAGGCTTCAAACAATTAGACATCACTTCAAGTGACACTTCAATGGCATATCAATCCGAACCTCTCTCCTTCTGCATTGCAGCAAGCAGGGGAACTTACCTACAAAATCTCAGTGTGTGTGAAGTGAAATCTGATACGGACACAAAATCAAACAAATGTAAATGATTCTTTAATGAACGAGCCATGGAGTATCACATTGTCATTTTTGGTCTTTATATTTTCTGAATCTATTTAACTAATGAAGACAATATGTGTGAGGCTGGTTAGAGATTTGCGGATGTAGAACAATAGAGTTTATTGTATACGATGTTGCGTTACTGTTATCAAATCGTCAGGGTCACAAAACATGTTATTCCCTGGAGAGCAGGATTCGCGATCGCCCCCCACCCCCCTCAACCTGATTGGGTGATCCTTGACTGTTACTCAAACAGCTTTTCTACCCACCTCCAAGATTTTTATAATTAATAACCAGAAGAGTTCAAAGAAGATGAAACAAAAACATTTTTTTCTTTATGCCCTTTTGAATTTTCTCCCTGGTTGCTTACAGCAGTGCCCTGGAGATTAATCTTTTTTAATTCCTGGAGACTCCGGGACAAACCTGGAGACTTGGCGACCCCAGTGTAGGCGTGACCAGCGTGACCGAGTATACTGATAAAGCCAGGGGACCGATTTGCATCGATCCTCTGGGTTTGGGCAGGTGCCGAACGCTACCCGAAAACAGGCCCAGACTAATTTCTAGGCTAACATCACTGTTGCACATCAGCGGTGTCCTAAATACAGATAGCGGGGTGGGTTTTTATCCTCACCGCCTGGGTGCTAATCTGGAGAGGTGCATTGCAGACCTTTTATACAGACCAATACCCTATATTGATTTCAATGGAGCGAAAATCGGTCAGGTCCTATAAAGAGCCGATTGTCCGCCCTGCCAGATTATCGCTAGGGTCGCCAAAACCTCCGGGATTGTCCTGGAGTCTCCAGGAATTGAAGATTCATCTCCAGGGCACTGCTAGGTGCAACCCAGGAGAAAAATCATTGGGGCATTGAAGAAAATTGTGGGGTTTTTTTTCATTTTCTTTGAACATTTATTAGTTATAAATATATTGGAGATGGGAAAAAAAGGCTGTTTCATTAATAGTCAAGATTAATCCAACTGGGGAACAAAGAGTCTGTTCCCTTTCCAATTGGCCGTGGGGAGACAGTGTGCCTGAAGGATGGACCAATGGCAGGAGTGTGGGCGGTTCGAGCCGGGAGATCATGTGATGAAACCTCCAGGAATACACCCAGCCAGAGTTGGCAACCTGAATTATCGCCCAGAGGTGAAAATGACAATCTACCTAAGAGAAACTTTGTCTTTCTCAGTTTAGCATCCATAAGGTTTAGACATCTTCTTACTGTGGGTACCAGTGTTCTGTAAACCACAGAAACAGTCCTGCCTTTTCATGAATCCCAATATCAAAGGGCAAATAAAATGGAGTTTTAACCCTATCCTATCTGATTCACTCCTGATTGCTCCATGTGTGGTCCAATCCTGCGTATTTGTCCATGGGATCATCCCAGTTGAGTCCTATCCCAAACTCTCCTGATGCCCACATAGTATCATAGTAGGTACAGTACAGGAGGAGGCCATTTGGCCCATCGTGCCTGTGTCGGCTCTTTGAAAGAGCTATCCATTTAGTCCCATCCCTCTGCTGTTTCCCCATAGCCCTGTAAATGTTTTCCCTTCAAGTATTTATCTAATTCCTATTTGAAAGTTATTATTGAATCTGCTTCCACCACCCTTTCAGGTAGCACATTCCAGATCATAACAACTCGCTGCATAAAAAAAAATGTTTCCTCATGTCGCCTCTGGCTCTTTTGCCGATCACCTTAAATCTGTGTCCTCTGGTTACTGACCCTTCTGCCACTGGAAACAGTTTCTCCTGATTTATTCTATCTAAACCGTTCATGATTTTGAACACCTCTATCAAATCTCCCCTTAACTTTCTCTGTTCTAGATAACAGAACAGCAGGAGACGTGCATAACTTTTCCTTGTGCTAGCCCAGGGCACTAAGGTCAGTTGTATTGCAGCACCACACACCTGAGAGGAGCTCACTTAGCACAGACTGGACGATCAAAGCTGAGTTCTGTCGAATTTATACAGCATCAGTTACGCATGGGTTGGTGTTTTTATTCACTGGGCTACTGGGTGGAATTCACCATATCCCTTTGAAGGCCATTGCAAAAGTCTTCCATGCAGGTATTGTAGTGTAGTGGTTGTGTTACTGGACTAGTAATCCAGTGTGACTGGACTAAGCATCCCGAGAATGTGTATTCATAATCCCACCATAGCAATTAGTGAATCTGAATTCAGTTTTAAAAATCTAGGCGGGTATCAGTAAAAGTGACTATGAGGCTGTCGGATTGTTGTGAAAACCTAACTAATTCACCAATGTTCTTTAGGGAAGGAAACCTGCCATCCTTGCCCAGTCTGGGCCTACATGTGAGTCCAGTCCCACAACAACGTGGTTGACTCTTAACTGCCCTCAGAAGTAGCCTGAGTTGTATCGAACTGCTGGTGGTTCAAGAAGAAGGCCCACCTCCACTTTCTCAGAGCAACTAGGGATGGGCAATAAATGTTGGCCTTGCCAGCGACGCCCACATCCTGAGAATGGATTTTAAAAAAAGGAACGTTGGAAAGGCAGATTGGGCAAAATTTTGCTGGAGTGGGGCATCTCGCAGCATGCCCCGTTAGTTAGACTTCTTCCTCCCTCCTTCAGCTCGAATATAATTTGCGCTGTAACTTGCTGGAACTGCGAGCTGATAATGGCGGGGTGAGGGCAACATGGCATCTGGGAACTTGGTGAACGATGGGGCCAACAGTCTATCCCCCTAACCAATGAGTTTTAAGGATTGAGAAAGAAACTGAGGAACTACAGAGAAGGAAATAGGGTGAATTAGATTCAAATCAGGTACACAAAGAGAAATAAAGAGAGGGAAAGAAAGATTGGATTAAGCGAGAGAAAAAAGAGACAGAAAGGAAAAGTAAGACAAAAATGTAAACATTTTTAAATTGACATTTTTAAAATCTCGAACAACAATTCACTGCATGCAGGAATGAGATTGAACAGTTTAAATTGTTCCCTTTCAGGGCCGGAGAGGTTGATTGGCATTGCATTAACAATTATCACGTCGTCAAAAGGGTTCATACAATGTTAATTGCCAGCCCTAACTTTCTGCGGTGATCTTAATGGGCAAATAATGTGCAAATCCAGCAAGTTCTTAAAAATAACGGGGGGGCGAAGGACGAGATGCCATTTGCGCGAAGCAAACAGCGGAGCGGTGTAAACTGACCGGCAACTCACGGCATATCTCTTCATCCCCTGAACTTGCTGTCTGATTAGCGCATTAATAACGGTGTGTGTTGTTAACAAGTAGTTATTTTTCCAGGAAGATTTGGGCCGTTATTTACTGTGTGGATCTCAGGGCAGCTGGTTAAAGACTAATATTTCCGTGTTTTCTTCTTCTTCTTCCTCCTCTCTCCGTTTGTAGCTCACGTCGTCCTCATCAACCTGAAGCCAAATTCAACCTACCAATTCAGAGTAGCAGCAGTGAACGGCAAAGGTCAAGGGGAACACAGCCAGATGGAAACCTTTCAGACTCTCCCAGTCCGTAAGTAGCTTACATGTCTGCTCTCGCCAGTAATAGCAGGCTTCTGACTAATAGCCAAAGTCCTTTTCATGTCTCTTCATAATCCACTTTTATGCCTTGTCAAAAAAAATAAGAGAAACACATGCTACAAATCCCTCCTGAGCCCTTCTTACATGATGTTCTGCAATTACAAATAGAATTACAGTCACACTGAAAATGAGTAATAGATTTAGTTATTTTTTTCTCTAAAGGAAGCAATGGCAGTTGATACAGGTGACCGTTTTCAGAATTTTAGGGTGGGTTTTCCAATTATGCACGATTTTCCGGGCACAAGATGGACAACATTGCCCCCCCCAAAATCCACAGCCTGTGACTTTGGTGGGAGTGTGGCAGAGAGGCCGCAAACTAGGCCAGGACCTGGATACACCCGATTCAGGCCTTGGGCCAATCGATCTGGATGACATCATGAGGTGGGGCCTCTGCTTTCCCCCAAACAAAGCCGTTGTTGTAAGTTGGGAGGGGCGGGCGTGGCTGGGGGGGAGCTCCCTACCTCGGAGGGGGTTTGAGAGGAAAATCAGGCGGTTTTTCTCTTGGCAGGCGACCGATTCACAACATGCAGGCGCCAATTGAAAATCTACTCTGTGCTGTCCTGCACTCTGGAATTTCACCTCGGTTTCTTCGTAAAAGAATAAAAAGCACAACTAGGCTGTCAGAATATTAACGCTGGCATCAAATTTTCTGCAAGCAGAACATATCCCGCTGACAGATCTTTGCTCCAATGTAATCATTCACTCAGCAATTTCATCGAAACAAAAATAACACATATTTCACACAAGTCACTTAATCTGTTGCATGCTCTACAGTCTGGAGGTAAAACCTCACAAACCAGTTAATATCATCAACATTGAAATCAATATTACTGGTTGTTACTCAATGCAGGGATAAGGGTGTTAAAGCAATCAGGCTAAATGGGAAGGGGTTCGTCCATTAGTATTCCTTTGTATGATATTCCGTAACCCTGGCAGATTTTCACTTCCCCTCAGTCTTTCTGCAGAGCAGCATCTGCCCAATTCACTACAATCATAACAAATGGGAAGGTAACCGTTCCACTGAATTCTACATAATGGGGGTGACTGAGAAAGAAAGGCTTACATTTACATAGCATCTTTTACAACCTCACACCATCCCAAAGCGCTTTACAGCCAATGAAGTACTTTTTGAAGTGTGGTCACTGTTGTAATGTGGGGAACGCTGCAGCCAATTTGCGCACAGCAAGATCCCACATTGAGGTAATGACCAGGTAATCTGTTTTAGCGATGTTGGCTGAGGGATAAATATTGGTCAATACACCAGGGAGAACCCGTCTGCTCTTCTGCAAATAGTGTCACAGGATCTTTTACATCCACTTGAGAAGGCAGACAGGGCTTTGGTTTAAAGTCCTCATCCAAAAGATGGCATCTACAACAGTGCAGCACTTCTTCTGTACTGTACTGACAGCCAAGATTATCTACTATAAAGCTCTAGGTGTGGGACTTGAACTCTTAACCATCTGATTCAGAGGCAAGAGTGCTACCAACTGAGCCACAGCTAACGGGAAAGGATCTGGACCATTAGGATTCTATAGAAGGAGAGTGGATGGACAGGAAACTGTCCTATTCAATACAGTGGGAGAAGGTCCAATCCTCAAGCTGATTTGTGTTAAACTTCAGTCAACTATACTTAACCCTTTTCAAAGATACTGAACTAAAATAATTTTAGTTCATTGTAAATACTAAAAATGTGTTGTCAATTTAAAAAATCTTAACTAGTTAAAAAAAAAGCTGCTCCATTTGTTATTTTTCTGCGATCTGATTGGTCTGTTAGCTGAACTCATCAGTGAAGACCCTTTTGCAGAATCCTGAAGAGTGAAGCTCAGTTTTCTGAATTTCACTGGTCATCAGCTGAAGTTCCATTTTATGTGATCTAATGGGTGCCACTGAGAAAATCTCCAGAGACTGAGGCTGAGAGCCAGACAGATCAAGACTCTGAGGCACAGAGCCAGACAGACTGAGAGACTGAGGCACAGAGCCAGACAGACTGAGAGACTGAGGCACAGAGCCAAACAGACTGAGAGACTGAGGCTGAGAGCCAGACAGATCAAGACACCGAGGCACAGAGCCAGACAGACTGAGACACTGAGGCACAGAGCCAGACAGACTGAGACACTGAGGCACAGAGCCAGACAGACTGAGACACTGAGGCACAGAGCCAGACAGATCAAGACACCAAGGCACAGAGCCAGACAGACTGAGAGACTGAGGCACAGATCAAACGGACTGAGACACTGAGGCACAGAGCCAGACAGACCAAGACACTGAGGCACAGAGCCAGACAGACTGAGCGACTGAGGCACAGAGCCAGACAGATCAAGAGACTGAGGCACAGAGCCGCAGTCTAAGAGACAGGCTCAGAGCCAGACAGACCAAGAGACTAAAGCCACAGAGCCAGACAGACCGAGAGATTGAGGCACAGAGCCAGACAGATCAAGAGACTGAGGCACAGAGCCAGACAGACTGAGGCACAGAGCCAAACGGACTGAGACACTGAGGCACAGAGTCAGACAGAACGAGAGACTGAGGCACAGAGCCAGACAGACTGAGACACTGAGGCACAGAGCCAGACAGACTGAGACACTGAGGCACAGAGCCAGACAGATCAAGACACCAAGGCACAGAGCCTGAGAGACTGAGGCACAGATCAAACGGACTGAGACACTGAGGCACAGAGCCAGACAGACCAAGACACTGAGGCACAGAGCCAGACAGACTGAGCGACTGAGGCACAGAGCCAGACAGATCAAGAGACTGAGGCACAGAGCCGCAGTCTAAGAGACAGGCTCAGAGCCAGACAGACCAAGAGACTAAAGCCACAGAGCCAGACAGACCGAGAGATTGAGGCACAGAGCCAGACAGATCAAGAGACTGAGGCACAGAGCCAGACAGACTGAGGCACAGAGCCAAACGGACTGAGACACTGAGGCACAGAGTCAGACAGACCAAGACACTGAGGCACAGAGCCAGACAGACTGAGCGACTGAGGCACAGAGCCAAACGGACTGAGAGACTGAGGCACAGAGCCAGACAGACCAAGACACTGAAGCACAGAGCCAGAAAGACCGAGCGACTGAGGCACAGAGCCAGACAGACCAAGACACTGAGACACAGAGCCAGACAGACTGAGAGACTGAGGCACAGAACCAGATGGGCAGAGAGACTGAGGCACAGAGCCAGACAGACCAGGAAACTGAGGCACAGAACCAGACAGACCAGGAAACTGAGGCACAGAGCAAAACAGACTGAGCAATTGAGGCACAGAGCCAGACAGACCAAGACACGGAGGCACAGAGCCAGAAAGACCGAGCGACTGAGGCACAGAGCCAGACAGGCAGAGAGACTGAGGCATAGAGCCAGACAGACCAGGAAACTGAGGCACAGAGCCAGACAGACCAGGAAACTGAGGCACAGAGCCAGATAGACTGAGAGACTGAGGCTCAGAGCCTGACAGACCAGGAAACTGAGGCACAGAGCCAGATAGACTGAGAGACTGAGGCTCAGAGCCTGACAGACCAGGAAACTGAGGCACAGAGCCAGATAGACTGAGAGACTGAGGCTCAGAGCCTGACAGACCAGGAAACTGAGGCTCAGAGCCAAACGGACCGAGACTGAGGCACAAATCCCAATATATTGGGACAGTGAACCAAATAGACCAAAACTGGATAAACAGAGAGACAGGCTCACAGTCTGAAAGGCTGATGCACATAGCGGAGAGACTCATTATTGCATCAGACAGAGAAAGAAATGAAAGCACAAAGTTGAACAGACGGAGAATCTAAGGCACAGAACCTCAGAAACTGAGGCACTAAACAGGAGAGGCCGATAGCTGAGTCATAGTGTCCAACAGACCAAGACAATAGGACCCACAGCCATACAGACTGAGACACTAGGACCCAAGCCATATAGACTGAGACACTAGGACCTACAGACAGGCAGACCAAGACACTAAGATCCACAGTCAGAGAGATGGGGACATGGAGTAGATTGGAGGGATGGAGGGAGACAGGTTGAGAGCTAGAACAAAGATAGGGACAAAGAATACTGACTGAATACATTCCACACTCAATTCCAGCCACAGAAGAAGCCATATCATAGTAGGTACAGCACAGGAGGAGCCCATTCGGCCCATCGTGCCTGTGCCGGCTCTTTGAAAGAGCTATCCAATTAGTCCCGTAAGCCTGCTCTTTCCCCATAGCCTTGCAAATTTTTCCCCTTCAAGTATTTATCCAATTCCCTTTTGAAAGTTACTATTGAATCTGCTTCCACCGCCCTTTCAGGCAGTTCATTCCAGATCATAACAACTCGCTGTGTAAAAAAATGTTTCCTCATCTCGCCTCTGGCTCTTTTGCCGATCACCTTAAATCTGTGTCCTCTGGTTAACGACCCTTCTGCCACTGGAAACAGTTTCTCCTTATTTACCCTGTCAAAACTGCTCATGATTTTGAACCCTTTCAAATCTCCCCTTAACCTTCTCTGTTCTAAGGAGAACAACCCCAGCTTCTCCAGTCTCACCAAATAACTGAAGTGCCTCATCCCTGGTACCATTCTAGTAAATCTCTTTTGCACCGTCTCCAAGGCCTTGGCATCCTTCCTAAAGTGTGGTGCCCAGAATTGGATACAATACTCCAGCTGAGGCCTAACCAATGTTTTATGAAGGTTTAGCATAACTTCCTTGCTTTTGTAATCTATGCCTCTATTTATAAAGCCCAGGATCCCATATGATTTTTTAACAGCCTTCTCAACTTGTCCTGCCACCTTCAAAGATTTGTGTATGCGCACCCCCCAGGTGTCTCTGTTCCTGCACCCCCTTTAAAATTGTACCATTTAGTTGATATTGCCTCTCCTCATTCTTCTTTCCAAAATGTATTACTTCGCACTTCACAATTGACTTTGAAAGGGACGAAGACCCCAAAAGTTGGGAGCTTGAGCCCCAGGTAAACTCACCTCTGGGGGGCAGCACTGTCGCTGAGCGAGACTATAATTCAGCATCGTGTTTCAAACAAAACTTGGAGACAAACAGAATCCAGCTCCCTTTGTCACCAGCAATAATTACAGTAATTATATAGCAATTACTGCTTAACAGTAGTAATCGGAATATGAGCACAGTGACTGTAAATAGTAACCATAGTGAAATTATAATGATTTAGAGACACATAATATCTGTAAATCCACACTTAACACCAGGATTAACATTTAAATATGGGGGAGGAGAGGAGAAGGATGGCTTGAAATGACTTTCTGTGATCAGTGGATGACTGATTGATGCATTCGTATGACATTCCTTTGCTCCCGCTATTTTAATTCATTTAAAACAAGTATTAATTTATTGTCAGTTTGGCTCAGTGGTATTATTCTTGCCTCTGGGTCAGAAGGTTGTGGGTTCAAAGCTCCTATAAAGACTGGAGCACGTGATTCAGATTGAGCGTTGGTGCAGTACTGAGGGAGGCCACTGTCCGAGGCACTGGGGTACATTTTGACTTTGTGCGATAATGTAGGACGGGCGAGAGTGAATTGGCAGCCCGCTTTACAACTCTCCCGCTCAACTTCAGCGGAAATAAAAATCGGGAGAGACGCAGAACGGTTTGCCGGTTCGCTCGCGCCCATCTTACATTATCGCACAGAGTCACAAATTACCCCCGCTGGTTTTTTTTTTGGATTAAATGTTAAACCGAGGCCCCGTCTGCAGGTTCAGGTGGATGTAAAAGATCCCATGGCACTATTTAAATAAGTACAGGGGCTTACTCCCAGGGCCTTGGCCAATATTTATCCCTCAACACCAAGGAAGATTAATGGGCCATTGATTTAATTGCGGTTTGTGAGGCTGCGCTGAGCCCAAATTAGCAGCCACAGTAACTATATTTAAAAAGCAATTCTTTGGCAGTGAGGCACTTTGGAATGTCCCGAGGATGTGAAAGGCGTTTTATAAATGCAGGTTCTTTCTTACTTGGCTCAATTGGGTAGCACTCTGCCCTGTGATTCAGAAGGTTGTGGGTTCAAGTCCCACTCCAGAGACTTGAGCACATAATCCAGGCTGACACCTCAGTGCAGTTCTGAGAGAGTGCTGCACTGCCAGAGGTGCCGTCTTTCGGATGAGATGCTAAAACGAGGTCCCTTCTGCCTCTCTCAGGTAGACGTAAAAGATTCCGTGGCACCATTTCGAAGAAGAGCCAGCGTCCTGACAAATATTTATCCCCTAACCAACATCGCAAAAACAGTTTATCTGGTGGTTATCATATTGCTGTTTGTGGGATCTTGCTGTGCGCAATTTGGCTGCCGCGTTTCCTACATTACAACAGTGAGCACACTTCAAAAGTACTTCATTGGCTGTAAATCACTTTGGGACATCCTGAGGTTGTGAAAGGCGCTATATAAATGCAAAGTCCTTTCTTTTTCTTTCTACTTTAAGTGGCTCCACTAACGTAGCGTAGCGAGAAATGCTATATGAGCACGTTAAGTGTTCATCTGTTAATACCCTTAACAGCGATTGAGAGGGACCCTGATGTTCGGAGGGAGGAAGAGAGACAATTGGGGGAGAAATTCAACTGAGCCAAGGCTGACAATAGCAAGCGTCGTTGTGGGACATCAGTGGTCAGTTCCCGTATTGTTGCGACGTACTCTCCTTGACAGGGTGCAGACGGATACAAAAGCAAAGTGGACCATGCAGAGAGCAGCAGAGAGCAGCGGTGGCCGGAGTGGGGGAGGGGGGGGGAAGGAATCTCTGCCTGACACTGAGGTCTGTCTCGTTCTATTTGTGCGAGGGCCGTTTAGTCGACAAGAAGCTTTGTCAGTAAACATTGCGCAGCTCCCATCCATCGCACTTCCTGGACGCAGCTGCTTTTCCTGCAGATCGATTGAGGGGAAAGAGCTCTCCTGCTGGGCCGATGTCAGTAATAGAGCTGCGGGGCTAGGCAGGGGGGGAGGTGGGTGCGAGTGAGCATCAGAACGGGAATCGTCCTAAGCTGCTCTCGCTTAGCCCCATGTAACAGACGAGCCCAACAACCTTCCGAGATCTCTGCGTTCCTCCAAGCTGGCGCATCCCCAATTTTGATCGCTCCACCATTGGCGGCCGTGCCTTCAGCCGCCTAGGCCCTAAGCTCTGGAATTCGCTCCCTAAACCTCTCCGCCTCTCCACCTCTCCCTCCTCCTTTTAAGACGCTCCTTAAAACCTACCTCTTTGACCAAGCTTTTGGTCACTTGTCCTAATACCTCCTTATGTGGCGTGGGGTCAAAGTTTGTCTGTTAATCACTCCTCTGAAGCACCTTGGAATGTTTTGCTACGTGAAAGGCGCTATATAAATGCAAGTTGTTGTTGTTACATAAGAACATAAGAAATAGGAGCAGGAGTAGGCCAATCGGCCCCTCGAGCCTGCTCCGCCATTTAATAAGATCACGGCTGATCTGATCCTAACCTCAAATCTAAATTCATGTCCAATTTCCTGCCCGCTCCCCGTAACCCCGAATTCCCTTTACTTCTCGGAAACTGTCAATTTCTGTTTTAAATTTATTTAATGATGTAGCTTCCACAGCTTCCTGGGGCAGCAAATTCCACAGACCCACCACCCTCTGAGTGAAGAAGTTTCTCCTCATCTCAGTTTTGAAAGAGCAGCCCCTTATTCTAAGATTATGCCCCCTAGTTCTAGTTTCACCCATCCTTGGGAACATCCTTACCGCATCCACCCGATCAAGCCCCTTCACAATCTTATATGTTTCAATAAGATCGCCTCTCAATCTTCTGAACTCCAATGAGTGGAGTCCCAATCTGCTCAACCTCTCCTCATATGTCCGCCCCCTCATCCCCGGGATTAACCGAGTGAACCTTCTTTGTACTGCCTTGAGAGCAAGAATGTCTTTTCTTAAGTATGGACACCAAAACTGTATGCAGTATTCCAGGTGCGGTCTCACCAATACCTTATATAACTGCCCTTGTTGTTGAGCTGCCAGTGGCACTGACAGAGTCTGACAGCAATTCACCTGCCTGCCCTCAAAGCAAAGCATTAGTGCCTTGTCACTGGACACCTGTGATGGTGGAGAGAGAAAAAAATATATTTTCGTTGTGACTTTTTATATTTTGTGCTCATCGAAGTGAGGGCTGACAAACTTTTCCAACTATTAGAAACCAATTCGAGTACTCCCCTGTCAGGGGTAGCAAGGTTGGAGTAAAGCTCCCTCAAAACTGCCCCCAAGCAAAGAGAAAGATAAAACGGTGAACATAAATCTGTGTTAAGCATCAGTGGAGGGGCAGGGGCGAGGGAGGGGTCTCAGCATCAGCGGGGGGAGAGGACGGCCGATCGCAGGGGTCCTGCCGGGCAGGTCAGCTTGTTGGGCCTGGATGAAGCACTCCTGCTCCTCCGGGCCCACAAGCAGTGTAATAAAGGCCCTCACCTCATGGATCCGGCCCTTCCCTCCTGCTTTCACCTGATGTGAATTGGAAGTGATGGGAAACCCGAACAGGTAAGGATAAATTAGTTTTGACATTTCTAATGCACAAAATATTGAGTGCCTCAACTATCACAATGAGGTACATTGCCCCTTTAAGTATCGGCCCGTCGGCTTTAAGTGGGGGCAGGACTTCTGGGTTTCTGTGTGTGCGCATCCCCAAACGCTCCTGGGTTAAACCCGGAAGTGGGCGCGTTGGAGCCAGGATGCGGTCCCGCTCCAAAAATCAACTGTTTTACTGCCCACCCGCCCCCAACCCGCCCGTTCTTGGGGGTTAAAATTACCCCCAATATAACATGGACACACTAGTGTGTAACTGTCACATGCAATTCTATAATGTGGATACACTAGTGTAATAGTCCCGTACAGGTCTGCATAAAATGGACACACTAGTCTGTAATACTCACATGCCACTCTATAATATGGACATACTAGTGAGTAACAGTCCCAAACGATCCTGTATATCTACATCACAACAGGGACTACACTTCAAAAAGTAGTTCATTGTTTTTGAAGCGCTTTGGGATGTCCTGAAGTTGTGAAAGGCGCTATATAAATGTAAGTTATTTCTATCTATAATGTGGATATGCTAGTATGTAACATTCACACGCAATTATGTAAAACATGGACACACTAGTGTGTAACAGTTATATATGACTGTATAAACATCGGTGCACTGCTCTATAACAGTCACATACATACATAGAAACACCATAGACGTTACAACACGGAGAAAAGGCCATTCGGCCCAACCAGTCCGTGTTGGCCTTGGTTGCAGCCCACTTTAGGAGAAGATAAAATCCGTGAGGAAGGCAATGGGAAACCAATTCAGCGACTCTTCCCTAGTAAGTGCCTCAAAACTTTCACGTGTGAGACTTGAGTTTGAACCTGCTCTGGGGGCAGAACACAGCGAACGGACTGCTGACGACTTCATACACTTCTCCGACAGCCCTTCTCAGTCGCCTCCCCTCAAACTTGAAAAGCTTTACTGTTCTGCGATGCAACTCTGTGACTAAACAACGTGGCAAGTCAGCGATCCTCTGTTATTAATTGCTTTCTATTGTGAGTCTTCAGTGATTGCCAACATCTGTTTTTGTTTTGTTTCTTGGCGAGATGGGGTCTGATTGTTTGAAGCTGTACTTTAATACATAATGAGCGTAACATGAGTGATGAAGGTGCCAGCAGTTCTTTAATGTCTTGCTATTGTTTCCGATAGTCTTCTAAAAGACTGCAGCTTGATTGCTCGCCTTATCCCTTGTTCTTCCCTAACCCCCCCACCCCCACCCCCTCAATCTGTCCGCGTTGAAGCATCTGCACCCAGGATGCATGATAAATGGGGAGATCGCGTGTGCGCTCACCGGCAAACTTCCCCCTTCGTTACTTGCACCAACGGAACGAGGCGCAGATCACCCCTGAGGGCTCCCACTCACTGCTGTTCTCCGCATGGGGCTCTTGTCTGTCGTGATGTTTGCGATCAGATACCGTATGCTGCAGTTGTCATCTCCGTGATCCATTAGCGTACTTACTGTCGACATTTTTGGAACACATAAGGGCTGTGTAATCTAAACAAACTGCAGTGCCTGCATCATCACAATATCAATATGACTCTCTGCCTCCTCTGTAAAACTGTACTTTCTATATGAGCAATGAGACCTGTGCAATATCTTATATAATCCATAAGGTCTGGGCCGTTCCTCTGCAAACCGGTAGGAGCTGTGTAACCTCCTTCTATGGCTCAGTTGGTAGCACTCTCACTTCTGAGATAGAAGGTCGTGGGTTCATAATCCCACTCTAGAGGCTTGAGCCTAAAATCTAGGCTGACAGTCCCAGTGCAGTACTGAGGGAGTGCTGCTCTGTCGGAATATGCCGTCTTTCAGATGAGATGTTAAACCGAGACCCCATCTATCCCCAATCGGATGGATGTAAACGATCCCATGGCACTCTTTCAAAGAAGAGCAGATGAGTTCTCCCTGGTGTCCTGGCTAACATTTATCTCTCAACCAACATCACTAAAAAATAAATTATCTGATCGTTATCTCATTACTGTTTGTGGGAGCTTGCTGTGTGCAAATTGGCTGCCAACAGTGACTACAAAAGTACTTCAATGGGTGTAAAGCACTTTGGGACATCCTGAGGTTGTGAAAGCCACTATATAAATGCAAGTCTTTCTTTTTATATAGGAATAATTTAGTCAGTCACAAACTCTGTATGTTGCATCCGATGCTAAAAATTCAGCAACAATTGAGTTTGCTTTCGTATGTATGCACGTGACTTCCTTTTTGTTATTGCCAATCTGTTTTTAATCATCATACAAAGCCTTTGCTGTCAGCACCCCTGTGGTCTCCATTGTTGCAGCTTCAAAAACCCATCAGTGCTGTTGAAATTCCTATGAACCACTAGGAGATACAGATGATGCTCGCATGGAGAGGTCTTGAATGTCACCATGGAAACAGGATCAGTTTAGCCTCTCAAGGTCATTCACTTGAAGCAAGTGTTAGCTCCTGCGCTCTCCAAGGTACCAGTGCACGCTCACCCGTCTGTCTGTGTTCATACAGATGGTAAAGAAGCAAAACATCCCAGTCAACGCTTGCTCATGTTGAAGTGAAAGAATACCAGAGTTTGACAATCAGGCTCTGGTGCACTGAATAAATGAACAGGCCCCCTTTTTTTTCATATTCCTGCTTCACCTCCTTGTTACTTTCTCAACCTCCCTGTCGTTGCTTTTATGGGCAATGGTATTTGGAAGCGAAATCAGGAGGCACTTTTTCCACACAAAGGGTAGTGGAAATCTGGAACGTGTTCTCCCCAAAAGGCTGTGGATTTTGGGACAATTGGAGCTTTCAAGATTGAGATCAATATATTTTTGTTAGGTAAAGGTATCAAGGGATATGGAGCTGAGGTACAGATCAGCCATGATCTAAATGAACGGTGGAACAGGCTTAAGGGGCTGATTGGTCTCCTCCTGTTGCTAACGTTCTCACCCCCAGTTTCCTCCCAATCTCCCCTGAAGATGGTGGCACAGACCGAGGCACGGCCAGCTCAAGTGGCCATTCTTCATGTGTGAAACTGGAGAGTGAGGGTCTTGGACCATGGGGTGGGGGGTATCCTCGATGGATACCCCCCCCCACCCATGGGTTACAGGATAGTGACCAGCAGCTGGTTTCTCTCCCATCCTCCAAGGGAGCTGAGGCCAATTATAACACATCTACTGACCAGTGACCAGAGTTCAACCCTAGACCTTCCTGGTCCATTACATGTGGAACATTTAAACAAAGAAAGAAAGACTTGCATTTCTATAGCGCCTTTCATGACTGCAAGACATCCCAAAGAGCTTTATAGCCAATGAAGTACTTTTGAAATGTAGTCACTGTTATAATATAGGGAAATGCAGCAGCAAATTTGCACATAGCAAGGTCCCCCAAACAGCAAAGTGATGATGATCAGATAATCTATTTTAGTGATTTTGGTTGAGGGATAAATATTGAGGACATCAGGGAGAACTCCCCTCCTCTTCTTCAAATGTGCCATTGGGGTCTTTTATGTCCACCTGAGAGAGCAGATAGGACCTCAGATTAACTGAAAGACGGCACTTCCCACAATGCAGCGCTTCCTCTGTACTGCACCAGAGCGTCAGCCTAGATTTTGTGCTCAAGTCTCTGGAGTGGGACTTAAACACATGACCTTCTGACTCAGAGGCGAGAGTGCTACCAACTGAGCCAAGGGAAAGACTTTGACAAGTACCACAATACACTGGAACATCTTACATAAGAACATAAGAAATAGGAGCAGGAGTAGGCCATACGGCCCCTCGAGCCATCTCCGCCATTCATAAGATCATGGCTGTTCTTCTACCTCAACTCCACTTTCCCCCTTATCCCCATGTCCCTTGATTCCCTTAGTGTCCAAAAATCTCTCGATTTCAGTCTTGAATATACTCAACGACGGAGCATCCACAGCCCTCTGGGATAAAGAATTCCAAAGATTCACAACCCTCTGAGTGAAGAAATTTTTCCTCATCTCGGTCCTAAATGGCCGGCCCCTTATCCTGAGACTATGCCCCCTAGTTCTAGACTCTCCAGCCAGGGGAAACAGCCTCTCAGCAACTACCCTGTCAAGCCCACTAAGAATTTTATACGTTTCAATGAGGTCACATCTCATTCTTCTAAACTCCAGAGAATATAGGCCCATTTTACTCAATCTTTCCTCATAGGACAACCCTCTCATCCCAGGAATTAATCTAGTGAACCTTCGTTACACCCCCTCTAAGGCAAGTATATCCTTCCTTAGGTAAGGAGACCAATACTGCACACAGTACTCCAGGTGTGCTCTCACCAGAGCCCTATATAATTGCAGCAAGACCTCCTTATACTCCAATCCCCTTGCAATAAAGGCTAACATACCATTTGCCTTCCTAATTGCTTGTTGTACCTGCATGTTAACTTTCCGTGATTCGTGAACAAGGACACTCAAATCCCTTTGAATACCAACATTTCTTAGTCTCTCACCTTTTAAAAAGCATTCTGCTTTTCTATTCTTCCTACCAAAGTGAATATTTTCTTGAAGGATTTATAAGTGTCTTTCAGAGGTAGTGTTGGTATCAAAGAAAGAGATAATCAGAGAAGATCTATCACCTAATGCATCTATAAGACAGCAACTCAAATAGTGCCATGGGATCTTTTACTTCCACCTGAGAGGGCAGACAGAGCCTCAGTTTAATGTCTCATCTGAAAGACAGTACCTCTTACAGTGCAACACTCCCTCAGCACTGCACGAGCATGTCAGCCTGGATTTTATACTCAAGTCTCTGGAGTGAGACTTGAACCCACGACTTTTCTGACTCGGAGGGGAGAGTGTTACCATTGTGCCAAACTGACCTTTTTTGCCCACTGAGCCTTTGGAGGAGCTGAGGGTACAGGTTAACATTGCAACATACACTATTCAACCCTGGTTTCATGTACCCCATGGATGCACCAACCCACCCACCACAGGGAACAATTGGGACTTTCACGAGTTTCTGGACTCTCTGGGTCTCCTGGAATTTACGTGAGAATCCTGAATTTTCCAGTGAGTTTCCAGGGGGGATTTTAACAATCTGACCAGGCCACAGGCTGTTTTCCACTCAGCTGATCTAACAATGTAATAAAGAATACTATTTGCTTCCCTTATTGGCACTCCACAGTGATTGGCAAGTCACGCATCAAACCTACTACAGCAGGCTCGAGGGGCTGAATGGCCTACTCCTGCTCTTAATTCGTGTGTTTGTATCACTCCCAGATCTCCTCCTGCTTCACCATCATGTGTTTCTAGGTTGTGAGCTCAAATCCCATTCCAGGAAGTGAGGGAGAGAGATTTACAGAAATGAAGGAGGAGAGAGGTATGTTGAAGGAGGGGGGAGAGAGAGGTACAGAAGTAAGGAGGAGAGCAAGGAACAGGTGAAGAAGGAGAGAGGTATAGAAGTGAAGGAGGAGAGAGGTGTAGAAGTGAGGGGAGAGAGATATAGAAGTGAAGGAGGAGAGAGGTGTAGAAGTGAGGGGAGAGAGATATAGAAGTGAAGGAGGAGAGAGGTGTAGAAGTGAGGGGAGAGAGATATAGAAGTGAAGGAGGAGAGAGGTGTAGAAGTGAGGGGAGAGAGATATAGAAGTGAAGGAGGAGAGAGGTGTAGAAGTGAGGGGAGAGAGATATAGAAGTGAAGGAGGAGAGAGGTGTAGAAGTGAGGGGAGAGAGATATAGAAGTGAAGGAGGAGAGAGGTGTAGAAGTGAGGGGAGAGAGATATAGAAGTGAAGGAGGAGAGAGGTGTAGAAGTGAGGGGAGAGAGATATAGAAGTGAAGGAGGAGAGAGGTGTAGAAGTGAGGGGAGAGAGATATAGAAGTGAAGGAGGAGAGAGGTGTAGAAGTGAGGGGAGAGAGATATAGAAGTGAAGGAGGAGAGGCACAGAAGTGAAGGAGAGAAATAGGAGCAGAAGTGAAAGAGAAAAGCAGCATTGCTGTCAGTTTTTCAGACACTTTGTTTGTGCAGACTGTTTCTGTATCTACAGCTGGTGGGACAGGTGTAGACTGTAAGAATCTAATATAATGTTCCTCCCTGTATTCAGAGTCTGTTCAAGGCCAATCCATTATCCATGTTGTACAACCCAGTCATGATTCCAATAACCCAGAAGGAGAAAGGAGAAGCCTTGAGTTCTCTATTTTTATTCTCGCTTTACAATTTCAAGCAACACTAATCCAATTTTACCTCACACACTGAGACTGCTCTTTACTCGAGCGACAGTCCCCTTATCCTTATTCTGACACCGTGGAGTAGAAATCGGGCCTCGATGCACCCGTTTTCCAGGCTGAAAACAGGGACAAGAACTGGATCAATTTTGGGGTGCAACATCCTGTGCCCTATCTGGGTCTATGTTACAGGCACCAGCATGTTGGAAAAGGCAGTTTTTCAGACATCCTGAGCAGCCTCCTTACATATGTTAATGAGGGGCCTATCACCTGTTTTAGGACCCCTGGGCAAAACTGGGCTGCCCTGAGCAGAATGGGCATCAGGCCTGTCCCTTAGGCTTTCCCCTCGTGAATGTAGCCTTGCAAGCAGCCACCACTAAAATGGGAGGAGAGGACAATGGGGGGAGAGGACAATGAGGGGTGGGGACAATGGAGGGAGAGGACAATGGGAGGAGTGGAAAATGGGGGGAGAGGACAATGAGGGGTGGGGACAATGGAGGGAGAGGACAATGGGAGGAGTGGACAATGGGGGGAGAGGACAATGAGGGGTGGGGACAATGGAGGGAGAGGACAATGGGAGGAGTGGAAAATGGGGGGAGAGGACAATGAGGGGTGGGGACAATGGAGGGAGAGGACAATGGGAGGAGTGGAAAGTGGGGGGAGAGGACAATGAGGGGTGGGGACAATGGAGGGAGAGGACAATGGGAGGAGTGGACAATGGGGGGAGAGGACAATGAGGGGTGGGGACAATGGAGGGAGAGGACAATGGGAGGAGTGGAAAATGGGGGGAGAGGACAATGAGGGGTGGGGACAATGGAGGGAGAGGACAATGGGAGGAGTGGAAAATGGGGGGAGAGCACAATGGGGGGAGAGGACAATGGGCCCAGGCAGCTGAAGGCACAGCCGCCAATGGTGGAGTGATAAAAATTGGTGATGTGCAAGAGCCCAGAATTGGAAGAACGCAGAGATCTCAGAGGGTTGTAGGTCTGGAGGAGGTTACAGGGATAGGGAGAGGTGAGGCCATGGAAGGTTTTGAACACAAGGATCAGAATTTTAAAATTGAAGTGTTCCTGGAACAGGATTCAATGTAGGTCAGCGAGCACAGGGATGATGGATGAACGGGACTTGGTGCGAGTTAGGCAGCAGAGTTTTGGATGAGCTGAAGTTTACCTCCTGGTGGGAGACTGAGGGGATTAGATCGGATGCTCGTTTTACACCCCGTCTGATTTTACTTTCCATGGAAATCTAAACAGACTAATCAGAAGCTAAAATCTCACATGGGTAGAAATTGGTTATGGCCCGTTTTCAGACACGTAACCAATGGCACGTGCCTCGACCCAAGGCTCACCCAAAATTGGGCATCGGGCCTCAATTCAATAACTCGAGTGAGCTGCCAGCATCTGTCGTGCTTCAAGAGCCAATTTCAATTTTGGGCCACTTGCTTTGCTGGCATAGGACCTCAGGTAAGTCCCAGGGCGGGGAGAAAGAAAGACTTGCATTTATATCACATTTTTCACAACCTCAGGACGTATGAAAGTGCTTAACAGCCAATGAAATACTTTTCGAATGTAGTCATTGTTGTAATATAGGAAACGGGCAGCCAATTTGAGCACAGCAAGATCCCACAGACAGCAATGTGATAATGACCAAATCATCTGTTTTAGTGATGTTGGTTGAGGGATAAATATTGGCCCAGGACACCAGGGAGAACTCCCCTGCTCTTCTTCAAAATAGTGCCCATGGGATCTTTTATGTCCACCTGAGAGGGCAGAAGGGGCCTCAGTTTAACATCTCACCCGAAAGACGGCACCTCCAACAGTGCAGCATTCCCTCAGTACTGCACTGGGAGTGTCAGCCTAGATGTGTGCTCAAGTCTCTGGAGTCGAGCTTGAATCCATAACCTTCAGACTCAGAGGCGAGAGTGCTACCCACTGCGCCACGGCTGACATGGGGGAGGACAATGAGGGGAGAGGACAATGGGGGGAGAGGACAATGAGGGGTGGGGACAATGGGGGGAGAGGACAATGGGAGGAGTGGACAATGGGGGGAGAGGACAATGAGGGGAGAGGACAATGGGAGGAGTGGACAATGGGGGGAGAGGACAATGGGAGGAGTGGACAATGGGGGGAGAGGACAATGAGGGGAGAGGACAATGGGTGGAGTGGACAATGGGAGGAGTGGACAATGGGAGGAATGGACAATGGGGGGAGAGGACAATGGGGGGAGAGGACAATGGGGGGAGAGGACAATGGGGGGAGAGGACAATGGGAGGAGAGGACAATGGGAGGAGAGGACAATGGGGGGAGAGGACAATGGGGGGAGAGGACAATGGGGGGAGAGGACAATGGGAGGAGAGGACAATGGGGGGAGAGGACAATGGGGGGAGAGGACAATGGGGGGAGAGGACAATGGGAGGAGAGGACAATGGGAGGAGAGGACAATGGGAGGAGAGGACAATGGGGGGAGAGGACAATGGGGGGAGAGGACAATGGGGGGAGAGGACAATGGAGGGAGAGGACAATGGGGGGCGGGGCAATCGTGGGCTGTCAGCGGTCTTTGGGAGTGATGTGATGCAAATGTTGCACCGTTGTTTGAAAAGGGAGAAAAGGATAGAGCAAGTAATTACAGGCCAGTCAGCTTTACTTCGGTGGTGGGCAAATGATTGGAAACAATTCTGACAGATGGTATAAATTGTCACTTAGAAAGGCACAGATTAATCAAGGACAGTCAGCATGGATTTCTTAAGGGGAGGTCGTGTCTGACTAACTTGATTGAACTTTTTGAGGAGGTGACAAGGAGGGTCGATGAGGGTAGTGCGTTTGATCTCGTCTATATGGATTTTAGCAAGGCTTTTGACAAGGTTCCACATGGCTGACTTGTCAAAAAAGTAAAAGCTCATGGGATCCAAGGAAAAGTGGCAAGTTGGAAGCATGGGGTAATGGTCGACGGGTGTTTCGTGACTGGAAGGCTGTTTCCAGTGGGGTTCCACAGGGTTCAGTACTAGGTCCCTTACTTTTTGTGGTGTGTATTAATGATTTAGACCTAAATGTCAGGGGTATGATTAAGAAGTTTACAGATGATACAGAAATTGGCCATGTGGTTGATAGCAGACTGCAGGAAGTTATCAATGCCAGGTGGGCAGAAAAGTGGCAAATGGAATTCAATCCAGAGAAGTGTGAGGTAATGCATTTGGGGAGGGCAAACAAGGCAAGGGAATACACAATAAATGGTAAGATATTGAGAGGTGTAGAGGAACAGAGGGACCTTGGAGTGCATGTCCACAGATCCCTGAAGGTAGCGGAACAGGTAGATAAAGTGGTTTAAGAAGGCATACGGGATACTTTCCTTTATTAGCCGAGGCATAGAATATAAAAGCAGGGTGGTTATGCTAGAACTGTATAAAACACTAGTTAGGCCACAGTTTTTGAGTACTGCATACAGTTCTGGTCACCACATTACAGGAAAGATGTGATTGCACTAGAGAGGGTACTGAGGAGATTTACAAAGATGTTGCCAGGGCTGGAGAATTTTAGCTTTGAGGAACGATTGGATAGGCTGGGGTTATTTTCATTGGAACAAAGGAGGCTGAGAGGTGATTTAATTGAGATGTATAAAATTATGAGGGGCCTAGATAGAATGGATTGAAAGGACCTATTTCACTAAGCAGAAGTGTCAGTGATGAGGGTGCGTAGATTTAAAGTAATTGGTAGAAGGATTAGATGAGGCGAGCTGAGGAGAAAGTTTTTCACCCAGAGGGTGGTGGGGGTCTGGAACTCACTGCCTGAAAGGGTGGTAGAGGCAGAAACCCTCAACTCATTTAAAAAGTATTTGGATGTGCACTTGAAGTGCCATAACCGACATAGCTACAGACCAAGTGGTGGAAAGTGGGATTAGGCTGGATAGCTCTTTGTTGGCCGGCACGGACACGATGGGCCAGATGCTGTAACTTTCTATGATTCTAAGTCGCTCTTTAAAACCAGTACGGACTTCCAGAAGGCATTCGATAAGGTTCCACATAAGATACTATTAGCTAAGATTAAAGCTCATGGAATTGAAGGCAAATTATTGACCTGGTTCGGAAATTGGTTAGACGGTAGAAGACAGAAAGTAGGGATAATGGATATGTACTCAAATTGGAAGGAAGTGACTAGTGGTGACCAACAAGGATCTGTGCTGGGACCTCAACCATTCTCTATATTTATTAATGACTTAGATAACACAATCGAGAGCCATATATCCAAGTTTGCTGAAGGCACAAAGATCGGTGGCATAGTAAGTAGTGTAGACTGGAGCATAAAATTACAAAGAGACATTGATAGATTAAGTGAGTGGGCAAAACTGTGGCAGATGGATTTCAACGCAGGTAAGTGTGAAGTCCCATCCGTTTTGGAACAAAAAAAGATCGATCCGAATATTTTTTAAATGGTGAAAAGCTCGGAACAGTGAAGGTCCAAAGAGACTTAGGGGTCCATGTACACGGATCACAAAATGTAGTAATCAGGGGGAAAAAAAATCAAAAATGCTAATGGAATATTAAAGGACTAGAATATAAAGGGGAGGAAGTTTTGCTGCAGCTGTACAAATCCCTGGTTAGACCACATCTGGAGTACTGTGTACAGTTCTGGGCACCGCACCTTGGAAAGGATATATTGGCCTTGGAAGAAGGGCAGCGCAAATTCACCAGAATGTTACCAGGGCTCCAAAGGTTAAATTATAAAGAGAGATTACATAAACTAGGCTTGTATTCCCTGGAATATAGAAGGTTAAAGGGGTGATTTGATTGAGGTTTTTGGGATTTTGAAAGGAATTGATAGGGTAGATACAGAGAAACTTTTTCTGCTGGTGGGGGAGTCTAGGACAAGCGGACACAACCTTAAAATCAGAGCCAGGCCATTCAGGAGAGAAGTTAGGAAACACTTCTTCACACAAAAAGCAGTAGATGCTAGCTCAAAAAATCATTTTAAATCTGAGATCGATAGATTTTTGCTAGCCGAGGGTATTAAGGGATATGGAGCCAAGGCGGGTGGATGGAGTTAGATCACAGATCAGCCATGATCTCATTGAATGGCGGAACAGTTTCGAGGGGCTGAATGGCCTGCTCCTGTTCCTATTTTCTTACCTCTTTGACCAAGCTTTTGGCCACATGTCCTAATATCTCTTTATGTTCTTCCGTGTCAAACTTTGCTTGATAATCACTCCTGTGACTTGTGACACTTTTTACTACGTTAAAGACACTATATAAATGCAAGTTCTTGTTATTGTTGTTAGGTGAAATTACTTCTTATATAACGACAAGTCTTTTATTATTACACTAATGCTGGGTGAATGTGTCCCGCACTGACACTTGTGAACTGTTTTGATTCGTTAAACTGTATTTTAATTAAATGTCAATTGAAAATCTCATCGCTTTGTGACAGGTTCCATTCGTTGCCATGGTAATCAGCCTCGCAGCTGAGTCAAAATTCAAACAAACAAATGATTAGACAGAGTCAAAATGGTTTTATGAAAGGGAAATTGTGTTTGACAAATCTAATAGAGTTTTTTTGAGGATGTAACCAACAGGGTACATAAAGGGGAACCAGTGGATGTTGTATATTTGGATTTTCAATAGGCATTCGATAAGGTGCCACACGAAAAGTTGTTACACAAGATTAGAGCTCATGGTGTTAGGGGTAATATATTAGCATGGATAGAGTCACAGAGTCATAGAGTTATACAGCACGGATAGAGGCCCTTCGGCCCATCGTGTCCACGCTGGCCATCAAGCCCTGTGTACTCTAATCCCATATTCCAGCATTTGGTCCGTAGCCTTGTATGCTATGGCATTTCAAGTGCTCATCCAAATGCTTCTTGAATGTTGTGAGGGTTCCTGCCTCCACAACCCTTTCAGGCAGTGAGTTCCAGACTCCAACCACCCTCTGGGTGAAAAAGTTCTTTCTCAAATCCCCTCTAAACCTCCCACCTTTTACCTTGAATCTATGTCCCCTTGTTATAGAGCCCTCAACGAAGGGAAAAAGCTCCTTAGTATCCATCCTATCTGTGCTCCTCATAATTTTGTACACCTCAATCATGTCCCCCCTCAGCCTCCTCTGCTCCAAGGAAAACAAACCCAATCTTCCCAGTCTCTCTTCATAGCTGAAGCGCTCTAGCCCTGGTAACATCCTGGTGAATCTCCTCTGCACCATCTCCAAAGCGATCACATCCTTCCTGTAGTGTGGCGACCAAAACTGCACACAGTACTCCAGCTGTGGCCTAACCAGTGTTTTATACAGCTCCATCATAACCTCCTTGCTCTTATATTCTATGCCTCGGCTAATAAAGGCAAGTATCCCATATGCCTTCTTTACCACCTTATCTACCTGTTCCGCCGCCTTCAGGGATCTGTGAACTTGCACACCAAGATCCCTCTGACCCTCTGTCTTGCCTAGGGTCCTCCCATTCATTGTGTATTCCCTTGCCTTGTTAGTCCCTCCAAAGTGCATCACCTCGCACTTTTCCGGGTTAAATTCCATTTGCCACTGTTCCGCCCATCTGACCAACCCATCTATATCGTCCTGCAGACTGAGGCTATCCTCCTCGCTATTTACCACTAATTGGTTAACGGATAAAAAAGAGAGTGGGGATAAAGGGGTCATTTTCAGGTTGGCAGGCTGTGACTAGTGGAGTGCCACAAGGATCGGCGCTTGGGCCTTAGCTATTTACAATCTATATTAATAACTTAGATGAAGGGACCAAGTTTAATTATCCAAGTTTGCTGACGATATAAAGCTGGGTGGGAAAGTAAGCTGTGAGGAGGACACAAAGGGTCTACAAAGGGATATAGACAGGTTAAGTAAGTGGGCGAGAAGATGGCAGATGGAGAATAATGTGGGGAAATGTGAGGTTATTTACTTTGGTAGGAAGAATAGAAAAAACAGAATATTTTTTAAATGGTGAGAAACTATTAAATGTTGGTGTTCAGAGGGATTCGGATGTTCTTGTACACGAAACATGGAAAGTTAACATGCACGTACGGCAAGCAATTCGGAAGGCAAATGGTATGTTGGCCTTTATTGCAAGGGGGTTGGAGTACAAGAGTAAGGAAGTCTTACTACAATTGTACAGGGCTTTGGCGAAACCTCACCTGGAGTGCTGTGTACAGTTTTGGTCTCCTTATCTAAGGAAGGATATACTTGCCTTAGAGGCGGTGCAACAAAGGTTCACTAGATTAATTCCTGGGATGAGAGAGTTGTCCTATGAGGAGAGGTTGAGTAGAATGGGCCTATACTCTCTGGAGTTTAGAAGAATGAGAGGTGATCTCATTGAAACATATAAGATTCTGAGAGGGGTTGACAGGGTAGGTGCTGACAGGCTGATTCCCCTGGCTGGAGAGTCTAGAACTAGGGGGCATAGTCTCAGGATAAGGGGTCGGCCATTTAGGACTGAGATGAGGAGAAATTTCTTCACTCAGTGTTGTGAATCTTTGGAATTCTCTACCCCAGAGGGCTGTGGATGCTCAGTTGCTTTTGCTTCCTCTCCATCATATATATATATATATATACATTAGCTGATCTCCTGAGTCATTGTTTCAGGCAGCCTAGAATTTGGAATCTTACAACACCAGGTTATAGTCCAACAATTTTATTTTAAAATCACAAGCTTTCGGAGATTATCCCCTTTGTCAGGTGAATGAGTGAAAGGTTCTCAAATCGCATATCTTATATTAGGCTGGGACAGCATCACACCAATCAAAAGGTGTCATTGTTGTTCAAACAGGCCAGTCACGGAGAACAGCACGTCCCAGTACACTGGATATACATTGTGTCAATTACACAGACAGAAAGAAAGAGACCCAAATGGCAGAGAGAGAGAGAGAGAGAATATTAAAACACATAACTTTTTTTTCCCTTTTTGCTGGTGGGGTTACGTGTAGCGTTACATGAACCCAAGATCCCGGTTGAGGCCGTCCTCAATTTAGAGTATGGTTGTGACATTTAGCTGCCGTGCTGAAACTGGCCTGCCCCTTTAAGGCCACTGCTGACTTACTTCCTGAAGGAAACTGGTCTAAGTAGTTACATCCTGAGGTCATTAAGAGGCTAATTGTAATTGGACCTTTCCCTGGACTGGCGGATGCTTGACCCAATCCCCCACCTCACGGAGAGAGGCCGGATTAGCTCAAAGTTAGGAAAAGAACCAGCAGGAAATGACTGTCTCTCCTTTTTCTCCGCTTGTTTTAAAGATTGCAGGAATACGTATCCCAACTCAGTGCGATTATCCTGGTGATGGCCAAACATACCATGGAACACAATGGTGACCCCTGCTGGGGTGGGGAACAAGGGCAGCAGTACATGGATGTATAACGGAAATATAAGGATGGGTTTTTATCTCGATTGCCTTTGGGGATCAGGGATTCTTTAGACAGCTTTCCCTCGGGAGATAAAGTGAGTGAGGTGGATTCCAGGAAAAGGCACACTGTACATGTCTGGAGTAGGCTTAAGAGGTCAAATAGGCTTTAAAGGTCAGACTGGCTTTTCTTGCTCCATGTTTTAATCCCACACCAGAGACTTGAGTTCATAATCCAGGCTGGCACTCCAGTGCAGTACTGAGGGAGCGCTGCACTGTCGGAGGTGCCGTCTTTCAGATGAGATGTTAAACCGAGGCCCTCACGCCAGGGACTCTTGCACATTCTCACAACTGACCCCCGCCACTCACTCCGTTCCCTCAGCACTGATTCCATCCTCCTCCTTGGCCACTCTCGGGCTGAACCAGACCGTCCGCAACCTCGGTGACCTGTTTGATCCTGAGCAGAGCTTCCGACCCCATAATCCTCTCCATCACCACGATCGCCTGCTTCCACCTCCGTAGCACCGCCCGTCACGGCCCCTGCTTCAGCACATCTGCTGCTGAAACCATCATCCGCACTTTTGTCACCCCCAGACTGGACTCTCCTTGCCGGCCCCCCCAACTTCCACCCGCCGTAAACCTGAGTTCATCCAAAACTCTGCTGCCCATATCTTAACTCGTACCAAAATCCCGTTCACCCATCACCCCTGCGCTCGCTGACCTACATTAGCTCCCGGTCCGGGAATGCCTGCTGACGCCTGGAACCAACTCTGTCTTGCAGCAACGTATTTAGTGCTCCAATCCATCCACATTACAAGTAGTTAAACCCTTTAAGCTGACAGAAGAGTCCGATAGAAATTGACGAGACATGACAGCGCAGATCTGGTTGAGGAATAAATCTGAGGGGTTGATAGCATCTGAAAAGGTGGACGAGAGGAGAAAACCTGAGAGATTGGCAAGATGTGGGAGCAGGGGGCTGCGGAGAGTGTCTGAGACTGATGAAACGTGAGAGTCTGGCAGGCTGATGGGATCTGACAGTGAGAAACCGGGGAGAGACAGGCAATCAGACATCATTAATGCTCCTCTGAGACCAGTTGCTAACGGTACCAAGCATGTGTGAAATCCACTAATGATGTCTTTCAGACTCCCAAGACCAATTAAACAATAGTCACAATCAACTGGCAATTAGGATGGAGGGAGTTACATGTTAAATACACTTCAACACATGACATTGACCAGCTCAAATGCTGGGTTGCCTGACTGGGGCAGTGTTCAGAACCTGCTGGGTGGGAACAGGTCAGTCAACATCATCTTACTGTGCTGTCAAACTGAAAACCATTAGCAAAGATGTCCGGGAGTGTTAATCATTCAAGTGGAGATGACAGGGATCGTGTAACAAGTGGTTTATATTTCACAATCAGTTATTTCTCGCTGCTCTTTCTGATAACATGATACCCATTGCATTCTCTGGATAAGAGACTTGAGCACATAATCTAGGCTGACACTTCAGTGCAGTACTAAGGGAGGGCTGTGTTGTCGGAGGTGCTGTCATTGGGATGAGACATTAAACCAAGGCCCAGTCTGCCCTCTCAGGTGGACGTAAAGGCTTATGTAGAATTACATATAATGTACAGCACAGAAACAGGCCAGTTGGTCCAACTGGTCTATGCCGGTGTTTATGCTTCACATGAGCCTCCTCCCACCCCTCTTCATCTAACCCTATCGGCATAATCGTCTACCTCTTTCTCCCTCATGTGTTTATCCAGCTTCCCTTTAAATGCAACTACGCTATTCGCCTCAACTACTCCTTACGGTAGCGAGTTCCACATTCTAACCACTCTCTGGATAAAGAAGTTTCTCCTGAATTCCTTATTGGATCTATTGGTGACTATCTTATATTTATGGCCTCTAGTTTCTGGTCTCCTCCCCAAGTGGAGTGATAATTTTTGTCGGAGAGCCGGGGAGTTCTCCCTGAGGTCCTGGTTAACATTTGCTCCTCAACCAACATCACTAAAAATGGACTATCCAGTCATTTATCTCATTGCTGTTTGTGGGATCTTGCTGTGCACAAATTGGCTGCTGCGTTTCCTACGTTACCACAGTGACTACACTTCAAAAGTACTTCTTTGGTTGTAAAGCGCTTTGGGATGTCCTGAGGATGTGATAGGCATGTTCTTTTTTTCAATCTTTAAACGTTTTTTGTATTGTCTCAGCCAGTCTCATCCCATGTGGATGTTCTCAGGGGATGTGTATTGTCCCTGGGTTAGGTCAAAGCTCGAGCTGGGGCATAACAGAAGGGTAATCTCACCTCTGTAAAAGTGACACTTGGGGGTTTCATTTCTCTGTGTGCTGTTTTAATGCAGCTGTTAACCCATTTATTTTAAACAGGTTAACAACTTCATTAAAATAGTAAACAATTTTACAACACCAAGTAAAAGTCCAACAATTTTATTTTAAAATCGACAAGCTTTCGGAGGCTTCCTCCTTCCTCAGGTGAATGTGGAAATGAAATCCTTAAAATAGCACAGGCACAAATTTGCTAGAAAGTGGGATTAGGCTGATGGCTCTTTTTTGACCAGGACAGACACGATGGGCCGAATGGCCTCAATCTGTGCTGTAAATTTCTATGATTCTATGAGCACAAAACGTCTGCTCACTACAAACAGCACTGAGAGGAAATTTACTCCATAGTGTATTTACTCCATAGTGACATACCTAGCACAAAGGAAGATGGTAGTGGTTGTTGGAGGCCAATCATCTCAGCCCCAGGACGTTGTGGCAGGAGTTCCTCAGGGCAGTGTCCTAGGCCCAACCATCTTCAGCTGCTTCATCAATGACCTTCCCTCCATCATAAGGTCAGAAATGGGGATGTTCGCTGATGATTGCACAGTGTTCAGTTCCATTCGCAACCCCTCAGATAATGAAGCAGCCCGTGCCCACATGCAGCAAGACCTGGACAACATCCAGGCTTGGGCTGATAAGTGGCAAGTAACATTCGCACCAGACAAGTGCCAGGCAATGACCATCTCCAACAAGAGAGAGTCGAACCACCTCCCCTTGACATTCAATGGCATTAACATCGCCGAATCCCCCGTCATCAACATTCCGGTCAATGGGGGTCATCATTGACCAGAAACTTAACTGGACCAGCCATATAAATACTGTGGCTATAAGAGCAGGTCAAAGGCTGGGTATTCTGCGGCGAGTGACTCACCTCCTGACTCCCCAAAGCCTTTCCACCATCTACAAGGCACAAGTCAGGAGTGTGATGGAATACTCTCCACTTGCCTGGATGAGTGCAGCTCCAACAACACTCAAGAAGCTCGACACCATCCAGGACAAAGCAGCCCGTTTGATTGGCATCTCATCCACCACCCTAAACATTCACTCCCTTCACCACCGGCGCACCGTGGCTGCAGTGTGTACCATCTACAAGATGCACTGCAGCAACTCACCAAGGCTTCTTTGACAACACCTCCCAAATCAGCGACCTCCACCACCTAGAAGGACAAGGGCAGCAGGCACATGGGAACAACACCACCTGCATGTTCCCCTCCAAGTCACACACCATCCCGACTTGGAAATATATCACCATTCCTTCATCATCGCTGGGTCAAAATCCTGGAACTCCCTTTCTAACAGCACTGTGGGAGAACCTTCACCACACGGACTGCAGCGGTTCAAGAAGGTGGCTCACCACCACCTTCTCAAGGGCAATTAGGGATGGGCAATAAATGCCGGCCTCGCCAACGACGCCCACATCCCATGAACGAATAAAAAAAAAATTCTGAGGTCATGAAAGGCGCTATATAAATGCAAGTCTTTCTTTCTTAAATACCAGACATAAAAGGGGCAAAAGTGATTTACAGCTTTCAATGTACTGGAAAATTCCAGAAGCAGACTTTAGTGCAATAATGTACAATTCTTTCCCAACTGCCCTGAAATTCCTGTCCTTCTACATTGTTCCTTCCAACTTTTTAGGAGCCCCCCACTTTACCCCCACCTGCCCCACCTTCTGATTCAACCTCACCCAGAATCCTCACACCACTCCATTCTCCCATTTCCACACAACGCACCACCTCCCCCCACCGCCCTGCATTTCGGGCACTTTCTAACCTTGAGGTCTCTGATACGCTCTAACTGAGATGGTGATGTTATCTTATTATTATTCAATTTTGGCATGTGGGTGTTGCTCACAAAGCAAGCATTTATTGCCCAACCCTTGTTGACCTTGAGAAGGTGGTGATGGTGGGCCTCCTTGAACCGCTGTGGGGATTCTTTGTAATTCACTTGGCCACTTCAGAGGACAATTAAGAGTTAGCCGCATTGGCGTGGGACTGGAGTTACATGTAGGCCAGATCAGGTAAGGAGGGCAGGTTTCCATCCCTGAAGGACATTAGGGAATCAATTGGGTTTTTAACGACAATCCGACAACTTCATGGTCACTTTTACTGATACCAGCTTTATATTTCCAGATTCTTTTTTAAACTGAATTCAAACTCTCAAACTGCTGTAAAGAGAAAAAGAAAGACTTGCATTTCTACAGCACTTTTCACCACCTCAGGACGTCCCAAAGCGCTTTACAGCCAATGAAGTACTTTTGAAGCATAGTCACTGTTGTAATGTAGGAAACGCGGCAGCCAATTTGCGCACAGCAAGATCCCACAAACAGCAATGAGATAATGACCAGATAATCTGTTCTAGTGATGTTGGTCAAGGGATGAATATTGGCCAGGACACTCGGAGAACTCCCCTGCTCTTCTTCGAATAGTGGCCATGGGATCCTTTACATCCACCTGAGAGGGCAGACGGGGCCTCGATTTAACGTCTCATCCGAAAGACGGCACTTCTGACAATGCCACATTCCCTTTGTACTGCACTGGAGTGTCAGCCTAGATTTTATCAATTCTCTAGAGTGGGACTTGAAAAATCACCTTCTGACTCAGAGGCGATTTGAACTCACGTTCTCTGGATTACTAGTCCAGTACCATAACCATTATTCTGCTGTATCCGGAGGAAGTTCACGGTTTTCGGCTCTTTGAAAGATTTATCACCATACAATAAGAAGCCATGACAATGCAAATTATACATGGCCCATTGGAGGGATTGGACTCCATGGGCTAAATGGTCTTTTCTGGCTCCACACTTTCTAATATGACTGGGGTTGAATTTCCGCGTGGTTCTCTCATTCGCCCGCTGCAGTCGTCGCCAGAGGAGCTGCGGAGTTGGCGGACCAGCGGGAGGACCGCCACTGAAATTCACCCCCCCATGTTTGTTGTAGCGCCATGCTAGACTTTCTACTGCAGAGTTTACACAAGAATCTATGTTATATCCCTCTGCAGCCTTGTCCCACCCTATCTCTGCCGTCCCCTCCAGCCCTGTATTCCCTCCTGCACACTCCGTTCCTCTCACTCTGGCCTTTTGTGCACCACCACTTCCATCTGGCCCACCACTGATAGCAGAACCTTCAGTGAATTGGTCCTCCTCTTTGGAATTCCTCCCCTAAACCTCTTCAAAACAAAAACCTGTTCCACTCAGCCTTTGGTTATTCCCAATCCTGTTCTTCCCGGCTCGATGTCTTATTTTCATTGCACCTATTTGTGGAATGCCCTGGGATTTTTTTTTGACATCAAAAGCACTAAATAAATGCAAGTTATTATTGTTTATCTAGAATGTTGAAGGCTTGACTTCTAATTCATCCTTAAAATGCCAATTTTTCCTCGACATATCGAGAATTTGAAGCTGCCAACATTAGAACAATGTCGGGACAGATATTTACAGTCAGTAGGAATGACAGGGATTCCAATTCCATTTAATATATGGAGTTGGGTTTTATTTTTTTTTAAGAGTGATGTCCAGTTGCCCAGCTAATTGGGGGCGGGGGGGGGGTATATTGTTTTAAAGCCTCATGCTGTGAAACTAGGGAAACTGATAAAATTCAACATTGACTTTCTGAAAGACAGAAAATCCATCAGATAATTAATAGCTGTCTCATAAATTTGACCGGGTGTGGCATCAAGGAGCCCGAGTAAAATTGAAGTCAATGGGAATCAGGGGGAAACCTCTCCAGTGGCTGGAGTCATACCTAGCACAAAGGAAGATGGTAGTGGTTGTTGGAGGCCAATCATCTCAGCCCCAGGACATCGCTGCAGGAGTTCCTCAGTGCAGAGTCCTAGGCCCAACCATCTTCAGCTGCTTCATCAATGACCTTCCCTCCATCATAAGGTCAGAAATGGGGATGTTCGCTGATGACTGCACAGTGTTCAGTTTCATTCGCAACCCCTCAGATAATGAAGCAGTCCGAGCCCGCATGCAGCAAGTCCTGGACAACATGTATGGCAAGTAAAATTTGCTCCAGACAAGTGCCAGGCAATGACCATCTCCAACAAGAGAGAGTCTAACCACCTCCTCTTGACATTCAACAGCATTACCATCGCCGAATCCCCCACTGTCAACATCCTGGGGGTCACCATTGACCAGAAACTAAACTGGACCAGCCACATAAATACTGTATCTACAAGAGCAGGTCAGAGGCTGGGTATTCTGTGACGAGTGACTCAGCTCCTGACCCCAAAGCCTTTCCACCATCTACAAGGCACAAGTCAGGAGTGTGATGGAATACTCTCCACTTGCCTGGATGAGTGCAGCTCCAACAACACTCAAGAAGCTCGACACCATCCAGGACAAAGCAGCCCGCTTTCAGAGGAATTGAAAAGCAAATATTCTCACTTACTGTTAGGTCTTGGACGAAGAGTCCAATCAGATGCCCCATATCCAAACTTGAAGAATCCAATGTTCAATGCTCGGAGTCAAAGTGGTTTAAAAAAAAAAGCATGGAGCAGTGATAATGCTCTTCCCCCTAGATGTCTTGGGCATGCCTTGTGAATACATGTCTCAGCTTGGTCGGTGGGTGACACTGTCACCCCTGGGTCAGAAGGTTGTGGGTCTGTGTCTGTAGGGTTTCTAACTCTTTAGGGTACGAAAGGTAAAAATGAACAGAGACTGAAATGGTTTTAAACACTCTAAATAATTTTATTGACATTAAGACAAAACGTGTTTCCAGATAAAGAACCTTACCCAGGGAGTGCAACTCGGAACTCGGAATGATCGGTTTGTCTGTTCCGAGAGATGAGGGGTTAATTTTAGTCTGCAACTTCTTCTTTGGCTCTTTCTTCTGACCTCCTAAATATCATTGTCAGCCAGTGTTTTTAGGTCTTTTTTCCCAAGTTCGTTGCTGGGCAGAAAAGGCTGGGTTTTTGTTTTGGTTCCCAAGGTCCAGCAGACAACTGTCTAATCTCTAACCATGTTATTCGCTGCTTATTCGTCCCCTGTCCTTGCCTGCAGACAAATATAATTGTAAACAATTTTACAACACCAAGTTATAGTCCAGCAATTTTATTTTAAATTCACAAGCTTTCGGAGGCTACCTCCTTCCTCAGGTGAACGATGTGGAAATGGAGACAAATAGACAGTCTTCCCAAGGCATTTTGAAGCAATAGGCAAAGACCATCAGGCACTCTGATTTTGGCCAAGCTGACAGTTGTGCGGCCTTTAGGGTTGCCAACTCTCCAGGGTTGCCAGAGTCTTCAGGAACTGTAGATTAATCTTCAGGACACTGCTGCGAGCGACCCTGGAGAAAAGTCAGAGAATTTTCTTTGAGCAGCTTTGTTTATTTGTGATAAAAAATATTGAAGACGGAAAAGAAGGTAGTTTAGTCTGAAAGTCAAGAATCATCCAATCGGCTTTCCAATTGGCATGGGTAGGTGGTGTCCTGTGAGGATGGACGTGTTGGGTGACCAATGGCGGGAGCATGGAGGCGGGTTAGTTGTAGGCAGGCGGTCACATGATGAAACCTCCAGGAATACAGGCAACCAAAGTTGGCAGCCCCATTGTCCTTTCCTTTACTTTTAACCAAGTTCTGCCAAGTCAACCCAGGGTTTCAAGCCCATTCTTTTATCCATCTCACGGTTGACTAAGCCTTACTTAGTCTTCCTTAAAAGAGCAGGCACCAAAAAGTCCATAATCCAAAAAGTCCAGAACCCTTCGGACCCAACAAGGGAATTAGCTCATCATCTAGGCTAACTCTCCCAGTGCAGTACTGAGGGAGTGCTGCAGTGTCGGAGGTGCCGTCTTTCGGATGAGATATTAAACAGAGGCCCCGTCTGCCCTCTCGTATAAAAGCTCCCATGACACTATTTGAAGAAGAGCAGGGGAGTTTTCCCCAGTGTCCTGACCAATATTTATCTCTTAACCAATACCTAAAACAGATTGTCTGGAATTTTAACATTTCTGTTTGTGGGACCTTGTTGTGCTCAAACTTTTGCATTTTCTACAACAATGACTACACTTCAATAGTACTTCATTGGCTGTAAAGCACTTTGGGATGTCCTGAGGTTGTGACAGGTACTATATAAAATGCAAATTCTTTCTTTCATTCTAAGTTCAAAATCATGAAGGGTCTAGGCAGAGTGGATGGAGAGAAACTGTTGCCATTGGCGGACGGGTCAAGAACCAGAGGACGTAGATTCAAGGTGATTGGCAAAAGAACCAAAGGTGACATGAGGAAAAACGTTTTTGCACAGCGAGTGGTTAGGATCTGGAACGCACTGCCCGAGGGGGTGGTGGAGGCAGATTCAATCATGGCCTTCAAGAGGGAACTGAAAGGAAAACTTTTGCAGGGCTACGGGGATAGGGCGGGGGAGTGGGACTAGCTGGATTGCTTTTGCGTAGAGCCGGCGTGGACTTGATGGGCAGAATGGCCTCCTTCCGTGCTGTAACCTTTCTATGATTCTGTGGCTCTCGGTTGTTATTTAGAATTGTAAACAATTTTACAACACCAAGTTATAGTCCAGCAATTTTATTTTAAATTCACAAGCTTTCGGAGGCTTCCTCCTTCCTCAGGTAAATGTTTAGCACAGTGATGTTCATCAGGATCGAATTTACCAAAATGTACTGCAGTGACACCTGCTGGCAGAAGGATAATATCGCACCAGCCTTTGACAGCTGTCCAACTTGGAGAGCTCCACTCCATCCCATTTGATGACTGGAAATGTGAGCATATGGCTCCGTCTAACAGCAGTCGGTCCCCATCACCTTTGCAGCTTGTTGACTTGACTTTCAAGGTTGTTCTGTGAGTAGCTGTGAGCTGAACATGCAGGGGGATGAGAGGGAATACTGTCCACTCTGTATAGACTCTAACACTGTGCAGTACCATTCACGCATGCCTGTCTTTACAGGAGCTATACATATGAGTCTTGCTGGTTGCTCTTAAGTACTCAATGGCTCCTCCATCAGTAACGGCCTATTGCTTTCTCTGATATGTAGAGAACTCAGTTTACCCATAATATGGCACACAGCTACTGGGGGAGGGAAGAATACTGAGGCATGTTTGACCTTATTAAATTAAAATGATTATTTCAATCCCTTTGTCGACGAGCTCCAATCTATTCAACACTGTCAGAAAGACATCATTCCAGCTCATTTGCACATAGCGAAAAGACATCGCGACATCTGTCATCCAACATGTCCACTGTAGCCTGGAGGACACATGGCACAAGACCTCCATTCTTTCGATTCCCCTCTGCCCTCCTCAGCTTCATCCCTCTCTCTCTCCCTCCAGTTTTACCAGGAAGACAAGTTTTTGATCACCTGGCGCTCATTGAGGTGAGTTTTTTTTTTTGCGGCTACTGATAGGAGGGGTAAGAGAAGTCAAGGAGTAGAAAAGCCCGGATCGCCAGAGAGGCAGATTTTTCTTTTGTTACCATGGTAATAGGTCCTTAACTGACCCCAAATATTCCCTCAGCGTTGGAGGGCACAGGCGGGCAGGATCCCGGCACAGCCACCACGATCGTAACTCGTGGATTTTCGGCCCCCATTTTTGTGGTGTGATGACCGGAATTAAAACAAGATGGAAGTGAAAGAAAGAACTTGCATTTATATACCGCCTTTCACGTCCTCAGGATGTCCCAAAGCGTTTTTGCAGCCAATGAAGTACTTTTGAAGTGCAGTCACTGTTGTAATGTAGGAAACACGGCAGCCAATTTGTGCACAGCAAGGTCCCACAAACAGCAATGTGATAATGGACCAGATAATCTGATTTAGTGATGTTGGTTAAGGGATAGATAAGGTACCATAAGTAACGTCTGACAAGTAACTCTAGTGGGAGACCAGTAAAAACCCTGGGGGCAATGTAATCCTCTATTCTTGCCATAAATCCCAGAATTCTATCACAGTTTTTAATTGCTTTGTCACATTGCCTGGACATCAATGCAACATTCATCCTTTTCCACTTGAAATCCTTTTCTGTGGTATGGATATAAATCTAACAAAGGATGGAGCTAAATTCTAAGTGGAACATGGACACCAGTTTAAAAATTGAGTGAGTTGAGTCGATAAAGGTGACATTTAATTAAATCCTTGGAAACCAGTTGTAGGGGAAGATTTAATAAACTTTCATCTTTCTTCCGCTTTACAATTAATACTATCCGTTTGAACGATGTGCCAGGTATTTGCTGTACATTAACACCAGCCCCCTCTGCCACTGCAGTGAGGTCTGCAAATTGCCGCACTGATTAACAGCGTTCTCCGCATTGCAATTCCTCACTCTTGGCAACTGAGGACTGTAACTTATCTGCTCAAGTTTAAAACTGCGGTCCTGAAACGGCACATGCGAAAATTGCCAAACACGCACGCGTGATACTGGGGGTTAAAAGGGTTAAATTATGAGGACAGGTTGCCTTGAGTTTAGAAGATTAAGGGTTGATCTAATTGAGGTGTTTAAGATGATCAAAGGGGTTGATAGCGTAGATAGAGAGAAACTATTTCCTCTGGTGGGGGGAGTCCACAACGAGGGGAGCATAGCCTTAAAATTAGAGCTAGGCCGTTCAGGGGTGACGTCAGGAAGCACCTCTTCACTCAAAGGGTGGGGGACATCTGGAACTCTCTCCCCCAAAAAGCTGTTGAGGCTGGGGGCCAATTGAAAATGTCAAAACTGAGATTGGTAGATTTTTGTTAGGAAAGGGTATTAAGGGTTACAGAACCGAGGCGGGTAGATGGAGTTAAGATACAGATCAGTCACGATCTAATTAAATGATGGAACAGGCTCGAGGCGATGAATGACCTACTACTGTTTCTATATTCCTATATCAAGAAAGGAAGAACTTACGTCGGTGTGGCACGGCCTGGAAATTCTGCTGGAGTTCACCCGATCTCCCGCCGTGGCTTCAGCGGGACACCAGTGGAACCCCCCCCCACACACCCAGAGAAATGGCGTCCACGGTATTCACTCAATTTCTCTGGGGGCCTTCACTGAAGTTGAGGGGGAAGACCGGGAGAGCCCCCATGGAATTTCATGGGCCCCCAAAGCGCTTTACAACCAATGATTCAGTTTCGAGTTGCTGCCACTGCTGTTAACATGGGAGCCAAATTGTACACGTTAAGGTGCCAGCCGTGGCTCAGTTGGTAGCACTCTTGCCTTTGAGTTAGAAGGACTTAGGTCCAAGCCCCACTTCAGCACATAATCCAGGCAGACACTTCAATACAGTACTGAGGGGATGCTGCACTGTCAGAGGTGCTGTCTTTCAGCTGAGGCGCTAAACTCTGGTCCTGTTTTCTCCCTAAGGTGGATGCAAAATAACCCATGGCAAAAGAGCAGGGAGCTCCCGTAGTGTCCTGGTCAATATTTACCCTTAAACCAATACCACTAAAGCAGATTATCTGGTCATTACCTCATTGCTGTTTGTGGGACCTTGCTGTGTGCAAATTGGATTCTGTCTTTCCCTACATTACAACAGTGACTGTACTTCATTGGCTGTGAAACGCTTTGGGATATCCTGAGGGTGTGAAAGCTCTTGTATCGATGAAAGTCCTATTTTTCTTTCACATAGCAGGACCCCACAAACAGCAAATGAATGAATGGCTAGATGGTCTGTTTGTGGCAGTTGCGGTTGAGGGGAAGAATGTTGAACAGGATATTTTTGGCTATTTTATTGGCGTCTTTCTCTTCATTCTCGTACCTTTGGGATTAAAATCAGGTTCATTTATATAAATGAAGCACCACCGTCCATTAAATGCCAGGGCCCTGGTCCACAGATGAATCGGCTGCAGAATTTTCCTATGAGGCCAGTCGACTTTATTCTGTTAATGTTTTTAAATGGCCAAACCATTTGGCATTTGGGTTGACCTTTCCTTATAGCTGCTGGCTTTGCTTTGAAGGGGTACTTTTCCCTCAGGAACCTCTTAAGCAGGGACTCATCCTCTCCCTCAGGAACCCACTTTAAGCAAGGACTCTTCCCACCCATCAGGGCCCCTTTTAAGCAAAGGGTCTCACTGGGGTTGCTAACTCTCCAGGATTGTCCTGGAGTCTCCAGGAATTAAATATTGATCTCCAAGACACTGCTGTGAGCAAACCCTAGAGAAAATTCATTGGTGTATTAAAAAAAATTGTATCTTCTTTCAATTTTTTTTGGAACACTTTTGTTTGTTAGTTTTAAAAATATTGGAGATGGGAAAATAGGCTGTTTGACCGGACAGGGCGATTGGAGATTGGTGGTCGTTTGATGAAACCTCCAGGGTTACATCCAACCAGAGTTGGTAACCCTAAGACCCACCCCCTCCGGATCCTCTTCATTCCGCCTATAACTTTTAAGCAGGGTTCATTCCCCCTCAGGGCCCTTCTTGAGGAGATCAAATCAGCATTTCTGTTTTCCTTGGCACCATGGCATGAACTTTATCCAACCAAATGCGAGAATCCAGTGCCACAGGGCAGGTAAACCACATCGCAGGTAAGCGTTGACTGACACAATTAATGTTGCTCCAATTAAAAAAAGAAGTATCTTGGTATTTCAAGGGAACTGAATTTTTGAAATAGCCTACTGTTCATTGATAATGTCACTTAACCTTTTGGCCTATGAACCTGATTCTCAATGGTAATTTACCCATGCTTTTCTTTCCATTGATTTTCCAAGGTCAGGGGTCAAGGCCAGAGGTGATGAGGTAAACAAGGAAGTTGTGGCTAGGCGAGGGGCAGAGGGGGACATCTTTTGTTTAAAACGAAAAGGCTTTGACAAGTACTGCAAGACACTGGAACATCTTGTGGGACTTCGAAGTGTCCACGAGAGGTAGTGCTGGTACCGAAAAAATGAGATAATCAGGGAAGATTCATCACCTAATATATCTTTAAGACAACAATTGTACCACAGGGTGTATTGTTCCAATTTATGTTCACACTGACATTTCAAAAACGTGAACAAGCTGATGAAGATATTGCAGGGTATAATAACCAGAGAGGAGAGTGGAATTTATAATAGCCAGAGAGGAGAGTGGAATTAATAATAACCAGAGAGGAGAGTGGAATTTATAATGCTTTGTGATCTTTTTGTCAAGGAAAGGCAGTGGGAAGTACTGTGAATAGGAAGCAGGAGCCCTCAAACTGTTGTTTAGTTTAACCTGGGTGGAATTGTGATGATGTCTGATCCGAGGGCTTTACTCGAGAGAAATTAGGAGTGAAACCTGGATAAAGGAGACTGAGCCGGAGATTACTGGAGTTGGAAGACACTTTCCCAGTTTAGAGTAGAGCTGGCTTTACAGAAGTGTACAGGGTCCGCTCCAATAGTTAAAACAGGAAGTGGGGTTGTTATGGTAACCATGTATTGTTCGATCTGTTACTTTGATCTGTCTATTTGGGGAGCCATTAATAATTTTGCTTTATCGGCTCGTTCTCTCAGTTTTCCCTCTCTCTGCTCCCCCCCCCCACCACCAAAGTCACCGGGAGAAGAATTTCAACTTTCGTCCAAAATAGTCGCGGAGTCGGCGGAGCAGCCTTTTCAAGCTCCGGCCTGCGCCGTGGTCCGCGGCCCGAGCCAAATTCAGCTTCGAGCCCTGATCGAGTGCCAGCGGTGAGCTGCGGGCGCCAAACGGGGAGGGCGGGAAATTGCTGGCCATCACACGGAGCCAGTCGGCAGGTCACGTCTGGGGGCAGGGGTGTGGGCGAGAGGAACGATCCCGGGGGGAGGTCTCGAGCGCGTGGCCCCAGGTCGGAGTTTTTTTGTGGGCCCAGGAAGGGCAGTCCCGCATCCCCTGGGCCCACAAAAATAAAAAGGAAAGTCCAGCCCTACTGCACTTTGAGCGGCTGAATGGGAACACAGGTAATTTGGGGCTAGACCCTCTCTATCGCTGTCCTGGCAGAGATCAGCTATGAGAACTGCTTTTAGTTGTAGTAGTGGGGAAGGGGGTCATTTTGCCTCCTATGATGTCAATTAAAAAAATAAAGAAAGACATACATTTATATCGTGCCTTTCATGACCTCTGGATGTCCCAAAGTGACTCTTGAACTGTAGTAATGTAAGAAACCACAGCAGCCAATTTGCACACAGCAAGCTCCCACAAACAGCAATGTGATAATGACCAGCTCATCTGTTTTTACTTTTGTGGTTGAGGGATAAATATTGACCAGGACACTGGGGAGAACTACCCTGCTTGTCTTTGAAAAGTGTCACAGGATCTTTTTACATCCAACTGAGAGGGTAGACAGGGTCTGGTTTAAGGCCTTGTCTGAAAGACGGCACCTCTGACAATGCAGCACTCCCTTGGTACTACACAGGGAGTGTCAGCCTGGATTTATGTATTCAAGTTCCTGGAGTGGGGTTTGAACCCATAACTTTCTGATTCTAGAGTTGAGAGTGCTACCCACTGAGCCAAGGTGCCTTAGGAGCACTTGTAGCAACTAAAGTAAATGTGGTGGGGGGCAGCGGGCACATAGGGATTGTGAGTTTGCAACTCCCCAGGACCTTTTGACTTTAACAAGAGTTACTTCATTCCCACTGCCCTCCCTGCAAAGCAAGTGAGTTTGGTGGCAAATATTTTTTCTTTGCTTCAACACGACTTTAGTGAGAAAATCCATTTCTTTTTTTGCCCGCGTCCTTTTTCTGCTGAATGGAAAGTAAAGATCCTGCCTTGAATGCTCCTCACGTAACTTTTCCTTTCTTTTCCTTTAATGCCTTCATTCCATTGTGAAGCTGTCACACTAATCCTCTGGTGTTACCTTTTTTCGCAAAGCCTCCTTCTCCAGGACTTCAAGCCCGGCGCAAATTCGATATAAGCACTCTGTGATTTTTTTTTTTTCCCTGTGTCGTTTGCGAGCCAATTCAATTCTTCAGATTTACAGTGTTTAAAGTGTCAAAGGAAATCGAAGAGTTTTTACTCTGGAAGGGTTGAGATGAAAGCCCCTTTGCAGCAGTTTGATTGAAGGGAAGGTTTACACTCCTTACTCTCAGTGCTTCAATCACTAATTGGCGTTATCGGCTAAGCAGGCTGTGTTTACCCTTCAGCGAGTTACACCAACCTCCTGAAATAGAGCTAAACAGCTCTCACACAAACACACACATGCACTATGTCTCTTCTTTACACACTTTCTCCTCCACCTTTCTTGCTCTTGTTTTCTCACTATAATCTCAGCCGTTCACTCATTCTCCTTTTTTCTTGACCTATATTTCCCCTTTACCACTCACTCTTTCTCCCCCCTCCCCATGTCACCTTCTCCTCTTCCTTTACCTCTCGACTCTAAGTCAGAAGGTCATGGGTTCAAGTCCCACTCCAGAGACTTGAGCACAAAATCTAGGCTGACACTCCTAATGTGGTACTGAAGGAGTGCTGCAATATCGGAGGTACCATCTTTCAGATGAGATGCTAAACTGAGGCCCGTCTGCCCTCTCAGGTGGACATAAAAGATCCCATGGCACTATTTGAAAAGCATGGGAGTACTACTGGTCCCAATATTAATCCCTCAACCAAAATCACTAAAACAGCTTATCTTGTCATTTACCTCATTGCTGTTTGTGGACTTTGTTATGCACAAATTGGCTGCTGTGTTTCCCTACATTACAACAGTGACTACACTTCTAAAATACTTCATTGTCTGTGAAACACTGTGGGACGGCCTGAGATCATAAAAGATGCTGTATAAATGCAAGTCTTTCTTTCTCTCTGACCCTCACTCTCCCCATATCGCCTTCTCTCTATGAGCGTCTCAACCTTTCTCCAACTTTATTTCCCTTCTCTCCCCATTTACCTCTTTCCTTTCTCTTTACTCCTCTGTTTCTCCCTCAGTCCCATAAGACCATAAGAGAGAGGAGCAGGAGTAGGCCATTCGGCCTCTCGAGCCTGCTCCGCCATTTAATGAGATCATGGCTGATCTGATTTTTACCTCAACTCCACTTTCCCGCCCTTTCCCCATATTCTTTGCCTCCCTTGCTGATCAAAAATTTGTCTAACTCAGCCTTGAATGTATTCAATGACTCAGCCTCCACAGCTTTTTGGGGTGAAGAACTCCAAAGATTCATGACCCTCTGGGAGAAGAAATTCCTTCTCATTTCCGTCTTAAATGGGCGACCCCTTATTCTGAAACTATGCCCCCTCGTTTTAGATTCCCCCGTGAGGGGTAACATCCTCTCAGCATCTACCCGATCGAGTCCCCTCAGAATCTTGTATGTTTCAATAAGATCTCCTCTCATTCTTCTAAACTCCAATGAGTATAGACCCAACCTGTTCAATCTTTCCTCATGAGATAACCCTTCCATACCCAGAATCAACCTAGTGAACCTTCTCTGAACTGCCTCCAATGCAAGTATGTCCTTCCTTAAATAAGGGCACCAGAACTGTACGCAGTACTCCAGGTATGGTCTCACCAGCACCCTGTACAGTTGTAGCATGACTTCCCTGTTTTTATACTCCATCCCCCTAGAAATAAAGGCCAATATTCCGTTTGCCTTCCGGATTACCTGCTGCACCTGTATGTTGACTTTTTGTGTTTCATGTACGAGGACACCCAGATCCCTCTGTACCTTAGCATTTTGTAGTATTTCTCCATTCAAATAATATTTTGCTTTTTTATTTTTCCTCCCAAAGTGGATGACTTCACATTTTCCCACATTATATTCCATTTGCCAAATTTTTGCCCATTCGCTTAACCCGTTAATATCCCTTTGCAGACACTTTGTGTCCTCATCGCAACTTGCTTTTCCACCTATCTTTGTATCATCAGCAAATTTGGCCACAAGACACTCTGTTCCTTCATCCAAGTCATTGATATATATTGTAAATAGTTGAGGCCCCAGCACTGATCCCTGCGGCAACCCACTAGTTACAGATTGCCATTTTGAAAATGACCCTTTTATCCCGACTCTTTGTTTTCTGTTAATTAGCTAATCCTCTATCCATGCCAGTATATTACCCCCCACACCATGAGCTCTTATCTTGTGCAGTAATCTTTTATGTGGCACCTTATCGAATGCCTTATGGAAATCCAAATATACTGCATCCATTGGTTCCCCTTTATCCACCCTGCCCGTTACTTCCTCAAAGAACTCTAATAAATTTGTCAGACATGATTTCCCCTTCATAAAACCATGTTGACTCTTCTTGATTGTATTATGAATCTCCAAATGTCCTGCTACTACTTCCTTAATAATGGATTCTGGCATTTGCCCAATGACAGATGTTAGGCTAACTGGTCTATAGTTACCTGCTTTCTGTCTCACTCCCTTCTTGAATAGGGGTGTTACGTTTGCGGTTTTCCAATCCACTGGGACCTTTCCAGAATCTGGTGAATTTTGGAAGATTACAACCAATGCATCCACTATCTCTGTGGCCACTTCCTTTAAGACCCTCGGATGCAAGCCATCAGGTCCAGGGGACTTGTCTGCCTTTAGAGTCATTAGTTTACCGAGTACTTTTTCTTTAGTGATAGTGATTGTTTTTAGTTCCTCCCTCCCCTTTGCCCCTTGATTTTCTACTATTATTGTTATGTTATTAGTGTCTTCTACTGTGAAAACAGATACAAAATATCTGTTCAATTCCTCTGCCATTTCCTTGTTTTCCATTATTATTTCCCCAGTGTCATCCTCTAAGTGATCAATGTTTACTTTAGCTACCTATATATGTTTACTTTATGTTTACCTATATATGTTTACTTTAGCTACCTTTTTATATACTTGTAGAAGCTTTTACTATCAGTTTTTATATTTCTTGCTAGTTTACTCTCACAATTTATTTTCTCCCTCTTTATTATTCTTTTAGTCATCCTTTGCTGGTTTTTAAAGTTTTCCCAATCTTCGGGCTTACCAGTAATCTTTGCCATGTTGTATGCTTTTTCTTTTAACCTGATACCATCCTTGACTTCCTTAGTTAGCCATGGTTGGTTCACCCTTTTTGTGGAGTCTTTCCTCCTCACAGGGATATATTTTTGTTGTGAGTCATAAAATATCTTTTTAAATGTTTGCCACTGCTTATCCACCATCATACCATCTAATCTGTTTACCCAGTCCACTTTAGCCAATTCCGCCCTCATTCCTTTGTAATTGCCCTTATTTAAGTTTAATACAGTAGTTTCAAGATCCTCGCTCTCAAACTGGATGTGAAATTCTATCATGTTATGATCACTGCTTCCCAAGGGATCCTTTACTTTGAGATCATTAATTAATCCTGTTTCGTTACCCATTACCAGATCCAAAATGGCCTGTTCCCTGGTTGGTTCCCCGATGTATTGGTCTAAGAAACAGTCCCTAATACACTCTATGAGCTCCTCCTCAGGGCTATTTTTTCCAATTTGATTTGTCCAATCTATGTGAAAGTTAAAATCGCCGATGATTATTGCATTACCTTTTTTTACAAGCCCCCCTTATTTCCTGATTTATATTTTGCCCTACAGTGTAGCTACTGTTCAGGGGCCTATATACTACTCCCACCAGTGATTTCTTTCCCTTGCTATTTCTTACCTCCACCCAAATTGATTTGACATCTTGATCTTCTGAGCCAAGATCATTTCTCACTATTATACCAATTTCATCCTTTATTAACAGAGCTACCCCACCACCTTTACCTTTTTTCCTATCCTTCCGAAATGTTAAATAACCCTGAATATTTAGCTCCCAACCTTGCAACCATGTTTCTGTAATGGCCACGAGATCATACCCATTTGTTTCTATTTGTGCCGTCAATTCATCTATCTTATTACAAATGCTGTGCGCATTCAGATAAAGAACCTTTAATTTTGTCTTTTTACCATTCTTTCCTACCCCGGCCCCATTTGCTAGTGCACTCTTATGTTTGTACGCTCTGTCCCTTCCTGACACACTCTGTTTATCATTAACCCCATCACTTTCCTGTACTACTTCCTTGACTTTTCTCTTTATCAATCTAAACTTCACCCCACCTGAGCCCTCCCCCCTTTATTTAGTTTAAAGCCTTCTCTACTGCCCTAGATATTCGGTTTGCCAGAACTCTGGTCCCAGCATGGTTCAGGTGAAGCCCGTCCCAACGGAACAGCTCCCTCTTTCCCCAGTACTGGTGCCAGTGCCCCATGAATCGAAACCCACTTCTCCCACACCAATCTTTGAGCCACGCATTCGTCTCCCTGATCTGATTTACCCTGTGCCAATTTGCTCGTGGCTCAGGTAATAATCCGGAGATTATCACCTTTGTGGTTCTGCTTTTTAATTTAGTCCCTAGCTGCTCAAACTCCCTCAGAAGAATCTCTTTCTTAGTCCTACCTATGTCGTTGGTACCTATGTGGAACACGACAACTGGATCCTCCCCCTCCCACTCCAAGTTTCTCTCCAGCCCTGAGGAGATGTCCTTAACCCTGGCACCGGGCAGGCAACACAGCCTTCGGGACTCTCGCTCTTGGCTGCAGAGAACAGCATCTATCCCTCTAACTATACTGTCACCTGCTACAACCACATTCCTTTTTACTCTCCCCCCTTGAATGGCCCCCTGAACCACGGTGCTGTGGCCAGTTTGCTCATCCTCCCTGCAGTCCCTGCACTCGTCCACAAGGGCTGCAAGAACCTCGTATCTATTGGACAAGTGCAGAGGCTGAGGCTCCTGCAATGTTACCTCCTGGATCCCCGTACCTGCCTCACTCGCAGTCACACCCTCCTGTCCCTGACCATGTGCCAATTCTAGCATTTAGTCTAAGGGTCCTGACTGCCTCCTGGATCAAAGTGTCAACTTCCTCTCTCTTTCATTCTCTCTCCCTTTATCTTCCTCTTCTCCCTTCCCCTCTCTCTCTCTCTCTCTCGCAAGATCATGCTATAGATGAGGAAGGCCATTTGCCCCAACCATAGCTCATCCATCCAAAGAGATCATAGTTCCTCCATCACAGTATACTTCCTCTCTCTTCGTTCCTCACTCATTTCCACTTTCACTTCCTTTCTCAGTTCTTCTCTATTTCTCTTCTCCCCTTCATTCCATCTTTCAGTCTCTGTTTCCTTTCTTGCTCTGTACGCAATGAACATCAGGCCAAATAATTGGAATCTTAGCTACAAATGGTGCGTGCGTCAAATTCTGTTTGCTAATCGCTCCTGTGAAGCACCTTGGGACGTTTTACTACGTTAAAGGCGCTATATAAAGGCGAATTGTTGATATTGTTGTGTGACCTGGGATGAGAGAAAGATTGAGTAGGGAGAGAGAGTAAATACCCTTAAAAATAAAATAAAGATTAAAAAAAACAACAAATGTGTTGGCATTTGAATGGAATTCATTCCCTGAAGTTTATCTACCACTTCAATATGCAAATTCTAATTACAATATCAGATGTTGGAAGCAGACCCAACACTGAAAAAATTTACCTCACAATCGTGTCTCTGTAGGCGTATCGATAATTAATTGTCATAAATGATTAGTCTCTCTAACAGTCTCCTAATTTGGTGAAATCAGGCCGAGATCTCCTGTGGTTTTTTTGCCTTTGTTCCTGAGAATCGCTTCAGGAGACAAGTTAAGCACAGATATTTTTATTCTCTGCGCTTTCTCATTCTCTGTTCAATAATTAAATCACGTGGCTGTGTTTTAGCCACGAAATAAAGTCTGTACCTGTGTTCAAGGAGTCTCATGATTATCAAAAGGGTACAAAAGAACGGATTCTTGCACATGCTGTATCTGTCTGACTCTGGGCCGTGACGTCTCTGAATTTCCAAGGCAGTTGATGAGACCTCTCATCTTGTGCAGCCCTTGCTAGATAACATTTTCTCTTGACACAAGCTCGCCATGTGAGCCCCACCAACATATAAAACCAGAGGCAGACTGAGCCACTCAACCCTGTCCCCAGGTTAGTTACTAGGACTTGCCCGAGAGAAAGAAGCGGGTATGTGTGTGTTGGGGGATGTGGGCAACACATGAAGGCGCTGAGATCCAGGCCGCAGCCCAGGCCTGTCCCACAGGACTTACTGTACCTTAGTTTGAGCCAGCCGTGGCTCAGTTGGTAGCGCACTCTCCTCTGAGTCAGAAGGCTGTGGGTTTGAGTCCCACTCCAGACACAGGAGCATATAATCTAGGCTGGTGACACTCCCAGTGCGGTACTGAGGGAGTTCTGCACCTGTCAGAGGGGGAGGCCTTTTGGATGAGGTGTTAAACCAAGGCCCAGTCTGCATCATTCTACATGGATGAGGTGTTAAACCAAGGCCCAGTCTGCATCATTCTACATGGATGTAAAAGATCCCGCGGCATTATTCAAAGAAGAGCATGGGAAATCTTCCTGGCCAATATTTATCCCTCAATCAACATCACTCAAACAGATTATCTGGTCATTTATCTCATTGCTGTTTGTGGGACCTTGCTGTGCACAAATTGGCTGCTACGTTTCCTACATTACGACAGTGACTACGCTTAAAAACTACTTCATTGGCTGTAAAGTGCTTTGGGATGTCCTGAGGTGGTGAACGGCACTATATAAATGCAAGTCGTTCTCATCTTTCTTTATTTCAGGGCTGCAGCTCCCACCTCTCTCTGACTTCTTGCCCTTGGTTCCACGCTGTCTATTGTTGGTTTTGTATTGAACCAGTGAGCAAAGTCCAAGGCCTGGGTCTCGCTATCTGGTATTGGCTTTAGACTCACCGTTATATATGGTGCTCCTCTGGATCCAGTGGGTTCTAGTGAAGATAAAAGACTATTCGCCTTCACTTTTACTCAGTTGCTGTGAACGCACGCGGCCTATTCAGCTGTGCAGCCTTCGGTTGTAAACATACGCCATCACTGTCTACACAATCAAGTATGACATTATATTTTTGTGTTCCGTGGCGCATTTGATGAAATTATATGCATCTAAGGAACCTGGAGTCCGTTGAATGTTAATGAGTGTAAACTACATTGCCAAAATAATCGTCTGTTGGGATTAGATCTTATGTCAACTGCAGAAAGAAGCAGTCAATCTGTAAATCTTTGTATCACACCCCATTGAATTGTTCACTCAGCAATTCAATCTGAATGAGAAAACAATAGAAAAAATATCAGTAAAATGCACTTTACACAAAGTTGATTAGTTTTCAGAAATGTGCTGCTGCCTTGAGATATTATTTCACTCACAGTAAATCAATGGTATTTAGTGCATTGAACAATGCAACATAGATATATCTGATGGGAAAAATGGGAAGGGGTTTGGTCCATTTAATTTAATATGTTGTAATTCTGTGCATTATTATTCTATACTTTGGGATTGAAATGAAAAAGGTTTTGTCCATTGGGATCTATACAATGGGAGTGAAAGGGGAATGGTTTGATCCATTGGAATCTGTACAATGGGAGTGAAAGGGGAATGGTTTGGTCCATTGGAATCTGTACAATGAACTTTAAATGGTTTGGTCAATTAGAATTCTATACAGTGGAATTTGAATGAGAAAGAGATGGTCCATTACAATTCTATATACGGAAATGGATGGGAAGAGATTGGGTCCTTTTGAATTCTAGACAGTGGGAGTGAACAATATGTGACAGTGGTCCATTGGAATTTTATACTGAAGCTCTCTGTCCTACCCAATCCCTGATGCCACGTGGAGACTCAGAATTCACCACGCAGGGAATTGCAGCTGAAAGACCTGCATCCTATCATTCTGTGGCAAAATATGTTGGAGATGCAAACAGTGAACAGTTCACAACCAAAGTTAGTGGTTACACAAGACCATTGTGCAATGATATTTCCTCTATCAAAGTTCCCAGGACATAGAATTACATAGAACTCGCAGCACAGAAATAGGCCATTCGGCCCAACTGGTCTGTGCCACTGTTTATGCTGCAAACGAGCCTCCTCCCATCCTACTGCATCTCACCCTATCAGCATATCCTTCTATTCATTTCTCCCTCATCTACTTATCCAGCTTCCCCTTAAATGCATCTATGCAATTTGCCTCAGCTACTCCATGTGGTAGCGAGTTCCACATTCTAACCACTCTCCGGGTAAAGAAATTTCTCCTGAATTCATGAGTGACTATCTTATATTTATGGCCCCTAGTTCTGGACTCCCCACAAGAGGACACATCTTCTCTACGTCTATCCTATCAAATCCCTTCATAATTTTAAAGACCTCTATCAGGTCACCTCTCAGCCTTCTCTTTTCTAGAGAAAAGAGCCCCAGCCTGTTCAGCCTTTCCTGATAGGTATAACCTCTCAGTACTGCTGCCATCCTAGTAAATCTATGAGCAATATATGATCATTCTGAGGTGCAGCAGCTATACCCTGATCACGTCACTATCCCTTGGTGGCGAATCAGTGCGTACCAGATTCATGTCCTGACATGCAATGTGACAGAAGGGTACGTACATGTGTTTTAGAGGATATTGGTGTCTGCCAGGGTGCCTTAAAGCAGGGGCTGTTTGAGATTCAACAGTGGGTTCTTTCCCATAAGTTGACAGTGACACTTTTAACTTTGACATCTACAGAAACTCTTACATCGAAAGATGTGAAAAATAAGTCAAATCTTAGGTGGAAGTTCAAAGGTCACAGAGGATTAGGCAGTCAGTCCTAAAACAATGGATGTCGAAATAACTGGATAGTTGATAATCCCAAGGCCAATGTCTCTGAGTGCCTTTTATTCGAGCTCAGGGTGCACAATATTTACAATCTCATTCTTGCATGAATATACTGAGAGCTCCCACAGATCGTTTCTGTGCTCTATTCTAATTGAAATCTTTGCCTCTTTGTTTATTTGTAGAAGAGCCCAGTCCTCCCACAGTGCAGGGGCAGAGCGGCAGCGGCAAGAACTATAAGCTGGTTGTGACGAAGCAAGATGACGGCGGATCGCCCATCCTGAAATATGTGCTCAAATACAGGACCGTGAGTATATTGATATTTTACCGCTTAACGAGATAAGGGAGTTGAAGGAGCATTCTATAAGATTAGTAAGCACCATGATGGTATTCAATTCTTGTGACCTCTATACAGGTGACTGTGTTAACTTGTGGGTTAATAATGTGTTAGTTAAAACAACAGACAGACGAATTCCAGTACAATTTAAACCCAAGGTGACTCTTTTTTACACAGAAGAGGAATGTTACTCAAGGAGGGGGTTTTCGGTGATTTGTGGAGAAGGGCCCACGAGCCCACATCCCACCAATTTGCAGTTCACCCACTTTGGGGTGGCAACCTAATTTAGTGGGGGGGTGGGGGGGTTGTGGGGGAAAGTAGGTGGGGGAGATGTTGGGAGTGTGGGGAGGAGTTGGGTGGTGTATGGGAGAGTAGTTGGGGGGTGTGGGGGGAGTAGTTGGGGGGGTTTGGGGAAGTAGGTGGGGGGAGTTGGGGAAGTAGGTGGGGGGAGTTGGGGGGTGTGGGGGGGAGTAGTTGGGGGAGTTTGGGGAAGTAGGTGAGGGGAGTTGGGGAGTGTGGGGGGAGTAGTTGGGGGGGGTTTGGGGAAGTAGGTGGGGGGAGGTGGGGGGGTGTGGGGAAGTAGGTGGGGGGAGTTGGGGGGTGTGGGGGGGAATAGTTGGGGGGTGTGGAGGGAGTAGTTGGGGGGTGTGGAGGGAGTAGGTGAGGGGAGTTGGGGAGTGTTGGGGGAGTAGTTGGGGGGGTTTGGGGAAGTAGGTGGGGGGAGTTGGGGGGTGTAGGCAGGGGGAGTTGGGGGGTGTAGGCAGGGGGAGTTGGGGGGTGTAGGCAGGGGGAGTTGGGGGGTGTAGGTGGGGGGGAGTTGGGGGGTGTGGGGGGGAGTAGTTGGGGGGGTTTGGGGAAGTAGGTGGGGGGAGTTGGGGGGTGTAGGCAGGGGGAGTTGGGGGGTGTAGGCAGGGGGAGTTGGGGGGTGTAGGCAGGGGGAGTTGGGGGGTGTAGGTGGGGGGGAGTTGGGGGGTGTGGGGGGGAGTTGGGGGGTGTGGGGGGAGTAGTTGGGGGGGTTTGGGGAAGTAGGTGAGGGGAGTTGGGGGGTGTTGGGGGAGTAGTTGGGGGGGTTTGGGGAAGTAGGTGGGGGGAGTTGGGGGGTGTGGGGGGAGTAGTTGGGGGGTGTGGAGGGAGTAGTTGGGGGGGTTTGGGGAAGTAGGTGAGGGGAGTTGGGGGGTGTTGGGGGAGTAGTTGGGGGGGTTTGGGGAAGTAGGTGGGGGGAGTTGGGGGGTGTAGGCAGGGGGAGTTGGGGGGTGTAGGTGGGGGGGAGTTGGGGGGGAGTAGTTGGCGGGTGTGGGTGAGGGTAGTTGGCGGGTGTGGGTGAGGGTGTGGGAGGGAGTTGGGGGTGTGTGTGGGGGTGGGGTGTGGTGGGGTGATAGTGGGAGTGGAGTGGGGGAGGGTGCAGTTCAGTTCCCCGATGGTACAATGTGTCAACACGCAAAGTGTGTGAGTTGCAAAGTGGTGGTTTGTGGGATCTTACTCACAATTTACTGCCACACCTCCTAGAAACGTTGTCCCGTAGAGAACTATCGGCTGCTGGTTGCTGGGAGGACAGGCTTCAGTCCGAGCTGAGGCTAGGGGTTGCTATGTTTCCTGAGTCCATAAGAGGGCAGGAACTGGGACAGGGCTGAGGTAGTGTATGAAATCCAGGATTGAGTTGTGATGTTTGCTTTGCTGACAATGAAATGAATTGAAAAACATAATGACCCCCGTAACTAATGACTTCCACATTATACATAGGCAGGAGTAGGCCATTCAGCCCCTCGAGCCTGCTCTGCCATTCAATTAGATCATGGTTGATCTCTACCTCAACTCCATTTACCCGCCTTTGCTCCATATCCTTTGATGCCCTTACCTATGAAAAACCTATCGATCTCAGTCTTGAAAGTTCCAATATTCCCCCACCATCCACAGCCTTTTGGGGGGAGAGAATTTCAGATTTCCACTACCCTTTGTGTGAAAAAGTGCCTCCTGATTTCACTCCTTAATGGCCTCGGTCTAATTGTGAGATTATGTCACCTCATTCTTGATTCATCCATTCAGAGGAAATAGGTTTTCCGTATCCACCTCTATCAAATCCTTTTAACATTTTAAACACCAACGTGTTAAACATACGATGGACAAGTTGTGTGGAAAAAAATTTAAGAAGTAGATCTTTGTGGGTTTAATGTCTTTTGCGAGTTCACAAGTTAACGTGCACACGTAAAAGTCCCTTGTGCGCTATATTAATGGGGCCGTTAACGATAAGCAGATTAAGGACTGCCTTAAAACAGAACCGAACGGAATTTTACTGAACACGTTAACCGATGCGTGACTGGTGGAAATGAAATGACTTGGTCTCCAGGCCACATTCTAGAACTTTCTGAACATCTCTTTCAAAATGCTTGGTCCAAAATCAGATTAGTGGCAGCATCTTCCTTTAAAGGAGGGAGTAAAAACTAATTACAGGAAATTAATTATACATTTAAAAAAAAAAGAAAAATGAGCTCAGAATCGTGCAAGTAATAATGAGCTGGACTGTCTATCAACCTCATTCTTCAACCATTTTATGAGTCATGTCAGAACTTTGAGTGCATAATCTAGGCTGACACTTCAATGCAGTACTGAGGGAGTGCTGCACTGTCGGAGGTCGTGTCGTTTGGATGCGATGATGAAAATATGCGCTTTCTGTCTGAACCTTGGTTCAGGTATCTACTAAAAAGCCCACGGCATTATTCAAAGAAGAGCAGATAGTTCTCACGATGTCCTACTCAACATTCCTCCCTTCAACCAACACCACCAAAAATAGACTAGCTGCTTGCCCATCTCATTACTCCTTGTAGGACCTTGCTGTATGTAAAATGTCTGCTGTCCTTGGCTACATTACAGCGGTGACTGCACTTCAAAGTAATTCATTGTACGCAAAATGCTTTGTGACATTTCTGAGAGATGTGATAAGGTGCTTTATAAATGAAAATTCTTTCTTCTTTCTAAAGATTTTCCTCCTTCCCTTCTCCGCTTTGTCTAAAGTTGGCTGAGCAACTTAGCCTAACCCAAGGCAACTTCCACATCATGCCACTTCCCCTCTAGATAACAGAATGAGGTTCACTCAGTAACCGCCACCCCACCACGCCCCAGAGTACTTGTTTTTTTTTCCCCCCTCCCAATTTTCTCTCCTGTCCTGAAGGCGCAGACTGTTGCTGGGATGTGGTCCCATGGTCTCTGGTAGCTCATCCAAGAGGTCACTTCCCATTACAGCATCCGGCTGTTTCTGAAAGGGGGCCCTGTTTCTTGGCCTTCCTCGCAAGCTGTTGATCACCCTGTGTGTGATATGTCCTGATATCAGCCCTAACCTTGCCCGTCGTGACCCTGAACCCATGCCCCCTCGCCCCACTGCCGTGGCGTATCTGAAAGCATTATTCCAGATTTTCTATCCCATTAAGCATCTTGTACAAAGTTACATAGAATTTACAACACAGAAACTGGCCATTCGGCCCAACTATGCCCGTGTTTATGCTCCGCACAAGCCTCCTCCCACCCTGCTTCATCTCACCGTATCAGCAGTTCTTTCTATGATGTCTCATTTCAAGGCTGATCAGCCCTAGCCTGTCTTGTGATTCCTCATGGTTCATTCATGGTGGAGCTATGATTATTTTGGACGTCCATCAAAATAAAGCACATATTTTAAACCAAGGCCAGTGAGTTTCACTTCTTGATGAGGTCCCTCTTTAAACACTTTCTTCCCAGAAGGTGGAGCAGGAAGCTCTCTGGTCTTATCTCATTTTGGACCAGCCTGATTGTTCTTCCCTGCAGCTACTCCAATGCATTCTTCTGCTTGTATAGTGACCAGAAGGCTACACAGTATTCCAACTGAAGTATGGCCAGTGCATTGTAATGTCTTAACCTCTGTGGACTTCTGGCTGTTTTTGCAAGTGACGACCCTACTATCAATAGGGTCGATCTGGACTTTGTGCGATAACGTAAAATGGGTGATAGCGGGTCGGCAGCCCGGTTTACATCTCTCCTGATTTTTAAAATGGGCTGCCGACTGGCTATCACCCGTTTTACACTATCGCACAAAGTAAAGATCCACCCCAGTGTCCTATACTAAGTCGGCTGCATATAGTGACACCACTATTCCCGGCCAGGATGGAGATGATTGGGTAATGCCCCAGTCAATCACACCTGGAGACCACACTGCTATAAGTGACTGCGATTGATTTTATGCACATAATTTGTATTATGTAACTATCCTCCACTCGCTGCATTTTGCTGGAGAAATCATTTTGCTTTTATTGGGAGAAGTTGCTGTAGTTTCGGTCATGAGTCCTGTTTGCTGTAGTTCGTAGAGACTCTTTTTAAATAGACTCTGTTTGCTGTTTGATGAGTAAATCGACTGCTGTAAGTTCTGCTGCAAGTTCCGCCTCACCTCCAACTCATTGACTGACACAGTGGTGTCAATAGACATTTCATACTAAGTCTCCCAGCGATAATTCAATTCCACCCATTTTACACTTATCGTTCATACTTTTTCACCAATGTCTATTACGTGGTATTTATCTAACTTTCATTTGTCAAACTGAGTAGCCAGTCTTTGTGAAAGTCTTTTCCTGCATCCTTTGTCCTTATTGCTATTCCAATTTTAGTTTCCTCAGCAAATGTGACAGGCTTACATTTGGTTTTGATATCCAGGTCATAAATGTAGGTTGGGAAGAGGAGGAGGCAATGTGCCAATTCCTTTGGGAATCCACTCGCCAATCCCACATCTGCCGGTCCACCTCTGATGAATGCTCTCTGCTCCTCTTGTTCAATCAGTTCCTTATCTCCTTATCGAGTTTCTACCCTGAATTCTTGTGGATTTCAGTTTAACCGGAAACTTCGTCACAAGCTTTTTAAAATTGCAAATAAACAATTTCATGGCACAACTATTCCACTATCCACTTTATCATTAACATCCTTGGATAAGTTATGGAGGTTAATTATGCAACTTAGTAGCATCTTTACTGAATACTGATAGCACCGTCTGGAATGCTTTGTTGATAATATCAGGTGGATGCGGTAAGGATGTTCCCAAGGATGGGTGAAACTAGAACTAGGGGGCATAATCTTAGAATAAGGGGCTGCTCTTTCAAAACTGAGATGAGGGGAAATTTCTTCACTCAGAGGGTGGTAGGTCTGTGGAATTTGCTGCCCCAGGAAGCTGTGGAAGCTACATCATTAAATAAATTTAAAACAGAAATCGACAGTTTCTGAGAAGTGAAGGGAATTAGGGGTTACGGGGAGCGGGCAGGAAATTGGACATGAATTTAGATTTGAGGTTAGGATCAGATCAGCCATGATCTTATTGAATAGCGGAGCAGGCTCGAGGGGCCGATTGGCCGACTCCTGCTCCTATTTCTTATGTTCTTATGTTCTTATTTGGTTATTCAGTAATGGTGCATTCTTGCTAATATGGTTATTTTCATAGAATTTACAGCACAGAATCGGTGCCATTCGGCCCAACTGGTCTGTGCTGGTGTTTGTGCTGCACACGAGCTTCCTCCCACCCTACTTCATCTCACCCCATCAGCTTATCCTTCTGGTAATGGTGCTTTCTTGCTGATACGGCTTTTCAGAAGGTCCCCCACAGACCGTAATGAAAATAGGAGCGAGCGACTCTCAGACCCTCTAGTGCTGCTTCATTATAGTGCCCAAGGGGGAGGCAAAGAAAAGGGGTGGACTTGTGCACCTATTTTAAATGTGCTCCCCCCCCCAAACCCCCCACAAATTGCTTAGCGTGCTGATCTCTGCATGAAAACAGCACAGTTCCACATTTCTCACACGAATGTCCTAGGGAGCTGCTCAGCATTCTGAAGCCACAGTTTAGAAAAGCTTCAAATCTGCCTACAAGCAAAAGAGATGGAATGACAGTCGTTGCAAATCCCCTGGGAGATTTAAATATTAGACCCACTTTGCACATGGAAGGTATCTTTTCAAATATATTATCCGTATTGCAGGGACCTAAAAGGCTTTCGCCTCTCAAGTTCCCTCATGCACCCAGCAGCTATTTCTGCTGTTGCAAGGAGACGAACGTCCATTGACGTCAGCTTGGGCCAAGCTTCTGCATTTGAAAAGAGTTTTCGATCTCCCCCAACCCCGGGGTGGCTCAATTGGTAAATGCATTGTGCAGTCTGGTCCCACGGCATATAGGGTGGCGATTTTCAATTGTTTCCCGCTTGAAAAACGGACGTCTGGTAGTTGAAAATCGGAGGGATTGACGGCCAGGTCTCGCCTGATGTAATTTTCAGGCGGGTCTGTAAACGGGCGAGCAGCCCGCCTACCTCTGTCCGGCAGAACGCTGCTTAAGTATGCAAAACCGTGTCCCACGCTGGTTGTAGGACCCTGATTGTCAGCCATGGCTCAGTGGGTAACCCTCTTGCCTTAGGTCTGGAAGGTCGTGGGTTCGAGCCCCAATGGGAGGAGCAGCGCCCCGCACATTCAGCCCATTCGCACTGGGTGTTGAATGGTCTGACTCGTCGGACCTTAAAGGGACCCTCTGGGAGGCCAGGGAAGACTTTCAATTTGCGGAGCTCTTCCTGGGGTCACGAAAAAATTCCTGGCCCAGATCCAGCCCAGTGCGAGGCTTCCTCTTTCCCAAGAATCCCCCTGGAATCGTCCCACCCCCCCTCAAACTGCAGGTCGGCTCAGCACGGGAGCGGTCAGCTCCGGCGAGCTGCAGCAAGGCGTCCGTTAAAGAGCCGAATGTGGCCCAGGACCGCCTGCGGACTGGCAGCGTGGTTTCTCCGCTAGCTTCGCGCCCATTTTAGGCCAAAGTCAAAGACTGGCCCCACAGAGTTAGACAGTCCCAGGTTTGATCCCTAGTCAGTGCTGATGGTCGATCTCAGCTCGGCCGGGAGCAAGGCTACTGCAGTCTCCCCCTTAATCCTTCTGGGCCAAGGTGGCGGAGAAATCTGCCAGGGTTTCCAGGTGTGATCCGTATTATCAGGTGAGCACGGATCGGGCTCAGATGCGATGCCCCTTCCTAGCCGAGTAACCAGCTGATTATGTGAATCTTGGACGGTTTTCCAGCTCCCTACCGCAGGGGCACTGAGGCCAAGCGTAGTGCGGCCACTGATTTTCCACCAAACTATTTGGTCACCCATCCCGACCCTCTCCCTCTATGGGTTGGCGTCCATTGCCTATTCTTTTCCCACTAGTGGGACATTATTCACATTGTTATTCATGTCAGTCGTGGCTCAGCGAGTAGCACTCTCACCTCTGGGTCAGAAGGTCATGGGTTCATAGTCCCAATCAAGAGATTTGAGCATATAATCTAGCTGACACTCTCAGTGCCAGTACTGAGGGAGTGCTGCACTGCCGGAGGTGCTGTCTTTCAGATGAGACATTAAACTGAGGCCCTGCCTTTCCTCGGATGGACGTAAAAGATCCCATGGCACTATTTTGAAGAAGAGCCGGGGACCTCTGCCCGGTGTCCTGGTCAATATTTATCCCTCGGTCAACATTCACTAAAACATTACCTGGTCATTATCTCATTGCTGTTTGCGGGAGCTTGCTGTGCGACGATTGGCTGCTGCATTTTCGACATTACAACAGTGACTGCACTTCAAAGAAGTACTTCAATAGCTGTAAAATGCTTTGGGACATCCTGAAGTCGTGAAAGAGGCTATATAAATGCAAGTCTTTCTATCTGTCAAAGGTGCTAACTAAATACAAGTAATTCTTTGCCGTAATGCAGCTTTAGCTGTGATCAGCACGGGCTGCGGACAGAGGCTGGAACCCTCCTGGTAGGCCTGGCACAGAAGCAGAGCAGACAGTGCACTTAACAGCAACAACTTGCATTCATACAGTGCCTTTAATATAGTAAAACGTCCTAAGTCGCTTCACATGAATGTTATCAAACAAAATTTGACACCGAGCCACATGAGATGATATTAGGACAGGTGGCCAAAAGTTTGGTCAAAGAGGTAGGTTTTAAGGAGCGTCTTAAATGAAGAGAGAGAGGTAGAGAGGTGGAGAGGTTTAGGGGGGGAATTCCAGAGCTTGGGGCCTAGACAGCTGCCGGCACGGCCGCCAATGGTGGAGCGATTAAAATCGGGAATGCACAAGAGGCCAGGATTGGAGGAGCGCAGAGATCTCGGAGGGTTGTAGGGCTGGAGGAGGTTACAGAGATGGGGAGGGGCGAGGCCGTGGAGGGATTTGAAAGCAAGGATGAGAATTTTAAAACCAGGGCTTTGCCGGCCCGGGAGCCAATGTAGGTCAGCGAGCACAGGGGGTGATGGATGAACGGGACTTGGATTTGCGCAGCAGAGCTTTGGAAGAGCTCAAGTTTACGGAGGGTGGAAGGTGGGAGGCCGACCAGGAGAGCATTGGAATAGTCCAGTCTAGAGGTGACAAAGGCACGGATGAGGGTTTCAGCAACAGATGAGCTGAGGCAGGGGCGGAGACGGACGATGTTCCAGAGGTGGAAGTAGGCGGTCTTGGTGATGGAGAGGATTATGGGGTCAGAAGCACATCTCGGGGTCACTTAAGATGCCAAGGTTGCAAACGGTCTGGTTCAGCCTCAGACAGTGGGCAGGGAGAGGGATGGAGTCGATGGCTGGGGAATGGAGTGTGGGGCAGAGACCGAAGACAACACCCCCCCCCACTCTCACCGGCTCTTTCCATTCTTCCATAATCCCCGCCACAAGCAGTGACACACGCAAACAATTACACAGCGTTTGCTGCAGCCTTGCGAAGTGTCACAGCCTTGGCTGCTTTGCGATTCCTTTGAGATATTGCCGTGTCCTTAAATTGTACAAGGGGGTAAGATTAATTTATCTTGATTCATTCCAAATAAGATTGAGGGCAAGGGGCTGCACCAATTGAATTGCTTTCATGGAATGTTTCTGTTACCATTCCCGATGGGGAGCATTAGAGAAAGAAATCTTACATATGTACAATTTATTTTTATTTATCGATGAAATGAAAAGATTGCCTGCGGTGGAGATTGAAATGAATTCCCCAGTGAGTTGGGGGTGGAGTGGTCTCCGTTTGAAAAAGAAAAGAAAGAACATGTATTTATCGAAAGTTTTGCACGATGTCTCAAAGCACTTGACAGACAATTAAGTCCTTTTTGAAGTGTAGTCACTGTCATAATGTAGGAAACGCAGCACCAAATTGCGCACAGCAAGATCCCACAAACAGTAACGTGACAATGATCAGATAACCTGAGGGTTTCTTTTAGAGATGTTGTTTGAAGGATAAATATTGGCCAGTACACCGAGGAGAACTTCCCTGTTCTTACTTCAAAATAGTGCCGTGGGATCTTTTACATCCACCTGAGGGAACAGACGGGGCCTTAGTCTAACATCTCATTCAAACAACAGCACCTCTGACAGTGCAGCACTCCCTCAGTACTGCACTGGAGCGTCAGCCTAGATTTTGTGCTCAAGTCTCTGGAGTGGGTCTTGAACCCACAACCTTCTGATGTCAGAGTGCTACCCACTCAACCCCTGATTGTTGGTTGTTCCTACATCAGTACTTCTAAGGGTGTGAATTGTCAGACTGGGTTCCAATTTTGCCCATACACTGGTGACAATAGCAATCTATGTACGTACATAAAAGCTTTGAGATGCATCGGTCACACTTTGAGGGTCTAACCTTGAGAGGAAGCGAGAGAATTACAAGCAGCTGCCAATCCGCACAGAAACAATGATACACTAATTGAACTCACCATGTGCCGAGCCACGAGTTCACCTCAAGATTCGCCTAGACACAGTAATTAGGTTTAGAGGCCTTAAAGGGGCAGGCTCGGGTCCACCTTAGCATCAGAACTGTGCATTTACACAGTGTAACACTCCTGCCCTTGTTGATCTGGGTTCTTTTCCCTCAGTCTGGTTCAGCAAACACTGACTTGAACACACCTTCAGAATTAAATACATCTTTATTTTCCGCGGGGCTTTACTCTCGTGCACCCCAGTGACTCCTACCGGAGTCCGTCGAATCCAGCAGAGAAAAGCAAAGTTACATTCAATGTGTTGCATTCTTATACATTTACAGCTAGAACATTAGCATAACAGCAGATTATCAGGAGCCAATCATAAGCGGAGTCACGCCCCGGTTACATAGTTCAAAACACTTAAAGGTCAAGGTAATCATTAACCTGTTCCAGCTGCACAATGTCCAGTAAACAATTCAACCGGACAATCATCTCCAAACCACAGAATGTTCCAGTTGCACAATGTCTTATCAAGTCACCTACACTGTTAGGACATAACAGGATACTTTATAATTAATGCTATTGTTCGACCCTCAGCATGTTGCAATACCGTGGTCGTGAACTATTTAGCTAGGGGTAAGGTCAGCATTCTTTTAGGGTCCCTAAGCTTAAGGATTCACACCTTTATAATTAGTACGATTTCTTTGCTTCCTGTCAATAATATCTAAAATTACCTGTCTTACCGCCTCCCCGACCCCCACCCAGGTCGTTTTCAGAGCCAAGGACACCTTACTTAAAATCTATCTCTGATTGGCAGGGTAGAGGGCTTCAAAGTCCTTTTCTTCCACCAATTGGTTTGCCACAGTTTGCTCTGATGGTGTTGTGACGGCAACTGATCGAATGCCCTCGGTGGCTTTCTATCGGGTAAGGTAACCTATTAGCTGAACCAAAATGAATTACATCATTAGGGTCACTCAGGGTCAAATTGTGAATAGGGTTGTCATCTGCTTCATTACTTTGGTTTGTTCCCGGGATGTGGGCATCGCTGGCGAAGCCACGTTCATTGCCCAACTCTCGTTGCCCCGAGAAGGTGGTGGTGGGCCTTTTCCCTGAACTGCTGTAGTCCGTGTGCTGATAGATGTTCCCACAATAGTGTCAAGTAAGGAATTCAATAATGACCTAATAGCGATGAAGACCGGCGATAGATGTCCAAGTCAGGGCGGCATGTGACTTGGAGGGGAACCTGGGGGCAACGGTGTTCCCACAACATGGCTGTCTATTCCTTCTGGAGGTTGCAAGGGAGGGACGTGCTGTCGATGGTGTGCTGCTACAGTGCACCCTGTGGATTGTATACAGTGCACCCTGTGGATTGTATACAGTGCACCCTGTGGATTGTATACAGTGCACCCTGTGGATTGTATACAGTGCACCCTGTACAATGTACACAGTGCACCCTGTAGATTGTATACAGTGCATCCTGTAGATTGTATACAGTGCACCCTGTACAATGTACACAGTGCACCCTGTAGATTGTATACAGTGCACCCTGTAGATTGTATACAGTGCACCCTGTGGATTGTATACAGTGCACCCTGTAGATTGTATATGGTGCACCCTGTAGATTGTTTACAGTGCACTCTGTAGATTGTATACAGTGCACCCTGTGGATTGTATATGGTGCACCCTGTAGATTGTATACAGTGCACCCTGTGGATTGTATACAGTGCACCCTGTAGATTGTATACGGTGCACCCTGTAGATTGTATAGAGTGCACCCTGTAGATTGTATACAGTGCACCCTGTGGATTGTATACAGTGCACCCTGTGGATTGTATACAGTGCACCCTGTAGATTGTATAGAGTGCACCCTGTAGATTGTATACAGTGCACTCTGTACAATGTACACAGTGTACCCTGTAGATTGTATACGGTGCACCCTGTACATTGTATACAGTGCACCCTGTGGGTTGTATACAGTGCACCCTGTACAATGTACAAAGTGTACCCTGTAGATTGTATACGGTGCACCCTGTACATTGTATAGAGTGCACCCTGTACAATGTACAAAGTGTACCCTGTAGATTGTATACGGTGCACCCTGTACATTGTATACAGTGCACCCTGTACAATGTACAAAGTGTACCCTGTGAATTGTATACAGTGCATCCTGTGAATTGTATATAGTTCACCCTGTGGAGTGTATACGGTGCACCCTGTAGATTGTATACAGTGCACACTGTAGATTGTACACAGTTCACACTGTAGATTGTGTACGGTGCACCCTGTAGATTGTATATGGTGTACCCTGTAGATTGTATATGGTGCACACTATAGATTGTATATGGTGCACCCTGTAGATTGTATACAGTGCACCCTGTAGATTGTATACAGCACACACAGCTGGTTGTATATGGTGCACCTTATAGATTGTATAAAGTGCACCCTGTGGATTGTATATGGCACACCTTGTAGATTGTATACGGTGCACCCTGTAGATTGTATACGGTGCACCCTGTAGATTGTATACAGTGCACTCTGTAGAATGTACACAGTGCACCCTGTAGATTGTATATGGTGCACCCTGTAGATTTTATACAATGCACCCTGTAGATTGTATACAGTGCACCCTGTGGATTGCATACGGCACGCCCTGTAGATTGTATACAGTGCACCCTGTATAATGTATACAGTTCACCCTGTCGATTGTATACAGTGCACCCTATAGATTGTATACAGTGCATCCTGTGCATTGTATATGGTGCACCCTGTATATTGTATATGGTGCACCCTGTAAATTGTATACAGTGCACCCAATCGATTTTATATAGTTCACCCTGTGGATTGTATACGGTGCACCCTGTAGATTGTATACAGTGCACCCAATCGATTTTATATAGTTCACCCTGTGGATTGTATACGGTGCACCCTGTAGATTGTATATGGTGCACCCTGTAGATTGTATACAGTGCACCCTGTAGATTGTATATGGTGCACCCTGTAGATTGTATACAGTTCACACTGTTGATTGTATACGGTGCACCGTGTAGATTGTATATGGCGTACCCTGTAGATTGTATATGGTGCACCCTACAGATTGTATATGGTGCACCCTGTAGATTGTATACAGTGCACACTGTAGATTGTATACAGTGCACCCTGTAGATTGTATACAGCACACACAGCAGATTGTATATGGTGCAACCTATAGATTGTATACAGTGCACCCTGTGGATTGTATACGGTACACCCTGTAGATTGTATATGGTGCACCCTGTAGATTGTATACAGTGCACCCTGTCGATTGTATATAGTGCACCCTGTAGATTGTATACAGTGCACCCTCTCGATTGTATACAGTGCACCCTGTAGATTGTATACGGTGCACCCCATAGATTGGATACAGTGCACCCTGTAAATTGTATACAGTGTACCCGATGGATTGTATATAGTGCACTCTGTGGATTGTATACGGTACACCCTGTAGATTGTATACGGCGCAACCTGTAGATTGTATACAGTGCACCCTGTCGATTGTTTATAGTGCACACTGTGGATTGTATAAGGTGCACCCTTTAGATTGTTTATGGTGCACCCTGTAGATTGTATACAGTGCACTCTGTAGATTGTATACAGTGCACCCTGCGGATTGTATACAGTGCACCCTGTAGATTGTATATAATGCACACTGTGGATTGTATAAGGTGCACCCTGTAGATTGTATATAGTGCACCCTGTAGATTGTATATGGTGCACCCTGTAGATTGTATATGGTGCACCATGTCGATTGTATACAGTGCACCCTGTATATTGTATACGGTGCACCCTGTAGATTGTATATGGTGCACCCTGTAGATTATATACGGTGCACCCTGTAGATTGTATATGGTGCACCATGTCGATTGTATACAGTGCACCCTGTAGATTGTATACAGTGCACCCTGTAGATTATATACGGTGCACCCTGTAGATTGTATACAGTGAGCCCTGGAGATTGTATACAGTGCACCCTGTAGATTGTATATGGTGCATCCTGTGGATTGTATACAGTGCACCCTGTAGATTGTATACGGTGCACCCTGTAGATTTTCTACAGTGCACCCTGTGGATTGTATACAGTGCACCCTGTAGATTGTATACGGTGCACCCTGTAGATTGTATACAGTGCACCCTGTAGATTGTATACGGTGCACCCTGTAGATTGTATACAGTGCACCCTGTAGATTGTATACAGTGCACCCACAGAACATAGGAACATAGGAACAGGAGTAGGCCATTCAGCCCCTTGTGCCTGCTCCGCCATTTGATAAGATCATGGCTGATCTGTGATCTAACTCCATATACCTGCCTTTGGCCCATATCCCTTAATACCTTTGATTGCCAAAAAGCTATCTATCTCAGATTTAAATTTAGCAATTGCTGTTTGTGGAATAGAGTTCCAAACTTCTACCATCCTTTGTGTGTAGAAATGTTTTCTAATCTCGCTCCTGAAAGGTCTGGCTCTAATTTTTAGACTGTGCCCCCTACTCCTAAAATCCCCAACCAGTGGAAATAGTTTCTCTCGATCCACCCTATCCGTTCCCCTTAATATCTTATAAACTTCGATCAGATCACCCCTTAACCTTTGAAACTTGAGAGAATACAACCCCAATTTTTGTCATCTCTCCTCGTAACTTAACCCTTCACAGAGTGACAATAATGGAGGGCGTGGATACAAGATCCCACAAGCAAATGATGTCATTGGTTGAGGGCTGAATGCTGGCCAAGACGGCAGAAAAACTCCCATTCAAATAGCGCCATGGTATCTTTCTCTGAATGGGCAGACAGGGAACCTGGTTTAACATCTCATCTGAAAGACAGCAGTCCTGACAATGCAGCACTCCCTCAGTCCTGTGTTGAATGTGTCAGTACTCAACCTTCGAACTGCAGTGGTTTGATTGAAAACAAAACTCTGAATAAATTACTTGTTTACAATGCTTACAAATATCTCTCCCCTACCTACAGAAAGACAAGGAAGAGGAGTGGGTGCAGAAGACAGCACAGGGAATCAAAGACTCCATCATCCTGCAGGAGCTCCAATGGGACATGGAGTATGAGGTGCAGATCACGGCCGTTAACCAGTTGGGCACCTCCGAGCCAACCTTCTTTGAGTTCACCATGCCGCCGAAACCCAATACCATCGCCAGTAAGTCACATCTCCTGGTCAAAGGTTAAACGGGATTGACGCAGACGGAAATGGGGGTGCGAATTTCCCACTTGGTGCTGCTGGTTGGGGAACCCCAAAAGCACATGTCAAAATCTTGGGCGGGCCTCGCGCTCAAATTTCCAGATGTTATTTTAAATTATTTGCATGACAGAATATCCAATATGGGCTCCGAACAGGAAAGGATCACTGGTGCCATTGTGAAGTTGGACGATGAGCCCAAAAAAGTTGTCTCGCTTACCCTAGGGAGAGTTGGTCATCCCGTCTCGATTTTAAAATTCTCATCCTCCATGGCCTCATCCCCTTCCTATCTCTGTAACCTCCTCCAGCCCTACAACCCTCTGAGGTCTCTGCGCTCCTCTGATTCTTGCCTCCCCGATTTTAATCACTCTACCATTGGCGGCCGTGCCTTCAGCTACCTAGGGCCTGAGCTCTGGAATTCCCTCCCTAAACCTCTCTGCCTCTCCACCGCTCTCTCCTCCTTTGAGATGCTCCTCAAAACCTACCTCTTTGACCAAGCTTTTGGTCGCCTGTCCTAATATCTCCTTGTGTGGCTCGGTGTCAAATTTTGTTTGATAACATTCCCGTGAAGCGGCTCGGGACGTCTTACTACGTTAAAGGCGCTATATAAATGCAAGTTGTTGTTGTTGCATAGCTTTTGTATTTTTGGGGATGAGGCAGGGTAGGACAGGGGTGCGATGGAAGTAAATGATTTCTTCATTGAAGCCTGATTAATATCTGCTCCTGCCCTCTCTCCCTGTCCCACTCCTCCACACTCCCCTCAGCCCATCTATCTAAGACTGTGTGCTATAGTACAGGTACAGAAAGTTCACAGCTATATTTATTATTGTAACTAATTGGCAAAAGAACCAGAGGGGAGATGAGGAGAATTTTTTTTACGCAGTGAGTTGTAATGATCTGGAATGCACTGCCTGGAAGGGCGGTGGAAGCAGATTCAATAGTAACTTTCAAAAGGGAACTGGATAAATACCCAAAGGGGAAAAATTTGCAGGGCTATGGGGAAAGGGCAGGGGAGTGGGATTAATCGGATAGCTCTTTCAAAGAGCCGGCACTGGCACGATGGGCCAAATGGCCTCCTTCTGTGCTGTATCTTCCTATGATTCTGGATGAATGCCGAACCTGGTATGAATGAGTGTTCTCTGGGAGAGAGGGGATTGCAATAGGCTTAATAAAATTTCCATTTACATCAGGCTAAAGTACATTTTGTGAAAGGACACCCATCTGCTAAGATGATAGAAGGTAAAAAAAAAAGCATCTAATGTAAATTTGCTTTCAAAATCCAGCTCCTTGTAATGAAAGACTTGGGAAGATGAATAAAATGGCTTCGCCGGCAGATTCCAAACATTTGGCCTGTGATCACTTTGGGGTGGAATTGTGGAAAAAAAATGCAGGAAATTTAGTTATTCTGTTTTTTTTTCCTTGTGGATGCTTTTAAAGATTTTCAAACAGACCAAAGTACATTATCCTGCAGAAGGGTATGGCTTTCAGGTCAAATTAACTTGGTCACAAAGCAAACCGATGCATATGTCCATGAATGTATTTAGCTGGGAAAGTGCATAATGTATTTGATCAAAACTGAAAGCTTAGTACATACCAGGCAGCAGTCCCAGAACACGCTGATACTGCTCTTAGCTTATAGCTTTCATTACTGGAAGAGTCAGTCCCTCAGCTATCTAATCTTTCTTTTAAAAGCATTTCTCTTTGGTGAATTTTTGGCGCTCATTAAGACATGAAAGGACTTCCATTTATATCGCACCTTTCCTGCCCTCAGGACATGCCAAAGCACTTTACAACCAATGAGGTACTTTTAAGTGTAGTTACTGTTGTAACGTAGGAAACATGGTAGCCAATTTTCACACGGTCCCACAAACAGCAATGATCTAATTGCCAGATTATCTGTTTTAGTGACGTTGGCTGAGGGATAAATATTGGCCAGGAGACCAGCCCTGCTTTTCTTCGAAATAGTGCCACCTGATCTTTCACATCCACCTGAGAGGGCAGATAGGTCCTTGGTTTAACATTTCATCCAAAAGACATACCTCCAACAGTGCAGCACTCCCTCAGTACTGCACTGGGAGTGTCAGCCTAGGTTTTATACTCAAACTTCTGAAGTGGGACTTTGACCCCATGACCTTCTGACTTAGAGGCAAGAGAGCTACCACTGAGCCACTTATACATGAGGAGTGTGTTATAATGAGGGGTTTGTGTTATAGCAGAGAGTGTTATAATGAGGGGGGGTGTTATAATGAGGGGTTTGTGTTATAGCAGAGTGTGTTATAATGAGGGGGGGTGTTATAATGAGGGGTTTGTGTTATAATGAGGGGTTTGTGTTATAGCAGAGAGTGTTGTAATGAGGGGTTTGTGTTATAGCAGAGAGTGTTATAATGAGGGGGGGTGTTATAATGAGGGGTTTGTGTTATAGCAGAGAGTGTTATAATGAGGGGGGTGTTATAATGAGGGGTTTGTGTTATAGCAGAGTGTGTTATAATGAGGAGTTTGTGTTATAGCAGAGAGTGTTATAATGAAGGGTGTATGTTATAATGAAGGGTGTATGTTATAATGAGGGGTTTGTGTTATCATGAGGGGTTTGTGTTATAGCAGAGAGTGTTATAATGAAGGGTGTATGTTATAATGAAGGGTGTATGTTATAATGAGGGGTGTATGTTATAATGAGGGGTGTATGTTATAATGAGGGGTGTATGTTATAATGAGGGGTGTATGTTATAGTGGAGAGTGTTATAATGAGGGGTGTGTGTTATAATGAGGGGTGCATGTTATAGTGGAGAGTGTTATAATGAGGGGTGTGTGTTATAGTGAGGGGGGGTGTTATAATGAGGGGTGTGTGTTATAGTGGAGAGTATTATAATGAGGGATTTGTGTTAGGTCAGAGCATGTTTTAGGGAAAGGTTTGTGAGAGCACTCTGGTTAGAGTACATCTTATCTGTCCAGAGCTTTGAAATTCTTGTTTGTGGCATTAGCTCACAGTCACTTACCCTATTTGTGTGACATTCCCCTGTCCACTACTTTAAAGGAAACACTAAGCCATTTCCTTGTTAATAGTGCATTGAGGAAATATATTAAACTTCTGTACCCTAATATCGCAAAATCTTATTATTATCGTTGTAATTTCTTAATCATTAGACTACCAATTAGACTACCAATTGTTCCAGCTGCAGACCATCTGTTAAGTAAGTCTTGTGATTAACCATGCAACGCCATGGTTAAGACTGTAATAATAATGACTGTCAGCTGCTATAATTGAGTATAATATTATCACTGGAAAATGTATTAGACACGTCCGTACAACATAACCTGCCAACTGAAAACCGACATTTCTATAGACTGAGCCAAAAAGAAATCATTTGTCTTTGTCTTTGTGTTTCAGTTTCTCTCTCTCTCTCTCTCTCTCTTTTTCACCGTCTCTTACATAGAACTGTTCTACTGTTGGATTTGCTGCTGATTAATTTGCTTCTTTTTAAAACATAAAATATTTCTCCTTACCTCACTTATTGACATTGCCTCCTTGTAGTTCCATGCTCTCAGGTGTCCTCTGTTATCTCACCCAACTGCCAATTTTGTTTTTTCTCAGCAAGTGGGCGTCACTGGCTTTGGCCGGCATTTATTGCCCATCCCTAGTTGCCCTGAGAAGGTGGTGGTGGGCCTTCTCCTTGAATCGCTGATAGCAGTTTGATACAACTAAGTGGCTCGCTAGGCCACCTCAGAGGGAGTTAAGAGTCAACCACGTTGGTGTGGGACTGGAGTCACATAGAGACCAGACCGGGTAAGGAGGGCAGGCTTCCTTCCCTGAAACACATTAGTGAACCAGTTGGGTTTTTACAACAATCCGACAACTTCATGGTCACTTTTACTGATACCAGCTTTATATTTCTAGATATTTTAACCCGAAATTGAATTCTCAGACTGCCCTGGTGGGGATTTGAACTCATGGGGCTCGATTTTAAGACGGAACTGCGGGTGCGTTGGGGACGGGGAGGCGGGGGGGTCGAAGAAAATCACGATTTCCAGGAGTGGACAGCAATTCCGGCTCCAACACGCCTAAGAACACGTATGACCAAGGGTCACCTGGGTTACTTGAAGTACTTGAAATGTACATGAATCTAATTTAGAGTGAAGGCAAGCGATTTCAACACTGCCTCAGTGTGTTTCCCGTGCTGTGTGAAACACGCCATGGTGAACGAGGCGTGTTTTAGCCGGCAGCCATTCGGACATTGAAATGCCTGTTTGGCAGATGGGGATAAAAGGTGAGTTATTGCAGCAGGGCACTCAGTTCTCTCAGACAAACTTTTGGCTGGGAGGTCTTTGCGTTTAGACTGAAAATTCTTGGTTTCCACTCAGAATGGTTCTGCTTACACATATTCACCCCCTCAAACCCCCTCAAACGGACACCATCAGGATGGTGGGGTGGAGGGGCGGGGGGCGTGATGGCTGCTTTCACCAGTACATCCGAGGACGAGCAACATCATCATCCTCACCAGGCACTTCCGCCATTTGCAGCTCCACAACACAGTGCTGCACCACAGGCACCTGCATAAGAGCACAGAGGGCAACAATAGAGAGAGTGATGTCGCAGGAGGCACCATCCTCGTCAGAGGGTCTACAGACCAAGGCTCAGCTTCCTGGACCTCTCTGAGGAGCAGTGCCTACAGAGGCTGAGAGTGAGTTGCCAGGTGGTTGCAGACATCTGCAGCCTCCTTCACGACGAGCTGCTCCCAGCTGGGCCTGGCGGCATCTCATTACCTGTCGCCGTCAAAGTTACCACTGCCCTCAACTTCTTCGGCTCTGGATCATTCCAGGGTGCCACCGGGGACATCGCCGGGGTCTCTCAGTCGTCTGCACACAAGTGCATAAGGCAGCTCACCGATGGCTTGTTTCGCAGGGCCTCGCAATACGTCAACTTCCCCGCGGACAACCTCAGCCAGACGGAGAGGGCAGTGGGATTCCACTCTGTGGCTGGCTTCCCACACATACAGGGTGCAATGAATTGCACGCATATAGCAATCCGAGCACCTCCACACGAGCCAGGACAGTTCATCAACAGAAAGGGGCATCACTCCATCAACGCTCAGCTCGTTTGTGACCACCGCAAAAGATTTTGTCACGTGTGCGCCAGATTCCCTGGCAGCTGTCACGATTCGTTCATCCTGAGGGAATCCAACATCCCGTCCCTCTTCCACGCACCGAACACCCTTAAGGGCTGGCTCCTCGGGGACAAGGGATACCCCCTGCACACGTGGCTCATGACACCTCAGAGGAACCCCATCAGCGAGCAACAGTATCGATATAACTCAGCCACATCACCAGGTCTATAATTGAACATGCGATAGGGCTGCTGAAGATGAGATTTTGGTCCCTCAATCGTTCTGGGCGAGAGCTTCAATACGCACCAGCGAGAGTGGGTCGCATTATAGTAGTGTGTTGTGTCCTGCACAACAGGGCACATCAGAGAGGGGTATCAGTTGAGGAGACCCCATCCCCTCATCCACCGTCCACATCTGCCACCCACATGGAGGAGGAGCAGGAGGAGGAAGAGGAGGACGACGAACCCATGGGCAGAGCAGTGGCTCACCTGGCTGTTCGTGAGGCCAGGGAGTCACTCATATGTGAACGGCTCTCGTAAAATCAGAAAGTGAGAAGAGTCCAGTCCTCACACCACCTGGAAAGACCAGCACCAACACCAGCACCACCCCGCCCCCCCCCACCTCCCCCCCCAGCACAAAACAGTCCTGCAACTACACGTACACCCACTGTAATGTGACCCACCGGGTGGCATCAAGTGTCGCCGTTCATGGTGAAGAACATGAAAGGACGTTATCACGAAAGCCAGTCAAGAATGGGCAAGACGTGGCAGTAGTGGTAAGAATGATAACATTTAATGTGACTTTAACATAAACCAAATATGAATGAAAAACATGACAGCCTGTCAGACACCCTTGTGCATCCCCTTCGTGATCACAAATCCTTTGCCTTTCTCTTCCTGCCGCTTCTACGTGGTGCATCCCCCGTGGCTGCAGCAGAGGTAGTGACAGGTTGCTCATGTCCATGGCCGGACTGCTTAGATGCTTTTGGCCTACGCCCTCTGGGTTTTGGAGCCCATGAGGGCCCCACCAAACACTGCTCCACCTGCACCTATGCAGGGGCAGACTCGGCCACCTGGAGAGGAGGCAGCATTGCGGGTACTGGTGAGATGTGGGAGTGCTTTGAGTGGCACCCCCACTTCCATGTCTCCCTTCGCCATCATCCCTCTCCTTGGCCAGGCCCACATCACTCCTACCATCCTGCTGGAGAACAGTTTGGAGGACTTGTATGATACCTTGGAAGCCCAGTTGTAAAGTTCCTGTCTGCCTGTTTAAGGTGGCAGAATGTTGTTCACCGTGAGTCTGAACGGTTGTTGTCAGGGCCTGAATGGACTCATTTGTGAGACATGCTTGAAGCTCAATGGAGGCTAGCCTTCTCTCCATCGCAGACGTTCCCCCACTCACCTGCGACACTATCTCACACATTTCCGCAGTTACGTGCGACAGTATCTCAGATAGTTCTTCATGTCCCTGTGACACTATCTCAGAGATTCCCTCACGTCCCTGTGACACTATCTCAGAGATTCCCTCACGTCCCTGTGACACTATCTCAGAGATTCCCTCCCGTACCTGAGCCACCATTCCACTAATGCAGGAGATGGACTCCCCCATCCTCTGGACTATGTTGGAGAATTGCGTGGCACCTGTTCCAATACCTCGCAAATGTGCTGCTGTCCCTCGATCTTTCTCCTTTTAAAGGATGGCCCCCGAGATTCAGCATCTGCGTCTAACTGAGTAGAGCCTGGAGAGGAGTGCGCCCACCGACACGGACTCTCCACAGCTGCCCCTGCCACCAGTGTCTGCTCGTGCTCGCTTGTGTGTGGTGACTCACTAGGTGCCAACCCAACTAACTGAGGATTAGGACCCACCGAGGTGTGAGTATCTGTGCTGGTGGATGGCTCGTTAAGATGTGACGTTGCGCCCTCAGAGGCCTGGAGCTCCTCTGAGGAATCACCCCATGCTGTCACTGCATTCGTTGAAGGGCCTGTAAGAGAACAGAAGGCAATATTAAGCACTGTCACAGATGTGTCATGTTGCGATGAGCATACTGAGGTGTTCAACGTGCCAAGCATTGTTAACATCAATTCATGTTGTGTGTGATGAATGTTAAAGTTGTGTCACCAGACGTTTGTGGGTGTCAGTCTCGGCGTCCCTGACAGACAGGCACTCGAGGGTGCGGCTGATCTCCCGTGCATCCTTCTCAACGTCTGTGAGGATCACTACTTGTTGCGGCCCCCCGCCAATCCTCGCCCTCTCGCGTGCATTTTGCGCTCTCTTCTCCTAGAAGACGAGAAAGTACAGACGTGTGAGTGAGTGAGGGTGAAGTGGTCAGCCGATGAATGCATTGCTTTGGGTGAGGCTGACCGTGAAAGAGGTGCATCAGAGGGTGAGTATGAGACAGAGACATCACATTGGATCAGGATTGGGGTGAATGGTAGTGGTGGGGTCACAAATGGGAAAGTGAGGAAGTGCTCAGGAAGTGAAGGTAAGTTGAGGATGAGCCTTAAGTGGGTGTGAGGAGTGATGTGATGGAGTAGTCTTGGCCGTGCAGAATGAGTTAGGGGGTTGGGGGGATGATGTTAAACACGGAATGCAGGAGAATCAGTAAGTGTGCTCACTTTTGCTGACCTAGTTAGGTCATTGAAACGCTTCCTGCACTGGACCCAGGTGCGGGAGATGTTGCTGCTGCTGGTGACCTCCTCAGCCACCTCGAGCCAGGCTTTCTTGGTGGCAGAGGCAGGGCACTTCCTCCTGTCGGCCGGGTAAAATAGTTCCCTCCTCCTCCTCACCCCGGCCAGTACCAGCTGAAGTGAGGCATCGCTGAATCTTGGAGCGACCTTGCCCCTGTGCTGCTCCATTGGGTCTTCTTGGTTTTTGCTCCAGTGAAATCCATTGGAACAAAGGCTCTTTAAATCCAGACACTCCAGCTGACAGTCTGTTATGCGGGTGCGCTGTCCACCCACGGTGCAGCTTTCAGACGGCAAACCCGGAAACAAGGTTTAGGGGCATCAATTAAATTGCAATCATGTGGGGAATGGTAAGTTTTATTATCTGGGTTTGCCACGCGCCCACTGACCCACCCCACCGGCTGTCATCCCGCCGCCCTTTTAAAATCGAGCCCATGCTATCTGGATTACTAGACCAGGCCTCTGGATTACCAGTCCGGTAACATAACCGCTATACGACATCACCATTTTTTCACAAGTGAGCCTTAAAGGTGAGAGTTGATAAGCTGCTTGACCATAGAGAGCATCACAGCCAAGCATCATCTTCCACCAACCTACACTTGTCCATGTGCACACAGGTTCAGCAGAATAATCATCAGGAAAAGGAACGCTGGCCATAAGAACATCAGAAATAGGAGCAGGAGTGGGCCAAATCGCCCCTCGAGCCTGCTCCTATTGTTTCCCCCTCCCTAACCCAGGGACAGTGAGGCACCTCCTGCCACCATCCAAGTTGAGTTGAGCTATCTCAGCAGAGGTCAACCCTGGGACCTTGCTGGCCTGTTTGGTCTAACTTCTCATTGGGTAAACTCCCAGAGTTATCGGGGAAGCAATCTTCTTCCAGCTCCTCTCCGTGCTTCTGAGCAGGACGTGGTCTAATCCCAGCCTCTCCCGGTCCACACTCATTTAGCATTGCTCCTACAGCCCATAACCTCACAACCATTTACCTGCCTGCCCGGAGGCCTAGAATTAGCGCTTGAAGTCATTTTAATGCTGGTGGCGACCCATTTGTTTAAAAATAACACAAATGTGGAAATCTAGGCCATGGTGATTTAAACAACCCTACCCTCAACCCCCACCCTCCGACAAACAGTCACATATTGATTCACAAACCTCACTCTAGACCCACAATCTCACACAGATTTACCAATCCCCAGTCAACAATCTCACACTGATTTACGAATTCCGAGTCAACAATTTCACACTGATTTACTAATTCCCAGTCAACAATCTCACACTGATTTACCAATCCCCAGTCAACAATCTCACACTGATTTACGAATTCCGAGTCAACAATCTCACACTGATTTACGAATTCCCAGTCAACAATTTCACACTGATTTACTAATTCCCAGTCAACAATCTCACACTGATTTACGAATTCCCAGTCAACAATCTCACACTGATTTACTAATTCCCAGTCAACAATCTCACACTGATTTACGAATTCCCAGTCAACAATCTCACACTGATTTACGAATTCCGAGTCAACAATCTCACACTGATTTATGAATTCCCAGTCAACAATCTCACACTGATTTACGAATTCCCAGTCAACAATCTCACACTGATTTACGAATTCCAAGTCAACAATCTCACACTGATTTACGAATTCCCAGTCAACAATTTCACACTGCTTTACTCATTCCCAGTCAACAATCTCACACTGATTTACTAATTCCCAGTCAACAATCTCACACTGATTTACGAATTCCCAGTCAACAATCTCACACTGATTTACGAATTCCGAGTCAACAATCTCACACTGATTTACGAATTCCCAGTCAACAATTTCACACTGATTTACTAATTCCCAGTCAACAATCTCACACTGATTTACAAATTCCCAGTCAACAATCTCACACTGATTTACTAATTCCCAGTCAACAATCTCACACTGATTTACGAATTCCCAGTCAACAATCTCACACTGATTTACGAATTCCGAGTCAACAATCTCACACTGATTTATGAATTCCCAGTCAACAATCTCACACTGATTTACGAATTCCCAGTCAACAATCTCACACTGATTTACGAATTCCAAGTCAACAATCTCACACTGATTTACGAATTCCCAGTCAACAATTTCACACTGCTTTACTCATTCCCAGTCAACAATCTCACACTGATTTACTAATTCCCAGTCAACAATCTCACACTGATTTACGAATTCCCAGTCAACAATCTCACACTGATTTATGAATTCCGAGTCAACAATCTCACACTGATTTACGAATTCCCAGTCAACAATTTCACACTGCTTTACTCATTCCCAGTCAACAATCTCACACTGATTTACGAATTCCGAGTCAACAATCTCACACTGATTTATGAATTCCCAGTCAACAATCTCACACTGATTTACGAATTCTTGGTCAACAATTTCACACTGATTTACGAATTCCCAGTCAACAATCTCACACTGATTTATGAATTCCCAGTCAACAATCTCACACTGATTTACGAATTCTTGGTCAACAATTTCACACTGATTTACGAATTCCCAGTCAACAATCTCACACTGATTTATGAATTCCCAGTCAACAATCTCACACTGATTTATGAATTCTTGGTCAACAATTTCACACTGATTTACGAATTCCCAGTCAACAATCTCACACTGATTTATGAATTCCCAGTCAACAATCTCACACTGATTTACGAATTCCCAGTCAACAATCTCACACTGATTTATGAATTCCCAGTCAACAATCTCACACTGATTTACGAATTCCCAGTCAACAATCTCACACTGATTTACGAATTCCCAGTCAACAATCTCACACTGATTTACGAATTCCCAGTCAACAATCTCACACTGATTTACGAATTCCAAGTCAACAATCTCACACTGATTTATGAATTCCCAGTCAACAATCTCACACTGATTTATGAATTCCCAGTCAACAATCTCACACTGATTTACGAATTCCCAGTCAACAATCTCACACTGATTTACGAATTCCCAGTCAACAATCTCACACTGATTTAACAATTCCCCGACCCACAATCTCACGCTGATTTAACAACTCCCCGACCCACAATCTCACGCTGATTTAAGAACTCCCCAACCCACAATCTCACGCTGATTTAACAACTCCCCAATCCACAATCTCACGCTGATTTAACAACTCCCCAACCCACAATCTCAGTGAATTACCAACCCCAACCACAGGTTCCCCAGGTCCATCCACCATCTTGGCCTGTTATAACAATGACAACTAAATACTCACCATTCCCCCCAACTAACAGTGAGTAAGATAAGAAAGTATGACTTGCATTTCTATAACACCTTTCACGACCTCAGGGCCTCCTAAAGCACTTTACAGCCAATGAAGTGTTTTTGAAGTGTAGTCATTTTTGTAATGTAGGAAATGGGAGATTCACTAATAGCTAAAAAAAAGTTACAGTTCTTTATATTCAGCAAGTGCATCTGCCAGACTAGGTCGTAAATGTGCCCTTGAAGCATCAGATCAAAGAAGAAGACTGAAAAAGTAATAAATAATAATCCTTATGTGCCTGTAGCACTGCTCACATCGAACCGCCTCAAAGTGCTTTATAAAGTGGATTATTTTTTGAAGGGCAGTGACTATTGTATAGGCAAACACAGCAGCCGTTCTCTGCCAGTAATGCTTAACAATTACTGAACGGAGGAAGTTCTTAATAAGCTGCCTGATCTACCAGTTGGTTCATTTTGCCCTTATTGCCTCCTTTTTCATTCAGAGTATCTACTTATTGGCTTCCACTTCATCTACACCCCTTTTATAGCCTCCTCGTGTTTTCAGTCACGGATGTTTCTTTTGCTTATCTTTGAAACACATTGACCAAGTCAAGACATTTTACGTTTTTTGCTTTCCTTTGCATCTTACCCAATGTACTATTGTCTTCCTGGGAGATATGATAGGTGGTTGATGCACATCTATACCATAAATGTCACTTAACAGTAATCCTTTTTGGGTGTTTGAGAATAGGGATCACCTCTCTGTTTTTGTTAGGTCCATCTGTTACATCGAGTTAAATCGAAACTATAGCACAGAAACAGGCCATTCGACCCAACTGGTCTATGCTGACCTTTATGCTCCACATGAGCCTCCTTCCTCCCTACTTGATCCAACCCTATCAGGATACCCTTCTATTCCTTTCCCCCTCATGTGCTTATCTAGCTTCCCCTTAAATGCATCAATGCTATTTGCCTCAACTACACCTTGCCTCCCTCGATCTTTGTTTTCTCCTACAATGCATGGGCCTTTAAAACCCAAGTTTTTTTTTAAAAACTACTCTTTGGTTTATCCAACCTTCTCTCTAACTCTTTTCCACATTGGACGAAGGCTGTACCATCGACCATGTTGTGTGCGTTATGTTCATAAGAGCATCTTAAGAAGGCAAGACTGAAAGTTGCAGTTGGTTCCACTTCCCACTTAGAACTGGGCAAGTATCATCCAACTTTGGATCTGGGTCTCATAGAAGATTGTGATTTTTCTGATTTGATTTTATAAGTCCCTGCATTTTTGCTGTGTTGAAATCAAGACACACCACACTGTCTCCAACTCAAATACACTCTTTCCCAGAACCTCAAAAATATGGACCTCCTTGTTTTCCTCAATTCATAAGCCTTTAAAACCTAAGTTTCTAAAAAAAACAACTCTTTGGTTTATCTGATCTTCTCTCTAACTCTTTTCAACATTGGTCTAAGGCTGTGCCATAGACCGTGGCCTTTCATCTGGGCTTCTCAATGGTTAAAAAAAAGTTCATCATTGCAACAGTTAATATGGATAATATGCCATCTCCAGGGCAAAGAAGAGAACTTCCGTTACCTTCATTCCCTTGCAGAAACCTTAAAGGTGATGCATTTATCCTATTTAAGCCTGCCATTTTCCTCGTTCATTCCATGACTTATGGCTGTATCTCTCTGCCTCATTACAAGGCTTGACAGTTTTGGTCCAGTGGAGGTCACTGGACCTACAATAAAACATAAAGCTTAGGACTATCTCGCAACTCAGGGCATGCACTCTTGTACATTTATCAGAGAAAATGGGACACAGTTATCCACTATTTCTTGTGTTCGGGCATTGCTCAGTTAAAGATTGTGGGTTCAAGCCCCACTCCAGGACTTGAACCATGATCTGCGCTGACACTTCAGTGTCACACTGAGGATACTGCTGCAGTGCTGGAGTTGTGGTCCTTAAGATGAGATATTTAATCAGCACCAACTAGTTCAGGTGGACACTAAAGATCCCGTAGCACTATCTGACCAACATTGATCTATCTACCAAGGCAACGAACAAAGAGATTAACTGGTGAATCAGAAAATTGCTGGTTGTGGGATCTTGCTGTGTGCAAAATGGCTACCTAGATAATAACAGCCACTGTGCTTCAAAGTAATTGATTGTACATGAAACACTTTAGGATTTTTCTCAAATGCTAGTCTTTTTTTTTAAAGATAGCGTGATCATTTAACCTCCCTCCCTCAAATCGCTTTACCAGTCTTTTAAAGACTTTGGCTGGGATTTTCCATATTTGTAATCCCATGTCCATGATTTTTCACCTATTAAAATTAATTGGTGCAAAATCACAGGCTAGGAAGCACAGACATGGAAAACCTTGATATTCAAATGAGAGACAAAAAAAAGGAAAACCGTAAATGTCGGAATAGTGGGTCCATTGGCGTCAGAAAGAGCGAGATCAATTAATGGTCTGGGTGTGACACCTGGTCAGAATGGGAAACGCATTTTAATTTTCCTCTCAACACTTCAGAACAACCAATTCAGCATTGAAACATTTCCTTCAGCTCATTTTTTTTTTGCTTTCATAATTCATATACATATGTTGTGTGTTAACAGAGCATATTGCAATAAATCATTTCGGGATTATGGCCCTTGACTAGTGCAGATGGCGTAGCAGAAAGTGTTTAAATATACGAAGTTGCCTGTTGCTAACCAACCAGAACATGCATTCATTTCAAGCAGCCCATCTTGCACAAACGGTGAAGGCTAATATATCTTTGCAGTATGTGCCCGAATGCAAGTATTTCTAAGGCGTTATTAAAGTGGGGATTAGGGGGAGAACACGATTACTGCTCTGTAAACTTGATAGCATGTCAAGCTACTGTGTCATTCTTCACGGTGTTACCGTACTCCGTGTACTGTCAAATGGTCGCAGCGTGTAACAGATTTGCGAGTAGAGCAAGTCTGGAGAAGTAAATACATTGAAACACTATGGTTTCGTAATTAGGAATGTCCAGTGCCAACAAGTGTTCGTTCCTGTGGGAAATGGAAAAACTTGAAGCACTGAGGTCAAGTAAACATTCATTATTAAGTCTGACACACTGAGATTTTAAGTATGGGTCAGATGGGTTCAGGCTGGTCACCGGAAGGCCCAGCTCAGAGTCAGGCCAAGGTCTTGGTTAGAAGTAGTCATGATGGTTCAGGTGAGATTAGATAGGAAAGAAAGACTTGCGATTTCTATAGCACCTTTCACGACCACAGGACGTCCCAACGCGCTTTATAGCCAATGAAGTACTTTTGAAGTATAGTCACTAGGAAAACGCGATAGCACATTTGCGCACAGTAAGGTCCCACAAACAGCAATGAGATAATGACCAGATAATCTGTTTTTAGTGATGTTGGTTGAGGGATAAATATTGGCCAGGACACTGGGGAGAGCTCTCCTGCTCTTATTTGAAATAGTGCCTTGGCATCTTTTACACCCACCTGAGAGGGTAGACAGGAGTTGAATTTAACATCCAAAGAACAGCACCTACTGACAGTGCAGCACTCCCTCACTGGAGTGGGACTTGAACTCATAACCTTCTAACTCAGAGGCAAGAGTGCTACCCACTGAGCCACAGCTGAAACTGTGAAAGAAGGAAGACGGGAGAAGTTAAGAAAAGAAAATTTATATTTATATAGACTGAACAGGGGTGAAATTGGTCTTTGCCAGTTTTACACTGGGTTTCCGTTTGAAGTCAATGGTAAAGAAGATGGAGAGTGATATAAAACTGGATTCCAATTCACTATGAGCTCATTTCGTGCTACTGACGAAGACCAGTCTCACCCCCAAAACTTCCTCTCGATACCCCAAAACACTGATTCAGGGCCAGCTTAATTTGAAAGGCCTTTGGCCCAGAGTCAGGTTATTTACAGTGGGCACTGATGAGCCATGATCCACCATCAGGATTAATCATGGTAAATCCCGAACCAGAGTCAGAGTAGTCATGGTGGGCCATCACCCATGATCAGGCTGGTCATTTGCATATAGCAAGGTCCAACAAACAGCAATGAGATAAATAAGTCATTGACCTGTTTTGGTGGTTTTGTTTGAGAGCTTGAGCCAAGACCAATTTAATCATGGATATTTGTGGCTTAAGGTGAGGTTTGCTATGGTGGTATCTTGACATTTATCATAAAAATGGAAATCCAAAGCAGAAAGTCAGTGATGGTCAAAGGTGATCTAATTGAGGATTAGTGCTTTGGTTTAGTTGGACCAATGCAAGTCTGGTGATAGAAGTAAGTGGGGTGGATTTCCATCTTCATCGACTGGGTGATAATCTGGCAGAATGTATCATCTGCTCTTCATAGAATTTATGCAGTTTTTATTCCATTGATTTCAATGCAATGATAATCGGCCGGGTTCGATAGACGGTGGGCAATCCACACTGCCAGATCTCCACCCTGGTGGTGAAGGCAAGAATCTACCCCAGTGTATTTGGAGGGGAAAGATCGACCGCCATTGCAGATGTTGTCTGTAGGTCCCTATTGCTACACTGTTATTTGGCACGGAGTGACATTCCATGAATTTCTACACTTGACATGAGATATCCTGCGTGCTTACTACAATCTTACGTAAAAAATCCGAGAGGCAGCATCTCACCATAGAGCCATGAAGGTTTACAGCGGAAAAGGGGAGGCCATTCGGCCCATCGAGGTCATTGCTAGAGCAATCCAAAACTACTGACAGGAATTTAGGAATGTACATGGTCAGAAAAGGCCGTGTGTCTGGAAAATCTCATATCCCATAGTACCTCTCAAACCACTCTATCAACTTTTTTATCAAGGTACTTTTTCAAATGTCTCTTAAATCAGCTCCCATTGCCAATTTAACCATTCATCAACCTCTGCGTAAAATACTTAAATCTAAACTGTCTTTTCAGCCTAAGTCTGAAGTTACGCCCCTCTGTAGAATCTATGACTATCTTAAACATATTTCCGTTTATCTTGTCTGTACCCTTTAGGATCTCAAATGCGTCAGTTAGATCAATCCTCAGCCTTCTGCAGCTTAAACCCTCCCAGTTTCACCAGCCTCTCCTCGTAACTCAGGTGCCTTAACCCAGCTATCAATTCAGATGTCCTTCACTGCGCCCTCTCCAATGTCTTTCTCATAAAACAGTGACCAGAATTGTGCTCAGTACTCCACACAATCTAAATAAATTAATTCCACTGCCCTTCTCTCTTCCTATGGCCCTGGGTCCTCCTCTGCTACACTTGTCCAAAGTGGTACAGGTTAGTTTGCTAGCTGTATTTTGCAAGTTAATTCGATCACGGTAAGACAATATGCATGCCAACAAAGATTCACTTATTCAAAGTTTGATCCTCCAAATAAGGTAAAGTACTTACAACTAAGACATCAAGAAAGCTTAGCTGGGGAAACGAGGGCCTTTGATTTTACAGCACTTGAACTCAAACTTCCCGGGTCGAATCCAGTCCCATTACTATTCGTCACCTTTTTATACCTTTCTGAGCTACTGATCTAAATATCCTTATAATGCTTGCAACTATCTCTCTCAACTACACGAATCATACAGCACAGAAGGAGGCCATTCAGCCCATCGTGCCTGTGCCAGCTCTTTGAAAGAGCCGTCCAATTAGCCCCACACCTTGCTCTTTCCCCATCAAATTTTTCTTTTCCAAGCATATATCCAATTCCTTTTTGAAAGTTACGATCGAATCTCATCCCACCCCCCTTTCAGGCAGTCATTCCAGATCATAACAACTCGCTGTGTAAAAAAAAAAATCTCATTTCCCTCCTGGTTTTTTTTTGCCAATTATCTTAAATTAGATGTGTGTCATAATCAGTGGGTAAAGTCATACCATGAGTTGACATGGGTTAGATGACCTCATCGCATAATGCCATATCCCTCCATCTTCCATGTTCCATCTTATCTTCCTCATTCGAGGTCACTGTGATCTACATCATTAAGCCTCACACACTGCCATGTATGGGTTCTTCCATACTGGACATGCAGGTGCTTATCTTGCCTTGAGGGCTGGCTTTTGCATTCCAGTAGGGAAAGTGAAAGCATGAGATTGTGCATTCAATCTCTGCAGTTCTTTTAAAATACATATTAACCCTTTTCCTGGCCATGTCTCGGGACATGCAGCCAAATACAACAGAGTAGGCACAACTATCACTTCCCCAGCACTAACACTGTTCATTTTAAGCAGAATGTCTTCTTACAAATGAATCTGGCTCTGTAAATGTGTAGTCTAATTAATTTACAGTTGCAAGACTAAGATCGGCTTTCTGATATACCCAATAGGACCCATGCTCAATCGTATCACAGCACAAACCACAAGCTTGAAAGCACTGTATAATTGAATTATCTTCACTGCAAAACATTGCACGGTTACTTGTACAAACAGAATGGAAGGCTTTCTGACAATCTACCATATAGAGGGAAAAAAAAGAACCCTTTAGTCTCAGTTACGGATACATTTATTTGCAGTGACTGACAATATCTTTCAGATAAAGAACATTGTACCTTTTCATTGGGATAAAGATATAAGTTGGAACAAGAAACACTGTCAGAACATCACTAACCTCAAATTAGGTTTTCACTGATATTATTGATTCTTTCATTGGAGCTTCAGGAATCAGTCAGATCAATAAAGGGTCTATTGTACCAAAACTGTTCAATATGAAACATTGACTCGCAGTTACATTTTTAGAAAGGATTTCAAGTCATTCCGAATTCATTAGTTACAATCTCCCTTTACACCTTGATCCCTACACCCCCTCACCTTCACCAGCCAAGAGGACAGACTGGAGACTTCCTCTCAGACCTCTACCGTCGCTGCTCACCAGACTGCCGAGAGGGGCACAAGAGTGTCTCCTGGCTGTCTGGCACTTTCCTATTCTTCTCCTCCCAGGGGAAAAAGCTGTTGGTCCCCATTCACCATCTCCACCATGGTGACATGGTTGAGGCCAGGAATTCACAGTGTGAGGAGGTGTCACAAGATCACGAGATAGCTGTGGGTGAAGAAGACTATTCAGCCCATCTCGGCTCATCCATCCAGGAAGAACCTACAGTGCCGCTTCCCCCATCAAAAACATCTAACTGCTTCTTATATAGTTCCAATGTTTCATCCTCCACTATCCTTAGAGATAGAATGTACTGAGTTCCCTCTGATACATACATAATTGTTGAAAAAGGAACTCTATGATACAGCAAGATGGACATTGTACATTCTCCTCAGGGATCTGTCCATCTCACATGCTGATCATTCTTTACGTGAAGGAGTCACTGACATCAGCCCGAGATTTGCCTTTTATTCTTGTGACCACTTTTAGTCTGGCTTAGTGGCTCCTAATTTACCTAATTTACCTTTTCTACACTACACTGTTATTTGGCACGGAGTGACATTCCATGAATTTCTACACTTGACATGAGATATCCTGCGTGCTTACTACAATCTTACGTAAAAAATCCTAGAGGCAGCATCTCACCATAGAGCCATGAAGGTTTACAGCGGAGAAGGGGAGGCCATTCGGCCCATCGAGGTCATTGCTAGAGCAATCCAAAACTACTGACAGGAATTTAGGAATGTACAGGGTCAGAAAAGGCCGTGTGTCTGGAAAATCTCATATCCCATAGTACCTCTCAAACCACTCTATCAACTTTTTTATCAAGGTACTTTTTCAAATGTCTCTTAAATCAGCTCCCATTGCCAATTTAACCATTCATCAACCTCTGCGTAAAATACTTAAATCTAAACTGTCTTTTCAGCCTAAGTCTGAAGTTACGCCCCTCTGTAGAATCTATGACTATCTTAAACATATTTCCGTTTATCTTGTCTGTACCCTTTAGGATCTCAAATGCGTCAGTTAGATCAATCCTCAGCCTTCTGCAGCTTAAACCCTCCCAGTTTCACCAGCCTCTCCTCGTAACTCAGGTGCCTTAACCCAGCTATCAATTCAGATGTCCTTCACTGCGCCCTCTCCAAGCCCGCATAGCCCAAGTTTCTAGTCTTTTCTACCATTCTGTGGTGCAGTACGTTGGAGAAAGAATTTGTTGTGTCCTATCTGCTGCAACGTTGTCCATGTTGTCTCCAGGATCTTGTTTTCAATCCAGCTCAGACTACTCCTGAACGTACTATCTGTGAGAATCCTATTCAAAATAAGCAACTCACTAACCACCACTCAGTAACCACTAATCTACAGCACAAAATTCCCCATAATTGTGCCCCATTTGGCAGGCAATAAGGACTAGTGGTGTGGGAAATGAAACAGCAGTGTTTCATTTCACTGAATGTTCAGGGTCCATTGTATCCTTTTCCTCTATATTGTAAAGCGTTTTTAATTAATTCTTGGGATGTGGGTGTTGTTGGCAAGGCCAGCATTTATGGCCCATCCCTAGTCAGTGATACAACTGAGTGGTTTGGTTTGCTCAGCCACCTCAGAAGGCAGTTAAGAGTCAACCACGTTGGTGTGGGACCAACATGTAGGCCAGACCAGGTAAGCACGGCAGGTTTCCTTCCATTTTAAAGGACATTAGTGAACCAATTGGATTTTTACAACAATTCAACAGCTTCATGGTCACTTTTACTGATACTAGCTTTTTATTTCCAGATTTTTGAAACCAAATTCAAATTCTCAAACTGCCATGGTGGGATTTGAACTCACATTCTCTGGATTATTAGTCCAGGCCTCTGGATTACTAGTCCAGGTAATAGAACCACTATGCTATCATACCCTTATATTCTGAGATATCTTCCAACCTGTAAAGAGCATTATATAAACGCACGTTATTGTAGTGGTCATCTGACAATAGGGATTAAGGTCACATTGTTGGGGTAGAGTAGAGGGAACTGACAAAGCCATCATATATCTGATCTGGAAGTCCTTAATGGTAACAATAAGTCTAGCATTGATGTCCTTCATTTTATTTAAAGCAAAATTTATTCCAAAAGAAACACCCAGATCGTTGAAAATTTTCAATACATTGCACAGTACATAGAAATCCCTCAGATTCTATTGCCACAAGTAGGTTTTCTCTCTACCCAACAAACCACAAAGAAAACTATTTTTTTTTAAATGAGATTATAGAAAGCAAATGATTAATTTTGGGGCTGTACTATGGGGCTAGTCTATTTACTAGCCCAGGAGTGCCCAATCTGCAACCCACGGGCCAAATGTTCTCCTGAGTCCTAGCAATCCAGCATTCAAATTTCTATTTGTGCTCATATTTCTTATTTGTTGGTTTGTCCTGTTTTTTGAATTTTATAGACCTCGAGGTGTAGAAAGGACTGTTCTATAGAAATATAGAAACCATTCAGCCCCTCGAGCCTGTTCCGCCATTCAATTAAATCATGGCTGATCTGTACCTCAACTACATTTACCCACCTTTGCTCCATATCCTTTGATACCCTTACCCAACAAAAATCTATCGATCTCAGTCTTGAAAGCTTCAATTGTCCCAGCATTCACAGCCTTTTGGGGGGACAATTCTACTTTTCCACTAAAAAAGAGCTTCTTGATTTCAGTCCTGAATGGCCAAGCATTAATGTTAAGATTGTGGCCCCTTGTTCTGGATTCCCTCACCAGAAAAAATAACTGCTCTGTGTCTACTCTATCGAATCCTTTTAACATTTTAAACACCTCAATTAGATCACCCCTTAACCCTTAAACTCAAGGGAATACAAGCCAAGTTTATGGAACTTCTCCTCATAATTTAACTTTTTAATCCCCAGTATCATTTTGGTAAATCTGCGCTGTATCTCATCTGAGGCCAATATATACTTCCTGATGTGCGGTGCCCAGAACTGAATGCAGTACTCCAGATATGGTCTGACCAAGGCTAAGCTTTTAGCACTGTTGTCTCATTAGTGGATAAATCTTATATGAGAGCAGCAAGAACGGTCACTATCATTAATTTCAGATACATGCAAATTAATGGGGATATAGATTTAAACTTTATACGTGAGCCCCAAGGCTCCATGGTACACATCTATGTGATCCATGAAGACATCAGCTTGGACACTCCTGGGATAAGGTGAGCATCCTTTACATACATCCATATCCACGGCCTTTTTGTCAAGCATAACAATTGGTACTCACCAGTGAACCAAACCTCATACTCACCTGTACTATAGAATATTTAATGCAACATTTGAGACATTTAACATGTAGGCATTAACATTGTCTAGGCTTGCACTCTTTAGACAGTTATATTTCACTCTGTTTTGGATCATTCTCTGTGTTTCATTTTGTCCTTTAATGGGTCGATTAGGTTCTAATGCTTAGGTTGTGAGGAGGAAGGCACTATCAGCAAACACTGCCAATGCATTTTGTTTATTGCCCATTTAAATTCCTTGGATGGCAAGGTTATCTACTGGCTCCAAGCCAATATAGGCATGACAAAGAGTTTGGATAATTGTTTTGGTTTTGGGTAGAGAACAGGGCCAGCTGATCCATTCCCCATTTTGAACACTGCGCCATCACATGGAAATGATGGAATGATGTTTTTGAGACAATTTTGTTGTTAGTACTTACAACATCAGTTAGTACAAATTATCTCCCCTCCCTCGAGTTCCTTTCCTTTTAAGGGAGTAGTATAGTGTAATCATTCATGTTGCACAAACCATGAGCTTTTCATGGTGGCCAACTCAATATTGCAGTATGCACAATTGGTCACAGAACATCTTGCTCTCTTTATGGGGGCGGGGGGAGGGGAGGTGGATTTACTATGGCCACTATACATTAAAAACATCATATATATAGCGGGAATAGTTCCTATTTTCACTATTTCAAGGACAAGAGCTCCAAAAGAATGGGTTTGCAATTTCTCTAGAAATAAGAACATAAAAAATAGGAGCAGGAGTAGACCGTACAGCCCCTCGAGCCTGCTCCATCAATCAATAGAGCATGGCTGATCTTCTACCTCAACTCCACTTTCCCACCTGATCCACATATCCCTTGATTCCCTTAGAGTTCAAAACTCTATCGATCTCAGTCTTGAATATACTCAACGACTGAGCATCCACAGCCCTCTGGGGTAGAGAATTCCAAAGATTCAGAACCCTCTGCGTGAAGAAATTTCTCCTCATCTCAGTCCTAAATGGCCGACCCCTTTTCCTGAGATTATGTCCCATGTCCCTAGTTCTAGACTCTCCAGCAAGGTGAAACAGCCTCACAGCATCTACCCAGTCAAGCCCTCTCGGAATCTCGAAGGTTTCAATAAGATCACCTCTTATTTTTCTAAACTCCAGAGAGTCTTGGCCTATTCTACTCAATCTCTCCTCATAGGACAACTCTCTCATCCCAGGAATCAATCTAGTGAACCTTCATTGCACCGCATCTAAGGCAAGTATATCCTTCCTTAGGTAAGGAGACCAAAACTGTACACAGTACTCCAGGTGCAGTCTCACCAAAGCCCTGTACAATTGCAGCAAGACTTCCCAATTGCTTGCTGTACCTGCATGTTAACTTTCTGTGTTTCGTGTACAAGGACACCCAAGCCTCTCTGGACACCGACATTTAATAGTTTCTCACCATTTAAAAAATATTCTGTTTTTCTATTCTTCCTACCAAAGTGAATATCCTCACATTTCCCCACATTATACTCCATCTGCCACCTTCTTGTCCATTCATTTAACCTGTCTATGTCCCTTTGCTGACTCTTTGTGTCCTCACAGCTTACTTTCCCACCTGGCTTTGGATCATCAGCAAATTTGGATACATTACGCTCGGTCCCTTCATCTAAGTCATTAATATAGATTGTAATTAACTGAGGCCCAAGCACTGATTCTTGCGGCACTCCTCTAGTTACAGCCTGAAAATGACCCATTTATCCCTACTCTCTGTTTTCTGTCTGTTAACCAATCCTCTATCCATGCTAATATATTACCTGCAACCCCATGAGCCCTTATCTTGTGTAACAACCTTTTATGTGGCACCTTATCGAATGCCTTTTGAAAATCCAAATATACAACATCCACTCATTCCCCTTTATCTACCCTGCTAGTTACATCCTCAAAAAACTCTAATAAATTTGTCAAACACGATTTCCCTTTCATAAAACCACGTTGACTCTGCCTAATCATATTATGATTTTCTAAGTGCCCTGTTACTAAGTCCTTAATAATAGATTTACCAACTACTGATGTCAGGCTAACTGGCCTATAGTTCCCTATTTTCTCTCTCCCTCCTTTCTTGAATTGCGGTGTTACATTTTCTACCTTCCATCCGCTGGGACCATTCTAGAATCTAGGGAAATTTGGAAGATCACAACCAATGCATCCACTATCTCTGCAGCCACCTCTTTTAGAACCCTCGGATGTAGGCCATCAGGTCCAGGGGATTTGTCGGCTTTTAATTTCCCGTTAATTTCTTCAGTACTTTATCTTTACTAATATTAATTACTTTAAGTACCTCACTCTTATTAGCCTCTTGGTTCCCCAGTATTTCTAATATGTTTTTGTGTCTTCTACTGTGAAGACAGATAAAAAAATATTTGTTTAACGTCTGCCATTTCCGTATTCCCCATTATAATTTCTCCGGTCTCAGCCTCTAAGGGACCCACCTTTACTTTTGCTAATCTCTTTCTTTTTACATACTTGAAGAAGCTCTTGCGATCTGTTTTTATATTTCTTGCTAGTTTACTCTCATTCTATTTTCTTCCTCTTAATTAATTTTTTGGTCATCCTCTGCTGGTTTCTAAAACTCTCCCAATAGTGATCATTGGGCTGGATTTTGCTGTAAAAATAACAGTGAGGCTAACAGCCCTTACCGTTATTTATGCGCAAATCGGAAAGCACGTGTGCAGTTAAAGGCAGAAATCGGGAAGTTGCTCTCTGAGATGCAATGCTCCTTCAAAATCTGCACGAAAGCGGCTTCTCGTTGTCTGGCTCACTACTCAATGTATTGAACGGTGTGAAATTCCTGTACTGGCATCGCAGATACGGACAAAAAGTTAAGTCAAGTCATTTCGAGCCTAAGTACCATTTTAAAGGCGTGGTAAGTATTAATTACTGCCAAATATGGAGTCTCATTCCTTCAGAATTTAATTATTGTTGGACATTAAAAAAAAACATTTTTTGTTTACTTTTTCTCTCTGTCTCTTAATTCAACCTTTTTCCCTCATTTTATTTCGCTTCCTGTACCTGATTTGACATTGAATTCACTATTCTAACTTACACTTCCTGATTCTGACTCTCCGCTGTTATTAATGATCCTTCAATCTGTTTGGTTAAGGAGATACACAGCTGCCTGCCCTGTTCACACAGGTCCCAGATGCCCTGTAGAGGGCACCATGCTTTTCGGACCTCTAATTTCCAGGAAGTTGCCGTGTAAACGCTCATAGAAAGTCTACGGGCAAGTGCAAGTCTGACAAATGGCAGGTGCCATTTATTCACCACTCACAGCAAAATGCAGCGCATTATGTTTGATGTCACTAACACATAGTGGCCAGAGGAGCCCGCCCACCTTGGAGGACTGTCAGTCACTGTGTTTATGAATAAATGTTTCACTCCGTTAAGACCTTAATGAAACACTTGTCAAATTAGCTTAGAGATTACTGTTGAAGATACTGGTGAATACCAAGTGTGTTTGTATCTTATTCCTAAAGCGGGCAGCAACCCATTTATTTTAAACCCTTGCTGAACTAGAGGACGGGGGAATGCCATACTAAGGCCTTAAGTGTCCATCCTTTTAATATCACCAACAGTAGTCCCCAGGCTCTAGTTCCTTGTTTTCTTGATGCTCTTTGCTCTGTTGCCTGTTGAATTTTTTGTTTTTGTAACTGTCAAAGTGACTTGAAAAATTATTAATTTATATTCATTCTTTTCTCTTTTCCACCCCTTCCTGGCTTTCCCCGCCTTTGTGATTGCCACCCATGTCACTATCTACCCTTCCTCCCCCCCCACCACCCCCTCATCACCCATCCCCATCCCTCCGTTCTTTCTCTCGATGAATCAACATTTCGACATCACCAAAGACGGAAGTGGACTCAAGCCATCACCACAACCATTGACCGCTCATTTTACATTTGTCTGTACCATTGGTTTAACTTGGCTGTTGTCTTAGAGCTGGGGCAGTGCACGATGCTGGTGCTCTCTGTCTTTTGTTGAACTCTCTGTGTGGCTCAAGGCCTATAGATACTCTGTCTGGGTTACTCACCTCTCCTCCTTCACAGCCGATATATGACCCATGATAATCAGACGGTAGTGACCAAAGTTTAAAGCCGCTGTAATGAGTTGTCCCAATCTGCAGCGATGTGCTACCACTGCCTCAAATTAGATTGCCACTGGATTTCAAAGAAGGTCTCACTATTGCAACCCCTTTAAAGGCAGAATCTCTCTCTCCAGACCCCTTTTGAAGAGGGGGATGTGTTCACTGGATTCCATTTTTTTTTTGAACAGGAAGTCTCTCCATCAGGATCCCCTTTTTGAAATGGAAGTCTCTAATTAGAATAAGGTTTAAAAAGGGATTCACTGCTTCAAGAGTTACTGAGCCTGACTACGAAGGGGTTGTTGATCTGAGCAATATAAAGGAAGGGCTAGTGGACCCAGATAATGCAAGGGGGGAATTATTGAGTCAAGCGACGTAAGGCAGGGATAACTAAGCTCGACAGAATGGGGGAAGGGTGCTGAGATAGACAATGTGAGGAAGGGGTTACTAAACTAGATAGTTTGGGGGAAGGGTACTGAGATAGGCAATGTGAGGAAGGAGTTACTAATTTAGATAGTGTGCGGGGGAAGGGTATTGAGCCAGGCAATGTGAGGAAGGGGTTACTAAGCTAGATAGTGTGAGGGAGGAAGGTAGCTGAACCCAAAGTGTGAGGTGAGGTTGGGGCTTACTAAGCCTGATAGTACAAGGGACAGCTTACTGAATTCAGTAGTGTTAGCAAGGATTAATGAGTATGGCAGTGCAAGGAAGCTGAATTAACCCAGTCAGGATCCCGGTACTGACACAGTGTGATTCAGTGATTGTGTTGTTACGAATGTTTCTGTGTTAATTAATTTGCAACTTGCTATTCTGTTCTGTAGCTCCTCTCAGATAGTCATAGGATCACAAGATATGTTCAGATGAAGAAAGCCCTTGAGCTCACTCATCCTTTCTGAAGCCCAACCATACCGTCTTATCGAAGCATCTAGCTGCCCATGAACGAGCCCAGTGTCCCAGCCTCAGCCATCCTTCCTGATAAACCATTACAGCTCCTGATCACCTTCTGTATAAAGAAATACTCCTTGGCATCTGTTCTAAACATCACAACTTTGAACCTGTCTCCCGGAATATCTGAAGGTAGCGTTTTGGATTTAGGAACATAGGAATTGCTAGATGATAAAAGACCAATGTCCATCTAGTTCACCATCTACCATCCTGGTAGTCACATGACACAATGATAATGGAGTTGTTCACTAATCATAGCAATCAATCTCCATCAATTAGTCTACAAAAGACCCAGACATGAGGTGTGGAAACCCCCAGTGGTGGAGAGCTTTGGGAACCATAGGTCCAAAGTCACCTGTTCCTCCCAAGCATGCCACTTTATTTTCTCTATCTCATTAACTAAAATATCTACCTCTTTCTGAGGCTGGCAAGTCCCAGCCGGCCTCGTCATACCTCATAGCACAACTCCTCTAACACAGCCTCACTGCTCTCTTTCAATGATGTTATCAAGATTTAATGTTTGTACAAAAAAAAAACAAATAAAAGGGGATGTTAAAGTTACTCATAGTTCTTTGTAACGGCTATATTTGTGTTAAAGGAGTATTATCTATTTTTCCCCATACCCCATGATGTAATTTGTGTCAAAAAGCATCATCAAGCCTCATAAACGCACTCCCGGCAGTTGATCAGGATGTCACTGTGACAGATACATGAGCGATTATTCTGGGCTCTTTCTAATCCCAGAAGCTACCGTTTCCCCTTAAGTGGGGTCGCTACCGATAGTGAGGACCCCTCCTTCAGTCATACTTAACATATCTGCCTTTTCTGTAAATGGTCTTAAAGTAATAACACCAAATTTTGTGGGGATTTTTTTTCATTTGTTCCCAAAGTCATCCATATAGAGAAAAAATATATAAATTCCCCTTCCAATTCCCTTTTGATTAATACAAGTTTTAAAGAAGTGATGTACAGTTTGTTGGGTTTCTTTTCTCCCCTGAACTGTCAATCATCCACAGTGGGTGGTTAACTAGGAACAGGAGTAGGCCATTCAGCCCCTCAAGCTTGTTCTGCCATTCAATTAAATCATGGCTGATCTGTGTAACTCCATCTACCCGCCTTGGTTCCGTAACCCTTAATAAAAATCTATCAATCTCAGTTCTGAAATTTTCAATTCACACCCAACCTCAACAGCTTTTTGGGGGAGAGAGTTCCAGATTAATGCTGTCTGTGTAGGCCCAACCATGCAATCATGTAGACCGTTGTCCAAGACTTATTGACCTGTAGGATTTGCAGAGTGCCCAGATCATCATTCTTTCAATCAGGGGATGTTCTCACCTCCAGAATCCGAAGGCTGAGTTTTGTTGCCCACTGACCGTTCATCGGAGACGATTGATCATTGATTGATCATCACGTATAAAATTCTTAGTTGGCTTGACAGGGTAGATGCTGAGAGGCTGTTTCCTCTGGCAGGAGAGGCTAGATCTAGGGGGGGTCATAGTCTCAAGATAAGGAGTTGGCCATTTAGGATCAAGATGAGGAAAAATTTCTTCACTCAGAGGGTTGTGAATCTTTGGAATTCTCTACTCCAGAGCGCTGTGAATGCTGAGTCGTTGAATATACTCAAGATTGAGATCGATAGATTTTTGGACACTAAGGGAATCAAGGGATATGGGGATCGGGCGGGAAAGTAGAGTTGAGGTAGAAGATCAGCCATGATCTGATTGAATGGCGGAGCAGGCTCGAGGGGCCGTATGGCCTACTCCTGCTCCTATTTTTTATGTTCTTATTAATGTCAGTTTACCAGGAACGGTGAACGTGTCTCCTCATGTCCAAATGCTTTTCAAATGATTAGGTTTACCATTTTTTATCAAATCCATAACTGGACAGGGGGCGGGATGAGGGCAGCGAGTGAGATCGTGGTTCGAGCTCTGTCACTTCCTTTGCAGATGATTAAAATCCATTGCAAGCCTTAGCAATTAATGCCTCCACATGATAGAATCATAGAAATTTTAGGGCGGAAGGCAACCATATCCTTACCAGTTCTAGCTCTATACCCGAGCTATCTACTTTAACCTTAATTCCTTCGAACCCTCCACTATTTCTTTTCAAATGTTTAATTCTCTTTTAAATGATTGATCCACAGCAATTCCATACGTGACTGTCTCAAAGAGAGCATCTCACCGTCACGAGTCCTATTGAAGAGCTCCCTCAATGGGTTAATGGCTCATTGGGATTTGAGCCTTGAGACGGTTTACTACGTTAAAGGTGCTATATAAATGCAAGTTAATGATGTTGTTCTGTCTGGTGTGGTAATAAACCAACAGCCCAGGAAGGCCCCTGGTTCGATCCACCAGTCTGTAGAGAGATATCTGATCTTAGACAAGACAGTAATAGAGGGGAGAAGATTGGGGGGAAGAAAGCGGATTTATTGCCATCATAATGTAGGCGGTAATGTGAGGATTTTTGCTTTTTTGTTTTACCTCTATAGGGCAGGGAGAAACTTTACAGAATCCTCAGGATATTATACAGAATTGGGTACTGACACCAGAATAAACTGCACATGGTCCATGGGATGCGTTATGTTGAAATAAACACTCGAATTGGGGCGATGACTAGCTGCTTTTATTTCTAGACCCTGTAGAATATTCAACTTAGGGTTGCCAACCTTCCAGGATTGGAGTCTCCAGGAATTGAAGATTAATCTCCAGGACGCTGCCGAGAGCAAATCCGAGAGAAAAATCATAGGGACGTTTAAAAAAAATTGGTGTTTATTTTTTCATTTTCTTTGTACACTTTTGCTTATTAATTACAAAAATATTGGAGATGGGGGGGAAAAGGCTGTTTGACTGAGAGTCAAGAATCTTCGAATCAGGTAACGAAGAGTCTGTTTGTTTCCCAATTGGCTGAAGGAAGGCTGTGCTCTGCGGGGATGGACGTGTCGGGTGACCAATGGCGGGAGTGTGGGGTGGGGCAGTTGGAGGCAGGAGGTCATGTGATGAAACCTCCAGGAATACGTCCAACCAGAGTTGGCAACCCTAGTTCAAATTCAATGATATATCAAAACAATACAAGTGAAGACATTGGAGTGTAATGGCTGCAATGTGCTTACTCCCATCAGGGGGCCATCTAGGGTTCAGTTAACAATATGCAAGTACCATTGAACAAGTCACAATGAACAGACTTCATTGACCAAGCCTTCCCGACAGTTTCTTGTGTTCCTCTATTCTTAATAATTTAAAGAAGGACTAGAAAGAAAAGCAGCACGTACTGGAAATAAACACAGAAATTGCCAGAAATACACAGCAGGTCTGTGCCTAAGTCTGTGGCCTGGGTGGGAGGCGGCATCAATGGCAAGGGAGTGGAATTTATGGCGGGTATCAAAAACAGATGGCTTGAGTCTTCCCAGTGTTCAGCTAAAGGAAGTTGTGACTCATCCAAGACTTGATCTTGGACAGGCTAGCACGGAAGTATCATGGGGTCAAGAAAAGTGGAACTGGAGGCATACAGGCACTGACATTGTGACTGTAGATAACGTTGCCAAGAAGCAGCGTATAGATAATGAAGAGGAGAGGCCCAAGGACAGATCCTTGGAAGACTCCAGAGGGGTTGGTTTCCGGGTGAAAGGAGAAGCCATTGCTGGAGATGTGGTGGCTTTGTCCACACGGGTGGGAATGGACCCACGCAAGGGCAATGGAAACGGAGAGTGAAGAAAGAGAATCTGCGGAGGAGGTTGGCATGGTCAGCTACGTCAACTGGCATGGAGAGTTCGAGGAGCACCAGGAGTTTTTTTTTTAAATACATATCGGCGTGGAAGGAATGCAGAGGTACTGATGTGAAATCTTACGTGATCGTAAGAAATTCATTTCTCCGCTATTTCACTGGAGCATTAAGTATTCTTACACCAGTGTCCAACTGCATAATTAAAATTAATAAAAATATGCATAACGCAGTATAAAAAGTGGCCAACCTAACCCTCTCTCACACTGGGAAACTCTGGTGAAATCTCAGATGCAACATTGAGCCCTTTGTGAATTCATTATGAAGGATACAGTGAGGAGAATGAAACTCGGATTTGTCTATTTTTTTTCCCCATTTATTCAATGTTCTCCCCTCACAACCCTCTTACATCTACGCACCCTCCTCCAGCCAAGGATGGGACAACCTGTGTTACCATCCGACCTGCCTCTGCTCATCGGAAATTCTGCTGCTGTGATCCAAACAAGTGACAACTGGACAGACTTGCTAAGTTTCCTATTCCTCCCTGTTCAATTCTCCATGCATTCCTCCTCATCTCCCCACCTCCCACTCATCATCCAAAACAAAAATAGAGAACACTTTACTTCCATATCAAGTGCCAAAGAATCATAGAATGACACGGCTCAGAAGGAGGCCATTCGTCCCATCATGCCTGTGCTGTTTGAAAGAGCTATGCAATTGGTCCCATTCCCCTACTCTTTCCCCATAGCCTAATTTGCAGGGCTACGGGGAATGGGACTAATTGGATAGCTCATGTGATTTGGCTGAGCTCTCACCTAAATGAAGGCAGTAAGCACAAGTGAGGGAAAGCTTTTAGACTGTAACTCACCCAGCTCTGCGACAGCACAGGTGAGAGGCCATTCCAAAACTCAAAGGTCACCGAACTGTAATGAGGGCAAATTGAGTCGCAGGGCGCATCCTGGGAGTCGAGCTCATCCAGCTGTGAGCTTGAATAATGGGATGTATCCAGACACGAGCCCTCCCAAGCAGAAACTTGAATGATAGTAGGCCCTGGGACTCAAAGTCACCCAACTCACACATCCTCACAGCGAATGTCAGTAACTCAGTGCTGGGAACGAGCAACATATGCTCTATATTATTAATGTCAGGAAATGAGTTTAAGACAGCTATTTCATTGCAGCTCCTGTTGATGAACATAAACTGATCAAACCTTGCTCTTGTGGTTTATCGCTTTATCAGAATGACTCGATTGAATTACTGCATCGCAACTCACTGACATCCATCTATTATCCTTGAGGCACAGCGGCTCCAAGCGGTAATTAAATAAATTATATCAGGGAAAGGTATTTGCCGGAGACGATCCCTCAATATCTTCCACTGTAAATATGTCACTGCAGCTAAAGAGAATCAAAAAGCAACAAGAGATTACAAAAAAAAAGCTCCAACCGGACAGCAAAGTGGACAAGTCCTCTCCCCTTTGGGCCCTGGATTCAATCCAGCCCAGATTCACAGGATAAAAGCCTCCGGGGTAGAATTCCCACGAGCGTTCTCCCGATTTCCCGCCGTAAGTCCGGCAAGAGATTGATGGAAACGACTGTTCCTCCGGGGTTTTCGTCAAAGTTACTGAAGCGGATCGGAAGAACCCTCGCAGAAATTCTACCGCCTTTTTTTCTGTAGACAACAGTCCTTGCACAACAAAGAAACTGTTGCAGACTTGCTCAGCGAGTGCTCCCTTTATACCTCTTGTATCGATCCTAAATTTCTGCCCTAAAATATGTGCAGTTTAATAGGAAACGTTATACATGGCCTACTGGACTCCATTGATTGGCTGTGAATCACTTTGGGACGTCCTGAAGTCGTGAAAGGCTTTACATAAATGCAAGTTCTTTTTTTTCTTTAAGAGCTTATGAAGATGAAATATATGGACTCTGTGCCATAGTTAAATGATTTGGCAAATGCTGCCATATCTTTTCTAGCCATTTTCTTCTGCTGGACTACAAGTGTACAGCACTAGTTATTCTCTGGTAACTCATGTGTAAGACATTGAGTATGGACAAGCTATTCAACCATTGCAAAGTGTCACAGTCGAACCTGGTCCAGTCCTCAACTGATGAAAAGAAAGACAGACTTGCATTTCCATAGAGCCTTTCACGATCTCAGCACATCCCAAAGCGCTTTACATAGGAACATAGGAATATAGGAACAGGAGTAGGCCATTCAGCCCCTTGTGCCTGCTCCCCCATTTGATAAGATCATGGCTGATCTGTGATCTAGCTCCATATACCTGCCTTTGGCCCATATCCCTTAATACCTTTGGTCAGTGAAGTACTTTTAAAGTGTAGCCACTGTTGTAATGTAGGAAACACGGCAGTCAATTTGCACACAGCAAGATCCCACAAACAGCAATGTGGTAATGACAAGATAATCTGTTTTAGTGATGTTGGTTGAGGGATAAATATTGGTCAGGTCACCGCGGTTAATTCCCCTGCTTGTCTTCGAAATAGTGCCGTGGGATCTTTTACATCCACCTGAGAGAACAAAATGAGCCTCCATTTAACATCTCACCTGAGATACAGCTCCTCCGATAGTGCAGCTCTCCCTCAGTATCTGCGCTGGGAGTGTCAGCCTAGATTTTGGGCTCAAGTCTCTGGAGTGGGACTATGAACCCACAACCTGCCTGATTTTAGAGGTGGGTGAGCTGCCCATTGAGCCAGGGCTAACACTGTTAACTGAGCAACAGGTACGAGACATGAATCAGGGGTGCTAACTCCTGTCACTGATCACTTTGTGGGGCGAATGCCCAACAAACTGAAAAGAGGTGAGATGGATCTCAGTGAGGAATACAAAGGTGGTAAAAGAACAAACGGGCACAAAAATAGCTGAGCGAGGTGGTGAAAAAGGCAGGGGAAAATGTACACACAAAAGTTGCTTCTATATCGGTGCTAGAGGGGTGCCATCATCGACTGCCCTGGCACCTCGGGTCCCACATACCCGGCAGAAACTCCCAAACAATCCAAGGGACCCATCAAGGTAACTGCTCGGAAGACCTGGTTTCAAAAAACGGAGGATAACCTTCGCTTTTGGTGTTGGCAGAAAACTGCTGGGAACAGATTGGCCACCTGATATTCACCCCGTCCTAGATCCCTTTCTGTCGACTGCAATTTTTAAGGGTAAAGGCGATAAAAATTTGAAACTTTGGCGGGAGATTACCATAACTCCCAGGGAATGGTGTAAATGGTTAAAAATGAAGTTAGGGTGAGAGACTGGGAAAAACCCCCATGGAATTCAGGGCAAAGAACCCCAACCCTATCAGTGCTCCTTACCATCCCCAGTCTTCCCTTCCTCCTAGGAACATGGGTACAGGAGTAGGCCATTCAGCCCCTCGAGCCTGTTCCGCCATTCAATGAGATCATGGCTGACCTATACCTTAAATCCCATCTATCCGCCTTGGTTCCATAACCCTTAATAACCTTTGCCTAACAAAAATCGATCAACAGACCTTTAAAACCAAAGTTTGCACCTCCAGACCACAACTTCTCACTCTCCCATCTGTTTTTTTCACCTCTTGTAGCATCTTGCATTATGGGTTTTGGCCCTTCAACTGGGTTTCTCCGTGAAGCAGTGCAAGGCTTCTTGGGACAGGATGCCCTCCCGCTTGCCCAGGATGCAGTGTGATTACGGGAGGTACCCAACAAGGAGAAGGGGAGAAAATACTTTAAAAAGAGAGTTCACCTTTAATATAGCAATCTGTGTTACAAAGCAATACAAATACACATTCTTTGCCTTGGTTCCAAGGTCCGAGCTGCATTACACCACATACCAGGTATAAGGTGACAATTTACTCCCATTTGCCACTGATTGGCTCATGACTCTCATATATCACAATGTAAACTATGTAATTTTGATGCTCCATAACAGATAAACCATATCTAGGAGCTGAATAAGCTAATGATTAATTGACTAAAAGAAATAAAGAACTTATATTTATATAGCATCTTTCACAGTCTCAGGACCTCCCAAAGCGCTTCACACATTTGAAGTGTAGTCACTGTTGTAATGTAGGAAACGCAGCAGACAATTTAGGCACAGCAAGATCCCACAAACAGCAATGTGATAACGACCAGATAATCTGTTTTATTGGTGCGATAAATATTGGGCAAGACACCGGGGAGAACTCCCCTGCTTTTCTTCGAAATAGTGCCATGGGATCTTTTACGTCCACCTAAAAGGGCAGACAGGGCTTCGGTTTAATGTCTCATCCGAAACTCGGCGCCTCTGACAGTGCTGTATTCCCTCAGTCCTGCACTGGGATCATCAGCCTAAATTTTGTGCTGAAGTCCCTGGAGTGGGACTTGAATCCACAACCTTCTGACTCAGAGGCGAGGGTGCTATCATCTAATCACTCCTACACAAAAGTTGCTCTATAGCAGGAGCATTGCTTGTACTTGCTGTGTACTGTAGTTAGTAAGACCAGCACCTCATGAAAGGCTGCAATAGTACAAACAATTAAAGATGTTTGTTTGCACGTTCTCAGTGTTGGCATGGTAGCTGATATTGTGTGTAACCACAGTCAAGACAGTTTTAATCAAATCATCGACATATCAAACTGCCATCAGACTTGTAATAATGCAAATAAAAAATCACAGGAGAATGCGGGGGAAGCATATTGTCTTTTCATCTATGGCTGGGAATTTCCTCAGAGCAGCTCCCGCTCCGTAACTTTGTCAGAAATGTCGCGGAAACACCATTTCCTCACCGAAGCGGGATTTCCGCTGCACATCAGGTGATGGTAGGATGGTGGAGCGGGATTGTTCCCGGCCGATCACTCTGCAGAAGCAGATACTTCCCTCAAAAAAGAAATCATAACCCACCATCCGGAGGGTTCGATATCAGGTCGGTGCTGAGTTACCTGATCTCACCCAGCTTCAGCAGAAGGGAAGCTACAATTTTCCTTATCGCCCCTGGACTGAGAAGCATCAGTCATCAGCTCCTGATGACTCTCTTGCTGGGACATGCGGGGTTTTGGGTGAAAAGAGGGCTAGGCTTGGCTGTGATGCCTTCTCAGAACCCTGCTCACACCCTCTTGGCTCACACACGAGGAATGGTCACCTGGGCCAGGCATGGGAGGACTTCCAGCACTTGTGGAACCAGATCCCAGCAAGAGTCAATATCTTCGAGAGAGTAAGGGAGAAAATTGGGGGAGGGGAAGCACAACTCTTAAAACCACAGCAGCAGAATTTTCCGTTCCATGTTTTCATCCCCACACCATAGCCTGCTCCCACTCTTGCAGTAAATTTTTGGCATTCCGGTATGTCATGCTCTAAATTGGCACTCTTCTCCAAAGCTGGTTGGTGCTGATCTGGGCCCAACCTATAGGAAAGTAACATATTAACATTAACAGCAGGAGGAGGCCATTCGGCCCCTCGAGCATGTTCCGCCATTCAATTAGATCATGGCTGATCTGCACCTCAACTCCATTTTCCTGCCTTTGCTGCATATCCCTTGACCCCCTTACCCAACAAAAAATCCATCCATCAGTCTTGAAAGCTCCAATTGTCCCCCAGCATCCACAGCCTTTTGGGGGCGAGAATTCCAGATTTCGACTACTCTTTGTGGGAGAAAGTGTTTTCTTACTTCATAAGGTGATGATGTACAAAGTTAGGCAATGATGAGATTAAAAACGCAATTACAGCAGAGTGAAACTGCAAGATTTTTGTTATATTGTCATCATCTGTGCATTCTTCATTTGTTAATTTATGCATGAAAGTTTTCTAGGAACATAGGAACAGGAGTAGGCCATTTAGCCCCTCGAGCCTGTTCCACCATTCAGTGAGATCATGGCTGATCTGTGACCTAACTCCATATACTCGCCTTAGCCCCATATCCCTTAATACCTTAGGTTAACAAAATCTATCAATCTCAGATTTAAAATTAACGATTGAGATAGCGTCAACTGCCGTTTGCAGAAGAACGTTCCAAACTTCTACCACCCTTTGCGTGATGAAGTGTTTCCTAACTTCACTCCTGAAAATCCTGACTCTAATTTTTAGGCTATGTCCCCTAGTCCTAGGCTCCCAAACCAGCGAAAATAGTTTCTTTCTATCTACCTTATCAGCTCCCCTTAATATCTTGAAAACTTCGATCAAATCACCCCCTAATCTTCTAAATTTCAGGGACTACAACCCTAGTTTGTGTAAACTCTCCTCGTAATTTAACCCTTGGAGTCCAGGTATCATTCTAGTAAATCTACACTGCACTCCCTCCAAGGCCAATATATCCTTCCTAAGGTGCGGTGCCCAGAACTGAACACAGTACTCCAGGTGTGGTCTAACCAGGGCTTTGAATAGCTGTATCATAATTTCTACCCCCTGGTCGCCTTTTTGATTATTTTCTGTACATGCCCATGACATTTTAATGATCTATATACATGGACCTCTAAGTCTCTTTGGACCTCCACTGTTTTGAGCTTTTCACCATTTAGAAAGTACTCTGACCTATCCTTTTTAGGTCCAAAGTGGATGACCTCACATGTGCCTACATTGAAATCCATTTGCCACAGTTTTGCCCATTCACTTAATCTATTAATATCTCTCTGTAATTTTATGCTTCCATCTGTACTGCTTATGCTGCTGTCTACCGTTGTGTCATTGGCAAACTTGGTTATGTGGCTCTCTATCCCATCATCTAAGTCGTTAATAAATACAGTGAATAGTTGAGGCCCCAACACAGATCCCTGTGGGACACCACTAGTCACATCCTGCCAATTTGAGTACCTGCCCATTATCCCTACTCTCTGTCTCCAGCTGCTCAGCCAATTTCCCATCCAGGTCAATAATTTGCCCTCAATTCCATGAGCTTCAACTTTAGCTAACCATCTCATATGAGGGCCTTTAGAATGCCTTCTGGAAATCCATATGAACAACTTCCATAGACATTCCCCTGTCCACTACTTTAGTCACCACTTCAAAAAGTTCAATCAGGTTCATCAGGCATGACCTGCCCTTTACAAATCCATGCTGGCTCTCTCTGATCAGCTGAAAATGTTCAAAGTGTTCAGTCACTCTATCCTTAAGTATAGATTCTAGTAATTTCCTGACAACAGATGTTTGGCTGACTGGTCTATAATTCCTTGTTTTCCCTGTCTCACTTCTATTAAATAGCGGAGTGACATATGCAATTTTCCAATCTAAAGGAACGGTTCCTGAATCAGGAGAACTTTGAAAGATTATAGTTAGGGCATCTGCAATGTTCTCACCTACTTCCTTTAAAATCCTAGGGTGGAAACCATCTGGCCCTGGCCATTTGTCACTCTTTAGTGCCATTATTTTCTTCATTACTGTTAATTTGCTTACGTTAATTATGGTGAGTCCCTGTCCCTGATTCAAAATTAGTTTCCTTGGGGTGTCTGGCATGCTATCCTCTTTCTCTACTGTAAATACTGATGCAAAGTAATTATTTAACATGTCCGCCATTTCCTTATTTTCGTTTACAATATCAACATTAAGGGTTAGAGTTTTTAAGAGGCCCACATTGCTCTTGACCACCTTATTTTTCCTAAATTAATTGTAAACATTTTTTGTGTTGATTTTGATATCCCTTGCAAGTTTCTTTTCATACTCCCTTTTTGTAGCTCTTACTATCTGTTTTGTTACCCTTTGCTGTTCTTTGTATCTCTCCCAGTCGCCAGGATCTGTGCTATTTTTTGCATTTTTGTTTGCTTTTTCTTTTAGTTTTATGTTGTCCCTTACCTCTTTTGTCATCCATGGCTTTTTTTATTGGCAAATAGAGCTCTTGCCCCTTAGAGGTATAAACCGGTTCTGATTCACGTTAAATTCATTTTTGAACACCTCCCACTGATCTTCTGTCGTTTTACCCATTAACAGATTTGTCTAGTTTACTGTGGACAGTCTCTGTCTCATCCCATTGAAGTCGGCCTTACCTAAATTTAGAATCTTAGTAGGTGTTACGGATTTCCCCCTTTCAAACAGAACATTGAACTCAATCATATTATGATCGCTATCAGATAAATGTTCATGCACCGTTAGGCCGTTAACTAAATCTGGCTCATTACTCATTAGTAAATCTAACCCTTGTTGTTTCTAGGACCTACTGTTGTGGAAAGTTGTCCGGAACACACTCAAGAAATTCGCTACGTTTCTGACATGAGCTCATCTGCTTATCCCAATCTATATGAAAGTTAAAATCCCCCATTAAGACCACTCTGCCTTTGCTACATGCTGGTCTAATCTCTGCATTTATGCATTCTGCAACTTCACAGCTGCTACCAGGGGACCTATACACAACTCCCACTACTGTCTTAAATCCTTTTCTATTTCTTAATTCTCCACTGCCTGCTTACCTCTCGTTATATCCTCTCTTATCATTGAAGTAATTTCACCCTTAATCACTAAGACTACTCCTCCCCCTCTACCAGTTTCCCGATACTTCCTGTAGACCTTATAACCTGGTATATTCAGATCCCAGTCCTGACCGTCTTGCAGCCATGTCTCGGTAATGGCTACAATGTCGTACCTTCTAAGCTGAACTTGCGCCTGCAATTAATTCATTTTGTTTCTTATACTCTGTGCGTTTGTATAAAGAACGCTTATTTGAGCCTCACACACTTTATCTTTATCTTGGTAAAGGGATTATATTTTAAGTACCTTAATTATTCTTGAATAAAAGAAATGATTTGCGATCTATCATTTTTCTTTCTTTCTATCACAGTTACTCACATGAACAACCAGAACTCTTAATATTCCTCTTAAACCGACAAGCAATAGATTTGTCCATCGAGGCAATGTGGTGTCACTTCCCATTAAAATCTCCTCTTCCTGTCACATACGAACATACGACAATTATGGACAGGAAAAGGTCCTTCTGGTCCATCCAGCCTGTGCCACACGATGTCGATGCCTTGTTCATCACAATATATACACTCCCCAGCCCACCCAAAAACCATGTGATCTCCTGGGAGTGGCGAAAAAACAGATTTAAAAACCCAGGCCAGTTAAGGAAATAAAATCTGAAAAATTCCTCTCTGACCCCTTCAGATGATCAAAACTAGTCTAGGAGACCATTCTGGCCCCGATTAATGTTATACAGTACTGTCCTATTGTACAAGGTAACCTCCGCCTCAGCCATAAAAAAGGATCAACTCTCACATAGGAATTCAGTGAACCAGTATTCACTGCAAGGGCCTCAAGGTGGGCGAGGCTCCCTGCAGACAGTGGGAGAATTACACCGAGTGTGCAGTCCTTACCCTGCTGAATAAACAGGCCCTCTTTTACCAATGCTGAGACACAAACCTTCCTACAGATTTGCTTAATAATTAGAGAAGACGGAAAGAGAAGCACTTCATTGAATCAGACAGCATTGAAAGAGGCCATTCGGCCCATCGTGCCTGTGCCGGCTCTATGAAAGAGCTGTCCAATTAATCCCTTTCCCCCGCTCTTCCCCCATAGCCCTGCAAATTTTCCCTTTTTAAGTATATATCCAATTCCCTTTCAAAAGTTACTTCCACCACCCGTTCAGGCAGTGCATTCCGGATCATAACAACTCGTTGTGTAAAGAACATTTCTCCTCATCATCCCTCTGGCTTTTTTGCCAATTATTTTAAGTCTGTGTCCTCTGATTACCGACCCTCCTGCCAGTGGAAAACAGTTCCTCCCTATCTACTCTCTCAAAACCCCTCATAATTTCGAACACCTCCATTAAACCTCCCCTTAACCTTCTCTGATCTAAGGAGAACAATCCCAGCTTGTCTCATCTCTCCAGATAACTGAAACCCGCTCATCCCTGGTACCACTCTAGTAGACCTCCTCTGCACCCACTCCAAGGCCTTGACGTTCCTTTCTAAAGTGTGATGCCCAGAATTGGCCACAATATTCGAGCTAGGGCCTAACTAGTGTACAATCCTTACCCTGCTAAAAAAAAAACAGTACGAATGCTGAAACACAAACCTTCCAACAGATCTGCTTAATTAGCAAAAACAGAAGGAGCGGAGAAGCATTTCATTCCTGTATTTTGCTATTCAACATCTTGCAACACATTAAGGGCTCCCATTGAGTAGATGTCAATAGTAATTAATGTTTTATGAGTCAAAGTGTTGAAGTACTTTATTTCTGACAAATTCAATGTCAATTTATTTATTAAACATGTGCATCGCCTTTCAGCTGCTGCTAAATTGAGTTTTTTTTTGAGTGATGGAAATATAATTAGAAGGCTTTTTGGTATTGAATACCCAAAGGATCGTGAGTTTCAAATTGAAAGAATATTATTCCAATGAATAAGGACCTCAATTTGATCATTTTCCTTTCTTTCTCTCTCAGCCTTTGTCAACCATGTAAATGAGAAACAAATGCAGCGAGAAGTAATTGTGTTTTGACTCAAAATGTTTATGAATAACATTTCCCTCAGCTGGAACGTGTTTAATTTTATTTTCAAATTGTTCAAGGCAGCGGTTGAAAGCCGCTGGGCATTTCGACTCTGGGACCTGGGCTCGAATCCATTCCAATCACGGTGAGAGATGTGAGTGTTGGGTAATGGAGTGGAAAATGGATAAGTGTCACACTAATGCAGTAGTGGGTGAGTTTTGGGGCTGAGGCACGTTGGTGAGGCAGAGTACGGGAGCGTTTGATGCAAACACTGGTTGTGCCTAATATGGAGGGGACTCCATCCCCCAGCACTGACACCCCTCATCTTGACGAGCGGGCCTCTGAGATCATTCAGCAGTGGCATGGACTGGGTGGCACAGTGGATTCGTTCATTGGCTTGTACGTGTGTTTTTTGACAAATTTCCTACGCAGGTGCTTTCCCACAGTACAGAAAGGAAGGGGATCTGAGGGCAGGTCACTCCCGACCCATCCCCATGAGCCTTCTTGCCGCCAGTACCAGAGCTACAGAAACAGGTTCGCCTGCCCCAGCCTGCCTCAACGGTAAACACGCACGTCTTGGGTACGAGCTCGATTGGCTCGACCTCCCGAAGCTAAAGCTTGCAACACCAAAGACTCAAAAATCCATCAGTGCACATTCCAATTGAATTAAAATATCAATAGAAAATTGATGCTCTGCAAAGAAATATCTTGGACATGATTTTACAGTCAGTTGAAAGTTATCAACAGCATTATAAGTGGCAGGGTGGGTTAGCACAAGGTCCTTTTACTTTTGGGTCTGAACAAAGCCCAAACTTTTGACATGAAAACCATCTCTGTGCTGCTGCCTATGAAATTAATTTGGGGTAGTCTCAACCCAGTTCCTAGTAGCTGTAGTCCCACTGCACAATATGGTTCATAATGTGGCATGAAGTAGCAAAAAGTTGGCAGTTTTTTTGCATTCTCAGTATGTCACAGCCGGCATTTATTGCCCATCCCTAGTTGCCCCTTGAGAAGGTGGTGGTGGGCCTTCTTCTTGAACCGCTGCAGTACGTGTGGTGAAGGTGCTCCTACAATGCAGTTAGGCAGGGAGTTCCAGAATTTTGACCCAGCGACGATGAAGGAACGGCCGATATATGTCCAAAACTGGATGGTGTGTGACTTGGAGGGGAGCTTAGAGGTGATGGTGTTCCCATGCATCTGCTGCCTTTGTCCTTCTTGATGATGGAGGTGGGATGTTTGGGAGGTGCTGTCGAAGAAGCCTTGGAGATAGTAGACACTGCAGCCATGGTATGGCGATGGTGGAAAGAGTGGATGTTAGAATGGCTACTGAGGGAAAGTGTAAAGATACACCCTGGTACAGTATTTGGTGCTTTTCTGCGATTGGTGCCAAGCAAGATTGTCAGGGTAGAATTCAGGGAGCTTTACTCTGCAGTTACCCAGATTTACACTAATCAACACCTGCAAGTGATTTCTTAACTGGCTTCTTTACAGATTTGTGCTCACAGTGATGAACTTCGAGTGCAGGAAAGAAAGAGCTTGCTTTTATACAGCGCCTTTCATGATCTCGTGACGTCCCAAAGCATTTTACAGCCAATGAAGTACTTTTGAAGTGTAGTCACTGTTGTAATGTAGGAAATGCAGCAGCGAGTTTGCACACAGCAAGATCCCACAAACAGCATTGTGATAATGACCAGATAATCTGTTTTAGTGATGTCGATTGAGGGATAAATAGGATAAATATTGGCCCAGGACACCGAGGAGAACTCCCCTGCTCTTTTTCAAAATAGTGCCATGGGATCTTTTCCGTCCACCCGAAAGGGCAGATGGGGCCCCAGTTTAAGAACATAAGAAATAGGAGCAGGAGTAGGCCTTACAGCCCCTCGAGCCCGCTCCGCCATTCAATAAGATCATGGCTGATCTTCTACCTCAGCTCCACTTTCCCACCCTATCCGCATATCCCTTGATTCCCTTAGTGTCCAAAATTCTATCGATCTCAGTCTTGCATACACTCAACATAACATCTCTTCCGAAGGACGGCACCTCTGACAGAGCAGCACTCCCTCAGTACTGCACTGGAAGTGTCAACCTAGAATTTGCGCTCAAATCTCTGAAGTGGGACTTGAACCCAAAACCTTCTGACTCAGAGGCGAGAGTGGAGCACATATTGAGAACTTGGGTACGGGGATAAGCAGGGTTTTCCATCTGTTATTGTTTACTTTATATTTGTGTATTTGTACCATTTACATTTTTTGAGTTTGGCCGCTCTTCCGATGGTAAACCGTAATGTGAGGCTGAGATAGATAGATTAAGTCAAGATAGATAGATTTTTGGACCCTAGGGAAATCAAGGGATATGGGGTTCAGGCAGGAAAGTGGAGTTGAGGCCAAAGATCAGCCATGATTGTATTGAATGGCGGAGCAGGCTCGAGGGGCCGTATGGCCTACTCCTGCTCCTATTTCTTATGTTCTTATGTAAGTCACGGAAAGGAAACACAGACCGAAAAGCAATGATGCATTTAGTGAAAGTGAGGTGCCTTCGTCCTCTGTGATAACAGAGGTGCCAACCCACATAAATTAAACCACTGAACACCTCCATTAGATAGTGGACAGAGGAATTTCACGTGAACGCATTGATGCTAATATTTGAAGAGACTCATTTCAGGGCACAGTTACTTAGAGCCGATGCAATGGCCAACTGTTCTACTCAGCCCCTAAAGTTGCACTGGCACTGTTTGGGATTTACTAATGTATCATGTTATTCTGCTCCTATCTTGCGTTCTGGAACTCTCTTTCTACTCTCTCCATGACTCCCTCTGCCTTGTTACATCTCTTCCCCACCTTCAAGAACCTCCTTCATCCCTCTTTTACAATTATGCCTTCAGTCACCTCCCCAAAACCTCTCCTAATTCCAGCCCTGATTTGTCCCCCCCACCGACCTCTTCTCAACCCCAAGCACGTTAGGGTGTCTCAATCTACTAAAGGTGCGGTTGTTTCTTTCTTCTTATGATTCAGAGTGTGGAGCATCTAGTCATGAATTATCATCATTAACTAATGATTAATAAATCTTTCCATAACTCACTCCTGACAACTCCACTTGCAAGTTATATCCTCCTCAATCATTAAATTAAAAAGTCATTATTCAAGGATCAACATTTTGCATTCTTTACATGATACAAAATGAGCTCTACAAGGAAATCTGACTATCAAACATTTGCAGGCAATTGCTGAATAGACAGGTGAATTACTGAGACAGCCATTGTAAATGACTTAATCCACCTCACCGAGGGCAATGGGCCAAATCTGTAAACAGCAAAATGTGACAAATAGTATTCATTGAAAAGGTAAGGGAGCAGATGCACATTCAGCTGCTGAAAAGCTCAGGGCTCCTTTTAAACAGGACAAGGGTTTTGGTTCTTGTATGTAAGGGATGATTCTGGGATCTGGCACTGCCAGTGAGTAATGAACTCTCACAAGGATCTCGTCAACAGATCACGAGCCCATGATTTTGTCTCTATTAAAATCAACGAATGGAAACTCACGGGCTGTAAGCCCACGACTTGGAGAGGGTGCGGAGGAGGTTTACCAGGATGATACCAGGGATGAGGGACTTCAGTTATGTGGAGAGACTGGAGAAGCTGGGGTTGTTCTCCTTGGAACAGAGAAGGTTTAAGGGAGATTTAATAGAGCTGTTCAAAATTATGAGGGGTTTTGATAGAGCAGATAGGGAGAAACTGTTCCCACTGGCAGGAGGGTCGGTAACCAAAGGACACAGATTTAAGTTAATTGGCAAAAGAACCAGCGAGGCGACGAGGAGAATTTTTTTTACTCAACGAGTTGTAATGATCTGAAATGCTCTGCCTGGAAGGGCGGTGGAAGCAGATTCAATAGGAACTTTCAAAAGGGAATCGGATAAATACTTAAAGGGGAAATATTTCAGGGCTATGGGGAAATAGCAGGGGAGTGGGACTGCTTGGATAGCTCTTTCAAAGAAAGCTCTTTCACTGGCACAAAGGGCCGAACGGTCTCCTTCTGTGCTATATGATTCTATAACTACCCATGATTTGGAGTAATGAATCACGACATCGCCCTCATAGACTCTGTTTTAAAGACCAACTGTGCCTCATAGCTGAGAAGGGTTATGTGAAATCAGTTGTGGATGTCTTAACCTGGTTCTGAGTGGGTATGTGTCCACATTACAGAACTGTCCCTAATTTGCTGCTAATTGGCACCGAATTTCAATCTGTCTCAGAGAGGAAATGGTTGGTTGGCGTAAGCAATGGAAAAATGCCCCACTGATGCAGTAGGGTTTAGGACTAATTCATGTTACATGGCAATGTAGAGGGAGATTTAGCCAACACCTAACCATGCTATACCTGACCTGAGATCACTTGATGCTGACATTGGTTGCACAAAATGGGAAGTGTTCCATTGAACAGTACTAACATTCCTCAACTCGATGAGCAAAATGTTCACAAAAAAACTAAGAAAGCAGTAAGATTAAATGGTTTAAGGAAAACAGCCCGTCGATCTTGGCCAAATTAGATAGGATTCTTTCAGAAAATAATATTTTAGGAAACAGTATATGAGCAATTTGAGATATGACATGTGGTAAATGTAGCAATGCTTGGAATTGAAAGGTGACTTTGGACCTACGGCTCCCAAATCTCTCCATCACTGGGGGTTTTCCTCATTTCATGTCTGGGTCTGTTGTAGACTAATTGATAAAGATTGATTGCTATAATTAGTCAACAACTCCATTATCGTTGTTTTATGCGACTACCAGGGTGGTAGAAGGTGAATTAGGTGGTCTTTTTTCGATTAGTAATTACTATGTTCCTATCTTTTTGCTCCATGCATGGGACCCACTTAAACCACTTTCATCTCCCCTCAGCTTTAACACCAAACCGAGGGAGAGACTGATGAGGGTAAAAACAGTACAAGTAATCAGGGAGGGAGAGAAATTAAACAGAGCAGCAAGAGAGAAGGATCCTCAGCATCAACGTCAGAATAATCCTTTGCTGCATGTGAGTGATTTTAATGAGTAAGAGTTGTTTAAATCTTACTCCTCCACTCAGTATTTCTTAAATAAATAGTCCAAGCCACTGAACTTGAAAGAGATAGTTTTACTTAACCCTGTTAAACATAAATGCAACTACAATTTACCAGCAATGATATAAGACATACATAGCTTTAAAGCAATACATAGGTTTAAAGCAATACATGCAATGATAGAAGACATACAGAGGTTTAAAGCAATACATAGGTTTAAAACAATACATGCAATGATATAAGACATACATAGGTTTAAAACAATACATGCAATGATATAAGACATGCATAGGTTTAAAGCAATACAAGCAATGATATAAGACATACATAGGTTTAAAGCAATACAAGCAATGATAGAAGACATACATAGGTTTAAAGCAATACAAGCAATGATAGAAGACATACATAGGTTTAAAGCAATACATGCAATGATAGAAGACATGCATAGGTTTGCCTCAACAATACAACCTTAATAGCTGTGCCAGGAGAAGGTAATCAGTCTTCTATCAGCACCCATGTCACAGAGTTTTGAGAATTCTAACTAACTGGAGTCTTTGGCTGTTCTTATATTGGGTTTGTACACCATCCCCACCCACTTTCATCCTTTCTAGTGCACTTGCGTGACACCATCGTTCTTTCATATAGATGTTGTCCCTAATTCTTACCTCTTCCACCAGACAATGGATGGGTACAACCCACAAGGCCATTTCATCACAAGACTTTTCAGATCTTGAAGCTGATAACACACCCCTGTTATCATGAAAGCAACAAGTCTGCTGTTTTCCAAAAGCTTTGTTTGCAGTTTTAAGTCACAAACACACCCATGAGCCTTTGCCGCCCTCAGTTGGCCTATTTCCCAAAGCATGCTGGATAATGGTACTGGATTGCTCTCTCACATTGCAGCAAGTGTGACATTTTTCCGATTCTCACACCTGCCGCCTGTGACCGCTCCAAGCGACATTGCCAAAAATCTAAAATTTATTCCAATCCCCAGAACTGACATCCCTCATCTTAACGAGCACAAAAAAAAAAAATCTGACGAGGTTAAAACAAACACATTCATTGCCTTGGATGTACTGGCAGCACTGATATTATTTCAGGCCTGTGCTGCAGGGTTCTGAACTGCAACAGATGTGAATGTCTCCGGTACTCCAGTGAATATCCAAGTGGTTTGAGGCAGATGTGGTCTCTCCTTGAGGCAGATGCAGACCTTAGCAGCTCGTGTCACCCCCACAGCCGTCCAATTAAGCTAAGGCTGCACCATCGACATCAAGTCAAGCTCACGGCCTGATCCCACAAACCAATCAATTTGCTGAGAAAAAAACATTTAAACGTGATTATCAACTTATGATAAAAGTGAAGTTGGTGTTCAGAATACAACAACAGCCAGTATGTACTATAAATAAGATAGTATATATGAACAGTATATTATTGATTGAAATTATACAGCTAGGGTATGGTCTGCATGTAACTAGGCGATTGCAAGCCGTCAAAGCTATTGAAGTTTGAATAAGCATGGTTGAAAACTTTCCTCAGTCATTCGGCTGGAATACAAACGAACATCTCAGTACAATATCTACAGTTCCCCAGTGCATATGTTCATTACCATTATGTGCAGGAAAGGCAATGGGGGATGAATTGCTTTGCTTGCTTTGCACACCTACATTGGAAATGTATTCCAAAAGGTGTTTACTAAAAAGAAAGAACTTGCATTTATACAGCACCTTTCACAACCCCCTCAGGACTTCCCAAAGTGCTTTACAGCCAATGAAGTACTTCTGGAATGTAGTCACTGTTGTAATGTAGGAAATGCAGCAGCCCATTTGCGCACAGCAAACAACAATATGATAATGGCCAGACATCAAGGCAGCATTTGACCGAGTGTGGCACCAAGGAGCCCTAGTAAAATTGAAATCAATAGGAATCATGGGGAAAACTCTCCAGTGGCTGGAGTCATACCTGGCACAAAGGAAGATGGTAGTGGTTGTTGGAGGCCAATCATCTCAGCCCCAGGACATTGCTGCAGGAGTTCCTCAAGGCAGTGTCCTAGGCCCAACCATCTTCAGCTGCTTCATCAAAGACCTTCCCTCCATCATAAGGTCAGAAATGGGGATGTTCGCAGATGATTGCACAATGTTCAGTTCCATTCGCAACCCCTCAGATAATGAAGCAGTCCGAGCCCGCATGCAGCAAGATCTGGACAACATCCAGGCTTGGGCTGATAAGTGGCAAGTAACATTCACGCCAGACAAGTGCCAGGCAATGACCATCTCCAACAAGAGAGAGTCTAACCACCTCCCCTTGACATTCAAAAGCTTTACCATCGCCGAATCCCCCACCATCAACATCCTGGGGGTCACCATTGACCAGAAACTTAACTGGACCAGCCATATAAATACTGTGGCTACAAGAGCAGGTCAGAGGCTGGGTATTCTGTGGCGAGTGACTCACCTCCTGACTCCCCAAAGCCTTTCCACCATCTACAAGGCACAAGTCAGGAGTGCGATGGAATACTCTCCACTTGCCTGGATGAGTGCAGCTCCAACAACACTCAGGAAGCTCGACACCATTCAGGACAAAGCAGCCCGCTTGATTGGCACCCCATCCACCACCCGAAACATTCACTCCCTTCACCACCGGCACACTGTGGCTGCAGTGTGTACCATCCACAGGATGCACTACAGCAACTCGCCAAGGCTTCTTCGACAGCACCTCCCAAACCCGCGACCTCTACCACCTAGAAGGAAAAGAGCAACAGGCACATGGGAACAACACCACCTGCACGTTCCCCTCCAAGTCCATCCCGACTTGGAAATATATCGCCGTTCCTTCATTGTCGCTGGGTCAAAATCCTGGAACTCTCTACCGAACAGCACTGTGGGAAAACCTTCACCACACGGACTGCAGCGGTTCAAGAAGGCGGCTCACCACCACCTTCTCAAGGGCAATTAGGGATGGGCAATAAATGCCAGTCTCACCAGCGACGCCCACATCCCATGAACGAATGAAAAACATTTTAAAAATAGATAATCTGTTTTAGTAACGTTGTTTGAGGCATAAATGTTGACCAGGACACCGGCGAGAATTCCCCAGCTCTTCTTCGAAATGGTGCCATGGGGTCTTTTACATCCACCTGTGAGGGCAGACAGGGCCTCAGTCTAACGTCTCATCTAAAAGATGGCACCTCTCACAGTGCAGCGCTCCCTCAGTACTGCAATGAAGTCAGAGCCTGTATTTTGTGCTGAAGTCTCTGGAGTGGGACTTGAACCCACAACTTTCTGACTCAGAGGTGGGAGTGCTAATACCTGAACCATGGCTGACATCTAAACCAAAGTCTCTACATTTAGCGACTAGAGGAATTCTTTCCTCTATGTATTTTTTTATTCATTCTTGGGATATGGTCACCATTGGCAAGGCCGCCATTTATTGCCCATCCCTAGTTGCCCTTGAGAAGATGGTGGTGAGCTGCCTTCTTGAACCGCTGCAGTCCATGTGGTGAAGGTTCTCCCACAATGCTGTTAGGTAGGGAGTTCCAGGATTTTGACCCAGCGACAATGAAGGAAAGACAATATATGTCCATGTCAGGATGGTGTGTGACTTGAAGGGGAACTTGGAGGTGATGGTGTTCCCATGCACCTACTGCCCTTGTCCTTCGAGGTGGTGGAGCTTGTAGGTTTGGGAGGTGCTTTTGAAGAAGCCTTGGTGAGTTGCTGCAGTGCATCCTGTAAATAGTGCACACTGCACCTACGGTGCGCCGGTGATGGAAGGAGTGAATGTTTAAGGTAGTGGATGGGCTGCTGATCAAGCGGGCTGCTTTATCCTGTCGATGGTGTCGAACTTCTTAAGTGTTGTTGGAGCTGCACTCGTCCAGGCAAGTGGAGAGTATTCCATCACACTCCTGACTTGTGCCTTGTAGGTGGCGGAGAGGCTTTGGGGAGTCAGGAGATGAGTCAAACTTGGTACCTTTTGATCTGTTTGCCTCAATTATATGATGCCTTTAGTGAGTGAGCTTCTCTGAGAGATCTGGCTCCTGGTTTCTGAAGGAGATTTACAATCGGAAGAAGCAGCATTGCTCAAGTTTTTGATTGGAATACGATGCAGTCTAATAGTATTGAGAAACAATGGCATCTGCTCTTCAACCTTCCCTTACCACCCCCGACACTAATAACAACACAGCAAACACCCGTTAAAGTAATGCAAACAATGCCATTAAACAGGGGACATCACTCTGTCACTGTCTGTCACAAACAGATGCAAGCATTCGATTTTTATTCTCGGAGAACATCTGAGTCCTTATTACCTAAGGAATCAGACCACAATTTGCTCTGCCTTTGCTGTGCACAAATCAATTTGATGGTGTGCATTATTAATAAGTGCTCGGATCCATCACCATTCGCTTGGGACTGGAACTATGGGGAAGTGACTCAAACTGGCTTTCCCGAGCAACCCATCATGTTCGGCTCTTTGCTGTAAGACACACAAGGTGGAAACTTGATAGGATAAGCACTTGGGTTATTCGGCTCTGAGCTTTCCCAGGTCATTGAATTTCATCATGATCCAAAAGTGAATGAGAAGCCTGTGGCCAAAGTCCAGACCCAGTCACTTTGTCACTAGGATCCATCAAAGAAATAGATCTCAGCAAAGAACATGCTTGAATTTACACTGTACAAATATTAGTATATGAACCTCTTTGAGGCTATTGTTTTCATTAGAATAATAAACAAATGAATTGCATACAAACTGGTTAAGCTGATATTTGTCCAGAGTAGTTTCAATACCTCAAAGATCTGAATGGTGTGTTTTCCTTTTTTGCTGTATATTGGAAATTAAAATGGAGGCTGCTCACAACTCGACATCAGCCTCTATCGCCCGACGTGAATATCACAACAGGATTGACAGAAAGCCACTCAACACCACGCTCCTGTGATAGTGTTCATTCAATATCTCTCAAGCAGCTACCAATCAGTTAAAGTATGATTGTGAGCAATACAATCAGGGACTACCATTGGTAGTTAAACAATTAGGTCCTGCCATTGGGAGCATTACGATCAGGGGCCATCATTGGGAGCAGTACGATCAGGGTTCATCATTGGGAGCATTACGATCAGGGTTCATCATTGGGATCATTACGATCGGGGCTCATCATTGGGAGCATTACGATCGGGGGCCATCATTGGGAGCAGTACGATCAGGGGCCATCATTGGGAGCAGTACGATCAAGGTTCATCATTGCGAGCATTACGATCAGGGGCCATCATTGGGAGCATTACGATCGGGGGTCATCATTTGGAGCAGTACGATCAGGGGTCATCATTGGGAGCAGTACGATCGGGGGCCATCATTGGGAGCTGTACGATCAGGGGCCATCATTGGGAGCATTACGATCAGGGGCCATCATTGGGAGCATTACGATCGGGGGTCATCATTTGGAGCAGTACGATCAGGGGTCATCATTGGGAGCAGTACGATCGGGGGCCATCATTGGGAGCTGTACGATCAGGGGCCATCATTGGGAGCATTACGATCAGGGGCCATCATTGGGAGCGGTACGATCAGGGGTCATCATTGGGAGCATTACAATCAGGGGCCATCATTGGGAGCAGTACGATCGGGGGTCATCATTGGGAGCAGTACGATCAGGGGTCATCATTGGGAGCATTACGATCAGGGGTCATCATTGGGAGCATTACGATCAGGGGTCATCATTGGGAGCAGTACGATCAGGGGCCATCATTGGAAGCATTACGACCAGGGGGCATCATTGGGAGCATTACGATCAGGGGTCATCATTGGAAGCATTACAATCAGGGGTCATCATTGGAAGCATTACGCTCAGGGGTCATCATTGGGAGCATTACGATCAGGGGTCATCATTGGGAGCATTACGATCAGGGGTCATCATTGGAAGCATTACGATCAGGGGTCATCATTGGAAGCATTACGATCAGGGGCCATCATTGGGAGCATTACGATCAGGGGCCATCATTGGGAGCGGTACGATCAGGGGTCATCATTGGGAGCATTACAATCAGGGGTCATCATTGGGAGCAGTACGATCGGGGGTCATCATTGGGAGCAGTACGATCAGGGGTCATCATTGGGAGCATTACGATCAGGGGTCATCATTGGGAGCATTACGATCAGGGGTCATCATTGGGAGCATTACGATCAGGGGTCATCATTGGAAGCATTACGATCAGGGGTCATCATTGGAAGCATTACGATCAGGGGCCATCATTGGGAGCATTACGATCAGGGGTCATCATTGGGAGCATTACGATCAGGGGTCATCATTGGGAGCATTACGATCAGGGGTCATCATTGGAAGCATTACGATCAAGGGTCATCATTGGAAGCATTACGATCAGGGGCCATCATTGGGAGCATTACGATCAGGGGCCATCATTGGGAGCGGTACGATCAGGGGTCATCATTGGGAGTATTACAATCAGGGGCCATCATTGGGAGCAGTACGATCGGGGGTCATCATTGGGAGCAGTACGATCAGGGGTCATCATTGGGAGCATTACGATCAGGGGTCATCATTGGGAGCAGTACGATCAGGGGCCATCATTGGAAGCATTACGATCAGGGGTCATCATTGGGAGCATTACGATCAGGGGCCATCATTGGGAGCAGTACGATCGGGGGTCATCATTGGGAGCAGTACGATCAGGGGTCATCATTGGGAGCATTACGATCAGGGGTCATCATTGGGAGCATTACGATCAGGGGTCATCATTGGGAGCAGTACGATCAGGGGCCATCATTGGAAGCATTACGATCAGGGGTCATCATTGGGAGCAGTACGATCAGGGGTCATCATTGGGAGCAGTACGATCAGGGGTCATCATTGGGAGCAGTACGATCAGGGGTCATCATTGGGAGCAGTACGATCGGGGGCCCTCATTGGGAGCAGTACGATCAGGGGCCAGCATTGGGAGCATTACGATCAGGGGCCATCATTGGGCGTATTACGATCAGGGGCCATCATTGGAAGCAGTACGATCAGGGGCCATCAATGGGAGCAGTATGATCAGGGGCCAGCATTGGGAGCATTACGATCAGGGGCCATCATTGGGAGCAGTACAATCAGGGGTCATCATTGGGAGCATTACGATCAGGGGCCATCATTGGGAGCATTACGATCAGGGGCCATCATTGGGAGCAGTACGATCGGGGGCCATCATTGGGAGCAGTACGATCAGGGGTCATCATTGGGAGCATTACGATCAGGGGCCATCATTGGGAGCATTACGATCAGGGGCCATCATTGGGAGCATTACGATCAGGAGCCATCATTGGGAGCATTACGATCAGGGGCCATCATTGGGAGCATTACGATCAGGAGCCATCATTGGGAGCATTACGATCGGGGGCCATCATTGGGAGCAGTACGATCGGGGGCCATCATTGGGAGCATTACAATCAGGGGTCATCATTGGGAGCATTACGATCAGGAGCCATCATTGGGAGCATTACGATCAGGGGCCATCATTGGGAGCATTACGATCAGGAGCCATCATTGGGAGCATTACGATCAGGGTTCATCATTGGGAGCATTACGATCGGGGGTCATCATTGGGAGCATTCCGATCGGGGGCCATCATTGGGAGCATTACGATCGGGGGTCATCATTGGGAGCAGTACGATCAGGGGCCATCATTGGGAGCAGTACGATCAGGGGCCATCATTGGGAGCAGTACGATCGGGGGTCATCATTGGGAGCATTACGATCAGAGGCCATCATTCGGAGTATTACGATTAGGGGCCATCATTGGGAGCAGTACGATCAGGGGCCATCATTGGGAGCAATACGATCGGGGGTCATCATTGGGAGCATTACGATCAGGGGCCATCATTCGGAGTATTACGATTAGGGGCCATCATTGGGAGCAGTACGATCAGGGGCTGCCTGTATGTTTAATACACTCAAGATTGACAGCAGAAGCAGGATTAATTTGGAGTTGTCAGTGGCAATGGGTCAGTTCGGTTGGGGTTGGCTTTTGGAATGGGTCAGTTCGGGTTTGGGGGTTGGCGGTGGGAATGGGTCAGTTCGGGTTTGGGGGTTGGCGGTGAGAATGGGTCAGTTCGGTTGAGGTTCGCGGTGGGAATGGGTCAGTTCGGTTGAGGTTGGCGGTGGGAATGGGTCAGTTCGGGCTTGAGGTTGGCGGTGGGAATGGGTCAGTTCGGTTGAGGTTGGCGGTGGGAATGGGTCAGTTCGGTTGAGGTTGGCGGTGGGAATGGGTCAGTTCGGGTTTGAGGTTGGCGGTGGGAATGGGTCAGTTCGGTTGAGGTTGGCGGTGGGAATGGGTCAGTTCGGTTGAGGTTGGCGGTGGGAATGGGTCAGTTCGGTTGAGGTTGGCGGTGGGAATGGGTCAGTTCGGTTGAGGTTGGCGGTGGGAATGGGTCAGTTCGGGTTTGAGGTTGGCGGTGGGAATGGGTCAGTTCGGTTGAGGTTGGCGGTGGGAATGGGTCAGTTCGGTTGAGGTTGGCGGTGGGAATGGGTCAGTTCGGGTTTGAGGTTGGCGGTGGGAATGGGTCAGTTCGGTTGAGGTTGGCGGTGGGAATGGGTCAGTTCGGTTGAGGTTGGCGGTGGGAATGGGTCAGTTCGGTTGAGGTTGGCGGTGGGAATGGGTCAGTTCGGTTGAGTTTGGCGGTGGGAATGGGTCAGTTCGGTTGAGGTTGGCGGTGGGAATGGGTCAGTTCGGTTGAGGTTGGCGGTGGGAATGGGTCAGTTCGGTTGAGGTTGGCGGTGGGAATGGGTCAGTTCGGTTGAGTTTGGCGGTGGGAATGGGTCAGTTCGGTTGAGGTTGGCGGTGGGAATGGGTCAGTTCGGTTGAGGTTGGCGGTGGGAATGGGTCAGTTCGGTTGAGGTTGGCGGTGGGAATGGGTCAGTTCGGGTTTGGGGGTTGGCGGTGGGAATGGGTCAGTTCGGGTTTGAGGTTGGCGGTGGAAATGGGTCAGTTCGGGTTTGGGGGTTGGCGGTGGGAATGGGTCAGTTCGGGTTTGAGGTTGGCGGCGGGAATGGGTCAGTTCGGTTGAGGTTGGCGGAGGGAATGGGTCAGTTCGGTTGAGGTTGGCGGTGGAAATGGGTCAGTTCGGGTTTGGGGGTTGGCGGAGGGAATGGGTCAGTTCGGTTGAGGTTGGCGGTGGGAATGGGTCAGTTCGGTTGAGGTTGGCGGTGGGAATGGGTCAGTTCGGTTGAGGTTGGCGGTGGGAATGGGTCAGTTCGGTTGAGGTTGGCGGTGGGAATGGGTCAGTTCGGTTGAGGTTGGCGGTGGGAATGGGTCAGTTCGGTTGAGGTTGGCGGTGGGAATGGGTCAGTTCGGTTGAGGTTGGCGGTGAAACTCACATCAGGATTGTCAGCAGCCGTCAGATTGGGTTTTAGCTTCTGCTGGGAGTCGGGTTAATAAAAGTCACATCATCCCTAATCTGCCATTGATTATTTTTTCAGCAATATGTCATCCTGATCTTAAGATTCTTTTGTGTGACTAAGCTCCATTCTAACTGAAAGCACACTTCAATTTTCATTTCTGTTCACTCCCTGAGATGAGGCTGCATGATTTTATCACATTTGGCCTGTAACATTTAGAAATAAATAACTTTCACCTTGCTTCACATCCAAAGGATTATTTTTATTTTTCATGTGCAGGCACTGTTGCAATCTCGGCAAATGTGGCAGCCAATGTGCACACAGCAAAAGTAAATGCGATGAATGATCAGTTAATTTGTTTTGTGGTGATGTGGGCTGATGGTGGAATATTGGCTGGGCCATCGGGTAGAGCTCCCTGCTCTTCTTTGAATAGTTACATGGGATGTTTTAACATCCATCTGAACAGGCAGACGGGACCTCAGTTTGAGAGCTCATCAAAAACTCAGAACCTCTGATAATGCAGCACTCCCTCAGTAGTGCACTGAGATGTCAGCCTAGATTATGTACTAAAGTATCTGGAGTGGAATTTGGAATCCATGCCTCACTGACTCAGAGATAAGAGTGCTACCCACTGAGCCATGGCTGACACAATCAAACCCAGGAACTGCACCTGAGGTCATGAGGATATATGATGATATCCCACTAAACAAAGGAGCCAGATATGAGTGATGCACAGAGCGCAGGTATGTAAAATAGAGAGTTAAAATTCTGCCTTTACATTTATTCATGACTTTTCATATTGATCAAATGGATGGATGTTAGCAGTGAGGAATTCTACTGTTTTACTATTTAAGACTTTGGCCATTCCCTTTCAGCATCAAGCACTCCAACATTAGGTACTACCCAGGTTGGATGCAGAGTGTTCTGCCCCTCTTAATGTGTCTTAAACCCAACCTCGGAAGATATCATTTGACACAGTTGACATTCAGGGTTTGTAGTATGGAGGAGAGCATTGGACTTGGCATTGATGCATTGTCACTCTGACTTCTTCCCCCCACCCCTTGTTTCACCCCACTCCTTCTAAGTCCATTGCGTAGCTTCAGTGCTCCTATAACATGTTGGGGGAGGGTCAACAGAATACCTTTAAACGTAGCAGGTAAGCAAAGGAGCACCAGCTCGACCCCACTCCTGATTGGCGGACTACCAATAGCTATTCGTTCAACACGTTTCCCATATGACTGAAGTGCTTAATGAGACTACAGGAAGCCTTAAAAGTTGATATAACCCCATAAGGGCAGATATTGATTATATTTTATTGGTTTTATATTTCTTTGCTTTTTAGATACCCTGTTCAGGAGTCTAGGCCTTGGTGCAGTTATTGGTCTCGGAGTTGCCGCACTCTTGTTAATCCTCGTTATCACTGATATTAGCTGCTTCTTCACAAAACAGTGTGGATTGCTGATGTGCATCACCACAAGGATTTGTGGGAAAAAGAACGGGTCGAGCACCAAAACCAAGGATGTTGAAGAAGGCAAAGCAGCTTATTTGTAAGTATGAGTGCAAGTGGTGCATATGGCACTCGCAGTGTCATGAGCAAGAGTCTCACCATCAGGTCCCTATTAAAGAGAGAGTCTCACCATCAGGTCCCTATTAAAGGGAGTGTCTCACCATCAGGTCCCTATTAAAGAGAGTCTGACCATCGGTGTCCCTATTAAAGAGAGAGTCTCACCATCAGGTCCCTATTAAAGAGAGAGTCTGACCATCGGTGTCCCTATTAAAGAGAGAGTCTCACTATCAGGTCCCTATTAAAGAGAGAGTCTCACCATCAGGTCCCTATTAAAGCGGGAGTCTCACTATCAGGTCCCTATTAACGAGAGAGTCTGACCATCAGGTCCCTATTAAAGAGAGAGTCTGACCATCAGGTCCCTATTAAAGAGAGAGTCTGACCATCAGGTCCCTATTAAAGAGAGAGTCTCACCATCAGGTCCCTATTAAAGAGGGAGTCTCACCATCAGGTCCCTATTAAAGAGAGAGTCTCACCATCAGGTCCCTATTAAAGAGAGAGTCTGACCATCGGTGTCCCTATTAAAGAGAGAGTCTCACCATCAGGTCCCTATTAAAGAGAGAGTCTCACCATCAGGTCCCTATTAAAGAGAGAGTCTCACCATCAGGTCCCTATTAAAGAGAGAGTCTCACCATCAGGTCCCTATTAAAGAGAGAGTCTCACCATCAGGTCCCTATTAAAGAGAGAGTCTCACCATCAGGTCCCTATTAAAGAGAGAGTCTCACCATCAGGTCCCTATTAAAGAGAGAGTCTCACCATCAGGTCCCTATTAAAGAGAGAGTCTCACCATCAGGTCCCTATTAAAGAGAGAGTCTCACCATCAGGTCCCTATTAAAGAGAGAGTCTCACTATCAGGTCCCTATTAAAGAGAGAGTCTCACCATCAGGTCCCTATTAAAGCGAGAGTCTCACCATCAGGTCCCTATTAAAGAGAGAGTCTCACCATCAGGTCCCTATTAAAGAGAGAGTCTCACCATCAGGTCCCTATTAAAGAGAGAGTCTCAACATCAGGTCCCTATTAAAGAGAGTCTGACCATCGGTGTCCCTATTAAAGAGAGAGTCTCACTATCAGGTCCCTATTAAAGAGAGAGTCTGACCATCGGTGTCCCTATTAAAGAGAGAGTCTCACCATCGGTGTCCCTATTAAAGAGAGAGTCTCACCATCAGGTCCCTATTAAAGAGAGAGTCTCACCATCAGGTCCCTATTAAAGCGAGAGTCTCACCATCAGGTCCCTATTAAAGAGAGAGTCTCACCATCGGTGTCCCTATTAAAGAGAGAGTCTCACCATCGGTGTCCCTATTAAAGAGAGTCTGACCATCAGGTCCCTATTAAAGAGAGAGTCTCACTATCAGGTCGCTATTAAAGGGAGTGTCTCACCATCGGTGTCCCTATTAAAGAGAGAGTTTCACCATCAGGTCCCTATTAAAGAGCGTGTCTCACCATCAGGTCCCTATTGAAGAGAGTGTCTCACCATCAGGTCTCTATTATAGGGAATGTCTCACCATCGGTGTCCCTATTAAAGGGAGTGTCTCACCATCAGGTCCCTATTAAAGGGAGTGTCTCACCATCAGGGCCCCAGTGAAGTACAGAAGGGTAGAATTTCCTTTTGCCTGTGCTTGTCAATCCCACAAGGTGCAGTAAAAAAGGGTGGAGACCCTTTGGCCCCGATATTTTCGGGGACGTGGGGAGGGAGCTGGGTGGTGGGGTGTCGTGTTTGCAGCTGGGAAACGCAGCATGTCGGCAATGTGGAGGTTCTGCCGCATTTAACAGCGCGACCTCCTTATCATTTTTTACTCCGTTTACCGTCCAGCAGTCGGCCAGATTGGGAGGCTGCCGGGTGGGAAAGCCAGCGGTAGAAGGCGATAGCCGGGGACCCTTAGGGGTGGTCCCCGGCAATCAGAGAAGACCTGGCCATGGTGGCTGAGGGCTCAGAGTGCGAGGAGGGAGGGAGGGAAAGATCGGGGCATACTGGTGAGGGGAGGCAGATTGAGGGAGGGAGGCAGATCGTTGGGGGGGGGCAGATTGAGGGGGGGAAGCAGATTGAGGGGGGGAAGCAGATTGAAGGGGGAGGCAGATTGAGGGGGGGAAGCAGATTGAGGGGGAGGCAGATCGTGGGGGGAGGCAGATTGAGGGGGGAAGCAGATTGAAGGGGGAAGAAGATGGAGGTGGGGAAGCAGATTGAGGAGGAGAAGTAGATTGAGGGGAAGGCAGATCGAGAGGGGGCAGATCGAGGGGAGAGGCAAATCGAGGAGTGAGGTTGAACAAGGGGTCAGGCCGATCGAAAGGTGAGGCAGATCGCGGGGTGAGGCAGATTGAGGGGCGAGGCAGATCGAGGGGTAAGGCAGATCGAGGGGTAAGGCAGATCGAGGGGTGAGGTAGATCGAGGAGGGAGGTAGATTAAAGGGTGAGGCAGATCGAGGAGTGAGGCAGATCGAGGGGTGAGGCAGATCGAGGGGTGAGGCAGATCGAGGGGTGAGGCAGATCGAGGGGTGAGGCAGATCGAGGGGTGAGGCAGATCGGGGGTAAGGCAGATCGAGGGGTGAGGCAGATGGAAGGGTGAGGCAGATCGAGGGGTGAGGCAGATCGAGGGGTGAGGCAGATCGGGGGTGAGGCAGATCGAGGGGTGAGGCAGATGGAAGGGTGAGGTAGGTCGAAGGGTGAGGCAGATCGCGGGAGTGGGGGAGGGGTGGGCGGGTCGGTCGGACGATTGCAGCAGAAGAATTGCTTGGGGGGGCCAGGTGAAACTCTCCTGCTCCTCCTGATCCACAAGCTGTGATCTAAAAAGTACTTACCTGCAGGATCCACCTGTTCCCGCCTCCCTTTAGCTGCTGGGTTTCCCAAACCCTGGGAAACCCGGCCTGCAGCCGTTAAATCCAAATGGCTCCCAAAATCTGAGGAACGGAGCCTCATTTAAATATTATAACGACTGACCCCGCCTCTCCAGAGCGAGTTACCGGGACGCCCCCAAACCCGCCGGGGTTAAACTGGAAACGGGCGCGATTGCGGTGGATTGGGGTCGGGTTTCACATGCTAACCCCCCCGACCCTCTCCCGCCCATCATGGGGAGGTGGGGTTAAGACTCCCCCCTTTATGTTGGGTCTCTGCCCCATTGTGCTGCCATGGGATTTCCAGGGCCTTTCTCAGGATATGTAACTAGTCTCCATTCCTCCCCATAACTTTTTCTTTTGCTGGTTCCCATTCTGACTGATAACAACATACAAACAGTTAAAACAAACCTTAATACAAAGGCAATCAAAGGCAGGTGTTGCAAAAAAAAACATACAATCCGCCTCCTTCTCTGATGATTCGGACCTACCTACTGTTAACTGTGGGTTATTACAGACACCGCACCTGTGTGTGCCAGAGAATGAGGGTCAAGTACTATTGGTGGGATGTCATTTGGGACTCAAACACCAGAAGTGCTATCGTCCTAAAATTCATGGACTTTATTCGGTTATACTGCAAAGAATAACAAATTTGCAATTATGCTAATGAGGAGTAAAATGTTTGAATATATTTGGTTAATTAGGGATTTGACTTTTTCCTCACAATTTAAAAACTGTTAAATCTAAATCTTTGTTAAAGCTGAATGGGTGCATTTGGCGAACTACGATGGAGAACATATTAATGAAATGTGCAAATTAGATTAATTGCAAATTAGACTTTCTGTTACCAATGCCTGTTAAACAGGGAAGGTGTCAGCGTATCGCCACACTAACAGAAATAGACCCTTGGATCCCCTGATGAGTTAGTTGGCTGGTGCAGTTCCCAGTGTTTAACAGAGCTGCTCAGACCAGGGAGGTCCCAGGTTTGATTCACAGATCTCCATCACAGCAATAATCTGAGTACCACAGTCCCTCAGCGCCCTGTCAGGGAGGGGAGAGAAAAGACAGCTCGAGTTGCTGGTGTTGATCACTATCCAGAGACCTGTTGAAAGAAAGCATCAAGGCCAAGTATACTGCTCATCCCCAGTTCAGAGCTAACTCTGCACAGACTTGGGAATCAAATTGAGAACTTCCCTGCTCCAGTCTCACCTACTTGCTGGGCCGTCAAGGGATCCTTAATCGATTTCTCGTCTCAGTTCCTCGTCCCTGGCTTTCCTGAGTCACGCTGGGCTATGGCTCCACGTTCTTCATGTTTGAGCCTCGACGGTAAGCGCTGGCGAGCTATTCAACTAAGGTGGGGAACGTCACAGCCGAGCCACAGCAGAACCCCATGGAACCTTATCCCAGCAAGGCGTCAACACCCTTTGGAAAAGGGGGAGGAGAGAAGAAAATCAGTGCGGGGGGTGGGGGAAAAGACTTAGGTGATCAGGTAATAAGAAGGGGAGATAAAAACCAACAAACTATCTGGATGTGACTCATCAGCAAATTGGAATGTAACTCTGGCGGAAGATCATGTAACCGGATTTGACTTCAATCGTCGGGGAGCGATTGGAAAACATTGTTCAAAATGTGAGAAATATGATCACTTAGATAGTTCAGTGGTTACGGGGGGATACCCAACGTAGCTTCCGAAAACGGAGCTCCTTCCTCAGTAACGTGGTTAGGTTCTTTAAGGAAGTGACTAGATGGAGTATGAAGATCGTCCAGTTGATGTTCTACACCCTGAGTTCCAAAAAATGTTTGATGAAGTACCGCAGAGATGGCGGGACAGAGTGGTTTGGAAAAGTGAGAATTGAGTCAGAACCTGCCTTAGGCAGACCACCGATGATGATGATGGTGAGATGGCTAATAGAATAAAATTAGATCTCATGGGATTAAAGGGCAATTATTACAATGGATAGGCAGCTGATTGAAATCATGTAAACAGCAGGTTGTCCTTAATGGGAAAGGATGGGATTGGGGACTCAGTTACACACGGTGTTCGGTAGTACTCTGTAATGGGACAGTGCTGTTTACCATTTCTATTAATGATCTTGAGGAAGGCTTTGCTGGAACCATTCTTAGATTTATGAATGATACAGAAATGTATGCAGGGCTTTGTAATACAGAACAAATCAATAAGTTTCAAGTTGATTTAGGTAGGTCATGAATGGGTCCATGTGTGCCAGATGTCATTGAATGCCATGCAGGTTGGGCGAGGATACTCCAGGAATGTCTGTACCGTGCAGGGTATCTATTGAAGGTAACGGGTTAAGGAAGAGACGGGGGTTTGTAGTTAATCATTCAATAAAGGTACACAAGCAGTGTGAGGCGGCTATAGGGAAAGCAAATAGGATTTACGATTGTATTGGCAGGGCCATAGATTAAAAAATGTAGAGTACTATACTCAGACTATATAAGGCTCTGGGTATGTCCGCACTTAGAGTATTGTGTCCAGTTTTGGTCCCCGGCATGGTAAGACATATCGATATTCGGGGGGTGGGGGGCGGGGAGCCAGGATAATACTGAGAGCTCTTAGATTTGAGGGAAGGCTCAAGAGTTTGGGTTATTTACTTCAGAGAAACGCAGGTATAGAGAAACTTAGAGGTAATATGATTGAAGTTGTTAAAATGATGATGGGATTGGATACAGTCTTTAGATAGAACATATGAAATGGACAACAGTGGTTGGATGAGAGGTTATGTCAAGGCAATCTGTAGGCAAAGAGATTAGATGCAGGCAGCCATTGTCCTTCGGTACAAAGTGCAGTGATTATTAAGTTCCTGAAAAGGGAACTTCACAAGTTCCTGAGAGGACATTTCCAGTTATAAGAAGGTAAATTGTTTGTTAGCTGTGATTGTGATGGTGACCCGGGTAACTGCACTCTCCTGGAGCTTGCTTATTGCATTAGGGTGTCAGAGATGAATTTCCCACAGTTGACTGTGTAGAAAAGAGAAGGCTGAGGGGTGACCTGATAAAGGTCTTTAAAATTATGAAGGGGATTTTTAGGGTAAACATGGAGAAGATGTTTCCACTTGTGGGGGAGTCCAAAACTAAATAGGAACCCTAAATAGGGAATTCAGGAGAAACTTCTTTACCCAAAGAGTGGTTAGAATGTGGAACTTGCTCCCACTCGCGACTATCATAGATGCATTTAAGGAGAAGCTAGATAATGGAGGGAGAAAGGAATAGAAGGATATGCTGAGAGGGTTAGATGAAGAGAGATGGAAGGAGGCTCGTGTGGAGCATAATCGCTGGCATAGACCAGTTGGGCTGAATGGTCTTTCTGTGCTGTAAACTCGATCTGTGTAATTCTATGATCACAGGTTTGCACCTCCGTTTTCTTACCTCTCTCTGGTGATAGTGTTGCTCGGGTTGGGTGGGAGGTGGCGGGGGTATGCGAGGTCTGGATGGGGTGACCCTGCTGGTCTTCTCTTGTCCTTCTTACCTGCGTGAAAAGTGAAGTGGTAACATCTGCCGCACACTTGCACATCCAGATACGAGTTGGTTAACATTATCCCTGTGCGTTTGAATTTATTCTGTGAAGAGACAAGAGCAGATGATCTGAAGGCTTCAAAGTTGGTGCCGGAAGTAAGAGTCACAAACAGACCAGAGAACCCATAGTATGAGCAGGCATTAAGACCTGTCTGACTGGGTATAATATAGAAATAGAATCTTTTCAACAATACTCACTGCATTAACAATTGATAAGTGCAGGTGGATGTGATCAAATGCAATGTAACTGCTGGGGACCGTGAACCTGCCAAGGAATGCAACCAGTCCATGGATGTATAACGTAAGTTGCAAGGTTAGAATGACCGTCCGAAGTTTTGCTTGATTTAACTATGGGGTGGGAGAGAATCTTTGCAGGACTTTTCCTCAGGAGACTAAATGGATTGGGAGGAATCCGTGATATACACGGTCTGTGGACGGATGGGTTTGAAGGAATATGCTACCATTTCCAGTTCCACCTTTTCTTATGTAGGAACATAGGAACAGGAGTAGGCCATTCAGCCCCTCATGCCTGCTCTGCCATCATGGCTGATCTGTGATCTAACTCCATATACCTGCCTTTGGCCCATATCCCTTAATACCTTTGGTTGCCAAAAAGCTATCTATCTCACATTTAAATTTAGCAATTGAGCTAGTATCAATTGCCGTTTGCGGAAGAGAGTTCCAAACTTCTACCACCCTTTGTGTGTAGAAATGTTTTCTAATCTCGCTCCTGAAAGGTCTGGCTCTAATTTTTAGACTGTGCCCCCTACTCCTAGAATCCCCAACCAGCGGAAATAGTTTCTCTCTATCCACCCTATCTGTTCCCCTTAATATCTTATAAACTTCGATCAGATCACCCTTTAACCTTCTAAACTCTGGAGAATACAACCCCAATTTGTGTAATCTCTCCTCGTAACTTAACCCTTGAAGTCCGAGTATCATTTTAGTAAACCTACGCTGCACTCCCTCCAAGGCCAATATGTCCTTCCGAAGGTGCGGTGCCCGGAGCTGCTCACAGTACTCCAGGTGCGGTCTAGGTAAAGACTTTAAATACTGGGCAATTCTGAAAAAGGTGGCATCATCAATGTAAACATTTAAAGACCCGAAATCTCTAACCTCCAATAGCCCTACAACCTTCTAGGAACTCTACGTTCCTCCAACTGTGACCTCTTGTGCGTCTCTCTCCTTCTTCGGCCCACCGTTGGCGGCCATGCCTTCAGCCGTCTAGGCCCTAAGCTCTGGAATTCCCTCCCTAAACCTCTTTGCCTCTCCACCTCTCTCTCGTCCTTTAAGATGCTGCTTAAAACCTACCTCTTTGATCAAGCTTTTGGTCACCTGTCCTAACGTCGCCTTCTTTGGCTTGGTGTCAATTTTTGTCTGATTACCCTCCTGTGAAGCGCCTTGGGATGTTTTACTACGTTAAAGGCGCTATATAAATGCAAGCTGTTGTTGAAACTGTGCGTGAACTAATAAAGACCAAGTATTTGCTCAAGGCCGCTCTCCACTGAAAGCTCCTGTGTCGGTAGAGCTCAATGTCAAACCAGAAAACTGGTCTGGAGAACATTTCACTCTGCTGATTCGCTCAATGCATTTAGTGTTAGAACTGTCCCTGAGCTCCCATCTGCCGTAAGAGACAACTCGGGAGATGGCAGTTCGTTTTTAGAACGCTGCCGAGGCCTATCACTGTGACGCATGAGGCAATGCCTAAAGGTGAAATTATAACCAATTCATCTCAAGCTCAGCCCATGTGCACCTGATTTTGTATCGGGGTCCTACAAACTGCGGAGGACCCCGATTTGCGTAGTTAAGCAGCTGTTTCAGGCGGATGGTCTGCTCACCCATTTACAGGCCTGGCCTGAATTATGGCACCAGACAGGCCTTGAGGTGGCTGAGGTTTCCCCTCACCCCTTCCCCTGATTTTCAACTCCTGGCTGCCCGTTTTTCAGGCTCAAAAACGGATGACCGTGAGTGTAATTTCTCCCCCAGGGTCTGCCCTCTCTGTCATAGTGGGTACACAGCAAGATTATACGGGCCGAGGGAAATAACATTGAAAATTTGGGATAAGTTGGAATTGGATGGTGCAGTGAGTTAGCCACTGACCTTGCACCTGGAGACCTGGATTCAAATCCAACACAGACTGATGGGATGAAATCTTCTAGCTTTTTTGATCGAAAAATTCTTATTTAAAATGAGTCTTTCGAGTCGGAACCAAGATTCTAAAGGGCATAAATTGGCCCGTAAACGGGAAGTGTCACATTGGTGCAATAGGGACGGCTCTTCTGAGGATTGGGGTTGAGTCACCTTGTTGGGGAGAAGAGAGAGAGATTCACTGTGCATTTAACCATGCTTTATCTGCCCTGGGGTTGCTTGCTTGTAATACTGGGTGCCTAAAATGGGAAACTATTCCATTTGTCTCAATTCAATGAATATAAAATTCATACAAGTAAAGTAAAATAAAACTGAGTACATACCTCCATAAAAGTTAAACAAAAATCATAAATATTGGCAATACAGTCAATAAAGCTCCCAGAGGCTCCATTTACTGTCAATAAAACTCTCCAAGGTGTGCCAATTGTCACTTGTAATATGTACCTTTGGCTTGTGAGGAATACAAATACCCTGAATTTGTTGTGTGCTGTATTTGTTAAACGTGCACTGCGTACATGAATGAAAAATATTTGGCAAACCTTTATTTACATTGAATTACATAGGATGGACAACAAAGAAACGAGCCGTTCGACCCAACAGATCGCTGCTCCACACGAGCCTGCTCCCACCCCTCTTCATCTAACCCTATCAGCATACCCTTGTGTCCCTTTCTCTCACATGTGTTTATCCAGCTTCCCCTTCAATGCATCTGTGCTATTCGCCTCAACTACTCCATGTGGTAGCGAATTCCACATTCTCACCACTCTCTGGGTAAAGAAGTTTCTCCTGAATTCTCTATTGGATTTATTAGTGATAAATATTAGTTTTATATTTATGACCTCTGGTTTTGGTCTCCCCCACAAGTGGAAACATCTTCTCTACTTCTACCCTATCAAACCCTCTCATAACCTTAAAGACCTCCATCATTCCTCAGCCTTCTCTTTTCTGGAGAAATGAGCCACGGCCTGTTCAATCTTTCAATCTTCTTTGTTCAATGTCGAGGAGCCTTGTGTCAATTTCATTATGGAGACAACACCCACAGTGACGGGATGATGCATTTTGATTGGATTTGTGTCATGCCAAGTGAAAATAGATATGATGCCCCTTTAAGGGGCAGGCTTTCACTAATCTTCATTCTAACTTTTCAGGAAGGATGGATCAAAAGAACCCATAGTGGAGATGAGGACGGAAGATGAACCAATCACAAACCACGATGGGAGCTCAGCGAATGAACCGAATGAAACCACACCGCTCACAGAGCCCGAGTAAGTCTGCTCACTTTCCAAGGGTTCAGGATTGGGAGTAACATAGAGTCATGTGGTCACTGGATGTTGGCGCTCCAACACAGTGTCACTGGACATTGGTGCTCCTACACAGAGTGTCACTGGATGTTGCTGCTCCTACACACAGTGTCACTGGACATTGGTGCTCCTACACAGAGTGTCACTGGACATTGGTGCTCCTACACAGAGTGTCACTGGACATTGGTGCTCCTACACAGAGTGTCACTGGATGTTGCTGCTCCTACACACAGTGTCACTGGACATTGGTGCTCCCACACACAGTGTCACTGGATGTTGCTGCTCCTACACACAGTGTCACTGGATATTGGTGCTCCTACACACAGTGTCACTGGATATTGGTGCTCCTACACACAGTGTCACTGGATATTGGTGCTCTGACACACACAGTGTCACTGGACATCGGTGCTCCCACACACAGTGTCACTGGACGTTGGTGCTCCTACACACAGTGTCACTGGATATTGGTGCTCCTACACACAGTGTCACTGGATATTGGTGCTCCCACACACAGTGTCACTGGATATTGGTGCTCCTACACACAGTGTCACTGGATATTGGTGCTCTGACACACACAGTGTCACTGGATATTGGTGCTCCCACACACAGTGTCACTGGATGTTGCTGCTCCTACACACAGTGTCACTGGACATTGGTGCTCCTACACACAGTGTCACAGGATATTGGTGCTCCTACACACAGTGTCACTGGATATTGGTGCTCCCACACACAGTGTCACTGGACATTGGTTCTCCCACACACAGTGTCACTGGATGTTGCTGCTCCTACACACAGTGTCACTGGATATTGGTGCTCCCACACACAGTGTCACTGGACATTGGTTCTCCCACACACAGTGTCACTGGATGTTGCTGCTCCTACACACAGTGTCACTGGACATTGGTGCTCCCACACACAGTGTCACTGGACATTGGTTCTCCCACACACAGTGTCACTGGACATTGGTGCTCCAACACACAGTGTCACTGGATATTGGTGCTCCTACACACAGTGTCACTGGACATTGGTGCTCCAACACACAGTGTCACTGGATATTGGTGCTCCTACACACAGTGTCACTGGATGTTGCTGCTCCTACACACAGTGTCACTGGATATTGGTGCTCCTACACACAGTGTCACTGGACATTGGTGCTCCCAAACACAGTGTCACTGGACGCTGGTGCACCCACAAACAGTGTCACTGGACATTGGTGCTCCCACACACAGTGTCACTGGACATTGGTGCTCCTACACACAGTGTCACTGGACATTGGTGCTCCAACACAGTGTCACTGGACATTGGTGCTCCCACACACAGTGTCACTGGACATTGGTGCTCCTACACACAGTGTCACTGGACATTGGTGCTCCAACACAGTGTCACTGGACATTGGTGCTCTGACACACAGTGTCACTGGACATTGGTGCTCCTACACACAGTGTCACTGGATATTGGTGCTCCCACACAACAGTGTCACTGGACATTGGTGCTCCTGCACACAGAGTCACTGGACATTGGTGCTCCTACACACAGAGTCACTGGACATTGGTGCTCCTACACACAGTGTCACTGGATATTGGTGCTCCCACACAACAGTGTCACTGGACATTGGTGCTCCTGCACACAGAGTCACTGGACATTGGTGCTCCTACACACAGTGTCACTGGACATTGGTGCTCCCACACACAGTGTCACTGGACATTGGTGCTCCTACACACAGTGTCACTGGATATTGGTGCTCCCACACAACAGTGTCACTGGACATTGGTGCTCCTGCACACAGAGTCACTGGACATTGGTGCTCCTACACACAGTGTCACTGGACATTGGTGCTCCTACATACAGAGTCACGGGACATTGGTGCTCCTACACACAGTGTCACTGGACATTGGTGCTCCTACATACAGAGTCACGGGACATTGGTGCTCCTACACACAGTGTCACTGGACATTGGTGCTCCTACATACAGAGTCACTGGACATTGGTGCTCCTACATACAATACCACAATGCCTAGGACCTCAGTTTGTAGACCCACAGCTTTGCCACATGGTGAACTTATGCAACCTGGGCTATACTCTCATGGAGCATTACCGAGCGGACATTTACCATTTCCCCATAGTGTAGGAGGGATCATGAAAGGGCCAGCCCTTCCTGGAGGCTTTCAATTCCAGGTCAGTCCCGGAGGAAGCCTGTGAGATCATCGCTGACCAATCCTCTCACCGACAGAGAGGGGTCAAAGTAACAAAAGTAGAGAGAATGCCTGTTCTTCTCTGAAATTAACATGTCGCCCTCAAAAATTACGCGTTTCAAAGCTTGATCTGTTAATGAACTATAAGTTGGAGCAAAAAAGAAGCTTTTGCATTGAAAAGAAACACCTTTTCCCTTGGAGGCTTTGGGGTTGGAGGAGCAGAGAAAGTAAATTTGAAAGGAAAAGTAAATTTAAAATAAGAATTTACGAGAAACCTCACTGCAGTTCTGACCCCTTTCTCCTCTCTGGGTGTGTGTAGGTGCCTGGCTCAGAATGTTTGCCATATGTCTTGTGTCTGACCAGCGCCAGTAAGTGGAGAAAACAGCCCAAAATGTAAAATAAATGTAAGAGATTTGCGCAATTGTGTGAACTGATTTGAACTGGGTAAACTGCCAACATGTGGATCACACAAAGAACATTCTGAGCCCATCTGTTTGTTTACTGTTTGATGCCTCCAGTGTCTCTCATTGGCCATAAATGTGCACAATGGACAGCACAAATCTCCTAACTAGTTATTCAGATTCATTCTCTAAGAGAGGTTGCCAACCTCATGTCAATTTGCCAAATTCTGGGCTGTTGTGCTCTGTGCCAGGAGTCTCTGCCATTTTAGAAAGAAAAAAAATCTGGCACTGATATTGTGCTTGTCATCGGGATGTCCCAAAGCACTTCACGGCCAATCAATTGCTTTTGAAGTGCAGTCACTGTCATTACTTAGGTAAACGCAGCAGCCACTTTACACACAGCAAGGTGCCACGGACAGCAAATGAGATGAAAGAGTAGATGGGCCCCAACTTTCCTAGGGCCCTTGTTGGGACAAGCGGAGGCTACTGGAACTTGGATAGACGGGACCTGTTTACGCCTGATCACCATCTCGCGTTGCTTGCGTCGGGGTTTTCCTGGGAGAGGGTGGGACCAGGCGATTCCCACATTGGCCCCCTTTGTAGCTGAAACCACAGAAGGAGGTGGGATTGGCAGGGGGACACAGTCTGGTGGAATTCCTGCCAATTTCACCTCTGATGCCCTATTGCATACTGTACGCCATCGTGAAACAGGCATATGATGCTGACCAACTTTGAGAAGCCTGGCAGCCAGTTACGAAGCAGCCTTCTTGGGCAAAAGGACCAATAGTTTTCTTTGGAGGGGTTTCTCGGTCAGACCTGCCACACACTGGGGTCCCGTTGGTTGGCCAATGCCACTACTTCCTCCTCCCCTACCTAGCAGGCACCTCCGCTATGGCACAGGCACCAACCCACTTTAGCCAAATTGCCTGACCCTAGAAGTGCCAACAAGATCAGGAGTGCAACTGGCCAGCACCCAGGAGTCCCGCGCGTTCACTTTTACTATGGTAGAACAGGATTGTGGATTTTCAGGGCTTTTGGTAAAGAAGAACTTGCATTTATATAGTGCCTTTCACAACCTCAAGACGTCCCAAAGTGCTTTACAGTGTAGTCACTGTTGTAATGTTGGAAACGCAGCAGCCAATTTGTGCACAGCAAGGTCCCATAAACAGCAATGAAATAAATGACCAGGTAATCTGTTTTAGGTGTTTAAGGATAAATGTTGGCCAGGACACCAGGAAAACTCTTCTGTTCTTCTTCAAAGGATCTTTTACGTGCACCTGAGAGGGCAGATAGGGCCTTGGTTTAATGTCTCAGGTGAAAGACGGCATCTCTGACAGTGCAGCACTCCCTCAGTGCTGCACTGGAGTGTCAGCCTGGACTATGTGCTGAAGTCTCTGGAGTGGGACTGAAACCCACAACCTGCTGACTCAGAGGTGAGAGTGCTACCACTGAGCCATGGCTGAGGGCACTGTTGGCCAGGATGCCAAGAGATCTCTCTGCTCCTCTTTGAATGGTTCCATGACACTTTTTATGTCCACCTGAACAGGCACATAGGACCCCCCCAAAAATGACACCTCCAACAGTGTTGGATTCGCTCAGTACTGCACTGAAGTGACAGCTTTGATTATGTGCTTTTGTCCTTCAGCGGGGCCTGAACCCACAACTGTCTGACTCAGAGATGAAAGTGCTACCAAATGAGCCAATCTGATACTTAGCTTGGCTTTAACTGGGTCAACTCCAGCAGTAGCCATACACGCACTTTGGGATCTTTCAACCTTGCCAACCTGTACCTGTGTTTTCTGGGGTTAGGTATGTGGGGCTCCCTACAGAGAGAGTGTGCTCATGGAGACTGCACTGATTCGGATTTCGCAGTAGGTTGTGTTGGATATTTTTAAGTCCAATGATTCTGCACGTTTCAGACACCCACCTGACCAAAAAAAAAACATTCGCAACTGGACGGAGACTTAGTTTGGTATCATCAGCAAATTTTGATATGGTTCCCTCAATTCTTAAGTCCAGGTCATTTATGTATATGATAAATAAGAGTAGCTCCAAACAGATCGCTGTGGAACACCACTCTGCACATCTCTCCAGTAAACTAAACTTTCTTTTACCCCAACCCTTCGCTTTCTGCCCTCCAACCATTTCTCTATCCATGTGGCCACATTCCCCTCAATTCCCTGTTCCATTATCTTTGCCATAGTTGTTCCTTTCACCTGTGTACATATACAGGACCTGACACAGAGGCACATAAGCGCTGTGCAGCTTGGCACAGTGGTAACTGTCTCGTCCGAGTCACAGGACTATTGGTTCAAGTCTCACTCTAGGATTTGACCGCACAATTTAGCCTGATGCTCCAGTGGGGTATTTTAGGAGCACTGCATTTGCCAGAGGTGCTGTCTTTCGGATGAGACGTTAAGACAAAGGTCCCATTTGCTTGTGCGGATCAAGGTCCATGGGGCTAATTGAAGAATAGAGAGTTCTCCCAGTGTCCTAGCTAACATTCATCCCTCAATCAACACGCACACTTATCTAGTTATTAAAAAACAGGAAGTGCTGGAAATACTCAGCACATCAGGCAGCATCTGTGGAGGGAGAAACAGAGTTAACGTTTCAGATCAGTGACCTTTTGTCAGAATTGGAAGAAGTGAAAATTTAGCAGTTTATAAGCAAGTACAGAGCCAGGAGAAGTGTGTGGGGGGGGCGGGGGGGAGGAAAGAGTAAAAGGGAAGGTCTGTGATAGGGTGGAAGCAGGAATGATTAAATAACTATTCCATTCTCCCAGTTTCTCCGTCTCCATCGCTTCTGTTCCGACGATAGCATCTTACACACCAGTATTTCCAATATACCTTCCTTTTTCCTCAACTGAGGATTTCCCTCCACTATGGTTGAAAGAGCCCTATCACATTCCCCACACTATTGCCCTCACCCCTTCCCCTCCCTCCCATGAGAGGGTCCCCCTTGTCCTCAACTTCCACCCCACCAGCCTCCACATTCAACGGATCATCCTCCGCCATTTCCGCCTGCGCGATCCCACCACCAAACACATCTTCCCCTCCCCTCCCCTTTCAGCATTCCGAAGGGACCGCTCCCTCCGCGAGACCCTGGTCCACTCCTCCATCACTCCCAACACCCGCTCTCCTTCCCACGGCACCTTCCTGTGAGAGTGCAGGAGATGCAACACCTGCCCTTTCACCTCCTCCCATCCAGGGTCTCAAACACTCCATCCAGATGAAACAGTGATTTACTTGTACTTCTTTCAATTTAGTTTACTGTATTCACTGCTCACAACACGGCCTCCTCTACACTGGGGAGACCAAACGCAGATTGGGTGATCGCTTTGCTGAACACCTCCGCTCAGTCCGCAAGTGTGACCCTGACCTGCCGGTCATTTGCCATTTTAATTCCCCGTCTCACTCCCACTCTGACCTCTCTGTCCTCGGCCTCTTACACTGTTCCAAGAAGCTCAACGGAAGCTCGAGGAACAGCACCTCATCTTTGGTTAAGGCACTTTACAACCTTCCGGACTCAACATTGATTTCAATAACTTCAGATCATAACCACTAGTCCCATTATTTTGGACAGCAGGTGCTGGTAATGGTCCTGCTGTTGCCATTTACAGCTCCTCTAGACCCATCTTTTGTTTCTTTAATTTTCCCACTTTTGCCTTGCACCATCTTCCCCTTCGTTATTTATTCACTCCTGCCCTCCACCCTATCACAGACCTTCCCTTTTGTTCATTCCTCCCCTCCCCCTCCCTCCGGCTCGGTACTTGCTTAAAAACTGTTAAATCTTTACTTCTTCCAGTTCTGACGAAAGGTCATCGACCTAGAACATAAGAACATAAGAAATAGGAGCAGGAGTAGGCCAATCGGCCCCTCGAGCCTGCTCCGCCATTCAATAAGATCATGGCTGATCTGATCCTAACCTCAAATCTAAATTCATGTCCAATTTCCTGCCCGCTCCCCGTAACCCCGAATTCCCTTTACTTCTAGGAAACTGTCTATTTCTGTTTTAAATTTATTTAATGATGTAGCTTCCACAGCTTCCTGGGGCAGCAAATTCCACAGACCTACCACCCTCTGAGTGAAGAAGTTTCTCCACATCTCAGTTTTGAAAGAGCAGCCCCTTATTCTAAGATTATGCCCCCTAGTTCTAGTTTCACCCATCCTTGGGAACATCCTTACCGCATCCACCCGATCAAGCCCCTTCGCAATCTTATATCTTTCAATAACCTGTCAATGTTAGCTCTGTTTCTTTCTCCACAGATGCTGCCTGACCTGCTGAATATTTCCAGCACTTTCTGATTTTGTTTCAGATTTCCAGCATCCGCAGTATTTTGCTTTTGTAGCTGGTTTGATGTTTGTGAGACCTTTGCCTACAAAAACAGTGACCGTACTTTAAAAGTGATGCATTGGGCGTGAAGGACTTTGGGACATCCCAAGGGTGGGATAAGTGCAATTTGAATGCAAGTTCCTTCTTTAGGAGCTGGTCAGTGCCAGAGATACAGGACTCACTAGATTTCGCCTGATATGTGATAATTTAGAATAATTATCCTCGCGGCTTCTTCTCATCTGTCGATCATTTGCAGGGAGTCACCATTAACGGAAGGCAATGGCAAGGAAGCTTTGAGTCCAGAGAACACAGAGGGGGCAGTGCCCAATGATGTCATCCAATCGAAAGAAGAAAGCAGCAAAGCATAATGGGAAGAACTCTGTCAATGAAACATGCTAAACACGGATACCCTTACAACCAATATTTGTAGGGAAGAGAAATACATATTTGTGAGGCTGAGGCATTAGAATGGCTTTGGAAACTTTCATAAGTTGCATTATCAGTAATACAAGAAATCGAAATTTGTCCTCATTTTTCTGGAAGGATTTTTGAAACAAAAAAATATTTCTGTCTTAATTTTTTTTTCCTTTTGCCATTCAGAAAATAAAACAAGTGTAACATGTAAATGATATTGTGGAGTAAAAGTTAGAAACAATCTTTATATTGCTCTCCCTCTCTCTCTCTATATATATATATTATATATATATACAGCGGACAAAATGTTCAAGCTGTTGTTTCCCAGTTGGTGTACCATGAAGTTTTATCTATTCTTGTAACACTGGAGAATGCGATTTTGTCCCTTGTGCAACTCTTTCTTTTTTAAATGGCCTGTGATGAAGAGGGAAAGGGAATCGATTGTAGATAGATTGCGGGTTTTTAGTAATTCAAGGCGGGCAGGGTTTGAGACGGATACCGCCAGTAACTTTTGTTTTGGTTTTAAATATCACACATTTGCTCCTCGATTTTGTCTCTCTTGAAGTTCACTGTAGCCCCAATTACCACTCCCCTCCCTCCCCCCACCCCCCGAAGTTTGTAAGATATTTAATTGGATTAATATATTTCTGTTTGACTACCTTTCTTTTTGTGTGAGAATATCGCTGTGGTAGTACATCATTTGCTTTGATGTCCCCAAATGTGCAGATCAAGGTGGACTTTCAGCTCAGACCTGTTAAATGAAGCTTCTGTTTCAACATATCTGAAAATAAGTCATGATCTGTTGTGTCTTAACCCTCACAGAGAGTGCTACTGGCTTAACCCACACAGAGAGTGCTACTGGCTTAACCCACACAGAGAGTGCTACTGGCTTAACCCACACAGAGAGTGCTATTGGCTTAACCCTCACAGAGAGTGCGACTGGCTTAACCCACACAGAGAGTGCTACTGGCTTAACTCACACAGAGAGTGCTATTGGCTTAACCCACACAGAGAGTGCTACTGGCTTAACCCACACAGAGAGTGCTACTGGCTTAACCCACATAGAAAGTATTATTGGCTCTTAAAGCACAGTCAGGAAGAAACCTTGATGAATTAGCTTGCTTACCCTCCCTTGTCTCAGGCTGTCGATTTCTGTTAAGCAAGGGTATTAAGGGTTATGGAACCAAGGTGGGTAGATGGAGTTCAGATAGAGATCACCCACGGTCTCACTGAATGGCAGAACAGGCTCAAGGGGCTAAATGGCCTACTCCTGTCAATATGTTCCTACTTTTTTTAAATTCATTCAGGGGATGTGGGCGTCACCGGCAAGGCCAGCATTTATTACCCATCCCTAATTGCCCAGTGGGTCTCCATATCTCATGAATCCTGGCTATCAACAACAACAACTAGCATTTATATAGCGCCTTTAACGTAGTAAAACGTCCCAAGGCAGTTCACAGGAGCGATTATCAAACAAAATTTGACACCGAGCCACAGAAAGGTGAAAAAGGTGGGTTTTAAGGAGCGTCTTAAAGGAGGAGAGAGAGGTGGAGAGGTTTAGGAATTTCCGAGCACAGTTCACTCAGACCCCTGCCTTGTGCATTAGAAAAAAGGTTTCTGAAAGGACAGGGTCAAGGGGAGAAGATTGAAGGTCTTGTTTGACTTTTCTTTGAAGTAGCAAATAACAGCTAATTGCTCCAGGTGGTCTCGTACCATGACACGGAGTAAATCAGCCCACCCTGCCGGTTAACGGTAGGGGTTTTGTACAAAGAGGCACAACCAAACAGAATTCTGATTTCAGAGATCGGAGTGACTTTGCCCTTAAATTTGATCTTTTTTTTCTCTCTGGCAGAAGGGAGGATTGTGAAAATAAAAAGTTTTGTGTCGGTAAGGCGGATTGACGGGCGGTGTGGAAAAGGCCTACCTGAGTGGCCATGGTGCTCAGCTGAAGAAACTGTGGATAGTTTGGTTGATGGCAATTCCACGTGTCAGTACTGTTAACAAGAGGCACTTACCCACAGGTTTAATCTGTCTACCAAGTCTTAAACTGTTGCATCCCTCACTGACCTCTCCTGGAGTTGTTGATTTCTTTTTGGGGACTGTTCCTACTCATAGAATAAAATCTTACAGCACAGAAGAAGGCCATTCAGCCCAACTTGCCTGTGCCGGCCCTTTGTAAGAGCTATCCAATTAGTCCCACTCCCCCAGCTGTTTCCTCGTAGCTCTGCAGATTTGTCCTTTTCAAGTATTTATCCAATTCCCTTTTGAAAGTTACTATTGAATCTGCTTCCACCATCCTGTCAGGCAATGCATTCCACATCATGAAAAGTCTCCTCATCTCCTCCATGAAGCACACATCTTGCTCATTTTTCCTTCCTACGTGCAATACTTGACATATTGAATTTCATTTGTCGTAATTCTGCCCACTAACATATTTTGTCCAACTCAATCAGAAATTTCTGAGCTGCCTCTTCTGGTTTCACTGCCCATTCTAGCCTCCTTCTGGCCCCTCGCCTAGGTGACCTTATTCGCGTGTGAACCTTGGCGGTGACACCAGTGGCCTCTTCAGCAATTGGGAGGGTGGGGCATTACCAACAAGCCCCTTACACTCCTCGCCTGCCATCCACCACTGAGCACTTTCAGTAGGAAGTTACTAGACAGTGATCAGGAGCAAGAACCTTGGTTGATTCCTCCCTCACCGCCCCCCCCCCCCCCCCCCCCCCATCTCAGCGAGTTCAGGGATCGCGACCTGCTCGCTATTCAACGACACCTGATAGAATGGACTTTGGACGAGGATAGGATCGAGCTCAGCTCTGATGTCCTGAACAGCCAACACACACCATCTAGTTCCACAGGATGCAGAGTGAGCACCGGTGCAGAGTGCCAGAGTGCTGCCAGTGTCCTGAGGAGCCAGATGGTCAGCATCTCCAGGAGAAGAAACGTGGGGAGAAAAAAAATGAATGGGAACCTTACACTGTCCTTCACGCAAAGGGGAGTGGAAATCTGGAACTCTCTCCCCTAGAAAAGCTATTGAGGCCGGAGGTCAATTGAAAATTTCAAAAACTGAGATTGGTAGATTTTTGTTGGGTAAGGGTATTAAGTGTTACGGAACCAAGGCGGGTAGATAGAGTTAAGATACAGATCAGCCATGATCTAATTGAATTGCGGAACAGGCTCAAGGGGCTGAATGGCCTCCTCCTGTTCCTATGTTGCTCTGGTCCTTCCTATCTCCAGAATAGCGGTGTCAGTATCCTACCACAGTTCTCAAATATAATTATTTCTTTGGAATAAAAGAGGCTCTTTAAGTAGAAGCCTTTGTTATGAACCTTTTGCTGTTCGGGAAATCATTCTAATGAACTGTAAATGCAAACTTCTAGTTGTTGCAAATGGACCCTCTAACCCTTCTTTGTAGCTCAGCCATCTGAACCTTCTCTACTCAATGAGGATCTGAAGCTCCATAAAATGGACCTCTGAGCTCCTTCACTGGGTGAGTTGCTGTAGATAGCGTTAACCTGTGCCATTCAGATCTAAGGGGCTCCTAGATTCAATTCCCAGTTAGCCGATTTCAACTGCGGGGGGAGTTGGTACGTGAGCTAGAGAAGTGAAAGCTCACTCACAGTTCCTGCTACTAACCGCGATAGAACGGTCACTGCAAACTGCACCTGTGCGGATGCCAAGTGAAGATTATGTAGGGTAGTACCCCCTATGGTCAATCAGACCATTGGCACTCACGGTCTAGGCATGCACAATGACCAACGCCAGCGTGGGCGGGGTAGCTGGCGGCCATTAGCCATTAGTGTTAGTCATAGCTTCACTGCCCTGGATCGTAAATCACTAGCAGTGCTGGAAACAGCCTCTAACTACACTAGATATCACTTAACATCCCTTGGCGCGACTGCACGTCAATGCACGTATTGTAACAGCTGGAACACGGCACCACTGTCACTTAGTTAAGTGCGTCTTAGTGATAAGGCTTAACAGTGCACCTTTGACAGTTGTGAAAAAAAATTGTGTATCACAACATCAACACCGATATCCCTGGAACCGTTTATTGTTCTCTGAACTATTTTTGAATGATTTAATGTTGTGTTAGCATTGTTTGATATGATACCAGTACACAAGAGTTACTTTGGTGTGTATTCTTCCTGAGCTCAAGGAGGATCTCTCTTTAGAAACACTGATGATTGAGATCAGTGTTGCCCACCCCCCCCACCCCCCCGACACCATTTTGGAAACTATTTTCTTCCTTCCCAAGGTTCCACTCTCCCACCATTCCCTGGGCAGAACCATACAGTAGCAAAGAACCTAACGCCAAGTTTTTAAACAATCTCGATTCCCTTCCTCTTAGCCCCCCAAAACATTCAAATGTGCACATGATCCAATCTAAATTCGTCCCCCTTGACACTCAGTTGAGGTTGGGAACTCTACATGTGGGAAAACATGGAGGCAAATTCATATTCAACTGCCACGTAATGCCACCCATGTGTTAAACCAAAAGGCCATCTTAGCCAATCAACCTATAGAAGGATATGTGGTAGGGTGAGATGAAGTCAGGTGGGAGGAGGCTCGTGTGGAGCATAAACACCAGCACAAACCAGTTGGGTCGAATGGCCTGTTTCTGTGCTGTAATTCTATGTAGCCTTTAATTATGTGCTCACCACAACTGTGTATCAATTTTTATTTCATGCTTTCTTAACTGTGTTCTTACCCTTCTTTGGGACTAATTGGACAGCCGTTTCAAAGAGCTGGCACGGGCACGTTGGGCTGAATGGCCTCTTTCTGTGCTGTAAGATTTTATGATTCTATGAAGTGCCGGGTCCCAGCCCATGGATTCTCAGGGCCAATTCAGTCAAATAAATTTAAAACAGAAATAGACAGTTTCCTAGAAGTAAAGGGAATGAGGGATTACGGGGAGCGGGCAGGAAATTGGACATGAATTTAGATTTGAGGTTAGGATCAGATCAGCCATGATCTTATTGAATGGCGGAGCAGGCTCGAGGGGCCGATTGGCCTACTCCTGCTCCTATTTCTTATGTTCTTATGCTCTTATGTTCTAACAATGACTTGTAGTTTATTTCTCCTTGAACAATTTTTGAAGCTGTGTGTTTTGAGAATAGTGAAGGGGGAAGGGGGGGGAATCACAATAATAAAAGGCATGCAAGCCACCAATGTCACCCAACACAGCAGTCAAAGAGCATGAACCCATCTCAGTGAAATGCTTTAGATGTATCTCTTTCCCTGGAACATTCCTGCTCTGCAAAAAAAAAAAACATACCCATGTTATTCCAACAGAAGCAATGGGTCTTCTTCGCAGTTGCTTATTCCGCCATTTTAATCGCTGGCTAAAGTACTCCTGGCAGCCATTTTGTGAGAAGCTTGTGATCACTCTTCTAAGTCCTTTACTTTCAGGTCCCATTCGTGTAAGTGCAGTCAGGTGGACATAAAGGTCCTCAATTATATAAACACCTTTTAATATCTTTTTCTCTTGAAATTGTGTTTCATTTCCTAAAATGTTTGATTTTTTTTAAGCCTTACTGTAAACAAAAATGTAAAAAAAATGAAACAGTCTGTTATGAAGATGTAAAGCTTTGGTGGATGTTTTTTTCTAACTTGATGTTCTTGAACTCCTGTATTCTTTGCTGTTTATCGCTTTGCGGTGTGTCAGAAGGTCTTTGGTCGGTTTTCATTTGAAAGGACCTTTCGAGGCTTTAAGCGGGGGGGGGGGGGGTAATTCCATTAAACTCCTTTAGTGCAGTCATTCCTTTCAGTGTGTTGCACATTGAACAGGACAATGTGGTGGGCCTGACTGGAAGAGCTCCAGATAAAAACCAGAACCAGATCCATTCATCCTGAGGAATAATTTCACGCCAAAAAAAAATAAAGGTGGTTAAAAGTGGCAAGCTGCATCCATCATATGGACTATCCACAGCTGACAGTGAAATGACATTACTGTATTCTGCCTCTTTCCTTCCCATGGTCTTTCTCCATATGAACATATGAAGAGTAGGGCCCATTGATTCTCACTCTACCCATTGTCCAATGCAACTTGGGGCATCTCCCCCCTCGCTAGTAAGGCAAACTCTTGGAGGAAGCAAAAAAAAAACACAGGGTCCAATTTCAGGGAAAAATGCTGGGACATTGCTCCCTAACTCCCTGAGGCAATCAGGCAGCGTACCAGGAGGCTACCATGACGCATCGTTGGATGTACTTAACTAGCCCACTGCCCTGATACGTACCAACGTCATTTAGAATATAGGACTGTATCCAATAGGGAATTCAGGAGAAACTCCTTTACCCAAAGAGTGGTTAGAATGTAGAACACGCTACCACAAGGAATAGTTGAGGGGAATAGCGTAGATGTATTTAAGGGGAAACTAGATAAGCACATGAGGGAGAAAGGAATAGAAGGGTATCCTGATAGGGTTAGATGAAGTGGGGGGGGGGGGGTGGAGGAGGCTCATATGGAGCATTGATGCTGGCACAGACCAGTTGGGCCGAATGGCATGATTCTGTGCTGTAATTTCGATGTAACTCGACATATAAGACTGATCAAGGCCCCAAAGGTCACAGACTTTTATGCCTTAAATCCTTCAACAGCTGGTATCTCCCTGTTTCCCTTTTTTTTCTACATTTATTCTTCTGCTGGGATGGAAGTCTCCTCTTTGGTGATGGCTGTGCATGAATTGTATGGACAGTTTTTAGGAAGCATGGACCCCCACAGGATACAACCACCCCTAATTGGGAATTAAATGGGAATCTCCCTCAGAGAGACTGCGGGAGGACCCATGAGAAGCTAAGGGAAAGTGTTATCGCTGAGTTGAGAGAGCTTGTGGGAACCTGAGATTGTTTGATGCTGACAGATGTATATGCAGCTGTCTGAAAGTTTTTCCATTCCCCAGCATCCTTCACGTTCATGAGCACAAAATATTCACATACAGAAAGGAAAAATTTGCAGGGCTACGGGTAAAGAGCAGGGGAGGGTGGGGGGGGTTGGAGAGTGGGTCTAATTGGATAGCACTTTCAAAGAGCTAGCATAGACATGATGGGCCGAATGGCGTCCAGCTGTGCTGTATGAGAAAGAAGTTAGTGGCTGCTGAATGCCAAGATTGTGCCAGTCTATAACTCACTCAAATTCAGGATCGTTATTTTTATATAACAGATGGCGGATCTACTTTGGTCTTTGCGTTACACTGCCCCGTCACGCTGCCCGTCACGTTGCCCCGTCACGCTGCCCGTCACGCTGCTCCGTCACGTTGCCCCGTCACGCTGCCCGTCACGCTGCTCCGTCACGCTGCACGTCACACTGCCCCGTCACACTGCCCGTCACACTGAAGCGTCCACCATTGGTCTCACCTGGGTCACATGAAAGGAATGACATCACTGCTGAGGGATAACACACCCTCTTAAAGGGGATTGCCTGACTAATCTAACAAAAAGAATAACCTCACTGCTGGGGTCTATTTCCCCTTTAAGAATTTCTCTTTTTTTTATATATATATATAAAAACACAAGTCTTGGTCCACAAGTTTGAATATGCCTTGTTTAAACATTCAGAATAAATCAAATTCACAAGTCTCTTGCATACCGGCACTCTTATGATTTTTATAAGGCTTCGAGTCGAGAGAGCTCCCACAGTGCAGTAGTTCAATTAAATTTGTGAAAATATATATACGCTGTTCTGGGGGCATGTTAAACGACATTGAAACATTGTTTTTTTTTGCTGGGTTTGATTTCCAATCTGTGCTTGTATTCAAAATTGCTGTTGTATATGTATCGAAGGGATCTGTGAGTGGTTGGTGTACAGGCTGCAGACATGGGTTAGTGAAGAGTGTACGCAGCCTGAAACACTGCGAATCATGCTCCTGTGTTTTTTCTAATTAAATGCCATGTATGCAGTATATATCCTGCATGTGTTAGAAAAAAAAAAGGGGTTAACTTTTCTTTCTAAATATATAAACTAACCAGAGGCGCAAGAGTCTCTCAACAAAATGTCACGGGCCGTAGCTGCTATCTGTCTAAGATACCAGTCGGAAGTCATCCTCCGCTTCCCATTTACCTTCGCTGGAGGGCTTAAGCTGTAAGGCCCTTCCCTCCATCCCGTATGTACGCAAAAGCTGTACGCTTATCTTAAGTGTATTTTAAGGGCTGCTCTTGGTTTACGTCGCTGCAGAAACGTACTTCAATCCATTTTGTTCCTTACAGGCTTAAATGACTCCTCGCTTTGTTGAAAGGATTTTTTTTTTAACAATGAAGTGTACAGAAATCTAAAGCAAGATGGTGCAAGAAGTGAGAGTTGCTCTGGTTAAGTGCAGACACGATGGAGCGCGTAGGAGGCTATTATTTAAAGAAAGTGGGAGGTCTTCCAGTGGCAACAATGCAGGCAAGGCACTTACAGGAACACCAGAGAGTAAGGTCCAACGTTAGGCTCATCCCTTGGGAATCGAAGGCCCCTCATCCCAATTTTCTACCCTCTTCTGAAGGTGCTGATTCTTGCAGGAGTAGGAATGGGAGTAGGACAATCAGCCCCTTGAGCCTGTTTTGCCACTCAATTAGGTCGTGGCTGATCTGTATCTTAACTCCATCTACCCGCCTCGGTTCTGTAACCCTTAATACCATTGCCCAACAAAAATTCATTAATCTCAGTTTTGACATTTTCAATTGACCCCCAGCCTCAACAGCTTTTTGGGGGAGAGAGTTCCAGATTTCCACTACCCCTTTGTGTGAAGAAATGTTTCCTGACTTCACCTCTTGTTCTGGACTCCCCCCACCAGAGGAAAGAGTTTCTCTCTATCTCCCCTATCAACTCCTTTAATCATCCTAAACACCTCCATTAGATCACCTCTTAATCTTCTATTCTCGAGGGAATAGAAGCCTTGTCTGTGCAGCTTGTCCTCATCGTTTAACCCATTTATCCCCGGTATCACACTGGTGAGTTGGGGTTCCACAGACACTGCTGCCCTCCGCTACCTCACCCAAGAGGACAGCCTTCATGTGTGAGGCTGAATAGCAAGGGCGGTATTTTCCGAGTTCACACTGCCGGTGTGGAGCCTCGCCCTGCGGTTGTGCGCATGAGGGAACATTGGATGTGCACTGACCGTGACTCTCTATCCATTCATTTTAATCCTGGACGGTGGGCCCCTGATTTCCTCGTAAGTGTGGTTGGTGGGCGAAGCCAACTTGGAAAATGGACCCTCAACTGAATTTGGGGAGGGGGTGAGGAGGAGGAGGAGGCAGGGCCGATCCTATCCGAACACATGTGCACTTACGGACAGGGAACAGGAACAAGAATTAATTCTGCCCCCCCCCCTTCCTATTCCTGTGGCCTGATTAGCAGCGACCCGATTACGACCCCAGCCGAGATCAGTTAACTCTGCATCGATCAGAGATTTTTATCAATTTGATTCGCAAAGTCTCCTTTCACGGTTACTTCAATGGCCGTGGTCTGCCTGGGGCGGGGGTGGGGGTGCGCCTTAGGGAATCCAACAGATCTAGGGTTGCCAACCCTCCAGGATTGTCCTGGAGTCTCCAGGAATTAAAGATTGATCTCCTGGACACTGTTTCCAGCAACCCTGGAGAAACAATCATAGGGATGTTAAAAAAAAACGCGGGTTTCTTTCCATTAACTTTGAACACTTTTGATTACAAGTTTTACAAATATTGGAGATGGAAGGGTGGGGGGGGCAACGGTTGTTTGACTGACAGTCAAGAATCGTCCAATCTGTTCGCTTTCCATTTGGCCGTGAGGAGGCGGGGCACCACGAGGATGGACTTGTCGGACGACCAATGGCAGGAGCAAGGGGGGTGGGGGCGGGCGGTTGGAAGCGGGAGGGTCATGTGATGATGCCTCCAGGAAAACGCCCCAACTAGAGTTGGCAACCCTAAACAGATCGTAAAAAAGACGGTCCGAGGCTCCGGGGGCTCCCGGCTGTCTGCGTTTCTTTCCCATCATGCGAGATTCACAGCGAGCTTTACCCACCATTCTCATGAGTCCTCCTGGGGAACGTCTGTTGTCTGTGTAAAAACCTGGGATGCAAAGTGTAGCAAAGTGGGTGGGACTGGTGTTTTTAAAATATCCCAGTGAGGCACCTGGAAAGTCTGGTTTATGTCTCACGTCAATAACTTCACATCACTCTGTACCATTTATTTATTATTAAATATACTTTTCATTACAAAATTACTTCATGTTTTTTGTCATTTTTAATAAATTATTAATTTTTCAATCGCTCATACGCAGAAATATTCTAGCTGTGTGGTGCTTGCTGGAGCACATTGGTACTTTGAGTTTGTCCACATAGGCTTCATTTCTTTATCTGGATATTAACAGAAAAGGTTCTTGTGGCCTTCGGGGACTTGGCTTTACCCCTGGTTTGGATAATCTCTTTTTACGTAGTACTACACAGAATTTACAGCACAGAAACAGGCCATTCTGCCCATCTGGTCTATGCCGGTGTTTATGCTCCACATGAGCCTCCTCCCACCCCTCTTCATCTAACCCGATCAGTATAATCTTCTATTCCTTTCTCTTTTATGTGTTTATCGAGCTTCCCCTTAAGTACATCTATGCTGTTCGCCTCAACTACTCCTTGTGGTAACGAGTTCCACATTCTAACCACTCTCTGTGTGAAGAAGTTTCTCCTGAATTCCTTATTGGATTTATTAGTGACTATCTTATATTTATGGCCCTTAGTTCTGGTCTCCCCCACAAGTGGAAACATCTTCTGCATGTCTACCCTATCAAACCCTTTAAAGACTTAGGGCTCAATATTAGCAGGGCGGCGTGTTCTCAGCGGGGGGGTCGACTGGGCGCGTGGGTAACGCGCCCGGTGAAATCAGTGTGCTCCGCACGCAATTGCAGCTTGATTGAAGGTACTTACCTGTGCTTCCGGGTTTCCCGCTGGTAAGCTGCGCGGCCGGCAGACTGCGCATGCGCAGCAAGGTCTGTCAGCTGGAGGAGCCCTATTTAAAGGGGCAGTCCTCCACTGACTGATGCTGCAGGAAATAGGAAAAATTACAGCATGGAGCAGCCCAGGGGGAAGGCTGCTCCCAGGTTTAATGATACCTCACTCCAGGTATCATTGAATGGGGTGAGGAGGAGGGGGAGGACAGAGATCTTCCCCCCGGCGGGCGGGAGGAAGCGGCCTGCCTCTGCCACCAAGAAGGCCTGGCTCGAGGTGGCAGAGGAGGTCACCTGCACCACCGACATATCGCCCACCTGCATACAGTGCAGGAGGTGCTGCAATGACCTCAGTAGGTCAGCCAAAGTGAGTACACTTACTCATTCTCCTACACTCCGTCTGCCAGATCACCGCCCCCACCCCACATCTCCTTCTGCACTGCCAACACTACTCTGTCACATCACCCCTCATACCCACTCAAACCTCATTCTCATCTTACCTGCACCTACTCACCTCGCCAGTACTCATCCCGCCACTACCACTCAACCCAATCCTCATACAATCTCATGGCTCTATCTCATACTCACCCTCTCGTGCATCTCTTTCACAGTCAGCCTCACTCAGCCTGCCACTACCTGTGCTGCAGCCACAGGCCATGCATCACATATGTGCAGTAGGAAGCGTAAGGTAAACGTGTCGTGAGCATGAAGGTGATGCACAAGGGTGTTTGAGGGTTTGTCATGGTGTTTACCTATATTAAATTTCTGATCAACTCACATAACATACTATATTGGCACCACTACTGCCACGTCTTTGCGAATCTTGTCTGGTTTGTGCAATAATGCCCATTCCTGGGGATCACAATGAAGACCCACAACTGATGCCACCCATTGTGTCACTGCAGAGTGGGTGTGGGTGTATTTGCAGGACTCTGTTGTGCAGACGGCTGAGAGACATCAGCGATGTCCCCAGTGGCACCCTGGAAGGATGCGGAGGAGAAGTTGTTGAGGGCAGTGGTGACTTTGACAGCGACGGGTAAGAAGATGGTGCTCGGGCCAGCTGGGAGCAGCTCGGCATGAAGGAGGCTGCAGATGTCCACGACTACATGTCGAGTGACTCTGAACCTCCGTGTGCACTGCTGCTCAGAGAGGTCCAGGAAGCTGAGCCTCGGTCTGTGGACCCTGTGGCGAGGGTGGTGCCTTCTGCGACGGATCTCTCTCTGCGGTTGCCCTCCCTCCTGCTGTGCAGGTGGATGTGTCACAGCACTGTGTTGTGGAGCTCCACGTGTCAGAGGTGGACGGCGTGGCTGGTGAGGCTGGTGATGCTGTTCGCCCTCCGAGGAGGTCATGACTGCAGCTATGGCGGCCCCCATCCGGAAGATGTACATCTGAGGGGGTCCGCAAGGTAGGTGCATGTCTCTGGACACCGGGGTAAGTGTGCAAGTTTGTGAATTTTATTGTTCGGAGGAGGGTGGTGGAGGCCAAACTTTGTCCAAAGTGACAGAGTGGCCTCCTGCAATGAGTGAGGGTCTTCCCCCCCACCACCTGTCAAATGGACCTTTGCAGCTGCCATAGGCTGATAGCGGCAACACGTCCATTTGAACTGGGAGTGTTTCCCCCAGTACAGGAAACAGTCCCAGTTAATTTCAAAATCCCAGCCCTCCTAAAATATCAGGTCAATCAGGTCTGTACCTGTTTAAGTACTTTAAGTAGCACCCCGCCGGCTTTAATTGCAGGCAGGAGTCCCACGGGGGCTGCGCGCGCATGTCAGCGCGTCAGTGGGGAACCCGGAAGTGGGCGGGTTGGAGCCGGGCTCTAGACCCGCCCCGGGAATCCCGGATTTTCGCAACCCCCCCCACCACGAACGCACCCGATCGCGGGTGCGAAAATCGAGCCCTTAATCTTAAAAACCTCTATCAGATCACCCCTCAATCTTCTCTTTTCTAACGAAAAGAGCCCCAGCCTCTTCAGTCTTTCCTGACAGGGATAACCTCTCAGTTCTGGTATCATCCTGGTAGATCCTTTTTGCACCTCCACCAGTGCCTCTATATCCTTTTTTTAATATGGAGAGCAGACCTGTGCACAGTACTCAGGTCACCCCAGAAGACTGAGGGGTGACCTGGTAGAGGTCTTTAAAATTATGAAAGGGTTTGATAGGGTAGGTGTAGAGAAGAGGTTTCCATTTGTGGAGGAAATCAGAACTAAGGGCCATAAATATAAGATAGTCATTAATAAATCCAATAAGTAACTGTGGAGAAACTTCCTTATGCAGAGAGTGGTGAGAATGTGGAACTCGCTCCCATAAGTGAGAGATGTGGTTGAACTCTGAGGTACAAGCTCAACGTTCAAAGTCAAGATTAAGGTGGCCTGTTTGCTCACTGGGTAGATGCCAATTTTTATTGTGGTATTGAGCCATACAAACCATGACCATCCCTGATTCCATCCTTGCTCTGTGCTGAGTTAGTTGATCTCAGCCGGAATGGCAGTGCGAATGCCAGAGTTGGCCTCATTGTCGATGGGTTAGGGAGGGGGGAAAAAAACATCTGCCAAGGTTGCCACATCTGACCAGTGTCTAAGGACCACCCTGTTGGAAGGGGTGCCCAGGATCAGCTTGGCTCCAGTTGAATTGCCTGTCAAGAGAATGAACATTGCGCCAAGCCCATCGAAAGGATAGCAACATGGGATTAGCTCAGATCGCGCATGGCAGAATGGTGAGTTGATTTGGGGTGCAGTAGGGCAGCCGTAAACCATGGCAAAGACCACACAAACTCTCCTCCTTAATCTTTCAAACATTAAACGTCAACAGAATGGAGCGTCCTGACCACTGAAGCCATCCACGGTATTTTCCATACAACAGCACTGGTGTTGCATAGAGAGCTCGGTGCCTGGTATCCTGTCGAGAGATGGTGCACGATAAAGGGAGACCCAACCGGTAAAGTGGGAGAAAATAACAAAAAGTGCGCGGCTCACCCACGGCGACAGACAGAAATAAATAAGAGTTCCAATGATTGCAACTCATGTATAGTATTTACCGCAATACAGGCTGAGCCTAGCACCGGGTGTTTATTGTAAACAATGACTATTGCTTCAAGAACGTATGGCAACTCACAACTGGTATCACAAAACAAAACTGGTGACAACACCAACAACTTGCATTTATATAGTGCCTTTCATGTAGTAAAAGGCCACAAGGCGCTTCACAGGAGCGATTATCAAACAAAATTTGACACCGAGCCACATAAGGAGATATTAGGACAGGTGACCGTAGAATCATAGTATCATAGAAAATTTACAGCACAGAAAGAGGCCATTTGGCCCATCATGTCCGCACTGGCCAAAAATGGGCCACCCAGCCTAATCCCACTTTCCAGCATTTGGTCCGTAGCCCTGCAGGTTACGGCACTTCAGGTGTACATCCAGGTACTTTTTAAATGAATTGAGGGTTTCTGCCTCTGCCACCCTTTCAGGCAGTGAGTTCCAGACCCCCACCACCCTCTGGGTGAAAATGTTTTTCCTCAGCTCCCCTCTAATCCTTCCACCAATCACTTTAAATCTATGTCCCCTGATTATTGACCTCTCTGCTAAGGGAAATAGGTCCTTCTTATCCACTCTATCTAGGCCCCTCATAATTTTATACACCTCAATTAAATCACCCTCAGCCTCCTCTGTTCCACAGAAAACAACTCCAGCCTATCCAATCTTTCCTCATAGCTAAAATTCTCTAGTCCTGGCACTATTCTCGTAAATCTCCTCTTTACTCTCTCTAGTGCAATCACATCTTTCCTGTAATGTGGTGACTAGAACTGTACACAGTACTCAAGCTGTGGCCTAACTAGTGTTTTATACAGTTCCAGCATAATCTCCCTGCTCTTATATTCTATGCCTTGGCTAATAAAGGAAAGTATTCCATATGCCTTCTTAACTACCTTATCTACCTGTCCTGCTACCTTCAGGGATCTGTGGACATGCACTCCAAGGTCCCTCACTTCCGCTACACCTCTCAGTATCCTCCCATTTATTGTGTATTCCCTTGCCTTGTTTGCCCCTCTCCAAATGCATTACCTCACATTGAGAATCCCTACGTGGTCAGTTTTCGGTAAAATATTAAGATGCCTACGTGGCAAAAAAGCAGAATGCAAAATGGTTAGAAAGGGTTAATTAGTTAGTAACTGAGATTGGTACAGGTGGCCTGGCCTCCTGCTGGGCCATATGTTTGCGTAGTCAGCAGGTTTGCATGGTCTTATCAATGTAGAGTCTTTGATGTGATTCAAGGACTGGTCTGAATGTCTCCATGTTTATGGCAGATCAATATAGGTAACGAGCTTAGCCAAAGTTGAAAGACATTCCAGGTTGGGAGATAAGGAACAGAAGGGACAGGGAAGAACATTCCAAGTTGGAAGGTGAGGAAGTATCCCCTTTGATGTCTAACAAATTCACAAGCTTTCGGAGGTAGCCTCCGAAAGCTTGTGAATTTAAAATAAAATTGCTGGACTATAACTTGGTGTTGTAAAATTGTTTACAATTGTCAACCCCAGTCCATCACCGGCATCTCCACATCGCAACATGATCAGCACATGGACGATTTATGATTGGCCGGAAATAATGTAACCTCGCATGGCAACCTATGCCCGGCTTATGATTGGTGTTGACCCTCGTTAAGTATGTTCCAACCCTATTGATTTGTATAAAAACGTGTGGATTTCTGTATGTTTTTGTTCTTGCTCTGCCAGCATAGAGGGACTCTATCAGGAGTCCAAATCAATGCTGCAGACTAAGAACCCTGCTATTAAAGTTGTGATGAACTTTAAAATGTATTCGACTTCAGTTTTTACTGAACCAGACTGAGGGGAAAGAATCCGGATCATCATTTGGTGGCGCGTACGGGGATCTTAACGGTCGTTCACAGAGAGTTCGCGGAGTAAGAGGTGGATTATCTCAGACACGGAGGAAGGAAATGGCGCCCCGATGTAAGTAGTCTTAATTTACTACGTCGGTTTTCCTCCAATCCGTCAGTCTGACGACGAATCGTCCAATCGCTAACACTCGTGTGGCGTCCTTACAAGATTCAGGTCAGTCTGGCGAATACACAGAAATAGTGGTCGAATATCACTGAGGGAATAACTTGTAAGCGGTAGGTCAGTGGTTAATATCACTGAGGGTAGTCAGGGTTTAAGTTCCTGGTGATTGGATATAAACAGGAACTATTGATAAAACTTAGATGCCGCCAAAAAGGCTCAGGAATTAATTTGGAAAAATAACAGAGGTACCACAGCCAAAGAACTAATTGCTTTATGGAGACAGTACTGTCAAAAAAAAATATGGATAGAATTAAGTGACTAGACAAATGTTTAAAAGACAGAGACCCGAAAAAGAAAGGTTTTGTTGTTTAAGTGTACTGTCCCTTTAAAAAGCCTGTCTTGATCAGTGTTTTTTTTGTCGGTGTTGTGGGCCACGCCCCCTTCTTACTGTGTCTTGCGTGTTTTCTTCCTTTGTGTAATGTATTTGTCTTGTCGTGTGTTTAATTCTGATACTGCCGAATTAAAATTGGAGTTATTGAGGTTAAGTGACCTATTAAATTCTGGTTCTTATAAAGTGTGGGCATGTTAAATTCCAGACATGGGATCTTCAAAAAATTGGCATTTTGAATGTTTATTTTGTGATTGGCTGTGGTTTAAAAAGAGGTTAAAAATTAACGGGATAGATTAAAAAAACTATCAGGATCATTGTGATAGGAAAAGTCGGAAAGCTGGAACAGCTCGGAGCGTTGATTATAATCACATCCACTAAAAGTATGTAAAAAAAGTGTGCAAAAATATAGTATAAAGCAATCCACAAATGTGAGAAGTAAAAAAATCAGTCAAACCTGTGTGAAGTGAAATTTTGAAGGTGGGAACTTAATCTCAAAGGGAGAAGGATCAAGTTACTCCTACCACAAGAGCAAGTTAATATTAACCCCTTCCATCCCAAGAAGCCAGACTGTCATGCCAAGACCAGTTCAAACAGATAGAAATGACCCAGTCGGTTGAGAACTGTCTGAGGCTTGCCCAGAACACAGGTGAACATGAGGTAACAATTGGTATAGGTTATATTAGTAAAATTGTCCCAATCACTCGGAAATGCCAAAGGCTACAATTGACTGAGATATAAGTTTTCACGCTACAGTGAAAAATTGATAAGAAAGGAATGTAAAACAAAACATATGAAAAGGAAGCATAGGTTAGACAATTGGAAGTCCATTACTTGAGCTATGTACTGACACAGGGTACTAAATGCCAATCAGTTTTACCCCGCCACAGTATGATAAGGAAGTTTTGACAAGTTCTGGGGCTATTCAATTTTATTTGAAATTAATAGTAGAATACAAGATCTGACCAAAGAGGGGAGACCTTCCCTGACAAATTATATAACTCGCATTGAGAATGCTAAGAAAACTCAACAATTAGATCAACACCTCCTAACTCAAGTGTTAAAACAAAGAGCCACATGGAATGGAGGTGGACATCGTAAAAAGAGATAGGCAAATATGGAGACGTAAAGATCTGTGATAAGTGATATAGCAACTGCCTTTGCCTCAGTTGTTAACACCATTGATTTGACAACATTAGATCAAAAGGTCAGAGATTTAGGGTCTCGCATTAAAGATATATTAAAAGATAAATGAAAATACAGATAAGGAATTGTCTGAGGATCAAATGCTGACCATATATTTGCAAAGGATAGCTACAGTGCTAGAAACACATGCCCAAACCATTAATAAATTAATAAAAGAGGAATATAACGTATCTTAGCAGGCGGCTGCTAATGATATCTGCTTAATGTGGTTACATCTTGAAAACACAGAGATTAGGGGCTCGAATTTAGCAGGCCTGCGGGTTCCCAGCGGGTGGTCCTCCGGGAGCGTCGAAAACGCGAACGGCGAAATTAGTGGGTTGCCCACGCGATCGTAGCAGGCAACACACTAATAGGAATCAATTACCTGCTCCTCCGGGGTCCACGGCGCTGGCCTGCGCGTCGGGCGGGCTGCGCATGCGCAGTTCGATCTGTCAGCTGGAGGCTCTCTAGTTAAAGGGGCAGTCCTCCACTGACAGATGCTGCAACCAATAGAACAAATTGCAGCATGGAGCAGCCCAGGGGGAAGGCTGCTCCCAGTTTAATGATGCCTCACCCCAGGTATCATCAGATGGGGTGAGGAGGAGGGGGAGGACACAGATCTTCCCCCCGGCGGGCGGGAGGAAGCGGCCTGCCTCTGCCACCAGGAAGGCCTGGCTCGAGGTGGCAGAGGGGGTCACCTGCGCCACCAACATATGGCCCACCTGCATACAGTGCAGGAGGCGCTGCAATGACCGCAGTAGGTCCGCCACAGTGAGAACACGAAGTCTTTCCCCTACACTCCATCTGCCACAACACTGCCCCCACCCCAAATCTCCTTCGGCACCGCCCACACTATTCTATCACATCACCCTTCATACCCACTCACACCCCGTCCTCATCTTACCTCCACCTACTCACTTCGCCAGTACTCATCCTGCCACTAACACGCGACCCAATCCTCATACAATCTCATGGCTCCATCCCATACTCACCCTCTCGTGCATCTCCCTCACGGCCAGCCTCACTCAACCAGCCACCACCTGTGCTGCAGCCACAGGGCATGCATCACATATGTGCAGTAGGCAGCATAAGGCAAACGTCTCGTCAGCATGAAGGGGGTGCACAAGGGTGTCTGAGGGTTTGTCATGGGTGTTACCCATATTGAATTTCAGAGCAACAAACAGCACACTTAATATTGACACCACCACTGCCATGTCTCCGCGAATCCTGTCCGTTGTGTCCAATAATGCCCGCTCCTGGGTATCACTATGAGGACCCACCACTGATGCCACCCATCGTGTTACTGCAGAGTAGGTGCAGGTGTATTTGCAGGGCTCGTCCGCGCAGACGACTGAGAGACATCGGCGGTGTAGCCGGCTGCACCCTGGAAGGATGCGGAGGAGAAGGTGTGGAGGGCAGTGGTGACTTTGCCAGCGACAGGTAAGCAGTTGGTGCTGGGGCCAGCCAGGAGCAGCTCGGCATGAAAGAGGCTGCAGATCTCCACGACTACATGTCGAGCGAATCTGCGCCTCCCTGTGCACTGCTGCTCGGAGAGGTCCGGGGAGCTGCGCCTCGGTCTGTGGACCCTGTGGCGAGGGTAGTGCCCTCTGCGACGCGTCTCTCTCTGCGGTAGCCCTCCCTCCTGCTGTGCAGGTGGGCGTGCAACAACACCGTGTTGGGGGGATCCACGTCTCTGCGGCGGACGGCGTGGACTGCGAGGCTGCTGGTGCTGGTCATGCTCTTCGTCCTCCGAGGGTGTCCACACACCACCCAACTGGCAGGTGTTGGTCTGAGGGGTTGTGCAGGGTAGGTGGGTGGTTCCTCGGACTGGGGCTGCGGTTTCGTGTCGGTCTGTCCTCTGGCTTGGCGGGGGGTGGTGGAGGGCAGGGGTTGCCCTATGTGACGCGGTGGCCTCCTGCGTGGGTGAGGGCTCTCCCCCGTGGAGCGCACCTTGGCACCTCCAGGCTGCTGGCTGCAACACGCCTGGTTGGAGGGAGTCTGTTTCCCCCAGTGTGGGAAACTCACTGCCTTGAACCTAAAATCCCACACTTCCTCTTTTGACAGCTGCTTCAGCTCATTAACTGACCACAACGAGCAAGTTAAGTGCTCTCAAGTGGAACCCCGCTGGCTTTAATTGCCTGCGGGATTCCCACCAGCGGGGCTTGCGCGCGCAGCCCCGCACGTCAGCGCGGTACCCGGAAGTGGCCGGGATTTCGTCGCGATCCGGTCACGTGACCGGAGGTTGGGATTTTCGGGGCCACCCCGCTGGTAACCCGCCGGAAACCCGACCCTAAAATCGAGCCCTAGGACTTGGAGTTAGAAATTCCAGTCTGCAGCCCTGCGTACATCTGTATGTGGGAGAGACTGTGTTTATTTCAGACAGGCTGCGTGCTTCAGAGAGAGAGAGACTAGGCAATTTCTCTCTCATGTTTTGTTTTCTGAATTTGTTTTGGGTAAAGGGATTATTCCTTTGGATAAATAAATAATAAATGAAGATTTGACAAATTAATCACTTGGGCTCTCAAGAAGAGCCGCAATGGATTTTCTGTGTTTCTTTTAAAACAGGTGACCCTGGTTTTTTTTTTGGGACCATGCGAGTGTTGATGGTGCAGGATTACCAAGAGTAGTTACAAAGTTACGGTGCAACCTTTGCTGGAGAAATTTGGTGCAGGAAACGATCCAGTGGTGTTAAAGATTTAAGACTTTAGCTGCAGACATCAGCGGATACCTAATGTCACAGCGTGGTGATATCAACCTGATTCTCTTCTTTTGAAAACATTTTGATTTGTTTTGTTTTAACCTATTTGTTGTCTTCCGAGACAGAGTGCTCGAGGTGGGGAGATATGGGAATTTCTCTAAAGTCATTGAATTGGGCATGATAAAAAAATCAATCTGGCATAAATATACAATCTAGTGGAAGTCAGGAAAGTGTAGTTGAGAATAGTAAATTGATAGCTTTCTCGTGGAGATATTTGTGTCCTTGCCTATAATGAATAATGAGAAAACTACACTCAATAGCCTGGCCACTACCCTGACATCGGGACCATGCAGGGGGAGATAAGCACTCTAGACACCCCTGATCTTTTTGATAAGATAACCTGAAAACCTAAGAGTGGCTACAGTGGACATAAAAGATACAAATGTATGTTGCCATCATCTGAAACGGAGACCAGGATGAAGAACATGATTACAAAGGCCTATGGCCTGGTGAGCTATTGCAACCACTCTTTAAACAAACCAGTTGCTTTTACAGGACTGAATCCTACAGGACATATGATGTGTGCCATGGAAAATGTTCGGAAATACCATGAGGAAGAAGAGACTGGCCAGCAGAAAGTTAATATCCAAGAACACTAAGCTCATTCCTATGAGATGCTGCTAGTATGCGGAGATACATGAAGAAGATACATTGAAGAATGAGTCTCAGACAGGCTCAGTTACTTGACAACAGCACAACAGGAAAATGGTTAATGTGGTCCAGGCGAGTGAGAAATCCTTTTAAACAAGGCACTGACACATGGTCCATAGAGAAACCAACTAATTAATGAAACAGTCAGGAAACACTGGTATCAATCAAAAGGACTGAAATTAAAGTAAAGAGGGACACAGTAATTTGGATTTCCAAAATTCAGGGTTAGGTTCCCATCAGTTAACAATAAAATTGGGAGAAACAATATTTAGAAGATATCCGCACGATGGATACAAAATTACAAGATTATGAGGGGCCCAGATAGAGTAGACAGGAAGTACCTGTTTCCCCTAGCAGAGGGTTCAAGAACTAGAGGACGTAGATTTAAGCTGATTGGCTGGAACAAAATTAAAGGGATGTGTTACTAGACATGCTGTCACTGTATGTCCACATAGTGTTGGACACAGCCTAGAAGCACAGTGTGGGTTTAATAATACCGGTACCAATCGGGATATTAACTGTACCATGGAGGCCCTAGAGGCGGATCTAAAACCCACTTAAGTGGCATATGCCGGAGAGGGCGAATACTGTGTTACAACTAATTTGAAAACGTTTAAATATGCCAATCTAACTTGTGATATTTTAAGTCCAGAATTCTACTCCATTTCTGAAGTCCTGGTTCGGATTGGACCCGAGGAACTGGTAGAGATACACCGGCATAACCTCACCACCGTACAAGTTTCTGAGAATGTCAGAAAGGACTTAAAAGCATATCAGGACACATTTGGGTATCTGACACCCCTGTTGCCTAAATATTTGAAAGCATTGCGAATGGAGATACGCCTCTCCCAGAAGGTTTATTATAACCTACAACAGGACAATAACAACATTAAGCATGACATTGACCAAATTAAAGTCACCACCTGGTGAAATGACCTCTGGAATTTGGGACTGAATATACAGATCCATCCTTGGATTAGATTAATTTCATATGTATTAGTCGTAGTGCAGTTTGTTGTAATGTGCTTCTTGATTTTCATTGCATGTAATCAATGTAAGTAGAGGATGAAGGGTTTGGCAAAGATAGTAAAACAGAGCCTGGGTGAGAATGTCCCCATTGTCTCTGTGGTTTCAACTAAGAAAACATCTTAATGGTACCGGGAGTAGCACCCGCTGGGGTAAGGTGCATGTAAAAGGGAAGACAATTATAGTTTGATAGGATTATCAGATGCTCTGCCTCTCTTCCACCCGGACTGGTGGCCAACACGAAGGGAACCTGGTTAAGATGAGGTACAGCATCTAACGGGATATTGTAGGGAGAATTTGGATTAAGGGATATAATGGGGAGGGCACCAATTCACAGGTGTAAAATGGTCTGAAAGGTACCATTCAGTCTAGTTAGGCTGGAAACAAAATATAAAGCACCATAGGATATTTGACTATGTTAGCCTTTTCAAATTAACATGAATAGGTTTAGCTGACCAAGGACATTTGCAGCTTACTTGAGAGATGTTTAGAAGGAGTCTGTTCCTGAGAACAGATAAGAGTACAAAGGCGTATTGATGAAACATGTCTGTGTTCTATTGGGACTTCTCTAGTTCAAGGGCTAGTTATATTCATTGTTATAATTCTTATAGTTTATTGCTTACTTAAATGTTGCTGCACTGCAGAACCTGCAGAACCAGTGAGCACCGTAATAATTGGTTATCATGAAATGATAAAAGGGGGGAATGAGAATCCCAACGTGGTCAGTTTTCGGTAAAATATTAAGATGCCTACGTGGCAAAGAAGCAGAATGCAAAATGGTTAGAAAGGGTTAATTAGTTAGTAACTGAGATTGGTACAGGTGGCCTGGCCTCCTGCTGGGCCATATGTTTGCGTAGTCAGCAGGTTTGCATGGTCTTATCAATGTAGAGTCTTTGATGTGATTCAAGGACTGGTCTGAATGTCTCCATGTTTATGGCAGATCAATATAGGTAACGAGCTTAGCCAAAGTTGAAAGACATTCCAGGTTGGGAGATAAGGAACAGAAGGGACAGGGAAGAACATTCCAAGTTGGAAGGTGAGGAAGTATCCCCTTTGATGTCTAACAGCAACATGATCAGCACATGGACGATTTATGATTGGCCGGAAATAATGTAACCTCGCATGGCAACCTATGCCCGACTTATGATTGGTGTTGACCCTCGTTAAGTGTGTTCCAACCCTATTGATTTGTATAAAAACGTGTGGATTTCTCTATGTTTTTGTTCTTGCTCTGCCAGCATAGAGGGACTCTATCAGGAGTCCAAATCAATGCTGCAGACTAAGAACCCTGCTATTAAAGTTGTGTTGAACTTTAAAATGTATTCGACTTCAGTTTTTACTGAACCAGACTGAGGGGAAAGAATCCGAATCGTCAACATGTCTTTGGATTGAATTCCATTTGTCACTTGCTTGGACCAAAAGCTTGGTCAAAGAAGTAGGTTTTAAGGAGCATCTTAAAGGAAGAGAGAGAGGTAGAGAGGCGGAGAGGTTTAGGGAGGGAATTCCTGAGCTTAGGGCCCAGGAAGCTGAAGGCACGTCCATCAATGGTGGAGGGATTAAAACCCCTTCAGGAGATGTCAACTGACATCAGAACATAGTAAAGCATGGAACAAGAAAAGCCTATTTGGTCCATGAAGCCCATTCCTTCCACAGATCATGTACAGTCTATCTGACCGCAGCTTCTCTGGTGTACATACTCTCTGATGCTCACAGATTATATAAAAAAAACCTCCCGAATATTGATGGATTCTCACATCTCCATTATTCAACTCTGGTCTGTTGTGCTCAAAATGTTCCCTCCTCATTGAATTGTATGTAAATGCACCAAATAGTCTACCAAAGAATTTCACTTCATCCTCACAGGAGAACTCTCCTGTCCTTTGAATAGAGCCCTGGGATCTTTTATATCTACCTGAGAGGGCAGATGGGACTTCAGTGTAACGTCTTATCCGAAAGTGTCGCCTAGATTTTGCGCTCAAGTCTCTGGACGGGCGACTTTAATCCACAATCTTCTGACTCGGAGGGGAAAGTGCTGCTACGAAGCCAAGGCTGGCAATCAATAAAGTTCCTAGCTCATTAAGGAAGAGGCACCATTCATCATAATGACATTTAAATGTTACTGTCTGTTGTCAGCGCAATAACATCTATATGTTCTATTTGTAGCTTATAGTTGTGTCAGCTGTGGGCAGCACTCTTGTCTCTGTATCAGAAGTTTGTCGGTTCGAGACTCATGCCAAAGACTTGAGCACGTAATCTGGGCTTCAGTGCCATACTGAGGGAGTGCTGCACTGCCAAAGGTGCCCTTTTTCAGAGGAGACATTAAACCATGGCCCCTGTCGGGTAGACATAAATGATCCCATGGCGCTTTTTGAATAAGAGCAGGTGAGTTCATCCTGGCCACTGTTTATCCCTCAACCAATGCCATAAAAACCATCTTGTGGGACATTAGCTGCACGCTATAATGGCTGCTGCATTTCCTATATTACAGTGGGGCCTCATCCAAAATATGGCACCTCTGACAGTGCAGCCTTCCCACTGTACTGGAGCATCAGTCTAGAGTTTGTGTTCAAGGTTTAATGGAGCAGGACTCAAACCCACAACCTTCATTGATTCAGAGAGAAGAGTGTTACCCATTGAGCCACAGCTGACACCATTGCCAATTTGATATTTTCATAGTGCTTTTTCATTGGGTCCACTTTCTTTTTAATTGGAATGTAACCTGTTTTTTCAATTGTGACTCATTGAAGGTTTTCTGAATATGAAATCAGGTGCAAATGCGATGCATAATTTGCAAATCAAGTTTGATGCCTGAGGTATGACAGGCACAGGCATGTGAAGGATTGTCTAGAAAGTAATAAAATAACATAGTGAGCTACTGCTGTCAGTATCGTCTTTTCAGATTTATTGTGATGGCTGTGATTATTGGTTCAGAAATAGTATAATATTGAAAACAAATGTATGAGGTCCTGGTTGAAATTTGCAAATTGTCAGGTGCCCGTTTAAGAAATACTATTCCTTGTCTTCCTTATCGCTAAGCATTATTAAAATCATGTCTACAAGGGTTATTTAAAACAGAATAAGTTACGCAGTTCTAAAGGATTTTTTTTTAATTGTCAATATTTTTGAGAGGTATATAATGCATTATATTTTCAACCCAACTTCACAGAAACTTTTCTATTGAGGAGGGAATGAATATATGAATAATTTAACTTTACTGTTTTACTCCCATTTACATATCAGACATTTAAGTTTGCAGTTAAACACCAAGCTCGCCTTAATATCCTGACAGGATGAAGGGCCTTGTTCCATTAGAGAGGAAGGTTATTCCATTCAGACAGGATTTTCCTCCGCTGCACCGCCCTAAATCGGGCGGCGCACTAGCGGGAAACGAAGGAAAATCGGGCAGGGAGGCGCGATTCCCCCCGTCCCTGCAACTGCCCACCTGGATTCCCCTCCCTCTCCCGCTTCAAGGACGGAAGTCGCCGGGCCCAGGCTGCCCTGCCAGATGTGAATGGCAGCAGGGTGGCAGGGCCTAGGAATCCCACTCGCTTTCCCTTCCTTCTGCCACCGGCACCGCGAAATGTCAAGGACTGCCAGGAAAAGGGTTGGGGCACTCCCTGGTGCAATAGCAGAAGACCCGCTGATGCCCCTGTTGGAGGATGAATAACCCAGTCGTGTACATATATATGTGTGTATAAAACATTACTTTCATTGCGTGATATAATGCTGAATTAACATTGGAGAGTATTGGCATTTTGCACAGTGGGGAACGATTTTATCTGATCACTGTGTGTCAGCAACATGTAACCGTAGCAACTCATTTTAGCGAAATCATGGAATTGTTCTAGAAGATTTTCTGGATAAGGAAATCATTAGACCTCTTCCCGCTATGTTTACAACGTCATCGACACATAGCGACCAGAGGAATATGAAATTGGCTAAGGGACAGAAAGCAGAGAATAGTGGTGAACGATTGTTTTTCAGACCGGAGGGAAGTTTACAGTGGTGTTCCCCAGGGGTCAGTATTAGGACCGCTGCTCTTTTTGATATATATTAATGACCTGGACTTGGGTATAGAGGGTATAATTTCAAAGTTTGCAGAAGACATGAAACTGGGAAATGTATGTAGACAATGTGGAGGATAGCAATAGACTTCAAGAGGACATAGACAGACTGGTGAAATGGGCAGACACATGGCAGGTGAAATTTAACGCAGAGAAGTGTGAAATGATGCATTTTGGTAGGAAGAATGAGGAGAGGCAATATAAACTAAATGATACAATTTTAAAGGGAGTACAGGAACAGGGAGACCTGGGGGTGTATGTACACAAATCTTTAAAGGTGGCAAGACAAGTTGAGAAGGCTATTAAAAAAGCATATGGGATCCTGGGCTTTATTAATAGAGGCATAGAGTACAAAAGCAAGGAAGTTATGCTAAACCTTTATAAATTACTGGTTAGGTCCAAGCTGGAGTATTGTTTTCAATTCTGGGCACCACACTTTAGGAAGGATGTCAAGGCCTTGGAGAGGGTGCAGAAGAGATTTACTAGAATGGTACCAGGGATGAGGGACTTCAGTAATTTGGAGAAACTGGAGAAGCTGGGGTTGTTCTCCTTAAAGCAGGGAAGGTTAAGAGGAGATTTGATAGAGGTGTTCAAAATCATGAAGGGTTTTGATAGACTAAATAAGGAGAAACTGTTTCCAGTGACGGGGGGTGGGGGGGTCAGTAACCAGAGGACAGAGAATTAAAATAATTGGCAAAAGAACCAGAGGTGAAATGAGGAGAATTCTTTTTAATGCAATGAGTTGTTATGATTTGGAATGCACTGCCTGAAAAGGTGGTGGAAGCAGATTCAATATTAACGTTCAAAATGGAATTGGATAAATATTTGGGGGGAAAATTTGCAGGGCTATGGGGAATGAGCAGGGGGAGTGGGACTGATTGGATAGCACGTTCAAAGAGCCGGCGCAGGTATGATGGGCCGAATGGCCTCCTTCAGTACTGTATCATTCTACGATTCTATGATTCTCGTGAATCTTCCCTAAGTGAGACGCAGTACGGACACAATGCAGTTTGTCTTACAGTAGCTTGATTCCTAGTCACCTTCATGCATGGCTTTTCACTCTATGAGCACCGCTGTCAGAAATGATCATAGCAACTGTCAGATTACCGGCAGGAATTGATTTATCCAAGAAAGGGGTCCATGAAATTGAGGAATATGACAGCTGCCCATTCAAAAGAACAGTCAAGGACGCCAGCCACTACTAAACAGCCTTGCTGCTGCAGCAGCTGGGATCGCCTGACTCAGCGCAGACTGCCGAGTTCACCCTGGGCCCTTCCCAAGTCTGTTTGCCTCAGTGCCAGAGCAGAGTGGCCATTTACCAACTGAGATGTTGGCGGCGGGGGGAGCTCATTTTTCTTCAAGAAGTGCTATATCTTGATCTTCTATGGAAATGTTACGTCATATCACACAAAAATCTTGCATATTTAATTTGGGTAAGAGGACTCCAGCCCTAACCCACCGAGGTCTCTGTGCTCCGCCAATTCTTGCCTCTTGCGCATCCCCGATTTTCATCGCTCCACCATTGGTGGCCATGCCTTTAGCCATCTCGGCCCCAAGCTCTGGAATTCCCTCCTTAAATCTCTCTGCCTCTCTATCTCTCTCTCCTCCTTTAGGACGCTCCTTAAAACCTACCCCTTTGACCAAGCTTTTGGTCACCGGTCCTAATTTCTCCTTATATGGCTCAGTGTCAATTTGTGTCTGATTAAGCTTCTGTGAAGTGGCTTGGAGAGTTTTACTTCTTTAAAGGCACTATATAAATGCAAGTTGTTATTGTTGTTCAGAATATGTGCTTCACGTTGCCATAGCTTCATCATGTTAAGTTCACCAACTGTTTCTTTCTCTTAGAATTTTACATCACAGACAGAGGCCATTCGGCCCATTCCATCTGTGCTGACTCTCTCAAAGAGCTCTCCACTTAGTCTCATTCTCCTGCCCTTTCTCCAAGACCCTTTAATTTTGTTTTTCTTTTTCAAATATTTATTCACTTCCTTTTTAAATGGTATTATGGATTCTGTTTCCACTATCGGGGGGCTGGATGACCTGCTCTTGTTCGTTATGTTCCAATGTCCCTAACTCTGGCTTCCTCCCTAACCCAAGGCCATTGTGACCAACTGTACCACCCAACTACAGTCCGACTGAGACGTGCAGACTGCAGATTGAACCTGGGACCTCCCTGATCTGCATGGCTTCGCAACTCACTGTGTTACCAACCGATCCGACAGGAACATACTAATCGAAAGGAAATTACTTTAAGTCTATATCGATGAGGAACATAATAAGAACATAAGAAGAAGGAGCAGGAGTAGGCCAATCGGCCCCTCGAGCCTGCTCCGCCATTCAATAAGATCATGGCTGATCTGATCCTAACCTCAAATTTAAATTCATGTCCAATTTCCTGCCCGCTCCCCGTAACCCCTAATTCCCTTTACTTCTAGGAAACTGTCTATTTCTGTTTTAAATTTATTTCATGATGTAGCTTCCACAGCTTCCTGGGGCAGCAAATTCCACAGACCTACCACCCTCTGAGTGAAGAAGTTTCTCCTCATCTCAGTTTTGAAAGAGCAGCCCCTTATTCTAAGATTATGCCCCCTAGTTCTAGTTTCACCCATCCTTGGGAACATCCTTACCGCATCCACCCGATCAAGCCCCTTCACAATCTTATATGTTTCAATAAAATAACTTAATGGTTTTTTACTACTCCAATTTTCCCTCCCACTCTCTACCAGCAAATGGTTGCCTCTCTACAACATCAGAACTCAGCTTGAGATTTTGGGGAGTGAGGGGATTGAACCTGCATCTACTCCTAACTTGTGATACTGTGTGTTAGTAGTCCAATGAGCTGCACCACCACTAATGAGCAACTACATGGTAAATGTTGTGCTCCTGCGCTCCCAGAACGTAGCCTCTCCAAGCAGGAGCACATGTCTGAAAACTGTGTGGACACAGCCTTTAATGTTTTATCCATTGTAAAGAATCAAAATTGTTGGACTATAACCTGGTGTTGTAAGATTCTTTACATTTGTCAACCCCAGTCCATCACCGGCATCTCCACATCATGTTTTATCCAGGTGGAGAGCAGAAGCGGATAACTTAGCTTTATATTCCTCACAGAAATAGTTAGTGTCAAAGTACGCACCCAAGGAAACAGGGAGATGGCAAGCTATATAAAACAATGGCCCAAAATTTGCTGCCAAAATCACAGCGAGTTTAATGGCGGTCGTCGTTATTAATGTGTGAATCGTCCAGCAGCTTGTGGCGAGGAAGAGATACGGCGTGGATTGAGAATCGTCACGAGTTGCTGGACGATGTGAGCCACTCCGCCGTTAACCTCGTGAAAACGGCAGCTCGCCCTCAACCACCCCGTGAGTTTCATGAAATTGCTGCATTTGCACATTAATTGCCAATTAAAACTCACCACAGAAAGATAGAGCTAGTACTTAATAGCGTAAGTACATTTTTAATGATGAGATTTATGTTCCTGTAATGCCAATCAACCTCTCCAGCCCAGAAAGGGAACAATTGAAACTGTGGCATCTCATTCTCTTTTCCTTTCTGTCTCTTTTTTCTCTCTCTGTTAATCCACTCTTTCTTTCCTTCCCTTTCTTGCTCTTCCTGTACCTGATGTGACTCTAATTCACCCTATTTCCCTTTCCGATATTCCTCTGTTTCTTTCTCTATCATTAAATCTCATTAGTTAAGGAGATAGACTGTTGGTCCCGTCGTTCACCAAGGTTCCAGATACCCCATTGACGTGTCGTTATCAGCTCGCACTTCCAGCAAGTTACAGGGCAAAACACTTTGAGCTGAAGGGTGAGGGGAAAAAATCTAACTAGGGGGGCACGTCACGAAATGCCCCACTCCAGGAAATTCTGAACCTATATTTAAAAACTGGGATGTAGATAATTTGGAAAGAGAAGCAAAAAGTAGAAAAGAAATTGCAGAGAAGAATCTGATGGAATCCCATTATAACATTGCAAGTGTTACATGATTGCCATGGTAATGAAATGTGCTCTGCAATTGGAGTATTTGTAGCAATGTAGTAAAACTGAGTGCCTCTCTATTAGAGTACATTTGGTAGTAGACATGGGAAGAAGGTGACTGGAGGGAGTTTGGAGCCATCCTAGAATAAAGTTTGCAGGTTGTGATGGGATGTGCAATGTCTGTTTTCTAGTAGAAAAGCCATAAATCTTGATGCACAAAGTATTACAGAATAATCCCCTAACTTTCAATTCTCTACCATCTCAAGCTCGGTATTGAACACTAAATCAAATGCTCCCTCTTTCCTACTCCCTGTAGTAATAATAACAGTTGCATTTATATAGTGCCTCTCAAATCAAAGTGCTTCACACAATGCAGTGATTTTCCTTTTGAGGTACATGCGATCATTGCAGGCAACTGCTGTAGCCATTTTTGCTGCAACAACATCCCATTAAACCGCCAAGGAACTGGTGAACCTGTTTGTTAGTGGTACATGCTCTTAAATCTAGTTACATTATTGTATTCCTGTCAAAGCTACCTTCGATATCCTTCAAACATTCTTGATTTACTCTGTTACGTTGCTTTTATTTAAACATATTTTTTTTGCAGCTCTCTTCAAAGTATTGATCCATCCTAATCACAGCTTCCCTGGGTTCTAAGCACGACCATCAGTCCTGCCAGGCTTCTTTCTCCAGGGACGGGGGGGGACGGGGGACGGGTGGGGTAGAGTTTACTAATGGGAAGTTCTAGCACGTTTTGTAAATGGCCAGTCTTGCTATCAATCATGAATGGAGTTTTATTCCTCCCTCCAAAAATATATTGTCTGGCTAAAAAGGAAGAGCCATTTTTACATCAAACTGTCAGCAGTATTCCTTCACTCTCTTTTCCCATCTTTCCTTAATTGTTCTACCCTCCATTCTTAATTTAAATAGCTCCCAATACATTCACGCACAGATGCAGGCCTTATACTCCAGCCCCTGTTATTTTTGACGTAGTCCACCCATCCAGATATACTCAAATTGTTCTTTCCCAGAACCTCAGATTGTGGAACTCCTTTCCTCTCTCAATCGTCCCGTCCTCCTACAATCCATTTACCTGAGGAAGGAGGAAGCCTCCGAAAGCTTGTAGATTTCAAATAAAAATTGTTGGACTATAACTTGGTGTTGTAAAATTGTTTACAATTGTCAACCCCAGTCCATCACCGGCATCTCCACATCATGACTACAATCCACGGGCATTTAAAACCTTAGCTTGGCGTCGCCTCATCGTCTCTTAGTTTACTTTTTAGTTTGGGTGTTTTTAGGCTCAGTGGGTCGCACTCTCACCTCTGACTCAGAAGTTTGTGGGTTCAAGTCCCTCTCCAGAGACCTGAACATGAAATCTAGGCTGACACTCCAGTGCAGTACCGAGGGAATGCTGCATTGTCAGAGGTGCCAACTTTCAGATGAGACGTTTAACGTCTCATCTGAAAGTTGGCACCTCTGACAATCACTAAAACAGATCATCTGGTCGTTATCACATTGCTGTTTGTGGGATCTTGCTGTGCAAAAATTGGCTGTTGCATTTCCCACATTACAACAATGACTATATTTCAAAAGTATTTAATTGGCTGTAAAGTACTTTGGGATGTCCTGAAGGCACTATATAAATGTAAGTCTTTCTTTACCTTACCTTGATCTGTAGAGGAGAGAAGTCCGAGGGACCTATTTGGAACAGTGTTAGGTCCATTATATTCTCAATTATTCCCAGATAAATAAGCTTTTATTACCTTACAGATGGGACTATTTAAAATTTTGACGCATCAGACCTTCATGAGGGGACTGTCCCAGACAGCCCGCTGGCCAAGCTATGCCAAAGGATAGGATGTATGTGAGAACTGACTTTAGTGGCCTTGTTATCACTGGCAGTGTTAAGTATTGATTACTTTAGATGTACTGAAAGCTCTGCACTACACACTATCTTGAACTGCCAGCAGGCGCACTCTTATCGTCTCCACGTTGCATTCCTGTGACACATTAATTACAGTGACTTAACACAGCTTATTCCACTCATGAGGAGCCCCTGCACACCACTGCTTTCTGCCAAGAGCTGAGTAACATCAGGTACCAGGTACCGTCAGCGACCAGCAGCAAACCTGGCCATGGCAAGAGGTGAATTTGTTGGTTTTGCTGTGGTGGAACTCCATTGGAGACCAGAGGGTTATCATGTTAATGTCCGCTGAAGCGAAGGCTCCTCCCCCATCTTACCGCAGGCCAGCTGCTAATCCTACCATGAATCACTTGAGCGAGTGCACTATTCAAGGGGCTGAACAGGATCTTCCTAATATTTTGACCGGGGCCACCATCATTGAGTTCCCAAGAAAGGCAGAGGGCAAAGAAGGCAACGCACTTCACGGGGGCTACCTTCAGAACCTCAGTAAATGACCTCTGCTCTGGGGTACTCCCTCAGGAAGACCATTTGGTTCAGCATTTGAACATTTTTAGGAGCACAAGAACATACAAGACCCAAAGAGACTATTGCAGTCCCTTTGGCCAATCTCAAAGTTCGAAAGATGGCCTAAATTACTCTATTAGGGGTCAGCCTTGGCTCAGTGATAGCACTCACGCGGAATCACGATGGTGCTGGGTTCGAGCCCTGAGATCCAAGTACATAATCCAGGTTGACACTGCAGTGCAGTACTGAGGGAGTGCTACACTGACAGTGGTGCCATCTTTCAAATAAAAAGTTAAACTGAGGCCCCGGCTGCCCACTCAGGTGAAAAATTCCTGGTCAACATCTTTCCCTCAACCAATGGCACTAACGAAGGAAAGAATTTGAATTACATCGTGCCTTTCATAACCTCGGGATGTCCCAAAGTGATTCACAGCCAGTGAAGCATTTTTGAAGTGTAGAGAAACGCAGCAGACATTTTCACGCACAGCAAGATCCCACAAACTGCAAAGAGATTAATGACCAGATAATCTGATTTAGTATAATCTCTCTTTCAAGCAGTATCTCTCTCTTTCAGTCTCTATCCCTCCCTATGTACGTCTGTCTCTCTGCATCTGTTTCCATACCTCAAATATTAAAATACTTGGTCTAATTATGGGACTTTCACTTTCATATCCATTTTTCTTTAATCTTGTTTTTCCTTATCTCTTCCTCTACTCTGTGATCACCTGCCTAAATCCCCAAGTTTTCTGCATGTGGATCTAACACTGTTCTCACCTCGAGAGGTCTCACTGCTTTCACCATTTCACAACAGCAGTTGCTGGTTCCATGATCACAGAATTAGTTTTAAACTATTTCCGATCGGTTATAAGTGATGAATAATTGGGAATGGATGGCATGAAACAGAATCGCCCAAGCGTTTTCATTTTTTCAGCTGCTTAGCTTCAAACCGTGAACGACATACAACGTTTACGTCAGTGTTCCCATTAATTTGCATGCATTTTAACTTTTACCGATTAACGGATATCATGATGTGATAAGGTGCCTAATAGGAGATTTTATAAGAAGAAAAGAAAATAATGAACTTGCATTTATGTAGCACCTTTCAGACCTTATGACGTCCGAAAGTGCTTTGCAGGCAATTAAATACTTTCGAAGTGTAGTCACTGTTGTAATGTAGGGAAACATAAAATTCAATTTGCGCACAACAAGGTCCCACAGACAGCAATGAGATAAATGGCCAGTTGATCTGCTTTTGGTGATGTTGGTTGAGGGATAAACGTTGACCAGGACACTGGGGAGAACTCCCCTGCTCTTCTTCAAATAGTGCCATGGGATCTTTTATATCCACCTGAGAGGGCAGACGGAGCTGTGGTTTAATATCTCATCTGAAAGATGTTATGAAAATTAAGGAAAGTGGCAATAAAAGAAATGTAGACACATAGATAGAGGGTGGCAGAAAACAAAGAGATGTGAGTAAATGGATGTTTGGATTGAGAGGATGTGGGTATTGAGTTGTCCCAGAGACCTATGCTAAAATCTCCATTTATATAAATGATTTGGAAATGATATTTGAGTTTGCTGGTGATGTCAAATTAAGGGGCATTGCAAACTGAGGATGCAGGAGACTGCAACAGGATATAGAGAGGTTAACAGAGCTGGCAGATAGCTGGTTGAAGGGTCGATATCCAGCAACTCTCTACCTAACACCAGCATGGGAGCGCCTTCACCACACAGACTACAGCAGTTCGCGGAGAAGGCCCGCCACCACCTTCTCAGGGAAACGAGGGATGGGCAATAAATGCAGCTTTCCCAGCGACGCCCACGTCCCGAGAACAAATAATAGTAAAAGAAAAAGTCCAATTGAACTGTTAACTGAATTAAAAAAGAAAACTTTTTGGTGCTTTATATATTTATAAATTTAGGTACAGGTTGCTGCTTATCCAGTACACGAGATATGTTCCCTCTTGGAAAATTAGCTATTAGGGTTGCCAAGTCTGCTTGGATGTATTCCTGGGGGTTTCATCACATGACCGCCCGCCTTCAACCGCCCCACTCGGTCAAATAGCCCTTTTTAACCCATCTCCGATATTTTTATAACCAATAAATGAAAATGTTCAAAGAAAATGAAATACAATGGAATAGAAATTGCTCTGAGCGGCTCCATAGATTTATACAAACCAACTAATTTACCGCCATCTTTTCTTCGGCCACTTCCTGGAATAGGAAGCGGAGAAGAGCCCAGCGCCAGTTCAAGTGAAGCTAGGACCCATGGGAGAAGCGAGAGGATTTATCTCTCCCCTCAACCAATCAGATCGCAGCATTTTTGACAAGCTGCGTTCACTGTCTCTGCAGGCTTGGAGCGTTAAACCAGGAAGTTAAAGGATTCAACAATAAGGCGATCTTATTGAAACATATAAGATTGTGAAGGGTCTTGATCGGGTGGATGCAGTAAGGATGTTCCCAAAGATGGGTGAAACTAGAACTAGGGGGCATAATCTTAGAATAAGGGGCTGCTCTTTCAAAACTGAGATGAGGAGAAACTTCTTCACTCAGAGGGTGGTAGGTCTGTGGAATTTGCTGCCCCAGGAAGCTGTGGAAGCTACATCATTAGATAAATTTAAAACAGAAATAGACAGTTTTCTAGAAGTAAAGGGAATTAGGGGTTACGGGGAGCGGGCAGGAAATTGGACATGAAGCTGAGTTCGGATCGGTCAATGCCCTGTGGGTGGCGGAGAGGGCCCAGGGGCTATGTGGCCGGGTCCTGCTCCGACTTCTTGTGTTCTTTAGATTTGTGGTTGGGATCAGATCAGCCATGATCTTATTGAATGGCGGAGCAGGCTCGAGGGGCCGATTGGCCTACTCCTGCTCCAATTTCTTATGTTCTTATGTTCTAAAATCAAAGTAAAAACAGTTACAAACAGTGAAAAAAGAGAGAGGGTAAGAAATAATTGAATTAAATAAAAGAGACAGAAGGGAAAAAAATTAAACTTTTTAATTTAAAAATATATATTTTTAAAGACCAAAAACTATTAAAATAGTTAAAAACATTTTCAAAAGTTAATTTTTAGTTGTTTGGCAGTCATTAAGACTAACCGCGCTGTTAAAACTTAGTTTAGACCTGTATTTTTAAGCGTACCTGTATTTTTAAGCGTAATTAGTTACTTTCCAGTTGGGCAGATAAGCAAGTTTGCACATTTTCAACGATTTTTCTGATTGCAGCGTGCGATATCCCTTTAATTCAAAGCTGTCATGTTACCGGTGAGCCAGTAGGAGCAAGTTCTGGATTTCCGCGTTTCGCTGCGTGTGTCGAAAGTCGGAACTTGCTCCTCAATTTCGCCACTAACAACAGAGAGTGTTGTGGAGCTCACCGTTATTTCCCATGCGATTTCTGCCCCAATATTTTTTAATGCTTCTATGATTTTTCTCCTGGGTTGTTTGCAGATGTATAGGAGATTATTTGTTAGTTCCTGGAGACTCCAGGATAATCCTGGAGGGATGGCCACCCTATTAATTATAGTTGCTTTGTTCTAGTAATTCACCCTATTGCTCCCGAGTGTAGACCCTACCGAACGGAGATTTTCCCCATCTAACCCATTAGGTTTAACCATTTCTGCACCATCTCTGTGAACCTACTCTTCGCACTATGGTTCAGGGATCTGAAACCACACAGTATGATTTGCCACTAGATTATTTCAATGCACCAGTACCCACAGTCTGAGGTATCTCCAGAAAGCAAACCAAGGATTTGATTATCTCTCCTCCTGATCATCTTCCCCAGGCATGGAGGCTAAAAACCATACCCTCTCTCCCACCGTACTAACCTACAACTCCCAAACTTCTAACTGCGTCAAAAGTGTTGGATCAAGCTGTCTAATATTTTTTTTAATTAGCTCTTTAAAAACAGAAGGGGAAAAAAAACTGGATTCATCTGAAGAACATCTGGAAAAATCATCGCGTAGCATAGAGTCCACAATGATCTCTGAAACCCTCTACTTGCTCGGGAACTGTGATAGTTAAGAGAATGTCAATCCCAAATGTTTTTCCAGATTTAAAAAAAATGCATTGTAGAAAAATGATTCCTGTGTCCAATGTTTAAATCTTCCACATTTGTACGCCCACCATATGGCAAGACTATGCATTGGAACTTAATGGAGCCCCGGCAAGGTAAACCATTCCATCTTCACTGGCACCTTTTATGCTTCATGAGGGACTTCAAATTCCCTTATGATTGTCTAACTTGAATTTCTAGCCATTTGACAAAGGACAGAAGGAACGTTTCCTCAAGATTTGTTGAGTGGGTAGAGACAAACACTGTGCTCTATATTTAATGAATTGTTTAACGCATCACTATGAAATTCCTACGTTATTTTAGCAAGATTTCTTAACCTTTTTATTTTAAATGGGTTAACACGTTCTTTAAAATGCCCTGACAACCCTCTGCGCTCCTCCAATTCTGGCCTCTTGCACATCCCCCAATTTTCATCGCTCCATCATTGGCGGCCGTGCCTTCATCTGTCTAAGCCCTAAGTTCTGGAATTCCCTCCCTAAACCTCTTTGCCTCTCCACCTCTCTCGCTCCTCTTTTCAGACGCTCCTTTGGCCAGGCTTTTGGTCACCTGTCCTAATATCTCCTTATGTGGCTCGGTGTCAATTTTCGTCTGGTTTACGCTAATGCGTAGCGCCTTGGGAATACGGTTTTACTACGGTAAAGGCGTTATATAAATGCAAGTTGTTGTTCTTGTTTAAAATAACAAACACAGGAATTTCATCCAAATGGATCATTTCTAACCCAAAGGCCTAGCTAACCGATGATGTGGCGCCAAAGTATCGAATATGGCCGAGAGTGCGCATTCTGAGCTGGAGGTGCACCGCCCGCCATATTGGCAGAGGCATCAAAGGATGTATCCAGGGCCCATACCTGGAACAGGCATATGCAAATAGTGGGCCTAATGGATGTTTCAGGCCCCCTTTGTAAAATTGGTCTGTCCTGATTGCAGGAAAACCAGATCTACATGCGGCCTGACCAGCGCACTCCAGGCTTCACCAAAATGGTACATTTTGCAAAGAAATACTTACCTGAATGTGGAGTCAGGAGGTTCACTTTTGATCCTGCTCTTCGTTGGTGCCGGCGGAAGACATCTTGGACCTTCATGTACGTTTAATAGAGATTTAATAAAGGTGATCAAAACTATGAGGGCTTTTGATGGAGTAGATAGGGAGAAACTGTTTCCACTGGCAGGAGGGCCGGTAACCAGAGGGCACAGATTTAAAATAATTGGCAAAAGAAGCAGAGGGGAGAGGAGGAGATTTTTTTTTAACGCAGTAAGTTGTAAAGATCTGGAATTCACTGCCTGAAAGGGCGGTGGAAGCAGGTTCACTAGTAAGTTTCAAAAGGGAATTGGATAAATAGTTGAAAAGGAAAAATTTGTAGGGCTATGGGGAAAGAACAGGGGAGTGGGACTAATTGGATAGTTCTTACAAAGAGCCGGCACAGGCACGATGGGCCAAATGGCTTCCATCCATGCTGTAAGATACTATGATTCTATGATTCTAGATTAGAGAGGGTGCAGAAAAGATTTACTAGAATGATTCCAGGGATGAGGGGCTTTAGATACGTGGATAGACTGGAGAAGCTGGGGTTGTTCTCCTTGGAACAGGGAAGGTTGAGAGGTCATTAGATAGATTTAAAATCATGAAGGGTCTAGACAGAATAGATAAAGGGAAACTGTTCCCATTGGCAGAAGGGTCAAGAACCAGAGGACATAGAGTTAAGGTGATTTGCAAAAGAACCAAAGGTGACATGAGGAAAAACTTTTTTACACAGCGAGTGGTTAGGATCTGGAATGCACTGCCCAAGGGGGTGGTGGAGGCAGATTCAAAGGAAATTGAAAGGAAAAAATTTGCAGGGCTATGGGGAAAGGGCGGGGGAGTGGGACTAGCTGGATTGCTCTTGCATTGGGCCGGCGTGGACTCGATGGGCCGAATGGCCTCCTTCCGTGCTGTAACCATTCTATGATTCTATGATTGTATTCTCAGTAAAGTGAAATGGTGCCATTGAGAAAGCTCTCTGTTTCTGCCTTGATTTATCTCCCATCTTCGCATTCTACACAAGTTTTAATATTTCCACTCCCCACACAGTATGCAGGTGCAGCAGGTGATCAAGAAGGCCAACGGAATGTTGGCGTTTATTGCTAGGGGGATAGAATATAAAAACAGGGAGGTATTGCTGCAGTTATATAAGGTATTGGTGAGACCGCACCTGGAATACTGCATACAGTTTTGGTGTCCATACTTAAGAAAAGACATACTTGCTCTCGAGGCAGTACAAAGAAGGTTCACTCGGTTAATCCCGGGGATGAGGGGGCGGACATATGAGGAGAGGTTGAGTAGATTGGGACTCTACTCATTGGAGTTCAGAAGAATGAGAGGCGATCTTATTGAAACATATAAGATTGTGAAGGGGCTTGATCGGGTGGATGCGGTAAGGATGTTCCCAAGGGTGTGTGAAACTAGAACTCGGGGGCATAATCTTAGAATAAGGGGCTGCTCCTTCAAAACTGAGATGAGGAGAAACTTCTCCACTCAGAGGGTGGTAGGTCTGTGGAATTTGCTGCCCCAGGAAGCTGTGGAAGCTACATCATTAGATAAATTTAAAACAGAAATAGACAGTTTCCTAGAAGTAAAGGGAATTAGGGGTTACGGGGAGCGGGCAGGAAATTGGACATGGATTTAGATTTGAGGTTGGGATCAGATCAGCCATGATCTTATTAAATGGCGGAGCAGGCTCGAGGGGCCGATTGGCCTACTCCTGCTCCTATTTCTTATGTTCTTATGTTCACACAGTCATGAGAAAAGAAACAGTTCTGGATATGACACGTGCACCATTCAAAAACACCCGGCCATTCTCAGCATCATTCGCTTTATATCCGGTCATGACCTACTAGAAGTTTTTAAGGTAATGAAGGGGTTCAATAGGGTAGACATAGAGAAGATGTTTCCACTTGTGGGGATGTCTAAATCTAGGGGTTTTAAATATAAAACAGCCACTAATAAATCCAATAAGGAATTCAGGAGAGACTTCTTTACCCAGAGAGTAGTTAGAATGTGGAACTCACTACCACAAGGAGTGGTTGAGGCAAAGATGCATTTAAGAGGTAGATAGATAAGCACATGAGGGAGAAAGGAATAGAAGGATATGCTGATAGGGTGAGATGAAGTAGGGAGGGAGGAGGCTCGTGTGGAGCATAAACACCGGCATAGACCAGTTAGGCCGAAAGGTCTGTTCCTGTGCTGTAAATTCTATGTAATTCTATGTAACGTGATCGCAATACAGTGATCAGCTAATCCAAATGTTTGCTTTTTAAATACAACAGTTAGTCATTGATTCTGCAGTGCATGTGGAATGTGAAGCCAATTTCTTTTACCACTCTCCTTCTCAAAAATGTAAGTTTACTTTACCTCACCTCTTCTCTCAATGGCTCCCTGGGCAACACATCCAATTTTGTTGTAATGATATTGAAAAGTAGCTAATGTTTCAGAACAATGCTAATGAGAGTTTGGAATTACCTTGCCGTGAATTCAAATCAATCTCAAGAACAGATGGTCGGATCAGTCTTGCGTCTTTCATGAGTACAGCATCTGATATCGTAACTATCACTCTCCATCATTGTCTAACTGCTGCTATCCTCTCGCTACACTTCCATCTAGACCTAGTGTTTTGCTTCATATTGTCCCTGCATCATCCTTCTTTACTTTCCTTAAGCCCCCTCATCCAACAAGACCACTACTTGGCTATCCTTACCTCCAGGTTCCATGCTGTTCACACTATTCCAAAGCTCTGTGTCCTTTAAGGAATGTTGCTCAACTCCAAGCTGTAAATATAACCAGCATTTGTCACACTCGAACTGTTTATTTCTTTTTAATTGAGAATCCCAGGTGAAGGGCCAAAGCTCGGAGCAATATTCTAAGAAGAGCAGGGGAGTTCTCCCCGGTGTCCTGGCCAACTTTTATCCCTCAACCAAAAACAACCGCAACTTTCATTTATATAGCGCCTTTAACATAGTAAAAACGTCTCAAGGTGCTTCACAGGAGTGTTATCAAACAAAATTTGACACTGAGCCACATATGGAGATATTAGGACAGGTGACCGAAAGCTTGGTCAAAGGGGCAGGTTTTTAAAGGAGCGTCTTAAAGGAAGGGAGAGGTAGAGAAGGTGAGAGGTTTAGGGAGGGAATTCCAGAGTTTATGGCCTAGGCAGCTGAAGGCACGGCCGGCAATGGTGGAGCGATTAAAATCGGGGATGCGCAAGAGGCCAGAATTGGAGGAGCGCAGAGATCTCGGAGGGTTATACCTAAAACATTATCACATTGTTGTTTATGGGAGCTTGCTGTGCGCAAATTGGCTGCTGCCTGCATTTGGCCCAGTGACTCATCTCAAGGACGCGAGCACCTTCTAGTGGCATTTAACAGTTACCTCTTAGAGGCAGTGTCAGGAGTAAACGGACTGAATGCTAGAGGCATGTTGACATGTTACTGCTTAGCAACCATCTCACTGCTGTTTGTGGGAGCTTGCTGTGCAGAGATTGGCTGCACAGTTTGCCGACATTACAACAGTGATTACCCTTCCAAAAATGTACTTCATTGGCTGTAAAGCGCTTTGGGACATCCTGAGGTTGTGGAAGGTGAGGCAGAGATGCTTTACTTGACCTGGGAGTGGCTGGTGTTGACACTGGGTGCCGTAAAATTTGCAAAACAAAATTCAACTCTTGTGCGTTTGTCTCTCTAAACTCGCACATCTCACTCTCCCACCAAAAAAAAAATTGTCACCCGGGAAAAAAAATACATGAATGCCTTCGGGCTGTTCTAATCTTGTTATTTGGAGAATAAAAAAATTCTGCTCACTTTATCTTCATTTGTTGAGAAAGACTTTGAATTTCTTTTAATATGCTAAATCAATCACTTTTATTATTTGTTTGAGCGGCAGACAAGTAGGGCCTTTTTGCCAGCGCAATAAAGCAGACTAATTTCCCTTGAGTTCTCATGAAGTCGTCTGTCTCTTTGCCAGTGCAGCGATGACGAGAGGCGTCTTCTAATCCGAGGCACCGGGTCATGTCCGCACTTATAAATATGCAATGTGTCTTCTTGACATTGTTGCTTCGCAGTTTTAAATGGGAGCTTTAAATCCCTGCTAATATTCCTATTCTGGATTTGCACCATTATTTTAAACAGCGGTGAGACCAGTGCCCATTATTCACTAATACAGCAGCCAAAGCTACGTGGACTGACTAAAACGTGGGATCAAATTTCACAGAGTGCAGTCCCCACCGCTCATAGCGGGCGGGTGGCACATGGGAGGCTGCTGTGCGTCATCGCGGGACTCTGGCGCTGGCCCTTTATCCAGCCGAACGGGAATGCACCGGAGCGGCAGAGCGAGAAAGGAAAGCGGGAGAAGAAGAAGGACAAACTCTCAAGCAGCGGGTGGAAGTCAAGAATGGACGAGTGGGCCTGTGGAACAGGCTGCTGGCCTGCGCGGTGGACGCTGACTCGTTGAATTCCTTCAAGCGAGAGCTGGACCTGTTTCCGGAGCTGGAGCGGAGGTCACCTCGTACTGTATAACATTAATCAGGGCCAGGATGGTCTCCTGGTCTAGCTCCGATCGCCTGAGAGGGTCAAAGTGGAATTTTCCAGATTTCCCCCCCCACCAAATTGGCCTGAGGTTTTCTACTCGTTTTTTTCACCTCTCTCAGGAGATCGCATGGTTTTCGGGTGGGGTGGGGAGTGTATATATTGTGATGCACAGGGCATCGCTGTAGTGTGGGGGCGGGCTGGGTGGACCAGAACGTCTTTTCCTGTGCGAATGACAACCTACAGTTATTGGAGCAGGAAAATCTGTTAGAAGAAGGGCCCTGTGAAATAGAATGCCCGAAACGGCCGGGTGGAAAGCACGTTACAAGCAGCGCCTTTGTAATTGACTGGTACGGTAATGGCAAATGTTTAGTGGCATTTGTCCGATATAGGCGCTGCCAGTGACCAGCGAGGATGGTGTAACTGGTGGGGACTGTACCTAAACGGAATTATCTCACTCCTTACACAACACTTCTTTACCCAGAGAGTGGTTAGAATGTGGAATTCGCTACCACAAGGAGTAGTTGAGGTGAATAGTGTAGATGCATTTAAGGGAAAGCTGGATAAGCACATGAGGGAGAAAGGAATAGAAGGATATGCTGATAGGGTGAGATGAAGTGGATTGGGAGCAGGCTCGTGTGGAGCATGACCCGTTTCGGTGCTGAAGTCTCGATGCAACATTTCCCTTTGGGCATTTTCATTCACAGGTTCATGCGGGAAAATGATCGCAGAGTCACAAGAAAAATTGGGAGAGGTCGCAGAGGCAAGAAGACGGAGGGAATGGACAAAGTTGTTGTATGACAAGATCTTCACTGATAACAAAGGACTCAAATATTAGGGGACGCAAATTACAAATTAGGAAATTAGGAATGAGAAAACAGGTCAGGCAGAACTTTTTAATAGACGGGTGGGATAAGTAACCAGAGAAGGTCAACGAAGCAAATAGCTTGAGTGGGTTCAAAAGCAATTAGATATGTTTCTGGAAAGAGGAGAAATTGAGCGATGACAGCCTAGAAACGGGTTTCAGTGATAATGATGGGAAAATGCAGACAATTACACTAGTTATATTTTAAATGGGTAAATACTTCTATTAAAATAGCGATGGAAATATGATACATACACATTCAGCACTTGTCTATTAATATGGGCAGTGCTCATTTCTAGATTTCTAGATGGGTAGGTGGGTCGAGGTCAACACAAAAGGTTTGTTGGGCCAAATGGCCTCTTCCCTTCAAATAACATCACACATTCATAAAATCTTTAACACCATAGTGGAGAGGGAGAGCCTGATTATGATGTGCGAGTGCTGCGTACACATCAGGAACAGAGCTGTGAGCATCTGCTTTCGACAGAACATTTCACCTTTAGACCAGTTCACTGTTTGTGGCAGATATTGATTGCTTCTTTGATTCCGTTCAATAAGATTACGCTGCAGACTTTGGAGTGGGCTGAGAGGAGGTCCTTTCTTGTTGTTGAAAAGGAAACATGAACAAGACCTTCGCTGAGGCACAAACAGATGGGTAATCTGATCCCCTCTGACACAACCATCATGGGAAAATCCATTGGCTTAGTCAAAGTGAACGGTGCAGCATTAATTCATTTCAATGAATCAACAAGCCCTGTATTCAGAGCAGCGTATCGTCAAGCAGGTTCACAAGGTTCTCACAATCTCTGCTAACGTGCCAGTCTTACTGTCTGAATCTTCTAGAGAGAGAGTCTTACCATCAGGACCCCTTTTACAGAGAGTCACCATCAAGGCCCCTTTTACTGACAGTCTCACCATCAGGACCCCTTTTACAGAAAGAGTCTCACCATCAGGACCCCTTTTACTGAGAGAGTCTCACCATCAGGACTGCTTTTACAGAGAGAGAGTCTCACCATCAGGACCCCTTTTACAGAGAGAGTCTCACCATCAGGACCCCTTTTACAGAAAGAGTCTCACCATCAGGACCCCTTTTACTGAGAGAGTGTCACCATCAGGACCCCTTTTACAGAGAGGGTCTCACCATCAGGACCCCTTTTACAGAAAGAGTCTCACCATCAGGACCCCTTTTACTGAGAGAGTCTCACCATCAGGACCCCTTTTACAGAAAGAGTCTCACCATCAGGACCCCTTTTACTGAGAGAGTCTCACCATCAGGACCCCTTTTCCAGAGAGAGTCACCATCAGGACCTCTTTTACAGAGAGAGTCTCACCATCAGGACCCCTTTTACAGAAAGAGTCTCACCATCAGGACCCCTTTTACTGAGAGAGTCTCACCATCAGGACCCCTTTTCCAGAGAGAGTCTCACCATCAGGACCCCTTTTACAGAGAGAGAGTCTCACCATCAGGACCCCTTTTACAGAAAGAGTCTCACCATCAGGACCCCTTTTACTGAGAGAGTCTCACCATCAGGACCCCTTTTCCAGAGAGAGTCTCACCATCAGGACCCCTTTTACAGAGAGAGTCTCACCATCAGGACCCCTTTTACTGAGAGTCTCACCATCAGGACCCCTTTTACAGAGAGAGTCTCACCATCAGGACACCTTTTAAAGAGAGAGAGTCTCACCATCAGGACCCCTTTTACAAAGAGAGTCTCACCATCAAGGCCCCTTTTAGAGAGAGAGTCTCACCGTCAGGATCCCTTTTACAGAGAGAGTCTCACCATCAGGACCCCTTTTACTGAGAGTCTCACCATCAGGACCCCATTTACAGAGAGAGAGTCTCACCATCAGGACCCCTTTTACAGAGAGAGTCTCACCATCAGGACCCCTTTTACTGAGAGAGTCTCACCATCAGGACCCCTTTTACAGAGAGAGTCTCACCGTCAGGACCCCTTTTACAGAGAGAGTCTCACCATCAGGACCCCTTTTACTGAGAGAGTCTCACCATCAGGACCCCTTTTACAGAGAGAGTCTCACCGTCAGGATCCCTTTTACAGAAAGAGTCTCACCATCAGGACCCCTTTTACAGAGAGTCACCATCAAGGCCCCTTTTAGAGAGAGAGTCTCACCATCAGGACCCCTTTTAGAGAGAGAGTCTCACCATCAGGACCCCTTTTACAGAAAGAGTCTCACCATCAGGACTCCTTTTACAGAGAGTCACCATCAAGGCCCCTTTTACAGAGAGAGTCTCACCATCAGGACCCCTTTTACAGAGAGTCACCATCAAGGCCCCTTTTAGAGAGAGAGTCTCACCATCAGGACCCCTTTTACAGAGAGTCACCATCAAGGCCCCTTTTAGAGAGAGAGAGTCTCACCATCAGGACCCCTTTTACAGAGAGTCACCATCAAGGCCCCTTTTAGAGAGAGAGTCTCACCGTCAGGACCCCTTTTACAGAGAGAGTCTCACCATCAGGACCCCTTTTACTGAGAGTCTCACCATCAGGACCCCTTTTACTGAGAGAGTCTCACCATCAGGACCCCTTTTACAGAGAGAGTCTCACCATCAGGACCCCATTTACAGAGAGAGAGTCTCACCATCAGGACCCCTTTTACAGAGAGAGTCTCACCATCAGGACCCCTTTTACTGAGAGAGTCTCACCATCAGGACCCCTTTTACAGAGAGAGTCTCACCGTCAGGACCCCTTTTACAGAGAGAGTCTCACCATCAGGACCCCTTTTACTGAGAGAGTCTCACCATCAGGACCCCTTTTACAGAGAGAGTCTCACCGTCAGGACCCCTTTTACAGAGAGAGTCTCACCATCAGGACCCCTTTTACAGAAAGAGTCTCACCATCAGGACCCCTTTTACTGAGAGAGTCTCACCATCAGGACCCCTTTTACAGAGAGAGTCTCACCATCAGGACTCCTTTTACAGAGAGTCACCATCAAGGCCCCTTTTACAGAGAGAGTCTCACCATCAGGACCCCTTTTACAGAGAGAGTCTCACCATCAGGACCCCTTTTACAGAGAGAGTCTCACCATCAGGACCCCTTTTACAGAAAGAGTCTCACCATCAGGACTCCTTTTACAGAGAGTCACCATCAAGGCCCCTTTTACAGAGAGAGTCTCACCATCAGGACCCCTTTTACAGAGAGAGTCTCACCATCAGGACCCCTTTTACAGAGTCTCACCATCAGGACCCCTTTTACAGAGAGTCACCATCAAGGCCCCTTTTAGAGAGAGAGTCTCACCATCAGGACCCCTTTTACTGAGAGAGTCTCACCGTCAGGACCCCTTTTACAGAGAGAGTCTCACCATCAGGACCCCTTTTACTGAGAGTCTCACCATCAGGACCCCTTTTACTGAGAGAGTCTCACCATCAGGACCCCTTTTACAGAGAGAGTCTCACCATCAGGACCCCATTTACAGAGAGACAGTCTCACCATCAGGACCCCTTTTACAGAGAGAGTCTCACCATCAGGACCCCTTTTACTGAGAGAGTCTCACCATCAGGACCCCTTTTACAGAGAGAGTCTCACCGTCAGGACCCCTTTTACAGAGAGAGTCTCACCATCAGGACCCCTTTTACTGAGAGAGTCTCACCATCAGGACCCCTTTTACAGAGAGAGTCTCACCATCAGGACCCCTTTTACAGAGAGAGTCTCACCATCAGGACCCCTTTTACAGAAAGAGTCTCACAATCAGGACTCCTTTTACAGAGAGTCACCATCAAGGCCCCTTTTACAGAAAGAGTCTCACCATCAGGACCCCTTTTACAGAGAGTCACCATCAAGGCCCCTTTTAGAGAGAGAGTCTCACCATCAGGACCCCTTTTACAGAGAGTCACCATCAAGGCCCCTTTTAGAGAGAGAGTCTCACCATCAGGACCCCTTTTACAGAGAGAGTCTCACCATCAGGACCCCTTTTACAGAGTCTCACCATCAGGACCCCTTTTCCAGAGAGAGTCTCACCATCAGGACCCCTTTTAGAGAGAGAGTCTCACCGTCAGGACCCCTTTTACAGAGAGAGTCTCACCATCAGGACCCCTTTTACAGAGAGTCACCATCAAGGCCCCTTTTAGAGAGAGAGTCTCACCATCAGGACCCCTTTTACAGAGAGAGTCTCACCATCAGGACCCCTTTTACAGAGTCTCACCATCAGGACCCCTTTTCCAGAGAGAGTCTCACCATCAGGACCCCTTTTAGAGAGAGAGTCTCACCGTCAGGACCCCTTTTACAGAGAGAGTCTCACCATCAGGACCCCTTTTACAGAAAGAGTCTCACCATCAGGACCCCTTTTACAGAGAGTCACCATCAAGGCCCCTTTTAGAGAGAGAGTCTCACCGTCAGGACCCCTTTTACAGAGAGAGTCTCACCATCAGGACCCCTTTTAGAGAGAGAGTCTCACCATCAGGACCCCTTTTACAGAGAGAGTCTCACCATCAGGACCCCTTTTACAGAGAGAGTCTCACCATCAGGACCCCTTTTACAGAGAGAGTCTCACCATCAGGACCCCTTTTACAGAGAGAGTCTCACCATCAGGACCCCTTTTACAGAGAGAGTCTCACCATCAGGACCCCTTTTACAGAGAGAGTCTCACCATCAGGACCCCTTTTACAGAGAGAGTCTCACCATCAGGACCCCTTTTACTGAGAGAGTCTCACCATCAGGACCCCTTTTCCAGAGAGAGTCACCATCAGGACCTCTTTTACAGAGAGAGTCTCACCATCAGGACCCCTTTTAACAGAAAGAGTCTCACCATCAGGACCCCTTTTACTGAGAGAGTCTCACCATCAGGACCCCTTTTCCAGAGAGAGTCTCACCATCAGGACCCCTTTTACAGAGAGAGAGTCTCACCATCAGGACCCCTTTTACAGAAAGAGTCTCACCATCAGGACCCCTTTTACTGAGAGAGTCTCACCATCAGGACCCCTTTTCCAGAGAGAGTCTCACCATCAGGACCCCTTTTACAGAGAGAGAGTCTCACCATCAGGACCCCTTTTACAGAAAGAGTCTCACCATCAGGACCCCTTTTACAGAGAGAGTCTCACCATCAGGACCCCTTTTACTGAGAGTCTCACCATCAGGACCCCTTTTACAGAGAGAGTCTCACCATCAGGACACCTTTTAAAGAGAGAGAGTCTCACCATCAGGACCCCTTTTACAAAGAGAGTCTCACCATCAAGGCCCCTTTTAGAGAGAGAGTCTCACCGTCAGGACCCCTTTTACAGAGAGAGTCTCACCATCAGGACCCCTTTTACTGAGAGTCTCACCATCAGGACCCCATTTACAGAGAGAGAGTCTCACCATCAGGACCCCTTTTACAGAGAGAGTCTCACCATCAGGACCCCTTTTACTGAGAGAGTCTCACCATCAGGACCCCTTTTACAGAGAGAGTCTCACCGTCAGGACCCCTTTTACAGAGAGAGTCTCACCATCAGGACCCCTTTTACTGAGAGAGTCTCACCATCAGGACCCCTTTTACAGAGAGAGTCTCACCGTCAGGACCCCTTTTACAGAAAGAGTCTCACCATCAGGACCCCTTTTACAGAGAGTCACCATCAAGGCCCCTTTTAGAGAGAGAGTCTCACCATCAGGACCCCTTTTAGAGAGAGAGTCTCACCATCAGGACCCCTTTTACAGAAAGAGTCTCACCATCAGGACTCCTTTTACAGAGAGTCACCATCAAGGCCCCTTTTAGAGAGAGAGTCTCACCATCAGGACCCCTTTTACAGAGAGTCACCATCAAGGCCCCTTTTAGAGAGAGAGAGTCTCACCATCAGGACCCCTTTTACAGAGAGTCACCATCAAGGCCCCTTTTAGAGAGAGAGTCTCACCGTCAGGACCCCTTTTACAGAGAGAGTCTCACCATCAGGACCCCTTTTACTGAGAGTCTCACCATCAGGACCCCTTTTACTGAGAGAGTCTCACCATCAGGACCCCTTTTACAGAGAGAGTCTCACCATCAGGACCCCATTTACAGAGAGAGAGTCTCACCATCAGGACCCCTTTTACAGAGAGAGTCTCACCATCAGGACCCCTTTTACTGAGAGAGTCTCACCATCAGGACCCCTTTTACAGAGAGAGTCTCACCGTCAGGACCCCTTTTACAGAGAGAGTCTCACCATCAGGACCCCTTTTACTGAGAGAGTCTCACCATCAGGACCCCTTTTACAGAGAGAGTCTCACCATCAGGACCCCTTTTACAGAAAGAGTCTCACCATCAGGACCCCTTTTACTGAGAGAGTCTCACCATCAGGACCCCTTTTACAGAGAGAGTCTCACCATCAGGACTCCTTTTACAGAGAGTCACCATCAAGGCCCCTTTTACAGAGAGAGTCTCACCATCAGGACCCCTTTTACAGAGAGAGTCTCACCGTCAGGACCCCTTTTACAGAGAGAGTCTCACCATCAGGACCCCTTTTACAGAAAGAGTCTCACCATCAGGACTCCTTTTACAGAGAGTCACCATCAAGGCCCCTTTTACAGAGAGAGTCTCACCATCAGGACCCCTTTTACAGAGAGAGTCTCACCATCAGGACCCCTTTTACAGAGTCTCACCATCAGGACCCCTTTTACAGAGAGTCACCATCAAGGCCCCTTTTAGAGAGAGAGTCTCACCATCAGGACCCCTTTTACTGAGAGAGTCTCACCGTCAGGACCCCTTTTACAGAGAGAGTCTCACCATCAGGACCCCTTTTACTGAGAGTCTCACCATCAGGACCCCTTTTACTGAGAGAGTCTCACCATCAGGACCCCTTTTACAGAGAGAGTCTCACCATCAGGACCCCATTTACAGAGAGAGAGTCTCACCATCAGGACCCCTTTTACAGAGAGAGTCTCACCATCAGGACCCCTTTTACTGAGAGAGTCTCACCATCAGGACCCCTTTTACAGAGAGAGTCTCACCGTCAGGACCCCTTTTACAGAGAGAGTCTCACCGTCAGGACCCCTTTTACAGAGAGAGTCTCACCATCAGGACCCCTTTTACAGAGAGAGTCTCACCATCAGGACCCCTTTTACAGAGAGAGTCTCACCATCAGGACCCCTTTTACAGAGAGAGTCTCACCATCAGGACCCCTTTTACAGAAAGAGTCTCACAATCAGGACTCCTTTTACAGAGAGAGTCTCACCGTCAGGACCCCTTTTACAGAGAGAGTCTCACCATCAGGACCCCTTTTACTGAGAGAGTCTCACCATCAGGACCCCTTTTACAGAGAGAGTCTCACCGTCAGGACCCCTTTTACAGAGAGAGTCTCACCATCAGGACCCCTTTTACAGAAAGAGTCTCACCATCAGGACCCCTTTTACTGAGAGAGTCTCACCATCAGGACCCCTTTTACAGAGAGAGTCTCACCATCAGGACTCCTTTTACAGAGAGTCACCATCAAGGCCCCTTTTACAGAGAGAGTCTCACCATCAGGACCCCTTTTACAGAGAGAGTCTCACCATCAGGACCCCTTTTACAGAGTCTCACCATCAGGACCCCTTTTCCAGAGAGAGTCTCACCATCAGGACCCCTTTTAGAGAGAGAGTCTCACCGTCAGGACCCCTTTTACAGAGAGAGTCTCACCATCAGGACCCCTTTTACAGAAAGAGTCTCACCATCAGGACCCCTTTTACAGAGAGTCACCATCAAGGCCCCTTTTAGAGAGAGAGTCTCACCGTCAGGACCCCTTTTACAGAGAGAGTCTCACCATCAGGACCCCTTTTAGAAAGAGAGTCTCACCATCAGGACCCCTTTTACAGAGTGAGTCTCACCATCAGGACCCCTTTTACAGAGAGAGTCTCACCATCAGGACCCCTTTTACAGAGAGAGTCTCACCATCAGGACCCCTTTTACAGAGAGAGTCTCACCATCAGGACCCCTTTTACAGAGAGAGTCTCACCATCAGGACCCCTTTTACAGAGAGAGTCTCACCATCAGGACCCCTTTTACAGAGAGAGTCTCACCATCAGGACCCCTTTTACTGAGAGAGTCTCACCATCAGGACCCCTTTTACAGAGAGAGTCTCACCATCAGGACCCCTCGCCACCAGGCGCACAAATCGGGAAATCACGACCTGCTACCTGCAATAACCCGATCAGCACGACCAGGGGGTGATGGGAGAGATGAGGGTATCTGTCGCCAGGGTGTACTCAGAAATTTGGCTCTAATGGGATGGGTTAGCTGCCAGAATTTCATCAAGAGAACGACAATAAGGCCAAGATTTTTCTGGCACCAGCGCCAAACCAATGCTCAGGGACAGGAGCCAAGAACAGGGTTTCTTCCGCTGTACCACTGCCTGAGGAGAAGTAGGTCTGAGCAAATTCCTGGACTAGGACATTTGATATCGGCACAGGCTTGCCAGCGACTCATTTCGAGGACTTGGGTGCCCTCTATTGGCATTTAACGGTAACCTTTCAGAGGCATTGTTAGGAGTAAAAGGATTGAATGTGAAGATTCTGTTGATAGGTTACTGCTTGCCAACTATCTCACTGCTGGTTGTGGGATCTTGCTGTGCGCAATTTGGCCGCCGCGATTCCCAGCATTACAACAGCAACTACACTTCAAAAGTACTTCATTGGCCGTGAGGCGCTTTGGGACGTCCTGAGGTCGTGAAAGGCGCTATATAAATGTTAGTTCTTTCTCTCTCATAAGGTTGCCTGTCCAATTTTCCTTCAATTTAAATTAATAGATGGAAATTCAAACAGGCTAGCACACGGGCAGATTTTACTCCATTCATTGGCCCCAGGCAACCCACCACTCACAGGTGCAGGACCAGGAAATTCTACCATGCCCACCTGTGGTGTGAGGTGAGACAGTGAGCAGCTTGTAGCAGTGAGCAGTCTGTAGCAGGCCAGCACCAGTGTCTGTGGGATACACCTTTTGGCCGCTAGGGAAGTAGGGTCCTCAAGAACTTAGGAAGCTCCTGAGATTGATGCTGGTGCTTCTGGGTTGCTCACAGCTAGGTGGGGAGGACCTTCTGCCTGCCCCGGAAACGCCAGCAACTCCTGCTACGACTCCAAGCACCACGGCTGGACACGGGGCCTGGAATTCTCCCGCTCCACTGCCGTAACTCGGCCGGCATCTGCGCTGAAACGCACAAACAGGGTTTGCCGCTGTACCGTTGGCGGAGCTGGAGCAGCTCTGAGGAAATTCCCCGGCCGAGGACACACAGGTCTCACCATTGACTTGGTGACTCCCAGTTCCACTGGCCCAGAATTTGCTGGGGAAAATAACAGCGAGTTTAATGCTCACGCCGTTATTGGTGTGTGAATAACCCAGTAACTCGTGGCGAGGAAGGGCGTGAGTTGCGAATCGCCACAAGTCACTGGACGATTTGCGCCGCTCCGCCGTTAGCCTCGTGAAAACGGGAGCTCGCCCTCAGCCTCTCCGCAAGTGACAAGAAATTGCTGCATTTGCACCCTGAATATGCATTAAACCCGCCGCAGTAAGTTAGGGCTGGTATTTAACGACGTAAGGAGCCTTTTAATGAGGAGATTTATGTTCCTGCGTTGCCACTCAACTTCTCGGCCCAGAAAGGGAACAATTGAAACTGTGGAGTCTCAATCCTGCAGATAGTAAATTGTTCCTAGAAGTTTTTTAAATTTAAAATGCATACATTTTCAAATTGCTTTTCCTTTCTGTCTCCTTTTTCGCTCTTTCTTGATCCAATCTTTCTTTTCCTCTCTTTATTAGGAACATAGGAACAGGAGTAGGCCATTCAGCCCCTCGTGCCTGCTCTGCCATTTGATAAGATCATGGCTGATCTGTGATCTAACTCCATATACCTGCCTTTGCCCCATATCCCTTAATACCTTTGGTTGCCAAAAAGCTATCTAGCTCAGATTTAAATTTAGCAATTGAGCTAGTATCAATTGCCGTTTGCGGAAGAGAGTTCCAAACTTCTACAACCTTTCCTGTACCTGATTTGACTCTAACTCACTCTATTTCCTTCTCCTTTGTTCCCCTGTTTATTTCTCAATCCTTAAATCTCATCGGTTAAGGGGATAGACTGTTGGTCCCGTTGTTCACTAAGGTCCCAGATCCCCCGTTGCTCTCACCATGCCGTTATCAGCTCGCACATCCTGCAGATTACGGCACAAAAAAAATTTCAAGCTGAAGGGTGAGGAAAAAAATCTAACAAACTGGGCACGACGCGCGATGCCCAACTCCAGGAAATTCTGGACCAATGTTACACATAAATCCATGCACATAAATACGCCTTTGCACTTATCATTACTCTGCAGATATTACATTGCCTTTAGGACGTACACAGACTTGCACATTACAGTCAAATAAAAGTTGCCACTAATTAACACATGCCTGTTCTGTAAACACCAAGGGAGATCAGGCCGCATTAATGGGTTACTCACAGGTTGCCAGGATAACTGTGGCCAAGAGGATAGGCCGGAGAGCATTGCAGCCAACAGAAGGGGAAGGATCCAACAATCACTAGCTGGCACTGTTCCTGTGCTGCCCATGGTGCTTTCTTTTCTCATGGGGCAGATACTGTTGCCCCTCCTTATCCTCCTTTTGTCCTGACCGTCAGTGAACTGCACGGTGATAGCTCTATCAATGACAGTACTGTGCAGTGTGCATCGCCATGATTTATCTTGGCCAGTTTTTTGACAGTAATACACCAGGCAGTTGTCCAAGCACCTGGAGCTCTGTTGGAGCATACTAAAGTCTGGTTTGATCAGTAGCCTAGTCCGGGCATGGGCCGCATTGTACATTAAAGAAAGAACTTGCATTTATCCATGCTGTAACCTTTCTATGATTCTATGATATCACACCTTTCATGACCTCAGGACGTCCCAAAGTGCTTTACAGCCAATGAAGTACTTTTGAAATAAGGTTGCTGTTGTAATGTAGGAAACGTGGCAGCCAATTTGCGCACAGCAAGATCCCACAAACAGCAATGAAATAATGACCAGATAATCTGCTTTTAATGATGTTGGTTGAGGGATAAATAATGGCCCAGGATATCGGAGAGAACTCGACTGCTCTTCTTCGAAATAGTGCCATGGGATCTCATCCAAAAGACAGCATCTCCGAGTGCAGCACACCTTCAATACTGCACTGGGAGTGTCAGTCTAGATTTTGCACTCAAGTCTCTGGAGTGGGACTTGAAGCCATGACCTTTTGACTCAGAGGTGAGAGTGCTACCCACTGCCACGGCTGACACCTTACGGTAGCTCAGTCCTGGTGCTCAGGTTGTGCCTAAACTACGGTTGCAATAGTAAACTCATGTCACTCAGCAGCCAGCCACCCTGCCTCTCGTTCCCTTGTGTACAGATTCAGTAACAGTGGATTGGATCAAGGTGTATCGCTTCTACAGGAGCAGCCAAAATCTAAAACCGGGGTGAAGCACCGTCTGCACATCAAGGGAGTGAAGAGCCTCTTTGATTTATGTACATTGCTGTGCCCAAATAGGAACATGGGTAAAATCGATTATTCCAGTACCTCAATTTGGTGGAAGCCATGTTGTCTTGAAGACTGCAGGTGCTGCGCTATACCAAACTTGATGATCATCAAACGCCATTCTACCAATGGGATCAAGCTTAATAGTAGCATTCTCGCCTCTGAGTCAGAAGGTGCAGGATTGGAACCCCACTCCAGACAGTCCCAGCGAGTGGAGACCGGAGCTCCGGCTCGGAATTCTGGGTTGACATCCAGTGGGATACTCATGTCTGATGAGTGTGTGCCCCCCCCCACCATCGTATGAGTTGTGGGAGCCCATAAAGCCCTCCTGCCGTATAGAACTAACCATCCTATCGTCCGGTATAAAGACGGTCACGGCCATGGGAGGACCGTTCACATCACGGCCTGTCAGACTGTTAATCAGCCTGCAAATCCTTCCACTATTCTCCAAGGGAAGTGAGTAAAAATACGTAAACAACAAACTGTCCAACATCAAGTTGTGAATGAGCCAGAACATCTTGCAGCTCAACACTGGTAAGACTGAAGCCATCCTTTTCAGCCCTCACATGAAACCATTCACTCTAACCCCTAATCCCATCCTCTTCTCACTCAACTTCAAATGGACAGTGTATTAATTCAGTGTCCTGATCAACCCTGAGCTGTGCTTCATATCCAGCCAGTCACCGACTGCCTACCTCGACCTTCCAATTCACATTTATCTCCATCCTTACCTCACCCCCCACTGCTGCTGAACACCTCGTTCGTGTCTTTGTCAAGCTCAGACTTGACTTTTCTAATGATCTCCTCAATGGCCTCCCACGTTCACTCTTCATAATCTGCAACTCATTGAGAACTCCATCATGTGCATCCTATCCCACACCAAATCTCACTCACCGATCACCACTGTCCATGTTGAGCCTTAGTGACTTCCCAGCCCTCAACACATTGACTTCAAAGTCCTTGTGCCCGCCTACAAATCCCTCACTCATTTTTGCTCCAATCTAATGGCCAGTTCATTCCCTCCGTTCTTTCCAACCTGATCTACTAAACATGGACCCCTCCTTCCACTCCATCATTTGGGGTGGAGCCTTCAGCTGTTTTGCCCCCGCACTCAAAAACTTTCTCTTTCATTTTCAGGCTGTAACTAGTGGGGTGCCGCAAGGATCAGTGCTTGGGCCTCAGCTATTTACAATCTATAATAATGACTTGGATGAAGGGACAGAGTTTACTGATGATATAAAGCTAGGTGGGAAAGTAAGCTGTGAGGAGGACACAAAGAGTCTGCAAAGGGATATAGGCAGGTTAAGTGAGCGGGCAAGAAGGTGGCAGATGGAGTATAATGTGGGGAAATGTGAGGTTATTCACTTTGGTAGGAAGAATAGAAAAACGGGATATTTTTTAAATGGTGAGAAACTATTAATGTTGGTGTCCAGAGAGACTTGGGTGTCCTGGTACAAGAAACACAAAAAGTTAGCATGCAGGTAATTAAGAAACCAAATGGTATGTTGGCTTTTATTGCAAGGGGGTTGGAGTACAAGAGTGAGGAAGTCTTACTACCATTCATAGAATCATAGAAACATAGAATCATAGAAAATTTACCGCACAGAAGGAGGCCATTCGGCCCATCGTGTCCGCGCTGGCTGAGAAACGAGCCACCCAGCCTAATCCCACTTTCCATATTTGGTCTGTAGCCCTGCAGGTCACAGCTCTTCAGGTGCACATCCAGGTATTTCTTAAATGAGTTGAGGGTTTCTGCCTCTACCACCCTCACAGGCAGTGAGTTCCAGACCCCCACCACCCTCTGGGTGAAAACAAAAATCCCATTTCTGCTCTAATCCTTCTACCAATCACTTTAAATCTATGCCCCCTGGTTATTGACCCCTCCGCCAAGGGAAATAGGTCCTTCCTATCCACTCTATCTAGGCCCCTCATAATTTTGTACACCTTAATCAAATCACTCCTCAGCCTCCTCTGTTCCAAAGAAAACAACCCCAGCCTATCCAATCTTTCCTCATAGCTAAAATTCTCCAGTCCTGGCAACATTCTCGTAAATCTCCTCTGCACCCTCCAAATGCTTTTTAAAAGACAAAATTGTACCCGCCTCTACTACTGCCTCTGGCAGCTCGTTCCAGACACTCACCACCCTTTGAGTGAAAAAATTGCCCCTCTGGACCCTTTTGTATCTCTCCCCTCTCACCTTAAATCTATGCCCCCTCGTTATAGACTCCCCTACCTTTGGGAAAAGATTTTGACTATCGACCTTATCTATGCCCCTCATTATTTTATAGACTTCTATAAGATCACCCCTCCGGCACCACGCCTGTATCCAGTGAAGTTTGGAAAATGATTGTTAAAGCCTCTGCTATTTCCTCCCTGGCTTCTTTTAACAGCTTGGGATACATTTCATCCGGTCCTGGTGATTTATCTGCTTTCAAAGATGCTAATCCCCTTAATAGTTCCTCTCTCACTATGTTTATCACATCTAATATTTCACTCTCCTCCTCCTTAACTTCAATCCCTGTCTCATCCCTCTCCTTTGCGATGACAGATGCAAAGTATTCATTAAGAACCATACCCACATCTTCCGCCTCCACACATAGTTTACTTTTTTGGTCTATAATAGGCCCTACTCTTTCCCGAGTTATCCTCTTGCTCTTAATATATTTATAAAATATCTTTGAGTTTTCGTTGATTTTACCTGCTAATATTTTCTCTCTTTGCTTTCCTAATTTCCTTTTTAACTTCACCCCTGCACTTTGTATACTCCTCTTTGTACAGGGATTTGATGAAACCTCACCTGGAGTACTGTGTACAGTTTTGGTCTCCTTATCCAAGGAAAGATATACTTGCCTTAGAGGTAGTGCAACAAAGGTTCACTAGATTAATTCCTGGGATAAAAGGGTTGTCCTATGAGGAGAGGTTGAGTAGAATGGGCCTATACTCTCTGGAGTTTAAAAGAATGAAAGGTGATCTCATTGAAACACATAAGATTCTGAGGGGGCTTGACAGGATGGATGCTGAGAGGTTATTTCCCCTGGTTGGAGAGTCTAGAACTAGGGGGCATAGTCGCAGGATAAGGGGCTGGCCATTTAAGACTGAGATGATGAGGAATATCTTCACTCAGAAGGTTGTGAATCTTTGGAATTCTCTACCCCAGAGGGCTGTGGATACTGAGTCATTGAGTATATTCAAGACTGAGATAGATAGATTTTTGGACTCTAAGGGAATCAAGGGATATGGGGATCGGGCGGGAAAGTGGAGTTGAGGTTGGAGATCAGCCATGATCTGATTGAATGTCGGAACAGGCTTGCGGGGCCATATAGCCTACTCCCGCTCTTATTTCTTATGTTCTCTCTGAATCCCTTCACCTTATTACATCGCTCGCTATCTTCAAAAGCCCACTTAAAACCTACCCCTTCCACCACATCAGTGGCTCATCCCTAATTTCCCTCCTGGTATTTATGACCCCAACCCCCAACTGTCAAATGGCTTGAAGATTGAGGAGGTGATCTGATCGAGGTGTTTAAAATGTTAAAAGGAGTTGATAGGGTAGATTTGGAGAAACTATTTCCTCTGGTGGGGGAATCAAGGTCGAGGAGAAATAATCTTTAAAATTAGAGCTCGATCATTCAGGAAGATTTTCACACAAAGGGTAGTAGAAATTTGGAACTCAATCCCCCAAAAGGCTGTGGATGCTGGGGAACAGTTGGAGCTTTCAAGACTGAGATCGCTAGATTTTTGTCATGTAAGGATATCAGCGGATAAGGAGCAAAGGTGAGTTGAGGTACAGATCAGCCATGATCTAATTGAATGGCGGAACTGGCTCGAGGGGTCGAATGGCCCATTCTTGCTCCTATGTTCCTTTGTTGAGACGTTTCTGCACATTGAATGTGCTATATAAATGTTGCCTCAGCATCAATTGCTGCTGTGTTAGGGACAAGTAGCTGCTTTTTAGCTTGGGACTAGGCAGTCCAGGAATGCCTCAATTTTAAAATTCTCATCCTTGTGTTCAAATCCTCCCATGACCTCGCCTCTCCCTATCTCTGTAACCTCCTCCAGGTCTACAACCCTCCGAAAAACTCTGCTTTCCTCCAATTCTGGCTTCTTGCGCATCCCCGATTTTCATTGCCCCACCATTGGCGGCCGTGCCTTCAACTGCCTAGACCCTAAGCTCTGGAATTCCCTCCCTCAACCTCTCCACCTCTCCACCTCGCTCTCCTCCTTTAAGACGCTCCTTAAAACCTACCTCTTTGACCAAGCTTTGGGTCACCTGTCCTAATATCTCCTTATGTGGCTGAGTGTCAAATTTTGTTTGATAATCGCTCCTGAGAAGCCCCTACGGACGTTTTACTATGTTAAAGGTGCTATATAAATGCGAGTTGTTGTTGTTGTTGTTGTTGTTGTTGTTGTGTGAGTCCTTTGCTCCACCCTCTGTGCATAACGCAGCTGTAATAATCTCCAGCAAGGTTATCTATCCAAATATCAGATTTCAGGCTGAGGCAATGGGCGCCAGTGGAAAATTTATTATGCTGGATGGAAGTAGCACCAAGAGTTCTTAACCAGGCCTTAATTGGCATCTTCATTAAATGAAAATGACACGGAAGGTTAGTGTTGATATTTTTTTCTTTTACAGGGTGAAAAGCTCACAATAGCAGATCATAAATATTGGCCCAGGACACCAGGTGTTAGATGTGGCTCAGTGGTAGCCCACTCACCTCTGATATCCTGAAGGTTATGAGCTCAAGCCCCAGAGATTTGAGTACCTATTCTAGGCCGACACTCCCAGTTCAGTACCGAGGGAGCACTGCACTGTCAGAGGTGCGGTCTTTCAGATGAGATGTTAAACTGAGACCCTGTCCGCCCTCTCAGGTGAATGATAAGATCCCATGGCACTATTTGAAGAAGGGCAGCACAGTTTTCCCCGGTGTCCTGGCCAATATTTATCCCACAGCCAACGCCACCAAAACTGATTATCCGGTCATTTATCTCATTGCTGTTTGTAGGAGATTGCTTTGTGCAAACTAATTGCTGTGTTTGCCCTCATTACAACACTGACTGCACTTCAAATAATTAATTGCCTGGAAAGCACTTTGGGTATCCCCGATGTCATGAAATATGCTATATAAATGCAAATTTTACCGTTCTTTTCCGATCTTACTCCCTTACACAGGCACTGAAAACATACCCACTTGTTGCATATTGTCATTTTTTTGCGTCCAATAAAAATGCATGTTAACCCGTGTCTTTCAAGCTCCTTCTTAGACTCCATGGGTAATGTCACGGATCTTTCTGACTGAATTCCAACTTTTTCAAATGCAGGACGGAGAATAACCACTGGAACTGTGTTCTGCCCCATTTGCCCCCCCTTCAGCCCCAGCAGTTGCCCTGGAGGTGCGCCCAGGGCTCACAGAGAAGTGTTATATATTGTAAGTCATATCACGTCTATAGAGTGCTATCATGAAACACTGTTGTTATTTTGGAAATGAAAATATTGCACATGGACCCACCAGACAACAACAGCACCACACTGTGGCCTTTTACTTTACGACGCACACCCATCATTGTTAATCGACTGCTTTAAATATCTTCTTCTAACTCCACCATGCAGTCACAACTAATTGGGAATAGGGTCTTTCAGACAACTTCCCAGAGCTGCCTTGTGTTTTACGAAAGTCTTTCGGATGGGACGTTAAACCCTCTGCCCTCTCAGGTGGACATAAATGATCCCGTGGCACTATTTCGAAGAAGAGCAGGGGAGTTCTCCCTGGTGTCCTGGGCCAATATTTATCCCTCAACCAACATCACTAAAAGAGATGATCTGGTCATTCATCTCATTACTTTGTGGGATCTTGCTGTGCAAATCAGCTGCCGCTTTTCCTACATTACAACAGTGAAAACACTTCAAAAAGCATTTAATTGGCTGTAAAGCACTTTGGGACATCCTGAGGTTGTGAAAAAGCGCTGTATAAACGCAAGTCATTCTTTCTTCTTTCTATTGAATGCTGCTCGAATTCTGAAGGGATTTGTCCATTGCTGATTCTCGATCCGTGACGTTTATTTTCAGTTCGCTAGGGAATGAGCTGAGCTTCTCCATATTGGTGATTCACACCATCCCTGTATGAGACTCTAAACTATGGTGTGTTTTATTTTGCCTATTTAATGTCAGCACAGTTCAAAATTGTTGCTCAGCAAACATCCCCACCCCATCCTCGAATAGCGCAGAATCCAAAACAGTAGCATATGAAAAAAAAATGAAGGAAAAACATGCATTAGTTGTTGCATGCATCAAAGGTTATAATATTTTTAATTTCATTCATGGGATGTGGGCGTCGCTGGCAAGGCCAGCATTTATTGCCCATTCTTAATTGCCCTTGAGAAGGTGGTGGTGAGCCGCCTTCTTGAACCGTTGCAGTCCGTGTGGTGAAGGTTCTCCCACAGTGCTGTTAGGAAGGGAGTTCCAGGATTTTGACCCAGCGACGATGAAGGAACGGCGATATATTTCCAAGTCGGGATGGAGTGTGACTTGGAGGGGAACGTGCAGGTGGTGTTGTTCCCATGTGCCTGCTGCCCTTGTCCTTCTAGGTGGTAGAGGTCGTGGTTTTGGGAGGTGCTGTCGAAGAAGCCTTGGCGAGTTGCTGCAGTGCATCCTGTGGATAGTACACACTGCAGCCACGGTGCGCCGGTGGTGAAGGGAGTGAATGTTTAGGGTGGTGGATGGGGTGCCAATCAAGCGGGCTGCTTTGTCCTGGATGGTGTCGAGCTTCTTGAGTGTTGTTGGAGCTGCACTCATCCAGGCAAGTGGAGAGTATTCCATCACACTCCTGACTTGTGCCTTGTAGATGGTGGAAAGGCTTTGGAGAGTCAGGAGGTGAGTCACTCGCTGCAGAATACCCAGCCTCTGACCTGCTCTTGTAGCCACAGTATTTATATGGCTGGTCCAGTTAAGTTTCTGGTCAATGGTGACCACCAGGATGTTGATGGTGGGGGATTCTGTGATGGTAATGCCGTCGAATGTCAAGGGGAGGTGGTTAGACTCTCTCTTGTTGGAGATGGTCATTGCCTGGCACTTGTCTGGCACAAATGTTACTTGCCACTTATCAGCCCAAGCCTGGATGTTGTCCAGGTCGTGCTGCATGCGGGCTCAGTCTGCTTCATTATCTGAGAGGTTGCGAATGGAACTGAACACTGTGCAATCATCAGCGAACATCCCCATTTCTGACCTTATGATGGAGGGAAGGTCATTGATGAAGCAGCTGAGGATGGTTGGGTCTAGGACACTGCCCTGAGGAACTCCTGCAGCAATGTCCTGGGGCTGAGATGATTGGCCTCTAACAACCACTACCATCTTCCTTTGTGCTAGGTATGACTCCAGCCACTGGAGAGTTTTCCCCTGATTCCCGTTGATTTTAATTTTACTTTTTCAAATCATGCATTACTGCATGCTGTCAGTCACGGGTAGTTCAACAACAACAACCTGCATTTATATAGCGCCTTTAATCTAGTAGGCGCTTCACAAGAGCAAAATCAGACAAAAATTGACAATGAGTCAAAGAAGGAGACGACAGGACAGGTGACCAAATGCTTGGTCATAGGTTTTATGCAACATCTTAAAGGAGGAGAGAGAGAGAGGTGGAGAGGTTTAGGGAGGGAATTCCAAAGCTTAGGGCCTCGGCAGCTGAAGGCACGGTCGCCAATGGTGGGGCGAAGGAAGCGGGGGATGCACAAGAGGCCAGAATTGGAGGAACGCAGAGTTCTCGGAGGGTTGTAGGGCTGGAGGAGATTTTCGAGGTTGAGAGGGGCAAAGCCATGAAGCGATTTGAACACAAGGATAAGAATTTTAACCCCTCGCCCCTTCCAACCTCCATTATCACATCCAACCCTATCTCTCTGCAATGCATCTTCCAGTCGTTTAACACCTGTTCATTTCACATGCCCCAATCCCTGCACTCCACCATCAATGAGAACTCCTTGAGCTACTGTGGCTCTGCCCTTTGCAACTCCCTCCTTCAGTATCTCTACCCCTGCCCCCAGCCTTCAGAACCTCCTTCTGCTCTTCATATTTGCTCTTTCATTTACCTCCTCCAAACCTTCTTCCGTTTCTCCCCAATTGTTACCCACTGTCTATCCTCTGCCCTGCAAAGTGCCCTGAGGCATCTCTTGTACGCGATGAGCACTAGTTGTTGTTGAGTGAGTATTGGGTGCCAGATTTACTTGGCCTTTTCACCGGACTCCCGCTGGAACTTTGGCGGGGGTCCGTCAGAACAACTCCAAAAAAGGGCCGAGATCCTGATACTCCAGGTGCTGACCTAAATTGGAATTTCTCACTTGAATCACTGCCCATCCTTCACAACGTTATGAAGGGGATAGGGGTCGAGGGGCAAGAGCCCCCCACAATGGGAGGTCCTACACCCCTGGCTCAAATGGGACCTGTTGTATCTCTGGAAGTTAGTAAGCAGAGTGGGATGAGGTATACCAACCTCTAGATGGGCACGTGGATCCCACCAGGAGGGGAGGGGTCTCATGGATGGGGAAGTTGTCTGCAGCTCAAAGATGAGAACGTTTCTGGTATTGGCCATTCTTTGTGAAGAGGCCAAGGTGGTCTTTAAATTCTGTTCCTTGGGCGGGGGGTGGGGGACAGGGGGGATGAGCCTGGTAGACCCCCCGGATAGTTGGCAGATGGCAGAATTCGCGGCCACAAGGGGGTTGACGGCCTCGTGCCAATCTGGTGCCCTCCCACTGACCGCGCACAGGGTCAGTACCAGCGGGCGCTGCCGGGTGGGATCCCAGTGCAGCCGTCAAGTAACGCACCCCATCATGCCAGTAAATATTGGGCAGGCCTATTGATGCATTACGAAACTCCCAGCAAGTTGACACGGCACTTTGCCGGAGTGCAGTCATTCTTTTACTTTTTAGCTATCAGCAATTAAGCAAGTCCATTGATTATCACAAACTTGAAAGGGTAGTTTTTTGTTAATTGATCACGTTGCACCAATTCAAGATAGATGGTAGGTTTTATTGGGTGTTATTTCACTTGGACATAACCCTTGAATCAATAACCATGTGATTTATCTAGAAGTGATTGATATTTTAAGACCTTTAACACTCTAAGATCCGGGGGGTAATTTTAACCTAACCCACCTGGCGAGATCAGATTGGCTGCCCATTTTACACGCTGCTCGAACTTACTTTCCCTTGAAGTCAATAGGAAGTAAAATTGGGCGTTGTGTAAAACCGACCGATAAAAGATTGAGGCACAAGGAGGTGGAGACAGTTTCTGTGGCATGGATAGGAAATTGGTTGGGAGTTAGAAGGCAGAAAGGTTTGGATAAAAGAGACATCCTCACTTGACGGGAAGTGACAAGTGATGTCTCCCAGGGATTGATGCTGGGGCCCAGGCCCAGGTTTAGATATAAATAAACTGGATTGAAATGGGGGGGCGGGGGGGCTTTACCATATTTGTAAATGATACTAAGACAGGTGGTATAGTGAATTGTGAAAAAAGAGGCAGAGAATTACATAAATGCCAGAGATAGATGAAGCAAGTGGGCAGAGTGGCGGCAGATGCAGTTTAACAGAACAAAGTGTGAGCTCCATCTGAGTATCATCTCGCCTCGCATCCCCAGTTGATGTTTATATTTGCAGGTCTGTAACAGACTCGTCTTGCCTCTGGGTTGGTGTCTGTAACACATGTCATTTTTTTTTTACATGGCCAGATCTTTAGCCTGATTCACAACCCCCTACTTGAAGGACCAGGGGAGTTTCTTCAATCTGGCTCCTACCTTTCCACCAGTCTGGCTTGGAGTGGCCCTGCTGGGAGTTATTCTCCCGCCAGCGAAGCTCTCAGGGTCGTAGGAGCAAGTCAGCCTTCTGACCACGTCGAGGTCCAGTCACTCGGGAAGGACAATCTAAATAGGGAAGCTCTGGGAGTGGTAGATGAACAGACTATTTACGGGTCCAGGCACATCAGACATTAAAAGCCAGCTCCCTAGTGCAAAAAGTAATTAAAAAGGCTAATGGGGTGCTGGGATTTATCACTAGATGTTTAGAATATACAAGGAAGGAACTATAGTTATACAGGTGACACCTCATTTGGAATATCATGTTCAGTTTTGGGCACCCTGCCTTAAGAAATATTTATTAGCCTGGGATTCACCAGGATGTTATCTGAGATGAAGGGACTGAGCTATGATGAGAGACTAGGTAAAGTTAAGTTTGTATTCACTGAGGGGTGTTTAAAATAATGAAGTGAATTTGCAGGTAGAGAATGACCTTTCCCTCTGGTAGGGGGAATCCAAAACAAGGCGACATAATCTTCAAATCAAAGCAAATCTTGGAAAATTTATTTTAGCAAAGGGAATCTGGAACTCTCTCCCCCTAAAGGCTGGGACAATTGAAAATTGTAAAACTGAGATTGATAGATTTTTGTTAGGTATCAAGGTATATGGAACCAAGGCAGGTAAATGGATTTAAGACCCATGGTCTAACTGAATGGCGGAACAGACTCGAGGGGCTGAACAGCCTACTCCTGTTCCTATGTTCCTAACAAAGAGTTATGAAAATGTAGAACAAGTGTTTAAAAGGGGGATAGATACTTACTTGGGAAACAAGAATATAGAGAAAGGGCATCGAATTGGGATTGATAAGATCGAGCGGTCATTGTTTGCAGAGCTGGCTCAGTGATCTCATGTTCTCTCTTTCTCTCTCTCTGATGGCTGTAAGGCTCCTAAATTAAATGAGACACCTGGGAACAGGTGGTCATCCCCCTTTGTGATGGGGCAGAATCGTATGAAGAGACAATACTAAAAGAGTGGAGAGCAGGGCTAATAAAGCACATGAGGATGACAGAACGAGCGAACATACAAAAGAATACAACTGTTATGAAGCCACTCCCAACAGAATTAGGCACTTCACATCTTCACCTTTAACCTTTCAACGTCCCATGTGATCCTCTGAATCGAGCAAATTAAGCGTGTGGTAAGTCAGGGTAAAAGTCCAGTGGGTCATAGTGATCGATTTTCCTGCTGTTCCATTTCAGTAAACATATTTTTTCAGATAGCAACAAATGGCATCAGTGAGAGCATTTGATTAAACAATCAGTGCTACCAATAGCTCCAGGATAGTGACGAATCTTAAATTTTTACAGCTCGCTTGGGAGTTGGTATGTTGGCAAAGTCCTAACTTGTTGAGGTAGATAAGAGCTGTAATTATTGCTCGTACAGTGGATTAGACTTGCTCAAAGTTCCATCTCAGATTTTCTTTTAAGTGGGTGAGAGTTCAAGCCACTAAGGGAACTAAAGATTCTTCCTTGTTAAATTACTACTTTTAAAATTCTTTTGCTTTCTAAATCAATTTTCTCTCTTGAAAGTGCAGGCTGTCATCCGGGGTGGAATTACACTAACGCCAGCCCGCAGGCAAGTGGATGTTCTTCAGGAGTGAGCCTCTGATAGTGAATGAGTGAACGAGAGCATGCTATTCAACTGTAGAGGGCATCACAACTATCCACAATCTGCTCTTCGCTCCACGTCCGAGGAGGTCCCCGGAGAGGAAGCAGAGTCAGAACTCCTAGCCGCTTCCCCCCACCCTCCTTCTGAGCTTAGGGAGGGGGTCTGTATTGGTCAACTGCTGTCCTAGTTGGGATCAGCAAACCCAGCGGAGACTGGGTGTAAACATAAAATAAAGACTCGCATTTATATAGTGCCTTTCAGCACCACAGGACATCGAAGCACTCTACAGCCAATTAAATACTTTTGAAGTGTGGTCACTGTTGTAATGCAGGAAACACAGCAGCCAATTTGCACACAGCAAGATCCCATAAACAGCAATGTGACAATGACCAGTTTCAATAATGTTGGGGGATAACAATTGGCCAGTACACAGGGAGAATTCCCCTGCTCTAATTCGGATCTTTTACATCCATCTGAGAGGGCAGATGCAGCCTCGGTTTAATACCTCAATCTGAAAGACGGCACCTCCGACAGTGCAGCACTCCCTCAGTACCGGCACTGCAGTATCAGCCTGGACTATGTCTCTGGAGTGGACCTGTGAACCTACGACCTTCTGACTCAGAGTCAATTGTGCTATCCACTGAGCCACGGCTGACACCTGAACCCTGGGATCCTAGAATTTGTTTAATAGAATGTCGTTCCAATAAAATTTCATTGGTCACGTCGTTGGTCATGGTCGATGTCTATAATGGAGGCCGGGGGGGAGAAAAAAACAACATTTTTCGTCGGGTGGGTTCCATTAAGTGGAGGTGTTGTATCTCAGACCCACTGCTCCTCTGTACAATGTGGTACTCAGATATTAAACCTGTCTCCTAAGCACATTGCAACCATCAGCTTGATGATGGAATTGCATTGATAAAGGAGAGTCAGTGATATTTCTAGGACATGAGGGCATGTAAGTAGAATGTCCCGACTGATTGAAAATCTGAAAATAAGCCAGTAAATGCTTTGTATCTAATCGTTAAGACACTATTGAAAGTGTTGGAGGCTGAGAACAACATTCATGTATTGAGAGTTCAGGGAACAGCCATTAGGAAAATTCCGGAACATTGAAATGAGTGAGTTACGAAGATAAAGTCAAGAGAAATGAATGTGTTTTTATTATAGAAAGGAAGATTATGAGGCGATAGCATCCATAACCCAAGCCAGCGGTGGAATGTAATGAATTGAAAGATGCAGTATAATGAATAATGTAGTATTTGGATTGGTGGATCCATATTCAGGAGTCTTTGCTTAAGTGCCTTTGGGATGAGAGGAAATTTCACAAAGTTCTATTTTTTGGAGCTTGATCTATTGTTATTCGGTTTCCACAGAAAATTGGCTGAATTGGATAATGCTGATGATAGGACAAATTGTTCATTGTCTAGCAGGGGAACAATATGAAGTAAGTGAACTTGATGGGCAGACTGGCTTGTTTTTTAATCCATAACTTTCCTATGTTCTTGAGAAAAAAACAAAAGCCCCAGGGATCTGGATCCAGATCTGCTCATTGCATTACATCAAGAGAAGCCAACTAGAAAGGGCAACGTGGAATTATCTATGAGACACGTCTTAAATGAATAAATACCCTTTGGCTTTTTTCCCCAGTCATGTATCTTACTTTTAGTGTTTCACTTTCAATTAATAATGTATTTAATATTATCTTATGTAGAATCATAGAATCATACAGCACAGAAGGAGTCCGTTTAGCCCATCATGCCTGTGCCGCCTCTCAGATGGAGCTATCAATTAGTCCCAATCTCCAGCTCTTTTCCCATAGCCCTGCAAACGTTTCCTTTATAAGTAATATATCCAATTCCCTTTTGAAAGTTACTATTTAATCTGATTCCACCGCCATTTCAGACAGTGCATTCCAGATCATTACAACTCACTGAATAAAAACATTTCTCATCATCTCCCCCCTGGCTTTTTTGCTAATTATCTCAAATATGAACATACAACAACAAAAACTTGCATTTATGTAGCACCTTTAATGTAGTAAAACGCCCCAAGGAGCTTCACAGGAGCTATTATAAAATAAAATTTGACACCGAGCCACTTACAGAGATATTAGGACAGGTGACCAAAAGCTTGGTCAAAGAGGTAGGTTTTAAGGAGAGTCTTAAAGAAAGAGAGAGAGGTAGAGAGGCAGAGAGGTTTAGGGAAGGAATTCCAGAGCTTAGGGCCTAGGCAGCTGAAGGTACGGCCGTCAATGGTGGAGCGAAGAAAATCGGGGATGCGCAAGAGGCCGGATTTGGAGCAGCGGAGAGATCTCGGAGAGTTGTAGGGCTGGAGGAGGTTACCGAGATAGGGGAGGGGCGAGGCCATGGAGGGATTTGAAAACAAGGATGAGAATTTTAAAATCGAGGCATTGCCTGACCGGGAGTCAACGTAGGCCAAGAGGCCTCTGGGGTGATGGATGAACGGGATTTGCAGGAAAAGACCCTACGATCCATCCAGCCTGTCCCACGCAACTGTGACACCTTGTGTATCACAATATGAACACTCTCCACCCCATCCAAAACCATGTGATCTCATGGGAGAGGCAATAAAACCAGATAAAAACCCAGGACAATTTGGGGGAAAAAAAAAATCTGTGTCCTCTGGTGACCGACCCTCCTGCCAGTGGAAACAGTTTCTCCCTATCTACTCTATCAAAAGCCCATGTAGGCCAGGTTGTGCGTTGTCTAGAAGGAGAGCTTTGCTGGCCCTCAGCCTAGGCATCCACGTGGGACATCTCATGGTACCACAACATCTCTTAGGGCACTGATGAAAAACGTGGATCTCAGTATTGTGAGAGCACGTCGAAATATTGAACAGTCCAGGATGAGTGGAGCAAAAGGAAATGGTACTGAACTTGTTTTTGTTTGCGTAACATGGGCTATGAGCAAACGTAGCAGCCTACAAATATAACAAGGCGATGGCCTAACTGACTGTCCAATAGAACTTATGTTGCATGTCAGTCATTCCTGTCCTCACCTTTTTAGAATGCATAATTACATAGAATTACATAGAATCTACATATAATTTACAAAGAATTTACATATAATTACATAGAATTTACATTGAATTTACATAGGATTGCATAGAATTTACATAGAATTACATCGAGTTTACAGCACAGAAACAGGCCCAACTGGTCTATGCCGGTGTTTATGCTCCACACGAGCCTCCTCCCACCCTACATCATCTCACCCTATCAGCATACCCTTCTATTCCTCTCTCCCTCATGTACTTATCTAGCTTAAATGCATCTACGCTGTTCGCCTCAACTACTCCTTGTGGTAGCGAGACCCACACTCTGACCACTCTCTGAGTAAAGAAATTTCTCCTTAATAAGAATGAAAAAAGGTAACAGAATGAGAAAGGCCCATTGGGCCCCCTGCTTTAACTAAACCATTTAGAACTTATTCTGCCGGGGACTCTTGCTGACATGTTTAATTTTCCGATGGAGGCAAATGAACACAGGTAAAACCTTCAAGAAGCACAAACCATGAAATTACTGTCTGAACCAAAAAGCAATGTAACAAAAGAACCGCAGGATACCAATTTAAAACTCGCTTACCTTGTTCGCAGCTTTTTAAAAATAAATCCTTCAGAAACTGACAATCTGCTTTCCTATTTTCCTCTTACTTCTTCTAATCCTCACTTTGGTTATCGTCATCTTTTGTACGGCTCGCATTGCTCGTAACTGCTTGATTAGTGGTTTCTGCTCAATTTGCTTTTTATGTTCTCCTTGAACTTTTTATTTAGCGGCCCTCATCTTTTTTTTTTGAACCAAGGTATATTTCCTTTCCACGTCCCCGAAGGGAGCCTTCTAAAAAGGCCATTATTCTGCCGTCATTACATCTACGAAGTGTCTTCTCTCATGTAAACATGTAGCCCCATAGCTTGTTCATCTAAAGTCCTTATTGTTATTCTGGGCTGTAGCCTTTATTACAAGATCAATTCTAACTGTACAATAATCAATAGGGGTCAGCTTTCCAATCATTTCTGATGAACATTAATATAACAACAACAACTTGCATTTATATAGCGCCTTTAACATAGTAAACCTTCTCAAGGGCAATTAGGGATGGGCAATAAATGCTGGCCTCGCCAGCGACGCCCACATCCCATGAACGAATAATATTTAAAAAAATCCCAAGGTTCTTCACAGGAGCGATTATCAAACAAAATTTGACACCGAGCCACGTAAGGAGATATTAGGACAGGTGACCAAAAGCTTGGTCAAAGAGGTAGGTTTTAAGGAGCGTCTTAAAGGAGGAGAGGTAGAGAGGTGGAGAGGTTTAGGGAGGGAATTCCAGAGCTTAGGGCCAAGGCAGATGAAGGCACAGCCGCCATTGGTGGAGTGATAAAAATCAGGGATGCACAAGAGGCCAGAATTGGAGGAGCGCAGAGATCTCGGTGAGTTGTAGGGCTGGAGGAGGTTACAGAGATAGGGAGGGATAAGGTCAAGGAGGAATTTGAAAACAGTCTGGGAGCCAATGTAGGTCAATGAGCACGGGGTGATGGGTGATCGGGACTTGGTGTGAGTTAGCACTTCCCCTAGTACCCTGCTCCAATTATTAAGTCACTACCTCTTTCTCAAAGATTCAGAAGTACATATGAACATACGAATTAAGAGCAGGAGTAGGCTATTTGGCCCCTCAAGCCTGCTCTGCCATTTGATAAGATCATGGCTGAACTGATTGTGACCTCAGCCCTACTTTCCCATCTACCTCCTATAACCTTTGACTCCCTTGTTAATCAGGAATCTATCTAACTCAGCCCTAAAAATATTCAATGACCCTGCCTCCACCGCTCTCTGGAGTTCCAAAGACTCACAACTCATAGAAAAAATTTCTCCTCATCTCCGTCTTAAATGGGAGACCCCTTACTTTTAAACTGTGGCCCCTAGTTCTAGTCTCTCCCACAAGGGGAAACATCCTCTCAGCATCTACCCCTTCTAGTCCCCTCAGGATCTTATATGTTTCAATAAGATCACCTCTCATTCTTCTAAACTCCAGTGTATACAGGCCCAACTTGTCCAACCTTTCCTTTGTGGATGCAAGCTGCATTCCAGGGCTTGATAAAAACATCCAGGCAGAAACTTCAGTGCAGCACCAAGGGAGGTGCTACATTGTCAGAAGTGCTGCCCTTCGGCCCTACCTTCTTGTTCCAACGGTTCAGGTGGCCTTTAGCTAATCAAAGAAGAGCAGGGAGTTTGAAGGCTAGGTCACGGCAATACAGGTAGCCATCGTATAAGGATATACAGGCACAGAAAAGACCTTGTTGGTTCAGCTAGCCAGTCTCAGTGTCCAGGAAAGTAGAAAGAACTTGCATTTATATAGAGCCTTTCATGATCTCAGGATGTCCCAAAGCGCTTTACAGCCAATGAAGTACTTTTGAAGTGTAGTCACTGTTGAAATGTAGGAAACGCAGCAGCCAAGATTTGTGCACAGCAAGATCCCACAAACAGCAGTGAGATAATGACCAGATCATCAGTTTTAGTGATGTTGGTTGAGGGATAAATGTTGGCCAGGACGCCGGGGAGAACTCCCCTACTCTTCTTCGAAATAGTGCCATGGGATCGTTTACATCCACCTGAGAGGGCAGACAGGACTTCGATTTAATGTCGCATCTGAAAAACGGCACCTCCGACAGTGCAGCACTCCCTCAGTACTTCACTGAGAGTGTCAGCCTAGATTTACGCGCTCAAGTGGAACTTGAACCCACAACCTTCTGACTCGGGGCGAAAGTGCTACCCACTGAGACCAGGTTTCAAGGTCTCCAGTAGTAGGTCCTTGCTGTGTCTACTTACAGTCTGTTGCTCATCTGAAGATAGCACAGCAGCCATTAATTCATTAGTGGAAACCTTGAGGAATAATTGAGGAAATGAGGAAATATGCACTGTATATCTGCATTACTGTGTGAGCTGTGGCTCAGTGGGTAGCACTCTTGCTTCTGAGTTAGAAGGTAGTCAGTTCAAGTCTCATCCAGAGACTTAAGCACAAAACCTAGGCTGATATGCTCAGTGCAGTACTGAGGAAGCACTGTCTTTCAGGTGAGATGTTTAACTGAGGCCCTATCTGCCATCTAAGGTGGATGTAAATGATCCCTTGGGCCACTATTTTTAAGAAGAGCAGCGGAGTTGTGTCCTGGCCAATATTTATTCTTTAACCAATATCACAAAAGCAGATTATCCGGTCATTATCTCATTGCTGTTTGTGGGATCTTGCTGTGCGCAAATTGGCTGCCGCGTTTCCTACATTACAACAGTGACTACACTTCAAAAGAAATGTATTTCATTGGCTGCGAAGAGTTTTGGGACATCCTAAGGTCGTGAAAGGAGTGAGGATGTAAGGATAAACCCAGCAACTACATGCCGTCGTTTTAACCTCAGTGGTGGGGAAACTTTTAGAAACGATAATCTGGGACAGAATTAACAGTCACTTGGACGAGTGTGGATTGATTAGGGAAAGCCTGCATGGATTTGTTAAAGGCAAATCGTGTTTAACTAACCTGATAGAGTTTTTTGATGAGGTAACAGAGAGGGTAGATGAGGGCAATGAAGTTGATGTGGTGTATATGGACTTTCAAAAGGCGTTTGATAAAGTGCCGCACAGTAGGCTTATCATCAAGATTGCAGTCCATGGAATAAAGGGGGCAGTAGCAACATGGATACAGAATTGGCCAAGGGACAGGAAGCAGAGAGTGGTGGTGAACGGTTGTTTTTCGGACTGTTGGGAGGTGTACAGTGGTGTTCCCCAGGGGTTAGTGCTGGGACCACTGCTTTTCTTGATATATATTAATGACTTGGACCTGGGTGTACAGGGCACAATTTCAAAATTTGCAGATGACACAAAACTTGGAAGGGTAGTAAACAATGAGGAGGATAGTGATAGACTTCAAGAGGATATAGACAGGCTGGTGGAATGGGTGGACACATGGCAAATGAAATTTAACGCAGAAAAATGCAAAGTGATACATTTGGTAGGAAGAATGAGGAGAGGCAATATAAACTAGAGGGCACAACACTCAAAGGGTACAGGAACAGAGAGATCTGGGGGTATATATACACAAATCGTTGAAGGTGGCAGGGCAGGTGGAGAAAGCGGTTAAAAAAGCATACAGGATCCTGGGCTTTATAAATAGAGGCATAGAGTACAAAAGTATGGAAGTCATGATGAACCTTTATAAAACATTGGTTCGGCCACAACTGGAGTATTGTGTCCAGTTCTGGGCACTGTACTTTAGGAAAGATGTGAGGGCCTTAAAGAGGGTGCAGAAGAGATTTACTAGAACGATTCCAGGGATGAGGGACTTTAGTTACGTGGATAGACTGGAGAAGCTGGGGTTGTTCTCCTTGGAACAGAGAAGGTTGCGAGAAGATTTGATAGAGGTATTCAAAATCATGAAGGGTCTAGACAGAGTAGATAGAGAGAAACTGTTCCTATTGGCGGAAGGGTCAAGAACCAGAGGTGATTGGCAAAAGAACCAAAGGTGACATGAGGAAAAACTTTTTTACACAGCGAGTGGTTAGGATCTGGAATGCACTGCCCGAGGGGGTGGTGGAGGCAGATTCAATCATGGCCTTCAAAAGGGAACTGGATAAGTACTTGAAAGGAAAAAATTTGCAGGGCTACGGGGATAGGGCGCGGGAGTGGGACTAGCTGGAAGGATCTTACATAGAGCCGGCACAGACTCGATGGGCCGAATGGCCTCCTACCGTGCTGTAACCTTTCTATGATTCTATAAATGCAAGTTCTTTCTTTACTGTTCCTAAGTGTCACAATGTGTAGCTGATAATTAACATTTACAACTTCCTTTACACACACAGTTGAACAGATAAGAATTTTCCTTTTGGAGTGTTGTGATTCCACGACCAAACAAATCCTGCAAATAAAACTCATTAAAAAATGGACTAATCATTACAGACGTGACAGGTTTGGAGTTGACATCGGCACCGAGCCGATTGAGTAACTCGGTTCGCTATCTGGTAGTTTCTGCGAAGCCACAGCCATCTGTCGCTGCACCACTGAGGCGCACGCTGTATATGGAAGTACCTGCAACATATACAAGATGTGCGGAGGCTCAAAAGGCTACACAAAGAGGGCCAAGTTCAGCACGCTTGAAATCGTGCTTGTTACCCTTTTTCTCCTTCTGCTGATTGTGTGCGCTGGGTTAATAGCCGTCGGATGGCTCGCGATCCATCAGCCCGACACTGTGGGTGAGTTTATTTTAAATCCAATTGACGTCCTTATTGGGCTTACACTATTTGAAAGCAATATTTAACCCATTGTGGTGCAGTGGTTCATGCGCGCACTGAAGCAACGGTGCTCTGCGTATCTCGGAGTGGAGGGACATTCTCCCATTCCACCGAATTCACGATCTCAAGGCAGTGCCATCATGCAGAAGCCCAGACGCTCTCCGCTGAGAGGGAGGCAGGCCTGCAGTTGCTTTTGGAGCCCTGCCTAGGGATTAATACAAAGGAGCATTGGTGGCGATCTTTGACAGCTTTGGCTGCCTGACCTCTTAACCACAGCTGGAGAACAACTCAGGCAGGTCAGGGGAGAGAAAATGGGTTCTATCTAGATCACACTCACTTTCAGAAAGTAAAGAAAGACTTGCATTTATATAGCACCTTTCACAACCTCAGGACGTCCCAAAGCGCTTTATAGCCAATGAAGTACTTTTGAAGTGTAGTTACTGTTGTAATGTAGGAAACAGAAACATTTAAGATGCTGATAATATTGTACATTAAATACCAAATGAGTTTAGGTGTCAGCACTGGCTCCATGGCTGTTGGTAGCACTCTCGCCTCTGAATCAGAAACTCAAGTATATGATCTAGGCTGACACTCCAGTGCAGTATTGAGGGAGTGCTGCACTGTCGGAGGTGCCATCTCTCGCATGAGACATTAAACCGAGGCCCCGTCTTCCCTCTCAGGTAGGCTGCTCGAAAGATTTGCATTTATATGGGCACTGCTCGAAAAGGAGCAGGGAAATTCTCCCGGTATCCTGACCAATATTTATCCCTCAACCAACATTGCTGATCATTGCTGTTTGTGGGACCTTGCTGTGTGCAAATTGGCTGCTGTGTTTCCTACATTACAACAGCGACTACACTTCAAAAAGTACTTCATTGGTTGTAAAGTGCTTTGGGACATCCGGAGGCCGTGATAGAGGCTGTATAAATGCAGGTTCTTTCTTTCTACTGTTAAAGTACGAAAGACTGATGGATGTAATAGGTTTATCGCTGATGTATTAATTAATGAGATGGATCTTGCTGGAGCAATAACGGTGTGTTAATGACGCACGCCGTTATTAATGTGCAAATCGCCCAGCAAGTTCAGGGGATTAAGAGATGTGTGCCATGAATTGTGAATCTCCCGAATTTGCTGGTTGATTTACGCCACTCCTCCATTTGCTTCGCACAAACGGCATCTCACCCTTAACCTCCCCATTATTTTTAAGAACTTGCTGGATTTGCACATTAATTGCCCCAATAAACTCACCATAGAAAGTTAAGTCTGGTAATTTATAGCGTAAGTACCCTTTTAATGAAGTGATGATTGTTAACCTCTGGAAAACAACCTCTCCGGCCCACAAATTAAACTGTAGAGTCTCATTCCTTAAGGTGGTAAATTGGTGGTAGAGATTTTAAAAATGTTAAATGTTAAATTTTAAAAAAATTTTCTTGCTTTTCCTTTCTGTCTCTTTTTTCTCTCTCTCTTAATCCAATATTTCTTTCACTCTATTTCTTTCTCTGTACCTGATTTCACTCTAATTCACCCTATTTCCTTCTCAGTCCTTCCTCTGTTTCTTTCTCAATCCTTAAATTTCATTACTTAAGGAGATAGACTGTTGGTCCCGTCGTTCACTAAGATCCCAGATGCCCCGTTGCCCTCACTACCCTGTTATCAGCTCGTACTCCCAGCAAGTTAGGGCGCAAAAAAAAACTTTGAGCTGAAGAATGTGGGAAAAGTCTAACTAATGGGGCATGTCCTGCAGCAGCAAGATTTGGCCAATTATATGTTTGCAAAGATTTCCTCTGTCTGCTATGTCTAACGAAATTGTAAATGTGCTCTGAAAGGAAACACTTACGATTTAGCATATCAGACAGCGGAAATCCTCAGATACATATTTAGGATTTTTATATGTAGGGGTGGCCCAGGAATTCTCACTCCTGGGTTGTTCCTATTAAGAGAATACGTCTTGGGGATGTCTGCAATGTTAGAGGGAAGTTGCATATTGGGGGACATCTGCATTGTCAGGGGGTGATTGCATATTAGATGTGTTTGTCGTGTTAAAAGGAGCATGAATTTTAGACAGGTTTGCAGGTTATAGGGGGTGTTTGCATCTTACAGGTGTTTGGATGTTAGGGGGTATTAAACATGTTTTCAGTGTTAGGGGGTATTTGTACGTTAGAACCTGTTTCAGTACTGGGGGTATTTGTATGTTAGGGCATGTTTTCAGCATTGGGGGTGTTTATTAGTTAGAACCTATTTCAGTATTAGTGGGTATTTATATGTTAGACATGTTTGCAGTGTTGGGGGTATTTGTATGTTAGGAGGTGGTTGTGGTGTTATGTGATGTTTGCACTGTTTGGCGGTGTTTGCATGTTTACATTATATTATTATAATCTACATATTTTCTTATTTTCATATAGCCCAAATCATTCTTGGTGCCCTGGCCCCGTGGGAAACTGGGTGGCTTGTTTGGGAAATAAAGGGGCCGATTCCTCGATCAGGATTGCTATTCACTGGAGTCACTGGTCAGCAAATCACAGAGCCCGTCCCTGATTTTCTATCTATTTAAATGAATGGATGGAATCAACGCTGTTCTGGCATGAAACCCTTATATGTTCTCCATTTGCTTGGCCTATTTCATTTGCTCTTATTTTATTAATAGAGAACCACAACGTGACCGACCAGTCTTCCCAAGTCTCTAGGGGCTCCTTTAAGATAACCCAAGGAGCCTCGTACACAACTCAGTTACAAAACAAATCATCGCTGCAATTCAAGACACTCGCCTTTGATGTTGAACACCTGGTATGTGTGATTTAGCATTCATTTATTCATTTTAATCCTTGTGTTAAAGTTATGTGGGGAGCGGAGGAGAGAATTCAATTGTTCTTTAGTCACGCAGTGGAACTTACTGCTGGCAGAAAGTAGTCACAGTGTTAGAGGACTTAATGAGATATTTAAATTTGCTAGCGCTAGTACTCAGGCATGTTTAGGCTGCACGGCACTGTCAGAGGTGCAGTTCTTATCCCAGATTCAGTTCTTGATCTGTGTTTTCTTTATTATTATTGTTCATTCCCGGGATGTGGGCGTCACTGGCAAGGCCGCCATTTATTGCCCATCCCTAGTTGCCCTGAGACGGTGGGTGGGCCTTCTTACTGAGCTGCTGGTGGCAGTTTCATACAACTGAGTGGCTTGCTAGGCCACCTCAGAGAGTAGTTAAGAGTCAACCACATTGGTGTGAGACCATGACAAGCTATTTCACCTGATCCAGAACAGTAGAACCAGAGGACACGGCCTGCGCCTGAAAGGGAGTAAATTCAAAACTAATCTGAAGAAACATTATTTCAGTGAGTGAGTGGTCAATCTCCCTAGGCAGATGGTGAAAGCAGTTAGTATTGATTCATTCAAATGCAAATTAGATAGATTTCTTTCAGAAAATAGCATTTTGGGATACAGTACAGAGTAGTTTGAGACATGACATGTGGCGAGTGTAACAGGCTCGGGAGGAACAGGTGACTTTGGACCTATGGTTCCCAAAGCTCCCCACCACTGGGGGTTTTCCTCACCTCATGTCTGGGTCTGTTGTAGAATAATTGATGGAGATTGATTGCCAAGATTAGTCAACAGCTCCCATTATTGTTGTATCATGCGACTAACGGAAGGTGATCTAGATGGAATTCCTATGTTCCTATTTCTTAGAATCATAAAATCATACAGCATAAAAAGAGGCCATTCGGCCCATCATGCCTGTGCCTGCATTTATAAAAGACCGCTTGTTCCCTCACTGGTCCCCTGTGAAGGGCTGTAACAATCCCCAATCCCACTGGCTAGTAAATGGATGTGGATATTAAATATTGATAAACATTACAGTCCATCACCAATGTACAAAATGTATGAACTGAATGCGAACAGTGTGGTGTAACACTGCAATCATTGGTTTCTGTAGATAAGGAGGATGTTCCTGCTGGGCGGACTCCGAGATGAGTACAGAAACTGTGAGGTTTTGCAGTTCCGGTGAGTAATTTAACAATAACTCAAGGTCCAGACACAATGTACAGACATCAGCAACTTCCTATAAAGCTCCACTGGCCTCTCTCTTAACACAATTTAAATCTATTTAAAATACACAGATTAACGCTTTAACTTTTTAAGAATGCGTGAACGTGTTTATTACAAATACTGCACAGCCCGATCTCACCCTCTCTGTGTTCTTTGGAATCAAGGATTTGTATCACTTACTTGTCCTGTGCTTTGTACTGAGGGAGCGCTGTACTGTCGGAGGTCCCGTCTTTCAGATGTGATGTTAAACCGAGGCCCCGTCTGCCAATTGCATAGAATTTACAGCACAGAAACAGGCCATTTGGCCCAACTGGTCTATGCCAGTGCTCATACTCCCACACGAGCCTCCTCTCACCTGACTTTATCTCACCTTATTAACATATCCTTCTATTCCTTTCTCCCTCATGTACTTATCGAACTTCCCCTTAGTTCAGGTGGACGTAAAAGATCCCAGGACACTATTCGGAGAAGAGCCGGAGGTTCTCCTGGTGTCCTGCCCAAGATTTATCCCTCGACCAACACCAACAAAACTGATTATTTATCTTGTTTGCTGACTGTGGGACCTCGCATGCAAATTAGCTGCAATTATTTAAGTGACTGCACTTTAAAGGTAATTCATTGGGTATGAAGCACTTTGGGATGTCCTGAGGATGTGATAAGGTTCTGTGTAAATGCAAGGTCGTTTTCATTTTCTTCCCTTCACCTAAACAGATCTGCACAGTTGACGGTGTAATGTGACCTGTACTGACTGTTATACTGAGGCTCCTGCCTCCACATATATTATGTGTAGTGTCTGATTTCAGTTGTTCCCGTTCCTGAATATATAAATTATTTGTCAGTATAAATTTCCAGTAATGCTAGATACAATTCTGCTGACAAGATTTATGTTACAAGATTTTATAATTTTAAGAAGAAAGAACTTAAATTTATATCGCACCTTTCATGACCTCAGGATGTTCCAAAGCGCTTTACAGCCAATGAAGTACTTTTTGAAGTGTAGTCACTGTTGTAATGTAGGAAACACGAGAACCAATTTGGGTACAGCAAGATCCCACAAACAGCAATGAGACGATGACTAGATAATCTGTTTTTTAGTGATGTTTGTTGAGGGATAAACATTGGCTCGAACTCCCCTGCTCTACTTCAATTAGTGCCAAGGAACCTTGAGGTCCACAAGAGAGGGCAGACAGGGCCTCGGTTTAGCATCGCGTCCAAAAGACGGCACCCCCGACAGTGCAGCGCTCCCTCAGTATCGCACTGGAATGTCAGCCTAGATTTTGTGCCCAAGTATCTGGAGTGGGGCTTGAACCCACAACTCAGAGGCGAGAGTGTTACCCACTGAGTGCTACACTTAAAGCTCACATTAAAATCTTTAACTTCTTCTTCTTCCTGAATCCCACCATTCATTTTGACACTGGTAGCACCTTTTGAACAATTGTGTTTGCAATGGCTGCAAATCTTTTCTGAAGCCAATTAAAGTCCAGCATATCAAGATTGACCAGTTCACACTTAATAAAAATGTATTTTCACAGCACTATATCACATTGCTCGGAAATATCTAAGTGCTTCACATGCAATTAAACACTTTGAGGTGCAGTTATTATTGTTAGATAGACTGTAAGCAAAGCCAAGAGCCATTTTGAACACAGCAAGATGCCACAAACAGCAATGAGATTAGTGACCAGTTAATCTGTTTTTTGGTTGAAGGATGAATGTTAGCCAGGACACTGGAAAAGCTCCTCCTTCTTCTTCATGGGATCATTAACATCCACCTGAACCACTAAAGAGGGGCAGAAGGAGCCTCAGTTTAATACTTTGTCTGAAGGATAGAATCTCCGACAGTGCAGCACCCCTTCAGTGCTGCACTGGGAGCGTTGTCCCAAATTATTTACTCCAGTCCTGGATTGGGGTGTAAACCCACAACCTGCTGACCCAGAAGCAAAAGAGGTACCAACTGAGCCAAGCTGGCAGGGTTGTGAAGTTACTAGGTCAATCTTGGACTAACCAGGTCACACATCAAACACAATGCAGGCTCTGTCAACAAGTAAACTCATCATCAACTCCCATGGCCCGACAACCTGCAGATATGCAAACTAGGGTTGCCAACCCTCCAGGATTGTCCTGGAGTCTCCAGGAATTACAGTTTAATCTCCAGGAGAAAAATCATAGGGGGCATGAAAAAACATTGTGTTTTTTTTCATTTTCTTTGAACACTTTCTTTCGTTAGTTGTAAAAGTATTTCAGATGGGGGAAAAAGGCTGTTTGACTGGGTGGGGCAGTTGGAAACCGGGGGGGTCATGTGATGAAACCTCCAGGAAAACGACCAACCAGAGTTGGAAACCCGAATACAAACTCGCTCGCAGTGCTGCTTGTTAAAATAAACAGGGCACACACCAGGAGCAAAACCATTCCAGTTAACAGAGAGAGGAGACTTTCAACCCACCAGATGGGACTGGGCTGAAGCGCAGACCCCCAGAGGTGAAAGGACATTGGATCAACTACTCTGCCCAGTTCCTACATTTAACTCCACTTCAGTAATAGTAACTCCCTGAAATAAAGTAAAGGATCATTGGAACCTGTTTGAGTTCACTAGACTAAGCTCTGGAATTCCCTCCCTAAGCCTCCAGTCTCTCCACCTCTCTCTCCTCCTTTAAGAAGCTCCTTAAAACCTACCTCTTTGACCAAGCTTTTGGTCACCTGTCCTAATATCCCTTTATGTTGTGGCTCAGTGTCAAATTTTGTTTGATAATCGCCTTAAGGCAATTTTACTACGTTATAGGCGCTATATAAATGCAAGCTGTTGTTGGTGTCTCTGCTTTTCAGGAATGGGAGTGTGGTTGTGTTGTTCAACCTACATTTCATCACCTCTGTGTCGAACACCAAGGTGAAGAGCGAAATGCTGACCGCCATCGAAACAAACGAGGGATCATTTCTGGGAAACTTCCGAGTCAACACGAGCAGCATTCGAATCACAGGTAAGGGGATAAACAGAGGACTAGTCGGTGACCGGGTGGTGATTTGGTAAGAGTGTTAGCTGTTAACTCTACGGCCAGGATTTTGACTTGGAGCAGGGAAGGGGGCAGGGGGGGGTTGAATCGCGGACGGGGAAACCCGGAAGTACGGGTTTCCCAGATGTTGTTACGATTTTGACATAAGGATGGGAGCAGAGCAAGGAAGAGGATGTGAAAAGTTAAGTCTTAGATTGTATGAATGGGTGGGGTATGGGGGGGCATGGGTGGGCATGGGGCGCCCATGGGAATGGGAGCATCGATGGGCGTGGGAGCATCGATGGGCATGGGGGTCACGGGACAGGGTGAGTCAGTCATCTGGGGGGGGGAGGTCAGTCATCGAAGGTCAGTCACCTGGGGGAGTCAGTCATGGTGGGGTGGGGTGGGATTGAGGGACATGGGTGGGCGATTGAGTGTCAATCACCAGGGGTTCAGTCATCGAAGGATGGGATGTCAGGATCAGGGGTCATCGCGATAGTCTGCGATCGATGGTGGGGGGGGGGGTCCGCGATCGTTGGGGGGTTCACTGCAGGTAGGCTTGTTGGGCTTGGGGGAAGCACTCCTGCTCCTCCGGGCCCACAAGCTGTGCCAGAAAGGCACTTACCCGCAGTCTCGGGCCTTCTCGTCTCCTCTCACGCGGCGTGAAGGAGAAGGCCCAGGAATTCTGGCCCCCCGGGGTTTGCAATCGCAAAACCTTTCAAAATGGAGGCCAGCAGCCCCTTTGAAAGGCTTTAGTGACCAACCCACCTCCTGGGAGCAGATTGGTTGCCTGCCCCTCGTCCCGCCCCGGGGAAAACACTAAATGGGCGGGTTGGAGGCGGTTTGGGGGCGGGTCTGAAATTGTTGCAATTTTCAATGGCCCCCAACTCACCCGTTTTTCACGGTTAAAATCCTGCCCCACATCACCACTGCGGTTTGACGTTTAACCAAGTTCATTTTTCTATAATCAGCAGTGCCTGAGGAATGGACAACACAGCAGCCATCGAGCGAGCCAACGCCTACAACAGGTGGGTGCCCCGTACTGAGCTTAAAGTGTTCATTAGAAATATGAGGGCCGATTTTATGAATGGTTGTCACCAGCCTTCCGCCCAGGCTTACTGGAGGATTAATGGGCAGTGCGTCCGTTATCTCCCGATCTACACAGGTGAGGCTCTGCACTGACAGCATGTACATCGTAAAATCGGTCCCATCAAGGCTCGGCCACAACTGGAGTATTGTGTCCAGTTCTGGGCACCACACTTTGGGAAGAAAGTGAAGGCCTTAGAGCGGGTGCAGGAAAGATTTCCTAGAATGAAAACAGGGATGAGCGACTTCAGTTACCTGGATCCACTGGAGAAGCTGGGGTTGTTCTCTTTAGAGCAGAGAAGGTTGAGAGAAGATTTGATAGAGGTGTTCAAAGTCATAAAGTAAATAAAGAGAAATTGTTCCAATTGGCAGAAGGGTCGAGAACCAGAGGACACAGATTTAAGGTGATTGGCCAAAGAACCAAAGGTGACATGAGGAAAAACCTTTTGATGCAACGAGTGGTTACGATCTCGAATGTGGTGCCTGAAAGGGTGTTGGAAGCAGATTCAATTGTGGATTTCTAAAAGGAATTGGATAAATACTTGAAGGAAAAAAATTTGCAGGGCAATGGGGAAAGAGTGGGGGAATGGGACGAACTGGATTGCTCTTACAAAGAGCTGGCCTGGGCTCGATGGGCCGAATCGCCTCCTCTCCTGTGCTGTAACCATTCTATGATTCTGTGATTCTAAGAAGTCAGTTTCCTATCCGACAGGCCGGCCTGACTGACAGGCTGGTCTCAGTCGGATGGGAGCAGAGCAAGGAAGAGGATGTGAAAAGGTAAGTCTTCAGGTAAGTCTTCAGATTGTGGGGATGGGAGACGGAATGGGAGGGCATGGGTGGGCATGGGGGGGCATGGGGGACATGAGGGCACAATAAGGCAGGGGGGTCATTGAGGGGGGGAGTCAATCTTCGGCGGGAGGGAAGGTCAGTCATCAGAAGTTAGTCGCCTGGGGAGTCAGTCATGGGGGAGGGATCGGGGGTCATGTGGGGGGCGATCGGGTGGCAGTCCCCGGGTTGTGGGGGGGGGGGCCATTCGGCGAGGCGGGGGGATGTCGGGTTCGCGGGTCACCGCGGCCCCCTTGAAAGGTTTTAGTGATCAACCCACTTCCTGGGAGCAGATTGGTTGCCCACCCCTCGTCCCGCCCCGGGGAAAACACTAAATGGGCGGGTTGGAGGCAGTTTGGGGGCGGGTCTGAAATTGTTGCAATTTTCAATGCCCCCCGCCCCCAACTCACCCGTTTTTCACGGTTAAAATCCTGCCCCACATCACCACTGCGGTTTGACGTTTAACCAAGTTCATTTTTCTATAATCAACAGTGCCTGAGGAATGGACAACACAGCAGCCATCGAGCGAGCCAACGCCTACAACAGGTGGGTGCCCCGTACTGAGTTTAAAGTGTTCATTAGAAATATGAGGGCCGATTTTATGAATGGTTGTCACCAGCCTTCCGCCCAGGCTTACTGGAGGATTAATGGGCAGTGCGTCCGTTATCTCCCGATCTACACAGTTGAGGCTCTGCACTGACACCATGTACATCGTAAAATCGGTCCCATCAAGGCTCGGCCACAACTGGAGTATTGTGTCCAATTCTGGGCACCACACGTTAGGAAGGATGTGGAGGCCTTGGAGAGGGTGCAGGATAGATTTACTGGAATGGATCCAGGGATGAGGGACTTCAGTTACTTGGATCCACTGGAGAAGTTGGGTTTGTTACCCTTAGAGCAGAGAAGGTTGAAAGAAGAGATTTGATAGAAGTGTTCAAAGCCATGAAGGGTTTAGATAAAGTAAATTAAGGGAAATTATTCCCATTGTCGGAAGGGTCGAGAACCAGAGGACAAAGTTTTAAGACAAAAGAACCAAAGCCAACGTGAGGAAAACTTTTTTACGCAGCGAGTTGTTCTGATCTGGAATGCACTGTCTGAAAGGGTGGTGGAAGCAGATTCAATCATGGATTTCATAATGGGATTGGATAAATACTTGAAGGAAAAGAATTTGCAGGGCTATGGGGAAAGAGCGGGGGAATGGGACTATCTGGATTGCTCTTATAAAGAGCTGGCACAGGCTCGAAGGGCTGAATGGCCTCCTTCTATGTTGTAACCATTCTACGATTCTATGATTTTAAGAAATCAGTTTCCCATCCGACAGGCCGGCCTGATTGACAGTCTGGCCTCAGTCGGATGGGAGCAGATCAAGGAAGAGGACGTGAAAAGGTAAGTCTTCAGGTAATTCTTACATTTTATGGATGGGAGGGGGAGCATAGTGTACATACGTGGACACAGGGGCCTGGGTGAGCAAGGGGCATCGATGGGGAAGGGACACCGATGGGCATGGGGCGGAGGAGGCATGGGGGTCATGGAGGGGGTGGAGTCAGTCATCGGTTGGGGGTGTGGGGGTGGTCAGTCATCAGAGGTCAGTCACCTGGGGAATCTGTCACGGGGGTGGGGGGGCATCCGGGGGTCATTGGGGTTGATCGGGCATCAGTCACTGAAGGGGGGCGTGTCGAGGTCGGGGATCATCGCGGTAGTCTGCCAACATTGGGGGGGATCCGCAAACGTTGGGGGGGGGGGTTCCGCAATCGTTGTGGGTGTCGCTGCAGGTCGGCTTGTTGGGCCTCGGGGAAGCACTCCTGCTCCTCCGGCCCACAAGCTGTGCCAGAAAGGCACTTACCCCCAGTTTCCGGCCTTCTCAACTTCTCTCACGCGGCGTGAACGAGAAGGCCCAGGAATCCCGGCCCCCAGGGGTTGCAATCGCAAAACCTTTCAAAATAGAGGCCAGCAGCCTCCTGGGAGCAGATTGGTTGCCTGCCCCTCGTCCCGCCCCGGGGAAAACACTAAATGGGCGGGTTGGAGGCGGTTTGGGGGCGGGTCTGAAATTGTTGCAATTTTCAATGGCCCCCCGCCCCCAACTCACCCGTTTTTCACGGTTAAAATCCTGCCCCACATCACCACTGCGGTTTGACGTTTAACCAAGTCCATTTTTCTATAATCAACAGTGCCTGAGGAATGGACAACACAGCAGCCATCGAGCGAGCCAACGCCTACAACAGGTGGGTGCCCCGTACTGAGCTTAAAGTGTTCATTAGAAATATGAGGGCCGATTTTATGAATGGTTGTCACCAGCCTTCCGCCCAGGCTTACTGGAGGATTAATGGGCAGTGCGTCCGTTATCTCCCGATCTACACAGTTGAGGCTCTGCATGGACGGCACGTACATCGTAAAATCGGTCCCATCAAGGCTCGGCCACAACTGGAGTATTGTGTCCAATTCTGGGCACCGCACTTTAGGAAGGATGTGAAGGCCTTAGAGCGGGTGCAGAAGAGATTTACTAGAATGGATCCAGGTATTAGAGACGTCACTTACATGGATCCACTGGAGAAGCTGGGGTTGTTCTCCTTAGAGCAGAGAAGGTTGAGAGGAGATTTGATAGCAGTGTTCAAAATCATGAAGGGTTTAGATAAAGTAAATAAAGAGAAATTGTTGCAATTGGTGGAAGGGTCCAGAACCAGAGGACACAGATTTAAGCTGATAGGCCAAAAAACCAAAGGAGACATGAGGAAAAACGTTTTTACGCAACGAGTGGTTAGGATCTCGAATGTGCTGCCTGAAAGGGCGGTGGAAGCAGATTCAATCGTGGATTTCTGAAAGGAATTGGATAAATACCTGAATTTTAAAAAGTTGCAGGGCAATGGGGAAAGAACGGGGGAATGGGACTAAGTGGATTGCAATTGCAGAGAGCTGGCACGGGCTCGATGGGCCGAATGGCCTCCTTCTGTGCTGTAGCCATTCTATGATTCTATGATTCTAAGAAGTCAGTTTCCCATCCGACAGGCCGGCCTGATTGACAGGCTGGTCTCGGTCGGACGGGAGCAGAGCAAGGAAGAGGATGTGAAAAGGTAAGTCTTCAGGTAAGTCTTGGATTGTATGGATGGGGAAGGGAATGGGGGGGGGCATGGATGGCCAAGGGAGGGCATGGGAGAGCATGGGGTGGCATGGGGGGGCATGAGGGCACCGTACAGCATAGGGGTCATTGAAGGGGGGAGTCAGTCTTCGGTGCGGGGGGAAGGTCAGTCATCAGAGGTTAGTCACCTAGTCATGAGGGGGATCGGGGGTCAAGGGGGGGGGGGCAATCGGGTGGCAGTCACCGGGGTGGGGGGGGGTTTGGTGGCGGTCAGTCGCTGGGGGGGGCGGATGTCGGGCTCGCGGTAGCCTGCGATCATTGTGTGAGGTTCCACGATCGTATGGGGTGGGGTGGGGGTCTGCGATCGTTGGGGGGTTCACTGCAGGTAGGCTTGTTGGGCTTGGGGGAAGCACTCCTGCTCCTCCGGGCCCACAAGCTGTGCCAGAAAGGCACTTACCCGCAGTCTCGGGTCTTCTCGTCTCCTCTCACGCGGCGTGAAGGAGAAGGCCCAGGAATTCTGGCCCCCCGGGGTTTGCAATCGCAGAACATTTCAAAATGGAGGCCAGCAGCACCTTTGAAAGGTTTTAATGACCAACCCACCTGTTCCAGGAATGAGAGACTTCAGTTGCGTGGATAGACTGGAGAAGCTGGGGTTGTTACCCTTAGAACAGAGAAGTTTGAGAGGAGTTTTGATAGAAGTGTTCAAAATCGTGAAAGGTTTAGATAAAGTAAATAAAGGGAAACTTACCGGAAGGGTCGAGAACCAGAGGACACAGTTTTAAGGTGATTGGATAAAGAACCAATGGCAACATGAGGGAAAACTTTTTTACGCAGAGAATAGTTATGATCTGGAATACTCTGCCTGACAAGAACGGTGGAAGCAGATTCAATCGTGGATTTCAAAAAGGAATTGGATAAATACTTGAAGAAAAATAATTTGCTGGGCCACGGGCAATGAGCGGGGGATGGGGGATTGAGACTAACTGGAGTGCTCATACCAAGCGCTGGCATGGGCTCGATGGGCCGAATGGCCACCTTCTGTGCTGTAACCGTTCTATGATTCTATGATTATAAGAAGTCTGAAACGCCCTGTCCATGCTGAGGCTGTTGATGCCAGCTGGACGAACAGCTGGTGGAGCTCCAATGGCCTAAACCCGGGGGGCGAGGGAGGGGATTCCCGATCATGATTGGAGTCCAGTGACCCTTGCTGAAGAGTGCATTTGTTCTCGGCACGCGGGCGCCATTGGAAAGTCTGCATTTATTGCCCCACCCTTTGGTTGCCCGAAGAAGGTGGTGGGCTGGGCCTTCTCCCTTGAACCACTGCAGTGCTTGTGGTGATGTTACTTCCGCCATGGTGTTAGGTAGGGTGTGCATTTTGGATAAACAGCATCAGGTTCAGCTATGCTATACTCCCTCCTCTCCACCCCTCCACACTCTCCCACCCACATTCACACACACACTTCAATAACCTGCCAACGCTCACTGTGTAGGCTCACGCTTGAGGATTGGCCATTTACTTTAGGGACCAGACTGCTGTTGGCACCTGGTGAACTCTATGCCTGCAGGAGAAACGGGGTCCCAAGGAGCATTGCTGGTCTGTACATCTCAGGCCCTCCATTAATGATCCACCTAGCCATACCTGAAATGTGTTTTATGGCTCTTTTCCCCTCTTGCTAAGACTTTTGCCTCCAAGTCAGAAGGTCATGGATTCAAGATACATGAGCACATAATCTAGGCTGACACTCCCAGTGCAGTACTGAGGGAGTGCCGTACTGTCGGAGCTGCCGTCTTTCAGATGAGACATTAAACCAAGGCCCCATCTGTCCTCTCAGGTGGACGTAAAAGATTCCACAGCACTATTTCAAAGAGAAGGGGAGTTCTCCCCGGTGTCCTGGCCAATATTTATCTCTCGACCAACATCACTAAAACAGATTATCTGACCATTATCTCATTGCTGTTTGTGGGATCTTGCTGTGTGCAAGTTGGCTGCCGCATTTCCTACATTACAACAGTGACTACACTTCAAAAGTACTTCATTGGCTGTAAAGTGCTTTGGGACATCCTGACGTCATGAAAGGCCCTGTCTAAAAGCAAGTTCTTTATTTCTTTCTTGCTATGAAAAGGGCCTAACTCCTGTTTCGGGCCCAGGCCCTGGACGCCTATACTTTAGCCATTACTGATATGGCGGACTGTGGGTGCACGTTTCACCCGCGATATGAGACGCTTAGACGCTTAGATGCCCGTTCTACGCCTGTGGACAGGTTTGAGCTCAGATGAGATGCGCTCTACAAGTGAATAGCCGGTTGAAACCCACTCTCCTAGCTCACACGTGGAGAATGGCCATGAGCGGGAGGTACCAGAGGGCTGACGACACCCGCAGAAGTGTATCCAGCACCAGCCGTGGACTTCAGGAGAGGAGGGGGGAAAGTAGAAGGAGAAGAACAGAAAGGGCTTTACTGTTACTATGACTGAGCTTCACTTATCGATTTATTTTCTTGTGTCAAAGGAAATTGCCCCCCAGGAAATAAGACGTGTGCTGATGGTATCACCTGTGTCGATCAGGCCTTGTTCTGCAATGGAGCAGTGGATTGCCCAGACAGTTCAGATGAAAACGAGCAACAATGTGGTACAGTTATCCAAGATCTTTGTTCTGGTTCCTTTGGTTTTGCTAACTGATGGTGTGTTTTCTCGCACTGAATTACCTATATTAAGTATACCTGGCGTTCATAGCTGGTATCATGGGAACATAAGAACACAGGCTCATAGGAACAGGAGTAGACCATTCAGCCCCTCGAGCCTGTTCCGCCATTCAGGTAGATCATGGCTGATCTGCACCTCAACTCCGTCAACCCGCCTCGGTTCCGTGACCCTTAATACCCCTCACCCAACAAAAATCGATCAATCTCAGTTTTGACATTTTCAATTGACCCCCAGCCCCAATAGCTTTTTGGGGGAGAGAGTTCCAGATTTCCACTCCCCTTTGTGTGAAGAAGACAAATCCCAAGGTTTTCTTTTAGCTGTTTCTTTCAGCAAACTGGAACGAGCTGAAACAAAACCAAAAGTGCAATGAGGGCCCAGTTGCAGGTAACCGCGAGGTGTGACGCCAAGCTGGCAGATCTAGGTTATGCCGTGTCGCTCTCTGCCGAGTGACAAAAGAGCAGTGCTCAGTCACTGGTTTCTTAAAGAAAGCAACTTTTGATTGTGAGGAGACAGTTGACAGGAGCCACGAATCTCTGCTAATATTTAGACTTTTAAAATGGACGCCAGAGAGCTCTTTTCAAACGTGGCTGCTCACTGGACTGGGTTACCTTGTCAGCCATGGCTCAGTAGGTCGCACTTTTTGCCTCTGAGTCAGAAGGTTGTGGGTTCAAGTCCTACTCCAGAGTCTTGAGCACATAATCTAGGCTGACACTCCCAGTGCAGTACTGAGGGAGCGCTGCAATGTCGGAGGTGCCGTCTTTCGGGTGAGACGTTAAACCGAGGTCCCGTCTGGTGGATGCGGGGTAGCACGCAGGCAAGTGTTTTATTTTTATTTCTCAAAAAAATGTGATTTTTTTTTTTTTCCAGTGGTTTTCTTCTTTCCCCTTTGTATCAATCGCCTCGTTTGAAGCTAAAAGTGAGGGCAAGGGTCTCACCTGCTTCGCTTCATAGCAGCTGAAGATAACTGCCCCTCAGTCCAACCCCCTCCCACCGTCATGCATCTGAAATCGGGAACTGGGACAGGACAAACCATTTCTCGCAATCGGGGTCCTTAAAATATTCACCCCCAGCTGCACAAATAGGGACAAACGTCCATTTTACAAGGGAAAGAAGGACAGGTGTTGAAGTTGGAATGCAAACAGAACATGCCCCCATGCCCCACCGTCTGAAAGAAGAAAGACAAGATTAAATCTCAGATGGGCCCAGTTCCCCACCTGAAACATTAACCCTCCTCTCCTCTTTCAGATGCTAATACACCCGCTGTACATTTCCAGCACTTTTCTGTCACTGTTATAAATTTGACTCTAAACTGGTGGTTTACATTCCACACTGATAGATGTTGTTCATTAATAAACCTCTCTCTCATGCCCACAGCTACACCCTGCGATGGAACGTTTCTGCTGACTGGCTCTTCTGGTTCATTCCATTCGATTAATTTCCCCAAGCCGTACGATCCTGACACTTTCTGCCGATGGATCATAAGGTAAATTACCTGCTTGTTTCTTCACTCTGGGCACTATATCCGTTTGCACATTTCTCCGGTGTGTCAGCCGTGGCCCAGTGGGTTGGACTCTCACCTCTTGATTCAGAAGGTTGCGGGTTTAAGTCCCGCTCCAGAGACTCGAGAGCGTAATCCAGGCTGACGCTCCCGGTGAGCGCAGTACCGAGGCAGCGCTGCACTTTCCGATGAGACGTTAAACCGCGGTCCTCGTCTGCCCCCTCAGGTGGTCGTAAGCGATCGAAGAAAAGCAAGGGAATTCTCCCCGGTGTCCTGGCCAACGTTTATCCCTCAACCAACATCACTAAAACCCATGACCTGGTCATGATCACATTGCTGTTTGTGGGACCTTGCTGTGTGCAAATTGGCTGCCATGTTTCCTACATTACAACAGTGACTACACTTCAAAAAAAAAGTACTGAATTGGCTGTAAAACACTTTGGGACATCCTGAGGTCATGATAGGGGCTATATAAATGCAAGTCTTTCAAATGGCTATATTTAATGTGTGCCTCTAATCTGCAACTGTGGGAGGCGACATCATACACAAGGCCAATCTTCTGTTCACCCAACATTCACCACAGACACTTGCCAGCATGAGTCAGTGGATAGTGATCAGGAGCAGGAACCCTGGCTGGTTTTTCCCCTTACCCAACCCAGGGGCCTTAGGCCAAGGGTGATGTCCCGACTGCTGCCCCAGCTGAGATCAAATAACACAGCACCGACCATAGAGCCGGCGCGGACTCGATGGGCCGAATGGCCTCCTTCCGTGCTGTAACCTTTCTATGATTCTATGATTCTTCTCTAGGAGACAGCAGCTCATCACAGAGGGCATTTACAAAGGGAACATAGGAATTGCGAGGTGAAAAATGATCACGGTCCATCTAATTTGCCTTTGCCAGTCCCATTCCTTATTCCTTCTGGTATATGTAAAATTTGCTATTTTTTTATTCGTTCATGGGATGTGGGCGTCGCTGGCGAGGCCGGCATTTATTGCCCATCCCTAATTGCCCTTGAGAAGGTGGTGGTGAGCCACCTTCTTGAACCGCTGCAGTCCGTGTGGTGACGGTTCTCCCACAGTGCTATTAGGAAGGGAGCTCCAGGATTTTGACCCAGCGACGATGAAGGAACGGCGATATATTTCCAAGTCGGGATGGTGTGTGACTTGGAGGGGAATGTGCAGGTGGTGTTGTTCCCATGTGCCTGCTGCCCTTGTCCTTCTAGGTGGTAGAGGTCGCGGGTTTGGAAGGTGCTGTCGAAGAAGCCTTGGTGAGTTGCTGCAGTGCATCCTGTGGATGGTACACACTGCAGACACTGTGCGCCGGTGGTGAAGGGAGTGAATGTTCAGGGTGGTGGATGGGGTGCCAATCAAGCGGGCTGCTTTGTCCTGGATGGTGTTGAGCTTCTTGAGTTTTGTTGGAGCTGCACTCATCCAAGCAAGTGGAGAGTATTCCATCACACTCCTGACTTGTGCCTTGTAGATGGTGGAAAGGCTTTGGGGAGTCAGGAGGTGAGTCACTCGCCGCAGAATACCCAGCCTCTGACCTGCTCTCGTAGCCACAGTATTTATATGGCTGGTCCAGTTAAGTTTCTGGTCAATGGTGACCCCCAGGATGTTGATGGTGGGGTATTCGGCGATGGTAATGCCGTTGAATGTCAAGGGGAGGTGGTTCGACTCTCTCTTGTTGGAGATGGTCATTGCCTGGCACTTGTCTGGCGCGAATGTTACTTGCCACTTATCAGCCCAAGCCTGGATGTTGTCCAGGTCTTGCTGCATGCGGGCTCGGACTGCTTCATTATCTGAGGGGTTGCGAATGGAACTGAACACTGTCCAATCATCAGTGAACATCCCCATTTCTGACCTTATGATGGAGGGAAGGTCATTGATGAAGCAGCTGTTGTGCTAGACAGGTTTCTGCAGTATGTTTATTAGAATTATGAAAAAAGTGATTATAGTTGATGTGGTAGAAATTGGACCGTTTTACAGATTTAGCAAAACATCCCAAGGCGTTTCACTGGAGCGTTATGAAATTTGGCACCGAGTCACATAAGTAGATATTAGGACCAAAAGTTTGGCCAAGGAGGTAGGTTTTAAGAAGCGTCTTGAGGAGAGAGAGGCAGAGAGGTTTAGGGAGGGAATTCCAGGGCTCAGGGACTAGGCGGCTGAAGGCCCGGCCACTAATGGTGGAGCGATGAAAATCGGGGATGAGCAAGAGGCCAGAATTGGAGGAGCGCAGAGATCTGGGAGGGTTGTAGGGCTGGAGGAGGTTTCAGAGATAGGGAGGGTGGAGGCCATGGAGAGATTTGAAAACAAGGATGAGAATTTTAAATTTGGGGCGTTGCGGGACCGAAAGCGGGAATTTAGGTCAGCGAGCACAGGGTGATGGGTGAATGGGACTTGGTGCGAGTTAGGATACGCGCAGCAGAGTTTTGGATGAGCTGAAGTTTACGGAGGGTGGAAGATGGGAGGCCGGCCAGGAGTGTATTGGAATAGTCGAGTCTGGAGGAAACATGCCTCCCAGAACCTGGGCGTTAGAATTACAGCCGGCGAGACTGGGGCGCCAAGCCAGAAGGCAGGACGCTGCCTCTATTTTGACAATCCACCCCTCCGTTCTTGCCGGGGGAGGGAGGGTTAAAATCGGCCCTTGTGTGTCGTAAAGTCCGCCTTTAGAAAACAGTTACATTAAGGTCTGTATCCTGAGACAGATCAAGAAGGACATGCAGTATTGCAGATCTCTGCCACGTGCCTGTTCAAACCAACTCGCCCAACATCATCAGAGTTCGGATCTTCACCAGGTATATTTATACATCATTTTATATTGATGTGAGTATCTGGATCTACTGCTTACTAGAAGTGTGGTCGTTGCTTTGCTAACTGTTCCTCACTGCCTCCATGCTGCATTTGCTTCTACTTGCTCTGTGAACAGAGCAGCTGGGACATTATGAGTACTTATGCATACTTATCCATTTGATTATTGCATTGTCATTACATGAACTATTAAGCACTTATGCACAATTAATGCGCACGGATACGCTGATGTAACATAAGGCACAAATCACAGAATATGTGCCTATTATGGTCCCTACTAAATAGTTTACAAAAACTGTCCAACATCAACCAGCCCAACACCTCTGACAGTCTCCATTTCTTGTCCAATTGTTCACGATGTTAGCTATTTCTCCTGAGAGTGACTTACGATGATGTGGATGAGATAGCACACTTTGAGGCACAGAGCACTTAACTTCACCTCCATATACGTCCTTCATAGCTATATTAAGAGAGGTTGACTCGCCGTGTGTAGCTTTATGAGAACCAACCCGTGTTAGGTTGATCTGGAACAATCTAGAACAAATCACATTTATCTTCAGCTCCATGCCAAGTTTTTGCTTTCGCTTGGCGCCCTTGTTCAAGTCGTAACATTTTTTTTTCTCTGGGCTTTGCGGTAGTTGACGTGACGGGAGACCTATTGGGCTGGGTTCTGCTCCATCATCCCGGCCAACGTAAGATGGGATCGTGGCGCAGAACGATGGGGAATTCAGGCGTTGAGGCCTACTGCCCGGCCCGTGTTTCCCTCCCCTCCCCCTCCCCAGGCCGCTGGCAACGGGGGAGGGGGTGAGGCCAAGGTGGATTTACCTCCAATCCGCGCGACTTATACTGCTGTTTCCCGGGGCCGCCGAGGGGAAAATGGTAGTAGGCACCAGGCAACATTGGCAATGGCCTTCGCCACCCTCCACTCCCTGCCCCCAATGGAGGGAGAGGGCAGCCGCCTCTCCCTCCATTTCTGCCCCCCCAATGACTTAAAGCTGCAGTTCCATCCATTTTCAGAGGGGGGAACATCTGCCCCTTTAATGCCACTCCTGCCTCTTGTGTTGCCGCAATGCCGCTGACATTTCCCTCGGGGCCGATGACAGGCTCCCTCCTGGTGGTGGGAATCCCGGCCAGGAGCCCTCCATGGGTGGTCAATGACCCCCCCCGCCCCCCCCCCCCCCACACAACCCCTGATCCCCGACCCCCCGGCCCCAGGCAAACGGGTCGGAGCTAGATCACGGGCGGAAGTCCCGCCCAACCACTACTCTGCCCCTTTAAGTTAAACGCAAGCCCATTGTTTCCGGATAGGATTGTCCTGGAGACTCCAGGAATTAAAGATTAATTTCCTGGTCACTGCGGCAAGCAAAAAAAAAAACACCCTTGAGAGAAAAATCACAAGAGCGCATTAAAACAAAATTGTGTTTTCTTTTCATGTCATTTGAACATTTTCATTCGTTAGTTATAAAAAATATTTAAGATAGGGGGAAATAGGGCTGTTCGACCGGGAGGGGCGGTTGGAGGCAGGAGGTCATGTGATGAAACCTCCAGGAATATGTCCAGACAGAGTTGGGAACCCCTGTTTCCGGAGCATGAACCTGGGTTGACCTGCTGCACCAAAAGGCAATGCATTCTCCCCGGCCCAATGAGTGAATCTCACGCTGAGCCTCTGGTGAGACGTTTGGCACACTCCACGTCCAGACGAACCGAATGTTCATCCATTTATTTGGGTTATTAAGCAGCTCATCAGCTGCTTATGAAGTACAAAATGAGCGACACTATAATGTGCTTCACGATTGGTCTGCTTTCTAGCATTCCCGTTAATGAAATCTCGTGAAATTGGGAATCAGCAAATTTGCCATCATTGAAATTCACAAAGAAAATATAGTTATTAACATCTTTTCAAAATAAGAGGAAATATATGTCCCCTCTGTTTGAGTCTGACCCTGGTACCGAGCAGCTTGTAAATTCAGATATTAATATTAACTCTTAGACTGCTGCCAGGTCCATCAAAACCTCTCCCCCCCCCTCGCTGACCCTCCCTCCTGAATGTTTTTTTTAATGTTTTATATTTCACGTGGATTGGGCTAGATAGTCCACTCATTGACTGTGAATCAGCACTTCATTTGGTACCATTCAGATTTAATCTCCGCATTACCGTAAAACCCAGTGTATTTGTGCCTTCACAAAGGTTCTTAGGGCTTCGGCTGTATGACGAGCACTTAGAGATGTGATTTAGAGATTTGGAGACATCTGAGAGTTAAATAAAAACACACACACCTGCACGTTCTTTGCACCGTGCAAGCAGTAAAGATAAGAGCTTGTATTTATATAGCGCTTCTCACGAACTCAGGGCGTCCCAAAGCGCTTTGCAGCCTTGCACCGTCCTTGGAAGTGCTACAGACTCCTGGCCGCACGGAGCCAATGATGGGGAGCTTGCCCCAAATTTCAGGGATGGGATCATTTCCGTAGTTTGGAGGGGACAACACACACACACACACACACACCTGTAAGCACTTTTGAAGTGTCGTCACTGTTGTAATGTAAGGCAGTGCGGCAGCCAATTAGCGCACAGCAAGATCCCACAAAGAGCAAGGTGATAACAACCAGAAAATCTGCTTTTTTAATGATGTTGGTTGAGGGATAGATGTTGGCCAGGACACTCCCGGAGAGAACTCCTTTGCTCTTCTTCGAAATAATGCCAAGGGATCTTTTACATCCACCTGAGGGGGCAGGCGGGGCCTCGGTTTAACGCCTCATCTGAAAGTCGGCACCTCCGACAGTGCAGCACTCCATTGGGAGTGTCAGCCTGGATTGTGGACTCAAGTCTCTGGAGTGGGACTTAAACTTCAACCTTTTGACCCACTGAGCCACGGCTAACTGTACAGTGGTCTCTATAATACCAATCCAAGGGTGCAAGTCTCCAAATCTATCCCCAAGGATCACCGATAACCTGTGGAAATTGCTAACCCCTGATGCTGTAGCCAGATCCCGGGATGAAAGGTGCTCCAATCCCCCGTGTGGAGCAATGCAGTCAGGATGTTTTGACTGTAACAACGGAGGTTGGGCTAGGACCCTGCCTGGACAATTTGAGACTCGGAGGGGTCTGAACCTCCAGGGAACCGTCGATGGAAGTGCTACAGACTCCTGGCCACATTGAGCCAACGATGTGGAGCTCGTCCCAAATTTCGGGGTTGGGATAATTTCCGTAGTTTGGAGGGGACAATACACACTCGTACCAACGCAACACCAGCCATCCTGCTCTTGGCTGCCTGCCGGAAAATCATTCTGCTCCGATACGGAGTGTAACGCCCTTATGAAGCCAGAAATTTTGGCCCAATTCTTCCCTTCATTTCCTAAATTGAAAGATGGCCATTGATTTTAAGATTCTGGGATGGATTATCTTTGCGGGCAAATGTTTTCGGGCCATAATATGGCCCAGTACAGGACCTAGCGGTGGTGGCATTTCCTGCCTCTAATTCAGAAGGTGCAGGGTCTGATACCCACTCCTGACAGTCCCGGTGAGTGGAGACAGGTGCTCCAGCTCTGAATTCTGGATCGACATCCAGTGGGATACTCGCATTCATTGGGTGTTGGTGGCCCTCCCTCATCTGTGGGAGCCCATAAAACCCAATCGGCTGGTTACAGCCATAGAAGGAGCATTCAGACTGTTAATCGGCCTGTTCTCCGGGGGAGGAGTGTGAAGGTACGAAAACAATGACAACGCCACCCTGTCAGACTATTAATCATCCTGCGAATCCTTCCACTACTTCACGCTGTTCTCCAGGGGAAAAGGAACTAGGTCTGCTCGCGGCCCACTCGCTGGGTCCACTGGTGGAGTATTGGGCAGAATTCCTGGGAATGGCCTTAGACGCTGTGTGATTGAGGGGCAGGGGGTGGTGGTTAGTAAGTTTATCTTGCCTTTGAAAGCCTATCAATTCTCACACGTGTGTGTGTGTGTGACCAGAGTTGAACCAGGCCTTTACATAAAGGTGAATTTCAGTGACTTCCAAACCGAGGAATTGACTGACTGCCTTAAGCTATACCAAGGAACGGGCGGCGGTAAAGAATTAATCGGTAAGCACAGCCTAGTCTCAATCAACTGCTTTTTAAAATACATTTATTTTAGTTTTCTTTGTGAGGTGAAGGTAAGGGGTGTTCGTGCTGGGAAATGCGGGATTTCTCCAATTACAGACACCCAGGCGGGTGAATTTTAACCCGCCCTGCCCGGTGCACAGATAAAATAGCAACGCAAAGACTTACCCCTCTGTTCCCATTCGATTCCCACCCGCCCCCATCTTATCTGGGCCCTTTCTTTGAGGCGGCCGAGGCTCTTGCCTGTCTCGGGGTCGGGGGGGGGGGAAACCTTATTAAAATACGTCAATCAGGGTCCTGTGACATTTGTAGCGACATTTTAACGGCCTACTGAGCGGGGAAGAAGAGAAGGCCCTCTCAGGTAAGTCAAAACCTGACTTTAGTGGGGTCTAGAATGGTGGAAGTGCTACTCTGGGCCCCAGATGGAAAGAGTAGGCCCATGTTGCATTGGGCTCCCCTCTTCCGACCCGCAAAAGGGTCCTGATCCCCCATCGCCCCGCACCCCCCCACTCCCCCCGCCCTGTGACTTACCTTGGTGCAGGCAGGCGGCCTCCAGAACCCCTGATTTTAACCTGCCGTTTCCGGCGGGCAGCAGGCCGGCAGGATGTCAGTGAGGCCCGGGAGTTAAAATAGCCCAGGCCTCAAACTAATGGCCTCAGGTGGGATTGACGTTTAAACCGCCCTCCTGAAACTGGCTCCCAGTTAAAAGTCCCCCTCCCACCCCCTCCAAAGCCAGCACCAAGTATTCGTATAGTATAGTTAAGTGCCTCTATTCCGTCCCAATAATGTACCTCAGCCCCAGCCTCCAAAGAGCCAGTCTGACATTTCTCTATTCCGAAATGGGCAGCCTTACCGTCCCGTTAACCTTAACGATGCGGCCGGCGCCATTTTGAAAGTGCTACTCTGGGCCCCAGATGGAAAGAGTAGGCCTAAGCTGCACTGGGCTCCCCTCTTCCCACCCGCGAAAGGGTCCAGTTCCCCCACCGCCCCCCACTCCCCCACCGCCCCCCACTCCCCCCCGCTGGGCGTCCAAAGTGCTGCCTGTTTCAAGTATTAGGTCCCTTTTAAGATGCAAACCAGGATCCTAGGTCCCCGAATGCCATTTTAGATCAGAAATGATCAGACCCGCGACACGCAAGCTCCGATTAGGTCCACAGGCCGTAGAGACACATAGGCCCAGCCGAGGTCAGATTGAAGTTATTTTCGTGGGGCACGGAGGAAGCAGGAGTGCACCGAGCCCCACAAAAATAATCTGGGCCTCTGCCTCCCCGGGAACTCTCCCACTACCATCTCCGCCTTGGTGACCCGCCCCCACCCCTTACCCTTGATGCTGAATGGGGAGGTCTGATATTGTCCAGCGTAAATCCGTCGAGCTCTATCACTGCACTCGTTTGGCGCCTCGCAGCTCTCCGGTCCCTCAAGATCGGTCATTGGCGATCGGCCAGCGTGTTTCCCCCCCCCCCCCGTCGGGGGTCCACTTTGGGGAGGTCTGGGTGGGGAAGGCGTAGTCCCGCAGAGCTATCTCCCTGGACTGAGCCAGGAGAGGGAATTGGGGAGAACAATACATAAAGAATTGGAAGGAGTCCCGACCGAGACAAGAAAAAAATTGTAACAGTTTAGCTTTTAACTAATTAGTCTCTACATAAACTCACACAAATCCTAACCTTGCTCTGTTTCACTTAGCCTCGCTCTCAGGTTCCCATCCCGGATCTGTAAGGATTTTTTCCAACCAGGCTACGGCAGAATTCCAGGTGGATGATTACCCAACTTCTGATTTTGGTTTCAATGCGAGCTTCACTGTGTTTAACCTCACTGTCGTCAGCAGTAAGTCCCCACAACTGTTCGAGGGGGGGGGGCCGTGATGCGTTCGGGTATCAATGTTCTCGATTCCGGCAGCTGGCTCCCTCTGTTTATAAACAAGACATCAGATTAAAACAGGGAACCCAGTGGCACAGCATATCAGTGCCCTGGCACAAATCAGGAATCAAGGACAAGGGGACGTGATCTTAAAATTAGAGCCCGGCCATTTGGAGGGAAATCAGGAAGCACTTTTTCACAAACAGAAGGTAGTGGAAATCTGGAACTCTCTCTCTCTCTCTCTCAAGTGGATGCTGGGGGACAATTGGAGCTTTCAAGACCGAGATTGATAGATTTTTGTTAGGTAAGGGTGTCAAGGGATATGGAGCTAAAGTGGGTAAATGGGGTTGAGGTGCAGAACGGCCATGATCTAATGGGATGGTGGAGCAGGCCCGAGGGGCTGAATTGCCTCCTCCTGTTCTTAATGTTCCTATATTCCTACGTCAGTGCCCTGGCGAATTGCACGGCACCGCGGACTGGTATTATGCCCCTGAAATTCTGCGGGACGTGATCCTGGTTGTTATGCCAGGGTCACGCCCGCCAGTGCCCTCCAGCGCTGACCCCGCCAAAGTTTGTGGGATCAGTGGGAGGGCAGCTCCCCCCGGCAACAATTAGGTGATCTGCGGGTCAGCATTCTTACTGATCTGCGGGAGAGCAGATTGTAGGGCATCCATTGGATAGAATTACACATAGAACTACATAGAATGTACAGCACAGAAACAGGCCGTTCGACCCAACAGATCTATGCCAGGGTTTATGCTCCACAGGCTCCTCCTCCCGCCCTACTTCTAGCCCTATCTGCATATCCCTCATGTGTTTATCCAGCTTCCCCTTAAATGCATCTATGCTATTCACCTCAACTACTCCTTGTGGTAGCGAGTCCCACATTCTCACCACTCTCTGGGTAAAGAAGTTTCTCCTGAATTCCCTATTGGATTTATTCGTGACTATTTTATATTTATGACCTCTTGTTTTGGACTCCCCCACAAGTGGAAACATTTTCTCTGCGTCTACCCAATCAAACCCTTTCATAATTAGGTCACACATCAGCCTTCTCTTTTCTAGAGAAAAAAGCCCCAGCTCGTTAAATCTTTCTGGATAGTTATAAACCTCTCAGTTCTGGTATCATTCTTGACTCCGGTGCCTCTATAGCCTTTTTGTAATATGGAGACCAGAACTGTGCGCAATTCTCCAAGTGTGGTCTAACCAAGGTTCTATACAAGTTTAACATAACTTCTTCGCTTTATCCATGGTCTGACTGAAGCTCCTGTCCATTTGGTCTCCCGGCCTGGGGGAGATGGTTGAGCTCAGGCCCTGAATGGCTCTGGTATAAGCATCCCTGAGAGATTACTGGTGCCGTAGGCTCCTGAACGGAGGAATCCACATGCTCCATGCTTGATTACCATGAGCCAGAACTCCACTCAAGTTGGTAATGGCCGTCTCCACACCCTCTGACATGGTTGGGCAGATCCCTCACACAGGTAGCCCAATTCTGTTCCCCCGGCTGGAGATTCTAGAACTAGGGGTTACAGTCTCAAGATAAGGGCGTTCGGCCATTTAGGGCTGAGATGAGGAAAAATTTCTTCATGTCTTTGGAATTCTCTACCCCCAGAGGGCTGTGGATGCTCAGTCGTTGAGTATATTCAAGACTGAGATCGATGGATATTCGGACACTAAGAGAATCAAGGGGTATGGGGATCGGGTGGGAAAGTGGAGTTGAGGTAGAAGATCAGCCATGATCTTATTGATGTGGAGATGCCGGTGATGGACTGGGGTGGACAAATGTAAGGAGTCTTACAACACCAGGTTATAGTCCAACAGCTTTATTTGAAATCACAAGCTTTCGGAGCTTACCTCCTTTGTCAGGTGAGTGTAGGATTCCATAAAGGTACAGCATATATAGTCAGAGAACAATGCCAGGTGTGATAACGGGCTGTTGGAAAGATTATCTGTAATCACCTGGCATTGTTCTCTGACTATATATGCTGTACCTTTATGGAATCCTACACTCACCTGACGAAGGAGGAAAGCTCCGAAAGCTTGTGATTTTAAATAAAGCTGTTGGACTATAACCTGGTGTTGTAAGACTCCTTACATATGATCTTATTGAATGGCGGAGCAAGCTCAAGGGGCCGTATGTCTTACTCCTCTTCCTATTTCTTAGGTTCTTATGTTCTTATGCATGGAGCAAATATGCTGCACATAAAGTATAGGAACATAGGAATTGCTAGTTGAAAAAACGACCAAGGTCCATCTCGTTTGCATTCTACCATCCTGGTAGTCGCCTGAAGCAATGATAATGGAGTTATTGACTAATCAAAACAATCGATCTCTATCAGTTATTCTACAGCAGATCCAGACATGAGGTGAGGAAACCCCCAGTGGTGGAGAGCTTTGGGAACAGTAGGTCTGAGTCAACTGTTCCTCGTAAGCATTGTACTCTTATCACGTCATGTCTCAAATTACTCGTAAACTGTTACTTTCTGTAGAGAGCTGTTCCATATTTTGAGACAGATATACCTATTTCATTAGCTTCAGTGTTGTCTGCTCCATGTTTTGTAACAAACACAGTCAGCCAGGTGACACTGGGAGAACTTACCGAAATGTCAGTGATGATTTAGCTCGGGATTCGCTCTAAGGTCAGAATTTTTCGCAAGAAAGTGCCGACGTGTTTTAAACTGTGATGGTCATGATCTATGTCCTTAGATCAGGAGAAAGTAAACTGCAATTTTCAGGATGGACTTTGCTATTGGAGACAGGATCCACTGGACGAGGGTGAATGGGAGAGAATCAATGGACCTTCCTACCCACCCATAACTGGCCCGACTGATGATCACACGTATGGAAACCAATCAGGTAAGATTAATGAACCTGTCATAACTTTTACATAGAATTTTGCAGCACAGAAACAGGCCGTTCGGCCCAACTGGTCTGTGCTGGCGTTAATGCTCCACCCGTCACTTAAAGCATGAGAATTAATTTTTTAAAAAAAGGTGGCCTTTGCTCACCGGATCGGTGTTGTCAGTGTACCTGTGTAAAGTTAGCGTGGGACTAGGACGATATATTTCAGTCTTTGGGATGTGGGCTGCTTCACTGGCACGGTTGGTAACCATTGCCCATCCCTCGTTGACCTGAGGGCATTGAGTCAACAATGTAACTTTATTGATCAATACATCAGTACCGATCCTGTTCATAATTGATATTAATGCAAATACGACTTTGTTGCAAATATTGGGTTTAACCATTGGCACATGGGCGCACGAGACCTGATCTAATGCCCCTCGATCGGATTCAGCCTAGTTCCCCACCCAGTGCTGGTGCAGGGGTTAAACCCTGGAAACCCCCCTCCCCACACACACACAGCATCGATTCGACAAACGCAGAGCTTGCCGCTGACAGCTGAACACACATTTATGATCCCGTGCCCTGAAGGTGCGGCTAAGGGATCGACAGGCCGCCGAAGGATGATTCGACGATTGTTCAGACCATGGCTCTGTGCAGTCCCATTCCCCAACCTGTGTGTGTCTCTCAGAATTGAAAGAGTCAAGTCGTCATTCATCGAAATACTTCATCAAATTCTGTACTTCCAATTCTCTGTGTCGCTGCTGCGGTTTCAATATTAACATCTTTAGATTTTAGATTTTATCATTACGTGCCTTGTGATTTGCGAATTAAGTCATTTTTTTCATAAAGTGGCCAATAGAAGGGAAGCAAAGAGCAGTTCAAATCCCTCCAGCCCCTCGCCCCCTCCTCTATCTCAGTAACCTCCTCCAGCCCCTCGCCCCTCCCTAACTCAGTAACCTCCTCCAGCCCCTCCCCTCCCTAACTCAGTAACCTCCTCCTGCCCCTCGCCCTCCCTATCTCAGTAACCTCCTCCAGCCCCTCGCCCCTCTCTATCTCAGTAACCTCCTCCTGCCCCTCGCCCTCCCTATCTCAGTAACCTCCTCCAGCCCCTCGCCCCTCTCTATCTCAGTAACCTCCTCCAGCCCCTCCCCTCCCTAACTCAGTAACCTCCTCCTGCCCCTCGCCCTCCCTATCTCAGTAACCTCCTCCAGCCCCTCGCCCCTCTCTATCTCAGTAACCTCCTCCAGCCCCTCGCCCCTCATAGAAGTAGAATCATAGAAGTTTACAACATGGAAACAGGCCCTTCGGCCCAACATGTCCATGTCGCCCAGTTTATACCACTAAGCTAGTCCCAATTGCCTGCACTTGGCCCATGTCCCTCTATACCCATCTTACCCATGTAACTGTCCAAATGCTTTTTAAAAGACAAAATTGTACCCGCCTCTACTACTGCCTTTGGCAGCTCGTTCCAGACACTCACCACCCTTTGAGTGAAAAAATTGGGCCTCTGGACCCTTTTATATCTCTCCCCTCTCACCTTAAATCTATGTCCCCTCGTTATAGACTCCCCTACCTTTGGGAAAAGATTTTGACTATCTACCTTATCTATGCCCCTCATTATTTTATAGACTTGTATAAGATCACCCCTTAACCTCCTACTCTCCAGGGAAAAAAGTCCCAGTCTATCTAACCTCTCCCTATAAGTCAAACCATCAAGTCCCGGCAGCATCCTAGTAAATCTTTTCTGCACTCTTTCTAGTTTAATAATATCCTTTCTATAATAGGGTGACCAGAACTGTACACAGTATTCCAAGTGTGGCCTAACTAATGTCTTGTACAACTTCAACAAGACATCCCAACTCCTGTATTCAATGTTCTGACCAATGAAACCAAGCATGCCGAATGCCTTCTTCACCACCCTATCCACCTGTGACTCCACTTTCAAGGAGCTATGAACCTGTACTCCTAGATCTCTTTGTTCTACAACTCTCCCCAACGCCCTACCATTAACGGAGTAGGTCCTGGCCCGATTCGATCTCCCAAAATGCATCACCTCACATTTATCTAAATTAAACTCCATCTGCCATTCATCGGCCCACTGGCCCAATTTATCAAGGTCCCGTTGCAATCCTAGATAACCTTCTTCACTGTCCACGATGCCACCAATCTTGGTGTCATCTGCAAACTTACTAACCATGCCTCCTAAATTCTCATCCAAATCATTAATATAAATAACAAATAACAGCGGACCCAGCACCGATCCCTGAGGCACACCGCTGGTCACAGGCCTCCAATTTGAAAAACAACCCTCTACAACCACCCTCTGTCTTTTGTCGTCAAGCCAATGTTGTATCCAATTGGCTACCTCACCTTGGATCCCGTGAGATTTAACCTTATGTAACAACCTACCATGCGGTACCTTGTCAAAGGCTTTGCTAAAGTCCATGTAGACCACGTCTACTGCACAGCCCTCATCTATCTTCTTGGTTACCCCTTCAAAAAACTCAATCAAATTCGTGAGACATGATTTTCCTCTCACAAAACCATGCTGACTGTTCCTAATCAGTCCCTGCCTCTCCAAATGCCCGTAGATCCTGTCTCTCAGAATACCCTCTAACAACTTACCCACTACAGATGTCAGGCTCACCGGTCTGTAGTTCCCAGGCTTTTCCCTGCCGCCCTTCTTAAACAAAGGCACAACATTTGCTACCCTCCAATCTTCAGGCACCTCACCTGTAGCGGTGGATGATTCAAATATCTCTGCTGGGGACCCGCAATTTCCTCCCTAACCTCCCATAATGTCCTGGGATACATTTCATCAGGTCCCGGAGATTTATCTACCTTGATGCGCGTTAAGACTTCCAGCACCTCCCTCTCTGTAATATGTACACTCCTCAAGACATCACTATTTATTTCCCCAAGTTCCCTAACATCCATGCCTTTCTCAATCGTAAATACCGATGCGAAATATTCATTTAGGATCTCACCCATCTCTTGTGGTTCCGCACATAGATGACCTTGTTGATCCTTCAGAGGCCCTACTTTCTCCCGAGTTACTCTTTTGCCCTTTATGTATTTGTAGAAGCTCTTTGGATTCACCTTTGCCTTATCTGCCAAAGCAATCTCATGTCCCCTTTTTGCCCTCCTGATTTCTCTCTTAACTCTACTCCGGCAATCTCTATACTCTTCAAGGGATCCACTTGATCCCAGCTGCCTATGCATGTCATATGCCTCCTTCTTCTTTCTGACTAGGGCCTCAATCTCCCGAGTCATCCAAGGTTCCCTACTTCTACCAGCCTTGCCCTTTACTTTATAAGGAATGTGCTTGCCCTGAACCCTGGTTAACACACTTTTGAAAGCCTCCCACTTACCAGACGTCCCTTTGCCTGCCAACAGACTCTCCCAATCAACTTCTGAAAGTTCCTGTCCAATACCATCAAAATTGGCCTTTCCCCAATTTAGAATTTTAACTTTTGGGCCAGACCTATCCTTCTCCATAGCTATCTTAAAACTAATGGAATTATGATCACTGGTCCCAAAGTCATCCCTCACTAACACTTCTGTCACCTGCCCTTCCTTATTTCCCAAGAGGAGGTCAAGTTTTGCCCCCTCTCTAGTCGGGCCATCCACATACTGAATGAGAAATTCCTCCTGAATACACTCAACAAATTTCTCTCCATCCAAGCCCCTAATGCTATAGCTGTCCCAGTCAATGTTGGGAAAGTTAAAGTCCCCTACTATTACCACCCTATTTTTCTTGCAGCTGTCTGTAATCTCCTTACATATTTGCTCCTCAATTTCCCATTGACTATTTGGGGGTCTGTAGTACAATCCTATCAACGTGATCTCTCCCTTCTTATTTTTCAGTTCTACCCATATAGACTCAGTGGGCGAACCCTCGGATATATCCCCTCTCACTACTGCCGTAATGTTCTCCCTAATCAAGAACGCAACTCCCCCTCCTCTCTTACCTCCTGCTCTATCTTTCCTATAGCATCTGTACCCTGGAATATTTAGCTGCCAGTCATGCCCCTCCCTTAGCCATGTTTCAGTAATAGCTATAACATCCCAGTCCCATGTACCCATCCATGCCCTGAGTTCATCTACCTTGCCCATCAGACTTCTTGCATTGAAATAAATGCAGTTTAATCTCGACTTCCCTTGGTCTTTGCCCTGCTTTCTCAGACCATTTGTCCGGTCATGTTTTGTACACTCTCCCTTACTGCCTTTTGTTTCTGTCACCACTTTACTTCCCACTGACTTCCTGCATCGATTCCCATCCCCCTGCCACTTTAGTTTAAACCCTCCCCAACAGCACTAGCAAACACTCCCCCGAGGACATTGGTTCCAGTCCTGCCCAGATGCAGACTGTCCAATTTGTACTGGTCCCACCTCCCCCAGAACCGGTTCCAATGTCCCAGGAATTTGAATCCCTCCTCTTGCACCATCTCTCAAGCCACGTATTCATCCTAGCTATCCTGTCATTCCTACTCTGACTAGCCCGTGGCACTGGTAGCAATCCTGAGATTACTACCTTTGAGGTCCTACTTTTTAGTTTAACTCCTAACTCCCTAAATTCAGCTTGTCGGACCTCATCCCATTTTTTACCTATATCGTTGGTACCTATATGCACCACGGCAACTGGCTGTTCACCCTCCCCCTCCAGAATGTTCTGCAGCCGCTCCGAGACATCCCTGACCCTTGCACCAGGGAGGCAACATACCATCCTGGAGTCTCGGTTGCGTCCGCAGAAACGCCTGTCTATTCCCCTTACAATTGAGTCCCCTATCACTATAGCTCTGCCACTCTTTTTCCTGCCCTCCTGTGCAGCAGAGCCAGCCACGGTGCCATGAACCTGGCCGCTGCCACCTTCCCCTGGTGAGCCATCTCCCACAACAGTATCCAAAACGGTATACCTGTTTGAGAGGGGGATGGCCACAGGGGACCCCTGCACTACCTGCCTGCACCTCTTACTCTTCCTGGTGGTCACCCATTCACTTCCTGCCTGTATACCCTTTACCTGCGGTGTGACCAACTCGCTAAACGTGCTATCCACGAGTTTCTCTGCATCGCGGATGCTCCACAGTGAGTCCACCCGCAGCTCCAGCTCCGAGATACGATCGGTCAGTAGCTGCAGGTGGACAAACTTCCTGTACACATGGTCGGCAGGGACACTGGTAGTGTCCATGACTTCCCACATCTTGCAGGAGGAGCATATCACGGGTGCGAGGTCTGCTGCCATGACTTGCCTTAGCTTAGTTACCCCTTTTAAATTACGTTGAAATTTGAAAATGTTAACTATACCAGGGACCTAGGTTCACTAAAAAAAAACACTACCTGCTATAAAAGCTGCTTAGTTTCCCAGCTCTTAGTTTAAACCAATGCCCTAATTTAGAGAAAAAAAAACAGTAATACTCACCAACCAATCACTTACCTGCTGTCCTGTGACGTCACTCCTTGGTTTTCTGTTGTTGTTTTTGATCCGTTCAGGTCCCCCACCGCTCTGGTCTCGGGCCTCGGGCCACCGCTCTTTATATCCCCGCTCTCGGTCTCTCTCCTCTGCTCCCGATCAGGTCCCCCACCGCTCTGGTCTCGGGCCTCGGGCCACCGCTCTTTATATCCCCGCTCTCGCTCTCTCTCCTCTGCTCCCGATCAGGTCCGCCGCCGCTCTGGTCTCGGGCCTCGGGCCGCCGCTCTTTTATCCCCGCTCTCGGTCTCTCTCCTCTGCTCCCGATCAGGTCCGCCGCCGCCCTCCCTATCTCAGTAACCTCCACCAGCCCCTCGCCCCTCCCTAACTTAGTAACCTCCTCCAGCCCCTCGCCCCTCCCTATCTCAGTAACCTCCTCCAGCCCCTCGCCCCTCCCTAACTCAGCAACCTCCTCCAGCCCTTCGCCCCTCCCTAACTCAGTAACCTCCTCCAGCCCCTCGCCCCTCCCTATCTCAGTAACCTCCTCCAGCCCCTCGCCCCTCCCTATCTCAGTAACCTCCTCCAGCCACTCGCCCCTCCCTATCTCAGTAACCTCCTCCAGCCCCTCACCCCTCCCTATCTCAGTAACCTCCTCCAGCCCCTCGCCCCTCCCCCATCTCAGTAACCTCCTCCAGCCCCTCGCCCCCTCCCTATCTCAGTAACCTCCTCCAGCCCCTCACCCCTCCCCCATCTCAGTAACCTCCTCCAGCCCCTCGCCCCCTCCCCTATCTCAGTAACCTCCTCCATCCCCTCGCCCCTCTCTATCTCAGTGACCTCCTCCAGCCCCTCGCCCCTCCCTATCTCAGTAACCTCCTCCATCCCCTCGCCCCTCCCTATCTCAGTAACCTCCTCCAGCCCCTCGCCCCTCCCTATCTCAGTAACCCCCTCCAGCCCCTCGCCCCTCCCTATCTCAGTAACCTCCTCCAGCCCCTCGCCCCTGCCTATCTCAGTAACCTCCTCCAGCCCCTGGCCCCTCCCTATCTCAGTAACCTCCTCCAGCCCCTCGCCCCTCCCTATCTCAGTAACCTCCTCCAGCCCCTCGCCCCCTCCCTATCTCAGTAACCTCCTCCAGCCCCTCACCCCTCCCTATCTCAGTAACCTCCTCCAGCCCCTCGCCCTTCCCCTATCTCAGTAACCTCCTCCAGCCTCTCGCCCCCTCCCCTATCTCTGTAACCTCCTCCAGACGTACAACCCTCCGAGATCTCTGCGCTCCTCCAATTCTGGCCTCTTGCGCATCCCTGATTTTAATCGCTCCACCATTGGCGGCCGTGCCTTCAGCTGCCTCGGCCCTAAGCTCTGGAATTCCCTCCCTAAACCTCTCCTCCTCTCTCTCCTCCTTTAAGTCCCTCCTTAAAACTTACCTCTTTGACCAAGCTTTTGGCCACCTGTCCTAATATCTCCTTATGTGGCTTGGTGCCAAATTTTGTCTGATTAACGCTCATGTGAAGCGCCTTGGGACGTTTGTACTACGTTAAAGGCGCTATATAAATGCAAGTTGTTGTTGTTGTTGGAAAGAGACCATCTGTCTCAGTCACTGCGGTTCCTCGCTCATTCAATACAACCCTCCCCCACAAATGTGACAGTCCGGAAGATCATGATGTTCCAAGCCTATTTCCAGCTGCCGCACAGCAACAGCTGGCAGCTCAGGGTAGATGCTCAAGTTTTGCTTCCAAGCCTGTTCCTGCAGCGGGGCCTGGAGGGAGTGCGGACTCCTGCCATGTGAGTGTGTGCTAGTGTCAATAATGTGGAACAACATTGCCCCCTGCTGACTTCCATCTAAAATTACAGCTGCACATGGAGTTTTCTCTGCTTTTTTTTTTCCCCCAGGAGACTGGAGGCTACAAAAATGGGCCCAATAATTCCATGAGATAGTTTTACAAGTCAAACCTCCAACAGAGGACTGGCCAGTGGAAATGGAAAATAGCAGCTAATCCTCAAATCTCCTCATAACATTTTGTTTTTAGCCGTGGCTCAGTGGGTAGCACTCTCACCTTTGGGTCATGAAGATTGTGGGTTCAAATCCCACTCCAGAAACTTCAGCACAAAGTCCAGCCTGGTGACACTCCCAGTACAGTACTGAGAGAGTGCTGCACTGTTGGAGGTGTCGTCTCTCAGCTGAGATGTTAAACTGAGGCCCTGTCTGCCCCTCTCAGATGGACATAAAAGATGCCATGGCATTATTTCGAAGAAGAGCAGGGGAGGTGTCCTGGCCAATATTTATCCCTCAACCAACATCACTAAAATAGATTATCTGATCATTCTCACATTGCTGTCTCTGGGACCTCGCTGTGCACAAATTGGCTGCCGTGTTTCCTACATTATAACAGAGGCTACACTTGAAAAGTACTTCATTGGCTGTAAAGCGCTTTGGGACGTCCTGAGGTCATGAAAGGAGTCATAGAAATGCAAGTTCTTTCTTTAAAAAGACTTCTCTTTCATCTTAGTTTTTAGTTCAATAAATTAGAGCAGCATTTCCTGCTCACCTCTTGACCTAAAGGCCCGACATCCCTAAAAATTCTGGCACAAAACTGAGCATGTCGGGAATACGGAGAATTGAAATCTCCACTGTATTTTAATGCAGTCTCTTCACTTGCTGTATGGAAGCTGTGATAACCTTGCCCCCTGATAGCATTCTCTTGCTCCTTTTATTGGAGAGCTAGAAAAGGAGAGAGGGCAGCACTGAATCTGAGGTCGATCGATAGCCCACAGTGAGCCAGGATGCTTGCACGGAAACATGGAATATTAAATCAGGTGAGGGCCCCAGATGATGAGCTCTTGGGCCGTGAATGGCTCCTGGATGCCATGGGTATCACTACTCTAGGGTGTTTCGACAAAATGCTTCCTGCGATTGAAAAGCAGAGGCTATCGCAAACCACGCAGAGTGTTGACGGAAAGCTTCCATATCAAACTAAAGTTTCTCCCCTCCTTTCATCACTATTGGCTGCCGTGCCTTAGCCCCATAGGCCCCAGGCAATTTCCTGCCTGAGCTTCTCTGCTTCCCTCTCCTACTTTAAGACCCTCCTCAGGATAAGGGGTCGGCCATTCAGGACCGAGAGGAGGAATAACTTCTTCACTCAGAGGGTTGTGAATCTTTGGAATTCTCTACCCCAGAGGGCTGTGGCTGCTCAGTCGTTGAGTATATTCAATAATGAGGTCGATAGATTTTTTTGGACTCTAAGGGAATGAAGGGATATGGGGATCGGGCGGGAAAGTGGAGTTGAGGTCGAAGATCAGCCATGATCTTATTGAATGGATCGAGGGGCCGTGTGGTCTACTCCTGCTCTTAGGTTCTTAGGTTCTTATGTTCCTCAAAACCCGCATCTTTGACCAAGCTTTTGGTCACCTCTCCTTCTTTGGTTCGCCATCCATTTCTTGTTTGATTACACTTCTGTGAAGTGGGATGTTCTTCTACATTTAAAGCGCTATACGAGTGCACACTGCTGTTGTTGTAATGATATCATGATGATTGCACTTTAATTCCAGGTTATTATATTGTGACAACAATGCAACCATACAATAAGATCAGAAAGATCCGTCTCTTCAGCCCTGTATTATCTGTTGACCCTGAGCCATCATGCCTCAGTTTCTGGTAGGTAAAGACCCCCCCCAGTCCTCCTTTTTATTGAGAGACCAAGGTGAAGGCCCAAGGCCCATAGCACAGGGTACCACCAAGATTTGGAAGAGTAGAAGACAAGATGAAGTTCCCTAGGAAGCAGTTAAGGGATGAAGCCAAGATTGGGTTTTTAAGAGACCATAGGAGGATAGGGACATTGAGGAAGGTAAGTGTGTATTCACGAACATGTGTGAGTGTGTGTTTGGGCACATAAGTGTGTGTGTATGTTAGTGTGTGAGTGTGTGTGTGTGTTTGGGTATGTAAGTATGTGCGTGTGTTTGGGCATGTAAGTGTATGTGTTAGTGTATGTGGTTGGCCATATATGTGTGTGTTAGTGTGTGAGCATGTAAGTGTGGGTGTGTATGCTAATGTGTTAGCATGTGTGGTTGAGCAGTTAAGGGCGTATGTGTTAGTGTGTGTGTTTGGGCAGGTAAGTATCTGCGTGTTAGGGCATGTAATTGTATGTGTGTTAATGCGTGTGTTTGGGCATGTAAGTATGTGTGTGTTTGGGCGTGTAAGTATGTGTGTGTTTGGGTGTGTAAGTATGTGTGTGTTTGGGCGTGTGAACATTGAAGACGGGATCGGGCTTGGCTGTGATGCCACCACGATGGGCAGACGGCCAATATTCACTGCCCAGACCCACGTTTGAACAATAGCCACGTGGGTGAACACTTCCAGCAGCCAAAGAGTTAATATCTGGCAGAGAGGAAGGAAGAGAGAGGGAGAAAATAAATATGTAAATCTTTTTAACTTTGGCATAGTCTGAGATACAGAACCGTTGATTGTGACTGAGCTATAATATATCAGATGAACTGAATTTGCTGAATTCCTGTTTATCACATTTATAAAACATTGTATTTAGAACATGTTGATAGTCTATGAAGCACCGCACTTTAGGAAGGGTGGCAAGGCCTTGGAGAGCGTGCAGAAGAGGTTTACTGGAATGGTACCAGGGAAGAGGGAATTCAGTTATGAGGAGAAATTAGAGAAGCTGGAATTGTTCTCCTTCGAGCAGAAAAGGTTAAGGGAATATTTAATAGAGGTGTTCAAAAATTATGAGGGGTTTTGATAGAGTAGACAGGGAGAAACTGTTTCCACTGGCAGGAGGGTCGGTAACCAGAGGAGACAGATTTAAGATAATTGGTAAAAGAATCAGAGGAGAGATGAGGAGGAGGAAATTTTTTTACGCAGCGAGTTGTTCTGATCTGGAATGCGCTGCCTGAAAGGGCGGTGGAAGCAGATTCAATAGTAACTTTCAAAAAGGAATTGGATAAATACTTGAAGGGGAAACATTTGCAGGGCTACGGGGAAAGAGCAGGGGGGATGCGGGACTAATTGGATTGCTCTTTCAAAGAGCCGGCACAGGCATGATGGGCCGAAAGGCCACCTTTTTTTTTGTGTTTTCCGTCTCTGTGGGATAATGGGGTGACTATGCGCGTGTGGTCAGCATGGTCCCATGAGGCATTCTCGTTCTCTTCTCGTCCCAGGTACCACATGTACGGAATCGACGTTTCCCGCTTACGGGTTTACATCGCCAGCGACGGAGATGCATCACGGACAGCTTTCCAGAAGGAAGGAAATTACGGGAATCGGTGGAACTATGGGCAGCTGACAATAAATGAAACATCGGCAGTCAGGGTCAGTCTCTGCCAGTGATTTAACACAACAGCCTTTGTCCCCATGTTTCTCGGGGCCTCATTTCACTCTCGATAGACAGCAGCAGCACTGCTCCCCGCGTGTAAATGTTGCCCCATTTTGAGCTATTAGTTTCGTAGAATCATAGAACCTTACTGCACAGAAGGAGGCCATTCGGCCCTTCGTGTCTGTGCCGGCTCTTTGAAAGAGCTATCCAGTTAGTCCCCACTCCCACGCTCTTTCCCCATATCCCTGCAAATTTTTCCTCCTCAAGTATTTATTCCCTTTGGAAAGTTACTATTGAATCTGCTTCCACCGCCATTTCAGGCAGCGCATTCCAGATCATAACAACTCGCTGCGTAAAAATATCTCTCTTCATCTTCCCCCTGGATCTTTTGCCAATTATCTTAAATCCGTGTCCTCTGGTAACCAAGCCTCCTGCCACTGGAAACAGTTTCTCCCTATTTACTCTATCCAAACCCCTCTTAGAAAATATTTCAGAGGAAATGTTCAACTTTGCTCTAACAATCAGCCTCAACACCAATCTCAAAAAAGCAAACTTACTTCACCAGTGCAGCATTTCCAATTCTCACACCATCCAACCCTTAAGGTGTCTCTGAGGGAACTTGCTCGTTTAATGCCAACTCGACCATAAATTTTGGGCAGTTTTTGTAATATTCATCAAGGGCTGGGGAGGGACGATCCCAAACTCTGCTTACAGTCAGCAGAAGAGGCAGTCAACCCATCCATTTAAACCCAAGAACTCAAAGGTGAAAGGGCATTATACCAGCTCTAGGCTGACACTTCAGTGCGGTACTGAGGGAGTGCTGCACCGTCGGAGATGCCGTCTCTCGGATGAGACGTTGAACCGGGGCCCCGTTGTGTCCTCTCAGGTGGACGTAAAAGATCACATGGCATTATTCGAGGAGTTCCCTCCGGTGTCCTGGCCCAATATTTATCCCTCAACCAACATCACTAAAGCAGATTAGCTGGTCATTATCTCATTGCTGTTTGTGGGATCTTGCTGTGCGCAAATTGACTGCTGCGTTTCCCTACATTACATTTCGGAAGTATTTCATTGGCTGTAAAGCGCTTTGGGACATCCTGAGGTCCGGCAAGTCTTTCTTTTTACTTTCTATGCATCACCTAATCCTCTTCATTATTTTTTTTCTTATTTTGGCTGAGACGCCATCCATTCACATCTGGGACCTGAGTTCAAATGCAGCTCAGAATGAAGGTCTCTCCTCCCTCTGATGACGACAGGCTGGTGGAGTGGCCATCTATCTCTGCACACTGGGTTTGAATCTGGTTCAAAGACACGTATGGCAAAGGCCTCTTTGATGGCAGTTTTGGACATTAATTGACATTTCCTTGGTTTCAGCTCAGCTTTCAGTGAGCACAGGCCCACAGCGTAAACCTTTCTCACATTCAACACAGACAGCAGTTATTTCTTGGCAGCCTCGCTCAAAAGAGGCCATAAGGGTAGATTTTCATAGAAAACCAGGCTGCTGAGGTACAGATGGTCGTTTAAGACATAGGAACTCATCAACATTGTCAGGGCTGTGGGGGCTAGCTCGACATTGCATTAATACGAGAAGCATTCAATTCCTCAGTATTCTCAGGGGCTGTCCCTGGGTTTTGTTGTGAGCTGAGCTTCCAACCCCATATCCTCCCCATCACCAAGACCGTCTATTTGCACCTCTATAATATCGTCCATCTCCGCCCCTGTCTCAGCCCATCTGCCGCTAAAACTTTCATCCATGCCTTTGTTATCTTCAGACTCGATGGTTCCAATGCTCTCCTGGCTGGCCGTCCATCCTCCACCTTCCGTAAACTTGAGCTCATCCAAAACTCTGCTGCCCGGATCCGAACTCGCACCAAGTCCTGTTCACCCAACACCCTCTGTGCTCGTTGACCTGCATTGGCTCCCGGTCCAGCAAAGCCTCAAATTTAAAATTCTCATCCTTGTGTTTAAATCCCTCCATGGCCTCGCCCCTCCCAATCTCTGTAACCTCTTCCAGCCCGACAGCCCTCCGAGATCTCTGCGCTCCTCCAATTCTGGCCTTTTGTGCATCCCCGATTTTAATCGCCCCACCATTGGCGGCCGTGCCTTTAACTGTCTAGGCCCCAAGCTTCGGAATTCCCTCCCTAAACCTCTCCGCCTCTTCACCTCTCTCCTCCTTTAAGATGCTCATTAAAACTACCTTTTTGACCAAACTTTTGGTCATTCATCCTAATATCTCCTTATGTGACTCAGTGTCAAATTTTGTCTGATAACGCTCCTGTGAAGCACCTTGGGATGTTTTTCATAGAATTATAGAAGTTTACAACATGGAAACAGGCCCTTCGGCCCAACATGTCCATGTCGCCCAGTTTATACCACTAAGCTAGTCCCAATTTCCTGCACTTGGCCCATATCCCTCTTTACCCATCTTACCCATGTAACTGTCCAAATGCTTTTTAAAAGACAAAATTGTACCCGCCTCTACTACTGCCTCTGGCAGCTCGTTCCAGACACTCACCACCCTTTGAGTGAAAAAACTGGCCCTCTGGACCCTTTTGTATCTCTCCCCTCTCACCTTAAATCTATGCCCCCTCGTTATAGACTCCCCTACCTTTGGGAAAAGATTTTGACTATCTACCTTATCTATGCCCCTCATTATTTTATAGACTTCTATAAGATCACCCCTAAACCTCCTACTCTCCGGGAAAAAAGTCTCAGTCTATCCAACTTCTCCCTATAAGTCAAACCATCAAGTCCCAGTAGCATCCTAGTAAATCTTTTCTGCACTCTTTCTAGTTTAATAATATCCTTTCTATAATAGGGTGACCAGAACTGTACACAGTATTCCAAGTGTGGCCTAACTAATGTCTTGTACAACTTCAACAAGACATCCCAACTCCTGTATTCAATGTTCTGACCAATGAAACCAAGCATGCTGAATGCCTTCTTCACCACCCTACCCACCTGTGATTCCACTTTCAAGGAGCTATGAACCTGTACTCCTAGATCTCTTTGTTCTATAACTCTCCCCAACGCCCTACCATTAACGGAGTAGGTCCTGGCCCGATTTGATCTGCCAAAATGCATCACCTCACAATTATCTAAATTAAAATCCATCTGCCATTCATCGGCCCACTGGCCCAATTTATCAAGATCCCGTTGCAATCCTAGATAACCTTCTTCACTGTCCACAATGCCACCAATCTTGGTGTCATCTGCAAACTTACTAACCATGCCTCCTAAATTCTCATCCAAATCATTAATATAAATAACAAATAACAGCGGACCCAGCACCGATCCCTGAGGCACACCGCTGGTCACAGGCCTCCAGTTTGAAAAACAACCCTCTACAACCACCCTCTGTCTTCTGTCGTCAATCCAATTTTGTATCCAATTGGCTACCTCACCTTGGATCCCGTGAGATCTAACCTTATGTAACAACCTACCTTGTTAAAGGCTTTGCTAAAGTCCATGTAGACCACGTCTACTGCACAGCCCTCATCTATCTTCTTGGTTACCTCTTCAAAAAACTCTATCAAATTTGTGAGACATGATTTTCCACTCACAAAACCATGCTGACTGTTCCTAATCAGTCCCTGCCTCTCCAAATGCCCGTGGATCCTGTCTCTCAGAATACCCTCTAACAACTTACCCACTACAGATGTCAGGCTCACCGGTCTGTAGTTCCCAGGCTTTTCCCTGCCGCCCTTCTTAAACAAAGGCACAACATTTGCTACCCTCCAATCTTCAGGCACCTCACCTGTAGCTGTCGATGATTCAAATATATCTGCTAGGGGACCCGCAATTTCCTCCCTAACCTCCCATAACGACCTGGGATACATTTCATCAGGTCCCGGAGATTTATCTACATTGATGCGCGTTAAGATTTCCAGCACCTTCCTCTCTGTAATATGTACACTCCTCAAGACATCACTATTTATTTCCCCAAGTTCCCTAACATCCATGCCTTTCTCAACCGTAAATACCGATGTGAAATATTCATTTAGGATCTCACCCATCTCTTGTGGTTCCGCACATAGATGACCTTGTTGATCCTCAAGATTAAAGATTTTACTACGTTAAAGGCGCTATATAAATGCAAGTTGTGGTTGTAATGATCTTATTAAAATGAGAGATCCACAACAACGTTCCCACTCCTCAGGAAAGGTTGCTATGAGATTTTTTTTTTGTTTTTCATTCTCAGGGTGCAGCCAACCCTGCAAGGTCAGCATTTATTAGTCCTCCCTAGTTACCCTTGGTCTGCCTTCTTGAACCTTTGCAGTCCACGCAGTGAAGGTGCTGCCTTGTTGTACTCTTTGATACAACTGAATGGCTTGCTACACATGTTCAGAGGCCAGTTAAGAGTCAATCATGATGGTGCGGGACTGGAGTCACATATAGGCCCAGACCGGGTAAGGCTGGCAAGTTTCCTTCCCTAAAGGACATTAGTGAACCAATTGGTTTTTTTAACGACAATCCAACAGCTCCATGGTCACTTTTACTGATGCGAGCTTTTTATTTCCAGATTTTTTAAACTGAATTCAAATACTCAAATTAACATGGTGGGATTTGAACTCATGTTCTACTGGTTTATTGGTCCAGACCTCTGGATTACTAGTCCAGTAACATAGCCACTACACTACTGTATTAACCTCAACTTCCAATTGTTTTTAATATTAATCATGGAACCGTGTTCTGTAACACAAGGCAATTCATTAAAATTACATATTTTCCCTAGGAATAAAAACACTGCGGCAGATTTTCCCCTTTGGTCCATGGGTGTGGAGCATCACCTGTGTGGCAGCCCCTGTCACGAGTGTGCAGTCTACCCTGGTTGATTTTCCTCTACGTGCCCCTCCCAGGCAATGCTTTACACTCAAGCACTAAAAAGGCAAAAATTGTCCCAGGTTATTTAGGCCCCAGAAAGGCAATTCGGCCGAGCAACCTAGTTCCTTTCTAATAGTTTTCAACTCCAGTTTGACTCTCGATCCCTCCTGTCTCGAAATATACATCTAGTTACTTCTTGAACCCATCTATAGGGTGAGGTGAACTCACCCCTCACTGACGTTCAGTTGAGAGATACTCTCGTTCAGACTTGTATGTGCACTACTAGTCAAGCTGGTTCAGACCAATTCAGCAACAATGCCTGTGTCAATGTTGCTTTCTTTGTAACCTGTCACTAGGAGTTGGCACAGGTCCATCTTCAGCCGCCTAGGCCCTAAGCTCTGGAATTCCCTCCCTAAACCCCTCGGCCTCTCTACCTTTCGCTCCTCCTTTAAGATGCTCCTTAAAACCTACCTCTTTGACCAAGCTATGAGGCTCGGTGTCAAATTTTGTTTAATAACACTCCTGTGAAGTGCCTTGGGACATTTTACTACGTTAGCGGCGCTATATAAATGCAGGTGGTTGTTTGTTGTTGTTGTTGTTCCACTCCACCCCTGTCTTGCATGGAAGTGATTGGCCTCCTTTCAGTGTTTGTCCCCCTTTAATGGACTGATCAAAATGACAGACTCACCGCCCATTGAATTGCTGGCACCTTCGTGTCGATCTGATACCGTGAACCAGCACACAGCATCACAATTAAGATCTTTCAAGAGCATCTCACTATTTGCCACACACTCCCGCTATCAAGCGAATCGCCATGGAGAAGCGCCAAGGCACAGCCGGGACCTTTATTAAATTGGGGGGGTGGAGGGGTGGGGGGAGATAGGCAAACTGGGCAGAGGGTGATCCCCCAGGGTTACTCCCCCACTAAGAGCTGTGGAACATGGGCATTAGGGCACATCACCTACCTGCCCTGTCGGCTCCGAAATCTGCACCGTTTTGGGAAGGGGAGGAAAAAAATAACTCAAAAAAGAAGGCAGCATTTACCTCACAAAACAACTCAACAACAGAACAGGGTTTGTGTCGCCAAGACTCTACTGGGAGGAAGAGGAGGAGATCAGACAAGGAGTCAGTGTTTCAGTGTCGCGACGTTTGTTTCTGCACTTATTCGTTATTCAGGTTGTCTTTGAAGCTATTAAAAATATTGGCCTGCTGACTGACATTGCGTTGGATGATATATCTCTCACAAATGGCACCTGCAAGGAGAGCGAGTATCCAGAGCCAACAGCTCAACCGAAACCCACAGCTCCCCCACCAGGGCCCAGTGAGTATGAAGGACATTCCTGAGATATGTATGAATATACAAGAGAAAGGACAAAACACCCACAGTAGCCCATTGGGTCAAAGCAGCAACATGCAGACCAGGAAGGTTCCAAGTCCCATTCCCAATCTGCGCTGAGTTAGCAGATCTTAGTCAGGCACCGTAGAGTGCTGCAATTGGCCTCAATTGGTTCCTGAGCTAAGGACAGGGAAGAGAAAGCCGTCCAGGATTCCCAATCCTGGACACTTTCAAATTGAAAGTGTAAAGGTCAAATGAGAGATGGGGATTGGGGTTGTCTGAGATAATAATATTTGGAATTATAATAATATTTGCTTTTGCATACTGCATTATCAATGTGCTATTGATAGGGGCAGATAAAGAGAAACTATTTCTTCTGATGAGGAGTCCAGAACAAAGGGGCATAACCTTAAAATTAGAGCCAGGATGTCAGGAAGCACTTCTTCACACAAAGGGTAGTGGAAATCTGGAACTCTCACCCCAAAAAAACTGATGAAGCTGGGGGATCAATTGAGAATGTCAAAACCGAGATTGATAGATTTTTGTTGGGTAAGGGTATTGAAGGTTACAGAACCAGATGGGTAGATGGAGTTAAGATACAGATCAGCCATGATCCAATTGAATAGTGAAACAGGCTCGGGGGGCTGAATGGCCCACTCCCGTTCCTATGTCCCTATGTTCTATCATGGACTACTTTTGAAGTGACTGCTGTTCCATAAACAAATGAAGCAACCAGTCAGCATCAGTAATATGACACCAAAGATGTTGGCCAATACCTTGACCTCCTTTAAATTGAGCCAAGGGATCTTTACTGTCTACCGAAAGACGCAAACTGGACCTCAGTTTGAGATCTCATCTGAAGGACAACACCTCCAATAATGCAGTACTCCATGCCGCAGTGGAGTGACAGCCCAGATTAAGTGCTCAAGTCCTGGAGTGGGGCTCAAACCCATAATGATACCAACTGAGCTAAGTTGATGTCCAAGATAAACCGCTGCCCCTGCCCTCCCAGATGGGCAAACGATAAGGCAACACTCACTGCCAATGGCTCTCGGCTGAAGATTCCCCCCTCCCCCCACCGTCCCTATAACAAGAGTGGCCACACTTCAAGTTAATCCATTGTACGTGAAGCACTTTGTTTCTGAGAGATGTAATAGGATTTGATATAAGTGCAAGTTCTTGCTTTGAGTGAGGTAGTAGATGGCAGGGGTCAGTCCATGGAACCATAAGCCCAGCGAGAGTCAGGGCCTGCAGAAGAGCATGGGAGAGAATTGGTGAGGCAGTCCTCGCTCGTGAAGGCTGAGGGTTTGAAAGCTGCAGTCTTACACTGTATAGTGTGTATTATATACAAACTCTTCTCTTTACAGCTGACTGTGGAGGCCCATTAGAACTAAGGGAACCAAATACATCCTTCAATTCAATGAATTACCCCAAAAACTACGTGAATCATGCATTTTGTGAGTAAGACTCCTCTTCACTAACTGTTGGATTTTATTCACAGGTATTTGCTCTTTGAGAACAGATTTTTGTGCTGTGTTTGAGCCTGGTTAATATTTCTTATTCTATCTGCTGTGTTTTCCCCCTACTACTCCCATCACTTTCCTCTCTCATGGACATTCCCTCTCCACTCCTGCTCGGGTCCAGCCACGAAGCAGGAAAAAGCACAGAAATTCCGACAGGGAGAATTCCCCTGCCCCCTCCCACTGCTCGCAGCATTCCTTCATCCCCCCCCCCCCCCATTCATGAAGAAGCAAGGATTGTAGATTGCTTCTCCTCAAAGAGAGAGAGCCTGCAGTGACCCCTCCCATAGGGAGCCTGGAGTCATAGTCCCCCTCCACCAGAGAGGAGGTCCTCTCCAATAGAGAGTGTGCAATCGCCCATAAAAAGTACCCCCCCCCACCAACAGAGGCCTCAGTCCCATAGAGAGAGCCTGCAGTGACCCCTCCTATAGGATCTCTGGAGTCATAGTCCCCCTCCAACAGGGAGAGAACTTGCAGAATCCTCCATAAAGACAACCCCTCTCCAACAGAGAGGCTAACAGAATCCCTCTCCAATATTGAGAGAGCCTACAGACATCTCCCTCCCCACAAAGAGAGCCTACAGAGTTTTTTGCATCTTTGCATCCAACCATGATGTCCCTGATCTCCACTTGCCACATGGTGCCTGAAATGACAAAGTGTTTCAATCCCTCATGCTAACCACCTCCACCAAGAAATCAACGTTCACCACCTTTCATTTTTCCTTTCAGGTACATGGTATTTAATCGCAGACAAGGGTAAAAATATTCAGCTCCATTTTGAAGACTTCAACTTAGAAAATATTTATGATGTGTTAGAGGTGAGAGACGGGAGAGGAAAAGATTCTATAGTGATGGGTAAGAGTCACAGGAATCCAACCTTCATCATTTCTGTTGATCTTCTTTAAGTACTTACACTGCTGCATTCCCAAGACACCACTACACGAATTGGTAGGATGTGAGTCTTCACCTGAGATTCCTCGCACATGGTTTCAACTGTGCCGTTGTGGGGCCAGCGTATAGTAGAGCCCACGTGCTTCCCCTCCCCTGGAAAAGGGTAGAGTTAGTCATTGGGAGGGTCATCGCCAAGGCTTCTTCAGCAGCACCTCCCAAACCTGCGACCTCCACCTACTAGAAGGACAAGGGCAACAGGTGCATGGGAACACCACCACCCCTAAGTTCCCCTCCAAGTCACACACCATCCTGACTTGGAAATATATCGGCTGTTCCTCCATCGTCGCTGGGTAAAAATCCTGGATCTCCCTACTGAACAACATTGTGGGAGAACCTTCACCACACGGACTGGAGCAGTTCAAGAAGAAGTCCCACCACCACCTTCTCAAGGGCAACTAGGGAGGGGCAATAAATGCCGGCTTTGCCAGCGGTGCCCACATCCCGAGAATGAATTTAAAAAAGGGCTTCACAGGAGAGTTTTCAGACAAAAATTGACACCGAGCCAAAGGATAAGATAATAGGATAGGTGACGATTGGCTTGGTCAAAGCAGTGGGTTTTAAGGAGGGTCTTAATGGGGGAGAGCGAGGCGGAGAGGTTTAGGGAGGGCATTCCAGAGCTTAGGGATTAGATGGCTGAAGGTACGGCAAGGCGGCTTAGCTCCCTGCCTCCAGAGACAAACCCAGAGGCAAATCGCTGGTGACGGTAACTGTAAGTGGCAACAGCACTGGGGCCTTGGTCCAGTTGTACAGGCCAGTGATGCGACGCTCATACTGTCGACCTCTGTGGACTTCCTGACCCCGTGGAAGGTCCACAGACTCAATCAAGAAAGTATCGAACGTGAATTTAGAACTGTTCTGATGAAAGGTCGTCGACCTTAAACGGTAACTCTGTGCTTCTCCATCTTTAGATGCTGCTGCCTGACCAGCATTTTCCCAGCATTTTCTGTTTTTATTTCAGATTTCCAGCATCCGCAGTATTTTGCTTTTGCATTTGTAGAAAATGGGTTTGGCATTTTTAACTTGCTTTTTTGCAACTTATGCACAACTAGGCATGTGCAAATCGTGCACACGCTGGTGTTATTGACACTGGGAATGTGGAAAACTAGCAGCCCCACCATGTCCCTGAACCACTCTCACCAGAAGTAGTGCCTCGAAATAAATTCATGGGTTATTAAAAATCTTGTGTGGGGTCCGCACGACCTGTCTGCTAACCTTACTTTCTGTTATGATGATTTTCGGTGTTGCTTTTCTGTCAACATTTACCATTGTAAATTGCAATGTCACCATTTCCCATTCAACTTTGCTATGTCAACTATCACGGTGCAGTTGCACACTCCAGCCACTAGGTAGCTCTGCGGAGTGAGTTCCAGAAGTTTCTCTCCCAACTCTGTCGCCACCTTGCATATAAAAAACGACATCAACTGACTGTGGGCAACACCACAGGCAATTCGTTAGTGAGATATTAAAAAAACGGGTGAAAGGCTATGGTGAAACAAAGGATAATTGTGAAGAAGTGATGTGAGTTGAAAGCTTTGGTGACCTAAAATGTGTTCTCTTTTTGTTCTCTGGTTCCAGCTGTGTACACAGGCCAGGGTCCGATGAATGATCTCTTCTCCACCAAAAGCGAAATGGCAGTCTTTTTCACCTCAGACAAGTCAACAACCAGAAAAGGATTCCTGGCAAATTTCACGACGGGATATCGCTTAGGCCTGCCGGGTATGACAGTGACGCTCTTATCCAGCCAAAGATTTACAGGTTAAAGCAGTGAAAGTGTTGTCAGGTAACTTACAGGGCCGCAACATAAAACTTCAAGTCAGCTGCAGCACTCTCGCCTCTGAGTTTGTTCATAGTCCCACTCCAGACACTCCAGCACAAAATCCAGGCTGACACTTCAGTGCAGTACTGAGGGAGCGCTTCACGGTCGGAGGTGCCTTCTTTCTGATGCGACTTTAAACCAAGGCCCCGTCTGCCCTCTCAGGTGGACGTAATAGATCCCATGGCACTATTTGAAGAAGAGCTGGGAAGTTCTCCCCGGTGTCCTGGCCAATATTTATCCCCCCGCTTCAAATATTTATCCAATTTTCCCATCAATTTTGGTAAGTGTCTTTTCTACAGATCTGCCGCTCCGTGGCAGAATAGAATATTTTATCCGATCAGTAGTCTTGCTTGAGGAGTGTTAGTTTTGACCTGGTGTTCCCTGGTTTCCAACCCCAATGTTTCTGCTCTTTGTCTCGACAGCTCCTTGTGCTCCCTCTGAGTATCAGTGTGGAAATGGTCAGTGTATCTCTGTGGACAAGTTATGCGATGGGCACCAACACTGTAAAGATGAGGCTGATCAGAAACACTGCGGTAAGATAATTCAGACTGTGGACTTTATTCCATGCGGATGTAAAATATTCTACTCTATATATGGGCCGACTTTGGAAATCACGGGGCGGAATTCCCTACGTATTTGCATCCCGGAAACAGGTGTAATCGGGGGACATAAAGCAACTGCCTTGGCGTGAAAGATCGAGCAGACCCGGGCCGCAGGTGTGGTTACGCACGCAATTGCACCACGCCAAAGGCAGTGGGGTCGGAGGGGGTAACTCCCTACTCGCCCGGTTTCTGCCGGGCTGGGTTGACGGTTAAAATTCGCCCACGGGCGCCTGAAGTGGGAATGCGTCTGTTGCCCAGCGTATACATCCCTTCAGCTTGAAAAGCCTCCGATAAAACCTCACAAATGGGCCCAGCGTCCCATCGGCCTTTTGAAAGGTGACATTTTCCCGTTTTCTGTTCGCTATCCCAGTGCGTCTGTTGAACGGATCCAGTAGCAGTGATGGGCTGGTGCAATTAAAGGTGAAGAATGAGTGGCGCTCAACCTGTGCAGACCACTGGTCAGAGAAGATGTCGGCCTCTCTATGTGTACAGTTAGGCTTTAGGTAAGGTACACTTCTCTCTTCATTGGCATCTTAGTCATGTTGCAGAACTATATTCAGGTCTCTTCCTATCCTCCACGTACTGCCCACCATCCTCAACTGAAAGAACATGAATATTGATAGGAAGTTGAAAGGGCCGTCAGGTTTGGTAGACCCACTCCCACCAGCCCCACCTTCTCAACAAATACCTCAATTCTGACCTCGGAAATACAATGGGCAAAGGGGGTTAAAACTGGCGATTGGGAAATGGGGATTGGGGATGGCTCACCCATTATAAACTCCGTTTGATTTTCCTTTCCACTGAAGTCTGCCAATCACCACTTTTTCAGCAATGCCCAAGGTGAAAATTGCCCCCATTGCTTGCCTCTGGACCCCATTTGCATTGTCCCCTTCAATCACCTTCCTTGCCACCTTAATCTTTGAATTAGATGGAAGCTGGTTAAAAGCCTCTAACCAAATTTGCTTGAATCTAAAGATTCTGTCCCCTTGTTCTGGATTCCCTTCCTAGAGGCAGGATCCATTCCCCATTGACTCTATCAGTTCCCTTCCCTGTATGAAGCACCTCAATTAGATCAACCCTTAACCCCTTTTCCTGTGAATGTGACCCACGTTTACTCAGTTTCTCATCGTCACTCACTCTTTTCACTCCAGCAGTCATCCTGGTGAATCGATATATCTTTCCTAAAGTGAAGCACCCAATTAGCCAGGAATTTCCACAGAACTGATCCCACTGTGCCACCGTAACCTTGGGGAAGGTTTACACTTACGCACATAAACATGGTTTCTGCCGTACCTCCCCCGCCCAGGTGAAGCTATGGTGGAGGAGCGGAACTAAACTATGAGGAAACTCCTTGCCAAAGTTTCAGTTGAGGTCTGACCAATACACTAATACTTGGAGTATCTCCCCAATCTTCATATTCTAAGTATCTTGCGATGAAGTTCCAGCATCCCGTCAGCCTTTTTGATTACTTTTGGCACCAGCAAACGAGCTTTCTAATAACTTACCCGGACCCCTAAATCTCTAGCCCACCCCATGTCCCCAGTGCTTCCTTTGATGGGAGTAATCGCAGGCAGTGCCACTACAATTGTCACTTAGTAGCGAGTGACGGCCAGCACATACTCTGAGAGTCGCCCCCAAACTCTCATCTGCCATTCTTATGTCCAAAGTGTAGTAGCTCATACTTTGTTACACTAAATTGCATCAACCGTCGTTCCACAAGTTTGCTTCATCTTGCAATGTTCTGCTCACTTCTCCGTCATTCACTGCTGTGTCTATTTATGCCTTTAGAGTCCCTAGTCCGTGTTGCATGCTGAGAGCTCAAATTGGGAATTGAGGCATGTATCCCGAATCTTCTGTCTATTAAATATATAAACAGAAAATCATGGGCCCCCAAAATGGGTGCATTGGGAGTCAGAAGGTGATGGGTTCGAGCCCAACTACAGAGACTTGAGCATAAAATCTATCTTTAATAAGATATGTTCCCGATAACCCGAATCAGAGGGCAAATGGGCAGCCTGTCCTCAAGCCGTCGCTCAAACTGTGCCACTGGCTGATCTGTCCTCCACATTTCTTTCCCTTCATTTGGAGGAATGTGTTGGGTCTATTTACTGCTTCTCCTGGTAGCCACCAAAAAGTTCACCGGAGGAAGATAGGAACAGGAGTAGGCCATTTAGCTGCTCGAGCCTGTTCCGCCATTCAACGAGATCATGGCTAATCTGTGAGCTAACTCCACACATGGGGACATGCAGTCAGGGGGGAGGTGGGTGCAGGCCATAAATCAGTATAGATATAAAGAAACAGGAAGTGTTTCTAAAGCTTTCATTTAATATCCCATGTTTATCCTAACAGGAACACCAACAAAACATCAATGGTTTCTGCTGCTGGAAATGAGCCCTTTGTGACAGTGATTAAGAACCCAAATGGAGGCTCAGTACTGACACCAAGGTATTTTCAATATTTTGTAATTCTTTCACAGGATGTGGGTGTCGCTGGCAAGGCCGGCATTTATAGCCCATCCCTATTTCCCCCTTTGAGAAGGTGGTGGTGAGCCGCCTTCTTGAACCGCTGCAGTCCGTGTGGTGAAGGTTCTCCCACTGTGCCGTTAGAAAGGGAGTTCCAGGATTTTGACCCAGCGACGATGAAGGAATGGCCGATAAATTTCCAAGTCAGGATGGTGTGTGACTTGGAGGGGAACTTAGAGGTGATGATGTTCCCATGCGCCTGCTGCCCTTATCATTCTAGATGGTGGAGGTCACTGGTTTGGGATGTGCTGTCGAAGTAAAATGTACCTCTTGTTGAAATGTCCCATGTGGACTGACACAAGAGAGGCACAGACTAAGGTTAGATTCTCAGCAAGAAGGCAAAATTCTCCTGCCAAGGAAACTCTAGGCACAAAATTTAGTCTTTATTTTTGGTTGCTCTGAAAAAACTTTCCAATCCACTGGAACAATCTGCTCTTCAACATCCCAGGCAAAGGATCGAGGGCTTGTTATCCTATGGGTTTGGTCTCAGACCTGTAACGTGCGAGGCCAATTTGCCAGACCCATGGTTGTCAAGCCAAAGGAAAGATCAGGAAGGGTGACCAAAAGCTTGGTCATGGAGGTGAGGTTGAAGGAGGGTCTTAATGGAGGACAGGCAGATGGAGATGCGGAGAGGTTCAGGGAGGGAATTCCAGAGTGCGGGGGCCTAGACGGGTTAAACTTATCCCCTTATCCCAGCGTGAGTCAACATCTTCATGGCAGATGGTGAGAAGAGTGGAGCAAGGGGTATTGCACATTGCTTCTGTTATAAAAATGTGCTTTGTTTCTCAGTAGATGCTGTGTGGAGTGAGAGTGGTGTTGACATTTGTGATTGGGAGCCGCGGGTGTCTTGTTACATTTCAGCATGAAGTGTCGAAGAGTGAAAGTGACACTGCGTTAAGTGATTTGATCTTTTTAACCTTGCAGTGAGACGTGCTCTGGTGACACCGTTGTGTCCCTGAAGTGCAACAGGAAAAGTAAGTAAATAACCCGAAGGCGTAGCTGACCTGCCCCACTGACAGCTTCAAACCCACGACAGCTCAGAGTCTGCCTCAATCACTGGGACTGACATGTAGTTAATAATGCAACTGATTCATATGCAACTCTTGGCCTCTGGGTCCAGCTGAGATTAGTGTTGCTGCAGCCCTTACATTCCTGATGTAAAGAAAAGAACTTGCATTTCTATAGCACCTATCATGATCTCAGCACATCCCAAAGCACTTTACTGTCAATAAAGTACTGTTCTAGTGATAAATATTGGCCCAGGACACCGGGGAGAACTCCCCTGCTCTTCTTCAAAACAGCACCATAGAATCTTTTACGTCCACCTGAAAGGGCCAAAGGGGCCTTGGTTTAACATCTCACCCTAAAAATGGCACCTCTAACAATGCAGCTCAATATTACCCTGGGAGTGTCAGCCTAGATTTTGTACCTAAGTCTCTAGAGAGAGACTTGAACACACAACCTTCTAATTCAGGGGTAAGATTGCTACCTACTGAGCCACAGCTGTCAGCGCACCAGATGTTCTTGACAAGAGTGACATTTGCACCCCCCCGATTTGGCTACAGATCTCAATCTACACTGCCGGGTCAGCTATAATATGCAAAGTCACTGGCTTTCTATTTTCACGGAAAAATGGATTGAATCGCGAGATGCAATTAGCTGTCTGGAATTTTAGATTTGATTGCAGAAACACAAAGCCTTGTGGGAGCTGGAGCAAGATTTCCACGTTCAGAAAAACTAATAATTGTACTTCCTCTGCTCCTGCTCTTCTGTGCTACAAGGCAGAGTGGAAGCAGAAAGAAAGATAGAAGGAATAAAGAACTTGCATTTATACAGCCCCTTTCATGACCTCAGGACGGCCCAAAGCGTTTTACAGCCAATGAAGTACTTTTGAAGTGTTGTCACTATTGTAATGTTGGAAATGCAGCAGCCAAATTGCGCACAGCAAGATCCCAGAAGCAGGAATGAAGTTTTTTTTTAAAAATAGGAGCAGCCACATTACAGTTAGCAATTAAAAAGGACCTGGACTTATCCTTATCCTCGGCACATCCCAAACACTTCACAGCCAATGAGTTATTTCCGCAGTGCAGTCACTGTTATACAGACAAACACAACAACCAATTTGTGCACAGCAAGGTCACAAATAATGATGGTAATTTTCTACTTCCCCACCTGGGCGGTAACCTGGCAGAGTGGATCGCCCGCCCTTTGTAGAAGCAGATTGATTTTTGTTCTGTTGCCCCAATAATGTCCCTCAATCCCAAATTCAAAAAACGCACCCCACCCTCCACACGGACTGCAGCGGTTCAAGAAGGCGGCTCACCACCACCTTCTCGAGGGCAATTAGGGATGGGCAATAAATGCCGGCCTCGCCAGCGACGCCCACATCCCATGAACGAATTTTTTAAAATCCCCCCCCACCTACTGCCCATATCAGCCAAACTTGCAGCTCTCAGGGCGAGCGTGACAATTCACTGTTCTGACCATGTCCTGTGAACTTTGACCCACTGAAAGAAAGGTTGAATCTGCCCCAAATTCCTTTCATTTGAGTCCCCTACAACCAGCGGACTCCACAGTGTCAGAAACTGGATTAAACCATTCCCCACGCTTACAGAGGAAAATACAGTGATGTTTGGCCACCCAGTAACACACTGCAGTGACGTACTGAATGGCTGCAGCATAAGATGGTTCTCCAACCCTCCCCCTCCACCATTCCCAATACACTTAGATTCCAAACGGCCGCAGCATCCTTGGGAAGGTGCTGATTGGAGGGGAAAAACATCAACAGGGAAAAGAAGCACAACCTGGAGCAGCATTGGCAGAGGAAAAGGAAGAGTTTGCAGGTTCGTTCAATGGGACAACATAATAAGGTGGATAGAATAAATAAAGTGTAGTCTGTTGTAATGTAGGAAACGCGGCAGCCAATTTGCGCACAGCAAGGTCCCACAAACAGCAATGTAATAATGACCAGATAATCTGTTTTGGTGATGTTGGTTGAGGGATAAATATTGGCCCAGGACACCAGGGAGAACCCCATTGCTCTTCTTCAAAATAGTGCCCATGGGATCTTTTACATCCACCTGAGAGGGCAGACGGGGCCTTGGTTTAACCTCTCATCCGAAACACGGCACCCTTGACAGTGCAGCACTCCCTAGTACGGACACTGGGAGCGTGAGCCTGGATTATGTGTTCAAGTCTCTGGATTGGGATTTAGAACCCACGCCCTATCTAACTCTGAGGTGAGAGTGCGACCTACTGAGGTACGGCTAAGACTTAAATAACTGATAATAATGGGGAAGGGTTCATCGTTAAAAATATATTGGGACTGAGATAAGCATCAACTTTGATGTCGCCATTTAATGTGCTGGAAGAACCCAATTTCCCAATGGACAAGGGACCTCAACACACAGCTCGCTCATCCCGCGATAATTGGTGCTGAACTCACAGGGGCAGATTTGCCTCTTCAGCGCCCGGCTGTAGGAGCTTGGAAGGGGGCAGAGCACCTTATGGCGAACGCGGCCATGACTTGCTCGCGGTTCTCCGACCACGGCGGCACGTGCACGAATTTGCAACAGGCTCTTCCGTTCCGCCAAGCTCTCGGTCCTGGCAATCTCACTCAGAGAGGGCACAGGAATGGCCGGTGTGAGAGAGGGAAAGATGTTACCCCCCTGTGCAGTGGGAGGTGTCTTTTCATAAGGTTGGGGTTTGAGGCACATTGTTGGAAGGAGTAAAGTGGACCTTTGCTCTGCATTTAACCCCATTGCCGCTGACCCAGGAGCGCTCGATCCTGTTACTGAGTGCCCGAAATAGTAAATATTCCAATTCTCAGCACCGATCTCTCACCTGGAAAATAATAACCACTGCTTTGGAGAGGGTGCAGAGGAGATTTACCGGAATGGTACCAGGGATGAGGGGACTTCAGTTATGTGGAGAGACTGGAGAAACTGGGGTTGTTCTCCTTAGAGCAGAGAAGGTTAAGGGGGAGATTTAATAGAGGTGTTCAAAATCATGAACGGTTTTGATCGAGTAAATAAGGAGAAACTGTTTCCACTGGCAGGAGGGTCGGTAACCAGGGGACACAGATTTAAGGTAATTGGCAAAAGAACCAGAGGGGAGTTGAGGAGAAATATTTTTACTCAGCGAGTTTATTATGATCTGGAACGCGCTGCCTGAAAGGGCGGTGGAAGCAGATTCAATAATAACTTTCAAAAGGGAATTGGATAAATACTTGAAGGGGAAAGATTTTGCAGGACTGTGGAGAAAGAGCGGGGGGAGGGGGTTGGGATTAATTGGACAGCTCTTTCAAAGAGCCGACACAGGCTCGATGGGCCGAGTAGCCTCCTTTTGTGCTGGATGGTTCCGTGATTCTATGCTTCCTCCCTTTCAGTGTGTGGAAAGAGTCTGGTCGCACCGAAGGCAGCTGGAAAGATTGTCGGTGGCAACGACGCACGTGAAGGAGCTTGGCCGTGGATCGCGTCACTTCATTTTGGCGGTCGTCACTTGTGTGGGGCCACGCTGGTCAGCAAACAGTGGCTTGTTTCAGCAGCTCACTGCGTCTACGGGTAACTCGCGCCGCGCCTTCTTTCCCGTATTTCGCTCAGAGTTCATTCTGTCATTGCGTCACATCCGTGGACTTTTGCGAGGGATCTGATCACGTGCTCGACACCCCAAGATCGATGAGAAGGAATTACAGAGAACTTTGAGCACAATAAAGAGAGCAGCAACCATTAGCTTAAACGAGATTTAAAGATAATGGGGGATCCTTTCTATTTAAAGTGTTCCCCACCGCCCGCCCCCGCCCCCCTCATCTGTGCCTGAAAATAATACAGGTGCCAACGTATAGCTTAGCCGGTAAAGAGGTCATTTCTGGCTTAGTGGAGGCGGCCGTTTTGAGTCCCCATCCTATCCTCAATTGCTCCAGTGGTTGGCTTCATCTTGGACTGGATCGGTTTCAATGGCAGTGAGACTTCAGACTGAGCTGGGCGCCAACCTGGAGATGTGCAACACCAGAAAACACTACTGAGTATGTAGCGTATCCCAGTGAAATACGTGGAGCAGCTAAGTATGGAAGGGGACCTAAAGAGGCTGGTCTATGCAAGGCCATAGAATTAACACTGTCTTGGGGCCAATATTTATCCCTCAACCAACATCACTAAAAACGATTCTCTGGTCATTTTCTCATTGCTGTTTGTGGGACCTTGCTGTGTGCAAATTAGCTTCCACGTTTCCTACATTGCAATGGTGACCATGCTTTAAAAGTACTTAATTGGCTGTAAAGCGCTTTGGGACGTCCTGTGGTTATGAAAGGCGCTATAGAAATGCATTTCTGAACTGTACCCCAGCAAACATAAGCATCTTTGAAATTAGGTAAGAAAAATGTGAGGTCTGTAATAATGAGGGCTTGTTACAATGGAAGGCCTGAGCCAGCAGGTTTGAGTGGGGAATGGTTCACGGCGGAGGCCTAAAGAGCAGGATACGTGATAGTAAAGTGCTAACCTGTGATCTCTTCCTCTTCTCCAGGAGAAACCTTGAGCCCTCGCACTGGAAAGCAGTGCTGGGTCTATACACGCAGCTGAATCTCACCTACCCACAGACACAGAGCCAACTGATTGATCGCATTTTGATTAACCCTCACTACAACAAGCGGACCAAGGATAGCGACATCGTTATGATGCACCTGGTGTCTGCGGTGAATTATACAGGTACACCTGCTGCGTTTCAAACCACTCTACCTCCCCTCAGTAAGAGATAACGGAGCAGCAATTGAGGAATTTATTGGCATTTGCTAGGGGCAGCTTTGCTTTGCATTGATTCTGCGCTGTACCTGACCTTAATCCTGAATGGAGCAGTATAGAGAGAGCACTAAGTTGCCTCTGGTCCAATTCCATAACCTTACATGTCAGCCTTGGCTCAGTGGTTGCACTCTCACCTCTGAGGTAGAAGGTCGTGGGTTCAAACCCAAATTCAAGACTTGAGCATATAATCTAGGCTAACACTTCAGTGCCAGTACTGAGGGAGTACTGCTCTGTCGGAGGTGTCGTCTGTCAGATGAGACGTCAAAATCGAGGCCCCATCTGCCCTCTCAGGTGGACATAAAAGATCCCATGGCACTATTTCAAAAAAGAGCAGGGAAGTTCTCCCCTGAGTCCTGGCCAATATTTATTCTTCAACCAACACCACTAAAACAGAATGACTGGTGTGCAGACTATGGCAGAGACTTGAGATCAGATTGGTCACCCTCTGGTCTGCTGCCAAATGGATATTGCATGAACTTAAAAAGATGGAGAAAGAATACATTTAAAACAAAAGATGTTTAACACTCACTAGTTAAACTTACATCAGAGATCTCAAAGATGTGGTTACCGTCAAAATAGACAGCAGCAACGGACAGCAATGGCAGTCGTCACATCGCTGTCACAACATGTAGTGAAACTGTCTGTACTAGAGGAGTTTCGAACAGTTCGACTCTCCGTTCTGCCTCTCACAACTGTTAAGGAATCATTCTGACTCCTTGCTGTTGCTCAATTAATCAAGCGCCTACAGACCTGTCGACACTTCCCCTGGCAAATCAGGAGAGCAGTGCATGGCTTGCTAACAAGTTGCGGGTGTTTATTTTTTCAGCGTATGTCCAACCCGTCTGCCTCCCAGACAGGAAGCAACAGTTCTTACCGGGAACGAGCTGCTACGTTGCGGGTTGGGGCGCTGTCGCACAAGATGGTAAGCTAGATGGCACTTTTCAACTTTGCGAAGCAAGGTGGGGGGTTCCTGGGTGGAGAGGCCTAGTTTGGAGTTTCATCCGTGAGGATTAGGGTTGCCAACTCTGGTTGGATGTATCCCTGGAGGTTTCAGCTCATGACTTCCCGCTTCCAACCAGTCAAACAGACATGTTTTCCCCATCTCCAATATTTTTATAACTGATAAACAAAAGTGTGCAAAGAAAATGAAAAAAAAACATTTTTTTTATTGCCCCTTTGATTTTTTTCCCATGGTTTTTTTTTCTCGCTACTTTGTCCAGGAGATTAATTTTAATTCTTGGAGACTCCAGGACAATCCTGGAGGGTTGGCAACCCCAGTGAGGATCCATTCCTGTGGGTGGGCCCATGAATATTTTACTTCTTAATTTTCCATCTCGTTTTCTCTGGCTTTCTCTCTTAACTCCTCGTACTGGTAAAAGTGTCTCACACAGGCACCGCAAAAAACACTCGCACCTCACCCAAAAGGTCTTTCTTAATGTGTGAACCTGGACAATAAGAGTTGGAAGGCTATTTGGCAGTGGGAGCCATCACAGTTGGGCCAGATCCTGTCTTCACCTGATATTTATCCCTGTCCGTTTCCCTCAGGAGTCACTGGATAATGATCAGGAGCAGGAAACCTATTTGACTTTATGTAGTCAAGAGGCACTGATAACAATTGTAGCACTCCTTCACCTGTCCTGTTTGTAGGGGTCTTAATGGTGTGAGAGGTAGGAAATTATAAGCCTGTTAGCTTTACTTCAGCTGTTGGTAAACTACTGGCATCTATCACATAGGACAAAATTACTAGAATCACAAATTAATCAGGCCAGTCAGCACGGATTTCTAAAAGGCAGGTTTGGTTTGATCAACCTTATAGAATTCTTTACAGAAATGCGGTGGATGTGGTTTATATGGATCTTCCAAAAACATTTATTAAGGTATCACATAAGAAATTTATGGCAAAGATGGAATTAAGGGGAGGTGTGGCCTAGTGGAATGGGAGTAGAACCAGACTAGAAGGATGTGGTGAGTGATAACGTACGAGGATCTATACTGGGATCGTTCTTATTTACTATTTACATAAATGATCTGCCCTTAGGAATTGAAAGAACAAGATCAGAGATTTGCTGATGACACCAAATCAGAGCTATGGTAAACTGTGATGAGGAGTATGAAGGATTGCAGAAGGACATTGATAAGCGAGCAGGATGGGCAGATAGGTGGTAGATACAGTTCAACATAATCAAACGTGAAGTAGTATATTTTAAAATTAAGAATATGAAAAGGAAATATACCTAAATGGTAAGATTTAAAATAAGAACATAAGAAGTAAGAGACGGAGTAGGCCATACAGCCCTTCGACCCTGCTCCACCATTCAATTAAAGATCATTGCTGATCTTTCACCTCCCACTCCACTTTCCCGCCTTATCCCCATATCCCTTGATTCCCTTATGGAGTAGAGGAGCAGATACACAAGTCATTAAAGGCGATAGATTATTTCCACTGGTCTTTTTGCCTCTGTGAAGATCATTGTTCTATATTTAAAGTAAATATATAAATATGAATACAAGTTCTTTCTTTCTTTCAAAGTAACTGTATTTTTATATATATATATACGCAATTGTTGTTGAGAGGTCAAAAAAATTAAGATAATTATGAAAATAATTAAAGGGGAGGTTAGAAGAATCTTTCTTTGTGCAGAAGCTGGTTAGAAACAATCCATCGTGAAGGCAATACTCTTAAAAAAAATTGGATGGTTGCCTGCAATAGACAAACATTAAAAGCTGCAGGCAGTGCGCAGGAGAGTGGGATTCGACTAAATAGATCATATGGAGGGAAACACTTGATGGGCCGCATGGCCTGTTTCTGTGCGGTAGCATTCCACGATTCTATAAATGGGGATAGGCCTTTGATTGCTTTCCCTCCCCCTCCTCACCCTTTGTATTTAATCTTTCTCTCACTCTTTCCACCCAGGGCCACCAGCAAGGGTCCTGCAGGAAGCGGAGATCCCTCTTGTAGCCAATCAAAGGTGTCAGGAGCAGTTGCCCCAGTATAACATTACGGTCAACATGATGTGCGCTGGTTATGAAAAAGGGGGCGTTGATACTTGTCAGGTAAACCTACCCAATGTCACCCTTCTACCAACATCGCAAATAAAATAGAAGATTATTCATAAAGATGAGCTGTAACATTGCCAGTTCCGTTGAGGATGTCCTCAAAGCATATCCATTGTCGTGTGTTGCCGTGGTTTAGATGTTGACTTTTCAACCATAGGATCCCTGGTTCAAATCCCCTCACTGCAAAAAAAAGATTCCTTCGTCTGCATCCTGCTCCGAACTAAGTCCTCTCTTACAAATTCCTCATGGTCTCACCCAACCCTTACCTCTGCAACCTCCTCCAACCCTACCTCCCAGCTCACACTTTCCAGTCTGCCAGCTCAGTTGGCACCAATCTTGGCCCCGAGTCAGAAAGCCGTGGGTTCAAACCCCACTCCAGGACTTGAGCACACAATCTAGACTGACGCTTCAGTGCAGTACTGAGGGGGTGCTGCCCTGTCAAGAGATCCGGTCCCTTGAATGAGATGTTAAACTGAGGCCTGTCTGCCTGTGCTTAAAATGGACATTAAAGATTCTCTCACTATTCTCAAAGAGCAGAAGACTCTCCTGTCACCCTGGCCAAAATCCCTCCCTCTACCAAAACACCACCAAAAAGATTGAGTGGTCAGTCGCCTCATTGCTGTTCTTGCCATACTTGCAAAATGACTGCCAATTATGTCTACATAACAGTAGTCACTCACTTCAAAACTAATTCATTGTATGTAAGGCACTTCAGTATCTTACTGAGAGATGTGACAAGGCAATATGTAAATGTAAGCCTCTTTAATTTCTGTTGTTTGTATTTAGGGAGATTCTGGAGGCCCTCTCGTCTGCAAACAAGAGAGTCAGTGGTTTCTGGCCGGAGTGACCTCGTTCGGACACGGATGCGGGCTGCCTCACAGTGCGGGGGTTTACGCACGTGTTACGGAATTTGTGGATTGGATCGAGGAGTTCCTCCTTTAGACCACTCTTTGAATGCAGTGACCGAGTTCAGAGTTTGCTTTGACACTGACCGAGGGGTTTCATTTTCTCTGGCAATATCACTGGTGAATGCGGTCACATAAAATTCCCTCGTGTGCCTATTCTAATACAGTTCTTGAACCAATTTGTTTTAAACGGGTCAGAGTCGCGCACAAAGGAATTTTACATGAATGAGTGTGTGGAACAGTTACATTTCCAGTGGAATCCAAACCTCTCAGTGTTAAGACACACAGCAGTTATTTCTAAAGACCTGCTTAATGGAAACTGTGCTGACATTGATTGATATTAAATGACTGAAATTTATAGTTTAATGGGTCATTAAGGAACTGTGTTCATACAAATTGCTGCCTAATGCAAAATTTATAAAGGGAAACATCTGTACAGTCCATTCAAGATGTGACCACTGCTCCCATGTCATGACCTCCTCCAATGCCTCTCTTCCACTGCCCAGCTCAGTGGCACTGCTCTCACTCGGCTCCACTTTACTCTGATCATAGCCAGAGCATCTGTCAGCGGTTTATCCTCCAGCCCTCCCAATGTTACTTCTGGAGTCTCGCAAGAATCTATCCTTGGTCACCACTCCTCTTCCTCATCTACATGTTGCCCCTTAGTGATCTCATCCACAGATTATGAGGTCAGCTTCCACAGGTACGCCAACGACACCCAGCTCCACCTCTCCACCGCCTCTCTCTCGACCCTCCACTGCCTCTGTAGTATTAGACTGCTTGTCCGACATCTAGACCTCCAATTAAATATTGGGAAGACCAAAGCCATTGTCTTCAACCCCCACTATAATCTCCATATCCCTGCTAATGACTCTATCCCCCTCCCTGGCCACTGTCTCAGACTGAACCAGGCTGGTGGCAACCCAAGCATTTTATTTCACCCGAAGCTTCTGACCACATATCCTCCTTAACATTGCTCACCTCTGCCCCAACCTCACTCTATCTGCCGCTGAAACCCTCATCCAGACTCTACTACTCCAATGCTCTCCTGGCCGACCTTCCATCCTCCACCCTTCATAAATTTCTTCTCATCCAAAACTCTGCTGCCCATAACTTATCATGCACCATATCCCGCTCGTCCACTACTGCTCTACACTAGTCGCCAATCTGCCAAAGCCTCAATTTTAAATTCTCATCCCCGTGTTTAAATCACTTCATGGCCTCATCCCTCCCTATCTCTGTAAGCTTTTCCAGCCGTACAATTCGCTCCCCATTAATCTCCATACCTCTGGACTCTTCCTCCGTTCTACCATTGGCGGCCGTGCCTTCAGCCACCTCGGCCACATGCGATGGAATTCCATCCCTAAACCCCTCCATCATTCTCTTCCTTCTCTTTCTTAAAACTCATCTCTTTGACCAAGCTTTTGGTGACCGCCCCTAATACCATCCTGTATGCATTTTTTTATTACACCTCTGTGAAAAGCTGTGGATCATTTTTCTATATTAAAAGCGTTATACATAACTGCAAGCTGTTGTTATTCTAACTCTTGCACTCCTGAATGGGATACAAGGGAGAACCCTGTAGGCTGATAGGCAATCCTGAACATAGGAGCTGGGGTAGGCGATACAGCCACTTGTTCCACCATTCAATTAGATCATGGCTGATCTGCATCTCAACTCCATTGATCTACCTTTACTCCAGATCCCTTGACACCCTTACCCAACAAAAAATGATAGATTTCAATCTTGAAAGTTTGAATTCTCCCCCAGCATCCACAGCCTTTTGGGAAGACAGTTCCAGATTTCCACCACCCTTTGTGTGAACAACCGCTTCCTGATTTCGCTCCTGAATGGCCTGGCTCTAATTTTAATATTACGTCCCCTTGTTCTTGATTTCCCCCACCAGAGGAAATAGTATCTACCCTATTTTAAAGACCTCGATTAGATAACCCCTCAATCTTCTAAACTCAAGGGAATACAAGCCAAGTTTATGCAACCTCATCATTTAACCCTTTTAGCCATGGTATCAATAAGAACATAAGAAATAGGAGCAGGAGTTGGCCAATAGGCCCCTCGAGCCTGCTCCGCCATTTAATAAGATCATGGCTGATCTGATCCTAACCTCAATTCTAAAGAACACAAGAAGTAGGAGCAGCCCCTGGGCCCGCTCCGCCACCCACAGGGCCTTGACCGATCCGAACTCAACTTCATGTCCAACTTCCTGCCTGCTCCCCATAACCCCTAATTCCCTTTACTTCTAGGAAACTGTCCATTTCTGTTTTAAATTTATTTAATGATGTAGCTTCCACAGCTTCCTGGGGCAGCAAATTCCACAGACCTACTACCCTCTGAGTGAAGAAGTTTTCCCTCATCTCAGTTTTGAAAGAGCAGCCCCTTATTCTAAGATTATGCCCCCTAGTTCTAGTTTCACCCATCCTTGGGAACATCCTTACCGCATCCACCCGATCAAGCCCCTTCACAATCTTATATGTTTCAATAAGATCGCCTCTCATTCTTCTGAACTCCAATGAGTAGAGTCCCAATCTACTCAACCTCTCCTCATATGTCCGCCCCCTCATCCCCGGGATTAGCCGAGTGAACCTTCTTTGTAATGCCTCGAGAGCAAGTATGTCTTTTCTTAAGTATGGAGACCAAAACTGTATGCAGTATTCCAGGTGCGGTCTCACCAATACCTTATATAACTGCAGCAATACCTCCCTGTTTTTATATTCTATCCCCCGAGCAATAAAAGCCAACATTCCGTTGGCCTTCTTGATCACCTGCTGCACCTGTATCATTCTGGTGAATCTGCGCTGCACCCCCTCCAAGGCCAATACATCCTTCCAGAGGTGCAGTGCCCAAAACTGAAGACATTACTCCAGACGGGGTCTGACCACAGCTCTGTACAACTGAAGCATAACTTCCTCCCCTTGTGTTCCAGCCCCCCCTGAGATGAAGGCCAACATTCCGTGAGCCTTTTTGATTGCTTTTTGTACCTCTCCACTGGCTTTTAGTGTACACGGCCACCCAAATCTCTTTGCTCCTCCACAGTTCCTAGTTTCTCACCATTTAAAAAATGCTCTGATTTGTCTTTCTTGGATCTTCGATCCAAAGTGGACGACCTCACACTTCCTGGGTGGAGGTGGTGAGCAGAGGCCAGGCACTACCTTTCTAGAGGGGGCAGGAAAATACCCTCTGGCCAGAACCTGCCCGTCCTCAGTTCCAAGCAAACAGTTTCAGAGCAGAACTGCAGTAGTCAGGGGACATGTTGCCAGGTGTGCGGTGCATGGAGACACAAGGCAGGAGAATACGCCTTAAAAGGATCTCCCTCAAAGATCTGGGCAGAAGAGAAGGTCCTAGTTTTGACTCCTGCTTTGAGTTGAGTTAACTGACCTCGGGGGGAGGTGGGGGGGGCACGGGGGGCGCCAATGATAGGGGGTTACAATTGGTCTCAGTATCCCTGGATCAGAAAGGGCGTGGGGTGGGTGCAGTGGGGGGGAGGAATTAGTCTGGCATGCTCTGCTCATCTAAGCACAGGCTGGCCTGACCCAGGGCTTAGGTACCTCCAAGTATCTATAGACATACTGCTAGAGTTTAACCAACTAAAAATGTGCCACCTACCGGGTCAGAGCACTGGTAAATTTGTCACTGCTCGTCCAATCAACAAAAACAACTAGCATTTATATAACGCCTTTAACAGAATTTTGACATTGAGCCACATCAGGAGATATTAGGACAGGTAAAAGAGGTAGGTTTTAAGGAGCATCTTAAAGGAGAGAGAAGTAGAGAGATGGAGAGGTTTAGGGGAGGAATTCCAGAGCTTAGGCCCTAGACAGCTGACGGCAAGGCTGCCAATGGTGGAGTGAAGAAAATCTGCGGCGGGGGGGGGAGGTGCACAAGAGGCCAGAATTGGAGGAACCGCAGAGATCTCGGAGGGTTGTAGGGCTGGAGGAGGTTACAGAGATAGGGAGGGGCGAGGCCACGGAGAGATTTGAAAACAAGGGTGAGAAGTTTAAAATCGAGACACTCCCGGACCGGTCAGCGAGCACAGTGGGTGATGGGTGAACGGGACTTGATGCAAGTTAGGATACGGGCAGCAGAGTTTTGGATGAGGTCAAGTTTACGGAGGGTGGAAGGTGGAAGGCCGGCCAGGAGAGCGTTGGAATAGTCGAGTCCGGAGGTAACAAAGGCACGGATGAGGGTTCCAGCAGCAGGTGAGCTGAGGCACGGGCGGAGACGGGGGACGTTACGGGGGTGAAAGTCGAGTCACCCTACCAATCTGGGCATTGGCGTAGGGTTATCTGCAGCTGAGTGGGAAGAATCCTCAGGCCCAGTGACAAGCCTAATCTCCGGTACCCACTAATTAACCAGCTGGTTAATCACCACAATAATGCCAAAGAGTGCTGCTAACCTGCTTGCGTCAGATAGCGGGTTACCGTGTCAGTCAGGCACGGTTGACAATGGTCCCAATCTACCACTGCCAATCACGTCATGTTGGCGTTAACCAAACCCCAAATTTACCCCGCTTACCGCCTTCCACAAGAATGGTAACCGCGAACAGTTCACTCAATCACACAATCCACTTTAATTAAAAATATTTCACCTTTTCTCACCATTCTTTCTTAGTATCTTCCCAGCAAAAAAAAAAGTGCAGTTGGTACCAAAAAAAAGGGGCAATAAACATAGTGGAGCTGAAATACTCATCTTGGAAAAAGGGAGGGGAAAATGAGGACTGGTTTGTCACATCTCTGGGAACCGTTATAATTTGTAGAGTGGGGTAATCGGGCTTTCTCTTTCCACTTTCTGTTGGTCACGGTTGACTCTTGTGTCCAGGGTCCGTCACCGTGGCTCCTTCACTAGAAACTTGACGTTGAAGCGATGATAATTTATTTTAAACCCATTCCTTGCTGCTAATTCGGGAGGAATGATTTTTTTTGCCCCATCCCATCCCCACTCCCCCCAAAAAGTTTTCAAACCCCTAAGCAGTCCCGTTCTCTGCCGGCACCTTCAGTCCAGAACTTAGGCCAGTCCCTCGCTTTCTTCCGCCTCTTATATTTGCACAGAGTGTTGTGTGAAGACGCTGCTCATTGGCTACCTTTGCCACTCCCCACCGCCTATTATTCTCTTATTAGTCTCTTCCACTTTTCCTGAAGTCCATCCCGAACGCAGCCGCAAAAAAAAAAAGTGACAAGAGGAAGGGGTGGGGGGGGGGGGATTTTTTTTTTTCATTTCTTCCGAAGGTCCTGGTTGGTGTTCCTGATCCTTTCTCAAACCCGACTTGCCGCTGCTGCGCGCATTCTTTCGGAGGTCTGTGACGGACGGTTGGGGTTGGGTGCGTGTTGCTGTGATCACTGCTCGTCTCCTTTCCGCGGGTTGAGTCCGGCCTGCGGGTTACTAAACGTCGGCCAGGTTCTCTTTCTTCGGAGCTGGGGATATCCAGAGAGTCGACTCGTTCGGGCTGCTCTTTGTTCGCTCTTTGCTGAGAGCAATGGAGAAAAACAAAGCCTTCGTTAACGGTACGACCTACCAGTTAGCAAATCCAATTTCTGCAGTGCCATCCAATAATAAGAAGCGGTCACTGAGTTGAGAACCAAGTAGCTACCAGCACCTGCTGTCTCTACATTGCCTGATCTCAGCAGCATTGAGCAGCACCAACCAGTGGGAAGTTCTTTCCCTACCATGTAGCACAGAGAGGCCAGATAGGGGACAAAGTAGAACAAATCTCACCCTTGTCTAAAAGAATAGACAGGACAAAGCAGCCCACTTGATTGGCACCCCATCCACCCTAAACATTCATTCCCTTCACCACCGGCGCACAGTGGCTGCAGTGTGTACCATCCACAGGATGCAGCAACTCGCCAAGGCTTCTTCGACAGCACCTCCCAAACCCGCGGCCTCTACCACCTAGAAGGACAAGAGCAGCAGGCACATGGGAACAACACCACCTGCACGTTCCTCTCCAAGTCACACACCATCCCGACTTGGAAATATATCGCCGTTCCTTCATCGTCACTGGGTCAAAATCCTGGAACTCCCTTCCTAACAGCACTGTGGGAGAACCGTCACCACACGGACTGCAGCGGTTCAAGAAGGCAGCTCACCACCACCTTCTCAAGGGCAATTAGGGATGGGCAATAAATGCCGGCCTTGCCAGCGACGCCCACATCCCATGAGCGAATAAAAAAAATATGGACACACCTGTCTTGTGGAATGCCACTCTGCACATTCATCTCTGGGACTTGGGTTTGAATCTGGCCCAGGCCAACATGAAGGGAATCTTCTCCCTCTATACCCACTACAAAGGTTTGAAGTGTCAGATTTAGATCCGAGGCCCACAGCACAACATTTACCACATCTTTTGCCACACAATGGACACAAAATTGGTAACTTTGCTCAAAAAGGTCACTAGCATTCTGCGATGTAAAAGGTCACAATGGTCCAATAGACTGAGCTCTTCTGAAGTTGGAGCTGGGGGACAGGGCCGAGGTAACCTTTGCCACATTTAACTGTGCTAAACCTGACCTGGGAGTGCCCGATGCTGACACTGGGGTATCTCTAATCTATAGCTGCCCAGCTCCAACACTCTCTGGCGCGTAATTTTGACCTTGTGCGATAGTGTAAAGGGGGCGATAGTGAATTAACAGCCCGTTCTACATCACTCCTCGTTTTTATTTCTACTGAAGTCAACGGGGAATGAAAACCAGGAGAGATGTAAAACAGGCTGCCGATTCGCTATCACCCACTTTGCACTATCGCACAAAGTCAAAATTACATGACGGTCTTCATCAGCGAAAATTCATCACAAATGGTATTAGCTGTGGCTCAGTTGGTCGCACTCTCACCTCTGCGTCAGAAGGTTGTGGATTCAAGTTCCACTCCAGAGACTTGAGCACAAAATCTAGGCTGACACTCCAGTGCAGCACTGAGGGAGTGCGACACTGTCGGAGGGGCCGACTCGGATGAGATGTTAAATCAAGGCCCCGTCTGCCCTCTCAGGTGGATGTAAAAGATCCCACGGCCACTATTTTGAAGAAGAGAGGGGGAGTTCTCCCTGGTGTCCTGGCCAAGATTTATCCCTCAACCAACATCACTAAAAATAGATTATCTGGTCATTTATCACATTGCTGTTTGTGGGACCTTGCTGTGCCCAAATTGGCTGCTACATTACAACAGTGACTACACTTCAAAAAGTACTTAATTGGCTGTAAAAATGCTTTGGGACATCCTGAGGTCATGAAAGGAGATATATAAATGCAAATCTTTCTTTCAAATAAAAAGATTTACACCAGAATGAAATCTGACCCTAGCCCCCCCATCCACCCAGAACCTGAGATGTGCAGCCCCGGCGAGAACATTATAAACCGTTGTAACTCATGTACCTTCGGCTCAGCATTTGGAAGCAGCAGGTTACCAGTGCAACCATCAGCAACAACAGCAGTGGAATTGTGGGGATGATGACATACACCACATTGGGCATCACCCCTGGAAGAAACAAGAACATTGTGTAAAGAAATCCCTTCAAGTCATGGAACCTACAAGACTACGAAAGGGGCAAGTTCTTTCTTTCCCCCTTTCTTTTCCCGTCCTCTCCTGATGCTGCCAACTCTTGCTAAGCCAAAGTTCGACAGCCACTGTCTGTCCTGTTACTTTTTCACGTGAGCTTAGACAGCATCTATCAGAGGGCTGCCCAACTATGAAGGCTATCCAGACCAAGCCCGATCCCATCTTCATCTGATGTCTATACTTGGGCACTTTCTAGCAAGAGTCACTGACAGGAGTAGAAACCCTGGATGATTCCTTCCCTTCCATAGCCCAGAGGCACTGAGACCGATGACAGCCCCCCTAACCAGTGCCCAGACTGAGATCAGCCAACTTAGAACAGTCCAGGGATTGAACCTTCCTGATCTTTGTGACCGAGTTCCATACTGGACAATGCGTTTACTGATTTAGCCATTGGAGGAAAGCTAAATCTTTGTGTTGTGCTTCAATTAAACCCTTTACCCCAGGGTTGGTTGGGAGCCAGCACTGGAACCATTTCCGTTTATATATTTGGAAACGTAGCGGCTGTCGTTCACCTCCATGTCCATGGACCAGTACAGCTTCAAATGAATTACATAGAATGTACAGCACAGAAATAGGCCATTCGGCCCAACTGGTCCATGCCGGTGTTTATGCTCCACACGAGTCTCATCCCACCCTATTTCAATAGGGAATTCCTTTAGGGAATTCAGGAGAAACTTCTTTACCCAAACAGTGGTAAGATTGTGGAACGTGCCACCACAAGGAGTAGTTGAGACAAATAACATAGATGCATTTAAGGGGAAGTTGGATAAGCACACGAGGGACAAAGGAATAGAAGGCTGTCCTGATAGGGTTAGATGAAGTAGCGAGGAAGAAGTCTCATGTGGAGCATAAATGCCAGCATAGACCAGCTGAGCCGAATGGTCTGTTCTGTGCCGTAGTTTCGATGTAACTCGATGTACTACATCTAACCCTATCAGCATATCCTTCTATTCCTTCCTCCCCCACATGTTTATCTAGCTTCGCCTTAAATGCATCTATGCTATTCGCCTCATTTACTCCTTGTGGTAGCAAATTCCACATTCTAACCACTCTCTGGGTAAAGAAGTTTCTCCTGAATTCCTTATTGGATTTATTAGTGACTATCTTATATTTATGGCCCCTAGTTCTGGACTCCCCCACGAATGGAAACATCTTCTCTACGTCAACCCTATCAAACCCTTTCATAATTTTAAAGACCTCTATCAGGTCACCCCTCAGTCTTCTCTTTTCCAGAGAAAAGATCCCCAGCCTGTTCAGTCTTCCCTGATAGGTATAACCTCTCAGTTCAGATATAACTTAGTAAATCTTTTTTGCACCTTCTCCAGTGCCTCTATATCATTTTAAAAATATGGAAACCAGAACTGTGCACAGTATGCCAAGTGTGGTCTAACCAAGATTCTATACAAGTTTAACATAACTTCCCTACTTTTCAATTTTATCCCTCTAGAAATGAACCCCAGAGCTTGATTTGCCTTTTTTTTGGCCTTATTAACCTGTGTCGCTACTATTAGTGATTTGTGTATCTGTACCCCCAGATCCCTCTGCTCCTCCAACTCATTTGGACTCTTATTATGCATGCAGTATGTGCTTCCTTATTCTTCCTACCAAAATCTACCACCTCACACTTATCAATATTGAAATACATTTGATAATTACACACCCATTCTGCAAGTTCATTAATGTCTTCCTGTATTTTGTTGCAGTCCTCCTCGGTATTAACTATACCCCCGAATTTGGTGTCGTCCGCAAATTTTGAAATCGTATTTCTGATTCCCGAGTCCAAATTGTTTATGTAAATGGTGAACAACAGTGGTCCCAACACCGATCCCTGTGGAACACCACTTCCCACCTTTTGCCAGTCTGAGTAACTACCATTAACCCCTAATCTCTGTTTTCTGTTTTGTAGCCAGCTTGCTATCCATTCTGCTACCTGTCCCCTGACTCCACATGCTCTGACCTTAGTCATGGGTCTATAATGACTGCAAATAAAGTAGGGATTATGGCTCCAATACATTATGCTACACAACAGTAGCAACAAAATTCCATGATTATCCATTCAGTTGGGTAGAGGCAAGGGGGCAGATTCTGACTTTGTGCGATAATGTAAAACAGGTGATAATGAATCGGCAGGCCGTTCTACATCTCTCCCGATTTTTATTTTGGAGATGGGCGAGCTGCCTGCGGAGGCCCGAGGCCCAATTGCCTCCTGTTGAAGCGAGAAAAGGGCCCAGATGAATTTTTAGCCCATTGATGTCTAAACTCCCCCCAAAAGAATTCTAATCACACAATTATTGATGGCAGAAATTACCTGATGATTCTGTCACGACCAAGTGATGATGTTTATCGTCAGAATTACTGGGAGGGTGGACTTTGACTTCTGGCCCCGTGGAAACATTTTCTGAAACTGCTGGAGGATAGAATCACTGTCACTTTCTTTTTACACAATGGTTTCCAGCAGGTAATCATGATCACAAAGGAACCAACTCGAAAATCAGTTCCCAAGGCCGAAACTCGGTGACAAATGGAACAGAGCTCGGTTCCACCAGCGTTTCTTTAAAAATTCAACCTCGGATGTGGGCATCGCTGGCAAGGCTGGCGTTTATTGCCCATTCCTTGGGAAGGTGGTGGTGGTGGTGGGCCATCTTCTTAATACGACTAGAGTAGCTTGCTAGGCTACTTCAGAGGGCAGTGAAGAGTCAACCACATTGGTGTGGAGTCACGTATAGGCACAGGCCGTGTCAGGGTGGCAGGTAAACCAGTTGTTGTTTTACAACAATCCAACAGCTTCACGGTCACTTTTACTGATACCAGCTTTTTATTTTAAACTTGAATTCAAATTCTCAAACTGCCATGGTGGGATTTGAACTCACACTTTGTGGATTAATTAGTCCAGGGCCTCTGGATTACTAGGTCCACTAACACAACCACTGCACCATTTCCTGGGTCTTTCCATTTTCCAATGGCTGGATCTTCCCCAGGAATGATGCCCATTCCAACCTAATATGAATTCTTGGCAGCCCATCCACCACCATAAACACTCACTCCCTCCACCACCGGCTCACCGCAGCTGCAGTGTGTGGACCATCCACAGGATGCACTGCAGCAACTCACAAAGGCTTCTTGGGCAGCACCTCCCAAACCTGCGACCTCTACCACCTAGAAGGGCAAGGGCAGCAGGCACGTGGGAACAACACCATCACCACCAAGTTCCCCTCCATGTCACACACCATCCTGATTTGGACATACATCACCTGTTCCTTCATCATCGCTGGGTCAAAATCATGGAACTCCCTACCTAACAGCACTGTGGGAGAACGTTCACTACACCAGACTGCAGCAGTTCAAGAAGGGCCACAGTTTAAAAATAAGGGGTCGCCCATTTAAGACGGAGATGAGGAGGAGCTTTTTCTCTCAGAGGGTCGTGAGTCTGTGGAACTCCCTTCCCCAGAGAGCGGTGGAGGCAGGGTCATTGAATATTTTTAAGGCTGAGTTAGATAGATTCCTGATTAACAAGGGAGTCAAAGGTTATAGTAGGTAGACGGGAAAGTAGGGTTGAGGTCACAATCAGATCAGCCATGATCTTATCAAATGGCACAACAGGCTCGAGGGGCCGAATGACCTACTCCTGCTCTTAATTCGTACGAAGGCCCAACATCACCTTCTCAAGGGCAATTAGGGATGGGCAATAAATGCCAGCCTTGCCAGCGATGCCCACATCCTGAGAATGAATAAAAGAGCTGGCAAGAGTTCTGTTGATTACCTTGAATCTGATTACCTTGTGAACCCCCGGGATCTGGAGACCCAATGGAATAAAGACAAGGAAGGTGCTGGCTCTCTATGCAGATACGGGGCATCTTAAACAGTCTCTGCACTCAGATTGAGTGGGGGTCATTTTAACTTTGGGCAAGAGTTCAGCCGCCCATTATACAAATCTCCCGATTATCATTTCCATTGAAGTCAAAATTAGTGTGTGTGCGTGCATGTTGTTTGTGTGTATGTATGCATGTGTATTGGTTCGTGTATGTGTATTGTTTGTATAAAAGTGCCTACGTACTGTCCTGCGTGTGAGGCTGAAAGAGGGAGAGAGAGTGTCAAATTGATTATTTTTTTTATTCGTTCATGGGATGTGGGCGTCACTGACAGGGCCGGCATTTATTGCCCTTCCCTAATTGCCCTCGAGAAGGTGGTGGTGAGCCGCCTCCTTGAACAACTGAGTGGTTTGGTAGGCCATTTCAGAGGGCAATTAAGAATCAACCACATTGCCGTGGGTCTGGAGTCACATATAGGCCAGACCGGGTAAGGGCGGCAGGTTTCCTTCCCTAAAGGACATTAGTGAACCAGATGGGTTTTTACAACAATCCAGTAGTTTCATGGCCGCCATTACTGATGCTAGATTTTTTTTTTATTCCAGATCTTTTTTATTTAGAAAGTTGAATTTTAAATTCCCTAGCTGCCATGGTGGGATTTGAACTCATGACTCCAAGAATATTAGTCCAGTGCTTCGGGATTATTAGTCCTAGTAACATAACCACTATGCTACCGTACCGAACCGATTGACCTTTAAAAGAATTAACGAACACCACTGTACAGTACAATACATTTATAAAAAGTATCTGGATCAGTAACTATACGGCTTGGCTGGCTGTGCACCTTAACCATGAAATGAATTACTGGCTGTGTGTGAATTATGTCAAGTCCTGCCAGAGCACCTAATGTTTTCAGAAAAGTCGATTTTTCTCTTTTGATAGAGGGACAAGTGCCAACTGAAAGTGTGTTACACACGGTTTGGGAGGTACAAGACAGGTGTAGGAATATCGTCCAAGCCCCAACAGTGTACATGAGCTCTGATCTCACCAGCCAGCAATGGTTCTGGTTGCTGTGTGCCGCAAAGGTGCATCGTCACTCGGTCTAAATCCTGCAACTCCCAAACCTAACAGCACTGTGGGAGAACCTTCACCACACGGACTGCAGCGGTTCAAGAAGGCGGCTCACCACCACCTTCTCAAGGGCAACTAGGGATGGGCAATAAATGCTGGCCTTGCCAGCGATGCCCACCTCCCAAAGAATTAATTTTTTTAAAAACATGGGATAGCGAAGAGTTCTGCTTATAGTGAATTCTTAACCGTGTCCTGTATGCTTGTTTATGATATCCTGACCAGGGTAACTCCTAACCCAATGTTTTTATCCCCCTTAGTTCCTTTTGTGAAGAGTTTGGCTTGTACTGGGCTATAGTTGGGGACTGCTGGCGAAGTGGTCCTTCCTCAGAGGCCAATTAAAGCAACCCTACCATCACATTCACTGAGGTCACTGAACTCAGCAGTGCCTTGTTGGGTAAGGGTACTAAAGGATATGGAGCTAAGGCGGGTAAATGGAGTTGAGGTACAGATCAGCCATGATCTCACTGAATGGTGGAGCAGGTTCGAGGGGCCGAATGGCCTACTCCTGTTGCTAATGTTCCAACGTCCATGGGTTGAACTTGGGTCCTTCTGCTCTGACTGGCTCACTTCCACCCCACAGGCACCTTCACCCATTGAGATATGGGGAGGGGGGGAAGTTTCCCCCTCTTTAGTCAAGAATTTTTATATCACTGCTAAAAGTTGCCATTTTCACCAACAGATGGATGAAATTGTGCTGTGCGATATTCGAATACGTTAACATGGTCCAGTGAAATTCCACTGTCTGCTATTTTGGCAACTATATTTTTGTCCGGTAATGCTCCTGTAAAGGTCGTTGGGACATTTTACTACATTAAAGGCGCTATATAAATGCAAGTTGTTGTTGGTATTAACCCATTTAAAATAAACGTGTTTGTTAAAATATTGGACAGAAGAGTTTCATGCAAACTCCATCATCTTTTATTACTAGTATCACACAGAAAAGATTTCAACCCACAAATGCCCACAACTGGACTTTCATCACACTAAGATGCTGTCTTCCCTGTGTAAATGGGGGGTTAGCAGCATAAGGAGCATTTTGACCCAGAGTTCATCCAAATCATTAAACAGCTACCTGAGTAACAAGGCAGTAAACTACCATGACGGGCTGCTAAAGATGATGACTCAATGGAGTGAGATCGTGGCTGTGGAATCGGTGGGGGAGGAAACACTGGTATCAAGAAGCTGCAGTGAGGAAAGTGTCAGGATAGACTGTAGACCAATATCACAGGATGGTACATGTACAGCAAGCCCAGGATAGACTGTAGACCAATATCACAGGATGGTACATGTACCGCAAGCCCAGGATAGACTGTAGACCAATATCACAGGATGGTACATGTACAGCAAGCCCAGGATAGACTGTAGACCAATATCACAGGACGGTACATGTACAGCAAGCCCAGGATAGACTGTAGACCAGTATCACAGGATGGTACATGTACAGCAAGCCCAGGATAGACAGTAGACCAATATCACAGGATGGTACATGTACAGCAAGCCCAGGATAAACTGTAGACCAGTATCACAGGATGGTACATGTACAGCAAGCCCAGGATAGACTGTAGACCAGTATCACAGGATGGTACATGTACAGCAAGCCCAGGATAGACTGTAGACCAATATCACAGGATGGTACATGTACAGCAAGCCCAGGATAGACTGTAGACCAATATCACAGGATGGTACATGTACAGCAAGCCCAGGATAGACTGTAGACCAGTATCACAGGATGGTACATGTACAGCAAGCCCAGAATAGACTGTAGACCAGTATCACAGGATGGTACATGTACAGCAAGCCCAGGATAGACTGTAGACCAGTATCACAGGATGGTACATGTACTGCAAGCCCAGGATAGACTGTAGACCAGTATCACAGGATGGTTTTATTTTTTTTATTCGTTCACGGGATGTGGGCGTCGCTGGCAAGGCCGGCATTTATTGCCCATCCCTAATTGCCCTTGAGAAGGTGGTGGTGAGCCGCCTTCTTGAACCGCTGCAGTCCGTGTGGTGAAGGTTCTCCCACAGTGCTGTTAGGAAGGGAGTTCCAGGATTTTGACCCAGCGACAATGAAGGAACGGCGATATATTTCCAAGTCGGGATGGTGTGTGACTTGGAGGGGAACGTGCAGGTGGTGTTGTTCCCATGCGCCTGCTGCCCTTGTCCTTCTAGGTGGTAGAGGTCGCGGGTTTGGGAGGTGCTGTCGAAGAAGCCTTGGCGAGTTGCTGCAGTGCATCCTGTGGATGGTGCACACTGCAGCCACAGTGCGCCGGTGGTGAAGGGAGTGAATGTTTAGGGTGGTGGATGGGGTGCCAAACAAGCGGGCTGCTTTATCTTGGATGGTGTCGAGCTTCTTGAGTGTTGTTGGAGCTGCACTCATCCAGGCAAGTGGAGAGTATTCCATCACACTCCTGACTTGTGCCTTGTTGATGGTGGAAAGGCTTTGGGGAGTCAGGAGGTGAGTCACTCGCCGCAGAATACCCAGCCTCTGACCTGCTCTCGTAGCCACAGTATTTATATGGCTGGTCCAGTTAAGTTTCTGGTCAATGGTGACCCCCAGGATGTTGATGGTGGGGGATTCGGCGATGGTAATGCCGTTGAATGTCAAGGGGAGGTGGTTAGACTCTCTCATGTTGGAGATGGTCATTGCCTGGCACTTATCTGGCGCGAATGTTACTTGCCACTTATCAGCCCAAGCCTGGATGTTGTCCAGGTCTTGCTGCATGCGGGCTCGGACTGCTTCATTATCTGAGGGGTTGCGAATTGAACTGAACACTGTGCAGTCATCAGCGAACATCCCCATTTCTGACCTTATGATGGAGGGAAGGTCATTGATGAAGCAGCTGAAGATGGTTGGGCCTAGGACACTGCCCTGAGGAACTCCTGCAGCAATGCCCTGGGGCTGAGATGCTTGGCCTCCAACAACCACTACCATCTTCCTTTGTGCCAGGTATGACTCCAGCCACTGGAGAGTTTTCCCCCTGATTCCCATTGACTTCAATTTTACTAGGGCTCCTTGGTGCCACACTCGGTCAAATGCTACCTTGATGTCAAGGGCAGTCACTCTCACCTCACCTCTGGAATTCAGCTCTTTTGTCCATGTTTGGACCAAGGCTGTAATGAGGTCTGGAGTCGAGTGGTCCTGGCGGAACCCAAACTGAGCATCGGTGAGCAGGTTATTGGTGAGTAAGTGCCGCTTGATAGCACTGTCGACGACACCTTCCATCACTTTGCTGATGATTGAGAGTAGACTGATGGGGCGGTAATTGGCCGGATTGGATTTGTCCTGCTTTTTGTGGACAGGACATACCTGGGCAATTTTCCACATTGTCGGGTGGATGCCAGTGTTGTAGCTGTACTGGAACAGCTTGGCTAGAGGCGCAGCTAGTTCTGGAGCACAAGTCTTCAGCACTACAGCTGGGATGTTGTCGGGGCCCATAGCCTTTGCTGTATCCAGTGCACTCAGCCGTTTCTTGATATCACGTGGAGTGAATCGAATTGGCCGAAGACTGGCTTCCGTTGATGGTGGGGATATTGGGAGGAGGCTGAGATGGATTATCCACTCAGCACTTCTGGCTGAAGATGGTTGCAAACGCTTCAGCCTTGTCTTTTGCAGTCACGTGCTGGACTCCGCCATCATTGAGAATGGGGATGTTTGCAGAGCCTCCTCCTCCCGTTAGTTGTTTAATTGTCCACCACCATTCATGACTGGATGTGGCAGGACTGCAGAGCATTGATCTGATCCGTTGGTTGTGGAATCGCTTAGCTCTGTCCATAGCATGTTGCTTCCGCTGTTTAGCATGCATGTAGTCCTGAGTTGTAGCTTCACCAGGTTGGCACCTCATTTTTAGGTACGCCTGGTGCTGCTCCTGGCATGCTCTTCTACACTCCTCATTGAACCAGGGTTGATCCCCTGGCTTGTTGGTAATGGTAGAGTGAGGAATATGCCGGGCCATGAGGTTACAGATTGTGCTGGAATACAATTCTGCTGCTGCTGATGGCCCACAGCGCCTCATGGATGCCCAGTTTTGAGCTGCTAGATCTGTTCTGAATCTATCCCATTTAGCACGGTGGTAGTGCCACACAACACGTTGGATGGTGTCCTCAGTGCGAAGACGGGATTTCATCTCCACGAGGACTGTGCGGTGGTCACTCCTACCAATACTGTCATGGACAGATGCATTTGTGACAGGTAGATTGGTGAGGACGAGTTCAAGTAAGTTTTTCCCTCGTGTTGGCTCGCTCACCACCTGCCGCAGGCCCAGTCTAGCAGCTATGTCCTTCAGGACTCGGCCAGCTCGGTCAGTAGTGGTGCTACCGAGCCACTCTTGGTGATGGACATTGAAGTCCCCCACCCAGAGTACATTTTGTGCCCTTGCTACCCTCAGTGCTTCCTCCAAGTGGTGTTCAACGTGGAGGAGGACTGATTCATCAGCTGAGGGAGGACGGTAGGTGGTAATCAGCAGGAGGTTTCCTGGCCCATGTTTGACCTGATGCCATGAGATTTCATGGGGTCCAGAGTCAATGTTGAGGACTCCCAGGGCCACTCCCTCCTGACTGTATATCACTGTACCACCACCTCTGGTGGGTCTGTCCTGCCGGTGGGACAGGACATACCCAGGGATGGTGATGGAAGAGTCCGGGACGTTGGCTGAAAGGTATGATTCTGTGAGTATGGCTATGTCAGGCTGTTGGTTGACTAGTCTGTGGGACAGCTCTCCCAATTTTGGCACAAGTCCCCAGATGTTAGTAAGGAGGACCTTGCAGGGTCGACTGGGCTTGGTGTTTTGCTGTTGTCGTGTCCGGTGCTTAGTGGTCCGATGCCGGGTGGTCCGTCCGGTTTTATTCTTATTATGACTTTTCGTAGCGAGATTTTTACAAATGGCTTGCTGGGCCATTTCAGAGGGCAATTAAGAATCAACCACATTGCTGTGGGTCTGGAGTCACATATAGGCCAGACCGGGTAAGGGCAGCAGGCTTCCTTCCCTAAAGGACATTAGTGAACCAGATGGGTTTTTACGACAATCCGGTAGTTTCATGGCCATCGTTACTGATACTAGTATTTTAATTCCAGATTTTAATTTTAATTAATTGAATTTAAATTCGCCAGCTGCCGTGGCGGGATTTGAACTCATGACTCTGGATTTTAGTCCAGGCCTCTGGATTACTAGCCCAGTAACATAACCACTATGCTACCGTACATGTACAGCAAGCCCAAGATAGACTGTAGACCAGTATCACAGGATGGTACATGTACAGCAAGCCCAGGATAGACTGTAGACCAGTATCACAGGATGGTACATGTACAGCAAGCCCAGGATAGACTGTAGACCAATATCACAGGATGGTTGGTACCTGTACAGCAAGCCCAGGATAGACTGTAGACCAATATCACAGGATGGTACATGTACAGCAAGCCCAGGATAGACTGTAGACCAATATCACAGGATGGTTGGTACCTGTACAGCAAGCCCAGGATAGACTGTAGACCAATATCACAGGATGGTTGGTACATGTACAGCAAGCCCAGGATAGACTGTAGACCAGTATCACAGGATGGTACATGTCCAGCAAGCCCAGGATAGATTGTAGACCAGTATCACAGGATGGTACCTGTACAGCAAGCCCAGGATAGACTGTAGACCAATATCACAGGATGGTACATGTACAGCAAGCCCAGGATAGACTGTAGACCAATATCACAGGATGGTACATGTACAGCAAGCCCAGGATAGACTGTAGACCAATATCACAGGATGGTACTTCTGTTAGCAAATGTCTGCAACTGAAGAAAGTAACTGAATGTGAGAGTAAATGAGCGCATTTCACTCACCGTAATCTGGTTCCGTGCGTTCCCCTAATTCTTGAACCAAGATGCTTTCTATCAACAGAAACAAAATGTTGACATGTAACATCGTTCCATCAACTGCATAGTATCACGAGGACGAGAAAAATCCCAGCACTTATTCACGTAAAAACTTTTCTCGGGGATCATGCCTTAGAAAAGTTTATACATCGCCAGCACGGGGAACTATTTAATGGCGGCATGAGAGTGCGAGCCTATTTTGACTCCTGATAATGGAGCAAGCAGTTCTTTGCTTTAGCACTGATGTCCATGGTGCGTGTGTGTGGAAGGAGAGGAGGGAGAGAGTCACTGGAGTAAAGCACTAGCAGAGAGGACACTTGCCTGGTTACGGATCCAGGACAGATTGTGGATTAGCCATCACGAACTGGTACCCACAACTGGGCATGAGCCCAGGACATATTTAGGCTGGTGCCCATATTTGGGTACATCAAGCCCGCAGAAGACCTAGACCAGCTGTCGCTGATACCCATACCTCGGTACGACAATCACACGATAGATTGTAGACTAGTTATCACACACTGGTCCCCACACCCACACCCAAGCCTAGTGCAGACTCAACTCTATCACAGACTGTCACTCCTGTTACTGTGTGACTGTCACTGAATATTGATTGACATGAGAGAATGAGCAATGGTGGCTGTGATATAAGTGGTTCGGCTTGCGTTAGTTTTAACGGGACTTACTGACATGCAGGTAGTTAGAGAGGTGGGTTATCATATGGGTACCGGTCTGTGATAGCTAGTCTAAAAGCCTATATAGCAGTCCAAGTGCTCCGTGCCACTGATATGGAGAGAGTAGAGAAGCTGGGATTGATCTGCTTAGAGCAGAGAAGGACGAGGGGAGATTTAATCAAGGTGTTCAAAATCATGAAGGTTTTTGATAGAGTAAATAAGGATAAACAGTTTCCACTGGCAGGAGGGTCAGTAACCAGAGGACACAGACTTAAAATAATTGGCAAAAGAACCAATGGGAGGTAAGGAGAAATTTTTTGTACTCAGCGAGTTGTTCTGATCTGGAATGCTCTGCCTGAAAGGGCGGTGGAAGCAGATTCAATAATAACCTTCAAAAGGAAATTGGATAAATACTTGAAAAGGAAAATTTGCAGGACTATGGGGAAAGAGCAGGAGAGCAGGACTAATTGGATAGCTCCATCAAAGAGCTAACAATGGGCACGGAGGGCCGAATGGCCTCCTTCTGTGCTGTATGATTCCAGGATGTGCCAAGTTCAAACAGAGGATTAATAATAGTAACATCATTATGTCACGTGTACCCAAAAACAATCTGCAGTTGGATACTGAAAAAAATTATTTCCAATGCATTGTGTATGTCAGAGATCCCATTATATAGAAGGTAAGTGTCTTTATAGATAACACTTGGTCCAAGTGATCTCCTGGACTGGTTTCGATCGCCTGAGGGGGTTCGGAGAGGAATTTTCCAGAGTAATTTTTTTCTTTTATTGGCCCTGGGTTTTTTTTTGCCTCTCCCAGGAGGTTATACGGCTGTGGGGGAGGGAGGAAGTGTCTAGTCAGGATACTCCAGCCATCATGGTGCGTGGGCCAGTCTTGATGGACCAGCTGGTCTTTTCCCTACCCGTCAATTCCGTGTGTTGGTATCATAATTATCAATATCGTAACTCGTTAAAAGGTCATCGCTCTGCACACAATGGGCAGAAGCGAAGCTCGACCAGTCCCACAATGGGGCCCCGATAGTAGCTTTCCCCACGGTGGGCCACTCATACCTGAGGCATACTTGCAGATGAAGTTGTGCTTCATGTTACACCTGTCGTCGTTCCACTGATACAGGTAGGGGCCCCCCAGCCCAGGCTGAGCCGTCAACTGATGGTACATCACCACGCAAGCCTCACTGCCACACGACGGCTCGTCTGTATACCAGTTCCTGGGGCGGCAGAAAGTAAAGTCAGTACGATCAAACGATTTCCAGTTAAATCCACAAGGGTTTTTTTTTTCTGTACCGTCCAATTGTGTGGTACAGAGTCATCGGGGCCAGTTTCGCGACCTCGTCTCAGTGGCCATTCTTCGAGCGAGGTCCGTTTGCTTTTTCACCAGAATGATACCGGGACTAAAAGGGTTAAATTATGAGGACAGGTTGCATAGACTAGGCTTGTATTCCCTCGAGAATAGAAGATTAAGGGGTGATCTAATTGAGGTGTTTAAGATGATTAAAGGAATTGATAAGGTAGATAGAGAGAAACTATTTCCTCTGGTGGGGAGAGCCCAGGACAAGGGGGTACAACCTTAAAATTAGTGCTGGGCCATTCAAGGGTGATGTCAGGAAGCACTTCTTCACACAAAGGGGAGTGGAAATCTGAAACTCTCTCCCCCAAAAAACTGTTGAGGCTGGGGGTCAATTGAAAATTCCAAAACTAAGATTGATAGATTTTTGTCAGGCGAGGGTATTAAGGGTTACGGAACCAAGGCGGGTAGATGGAGTTAAGATATAGATCAACCATGCTATAACTGAATGGCGGAACAGGCTCGAGAGGCTGAATGGCCTACCCCAGTTCCTAAGCACGGGGCCTTGGCAAGGATTGGAAAACGGCTCTTTGACCAAACAAGCCCGCTCCTGTTCTCCCCAGCATCTGCATCACTGTGCACACTTCCCAACAGGGATCGCTGGACTCCAATCAGGAGCAGAAACACTCTCTGATTTTAATCCCCGTTATCCCCAGGGGCATGGAAACCAATCGTCACACTCCAACTGCTTCCTCACCTGAGGTCAGCTAACTCAGAGCACGAACTGAACCCGGCCCATACTGGCCTATGTGACTGTCCAAAATATTCACCCATTAGGCCAGAGAAAAAAGCTACTATGGTCACCCTTTGCAAAGTAATTTCTTCCCCTTTTTTTGGGGAGGATGTCCCAGGTCCAGACACATTCACCAACTCAAGAGGACAGATAACGGTTCTGCAACCAGCCTCTAGGTAGGTCAGATGGCATCCACAAAACCTCTTCACTCTCTATGAAGCCCAAGAATTGAATACTGCTCCCATGGCATTATTTCAAAGAAGAGCAGGGGAATTCCCCCCGGTGACCTGGCCAATATTTATCCCTCAATCAACATCACGAAAAAACGATTATCTGGTCATTATCACTTTGTTGTTTGTGGGATCTTGCTGTGCGCAAATTAGCTGCCGTGTTTTGTACATTGCAACAGTGACTACATTTTAAAAGTATTTCATTGGCTGTAAAGCGTGTCCTGAGGTTATGAAAGGTGCTGCATAAATGCAAGTCTTTCTTTCTTATATGGGAAGGTTCCTCTTAAACCTCACTCGCACTCTTGGTCAAGACTCTCGACTGATAGAAGATCCTTCCCTCTCACCTCTAGCCTCCAATCTCTCTCTCCATCACAACATTTCTTGTCACTCTCTATTTTATCGATTCTACTCCGGGCCAGATTTGCTCTGAACTTTTCTTTCTTATTCATCTCAAACTCCTCCTCCCTGCAACCTGCAAAAGTTGAAATCAAAACTCATAGGAACATAGGAACAGGAGTAGGCCATTCAGCCCTCCGAGCCTGTTCTGCCATGCAAAGAGATCATGGCTGATCTGTATCTTAACTCCATCCACCCATCTTGGCTCCATATCCTTTAATACCCTTGGCTAGCAAAAATCTATCAATCTCAGATTTAAAATTATTAATTGAGCTAGCATCTACTGCTTTTTGTGGGAGAGAGTTCCACAATTCTATCGCCGTTTGTGCAAAGAAGTGTTTCCTAACTTCTCTCCTGAATGGCCTGGCTCTGATTTTAAGGTTATGTCCCCTTGACCTAAACCCCCCATCACCGGAAAAAGTTTCTCTCTACCTACTCTATCAATTTCTTTCAAAATCCTAAAAATCTCAATCAAATCACCCCTTAACCTTCTGTATCCCAGGGAATACAAGCCTAGTTTTATGTAATCTCTCCTCATAAGTTAACCCTTGGAGCCCTGGTAACATTCTGTTGAATTTGCGCTGCACTCCTTCCAAGGCCAATATATCCTTTCCAAGGTGTGGTGCCCAGAACTGTACACCAGTACTCCAGATGTGGTCTAACCAGGGCTTTGTACAGCTGTAGCAAAACTTCCTCCCCTTTATATTCTAGCCCTCTAGTAATAAAGGCTAACATTCCATTCGCCTTTTTGATTACTTTTTGTACCTGATCACTACATTTTAGTGATCTGTGTGCAAGGACCCCTAAATCTCTTTGGACCTCCACTGTTCCTAACTTTTCCCCATTTAAAAAATACTCGAATACAAAATGGATGACCTCACACTTATCTGTGTTGAAATCCATCTGCCACAGTTTTGCCCACTCACCTAATCTACCAATATCTCTTTGTAATTTTATGCTCCCGTCTACACCACTTACACCACACGGACTGCAGCGGTTCAAGAAGGCGGCTCACCACCACCTTCTCAAGGGCAATTAGGGATGGGCAATAAATGCTGGCCTCGCCAGCGACGCCCACATCCCATGAACGAATAAAAAAAACTATGTCACCAATCTTTGTGTCATCGACAAACTTGGATATTTGGCTCTATTGTGTTATCTAAGTCATTAATAAATATAGAGAATAGTTGAGGTCCCAGCACAGATCCCTGTGGGACACCACTAGTTACTTCCTTCCAATTCGAGTACATATCCATTATCCCTACTCTCTGTCTTTTACCGCCTAACCAATCTCCTAACCAAGTCAATAATTTGTCTTCAATTCCATGAGCTTTAATTTTAACTAATAGTCTCTTATTTGGAACCTTATCAAATGCCTTCTGGAAGTCCATATAAACTACATCCATAGACATTCCCCTGTCTACTTCCTTAGTTATTTCCTCAAAAAATCCAATTATGTTCGTTAGACATGACCCACCCTTTACAAATCCACGTTGGCTCTCTTTAATCAGCTCAAATTTCTCTAAGTGCTCGGTCACTCTTTCCTTAATTATCGATTACAATAATTTCCCGACAACAGATGTTAGACTAACAGGTTTATAATTTCCTGTCTCATTGCACTGTCTCCAACTCCAACTCATTTTTTCCCCAGGACTTCAAAACTGTGGAATTCCTCATCTCCCTCGATCTTACCTCGTCTTACAATCTATTGAAACCCGAGCTCGCTATCACCTAACCTTTACATTTTTGATTAAACCCATATTTAACAAAAAGCTAAAACTGAAATTGCAACACTGGCTATTTAAAAAAATTGTAAAATAAAACTCTTAAGACCACCTGAAGCCACTATTTGGCTCTTGAGAGAACTGCTGGCTGCTCTTGGTGTGAAGGAGCCAATTATATAAAGATGAACAATAAGTGTTACATACACTATAAAGGACTTTGTGCTCTCACTCGACACTGCATGGTGCTGACTTATCCCGTACTCATCACCAGAGGGTGCTGTCTGCATTCTTATTGCTGCGATGTCATTGCAGCAACTGAGCGATGAGGCCCGTAATTCAGGGAGGTCGAAACTGCAGCCCCAGGACCACAACTGGCCTCCAAGGTAGGGTTACCAACTTTCCAGGATTGCCCTGGAGTCTCCAGGAATTAAAGATTAATCTACAGGGCACTGCTGCGAGAAAAATCATAGGGCCATTAAAAAATTATGTATTTTTCTCATTTTCTTTGAACTCTTTCATTTATTAGTTATAAAAACTTTGGAGATGGGGGGGGGGAAAAAAGGCTGTTTGGCTGGGCGAGGCGGTTGGAGGCCATGTGATGAAACCTCCAGGAATACGTCGAAGCAGAGTTGGCAACCCTAACCCCAAAGGCCAGAGACTCCGTTCCTGGCACCAAACAACACATCATCCATCAGAACCAGGCAATTCTGAGGAAACATTACTCCCCAGATGTTTTTCCAGCTGCTTTCAGGCTGGTGCATTGTTTGATTCAGCTTCCATTCACATCACCAAACTCGGCTGCTTATCCCAGCAGCAGAATCTCACACCAAATGTTTTCTTGTGGTTTGCTAATGCTGCCACTGGGTTAACATAGATCCCAGGAGCTGGCCCACGGGCACTGATTTCACAGATTACTAACTAAGCAAATGCCAGGCGTTCGAAATTATAAGGGGTTTTGATAGAGTAAATAGGGAGAAACCGTTTCCACTGGCAGGAGGGTCGGTAACCAGAGGACACAGATTTAAGGTGATCGGCAAAAGAACCAGGGGGGAGATGACTAGAAATCTTTTTACGCAGCGAGTCATTATAATCTGGAACACACTGCCTGAAAGGGCGGTGGAAGCAGATTCAATAGGAACTTTCAAAAGGGAATTGGATAAATACTTGAAGAGGAAAAATCTGCAGGGCTACGGGAAAAGAGTAGGGGGAGTGGGACTAATTGGATAGCTCTTTCAAAGAGCCGGCACAGGCACGATGGGCCGAATGGCCTCCTTCTGTTTGCTGTAATGTTCTATGATTAAAAGTAGCTTATCTCTGATCGACCGGCAATAAATAATATACAAGGGGAACACACTGAGGTGTTTTACAATGTTAAAGGCGCTATACAGAATCAAGCTCTTGTTATTGCTACAGGAAGTAGTTGCTGCAGTCGTGATCCAGCAGCTCTGCCTTTACCTGAACTTTGCCGCACTTCCGTCCGTCCACCTGTAGAGGTCAGGACAGCCGTTGAATGAGGTGTGAAACTGGCCCTCACCACTCCGCCGCAAGCCAATCCAGAAATCTCCGTCCGAAATCCCGGAGCCCGACTTGGTCAGGTCCTGCAAAAGATTCTCGATCAGCTTTTGCTCGGTGGCTGACCGGACGCTGACCAGGGCTCCCCCGTCGATCTCGCAGGCCTGGTTCGCCTCCTTGAAACCGATGCGTCTGCTCAGGTCCTGAAAGTAGGCGATCTTGTAGCAGGGGTATTCTGGGCCGCCGTAACACACTGTCTGACCTGCAAGGAAGACAATTCCGACCTCGTGAGCCTCCTCTCCGAGCAACGCAAAAAAAAAATGCTTTTTTCGGGGGTGTTGATGCTAGCTGTGGCTCGGTGGGTCGCCTCTGGGTTGAAAGGTCACGGGTTCAAGTCCCACTCCCGAGACTTGAACGCAAAACGTAGGCCGGCGCTCCCAGTTTCCGACGGTGCTGCTTTAAAGCTGGCAGCTAGCCGCTTGAGGTCACACCGATCACAAAATCAGGGCGTCCACCTCTGGGCTTAAAGGGTGAGTGTGTGCAGGAGGGACGTCTCAATCAAGCCCTGTCTTTACTTTGCCTTAACTCTCTTGATATCCGCACACGTGCACTTTCTAGCAAGACTAACAGGACAGCAATCAGGAGCAGGATCCCGGGCCGATCTCCAGCTCAGGAACGCTGAGACCAGGTGTGACCCCCCCCACCTCCCCTCTCCGCATCCACAGCTGGGATCGGTTAACTTGACACAGACTGCTACAACCAACAACTGGCATTTATATAGCGCCTTTAACATGGAGAAACGTCCCAAGGTGCTTTCACAGGAGCGTAATCAGAAATAAATGGATGCTGAGCCAAAGAAGAAGGAGATGTTAGGAGGAGTGACCAAAAGCTCGGTCAAAGAGACGGGCATTAGGTGGCACGCTCACTTCCCAGCCAGAAGGTCGCGGGTTCTAAGCCACATTCCAGGGACTTGAGCACATAATCTAGGCTGACATTTCAGTGCACTACTGCGGGAGTGCTGCCCTGTCGGAGGTGCGGCCTTTCGGACGAGATGCTAAACCGAGGCCCCGTCTGCCCTCTCAGATGGACGTAAAAGATCCCATGGCACTAATTTGAAGAAGAGCAGGGGAGTTCTCCCCGGCGTCCTGGCCGATATTTATCCCTCAACCAGCATCACTAAAACAAATTACCTGGTCATTTATCTCATTGCTGTTTGTGGGATCTTGCTGTGCGCAAATTGGCTGCTGTGTTCCCTACATTACAATAGTGAGCACACTTCAATAGTACTTCATTGACTGTAAAGTGCTTTGTACAGTCGCCTCTTTAACCAAACTTTTCTGTTCATTTTTCCTCCAGTTTGTCTCTCGCCTCCCAAAGGTACTAACCCCTCTAGGTCTTGTATAGGTTCAGACAGCCTTCACTAACCTCATCCCAATCGCTGTTCTCCATGTATCAGCCTAAAAGGTGAGTATTGACAGCCAATTCAACAGTGGGCAGGATTTTTTTTGTGTATTCATTCTCGGGATACGGGCGTCGGCTGGCAAGGCCGGCATTTATTGCCCATCCCCAGTTGCCCTGAGAAGGTGGTGGTGGGCCTTCCTCTTGAACCGCTGCGTTCCGTGAGTGTCGCGGTTTGATACAACTGAGTGGTTTGCTGGGCCAGTTCAGAGGACAGTTAAGGAATCAACCACGTCAGTGTGGGACTGGAATCGCATATTGGCCCAGACCGGGTAAGGATGGCAGGTTTCCTTCCCTCAAGGACTTTGGAGATCAATTTTCTGACCTCCAGCCCAGACAACAGGATGAGGGGTGGCATCAGCACCGAACCCGACCCTGTCCTCGATCAGCGTCCAAACACATGGCACTTTGTAGCAGGAGCGCGGACCATGGCTGATTTTTCCCTTCCCTTAACCCAGGAGCACTGAGGTTAACTGCAGTGGTTCAAATATTGGCCTGGGCTGACATCAGCTAACTCAGCGCAGACCAGGGACTGAACAACCAGGAACCTTCCCCATCTATATGGCCCAACTCTTTAGTGTCCCATTACTGGTAAATGTGATGTGCTATATTTCACAATAAATTACTCTGCAACGCAGCCAACTTCATAACTACTCTGTCTGCGCTCAGAACTAGCCATTAAAACACTGTAAAGTCAGGAACACTGCGATATAAATGTTAAATTGTTAAAGTGCTTTACTCAGTGACAGGAATTTTAAAAATTGCCAGCAGAAAATGATACATCTAGATACATCCAAATATGAACCCATGTCAAACTACAATCATTTTGAGCTTATATTATTTTCCCCTCGTAAGTCACAGTGACAGTTGAGAACAATTTCTTTCCAGTGAAAAGACCTGGCACATTTGCCGCCTCATTCTGTGACGGGCGAGGATGTAAATTACATTATATACCTCGATCCAAACAGCTGCTATTCCCCTATCAGGAGAGGGCTACTGAGAATAAAGGAAGGAGGAAGCCTCCGAAAGCTTGTGGAATTTAAAATAAATTTGTTGGACTATAACTTGGTGTTGTAAAATTGTTTACAATTGTCAACCCCAGTCCATCACCGGCATCTCCACATCAAGAATAAAGGAGGGACAGGGTGTGGATTGTAAACCCTTTTACAGTGAATCGTACACTCGCTAACAAAAATTAAAGAGGAAGGGAATGACAGCGAAAGCAGGAGAAAAGAAGAGATGTGAACTGTAAAGGAAATCGTGGAATATAAAGGAGTGGGTTTAGATGAAGTGAGTCATGTAGCATTTATCACATAGAAAAGAGACAGCAAGACTGAGACACAGATATAAACATGGGACATAGGAAGAAATGTACACATTGATAGTAAGATAGAGACACACACATACACACACACCCCCCCAGATAGTGACACTTCACCCAATAGTGACAGAGAGAAATGCACACACATATATAGTAAGATAAAGACACACACACACACACACACCCAGATAGTGACACTTCACCCAATAGTGACACAGAGAGAAACGTGCCCATATATAGTAAGGTAGAGACACACACACACACACACACCCAGATAGTGACACTTCACCCAATAGTGACAGAGAGAGAAATGCACACACATATATAGTAAGATAGAGACACACACATACACACACACCCCCAGATAGTGACACTTCACCCAATAGTGACAGAGAGAAATGCACACACATATATAGTAAGATAAAGACACACACACACACACACACACACAGATAGTGACACTTCACCCAATAGTGACACAGAGAGAAACGTGCCCATATATAGTAAGGTAGAGACACACCCAATAGTGACAGAGATAAATGCACACATTTATAGTAAGATAGCGACACACCCAATAGTGACACAGAGAGAAACGCACACTTTTATAGTAAGATACAGACACAGATGGTGACACAGAAAGAAATGGGGTTAGGCTCAAATGACCCCCACACACATGTGCAGAGAGATACATATACACAGAGGAGCACAGAGAGCTACACACAGATATAAATACACACACTCAGAGAGTTAGAGAGAGAGGGGCAGTACACGCAGGGAGTAATATTCTGAGTACACACCCGTAATTTTCCAACTGCGTTGCCGACAGATAGGGTTCGTTGTCCCCAGCATGAACTCAGAACATAAAAGACTTGCATTTATATAGCGCCTTTCACAACCACAGGACGTCCCAAAGTGCTTTACAGCCAATGAAGTACTTTTGAAGTGTAGTCACTGTTGTAAAGCAGCAGCCAATTTGTGCACAGCAAGATCCCACAAACAGCAATGTGACAACGACCAGATAATCTGTTTTAGTCATGTTGGTCGGGAGAATAAACATTGGCCAGGACACCGGGAAGAACTCCCCTGCTCTTCATCAAATAGTGCCATGGGATCTTTTACATCCAACTGAGAGAGCAGATAGGACCTCAGTTTAATGTCTCACCTGAAAGGTGGCACTTCCGATAGTGCAGCACCCCCTCAGTACTGGTACAAGGAGTGTCAGTCTAGATTATGGGTTCACATATCTGGAGTGGGACTTGCAACCTGCTGGCTCAGAGGCGGGAGTGCTACCACAAAGCCCACAGTTGACCTTAAGTATGACCAACCCCAGAGTAAGTCAGATAGATGGAAATACAAATACACACACACACGAGTAACACACACAGCCCACTAAACTAGAGGCTTGAAAGTCACACACATGCAAACTGATCGGGAGAGAGAGAAGAGGAGCTGAGATGGGAGCTCTCTCTGGGATCGCCCTGTGCTTTTCTACTTTGATCCCTCCCGCAACTTGCAACATGTCAACGCACTCAGACCCCGAGCCCGCTCCGTGTAAACAAACACACGTTATATGGATGAGGAGGAGGACAGTACTCACCGCTCAGAACCCGAGTGCCTGAGCCGCTGCCCAGGACTCCGCTCAACATCAGCACCAACATCCAACCGGCCAGCGCCCGGGGCGGAAACATCGGGGCAAGGAGCGGGAACGGGAGCCGCAAATAAAAAGGGGCGCAATGGAGCTCAGAGAACTCCGCAAAAAAGGGGCGCAATGGAACTCAGAACTCCGCAAATAAAAAGGGGCGCAATGGAACTCAGAGAACTCCGCAAATAAAAAGGGGCGCAATGGAACTCAGAGAACTCCGCAAATAAAAAGGGGCGCAATGGAACTCAGAGAACTCCGCAAATAAAAAGGGGCGCAATGGAACTCAGAGAACTCCGCAAAAAAGGGGCGCAATGGAACTCAGAGAACTCCGCAAATAAAAAGGGGCGCAATGGAACTCAGAACTCCGCAAAAGAGGGCGCAATGCAATTCAAGGTACCCACAAAGAAGGTACGCGCAAAATCAGGGCTCCTTGCAAAAAAAGAATGCAATGCAAATCAGGGTTCACACAAAAAAAGGACGCAATTTTAAATCAGGGTTCCTGCAAAAAAAAACCTGGATAATGCAAATTAGCGTTGCTGCAAAAATAAGGACTCAATACAAAATCATGGTCCACGCAAATAAAAAAAAATGCAACGCAAATGAAGGGTCCGCGCGAATAAGTCGCAAAGCAGGATCAGTGCAGGAGGAGAGTGAGCGGCGCAGAGCAGCTCCGCAAATTAACGCTGATCAGCACCGGTCCCCAGTCCGATTGCCCCCGGCGGCTCACACTATTCTCCCAGCTCTCAGTGGTGCATGAACCCAGGCTGCTGTACTCCGGGGCTGCTGCTTTTATAGAGGAGACAAGCAGAGAGCATCACAGCTCATCATCATCCATCCATCCCAATGCCAGCCCCCTAACAAACCCACAGCAAGGCGAGTAAAACCGCACAGTGTAGCAGAGGCAGCTGCTGAATTAATTTTTAAAAGAAAAAAAACTTTAAAAAAAACTTTATCCTTGTTCAAAAATTACGAGGGGTTTTGATAGAGTAAATGGGGAGAAACTCTTTCCCACTGGCAGGAGTAACCAGAGGACACAGATTTAAGATAATTGGCAAAAAAGCCAGAGGGGGAGATGATAATTTTTTTTTACTCAGCGAGTTGTTCTGATCTGGAATTCACTGCCTGAAAGGGCGGTGGAAGCAGATTCAATAGTAACTTTCAAAAGGGAATTGGATAAATACTTGAAAAAGGAAAAATTTGCAGGGCTACGGGGAAAGAGCAGGGGGAGTGGGACTAATTGGAGAGCTGGCACAGGCACAATGGGCCGAATTGCCTCCTTCTAACCCTATGATTGCTCCAGTTTTCTCTGCTGTAGGTTCAGGCTGGGTTTTTCCCGCTTCTGAGTTTGCCAGCCCGTCATTTTCTGCCCAGTGGAAATGAAAAAAAAAATCGGGCGAGTTGTGAAACGGGGAGCCATCCGCTCTGCAAGTTTTAGGGACGTAGGATCAGGAGGAGGCCATTCAGCCCCTCGAGCCTGTTCCACCATTCAATTAGATCATGGCTGATCTGTACCTCAACTCCATTTACCCGCCTTAGCTCCATATCCCTTCGTGCCGTGGCTCGGTGGTAGCCCTCCTGCTTCTGAGTCACAATGGTTGTGGGCTCAAGACCCACTCCCAGAGACTTGAGCACATAGTCCAGGCTGACACTCCAGTGCAGTACTGAGGGAGTGCTGCATTGTCAGAGGTGCCGTCTGTTGAATGAGATGTTAAACCGAGGCCCCGTCTGCCCTCAGCTGGATGTAAATGATCCCGTGGCATTATTTTGAAGGAAAGCAGGGGAGCCGGTGTCCTGGTCAATATTTATCCCTCAACCAACATCTAAAAACAGATTATCTGGTCATTATCTCATCGCTGTTTGTGGGACCTTGCTGTGCACCAATTGGCTGCCGTGTTTCCTGCATTACAGCAGAGACTACACTTCAAAGGTACTTCATTGGTTGTAAAGCACTGTGGCACATCTTGAGGTCCTGAAAGCTGCTGTATAAATGCAAGACTTCCATTTTTCAGTTTAGGAACATGGGATCAGGAGTAGGCCATTCGGCCCCTCGAGCCTGTTCTGCTATTCAGTTTGTTGGTGGTTGATCTGAAGCTCAATTCCATTTCCCCGCTCTTGCTCCTTATCCCTTGACACCATTACCTAACAAAAATCTGTCGGTCTCAGTTTTGAGGGGCTGAATGGCCTCCTCCTGTTCCTAATGTTACAAAAGTGCTGAACCTTTCTGTCCTAGGAAGGTTCCGGGGTTCGATTCCTGCTCCGGACTGAAATAGCTGACCCTCAGTGGGGGTGCTACAACAGGTCTTATTTTTCTTGATCCAGAGAAGGAAAAATAAATCAGCCAGGGGTTTTCCCGCGCCTGATTCCTATCCAGCCATACTCGTTGGGAATTGTAGAGGTGTAAGAGCGTTGTCTGAGGGCAGGATGCAAGCTCCTCCCACCATGGTCATATAGCCCCATTGGTGCTCATTGTCAAGGGTTATGCCTGAGGAATGGCTGCTTGGGGTGAAGTATAGAAGGGGAGTGAAGTATTGAACAATTGGACCTATGGTTCCCAAACCACTGGGGGTTTCCTCACCTCATGTCTGGGTCTGTTGCAGACTAATTGACAGAGATTGATTGCTATAATTAGTCAACAACTCCATTATCATTGTATCGCGACTACCAGGATGGTACAAGGCGAACTAGATGGACCTTGGCCCATTTTTCGTCGAGCAATTCCGATGGCAGTCAGTATCCATGGAACCGCATCCCAATCAAGGAGTCACAACCCTTCGGGAAAGGAAGGGAGGAGCAGGGCTACGGGGAAAGAGCAGGGGAGTGCGTCTAATTGGATGACTCTTTCAAAGAGCCGGCATCGACGCGATAGGCCGAATGGCCTCCTTCTGTGCCGTATGATTCTATGAGAAAAGTGCAGTGAATCCCACAGGGCTGATTCGGAGCTCCCAGCACAAGAGTGGCACCAATAGGTAGCGCCTCACGGGAAATTGCGGGAGCCTGAGCCGTGACTTTCCGTGCGTTCGTTTCAGGGGACGGAAAATCACAGTCCGCGTGCCCCGCAATTTGCTCCCTGTGGGCTCTGTTCCTTGCTGGGAGCTGTGGACTGACTCTGATATTACATTGGATGTACTGCTGTAAAATAAACTGAGCATTTCAGCCAAAACAAATGGCGGAGGATGGAAGCTGTAAATCACAAAGTGATATGTGTCCAAAGCTCTCATTTTAAAACACTCACTCTCCCTGACCAGCATTCAAAGCGCCAGCTCTCTCCATCTCTCTCTGATGCCGGCCGTTTTTGCGACAGCACTAAGTATTCATTGCCAGTCTCCACATTTAACTAATAAGCTCCTTCACAAACTCCCCCCACAAACACACATCAATTAGATCTGTTTCTGCCAGTTAAATGCGTGGAGTTTTCTTTATTGCCCCTCCTCAATCATTCTGGCATGAAGCACTCATCTTCGCACTGGCAAGTTGAGCAGCAGGTTAATTTGAGGGAGATTGCTGGCTCGTTCCTTAGGTGGAGAATTTCTTCGGACGTCTGAAGCTGCCAGGCCCGAGTTAAGGTTGGGGAAGGAGGGGGGTGGGGATGGAGAGGAGGAGGGGGAGGGAGTACGGGGAGGGGTCGAGGGGAGCGCAGTTTTCCGTAGAACTGACAAAAGAGAAGGATTTGCCAGCTTGCACGCCAGTGTGGGCAAGTGGAATGTCAGCGGGGCCTTGGTTAAAATGGGACAGTTGAGAGGTCTGGTGAAGGGTCACTAATGCTGATCTCAGAGTGAACAGTGCAAGGCCATTGCTGTTTACAGTGTATACGAATGATTTAAAGTTGGGGACAGAATCATTGAATCATAGAAAGTTATGGAACAGAAGGAGGCCATTCGGCCCATCGTGTCCGTGCCATGTCTTTCCTCATAGCTAAAATTCTCCAGTCCTGGCATCTTCCTCGTAAATGTCCTCTGTACCCTCTCTTGTGCCATCACATCTTTCCTTTAATGTGGTGACCAGAACTGTACGCAGAAACAAAACTACTTGAGTTTGCAGAATACACCAATTTTATTTTGGGTGGGGGGGTTAAGGGAGGTGGAGGACAGAATTCAAACAAAGGAGAGATTAACCAAATGCAGAGATCTAGGTAGGTTGGAATCATGAGCTGATGACTGGCCATAGAACCATAGAACCATAGAAAAGATACAGCACAGAAGGGGGCCATTCGGCCCATCGTGTCCACACCGGCTCGAAGAACAATAAGGTACCCATTCAAATCCCACCTTCCAGCACCTGGTCCGTAGCCCTGCAGCTTACAGCACTTTACGTGCAGGTCCAGGTACTTTTTTCAGGCAGTGAATTCCATACACCCACCACACTCTGGGTTAAAAAGTTTTTCATCATGCCCCCTCTAATCCTTCCGCCAATCAGCTTAAATTTATGTCCTCTCCGCGAGGGGAAGCAGGTACTTCCTGTCTACTCTATCTGGGCCCCTCATAATTTTGTACACCTCAATCAAGTCTCCCCTCAGCCTCCTCTGCTCCAAGGAAAACAACCCCAGCCTATCCAATCTCCCCACATAGCTGCAATTTTCAAGCCCTGGTAACCTTCTTGTAAATCTTCTCTGCACTCTCTCCAGAGCAATTACGTCCTTCCTGTAATGTGGTGACCAGAACTGCGCACAGAGCTATGGCCTTACCAGCGTTTTATACAGTTCCGTCATTACATCCCTACTTTTGTATTCTATACCTCGGCTAATAACGGAGAGCATTCCATATGCCTTCTTCACAACCTTATCTACCTGCACTGCCACCTTCAGGGACATGTGCACATGCACTCCAAGGTCTCTCACTTCCTCTACCCCTCTCAATATATTCCCGTTTACTGCGTATTCCCTTTTACTGTTTGCCCTCCCTAAGTGCATTACCTCATACTCCTCCGGGTTGAACTCCATTTGCCACTTTTCCACCCACTCCACCAACCCATTGATATCTTCTTGGAGTCTACAGCTATCCTCTTCACTATCAAATACATGGCCAATTTTTGTGTCGTCTGCAAATTTGCCAATCATGCCCCCCACATTCAATTACAAATCATTAATATACACCACAAACAGCAAGGGACCCAACACTGAGCCCTGTGGCACACCACTGGAAACGGATTTCCATTCGCAAAGACTTCCATCGACTTTTACCCTTTGTTTCCTGTTACTGAGCTAATTTTGGATCCAATTCGTCACATTTCCCTGCGTCCCATGGGCTTTTACCTTTCTGACCAGTCTGCCATGTGGGACCTTGTCAAATGCCTTACTAAAATCCATGTAGACAACATCCACTGCACTACCCTCATCAATCCTCCTTGTCACTTCCTCAAAGAATTTAATCAGATTTGTAAGGCATGACCTTCCCTGAACAAATCCATGCTGACCATCCCTGATTAAACCATGCCTTTCCAAGTGACAGTTTATCCTATCTCTCAGTATTGATTCTAATAGTTTGCCCACCACCGAGGTAAGACTGACCGGCCTATAATTGTTCGGCCTTTCCCTCGTACCCTTTTTAAACAATGGTACTACATTTGCAGTCTTCCTGTCCTCCGGAACCTTCCCTGTATCTAGTGAGGATTGGAAAATGATCCTCAGAGCATCCGTTATTTCCTCCTTGGCTTCCTTCAATAGCCTAGGAAACAATCCATCCAGCCCTGGTGACTTATCAACTTTCAAGGATTCCAGTCCCTCTAGTACTTCCTCTCTTGTTATGTTTACCTTATCCAATATTTCACACCTCTCCTCTTTAACTACTACGTCCGGATCATCCCTTTCCTTTGTGAAGACGGAGACAAAATATTCATTTAAAACCTTACCCACATCCTCTGCTTCTACACACAAGTTACCCTTATCATCCCTGATAGGTCCCACCTTTTCCTTAGCTATCCTCTTGTTCTTAATGTACTGACAAAACATCTTTGGGTTTTCTTTAATCTTACTAGCTAATATTTTTTCATGCCGTCTCTTTGCTTTTCTTATTTCCTTTATTATGTCATCCCTGTACTTTCTATACTCCTCTAGGCTTTCTGCAGTATTTAGTTTTCTGTTACAGTCATATTTGTTCTTCTATCTCCCTTTCACTATTCAGGGGTCTATAATGCACTCCTAGTCGTGTGACTGCCCTTTTTTATTTCTTAGCTCAACCCATATGGCCTCGATTGATGACCCATTTAGCATATCATTCCTTCTCACAACTGTAATTGATTCTTTAACCAATAATGCTACCCCCCCTCCTTTTTTATCACCCACTCTATCCTGCCTAAAAACTCTATATCCAGGGATATTGAGCTGCCAATTATCCCCCTCTTTAAGCCAGGTTTCTGTTATAGCAATGATATCATGCTGCCATGTGTCTATCTGTGCCCTTAGCTCATCTGCTTTGTTTGTAATACTCCTTGCATTGAAGTATATATCCTTTAACCCCGTCAAATTCCTGTGCTGAACACTATTTAACCTTTGCTTCTTTTGCCTTTCTGAGTCGCTAACTACGTCACTAACTACTTTTCTATTTCCAGTTTCCTGGTCTGAATTTGTTCTATCTGTACCTGCCCTTTGGTTCCCAACCCCCTGCTATACTAGTTTAAACCCTCCCCAACAGAACTAGCAAATGCCCCCGCGAGGATATCGGTCCCGGTTCTGCTTGGGTGCAACCCGTCCAGCTTGGACAGGTCCCGCCTTTCCCAGAATCGGTCCCAATGCCTCAGGAATTTAAACCCCTCCCTCCTACACCATCTCTCAAGCCACGCATTCATCTGGTCTATTCTCCTATTTCTGCTCTCTCTAGCACGTGGCACTGGGAGTAATCCTCAGATTACTACCTTAGAGGTCCTGCTTTTTAATTTATTTCCAAACTCCTTATATTCTGCTTGCAGGAACTCTTCCCTTTTTTAACCAATGTCGTTGGTACTGATATGTACCTCACGTCCTCTGGCTGTTCACCCTCCCCCTTCAGAATGTCCTGCAGCCGCACCGTGACATCCTTGACCCTAGCACCAGGGAGGCAACATACCATCCTGGAGTCACGTCTGCGGCTGCAGAAATGCCTATCTGTTCCCCTTATGATGGAATTCCCTATCACTATTGCTCTCCCATTCTTTTTCCTCCCCTCCTGTGCAGCTGGGTCACTCGTGGTGCCTCGTCTTGGCTCTTGCTGCATTCCCCTGATAAGCCATCTCCCCCAACAATATCCAAAGCGGAATATCTGTTTGAGAGGGAGATGGCCCCAGGGGACTCCTGCTCTACCTGCCTAGTCCTTTTACTCTGCCTGGCGGTCACCCATTTCCTTTCTGCCTGCGTAATCTTTACCTGCGGTGTGACCACCTCACTGAACGTGCTATCCACAATAATCTCGGCAAATGGTATTTAATGCAAACAAAAGTTGATGAGAGTATGGGAGGGAAATAAGCAGTGAGAATGTAAACTAAACAGCTCTTGACTGTAGGACACAGAACAGGAGAGGGGTCTGGGAGTATCGGTGGGTAGCACACCAAAACCAATTGCGCAGTAGGCAGCAGTAAGGGAAGCTAACCCAATTTGGGGTTGTATAGTCAGAGGGGTAGAGAGCAATGAGCCTGAACAAAGCACGGGCACGGCCACACCCGGAGTACTGTGTACATTACTGACCACTGTACCACAGTAGGGACATCTGGGCATTGGAGGCAGTGCAGAGAAAGGGTAACCAAACTGAGCTATGAGATGAGCTTGAAGGGTCTGGGTTTGGAGAAGAGTAGGCTCAGGGGGAATATTCAAGTATTCAACATCCTTAAGGGTCGATAAATTGAACCCCAATAAGATTGCCACAAGCTCCAGAATCAGATGACATGGGCTCAGATTTAGAAGAGAGACGCTGGACCCACAGTTTTGATTGAACTACAAACAGAAGGTGATGAATGTTTGGAGCAGGCTGTCGAGGGAGGTGGTGGAGTTAGATAATGGGGAAAAACCTAAGAGAGAATTGGATAGAGATAGGAGGGTGGTGGAAAATTTAGGGCAATTAGTTTTTTGGACCAGCTAGATGGACTACACAGTCTTTTTTGACCTTCTACTTTAGAATCATAGAATCATAGAAGTTACAACATGGAAACAGGCCCTTCGGCCCAACATGTCCATGTCGCCCAGTTTATACCACTAAGCTAGTCCCAATTGCCTGCACTTGGCCCATATCCCTCGATACCCATCTTCCCCATGTAACTGTCCAAATGCTTTTTAAAAGACAAAATTGTACCCGCCTCTACTACTGCCTCTGGCAGCTCGTTCCAGACACTCACCACCCTTTGAGTGAAAAAATTGCCCCTCTGGATCCTTTTGTATCTCTCCCCTCTCACCTTAAATCTGTGCCCCCTCGTTATAGACTCCCCTACCTTTGGGAAAAGATTTTGACTATCGACCTTATCTATGCCCCTCATTATTTTATAGACTTCTATAAGATCACCCCTTAACCTCCTACTCTCCAGGGAATAAAGTCCCAGTCTGTCTAACCTCTCCCTATAAGTCAAACCATCAAGTCCCGGTAGCATCCTAGTAAATCTTTTCTGCACTCTTTCTAGTTTAATAATATCCTTTCTATAATAGGGTGACCAGAACTGTACACAGTACTCCAAGTGTGGCCTCACCAATGCCCTGTACAACTTCAACAAGACATCCCAACTCCTGCATTCAATGTTCTGACCAATGAAACCAAGCATGCTGAATGCCTTCTTCACCACCCTATCCACCTGTGACTCCACTTTCAAGGAGCTATGAATCTGTACTCCTAGATCTCTTTGTTCTATAACTCTCCCCAACGCCCTACCATTAACGGAGTAGGTCCTGGCCCGATTCGATCTACCAAAATGCATCACCTCACATTTATCTAAATTAAACTCCATCTGCCATTCATCGGCCCACTGGCCCAATTTATCAAGATCCCGTTGCAATCCTAGATAACCTTCTTCACTGTCCACAATGCCACCAATCTTGGTGTCATCTGCAAACTTACTAACCATGCCTCCTAAATTCTCATCCAAATCATTAATATAAATAACAAATAACAGCGGACCCAGCACCGATCCCTGAGGCACACCGCTGGACACAGGCATCCAGTTTGAAAAACAACCCTCGACAACCACCCTCTGTCTTCTGTCGTCAAGCCAATTTTGTATCCAATTGGCTACCTCACCTTGGATCCCATGAGATTTAACCTTATGTAACAACCTACCATGCGGTACCTTGTCAAATGCTTTGCTGAAGTCCATGTAGACCACGTCTACTGCACAGCCCTCATCTATCTTCTTGGTTACCCCTTCAAAAAACTCAATCAAATTCGTGAGACATGATTTTCCTCTCACAAAACCATGCTGACTGTTCCTAATTAGTCCCTGCCTCTCCAAATGCCTGTAGATTCTGTCCCTCAGAATACCCTCTAACAACTTACCCACTACAGATGTCAGGCTCACTGGTCTGTAGTTCCCAGGCTTTTCCCTGCCGCCCTTCTTAAACAAAGGCACAACATTTGCTACCCTCCAATCTTCAGGCACCTCACCTGTAGCGGTGGATGATTCAAATATCTCTGCTAGGGGACCCGCAATTTCCTCCCTAACCTCCCATAACGTCCTGGGATACATTTCATCAGGTCCCGGAGATTTATCTACCTTGATGCGCGTTAAGACTTCCAGCACCTCCCTCTCTGTAATATGTACACTCCTCAAGACATCACTATTTATTTCCCCAAGTTCCCTAACATCCATGCCTTTCTCAACCGTAAATACCGATGTGAAATATTCATTCAGGATCTCACCCATCTCTTGTGGTTCCGCACATAGATGACCTTGTTGATCCTTAAGAGGCCCTACTCTCTCCCTAGTTACCCTTTTGCCCTTTATGTATTTGTAGAAGCTCTTTGGATTCACCTTTGCCTGATCTGCCAAAGCAATCTCATATCCCCTTTTTGCCCTCCTGATTTCTCTCTTAACTCTACTCCGGCAATCTCTATACTCTTCAAGGGATCCACTTGATCCCAGCTGCCTATGCATGTCATATGCCTCCTTCTTATTTTTGACTAGTGCCTCAATCTCCCGAGTCATCCAAGGTTCCCTACTTCTACCAGCCTTGCCCTTCACTTTATAAGGAATGTGCTTACCCTGAACCCTGGTTAACACACTTTTGAAAGCCTCCCACTTACCAGACGTCCCTTTGCCTGCCAACAGACTCTCCCAATCAACTTCTGAAAGTTCCTGTCTAATACCATCAAAATTGGCCTTTCCCCAATTTAGAATTTTAACTTTTGGGCCAGACCTATCCTTCTCCATAGCTATCTTAAAACTAATGGAATTATGATCACTGGTCCCAAAGTGATCCCTCACTAACACTTCTGTCACCTGCCCTTCCTTATTTCCCAAGAGGAGGTCAAGTTTTGCCCCCTCTCTAGTCGGGCCATCCACATACTGAATGAGAAATTCCTCCTGAATACACTCAACAAATTTCTCTCCATCCAAGCCCCTAATGCTATGGTTGTCCCAGTCAATGTTGGGAAAGTTAAAGTCCCCTACTATTACCACCCTATTTTTCTTGCAGCTGTCTGTAATCTCCTTACATATTTGCTCCTCAATTTCCCGTTGACTATTTGGGGGTTTGTAGTACAATCCTATCAAAGTGATCTCTCCCTTCTTATTTTTCAGTTCTACCCATATGGACTCAGTGGGCGAACCCTCGGATATATCCCCTCTCACTACTGCCGTGATGTACTCCCTAATCAAGAACGCAACTCCCCCTCCTCTCTTACCTCCTGCTCTATCTTTCCTATAGCATCTGTACCCTGGAACATTGAGCTGCCAGTCCTGCCCCTCCCTTAGCCATGTTTCAGTAATAGCTATAACATCCCAGTCCCATGTACCCATCCATGCCCTGAGTTCATCTGCCTTGCCCATCAGACTTCTTGCATTGAAATAAATGCAGTTTAATCTGGACTTCCCTTGGTCTTTGCCCTGCTTTCTCAGACCATCTGTCCGGTCATGTTCTGTACACTCTCCCTTACTGCCTTTTGTTTCTGTCACCACTTTATTTCCCACTGACTTCCTGCATCGGTTCCCATCCCCCTGCCACATTAGTTTAAACCCTCCCCAACAGCACTGGCAAACACTCCCCCTAGGACATTGGTTCCAGTCCTGCCCAGATGCAGACCGTCCAATTTGTACTGGTCCCACCTCCCCCAGAACCGGTTCCAATGGCCCAGGAATTTGAATCCCTCCAGCTTGCACCATCTCTCAAGCCACGTATTCATCTTAGCTATCCTGTCATTCCTACTCTGACTAACCCGTGGCACTGGTAGCAATCCTGAGATTACTACCTTTGAGGTCCTACTCTTTAGTTTAACTCCTAACTCCCTAAATTCAGCTTGTAGGACCTCATCCTGTTTTTTACCTATATCGTTGGTGCCTATATGCACCACGACAACTGGCTGTTCACCCTCCCCCTCCAGAATGTCCTGCAGCCGCTCCGAGACATCCTTGACCCTTGCACCAGGGAGGCAACATACCATCCTGGAGTCTCGGTTGCGTCCGCAGAAACGCCTGTCTATTCCCCTTACAATCGAGTCCCCTATCACTATAGCTCTGCCACTCTTTTTCCTGCCCTCCTGTGCAGCAGAGCCAGCCACGGTGCCATGAACCTGGCCACTGCCACCTTCCCCTGGTGAGCCATCTCCGCCAACAGTATCCAAAACGTTATACCTGTTTTGGAGGGAGATGACCGCAGGGGACCCCTGCACTGCCTTCCTACTCTTCCTCTGTCTGTTGGTCACCCATTCACTATCTCCCTCAGTAATTTTTATCTGCGGTGTGACCAACTCACTGAACGTGCTATCCACGACTTTCTCAGCATCGCGGATGCTCCAAAGTGAGTCCATCCGCAGCTCCAGAGCCGTCAAGCGGTCAAACAGTAGCTGCAGCTGGACACACTTCCCGCAGGTGAAGGAATCAGGGATACAGGAAGGAGCCCTGAATTCCCACATCCCACAAGAGGAACATGACACGGCGCTGGGATCTCCTGCCATGACTTAACCCTTAAATTAGCTTAAGAACAACTACAATGTCAAGAGAAAAAAAAAGGAAAGAAAAACTACTTACCACTCCTTTTAAGGAGTTTACTCCTTTAAATTGTTCTCAATTTAGAGAATGTTAACTACACTAGGGACCTTGATTCACTAAAAAATAAACGCTACTTCCTATAAGACCTGCAGACCTTCCCTTTCCTTTTACTTCAGTTACTGTAGATAAGGAGAAATACTCACCTGAACCTACTCACCAATCAGGTGCCTCCCCTGTGTCGCGTCCCGATCTGATTCCTGACGTCACTTCGAACTCGGTCGCAGCTCCGCTCGGCTCGGCTCCTCTCAGCTGTTCTCAGCGCTCTGAAATCCCGCCTTTTATCGGACGCTCCCTCCGCTCGGCTCGGCTCCTCTCAGCTGTTCTCAGCGCTCTGAAATCCCGCCTTTTATCGGACGCTCCCTCCGCTCGGCTCGGCTCCTCTCAGCGCTCTGAAATCCCGCCTTTTATCGGACGCTCCCTCCACTCGGCTCGGCTCCTCTCAGCGCTCTGAAATCCCGCCTTTTATCGGACGCTCCCTCCGCTCGGCTCGGCTCCTCTCAGCTGTTCTCAGCGCTCTGAAATCCCGCCTTTTATCGGACGCTCCCTCCGCTCGGCTCGGCTCCTCTCAGCGCTCTGAAATCCCGCCTTTTATCGGACGCTCCCTCCGCTCGGCTCGGCTCCTCTCAGCTGTTCTCAGCGCTCTGAAATCCCGCCTTTTATCGGACGCTCCCTCCGCTCGGCTCGGCTCCTCTCAGCGCTCTGAAATCCCGCCTTTTATCGGACGCTCCCTCCGCTCGGCTCGGCTCCTCTCAGCTGTTCTCAGCGCTCTGAAATCCCGCCTTATATCGGACGCTCCCTCCGCTCGGCTCGGCTCCTCTCAGCGCTCTGAAATCCCGCCTTTTATCGGACGCTCCCTCCGCTCGGCTCAGCTCCTTCTGTTTCCATGTGTATTGTAAATATAGAGGACTAAGACACACTGATGGGATAAAATTGTACCTTTACCAGATGTGTATTGTACACGTAAAGGACTGAGACAGACACAGACAGGAGTGAGTTGATCATTTCAGATCTTTGAAGGCATAGTTTTATGTCTCGCACATTTCTCCCATTGCTGAAACTACCTCAGGAGGCTTGGCTTCCTCCTTCGTACCAAAAACATCACCTTCCTTCAACAACTCTTAATTCACTATAAAGTCCCAGAATGGCCAAAGACTTGAATACTGCTCTCTTGTCTGGGGAGGATCTTTTACCACCTCTCTCACACTCAAATAAGAAAAGGGTGGCCATCTGATGATCAATCCTTCTCTCATCTAAAGCCTCACCTCTTTCTCCTTCGTAACTTTGTTTGTCTCTATCTATTTTACCTACACTTCTATGCTCTGTGCTCCTCTGAACCACCTTCTCTCATTCTTCCTAAGTTTCAAATAACCAAATAACTTGCTTTTACTCCTCCTGAAGCCTCGCTGCGTTGAAATCAAGAGTTATTGTGCCATTTTCTACTCTAACTCATTCTTTCCCAGAACTTCAAAACTGTAGAACTCCTTTTCTCCCTCAGTCTTTCCCTCCTCCTACATTGTACAACTCTTAAGACCCAAGCTTCACATCACATAACCATGTACCTCATCTTCTAACCTACATTTTGCAACCATGGAGAAAGAAAGAAAGAGAGGCTGGCATTATATAACACCTTTCACGATGTCCCAAAGTGCTTTACAGCCAATTAAGTACTTTTGAAGTGTAGTCACTGTTGTAATGTAGGAAATGCTGAAACCAAATTGTGCACAGCAAGCTCCCACAAACAACAATGAGATAAATGACCAGATAATGTGTTTTTTTCATGCTCTTCGAGATATTGCCATGGGATCTTTTAGGACCACCTGAGAGGGCAGACGGGACCTCGGTTTAATGTCTCGTCTGAAAGACGGCACCTCTGACAATGCAGCTCTCCCTCAGTACTGCTTTGAAGTGTCAGCCTAGATATTGTGCTCAGGTCTCGAGTGAGCCAATCCCACAACCTTCTGACTCAGAGGCGAGAGTGCTACCAACTGAGCCACGAACTGAGCCACGAACCATGGCTCTTCAACTAATTTTCTCAGCAATGATAATAACATCGAAGCTGCACAGTACCAGGCGCGAGTAAACTTGTCAGTTTTTAACAGCTGGACCATCGACACTAAACCATAACGCCTCGCCAATTCTACATCAATTTCTCAATCGTACGATTGGACATCTTGAATAAGGCGCACATTGTAATTTGCTGTTTTGATGTACATGGTGAAGGCTTAAAAACTGTCAAATTGCAACTCATTCCTTATATAAAAGCCTAACCCTGTGATTTAGGAAATTGGTAGTAAAATGGTGAGAGAGTTCTTTCTTTTCAATTTCAAAGCTATTTGACTGGAATTCTGACACCTCAAGCAATCCTTTAGTTTGCATTTCTCTCTGATAGCCCATTTCGACTGATGCCGAGTGGAAAGGATACATTCACTACTGTCTCTCTCACATTGGACACAAAAAGCAAAGTTAACATCCGTGTCAAATTGTATTGATCGACCATTTTCTCATCATTGATAGTTATTGTATTGACTGTGCGATTGTGTATCACTCCCCCCCAACTCATTGTGAATTGAACCATTACTATCATTATTAAAGACGGTCATTATATTCAGATAGAAAACTGCAACTTGATATTGATCTGCTAGATCCAGTACTAAAACGTGGCTTTTAAAGGCATTTAGTATAAACATTGGCAATGGGTTATTTATTTTTTAATGCTTTTATTGATGAAATAATTTATGTGGGTTTTTTTGTGCTTAGCACGCTGGTAGAATTCTTGCTCCTAAGGCAGGAGGTCACGGGTTCAAGTTTCAGAATTTGAGCATCTAATCTATGATGACACTTTATTGGAGTATTGAGGTAGTGCCGCATTGGCCAAGGTGCTGTCCTTTAGGTGAGACACCGTTCAGGTGGACATAAAAGATCCCACAGCACTATTTCAAAGGAGATCAAGGAGTTGTCCCAGTGTCCTGGCCATCATTAATCCCTCAGGCAACACAATTAAAACAGATTAACTGGCAATTGGTATCCTTGTTTTCAAATCCCCCCATGTCCACGCCCCTCCCTATCCCTGTAACCACCTCCAGCCCTACAACCCCTCCGTGATCTCTGTGTTCCTCCAATTATGGTCTATTGCGCATCCCCCATTTTCTTCGCTCCACCATTGGCGGCCGTGCCTTCAGCTGCCTAGGCCCTTAGCTCTGGAATTCCCTCCCTAAACCTTTCCGCCTCTCTCTCCTCCTTTAAGATGCCCTTTAAACCCTACCTCTTTGACCGAGCTTTTGGTCACCTGTCCTAATATCTCCTTATGTGACTCGGTGTCAAATTTTGTTTGATAATCGCTCCTGTGAAGCGGCTTGGGACGTTTTACTACGTTAAAGGCGCTATATAAATGCAAGTTGTTGGTGTTGTGGTATTGAGGTCCTTGGAAAGAACGAGTTAGAGTTAATGTAGACTGGATTGAAAAGATAAAAAAGACACACAGCATTTTTAAAAATCATTTTGCTCCTTTTATTGACAACACCAGCCAGCAATTAAATAGAGTGGAAAAAAATCCCAAGGCCTTTCACTGAGGAGTAAAGGAAAACGAACATTGAGCCATAGAAGGAGAGATTACCAGAGGGGCAACCAGCAGCTTAGTCAAAGAGGTGGGGGTTTAAGGAAAAAGGAGGGGATGGAGGTGGAGAGGCGGAGCGGTTGAGGGAGGGAATTCCAGAGTGGAGTTGAAGGTGTGACTGCCATTTGGTGGGGTGAAGGGAGCAAGGATGCACAAGAGGCCAGAGTCAGAGGAATGGAGAGTACAGTGGGGGAGGTTGTAGGGCTAGATGAGGTTACAGAGAGGGAGGGATGAAGCCATGGATGGACATAAACCAAGGGATAAGAATTTTAAATTTGAGGTATTGGAGGACTGAGCCAATGTACATCGGCAATGATAGGCGTGATAGGTGAGAGGGACTAAAGTTTGGGATAGGATATGGGAAGCAGAGTTTTGGACGAGCTGAAGTTTATGGAGGGTGGAGAGCGGGAGGCCAGCCAAGGGAGCTTTGGACTAATCAATTCTGGAAATGAGAAAGGCACATATAGGGTCTCAGCAGCAGATGGGCTAATATAGGGGCAGAGGCGGGCAACGTTACGGGGATGGCAGCAAGCAGTCTTTGCGATAGAGAGGATATGGGGTCAGAAACTGAGCTTGGGGTCGAACAGGATGCCAAGGTTGTGAACGGACTGGATCAGCTGGAGACAGTGGCCAGGGAGGATGGAGGAGTCAGTGGCTAAGGAACGAAGTTTGTGGCAGGGGCAGAAAACAGTGTCTTCAGTCTTCCCAATGTTTAGCTGGAGGACGTTACAGGTCATCTAAGACTGGGTGTCGGACAAGCAGTCTGACAGCACAAAGGCAGTGGAGGGGTCAAGACAGGTAGTGGAGAGGTCATTCTGGATGTCATGGACGTACACGTGGAAGCTGAACACATTGCTTCGGAGCAGCCTGTCGATGAGGAAGAGGAGAGAGCAAGGGATGGAACCGTGGGGGATTATGGAGGTAATGATGTGGATGTGTAAAGAGAAGCCATTACTAGACATGCTGTGGCTAAAATGGGATTGGTAAGAGTGGGACAAAACGAGGACAGCCCCACTGGGCTGGACAAGAGGAGAGGTGTTGTATGGGATGAAGTGTTTTAGTGTGTAGAAGGCTGCACAGAGGAGAACGAGGAGGGATAATGAGCCGTGTTCAAAGTCACAGAGAATGTCGTTCGTGATTTTGGTTAGGGCTGTTTCGGTGCTGTGGGAGGGGTGGAAATCTGATTGGAGGGATTGAAATAGGAAGTTGGGGGAGAGGTGGGCATGGATCTATCAGGCAACAACACGTTTAAGGACCCCTGAAAGGAAGGGGAAGCTGGAGGTGGAGCTGCAGTTAGCAAGGGTGGCTTATATAATGATCAGCTTTTAAATGTCTGCTGCATATTGAGAGCCTCAAACAACTTGGTCACATTTAATGGCCTTGAAAACCGACTGTTAGTTGTGCACTTATCCAGAAAAACATAATTAATAAGCAGCACATGAACAAAGGAGGCATTTCATAAAGAGCTGAATTGACACCTGCAGATGTGGCAGGAAGCTGCTCAGTCTTAATCAGAACCTCATTTAAACAGGGGGACGGTAGTTAACTACTTTTTTTTATATACATTTGCTGTTCACACCAATAAATGTGAAAGGGCCAGCAGGTTGATGGGGTGCGAAGAAGACCATTGATGTAACAATCCAAGAGTTAACGTCCCATGTGCAATATTCCATTACAGCAGCTCGTTTGATGCAGAGAAGCATGTCTCTTTGCCAGTGCCTGCTGAATGTGCAATGTTGAAGGAGCAAATCAGTTGAAGACATGTTGCCACATTTGTAAGTAAAGATTTCAGGGATAGAGATGAGATGTCATTGTGATGCCAATTTTATCTGGCACGAAGATCATGGAGTCCTGGAAATTGGGGCACGTAGCGCCCGTTTTTCAGGCACTGCGCGGCCACCCAAGGACCCAAAATGGCGTCTAAGGTGGGAAGTGCGCAGCACGCCATCTTTGGTGCAGGAGGGAGGCCTCGCGAGAGGAACGCACGTTGGCAGGATGTAAACGAGGCAGAAAATTATTTGGATGAAGTTTCCCGCGTGCCGCGTGCAGGGCGCGCTTGCCATTTTTTGGACCGTCGTAGCGAATCGGATTCCACGCGCTTGACCTCGCTCAGCACAACGTGACGCTAACCGGCACGAAGGGCCCTCGCCCCCAACCCACCCTCACCGGCAGTATTTAAAGGGATCACGCAGGACTTACAGGTTTACTACTTCTGGCTGGTGTTTCACTTCCAGGTGTTTTTTTTCAGAGTCCATGCACTTGTTCAAAGTTCAATTTGTCTGCACAGAGAAATGTCTGCTCTTTCACTCCTGTTGCTGTTCTTTTCTTTATCTGCCTCCAAGGCTTGGTAAGGCTGCCTTTGGGAATACAGCACGATTGGAAGCAAGAAGGAAGACACCACAGAGCAGGACAAGCTGCCAGAAGACGGAGAAGGAGGAGAGCAGTCAGCCGGAGGCTATATCCAGGACCGTCTTCAGGGAGTAATTCTCCCACCTCAACTTGACTGAGGAGCAATGTATGAGGTGCCTTCGCTTTACCAAGGAGATTGTTACCGAGATCTGTCAGCTCCTGCAGCCACAACTGCAGCCTCAAGCCGGGGAATGGACAGCACTGCCCGTGGCTGTCAAGGTCCCCGTCGCCTTTCAGGCTTCAACAAGCTCCTTTCAGGCTTCAACAAGCAACATCAACAACATCACGCAGTTCGCAGTGCACCGCTGTAGCAGGGAGGTCACCCAGGGTCTACGCCAAGAGAGACTCATACGTCTCATTCCCTATTGACAGAGAGAAGCAGGATGAGAGAGCACGAGGTTTCGCCCACATGGTGTAAGGTGCCGTTGACTGCACGCACGCTGCCTTGCGTGCTCCACATCAGCACCCTGGGACTATTTATCGATCAGAAGGGAATCCACTGCCTTAACGTACAGCTGGATTGCGACCACGGGCAGCTCGTCCTGCAGGTCAGTGCCCGTTATCCCTAGCGGATAATGGAGGATCCGATCGAGATTTTCAAAATTATGAAAAGTGTTGAGAGGGTAAATAGTGCAAGGTTATTTCCACTGCTGTCAAGGGGGAGTAGACTGAGGATTATCACTGGAAGAACGAAGGGAAAGATTAGTAGAATTTCTTTTTATACTGAGGATTATTAGAAGATGGAATGCTTCACCACGAGTGGTTATTAGGCAGAGGCTGCAACATTATTTAAAAATGTACACATTTAAAAAGGAAATAATTGGGCAGATCACAAGAAAAGCAGAGGGATTAAAGCAGATAGATCCAGTTGCTGAGTTAGCATCGACACAAGCACGATGGGCCAAATGGAAAAAATTATAATTTCGAGTCCCAGAGAAACTCTATGGGATACATAGAATCATACAGCACAGAAGGAGGCCATTCGGCCCATCATGCCTGTGCCAGCTCTTTGAAAGAGCTGTCCAATTAATCTCACTCCCACCTTCTTTACCCACAGCCCTACAAATTTTTCCTTTCAAGTATTTATCCAATTCCCTTTCAAAACTTACTATTGAATCTACTTCCATCATCCTTTCAGGCAGTGCATTGCAGATCCTAACAACGCACTGCGTAAAACAAATTCTCCTCATCTCCCCCCTGGTTCTTTTGCCAATTATCTTTAAATCTGTGTCCTCTGGTCACCGACCCTCCTGCCAGTGGAAACAGTTTCTCCCTATTCACTCTATCAAAACCCCTCATAATTTTGAACACCTCTATTAAATCTCTTCTCTGCTCATACATGTTTTGAATGGAGTGCATTTTTTCACTATAGATCACTTCTATGGAATAAATTGGTCCTCCCCAGTTCCTGCAGAGTGTCAGGACCTCCATTAGAAAAATGCACTGCCTGTAAAATATACAGCCCTAGTGCAAGCGACGGGGACTCCCTTGTGTTTGCACTTCTTTATTGAAATCAAGGTGTGTCTAATTCCCGTAGACATTGACTCAATCCTTATCCTGACAGGGAAATGGATCCTATAAGCAAACCATTGACAAGAGCAAAACGAATGGTTTCGAATGAGTGTGGCCCACACTGGTCTCTGACATCTCTACAGCACTGACTGTTCCTTCTGGGGTGATTAGTCTATCGTAGCTGAATCTTCGATGACCTCACTTAATGATAGTGTATTAGATTTTCATTCGCTTAGATGTAATTTATGTTTTTACCATGCGTCTAACTGTTGCTACAACCTTTGCCCTTCAGTTGACCTCTGATGTTTATCCTCAGAGCAGCAGGCCGCAAAGGTTTTGTCGCGGACTTCCTTTGTGGTTTTAATTTTCTGGTGAGAAAGAGGTCAGGCTAGAACGGGTTGGAGTGACAGTTTATAAAGTTTAATGCTTGGTCAGCGGATTAGGTCTCTGGTCCATTCTGGGTGCAGTGCTTTTCCCACAACGCCATCTGGACTCATATTTATTCTTGTAAAGGTGATAAGCGTTTCCAAATAAACCATCAGTCAATATTCCCCTCGATACAGTAATGGGTTAGTAACAATTACTTTCCAAAGGAGCTGTGATACACGCACCTCAAGTGCCCGGCAGTGCCCACGTGCTAGGGCATGCATTCTAGTCTTGGTATCCCTTTGCAGTGAGAATCCGTCCTTGGGAAGATGTGCAGAAGTATAATGGGGAGAGGGACAAGTGCATAGAACACACTTCACTAGACCTGAACTCGGGTGGTGCGACCACGCATTAAGATCACGTCCGAGCTGCATCGTAGAACTACGTCTTTTGCATTTAACGAGGCCCTTGCCTGCCTGGGGCTGTCCAAGACTCGTCTGTTAAAATGGCGCGGAGCACGATGCGAAGGAGATGAGTACCATGCTGCCCCATTTTAACCCCGCTCTCCACCACCAACCCACCCCCTCACCGCCCCTGCACACGCCCTGTTCTCACCAAGCGCGGGGAGATTAAAATCGGGCCTCCAGCAATGCGCGTTCCTCCCCCCTCCCTGACGTTCTCTGTATGCAGCTCCACACTGCGATAAAAATTAAATATCGCTCACTTTAAGGGGTATAAAGTGCATTGTCCTATTGATAAAGGAAATAATTGGAATCTCTTTTCCAGGCAGGTGGTTAAGGCTAAATGTGCAGCTAAAGTGTTCTTCCTAAAATTGATGCTCTAAGTGTAATTTAGACAAATGGAGAGCTGGGATGAGGGAGACTGTAGCTGCGTCTGTTTTTCTGAATGGCACCTCCTTCCTTCAAATGGACTCTTATTGATCTGCAGAATGAATCTTCTAAACAAGTAAATCGCCTCCTGCACTTGGTGCTGTCAATCAGCACTCACTTTTAATTAGCGAGCAGTCGAAGGGAGCAGCTTGTGTCGGGGCAGGGAGCTCGGGTGCTGCAGTGCCCATGATGGGTATTTCTTTGTTTACTTCATTTTCAAACTCAGGCTTTTTAGAATGACATATAATCACATCGAATATTACAGCACAGATACAGGCCATTCGGCCCAACTGGTCTATACCGGTGTTTATGCTCCACAGGAGCCTCCTCCCGCCTTACTTCATCTCACCCTATCAACATATCCTTCTATTCTTTTCTCCCTCATGTGTTTATCTAGCTTCCCCTTAAAGGCATCTATGCTATTCGCCTCAACTACTCCATGTGGGAGCGAGTTCCACATTCCAACCATTCTCTGGGTAAAGAAGTTTCTCCTGAGCTCCTTATTGGATTTATGAATGACTGTCTTATATTTATGGCCCTTAGTTTTGGACTCCCCCTCAAGTGGAAATATCTTCCCTACGTCCACCCTATCAAATCCCTTCATAATTTTAAAGACCTCTATCAGGTCACCTCTCAGCCTTCTCTTTTCTAGAGAATAGAGCTCCAGCCTGTTCAGTCTTTCCTGATAGTTGTATAGTTTCGGTTTGAAAGCAGCCAACTGAGATTTAATATTTTAGTGGTATATAAAACAGTAAACAGTACGGAAAAGATGAATCAGAACAGCGCTGCAAGTTAAACTGTGACATTAGTAAGGAAGAAAGAACTTGCATTTATACAGCACCTTTCATTACCACAGGAAGACCTAAATCACTTAACAACCAATGAAGCACTTTTGACATGTAATGTAGGAAATTCAGCAGCCAATTTGTGCATAGCAAGGTCCCGCAAACAACAATGAGATAATGACCAGATAATCTGTTTGTGGAGGGATAAAGATTGGCCAGGATACCGGTAAGAACCCCCCTGCTCGTCTTCAAAATAGTACCATGGGATCTTTCACATCCACCTGAGAAAGAAGTCAGGGCTTTAGTTTAATATCTCATCTGAAAGACAGCACCTCCAACAGTATAGCACTCCCTCATCACTGCACTCGGAGTGTCAGCTGGGATTTTGTACTCAAGTCTCTGGAGCAGGACTATGAACTTACAACCTTCATGACCTTAGAGGTGAGAGAGCTACCCACTGAGCCACAACTGACACCAAGGAACACAGGTTAAAACTATCAAAAGGTGAATTCAAGGCCGCTGTCACGACATTCTTGGGATAAAGAAGGCTCAACACGGAGGAATAGACGTCCAGGTAGACTAGAGGAAACAAAGACTTTGGAATCATTTGGGTGCCCCTGCTTGAGGTCGCTGCTGGTCCTTAGTGGCTGCACTCAGGCAAACCAATCCTACACAAGGCCCGCCAACAAAGAATGTAAGTTAACTACCTCTGAATGTAGAGCCGGGAGCAGCAGGAGAACATTAAAGGACCCTCCTGATCGCCGCCACTCCTGCAAAATGGGCGTCCCGAATTTCTAGGCCATAAAATAACGTCGATGGATAAACTACCTCCCGACGTTCACTGAAAGGCTGCCTAGGGTGAGGGGCACACACTCCCATGGACACGGATCCCAGCAGAAGTCTCACTGCTGAAGATCACAACCTTCAGAAGAAGAGGTACAAGGGGAGAAATTGGTGTTAGAAAGAGCAAGAGGATGGAACCAGGGAAGATGAAGCAGAGAAAATCTTGGAGAAATTAGAGATTAGTAATGAAATGCTCATTTAAGGTCCTGAATATTCATAAGACAACAGTAAGCAGGTGGAAGGGAATTTGAGAGCACTTCAAGGAAACCAGGGTCGCTTTGGGGCACCTGCAGTGTTCACAACTCATTAAATACAGGAGTAGAATCGGAAGATAGGGAAATAGCTGATGGTTTATTTTTAAAATCAGCCATTTATTTCTCATCAATTTCCCTGCCCTCTGTCCTGAAGGATTTGAATGCTTGCTGAGAGATGGCATATCGGGCACCAGGAAACCTTACAATACCTCGCTGATGTTTGAGCTCGACAGAAGTACCATCGTCACAGCTGAGCCTCGCCCTGACGTCTGCAGATGCAGCAGAGAGGCCACTGGGATAGCAATCAGGGAAACCTAATCCACTTTTCTCTCCCTAAACACCGAAGCCAGATGTAATGGTCCAAATGCCAACTTTTACATAGAATTACATAGAATTCACAGCACAGAAACAGGCCAGTGTTTATGCTCCAGGTGAGCCTCTTCCCACCTCACTTCATCCCTATCATCATATCCTTCCGTTCCTCTCTCCCTCATGTGTTTATCTAGCTTCCTCATAAATGCGTTTTATGCCATTCACCTCAACCACTCCTTGTGGTAGCGAGTCCCACATTCTAACCACTCTCCGGGTAAAGAAATTTCTCCCAAATTCCCTATTGGATGTATTAGTGACTCTCTGATATTTAAGGTCCCCAGTTTTGGACTCCCCCACAACTGGAAACATCTTCTCTACATCTACCCTATCCATCCTTTACTGACAACAAGCAACTCAGCATGGAGCAAGGATCAAACTCGCAGAGCCACCTGGTTCTTGTTCAAACAAAGGATAGAGGCATGACCCTGAGAATTATAGCTCTGTTAGCTTGACATTTATGGCAGGGAAAACATTGTCGTCTATTGTAAACGACACGGTTCAAGAGCATTTTAACGAGGGTGAAAGTAGTGATTCCAAGCAGGTACTGGTTCGCAAAAGACGGGTTATTGACAGGAGTTCTTTGAGGGTTTGATTGGTGATTGATGGTCCGGTGACAAATGTAGTAGTGTTGTTGTACTACAAATACTTTCCTTAGTTATGTAGAGGCATGTTATCCTGCCCCTGTGCTGGGTACAAAGTCTGGAGGAGAATCGAAGGCGGAGGTGGGGGGGCGGAGGAAATTACATAGCCATAAGGGAGCCTGTCCGATCTTCATTTAAACGGGCAGAAGGTCAGATGGGCTTTGTTACAGGGGGTTTTGATCTGCCAAGCCCAATTTTCCGCCTCGCGCTGCACCCACTATACCAATGTGTGGGACGAGAAAATCTACCCATAGACACCAGCAGACCCAAGTTATATTGCTGGCTGTGCCTCACCATTGAGCTAAGTGACAAATGAGGTCTGTGCTCCCCAACCAGTTATATTGTAACAATAGGAGAGAGAGAGAAAGGCACCATTGAAAAATTAGGATCGCCAATGCCCTTGTACTTTAAAAGCTTCACCTTGACCTGGTACAATATGATGTAAGGTGCTAGCCATGGCCCAGTGGTTGCACTCTCACTTCTGAGTCAGAAAGTCATGGGTTCAAGTCCCACTCCATGAGACTTGAGCACATAATCTAGTCTGACACTCCAGTGCTGCACTGTCAGAGGTGCCGTCTTTCAAACGAGGTATTAAACTGAGGCCCCCATCTGCACTCTCACATGGAAGTAGAAGGCCCCATCTGTGCAATTCAAAGCAGGGGAGCACTCCATGGTGCCTTGGCCAATATTTATCCCTGAACCAACATTACTGAAACTGATTATCTCATTGCTGTTTGCGGGATCTTGCTGTGCGCAAATTGGCTGCTGTGTTTCGTACATTACAACAGTGACTACATTCCAAAAACACTTCGTTGGCTGTAAAGCACTTTGGGACACCCTGAGGTCGTGAAAGGTGCTATATAAATGAAGTTTATTTATTTTTTTCTTTCCCCGGTAATAAGCTTAAGTGCTGTGAGACACCACACTGTCTTCCTGGGACTTCATTCTGCACTCCCAGTACTCTGGAAAAAAAAAATCTCTCCTAATGGGCAGCTTCACTTGATAGTTGTTCATTCTGTACTAATTCCTTCTAATTCTCTGTCCAAAGGCCAAGTCAGATATTCATTTTGAAGCCCTAGGTCATGTCATTCCCTCAATTTCCTTTTCTCCAATAAAAACGTGTCCAGTTCTGTGAGTGTCTCTTCATGGTACAGTCTGCTGCTGATAATTCAGAGCCTTTTTTTTTGCACTAAAAAGATTGAACTTATTCAGTAATTTGAATGAAGCAATGTAAGTAACACAGCAAAGTGGGAATTTAGTGCAAAAATGGTCGGATAACTCTATTTAAGCGACTTTGAACTAAGAGGAGGAGAGCGTGCCATAATACCCTCATCCCAGAATGCTCCTTTTCACTCTCCGAGCCCTTTTCAATGTTCTTGGGCAGGTAGGGTCGCCAAACATATAATGCTGTAAATGTGCGATTCAATAAAGTGCTCTTAAAAGACTTGCAACTAATGTAAAAGCCTCCACGATTAAGAGAAAGATGTAAATTGGGTAACAGATTGGCTAACTAACCTAATAGGGGAGAAAAAAGAGTAGCAATCAATGGTCCCAGCTGTAGCTGGACGGCTGTGACCAGCAGAGTACCCTGGGGATCAGTCCTGGGACCTCTGCTGCTCACGGGCTGTGTAATTGTTCCTGTTAATGTATTAGAAATGTCAAGGTTTTTTGGTGGGGGAGGTGTAGGAGGCTCAGAGAAAGGGATAAAATTCAAAGAAGTGCACAGAAACTGAAGGTTGCAAATGGCACTGGTTATTGGGAAATATAAGGTAATGTGTACAGATGGTGAAGTTATTCTCAGTGGAAACAGCAAGACTCCGTTTTCAAACTAACAAAGGGAATGACAGTGGTAGATCTTGACTTTCTGCCATGGTGTTAAACGAGTGATAGCGAGTTGGCGGCCCCTTTTTACAGCTCTCCCCGTTTTTATTTCCACTGACTTCGGCGGAAATGAAAATTGAGAGAGAGATATATATAACGGGGGGAGGGGGGAATTATCCGCTATCGCCCATTTTGCAGTGTCGCCCACAGGCGAGATCTACCCCATGGAATGTTACAGCACAGAGGGAGGACATTCGGCCCATCACGCCCAGGCCGGCTCTCTGAAAGAGTGTAGTCCCTTTCCCCTGCCCTTATCCCCAGACCCTTTCAAAAGCTGTTATGGATTCTACATCCACCACTGTATCTGGTACTGCGTACCGTGTCCTAATAGCCCATTGCATATATATATATATATATATACATATTTTTTTTTTATTATTCGTTCACGGGATGTGGGCGTCCCTGGCGAGGCCAGCATTTATTGCCCATCCCTAATTGCCCTTGAGAAGGTGGTGGTGAGCCGCCTTCTTGAACCGCTGCAGTCCGTATGGTGACGGTTCTCCCACAGTGCTGTTAGGAAGGGAGTTCCAGGATTTTGACCCAGCGACAATGAAGGAACGGCGATATATTTCCAAGTCGGGATGGTGATGATCTATATATATATATATATAGATAGGTATATATAAAATCTGCTTACTGTGCTTGTACAAAATCTAAGGAAATGATAACCATGGTTACCCAACCTAAAAACTTAAGGATTCATTTGAAGTCATCACTGGCCCACGCTTCTCACTTTTCTTACGGTTTGGGAGATCAGTTAGATGACCACCAGACTCACAGCCAGAAAGTCTTGAACCTGCACTAATGCGACTCATCGTGTACAGCTTGCGACTGAAAACTCTCCGGGTGGATGATGCCTAATGAACAAGACTCAGAGTCAATGGTCTTAACAAACTGCAGCAGCGGCCTTTCAATTTGATTATGGTAAAGATCTGGAAATGGACTGCATCAGCAATCCAGTGCATGTGATGTAAGTTCAGTAGACAGCATCTCCATCAGGCAGCGGTGAAATTAGTGAGGCAAAATGCAGTAATAAGTGCTCCGATGCAACGAAACTGGCCGCACCATAATAGTGGCTCAATGGGTTGCAGTCTTGCCTCTGAGTCCCGAAGGTTGTGGGTTTAATCCCCATTCCAGAAACTTGAGCACAAAATCTAGGCTCACACTCCAGTGCAGTACTGAGAGAGAGCTGCACCATCACAGGTGCTGTCTTTTGGATGAGACGTTAAACCAAAGCCCATCTGCCTCTCAGGTGGACGTAAAAGATTCTATTGCACTATTTGAAGAAGAGCAGGGGAGTTCTCCCCGGTGTCCTGGCCAATATTTATCCCTCAACCAACATCATTAAAACAGATTATCTGGTCATTATCACATTGCTGTTTGTGGGACCTTGCTGTGCACAAATTGGCTGCCACATTTCCTACATTACAACAGTGACTACACTTCAAAAGGTACTTCATTAGCTGTAAAGGTCATGAAAGGTGCTATATAAATGCAAATCTTTCTTCTTTCTACAACAATAATACATATACAGGCACAGTTGAGTAGAATGGGACTATACTCTCTGGAGTTTAGAAGAATGAGAGGTGATCTCATTGAAACATATAAGACTCTGAGGGGGCTTGACAGGGTCGATGCTGAAAGGTTTTTTTCCCCTGGCTGGAGAGTCTAGAACTAGGGGACATAGTCTCAGGATAAGGGGTCGGCCATTTAGGACTGAGATGAGGAGGCATTTCTTCACCCAGAGGGCTGTGGATGCTGAGTCGTTGAGTATATTCAAGGCTGAGATCGATAGATTTTTGGACTCTAGCGAAATCAAGGGATATGGGGATCGGGCAGGAAAGTGGAGTTGAGGTTGAAGATCAGCCATGATCTGATTGAACGGCAGAGCAGGGTCGAGGGGCCGTATGGCCTACTCCTGCCCCTATTTCCTATGTTCTTATGGCACAGAAATATACCCAAATTATTTGAATTAAACATCTCCTCTCTCTGCTGACGAAAAGGGCCCTATTTAAATGGGTTTGGTGCAGTTCCGTCCAGTTCCTTGTGTTGTATTCTTTCAACTGTACCCAACTCAACACGAGTTGTCACCACATTAACAACTTCACTCAAAATCCCGTAAGAATGAAAAGGATGGGAAATTCCCATTGGTGCAGTAAGGGGCCACTCTTGTGAAGCTAGGGTTAAGGCTCATTCTTGGATTCAATAAAGTGCTCATAAAAGAATCGCAATTAAAGTAAAAGCCCCCATGATTAGGACAAAGACGCCAATTGGGTAAAAGATTGGCTAAACTAATGGTACTAGTTGTTGCTGGACAGCTGTGACCAGCAGAGTACCCCAGGGATCAGTCCCGGGACCTCTGCTGCTCACGGGCTGTGTAATTGTTCCTGTTAATATATTAAAAATATCAAGGGCTTTTTTTTTAGGAAAGTAGGATACTCAGAGGAAAGGGATAAAATTCAAAGCAATGCAACAAAACTTAGCAACTGATGGGTGGAATCCTACTTTCCCGTGGGATATCCTTCCTCACACTGCCTTTTCTCGCTGACCTACATTGTCTCCCAGTCCGGCAACACCTCAATTTTAAAATTCTCATCCTCATGTTCAAATCCCTCCACGGCCTCACCCCTCCCCTATCTCTATGACCTCCTCCAACCCTACAACCTCATGAGATCTCTGCGCTCCTCCAACTCTGGCCTCTTGCGCATCCCCGATTTTCATCGCTCCACCATTGTCACCCGTGCCTTCAGCCGCCTAGGTCCTAAGCTCTGGAATTTTCTCCCTAAACCGCTCCACCTCTCTCTCTCTCTCTCTCCTTTAAGCCGCTCCTTAAAACCTACCTCTTGGACCAAGCTTTTGCTCATCTGTCCTAAAAACTCCTTGTGTGGCTCGGTGTCAAATTATGTCTGCTAACGCTCCTGTGAAGCGCCTTGGGATGTTTTACTACGTTAATGGCGCTATATAAATGCAAGTTGTTGTTGCTGTAGTCGGGAAGAGAAAATCAGGTGGGGTTTCATTTAATAGTGAGCCCAGGAACTTTCCAACGGGACATCATCCCTCGCATTGCCGCGATAATTTGGGAAAAGAGAACCGGGTGGGTCCGGAGGGTTTGAGACGGTCACGCAACGGTTCAAATTGAACTCAGTTTTGAATTTAATAGAGGGGTCGGGGAATTTCCCTAGTGGGACGTCCTCCCTCACATATGTCGGAGAAAGAAAATCAGGCAGCCGATCAAAATTTATATACCTGTAACTTTCCGGCAGGAAGTCTCTGCAGGGTTCCAGGTGAGGCACTACCTGCTGAGCCGACCTCTGACTGGCAAATTCCTTTTGGACTGATGCTACCAGAAACACGTAGGGCGGCAGATCCAGAGTGGGGAGGTGAGGAGAAACTTTTATTTTTAACGCGAGTTGTTATGACCTGGAACGCGCAGCCTGAAAGGAAGCAGATTCCGTCGTAACTTTCGAAAGGGGTATCGGGTGTATACTTGAAAAGGAAAAATTTTGCAGGGCTGTGGGGAAAGAGCAGGGGGGAGTGGGACTAATTGGATAGCTCTTTCAAAGAGCCGGCACAGGCACGACGGGCCGAATGGCCTCCTTCTGTGCTGGACGATTCTATGACCTCACGCCAGTGGTTGGGATGTTGATAAGGGCATTCGCCTGGCTTGACAGCTGTAGAAGTCAGTGCTTGACACTAGTCCGCACTCTCACCGTTCTTATCCCGTTCTCTCCAATTGAGAGCTGCCGACTGATTGCGCGGTCAAATGAATGCAGAAGCTTTGAATGCATTTCGTGATTAAGGCTGAATTAATCCTTGCTCCCGAGGTTGAATTGAGCCTGCAGCAGCAGCAAAGACACCAGTCTCTGCTGACACACATAATTAATCCATTGTGCTGATATGAATGGGAAATGTGTCTGCAAGGGATTACCAGCAGGCTGCTCACTTCGAAACCACATGCAAGATTGTTCAATTTGCAAATGGCTCGATCTCTTAAAGGAGGAATTCACCATGGTTTTGGGGTAACGCCACATGCAAGTGATACAACAGCAGCAACTTGCATTGATACAGCGCCTTTGACGTAGAAAAACATTAATGGAATGCACTGCCTGAAAGGGCGGTGGAAGCAGATTTAATAGTAACTTTTCAAAGGTGAATGGGGTATACATACTTGAAAAGGAAGAATTTGCAGGGCTATGGGGAAAGAGCAGGGGAATGGGATTGATTGGAGAGCCATGATCTCATTAAATGGCGGAGCAGGCTCGAGGGGCCGAATGGCCTACTCCTGCTCCTATCTCTTATGGTCTTTCAAAGAGCCGGACAGGCATGATCTGTGATTAAATCCTAAGGTGCTTCACAGGAGCGTAATCAGACAAAAATGGACGCCGAGCCAAAGAAGGCGATATCAGGAGAGGTGACCAAAAAAACATGGACAAAGAGGTCAGTTTAAAGGAGGAGAGGGAAGCGGAGGGGTTGAAGGAGGGATTTCCAGAGCGTTGGTCTAGACGGCTGCAGGCACAGCCTCCAATGACGGGGCAAAGGAAGGGGGGGTGCACAAGAGGCCAGAATCAGAGGAGTGGATATTTCAGAGCTGGGTTGTATGGTTGGAGGAGGTTACAGAGATAGGATGGGGCAAGGCCCTGAAGGGATTTAAACATTTTAAATTTGAGGCATTGGGGATCGGATGCCAATGTAGGTCAGCAAGGACATGGGTATGGGTGAGCAGGATAGGAAATGGGCAGCAGAGTTTTGGATAAGCTGAAGTTTACAGAGTGTGGAGAATGGGAGGCCGGCCAGGAGAGCATCGAAATAGTCAAATCTGCATGGGATAAAGGAATGGATGAGGCTTTCAGCATAAGGTGGTTACAGCAGGGTTGGATGTGGGCAATGTTATGGAGGTGAAAGTAGGTGGTCTTTGTGATGGAGATGGTAGTAGGTGGTCTTTGTGATGGAGATGGTAGTAGGTGGTCTTTGTGATGGAGGTGAAAGTAGGTGGTCTTTGTGATGGAGGTGAAAGTAGGTGGTCTTTGTGATGGAGGTGAAAGTAGGTGGTCTTTGTGATGGAGGTGAAAGTAGGTGGTCTTTGTGATGGAGGTGAAAGTAGGTGGTCTTTGTGTTGGAGATGGTAGTAGGTGGTCTTTGTGATGGAGATGGTAGTAGGTGGTCTTTGTGATGGAGGTGAAAGTAGGTGGTCTTTGTGATGGAGGTGAAAGTAGGTGGTCTTTGTGATGGAGGTGAAAGTAGGTGGTCTTTGTGATGGAGGTGAAAGTAGGTGGTCTTTGTGATGGAGGTGCTAGTAGGTGGTCTTTGTGATGGAGATGGTAGTAGGTGGTCTTTGTGATGGAGATGGTAGTAGGTGGTCTTTGTGATGGAGATGGTAGTAGGTGGTCTTTGTGATGGAGATGGTAGTAGGTGGCCTTTTCCAAAAGCAAAATACTGTGGATGCTGGAAATCTGAAATTAAAAACAGAAAATGCTGGAAATATCAGCAAGTCAGGCAGCATCTGTGGAGAGAGAAACAGAGTTAACGTTTCAGATCAAGACCCTTTCATTGAACAAATTTAAGATTAAACAAGTACAGAGCCAAGGAAAGGGGGGGAGGGGAGGGGAGGAAAGAACAAAAGGGAAGGTCTCTAATGGGGTGGAGGGCAGGAGTGATCAAATGAGAAAAGGGATGATGGTGCAAAGCAAGGAGGGTGGGAATGGGACAAATAAAAAAACAAAAGATGGGTCTAGAGGAGCTGTAAATGGCAACAGCAGGACCATTACCAGCTCCTGCTGTCTGAAAAAATGGGAGCAACGATTATGATCTGAAGTTATTAAAATCAATGTTGAGTCCAGAAGGGTGTAAAGTGCCTAATTGAAAGATGAGGTGCTGTTCCTCAAACTTCCATTGAGCCTCATTGGAACAGTGTAAGAGGCCGAGGACAGAGAGGTCAGAGTAGAAGTGGGATGGGGAATTAAAATGGCAAATGACCGGCAGGTCAGGGTCACACTTGCGGACTGAGCGGAGGTGTTCAGCAAAGCGATCACCCAATCTGCGTTTGGTCTCCCCAGTGTAGAGGAGGCCGCAATGTGAGCAGTGAATACAGTAAACTAAATTGAAAGAAGTACAAGTAAATTACTGTTACATCTGGAAGGAGTGTTTGGGGCCCTGGACGGTGGGAAGGGAGGAGGAGAAAGGGCAGGTGTTTCATTGCCTGCGCTCACACAGGAAGGTGCCGTGGGGAGGAGAGCGGATGTTGGGAGTGATGGAAGAGTGGACCAGGGTCTTGTGGAGGGAGCTTTCCCTTCGGAATGCTGAAAGGGGAGGGGAGGGGAAGATGTGTTTGGTGGTGGGATCGTGCTGGAGGTGGCGGAAATGGCGGAGGATGATCCATTGAATGTGGAGGCTGGTGGGGTGGAAGGTGAGGACAAGGGGGACCCTATCATGGGAGGGAGGGGAAGGGGTGAGGGCAGAAGTGCGGGAAATGGGACAGACACAGTCAAGGGCCCTGTAAACTACAGTGAAGGGGAATCCTCGGTTGAGGAAACAGGAAGACATATCAGAAGCACTGGTGTGGAAGGTGGTATCGTCAGAGCAGATGTGACGGAGACGGAGAAACTGGGAGAAGGGAATAGAGTCCTTACAGGAAGCGGGGTGGGAAGAAGTGTAATCAAGGTATCTGTGGGAGTCGGTGGGCTTATAATAGATATTGGTTGACAGCCTAGCCCCAGAAATGGAGATAGAGAAGTCGAGGAAGGTAAAGGAGGAGTCGGAGATGGACCAAGGTGATCTTTGTGGTGGGGAGGATATGGGGTTTAGAGGTTCAGCTCAGGGATGAATAGGACACCGAGGGCGCGAACAGTCTGGTTCAAACTGAGACAGTGGCCGTGGAAGGGGGTGGATTCAGTGCCGAGGGACCACTGCTCTTACTGATATATATTAATGACCTGGACTATAGAGGGTATAATCTCAAAGTTTCCAGATGACACGAAACTCAGCAATGTAATAAACAATGCGAAGGATAGTAACAAACTTCAGGAGGACATAGACAGACTGGTGAAAGGAGCGGACACATGGCAAATTGAATTTAACGCAGAGAAGCATGAAGTGATATATTTTGGTAGGAAGAATGAAGGGAGGCAATATAAACTAAATGGTACAATTTTAAAGGGGGTGCAGGAACAGAGAGACCTGGGGAGTGCACATACACATATCTTTGAAGGTGAGAAGACAAGTTGAGAAGGCTGTTAAAAAAGCATATGGGATCCTGGGCTTTATTAATAGAGGCATAGAGTACAAAAGCAAGGAAGTTATGCTAAACCTTTATAAAACATTGGTTAGGTCTTAGCTGGAGTATTGTGTTCAATTCTGGGCACCACACTTTCGGAAGGATGTCAAGGCCTTAGAGAGGGTGCAGAGGAGATTTATTAGAATGGTGCCAGGGATGAGGCACTTCAGTTATGTAGAGAGACTGGAGCAACTGGGATTGTTCTCCCTAGAGCGGAGAAGGTTAAGGGGAGATTTGATAGAGGTGTTCAAAATCATGAATGGTTTTTGACAGAGTAAATAAGGAGAAACTGTTTCCAGTGACAGAAGAAAAGGCAAAAGTGCCAGAGGCGACATGAGGAAACATTCTTTTACTCAGCGAGTTGTTATGATCTGGAACATGCTGCCTGAAAGGGCGGTGGAAGCAGATTCAATAGTAACTTTCAAAAGGGAATTGGATAAATGCTTGAAGGGAAAAAAATCACAGGACTGTGGGGAAAGAGCAGGGGAGTGGGACTAATTGAAAAGCTTTTTCAAAGAGCCGCCACAGACACGATGGACCGAATGGCCTCCTTCTGTGCTGTTTATGATACTATGAAGTTTGCAGCAGTGGGCAAAGATGATGGGAGGCTTCAGTCTTCCCAATGCTTAACTGAAATTAATTGCAGCTCACCCATGACTGGATGTCGAACGAGCAGTCTGACAGCACAGAGGAAGCGGAGGGGTCAAGAGAGCTGGGGAATGGAGGAGAAATGATGGGGGAAGGGAATTTGTGGTCATGTTTTCCCCTTCCCCCACCCCCGGATTTTGCAACCATTTGTGGGGGTGCATGCACAATTTCCTGATATATGCTCCTGGGAGGCAGGGCAAGGCTGAACCCCAAGAGCTACGTTGGATAAATGAACCGTATTTTCCAGCACTTTTTTTTTGTGCTGATCAAGGTGGGGGATGTTACTGCTGGGAAATGGGACTCTTCCCGTTTCAGGCACCCAGTGTCAGCATCAAGCGCTCCAAGGTCAGGTATAGGACAATCAGACGTAGAGTAAAGCTTCGTCTCTCTGCCCCAACAACATGCCGCAGCTCAAACTGAGAGGAACACCCCCTAAGGCACCAGTGTGACATTTTTTCCATTCCCAACACCAGTCATCCTGTGGCCTCTCTAAGTGTGACTGCTGAAAAATACCAAGTTAGGGGCCATTTTCTGCCCCAACTCATCTTACGTACGATGCTTATAGCCACCGAACAGAGGAAGAATTGCCCAATGATTGTAGAATCGGCATTATGGTGTTGTAGCTCTATGTGTGACCTGTACTCCCTTCAAGGGGGGGGGTTCCTCACCGGGAGTGAGTCTATTTCCTTTTCATATTTTCCGCAAAGGTCCACTTCCATAGGCAAACCCACAACTTCCTATCGACCAAAAAAACATGACCGTACGCCCAAACAATCCGGGAGAGTGGGCGGCAGGATGAACAATGAATAGTTACATTGTTCGGGTATGCATTGGGAATTGTACCGGCTGCCACAGACCTCTCTTGAACCGATGAATAAAAATAACACGCTGATAGACCACGTATCATAGAATCATTGAATTGTACAGCACAGAGGGAGGTCATTCGGCCCATCGTGCCTGTGCCAGCTCCTTGAAGGAGCTATCCAATTAGATCAGGCTAAACTATTAGTGTGCATTTATTGTTAGAAGTAAATCACAATGAAGCAAAAAAAATAAATCAGCAGATGAGAATAACAAAGTGCAGTCCTTAACCTTCAGCACTGCATTAAAATGTTTTCTGATATCAACCTGTCAAATCATTCCAAGATTCTCAGTCCTTTTCAACATACGTCAAGCTGAGACTCGATAAGGTAAAGAAAACAACAACAATTATTTGAATTTGCGGTTTCCAAGTAAGCGAAAGAACTGACAAAAGCATGACTCATTTATTCCCAGGTTCAGGCGGCTGCTGGGGAGAGATCTGTCAATTAAAGTCAGAACAAAGACATAATGGGCAGCGAGCGAGGTTAATGAGCCAAGACACCCAGCGCCTGCGATACCCAGGAAATGCTCATTCTAACACAACGTCAGCTGATCCACCGTATAAGCAGCCTCCCTCCTTAGCCGATCAAAGAAAATCTGTCCTGAGCCCGATTCTCAGCTGGTGAGGTTGAAAGATAGCTTTCTTTAAGCATTCTACTGCCCAGGCCAAGCTTCAATTCCATATACAAAGATAAAATATAACATTTCTTATGGAATCGAAACTGGATGGATCCTAACCTCTGTCACGTGAGGTGACGTTTATTCTCATTTGATTAATATAAAGACTCCAGGTGAGGGAGAATTAACCAACGTATTCACTTGACAAATGCCTCTCTAAATGAATAGGTCAGAATGATGTTACTAAGCAGGTTGATTGACCAACCTGTCTCCCCTGTAATCTATTGATGCACAAGTCTATTCAGTACCCAAAGGCAGCACTGCCTGAGAGTAAATTATCTACCAGCTTTTTAAAAATGGGGTCGAGTTCCTATTTATAGGGCATCTCAAAGACTTCACTTTCTCCCCAAACCCGTGACCTCTTCCATCTAGAAGGACAAGGGCAGCAGGCGCATGGGAACACCACCACCTCCAAGTTCCCCTTCAAGTCACACACCATCCCGACTTGGACATATATCGGCCGTTCCTTCATCGTAGCTGGGTCAAAATCACTATCACCACACAGACTGCTGCGGTTCAAGAAGGCGGCTCACCACCACTCTCTCAAGGGCAACTGGGGATGGGCGATAAATGCCAGCCTTGCCAGTGATGCCCACATCCCAAGAAAAAGTTAAGGGAATTTTGATAGTGACACCCCCTTTTTGAAAGGTGTGCTGATGATGAGAATTCAGGCTAATGAAACGGAAAACCGGGCAGAGTGTATAACGGGCGGTCGACCCGATAGCACCAGTATCCCACCTTTACTGAAAGTTAAAATCAGCCCTTCTCTCCCTGAAGACGGTACAGGTGCCAAGACAGTAACACAATTCAGGCTCTGTCCTGAACCACTCTGCCCAGTACGAAAATGCCAGACCCTGCTCCACCTCACACAATCCTCCATCCCTTTATCAAATATCTATCCGGCTCCTTCTTGAATTTGTTCAGGGAGTGGAAGAGATCTCCTCGGTGACCAACCTTTGACCTGACCTCTACATTGGGAGGGGCACAGTCAATGGGAAGCTCTTCGTGCGAGGCATGGTAGTGGACATAAAGGGATAGAATTTTGGTGGGGGTACACAGGGTTCCCCAATCCCCGCCCCCCCCCCCCTTCCCCCTGCTAGAACTTTGGTAGAAGATTGTCGGAAACTGTGGAGAAATGACGTAAACGGGTGAAGTTCCGACAGATGATCAGGAGAAAACTTAGTCGAAATTCCAGGCAAAATTCCCCAAATACCTCACACCACATGAAGTGGTTGAGGCGAATAGCGTAGATGCCTTTAATGGGAAGCTAGATAGGTACATGAGGAAGAAAGGAATAGAAGGCTATGTTGATAAGGTAAGATGAAATAAGGTGGGAGGAGGTTTGTGTGGAGCATGCACACTGGCATAGACCTGTTGGGCCGAACGGCCTGTTTCTGTGCTGTAAATTGTAAGTAATTCTATGTAATCTGCAAATGGCAACCTGAAACCTTCCCGATCTGTACTGCCCGGTTCCACTCTGGGCAAAGGATTCAGAAACTGAGCCCGTAGAAGAACCAAATCATCCAAGTTTCAAATAAAGTACATCGGGCATGAAGTACATGGCTCATCTATTCAGGATGGCACTGAACCCATTGACCAGAAGGTTCTAGATTTGATCTTTGTTTTATAAGAAAGAAAGACTTGCATTTATATAGCATCTTTCATGACTTCAGTTCATGCCAAAGATGCTTTACTGCCAATAAAGTGCTTTTGAAGCATAGTCAAAGTTGTAATGTAGGAAACGCAATAGCCAAGCAATTCACGCACAGCAAGATCCCACAAACAGCAATGAGATAAAAGATCAGATAATCAGTTTTAGTGATGCTGGTTGAGGGATAAACATTGGCCAGAGCAGTGGGGGAGAACTCCCCTACTCTTCTTCGAAATATTGCAAGGGATCTTTTATGTTCACCCGAGAGGGCAGATGGGGCCTCAGTTTAACATCTCATCCAAAAAATGCCGACAGTTCAGCACTCCCTCAGTACTGCACTGGAGTGTCAGCCTAGATTATAGGCTCAAGTCTCCAGATTGGGACTTGAACCTACAGCCTTCTTGATTCAGAGGTGAGAGTGCTACCAACTGAGCCAAGGCTGACACCAATTAGTTGATCTCAGCCAGGTTGGCTCAGCGCCTCTGGGACAGGAGGGAGAAAATTAGCCAGTGTTCCCTCTGCTGATGGCTCTCTGGGTGATTGCTATTAAACAATGAGCGTGTATGGTTGTGAAGAACACAATCGGGCTTGGCTTGATGGTCCCCTGATCAAATGGCCTGCCTAAAACTCACTGTGCACCCTCAAACAAAGAGGCGCAGTCACTCAAGTGAGGTACCAGCACTTGCGGAACTTTACTCCATCAAGAGTCAAGGGTCGGTGAAATATGGTCTTTGGCACTAGCGCAAAACAGGCGATGGCGAATCGGCAGCTCGATTTGACTACAGTGGAAAAGAAAATTGAACGGGGTGTAAAACGGGGGGTAGATTTGCTATCGCCCGATTTGCGTTACCGCCGAAAAACAATTCCGCGTCCCCAACATCTCCAACGGAGGAGGCGGGGGGGGGGAGATTTGGGGCGAGATAAAGAAGTGGGCGCAATGCCCAGTAGAACAAACAGGGCAAATCAAATGCTCAGCCTGTAGTTATGCCATAATCAATGCAATGACTTAGGAATAGCGAAAGTGAGCAGAATAATAACAGCGGCAGTGCGATGGAACTGGGAGAGAGTAATAACATACGAAAATGGAACTCCGCTTCTGTCAAATCCACGGACTGAGGCAGCGCAAGGTTTGACGGAGGAGGGGAAGACATTAGGTTGGATAATTCATTTAACATGGCGTTTCTCCAGAGAGAAAAGCCTTGTCAGATCATTGGTTGTGATTCTGTCAGTCCTGCATAAATTCCACAACATTAAGTAAGCTTTTCTATTGATTAATGAGAACTATAACCACAATCAGCAATTCTTCAGTCTCGTACTCCCTTTTCAAAGTAAATTGACAAGCATCTAAATTCCTCCGTCAGGATTAATCGTCCCACAATGCAGACTGTAATTAGATTATGAAAACTAAGGTACAGAATTGTAATGGGCGACTTTCTAATTCTGGTGCCGTATTACGGAAATGTTTGATATGTGTTAACTGCCTGAAAAGTGTCACTTAAAGATGCACTATGACCCCCAGAAATCTATCTATATTGTTGATTCCCAATTAATAATTAAAGGAATGGTCCAGGTTCAAAACAATCGGTAAAGATATTGTGCTAATTACTTTCTTTTCTTACATTTTGGTTAGAAAGTAGATGTTTTCACCACTGGTGTGACGCTGAGCGACGCACACCAGGAAGGTTCCTCGTTCATTCCTTGGTTGACTGCAAGTTGGCTGACCTTACCTGGTGACAGTGGTTGGAATGCTACAGTTGGCTTTGGCGTCCCTGAACTGGAAAGGGTCAGGGTTTCCAGCTCCTGGTCGCTAGTCAGTAACTTCTGCTGGAAAGTGTGCTGTCTCACAACGTCATGCAAACCCAACAGAGATGGAAGCACCGTCCCATAGCGTCAGGCTCCGACCTGCATGCCACGTGTGTGTTAAAGCTGTGGGAAATGTAATATTTCAGAGAATGAATCTGACTCCATTTTGACCTCTTGTTTCCTGGGACAAACTGACATTACACACTCATGACCCCGCTGAGGTACAAGGACTTAAAAAGGCAGAAACGGGTAGCGACCGCTAAGCGTCCTTTCTGAGATCTCCATGGGAAGCACTAATTAGAATTGAACCATTCTCTAGACTTCTGTAATTAGTTCAATTTCTGAAGGTAACCATGGCGATGGACTTTGGAAGAGAGAACAGGGGGAACACGTATGACAGCAGCGGAAAATCAATAAACTTCATTTGCAGTTTGCAAACAATGTCTTATGTGAGGGAGGGAGGGATGGAGGGAGGGTGCAAGGGAGGGGCTAGTATAATTTGGTTTGATTTTGAAACCTAGGATTGCCGTCTGCCCTGAAAATCCATAGGCCAGTGATCCCAGCAGCTGGACTACGATCGTATTCATCGGTGACCTCTACCGCTGACCCCCTCATGCAGGAAGCTACAAGTTGTGCCATAGATGTCACCCGCCCTGCTCCCTCCGCGCCCCCCGGAAACTTCCTGATTTTCGGAAAACAGACAGGGTGGAAGGGAGGGGGGACAGTTAAAGTGGAGCTGGGAAGACTTTACCCACTTCTCACCTGCCCTGATTTGGCCTGCTTCAGTTTTAAATTGCAGGCAGCAAGGACACCCACCTCAAGCCAGCGGGGTTTTCTTTAAACATGGAGGTTGGGCTCCGGTGACGTTATCGGGGCCTGATCTACCATTTTGGCCGGAGGACTGAGCGGGGGAGCAGTGATAAAATTGGGCCCTTCGCGTCTGTCGGTGGTGATTGTGGGGGATAGGCTCTATCTGTCTTGCAGATTGACCTTCAAAGCTGAGACTGTTTTAAAGGGTCTTCTGAGTATGCAAATCACACCCAGTCAGCCATGGCTCAGTGGCTAGCACTCCTGCTCCTAGTTAGCAGGTTGTGGGCTCAAATCCCACTTCAGATTTGAGCGCATAATCTAGGCTTACATTCTCAGTGAAGTGCTGAGGGAGTGCTGCACCGTCGGAGGTGCTGTCTTTTGGATGAGACGTGAAACCGAGGCCCCGTCTGCCCTCTCAGGTGGACGTAAAAGATCCCATGGGACTCCGAAGAAAAGCAAAGGAGTTCCCCTGGTGTCCTGACCAAAATTTATGCCTCGACCAATATTTATCCCTCGACCAACATCACTAAACATAGATTATTTGATCATTTATCGCATTGCTGTTTGTGGGATCTTGCTGTGCGCAAATTGGCTGCTGCGTTTCCTTACATTACAACAGTGACTACACTTCAAAAGTACTTCATTGGCTGTAAAGCGCTTTGGGACATCCTGAGGTCGTGAAAGACGCTATATAAATGCAAGTTCTTTCTTTCACACATATTGTGTCGTTAGTTTGGGTTTTAGCCTGGCTATAGATGTGCAGGAGTAAGTCGCAACTCTGTGGGTATCACAGCTCCGGAAAGCCTAGGAAGACTATGTTCGGTTGAATGGCTATCTCATCTGATAAATAGCTACCATTTGTTTCTAAAGTTCTACAAGAAAGGTTGCCAAAGATCTCAAATGACTGGTTTGTCTGTTTAACCCATTCATGAACTGATTCAAAGCCGCTGTGATACTTGGACCAGCTTCAGCAAATCGCTGCTACTGCTTATTTCTGTAAATGAACTGTGAATGAATTTGTTTGCTATTTTAATCTGCTGTGAAAATCACACATGTGATCCAGAAGAAAGGTAAACAGCTTTATCAGTTACCCAAGGACATACCATCCCAGGTCATTTTGTTCTTGAGGTCATGAACCAACTCATAGGGATTGAGAACATTTATGTTTGGGAGTTGGCTTTTGCATTGGGCATGAATCATAGAATCATAGAAAGGTTACAGCACGGAAGGAGGCCATTCGGCCCATGCAGTCCATGCCGGCTCTACACACGAGCAATCCAGCTAGTCCCACTCCCCCGCCCTATCCCCGTAGCCCAGCACATTTTTTCCTTTCAAGTACTTATTCAGTTCCCATTTGAAGGCCATGATTGAATCTGCCTCCACCACCCCCTTGTGCAGTACATTCCAGATCCTAACCACTCGCTGTGTAAAAAAGTTTTTCCTCATTTCACCTTTGGTTCTTTTGCCAATCACCTTAAATCTATGCCCTCTGGTTAGAGTCATAGAATCATAGAGTCATACAGCACGGATAGAGGCCCTTCGGCCCATCGTGTCCGCGCCGGCCATCAAGCCCTGTCTACTCTAATCCCATATTCCAGCATTTGGTCCGTAGCCTTGTATGCTATGGCATTTCAAGTGCTCATCCAAATGCTTCTTGAATGTTGTGAGGGTTCCTGCCTCCACAACCCTTTCAGGCAGTGAGTTCCAGACTCCAACCACCCTCTGGGTGAAAAAGTTCTTTCTCAAATCCCCTCTAAACCTCCCGCCTTTTACCTTGAATCTATGCCCCCTTGTTATAGAACCCTCAACGAAGGGAAAAAGCTCCTTAGTATCCATCCTATCTGTGCCCCTCATAATTTTGTACACCTCAATCATGTCCCCCCTCAGCCTCCTCTGCTCCAAGGAAAACAAACCTAATCTTCCCAGTCTCTCTTCATAGCTGAAGCGCTCCAGCCCTGGTAACATCCTGGTGAATCTCCTCTGCACCCTCTCCAAAGTGATCACATCCTTCCTGTAGTGTGGCGACCAGAACTGCACACAGTACTCCAGCTGTGGCCTAACCAGTGTTTTATACAACTCCATCATAACCTCCTTGCTCTTATATTCTATGCCTCGGCTAATAAAGGCAAGTATCCCATATGCCTTCTTTACCACCTTATCTACCTGTTCCGCCGCCTTCAGGGATCTGTGAACTTGCACACCAAGATCCCTCTGACCCTCTGTCTTGCCTAGGGTCCTCCCATTCATTGTGTATTCCCTTGCCTTGTTAGTCCCTCCAAAGTGCATCACCTCGCACTTTTCCGGGTTAAATTCCATTTGCCACTGTTCCGCCCATCTGACCAACCCATCTATATCGTCCTGCAGACTGAGGCTATCCTCCTCGCTATTTACCACCCTATCAATTTTTGTTCTTGACCCTTCCGCCAAAGGAAACAATTTGTCTCTATCTACGAACATACAAACATACGAATTAAGAGCAGGAGCAGGCCATTTGGCCCCTCGAGCCTGCTCTGCCATTTGATAAGATCATGGCTGATCTGATTGTGACCTCAGCCCTACTTTCCCGTCTACCTACTATAACCTTTGACTCCCTTGTTAATCAGGAATCTATCTAACTCAGCCTTAAAAATATTCAATGACCCTGCCTCCACCGCTCTCTGGGGAAGGGAGTTCCACAGACTCACGACCCTCTGAGAGAAAAAATATCTCCTCATCTCCGTCTTAAATGGGAGACCACTTACTTTTAAACTGTGGCCCCTAGTTCTAGTCTCTCCCACAAGGGGAAACATCCTCTCAGCATCTACCCCTTCTAGTCCCCTCAGGATCTTATATGTTTCAATAAAATCACCTCTCATTCTTCTAAACTCCAGTGTATACAGGCCCAACTTGTCCAACTTTTCCTCATAAGATAACCCCCTCATCCCAGGAATCAGTCGAGTGAACCTTTTCTGAACCCCCTCTAAAGCAATTATGTCCTTTCTTGAAATGGAGACCAAAACTGTACACAGTATTCTAGATGTGGTCTCACCAATGCCCTGAACAACTGTAGCAAAACATCTCTACTTTTATATTCCATTCCCCTTGCAATAAATGACAACATTCCATTTACCTTCCTAATCACTTGCTGTACCTGAATACTAACTTTTTGTGATTCATGTACTAGGACACCCAGATCCCTCTGTACCTCAGAGTTCTGCAATCTCTCTCTATTCTAATAATATACTGTTTTTCTATTCCTCCTGCCAAAGTGGATAAGTTCACATTTTCCCACATTATACTCCATCTGCAAATTTTTGCCCACTCACTTAACCTATCTATATCCCTTTGCAGACTCACAACTTACTTTCCTACCTACCTTTATGTCATCAGCAAATTTAGCAACAATACATTCGGTCCCTTCATCCAAGTCATTGATATAGATTGTAAATAGTTCAGGCCCCAGCACTGATCCCTGTGGCATTCCACTCGTTACATCTTGCCAACTTGAAAATGACCCATTTATGCCTACTCTCTGTTTCCTGTTAGCTAACCAATCCTTTATCCATGCTAATATGTTACCCCCTACACCATGAGCTCTTATTTTGTGTAGTAGCCTTTGATGTGGCATCTTGTCAAATGCCTTCTGGAAATCCAAGTACACCACATCCACAGGATCCCCTTTATCCACATTGCTTGTTACTTCCTCAAAGAACTCTAATAAATTAGTCAAACACGATTTCCCTTTCACAATGCTGTGTTGACGCTGCCTTATTACATTGAGATTTTCTAAGTGCCCTGCTATAACCTCCTTAATAATAGATTCTAGCATTTTCCCTATGACAGATGTTAATCTAACTGGCCTGTAGTTTCCTGCTTGTCTAGACCCTTCATGATTTTGAATACATCTATCAAATCTCCTCTTAATCTTCTCTGTTCCAAGGAGAACAACCCCAGCTTCTCCAGTGTATCCGCGTAATTTAAGTCCCTGATCCCTGGAATCATTCTGTAAATCTCCTCTGCACCCTCTCTAAGTCCTTCACATCCTTCCTAAAGTGCGGTGCCCAGAACTGGACTCGATACTCCAGCTGTAGCCGAACCAGTGTTTTATAAAGGTTCATCATGACTTCCTTGCTTTTATACTCTATGTCTCTGTTAACAAAGCCCAGGACCCCGTATGCTTTTTTAACTGCTTCCTCAACCTGCCCTGCCACCTTCAACGATTTGTGCATATATACCCTAGATCCCTCTGTTCCTCTACCCCTTTTAGAATTGTGCCCTTTAGTTTATATTACCTCTCCTCATTTTTCCTACCGAAATGTATCACCTCGCACTTTTCTGCTTTAAATTTCATCTGCCACGTGTCCGCCCATGCCACCAGCCTGTCTATATCCTCTTGAAGTCTATCACTATCCTCCTCACTGTTCACTACATTTCCAAGTTTTGTGTCATCTGCAAATTTTGAAATTGTGCCCTGTACTTCCAAGTCCAAGTCATTAATATATATCAAGAAAAGCAGTGGTCCCAGCACCGAACCCTGGGGAGCACTACTGTACACCTCCCTCCAGTCCGAAAAACAAACGTTCACCACTACTCTCTGTTTCCTGTCATTTAGACAATTCTGTATCCATGTTGCTACTGCCCCCTTTATTCCATGGGTCACAATCTTAATAGCAAGCCTACCGTGTGGCACCTTATGAAATGCTTTTTGAAAATCCATATACACCACATCAACTGCATTGCCCTCATCTACCCTCTCTGTTCCCTCATCAAAAAACTCTATCAAGTTGGTTAAACACGATTTGCCTTTAACAAATCCGTGCTGGATTTCCCTAATCAATCCACACTCGTCCAAGTGACTGTTAATTCTGTCCCAGATTATCGTTTCCAAAACTTTCCCCACCACTGAGGTTAAACTGACTGGCCTATAGTTGCTGGGTTTATCTTTACCCCCTTTTTTGAACAAGGGTGTATCATTTTCAATTCTCCAGTCCTCTGGCAGCACCCCCCATATCTACAGATGTTTGAAAGATTATGGCCAGTACCTCCACAATTTCCACCCTTACTTCCCTCAGCAACCTAGGATGCATCCCATCCGGACCGGGTGACTTATCTACTTTAAGTACAGCTAGCCTTTCTAGTACCTCCTCTTTATCAATTTTTAGCCCATCTAGAATCTTATCTATATCTTCCTTTACCAAGACTCTGGCAGCATCTTCTTCTTTGGTAAAGACAGATGCAAAGTATTCATTTAGTACCTCAGCCATCCCCTCTGCCGCCATGAATAGATCTCCTTTATGGTCCCTAACCGGCCCCACCCCTCCTCTTACTACCCGTTTACTTTTAACACGTCTGTAGAAGACTTTTGGATTCCCTTTTACATTGTCCGCTAATCTATTCTCATACTCTCTCTTTGCCCCTCTTATTTCCTTTTTCACTTCCCCTCTGAACTTTTTATATTCTGCCTGGTTCTCAATTGTGTTATCAACCTGACACCTGTCATATGCAGCTTTTTACTGTTTCATCTTACTCTTCATCTCCTTTGTCATCCAGGGAGCTCTTTCTTTAGTTGCTCTACCTTTCCCCAACGTTGGAATGTACCTTGTCTGTACCCAAATCATCTCCTCTTTAAAGGCTGCCCATTGTTCAATTATAGTTTTGCCTGCCAATCTTTGATTCCAATTTACCCGGGCCAGATCTGTATTCATCCCACTGAAATTGGCCCTCCTCCAATTGATATTTTTACTTTAGAGTGGTCAGAGTCTATTTCCATAGCCATTCTAAACCTTATGATATTATGATTGCTGCTCCCTAAATGTTCCCCCACTGACACTTGCTCCACTTGACCCACCTCATTCCCCAGAACCAAGTCCAGCAATGCCTCCTTCCTCGTTGGGCCGGAAACATACTGGTCGAGAAAGTTATCCTGAACACATTTCAAAAATTCCTCCCCTTCTTTGCCCCTTATATTTTTACTATCCCAGTCTATATTAGGATAGTTGAAATCCCCCGTTATCACTACTCAATGGCTTTTGCATCTCTCTGTAATTTCCCTGCAAATTTGCTCTTCTATATCCTTCCCACTAGCTGGTGGCCTGTAGAATACACCTAGTTGTGTGATGGCACCTCTATTGTTCCTTAACTCTAACCAGATAGATTCTGTCCTTGACCCCTCCAGGACAACCTGTCTTTCCATCACTGCAATATTCTCCTTAATCACTACTGACACCACCCCCCTTTCTTTCCTTCCCTATCTTTCCTCAACACCTTGTATCCAGGAGTATTTAGTACCCAATCCTGCCCTTTTTTGAGCCAGGTCTCTGTTATCGCCATGACAGCGTATTCCCACGTTGCTATTTGCGTTCGCAGATCACCAACCTTGTTTACCACATTTCGTGCGTTTACAGGAACGCAGTACAGAGAGGAAACTCAGAGAGATGAGGCCTGCAAAGATAGGCTTTGACTGCCAATGGTCCAAGTGATTTTATATATATATATATATATATATATATAGAATAAAAGAGCTGCATAAACAGGGCCTGCAGATACAGGCCTCGTCATCAACTGGCATTTGCGCATCTTTTTTTTGTTCTGGGATAGTGTCCTACTCTGTGTAATCTAATCAGTCTGGATCTGGTATTGAGTTAATTAAAACATCAGTACTTACTTAAAGCAGAATTGATTGTCACCTGCCATGTGCCTGACTCAGCAGCATGTGTCACACTGGTAGAGAAGTTTGAGTTTGTCAGTAAACATCTGGTCGTTTTTTGGGAGCTCTTTCAGGAACTGCACAATCCTTCAACTAAAAAAACAGAATGTGCTGGAAATACACAACAGTCAACAGCGGACAGAGAAATTAGAGCAGAGAGGGTTAGGGGGAGATTTAATAGAGGTGTTCAAAATCATGAAGGGTTTTGATAGAGTGGATGGGGAGAAATTGTTTCTACTGGCAGGAGGGTCGGTAATCAAAGGACACAGATTTTAAGATAATTGGCAAAAGAACTGGGGGGTGGGGGGGGAGATGAGGAGACACTTTCTTTACGCAGCGAGTTGTTATGATCTGGAACGCACTGCCTGAAAGGGTGACGGAGGCAGATCCAATAGTAACTTTCAAGAGGGAATTGGATAAATACTTGAAGGGGAAAAATTTGCAAGGGCTATGGGGAAAGATCAGGGACTAATTGGGTAGTTCTTTCAGAGAGCCAGTACAGGCACGAAGGGCCGAATGGCCTCCTTCTGTGCTGCATCATTCTGTGATTCTAGATTACTGTTATGAGTGGGACCCTTCCTCAAAAATTCTTCTGGTCCTCTTCCTCTTCCTCTACCATTTCAAACTTTGAATCGGCGCTAGCCCCATCCTTCATTCCCCGGTTAATGAAAGGGCTCTTGTACTCAGTTAGTACCGTGCTGCTACAAGCTTGTTATTAACAAAGCATGCTAACCTCCCACTTCCTTGCTTCTGTTTCAGCAGCTTTGAGCTTTGCAGACTGAGTCAGCAGGCCCGCACGGCTTTGAGTCAGCAGCTTGTCAGCAATGAGATATGGCCGGCGGCAGCCTAGCCAAGACGATCACATAATGGCAACATTAAGTGGTATGCTAGCTAATTAATCACACGTATTATGTAAGCAACTCACCCAGCCTATTCCACCCCACCACCTCCCCGCCCCCCACCACAAGATCAATAATTTTACATCAACGAGAGAAATGAGCCCTCGAGATCTCGCTTTGGCACAATTGGCGTTCAGTCAGTCACCAAGAGACGCCCCAGGGCCCCGACCAATTGGGGGTTAATTGCTTGATCTCGGCAGGCTCTCCGCCCTCTGCCGGGGAGCCCGCCAGGCAGTTTTGGGCTGTGGGGGGGGGGGGTGGGGATGGCAGTGCTTTGCCTCAGAAGCCTGCGCAGTGTAGTGTTGCCGGCAGCCTCACAGAATCATAGAATGTTTACAGCACAGAAGGAGGCCATTCGGCCCATCGAGCCCGTGCCGGCTCTCTGCAAGAGCAATCCAGTTAGTCCCACTCCCCCACCCTTTCCCCATAGCCCTGAATTTTTTTTTCCTTTCAAGTACTTATCCAATTCCCTCTTGAATGCCGTGAGTGAATCTGCCTCCGCCACCCCCCTCGGGCAGTGCATTCCAGATCCTAACCACTCGCTGCGTAAAAAAGTTTTTCCTCAGGTCGCCTTTGGTTCTTTTGCCAATCACCTTAAATCTGCGTCCTCTGGTTCTCGACCCTTCCGCCAATGGGAACAGTTTCGCTCTATCTACACTGTCCAGACCCCTCAGTGCTGCTGGTGTAAATTCGGAGACAAATTTCAATTTTCTTTCTGAGTTCGACACTAAAATCTATGCAGTCCTTACATCGGTGATTTATTGCATAGGGTTTTGGGCCATTTAAATTGTAAATGACCCTTGCACTGCCCATAGCAACACTGAACACCAAGGACCAATGGGCATCCCTGTTTCCAGCGTTGCTATGGGTGAGAAAATAGTGATAAAAAATATATACGATGATCTGTTTTTCAGCATTTATGAAAGAAAGAAAGACTTACATTTATATAGCGCCTTTCACGACCTCAGGTCGTCCCAATGCGCTTAGTCACTGTTGTAATGTAGGAAGCCAATTAGCGCACAGCAAGCTCTCACAAACAGCAATGAGATAATAACTACATCATCTGTTTTAGTGATGTTGGTTGAGGGATAAACATTGGCCAGGACACCGGGGAGAACTCCCCTGCTCTTCTTCGAATGGTGGCCATTGAATCTTTTACGTCCACTTGAGAGGCCAGACAAGGCCTTGGTTTAATGTCTTTTCCAAAAGATGCCACTTCTGACAGTGTAGCATTCCCTCAGTAGTGCACTGGGAGTGTTAGCCTGGACTTTGTACTCAAGTCTCTGAAGTGGGCCTTGAATCCATGACCTTCTGACTCAGGAAGTGAGAGTGCTTCTCACTGAGCTACTCATTAATCCTGACATCCTGGCATCCTGGCCAATATTTATCCCTCAACCAACATCACTAAAACAGATTATCTGGCCATTATCACATTGCTGTTTGTGGGATCGTGCTGTGCGCAAATTGCCTTCCACATTTCCTACATTACAGTAGTGACTATACTTCAAAAAGTACTTCATTGGCTGTAAAGCGTTTTGGGATGTCCTGAGGTTGTGAAAGGCGCTATAGCAATGCAAGTTCTTTCTTTCTCACTAAACGATTCAGTGCGTAACACGGGCAGTTAGAAACCTCCCCTGTCATCTCTTGGGCCTGGGTCCAAGTCTGATGCCATGGTTGCATGGGCCGTTGAGACATTTGCAATCTCGTCCTTTGGGGGCAGCATGACTCCTTGGCACCAAACAAGCCACAACTCAACCCTAGCTGCTCCTGAATTGGCAGAGGCCACATGTATGATGCAGTAACGTGGTCCTTCATCTCCAAGCAAACAGTGACACCATCACCTCCAACCCTGCATCCGCACACCTTGTACTCAGTCTAGAATGCGCCTTGCAAATGAGCGACATAATTAACAAGATTTAACAGGAAGACTGCAGCTGAAACGAAGTCTAATTAACTGTGTTTAATTGAACCAGCTTTGAAGTCCCCACAACATGGGGTTGAAATCAAAAAAGGCAGAAGATCTGATATTCCGTTGTAGTTACTCACAGCATGTAGGAATCAGTTAGCGAGTTAATTAACTTTCTCATGCTATAAATCTCTTCAGTATTAGTGAAAAACCAATTCTTCAATTGCCGTTCAATTAGAAGCTAAATCCTAATTAAAATTGATTTTCTGCTGCTTTTTCCTTTCTCTCGCTTGCTTGAACCTCTGTATTAATTTAAGTGAAGAAACGATAGAATGGCATTTTTTTTTAACTCTCTGTATTGTATTGAGTCAGAAGGTTGTGGGTCCGAGTCCCATTCCAGAGCCTTGAGCACATAATCCAGGCTGACACTTCCAGTGCAGTACTGAGGGAGTGCTGCACTGCCGGAGGTGCCGTCTTTCGGATGAGACGTTAAACCGAGGCCCCGTCTGTTCTCTCAGATGGACGTAAAAGATCCCGCAGCACTATTCGAAGAAGACCAGGGGCGTTCTCCCCGGTGTCCTGGCCATTATTTATCCCTCAAACAACACCTTAAACCTGCTCATTTGTTTCATTGGTATTTGTGAGCTCTCGCTGTGCATAAATTGGCTGCAGCGTTTCTTACATTACAACAGTGACTACACTTCAAAAAGTACTTCACTGGCGATAAAGCATTTTGGGACGTCCTGAGGCCGTGAAAGACTCTGTATCAACACAAGTTCTTTATATATTTTTCTTACAGGAGGGATGGGTGCGGAGGAGTAAGTGTGTCCTGATGGGATTCTCTCTGTGATGGCAGCTGGCAGTGTCTCGCTTTGGAGCAAGTACTACATGGGAGACAAATACCCATAGGAGCGGGGCCGACAAATCCCGAGATAACGGAGGAGGTTTTGCCTCAGGCACAGGCCGTCTGTGCCGATAGGATGATCCTCAGAACCGATGTCCTCTCTCTGCCACTTGCTCCTTGCGATTTGAGATTATATTTGCATAATTCTGTGGCTGCCGTTCGTCCTTTGTAAATCCTAAAGGACAAAATGTCCTTTTTGTTCCATATCTATCCGGATTACGTTATTGTTGGATTTGCTGACCATTATTAATGTAGAGTCGAAGAAACGGAAGGAAAAGTATTTGTGCAAAAACTTTTAGTTCCTTTTTCTTAAAATAAACCATGAAATTGTTGGAATTCTTATCTGCACCTGGAAAGACTGGAACACTCCTCCGGGGTTTATAGTCACAGAATTCATTTTCTGCGGCACTAGAGACTGTATCATAGTCATTAAAATCCTTACATGCAGTGAATAGCCCTCTTATCAACCTACTGCAGCCTTATCAGCCAACTAACTTTTGTGTGTCTTAAATATGGAATACACTAGGGAAGTTAGTAAGGGGACAATCTTCCCTGCCAATTTTAAAGGCTGCTTTCCTGAGCTGCAAAAAACTAACCTTGAACAGAATCAATCATTCACTCTTTCTCACAGCCTTGTTGTAGAGTTCATGGGTCATGGAAAGGGTTAGGTTATAAAGCACGACGGATATTTTCCAGAAATTTGCAGCTCTTTTAATTTACCAAGTAAAAGAAGATAATCCTTCCTTTGTAAAATGGAAGAATTGCATTTATATAAACCCCTTATCAAATAGCTCCTCAATTAATTACTTTGGAAGTGCAGTGACTGTTATGTAGGCAAATGCAGAGGCCATTTTTCACACAGCAAGATCCCACAAACAACAAAGAGATGAAAGGCCACTTAATCTGCTTTGGGCGGTGTTGATCGAGAGAGGAATATTGACCAGGAGAACTCCTTGCTGTCCTTTGAATAGTGCCATGGGATCTTTAATATCCACTTGAACCAAAGAAACAGAGACACGAGGCTTTAATCTGAGGTCCAAAACTTCCACCAATACATCGCTCTCTCAGTCCTGCAGAGGAGGGCCAGTCTGTAATTTGTGCTTGAGGCCCAGAGTGGGACAGGAACCCACAGCTTTTTGACTTAGTAACAAGAGTTCTACCAAATGGGCCAAGATGATACTCGGGGGTGGGGGGTGGCGGGTGGCAGGGGTAATTTTGACTTTGAGCGATTGTTTAAAATGGGCGATATCGATTCAGCTGCCCGTTATACATCTCTCCCCACTGGAACTTAAAATCGGGAGAGATGGATAACGGGCGGCTGAATCGATCTCGCCCGTTTTACACATCAGTCAAATTTCAAAATTACCTCCTCGTAGTTTAAACTGGCATTGATCCCCTCCCAAAAATTGTTCCCAGGAAAGCCCCCCCCTTCCTTTGTTTAAAAAAACGTGTCACTCAATTGTAACAACAGTGTTCAGTTCCAGAGTCATTACCTCTTGCGCACGAAGCCATCGTGATGAGTCCTTGATGGAAGTGGTGCAGTGTTTCTTTCCCTACCCAAAAAAAAAAAGCCCTTTAATAGAAAAGCACCATGGTTCCCAATGGCTAATCGGGTGAACTCATCATATGCGCGACGCCATATAGATCAAGCATGTCCCAGGATCAAGCTATGATATCTGTTGAGCTGGTTGTCCTCAGCTGAAGTGGTGCTGCGTTTGGTCTCATTGTCCCTGGAGACAAGAATAGTCAGCTTCTAAAAATACAGCAAAAAAACTTGGCGCATTCAGTAAAGGAGAGCAGAATATTGGACTATTCTCTTCGATTGAGGTACTTATTGATTGCTGTACAGAACAAAAATAAAGAAAGCTGCTCATCGCGTTAAAGCCAAAGTCATTCAGGTGCTGTAATTCATCTTAAAATTCTCAAGCATGCCGTCCTGAAACTACGCACTGATCTTTGTTCCCCATGTATTCTAAATGGTTTAATGCAGCGGGTTTTGGGAAGACGACATCATTAGTCAAGACTGGATGGAGGTTCTGAATAAGGGTTTTGATTTAAATATGCATAAGTACTGTTGCAGATATATTTTGTAAAGAAGGGAAGATGCAAATTAGCTTCATCTTAATCTTAAGTTTTTTTTAATGTCTTGGTGTTCTTATATAAAGCCATACCCTAAACAGATGGACAGTAAAAGTAAGTACCTATTACCAGAAGATATTTACTTGTATTTATGATGTGGAGATGCCGGTGATGGACTGGGGTTGACAATTGTAAACAATTTTACAACACCAAGTTATAGTCCAGCAATTTTATTTTAAATTCACAAGCTTTCGGAGGCTTCCCCCTTCCTCAGGTGAACGATGTGAAATCGTTCACCTGAGGAAGGGGGAAGCCTCCGAAAGCTTGTGAATTTAAAATAAAATTGCTGGACTATAACTTGGTGTTGTAAAATTGTTTACAATTATACTTGTATTTAGAGTAAGAGCAGGGGAATTCTCCCTGGTGTCTTTGCCAATATTTATCCCTCAACCAACAGCACTAAAAAAAACAGATTATCTGGTCATTATCACATTGCTGTTTGTGGGACCTTGCTATACACATATTGGCTGCAGCATTTCCTACATTACAACAGTGACTACACTTCAAAAGTACTTCATTGGCTGTAAAGCGTTTGGGACGTCCTGAGGTCATGAAAGGCGCTATATAAATGCAAGTTCTTTCTTTACTGTGTCAGAAAAACATAATTAATCTATTTTCCATGAACGAGTCAAAAAGCACATACCTCACAGGCTCTAGGACGATCTTTTACAAATGTCTTTCCTAAATCTTTCAGTGAAGCCCCCTCCGACACGTCCACACTCCATCCCACAATAGTATAACCATTGACTCACTGTGACCAGTGTCACAGGAGATCTGCTGGTAGATGCAAAGAAATGTAAGTTGTACGCAGTAATAAAATGCTTTCGGTGCTATAACAGTAAGTGTCAGAGAAGAGGCGCTGACCATAAAAGATGCGAATTGAACTGAAACTGAGAATGAACACAAGAAAGTTCATATTCAAAATGATTATTGAGCATTCACAAGGAAGATATCAACAACAGGCCCCTCCCCAAACAGAGTTAACCAAAGTAAAGCTAACAGCTTGGATATAAATGAGAAACTGGTTCTGGATAGGCTAAAAGGGCACAAAACAAACCAATCACTAGGAATAGATGGCATTTATATCCAAAGTACTGATGGGGGGCGAGGGGCTAGGGAGGAGAGTTTTGAGGCACTGGCAACCATTATGAGGGAGACACTGGATGCTGGGGAGGTACCAGCAGATTGCAAGCCGGCCTATGTATCACCTATATCCAAATAGACCCATCAGTCGCACTTCCATTCCATATAGAATAATGGAATCGATCATCAGGAATAAACTTGAGGAACATCTGTAAATTAATAACCTAGTAAACCATAACAAACATGGATTCAGAAGGAGAATATCCTGTCTGACCAATCTCCTTGAATTCTTTGAGGAAATAACAGCCCAAATGCATTGTGGAAGCTCTATAAAATTCCTAAACTTCCAAAAGGCATTTGACAAAGTCCCTCATGAAATGCTATTAGTTAAACTCAAAGTGGTGGGGACTCAGTCTAATCCCTGGCAATGGATAAAAACCTGGTTGAAGAGTAGAAAGCTATGAGTACTCGTTAGAAGAGTTAGGTCAGGGTGGAGAAAAGTATTGATTCGGGTGTCCCGGGGTTCAGCGTTGAAGCCACTACTGTTTCTCACTTACATAGATGACCTAGAATCAGAAACCCATTGCAAAGTGGTCAGATTTGTTGATGATACCAAACTGGATGGGGAAATGGAATTGGAGGAAGCAGATAATACAAAGTGAGTTGGACAAAATAAGTGGGCAGATAAATGGCAGATCAAATTTAATACAGACAAGTGCAAAGTACCGCACATAGGATGGAACAGTAAGTAGCATTCCCATTCCCTGAATGATGTTGAAATAACTAAGGATGAAGTGGAAAGGGACCTAGTAGACTCAATGTTAAACATGTTCAACCAATGCAAAGCAGCAATCCACAAAGCCAAATGGATGTTGAACTACATAACCAAAACAGTTGAATATAATTCGGAGGAAGTCATGTTCAAACTGTACATGCTTTGGTCAGACTACACCTTGAGTACTGTGTCCAGCTCTGGTCACCAAGACATTCAAGCATTGTAAGCACTGGACATCAGATCTACTGGGCTGATCTCTGAAGTCAAGGTTCTAAGATAAGACCTGAAAGACTTGAAGGGAGGAGCCCAGAGGTGATCCTATAGAGGCTTACAAGATAGTAAATGGCAGGGAAAAGGTACATCTGTGATATTACTCCAACTTAAATTGTGGGCTTAGGCCAAGGGGGCACAGGTTCAAACTTATTTTTATTCGTTCATGGGATGTGGGCGTCACTGGCGAGGCCGGCATTTATTGCCCATCCCTAATTGCCCGTGAGAAGGTGGTGGTGAGCCTTACTCTTGTTTTGGCTGTGTCGGTTTATATTAGTTCCTAGTTCATTTTATATATGATATAACCCTCGACATTACCTTCCCTCAAACACTTTTTTGTGCTTTTCAGGTACTGACTAAAGACTGCAGAGCTGAATATTTTGATATGACATCATGTGCTATAAAAAGGAACGGTTGCTATGAGCTTCTTCCCAATGAACAGAAATGTAATTGGCTTCCTGCAGAAACAGCATGTTGTAAAATACTCTCCTCAATCTCTTCGCACGTCTTCAAGGCACCATTACCCTTCCCCCTCCTCTCTTCCTCGGACCATTCTGTCGATAGAGGAACTTATTGATCGCTGTACAGAACAAAGTAAAGAAACCTTCTAATCATCTCAAAGCTTATGTCATTCAGGTGCTGTAATTCATCTTAAAACTCCCAACGATGCTTTCCTGAAACTCCGCACAAATCTTTCTTCCCTAATTTATGTAGCAAGGAATAGCTCGTCCTCGTTGCAGCTAGTGACAATCCTCACCAGCGTGTATCACTCGATATTTCAAATTGATATTTGGTGGCACGGATGTGTTCCTGGAGTAGCGTGAGACCACAGGGTGACTCTACGGGAGATTGCCTCCTTCCTCTCCCCCTCAACCAACATGCTCAAAAAATTCAAGCGGCCAGTGACGTCCATGCCACAAAGTCCAGGGTGAGTGGGAATGGTGCCAAGAGAGGAGCAGCCAATAAACGGATGAGTGAAATGTGGGGACTTTACGATGGGTAGACAGTGAAAGATTGTTTGCACTGGTGGGCGAATAGGGAACAAGAGATGGAAAACGAGGATTCTGTCTGGAAGAGCCAAGGGGGAAGGGAGAAGGAAGGTTCTTGAGCTGAGGGCTATTCCACCATAGGATGCTTCACCACAAGTGCCTATTGAGGCGAATCAGAGGGAAGCCATTCGCCACGAAGGAGAGAAAAAAAATGAATGAAAGGGGTCCTTGGACTGTGTGTCCCTCTTTAAAAAGAGTCCAAGTCGGGGGGTGGGGCGGATTTTAACCCTGCCCGCCCATTGGGAAGCGGGCAAGTGGGCAGTTAACATCGCCAGGGTTACATACCTGCTGCCCAGATCTTACTGATCGCGATTTTCACTCAGACTACTGGATGGGCGGCCAAGCCGCTCACCCATTGCTGGCGGGGTCCTTCTTTAAATATGCAGATAGGCACCACCTAAAGGACCGTATCTAGGGTTACCAACACTCCCAGATTGCCCAGGAGTCTCCCAGAATGGCGCATGGATCTCCCGTGTGCTGTTGCTGGGAGAGCGCCCCCTATAGTACCAGTGCAACATTTCGATTTTTTCACCTGAACTGTAGATAGTTTGTTCCCTATTGGTAGGACGAGTGTTTATCATCACTCAGATTTACTCTGGGATATTTTACATAAAGCAATGGTACTCAGGCAGTAAATTAGGCTGCACATGGTAAGTGCGGTAATGTGTAGGATTGTCTGTGGGCTGTTGCACCACACAGAATCACTTGCCCGAGCTATTAGCAACACACAGACTGCAATTTGCGTTGAGACTGCTTCAAACTCACATAGCGTAGGACCTTTAGCACTTGCAGGGAGAGGGAAATTCCCGTCCATCACTATGGATTGGCTTTGAACCCAGGTCCCAGAAGTGAAAGGACAATGAGCTAACCGCAGAGTGGTTAGAATGTGGAACTCGCTACCACAAGGAGAAGTTGAGGCGAATAGCATAGATGCATTTAAGGGGAAGCTGGATAAGTACATGAGGGAGAAAGGAATAGAAGGGTATGGTGATAGGGTGAGATGAAGTAAATAGAGTGGGAGAAGGTTCGGATGGAGCATAAGCACTGGCTTAGCTTTGGCCGGTTGGGCCAAATGGCCTGTTTCTGTGCTGTATGTAATTCTATGTAACCCTGGTCCTCCCTTTCTATCTTCATTTTGACAGTTTTGTCAGTTGTGCTGATGCTTGTCCGTTTTGCTTTGCACCACGGTGATCCTGGTTTTGCGGTCAGTGCTCAACCCAAAGTAAACTAGAGAGACCAGCGGATCTGATTGCATTGGTCGTGTAACCATTTTTTGCTCATTTACTTTTTTTCCCCCGTTTCCATGATTTAACCTTACCACAGCTTGCACCTACATTGGACATTTCTTCAACAGCACCTCCCAAACCCACGACCTCCGCCGCCTAGGAGGACAAGGGCAGCAGGTGCATGAGAACACCATGACCTCCAAGTTCCCCTCCAAGTCACACACCATCCTGACTTGGAAATATATCGCCGTTCCTTCATCGTCGCTGGGTCAAAATCCTGGAACTCCCTTCCTAACAGCACTGTGGGAGAACCTTCACCACTCGGACTGCAGATGTTCAAGAAGGCGGCTCACCACCACCTTCTCAAGGGGCAAATAGGGGTGTGTAATAAATGCCGGCCTTGCCGGTGATGCCCACATCCGGAGAATGAATAATAAAAAAAAAATACAAGAGTATCGAGTTCAGACTTGCTCCAAGGTTTCTGCTGATGTTGTTTTGTAGCTGGCCACTAGGAAGTTCAGGAGAACAGACTCCAAGTGAAAGAAGATGAGGCTGAGACAATCAATTCCTTCAAAAAGGAGCAGGAGAAATATCTAACTGGGCATGGAGTCTGGTGAATATCGGGGGCAGGTTTAGACTCAGATACTTAATGGGTCACAACGAGCTTTTCTCACTCCATGCTTTCTTGCCTTCTTACAACTTGTATTTTATGTCTTCTACACGTGAAACTGATTTGCGGATTATGAAAAGCAAACCATTCGTAACTCAGTCATCCATAAACCACCAGTCCCAGATGCACATCCTCTAACAGCAACACAGCATCTCCTCAAATCCCTAAGCTCACAGGGATGATTCCATGGCCCATGGGATGAGTGGCACCAGAGCCTGTGATTTTCCATCTATGAAAATGAGCTATGCAACATATTTTTAGTGTGTTGAGTTGCATTGTCCGATGTTCTTTCCTTTTCTCCCTTCCTCACCCTGAATCTATTGGCGCCCTTGCAGGGGTACTGTTCCACAGCATTAGTCATCCTCCAGGACCTCTCCCAAGTCAACATTCTTCTTCGTTGAGCCCAGCGTCTGCAGGCTATTCGACTGTGAAGGGGGCGTCAAAGCTGAGTCGAATCCTGTCCTTGTCCAGCATCCGTGCATTCACTTTGCAGCAGGTACCACTGCGCAGTCCTCACAATCAGGAACCTTGAAAGACTTCACCCTCCCTAGTACCAGGGATGTGGGACTTCAGTTACATGGATAGACTGGAGAAGCTGGGGTTGTTCTCCTTAGAGCAGAGAAGGTTAAGGAGAGATTTAAAATTATGTTCAAAATTATGAGAGGTTTTGATAGAGTCAATAGGGAGAAACTGATACCACTGGCAGAAAGATTAGTAACCAACCAGAGGACACAGGTTTAAAATAATTGCCAAAAAAGTTGGGGGTGAGTTGAGGAGATTTTTTTTTATATGCAGCGGGTTGTTATGATCTGGACCGCACTGCCTGAAAGGGCGGTGGAAGCAGATTCAACAATAACTTTCAAAACAGAATTGGATCTCTACTTAAAAAGGGATGCAGGGCTATGGAGAAAGAGCAGGGGAAGTGGGACTAATTGGATAGCTCTTTCAGAGAGCCAGCACAGGCGAAGATGGGCCGAATGACCTCCTTCTGCGCTGTATGGTTCTACAATTCTAGTCCAGGGGCAATGGGGCCAATTGGAATGCCACAAATGATTTGTGAATGATTCCCAGCTTAATCAACCGTAGTTACTCAGATGGGCTGAAAAAGCCGGGTCTATTCGATTTAGAGATGTGTGGACTTCGGGGTGATTCGATCGAGGTATATAAAATAATTAATGGGCTAAATTATGTTCTTATTGAGAGATTATTTCAATTTGATAAATTGGGAAACACCAAGGGGGGGTCATGCTTATAAGTTATGAAAGGGTAGGACTAGGTTCGATGTTGGTCAGTTCTTTTCCCAGAAGAAAGTAGGCTTGAGCTGCGAGTGCTGGCTCTCTGCATGCCTTCAAAAGAGAGCTGGACCAATTCCTGGCTGGGGTGGAGATCACGTCTTCTAATAGGTAGGTGAAACATCAAGTAATGTGTGCATAGTCAGTGTGGTCTCCTGGATTAGTTTTGCTTGCCTAAGGGGAGGAGGGGCGGGGGGGGGAGGTGTAGGAGAGGAATTTTCCATTGTTTTTTTTCCCCCTTATTGGCATTGGGTTTTTATCTGGTTCTTTCCTCTCCCAGGAGATTACATGGCAGCTGGTGGGAAGGGGGTTGTCTAATCACAACCCGCATGGGGAACGCTTGATAGACTAGATGGTCTTTTTCTGCCTGTCATTTTGGTACATTTGGCGGAGCTGGCACGAGGGGCTGAATGGCCTACTCCTGTTCCTATGTTCCTATGTTCCTATTTGTATCTAAATGCTGCTATGGGCTTGAATCAACCAAGCAAGCGTCGACTGGGAATCAAACCAGGGACCTTGGTGCCCTGTGTAGCTCAGTACCACATGGAGCAGCCAAGAAGGTGGCATTTTAAGAATGTTTTGATGCTCATATATGATTTTTAAAAAGTGTCTCAAAGATCAAATATTACCGAGTCTGTTTAGTTCCTACCTTCAGGACCAATGCCCTAAAGTTGAGTAGGTGATAATCTAGAAAGATCCCATTCAACATAGCAATTAAATTGTATATTTTGCGTATGTGCGTGTCATTTTATAAATTAATTTTCATCTTGAAATCGATGGAGTTGAGCACCTAAAATTCTAATCGGTTGCCTTTAAAAGTTGAAGTCTTAACGTTTTGTTTCTGGGGGCATTGTAACTGAGAATCACTCGGGATGCAGACACACATAATAAGGCCATTCATTGCAGGATCCGTGCAATGTGTCAGTGCACAAAGTACAATAATGATACTAACCTTTACACAGCACCTAATCACATCAAAAGGTCTTCACACTTTCAGAGTGCAGCGAATGTTGTTACGTGGGCAAATGCAGCAGCCATGAGCTGAAATGAGCTGAACAATCACTTAATCAGTTTTGCAAAGTATTGTGACAGTCACCGTAAGACAGGTTTACTCTGCCTCAAGTACGTGTGGTTGACAAAAGATTATCTACTGTAATGCAATTCGTAATAATATGATTTATAGGCCCACTGTTATGGCACATCAGTGTTTATCACTCAGAAGATACAGGCTTTGAGGAATCGCTGATGTTGATAGAACTTTTTATCATGATTCCTGCTCATCAGTTCTTTTGCCAACCACCTTCTAATCTATTTGCTTCAGCACAGATTAGATTAGCACATAGTCGCTGAACTTCAAAAGTAATTGATTGCGTGAAGTGTTTTGAGACCTTTGATCAGGCATTGTATGAATGCAAATACTGACACATTACACTGATCCTATAACTGCCTTACTATACGCCCTATATCCCAAAATGTGTGGAGGGGATATTTTAAGACCGGTTGCTACCGGCAGTAAATTCTTTCTGCTTCCCCCGCCTTGTTTTTGATGAATTAAAAATGATGAAAGTAACTGCAGTGAACTTCAAAAAGACAATCAGAAAAGATGAAACAGATGGTACATTATCTTTGACATGGAGAAGACCAAATCGATAACTCTTACCGAGAAAGATTGATTGTGATACTGCCATTCAGCTTAAACTTTGGAAGAGTTGGAAACTCCTTTTTGTTATTAACGTTCAGCTCTTTGGATTGGTAAATAATACCTGATCTACACCGAGGCAAACAAGTGAGAAGCTGGTTGGAGAAATAAATAGGAATGTCCCAGAACAGTAGACCTGGAAATTGTATTAGCAGGAAGCTGCATAACAACAGATAATATCTCGTAAACCGCAAGTACTTCATTTGGTATAAAATAAAGCCTGCCATCTCTAAAATGAAATAGCATTTTTTTGCAGACTTAGAGGAAACTGTTTTCATGAGCTGTCCATTGGTCAGCCAATGAGTTGGAGGCAGGGCGGGACTTACGGTAGGACTCACAGCAAACAGTCTATTTTACAGCAGTCTATTTACTCAGCAAAGGACAGAATGTATTTTGCAGCAGAATATATTTAAACAGTGCACTACAGTAAACAGTCTATTCTACAGCAAACAGTCTATTTACTCAGCAGAGTCTTTTTAAACAAAGACTCTACACATTACAGCAAACAGAACTCATGACTGAAACTACAGCAAAGTCTCCTGATAAAAGCAGGGTTATTTCACCAGCAAACTGCAGCGAGTAGGGGATAGTTACATAATACAAATTGATTATTTCTCCAACAAAATGCAGTGCGTGGAGAATAGTTAACTACAAATTATGTGCATAAAATCAAAATCTGTCCCCTCTCCCCAGTTTTTTCTCCACCTATCCCACTACATTGACTTGTGTGTTATCTCACCTAAGCCCAATCTTGTCTTCACCTGAGTCTACACATATGTACCTCCAGCTTGGGTTCAATGTAATGTATATTGATATCCCCTGGTCCTCCCTAACCTACCTAACTCAAAAAGGCTATCCACATGGGCCACATCTAATCCTTTCATTATTTTAAAGACCTCAATCAAATCACCTCAAGGTCTACACTTTCCTAAAGTGAAAATCCCAGGCTCTCTAGACCTATTATGGTAACTGCTGCCCTTTGAACCAGGTATCAATATAGTGCCAGGACTTCAATATCATCCAGTGTGTGAGGCGACTAAAACTGGACACAGTAACTTGCATTTATATAAGTGCCTTTAATGTCGAAAAACATCCCAAGGCGTTTCACAGAGGTATAATTAAGAAAGAATAGGTGCCCAGCCAAATAAGGAGATATTAGGAAGGGTGACCAAAAGCTTGGCCAAACTAGTGGGTTTTAAGGAAGGTCTTTATAGAAGAAGAAGGAGATAGAGAGGCAGAGGAGTATAGGGATGGAATCGCAGAGAGTGCAACCTAGCTGGCTGAAAGTGTGTTCAACAATGATGGGTCAAACGAAGAGAGGACATGCACGGGAGGCTAGAACCAGAGGAGCGGAAAGTTTGGGAATGGGGGGGAGAGGGGGGTTAGAACATAAGAACATAAGAAATTGGAGCAGGAGTAGGCCAATCGGCCCCTCGAGCCTGCTCCGCCATTCAATAAGATCATGGCTGATCTGATCCCAACCACAAATCTAAAGAACACAAGAAGTCGGAGCAGGACCCGGCCACATAGCCCCTGGGCCCTCTCCGCCACCCACAGGGCATTGACCGATCCGAACTCAGCTTCATGTCCAATTTCCTGCCCGCTCCCCATAACCCCTAATTCCCTTTACTTCTAGGAAACTGTCTATTTCTGTTTTAAATTTATCTAATGATGTAGCTTCCACAGCTTCCTGGGGCAGCAAATTCCACAGACCTACCACCCTCTGAGTGAAGAAGTTTCTCCTCATCTCAGTTTTGAAAGAGCAGCCCCTTATTCTAAGATTATGCCCCCTAGTTCTAGTTTCACTCATCTTTGGGAACATCCTTACTGCATCCACCCGATCAAGACCCTTCACAATCTTATATGTTTCAATAAGATCGCCTCTCATTCTTCTGAACTCCAATGAGTAGAGTCCCAATCTACTCAACCTCTCCTCATATGTCCGCCCCCTCATCCCCGGGATTAACCGAGTGAACCTTCTTTGTACTGCCTCGAGAGCAAGTATGTCTTTTCTTAAGTATGGAGACCAAAACTGTATGCAGTATTCCAGGTGCGGTCTCACCAATACCTTATATAACTACAGCAATACCTCCTTGTTTTTATATTCTATCCCCCTAGCAATAAAAGCCAACATTCTGTTGGCTTTCTTGATCACCTGCTGCACCTGCATACCAACTTTTTGATTTTCTTGCACTTGGACCCCCAGATCCCTTTGTACTGCAGTACTTTCCAGTCTCTCGCCATTAAGAAAATAACTTGCTCTCTGATTTTTCCTGCCAAAGTGCAGTTACAGAGAGAGGGAGGGGTGAGCAGATGAAGAACCATTTCTAGTTGATGTGTTCCTGTAACACTCAGGGGCTCCTGGCATAAGCTTGCGTATCCACAGCTGTCTGAGACATGCCCTTTCAACTTTATTCTGAGTGCTGGACTTTGCACTATGGTTTGGGGAGGTCTGAATAAACCTGATGATGGGGAACCTGCATCACTGGTCGCTACGGGCAGGCTCAGCTTGTATCTGGAAGAAATTGCAGATGGTGCTACAGGCAGCATTTCCATTTATCGTCACTGGTGCTGTTGTCTCCAGGGGTGATGGAGAAAACCACCTCTTCGAAAGAAAGAGAGGCTTGCGTTTATATATTGCCTTTCATAACCTCAGGACGTCCCAAAGCTCTTCACAGCCAAAGAAGTACTTTCTGAAGTGTAACCACTGGTGTAACGTAGGCAACATGGCAGCTAATTTGCGCACAGCAAGGTTCCACAAACAGCAATGGGATTATGATCAGATAAGATGTTTTAATGATGTTGGTTAAGGCATAAATATTGGACAAGACACCAGAAGGACTCCCTTGCTCTTCTTCGAATAGTTCCATGGGATCTTTTACATCCACCTAAGAGGGCGGGCGGGGCCTCGGTTTATCTTCTCATTTGAAAGCAGCACCTCCGACAGTGCTGCACTCCCTCAGTACTGCACTGGGAGTGTCAGCCTGGATTATGTGCTCAAGGCTCTGGAGTGGGACTTGAATCCACAGCCTTCTGACTTCAGAGGCAAGAGTGCTACCCACTGAGCCAAGGTTGACATAATCAGGGTGCACCTTGTCATCTGTAGAGGCAAACAGCACTCCTGCATTTACTTCTCAGCCCTGCTCCTGAGGTTGGAGCTGCCATGAGCAGCAATATGGTAACCCATAGGAGCAATGAGGCTTATAATACAGTCACTGCACCATAGATATTTAGAAAATCAAACCTTTACTTTAATCAATAAATTTTTGTTAGGCAAGGGTATCAAGGGATATGGCACTAAGGCAGGTAAATGGAATTGAGGTACGGATCAGCAATGATCTAATTGAAAGGCGGAGCAGGCTCGAGGGGCTGAATGGCCTCCTCCTGTTCCTAATGTTCTCTGCCTTTGAGGAAATTTGAAAATCATTATATATTTCAGTTATACTGGTGTCATGAACTGAACGTGGGAGGGGACGCGGGTGTATAGGCAATTGTAGGCCGACTGACGTGATTCTGAGTGCACATTGATCTGAAGGTGGCTGGGGTGCACTAAAAGAATAATTGTGTGCCCAGCTCAGGTGGGAGTTTGCACTGCGTGGGGTCGATTCTTACTGCCCTCGCCTGGTGTTAATGGGCCGGTAACGGTCTCAAAATGAGGTCAGTAGCGTTACCGTCCCATTAACACCAGAGATGCAGCCGACGACATTTTGAAAGGGGCTTCCCTCTGGGTGTCCAAAGTGCCTGCCTGATTTAGGCGATGGGCCCCCTTTAATATGGAAATCGGGGTCCTATGCTGTAAATAAGACCCCGATTGCCATTTCAGGTCGGAGCCTGTGCCATGCACAATGCGCCGCTGCCGGCCCAGGACCCCCGCACCCCCCGCCATGGTAAGCCCCCCTCCTCAGCTTACCTCGCCATCCCAGCCCATTCTTGAGGCCTCAATTCAGTGAGCTACACCGGAGGGGCTTGTTTGGCTCTCCGCTGCTCGCCTGGCAGCTTCAAATGAGGCTGGAGCCTCAAAATCGCGGGTGGGAGGGGCATCTTCACCGCTGGAACGGGCAGTCGGTCAACGCACTCTGCTAGTTGGTCGCCCAACAGTCAAAATCAATCCCCATCTGTCTTCACATTGAGAGAGATGTGGTTCTTCTACCCTCCGCTCTCATAGAAATGATCCACCCAGGGCATCGAGCTCTGCGTCAATGCAATGCGCAGGCGGCAGTATAACCTAGGGTTTGCTGACTGAGCATCATACTATAGAGATGGGTCTGGGACCAGTCTCTGCAGTATTACTGCAGCTTTAGTCGACTCTGAGCTATTTATTGACACACTGCAGCAGTTCAGTTCATTTCTTGCTCCCTCTGCTTGGTTCAGCAATACAATGAATCAATCCCGGCTTGGTGCAGCTTCCTTTAGTGGGCACAGTGCCCAGTGACAGGCCAACAAAGCTCTCGTTACTCGAAGAGATAGCGAAGATTGGGGTGAATGTCGGCAGGGAGGGGTCTCCCACCCGGCCCTCCGTGACTTAGGCAGAAGAACTATTTACGCCGTCCTTCCACTGAAGATCGGGAGAACCCCTCGCGGGAATTCACCCCCATTGTATCAGCAGTCCCAACTCTCGACCGTTATGAGTGAGACTCACTCATTCTGCTTTTAAGAATCTGAACCACTTTTGATATCTATGACACTTATGGATAAATTGGAATGGGATCGGAGCAGAGTGACAAGGATGACTGCAAGACTGCTTACTTCAGCCTCCACACCATTGCCCATCTCTGCCCCCTACCTCACCCTCACTGCCACCACTTATCCCCTTCATCACTGACTTCTCCCATGGTCCCCTCGCTGGCCTCCCCACCTCCGCCCTTATAAACTCCAACCCATCTGAACCTCTACCGCCTGTATCCTGTCCCACACGAGATCCTGTTCAGCCATCCCCTGTCCTCATTAACCTAACCAGCTTTGCCTCCCCCAACACATTCAGAAAAGCAATGACCACAGTGGTGAAAGAAGGCTGTAAGGATGAGAGAGAGGTTGGAGGCTAGGGACAAGAGAAGGTTGTAAAGGTGAGAGCGAAATTGGAGGCTAGAGGTGAGAGAAAGTTGCAGCCTATCAAACTACAAGTTTTTTTCTTGCATTCTGTCCAGGAGCAAGTGAGGGATGCTAGAGGAGCCTACCCAGACATGGGAGCCATCTTAACATCATTGACAATTTCTGTCAGTGTGTTGGTTTCCCAAAAAGGAACAAGATAGTAAGTTCTCAGAAGAAAGGAACCTCTGTTGAGCATTTAGAACTTTAAAGAGCTAAGCCAAACTTCAGTTTAGATCACAGCTTTGCAAACTGAGATGCACCAATCCTAGGGGATCCTACCAGCTCTGCAATGTAATCCTAGGGGATCGACAAAGGCAGCAGATTTCTCTTCCGTCTGGAGGTTATGCCATGTGCTGTGAGCACAGTGAGGTAGATCTTGACTTTGTTGAAGTCTCTGGAAATACAAATTGGCAGAGATGTCAAAGTGGCTCGCCATTGCCCGTATTACACTGTCGCACAAAGTCGAGATCTACCCCAGTGTCTCGAGTGCTGTATTCCATGGCCTGGAAGTTCCTGGAGGTCCACTCCATCGGTGAAAGTGCGACGGAGAGGAACCTACCCTCACCGAAATTCATGGTTGTCCCATCAGAGTTCTACGGCCAGCTGATTTAAATAATGCTGGTGGGACAACAACAGGAGCCAGAAACACTGGGGAATCGCGGAAAGTTCGGGAAGGGAGCAGAGCAAGGCAGCTTCCTTAAACAGTTAAAGGGCTTGGAAGAGGGATTACAATAGCTGGAGCTAAGGAAGGTACAGGGCAAGCTCCTAACTTTTCAGAGGCTGATTTGGAAGTGCTGCTGACACAAATTAGATACTGGAGGGTTGCCATTGTTGGAGTACCAGGGAGGAAGCCATCACATGCAGCAGCAGTTCTGGGGATGGTAGTGTAGTGGCAATGTTACTGGACTAGTTAATCCAGACGGCTATGAGTTCAAATCCCACCATGGTAATTTGAAAATTTGAATTCAGTTTAACAAATCTGGAAATAAAGAGCCGAAATCAGTAAAAGTAAACATGAAGCTGTCAGATTATCATAAAAACCCAACTGGTTCACTAATGTCCTTTAGGGAAGGAAACCTGCCGTCCTTACCCAGTCTGGGCCTATTTGTGACTCCAGTCCCGCAGCTATGTGGTTGACTTAACTACCCTGTGAAGGGGCCTGGCAAGCCGCTCAGCTGTATCAGGGCAACTAGTGATGCCCAATAAATGCCAGCCTTGCTGGTGACACCCACTTCCCAAGAATGAATTAAATTATAAAGCAAGGGCCTTGTGGAAGGAGGTGGCTGTGAGGTCTTAACCCCAATGACCTCCTTACAGTGTCAAAAGGCATTTAATAATCTCACTTGACTTATCATAGACTCTTACAGCACAGAAGGAGGCCATTTGGCCCATCGTGCTTGTGCAGGCTCTTTGAAAGAGCTATCCAATTAGTCCTACTCCCCTGCCCTTACATATATATATATATATACTGACTATATTATCTCACATAAATTATTTAAAACAGTAAAACATCAGACCGTGTGAGCAAGGGCATAATGATCTCATGGGTTTGAAATCACTCAAATATCACATTCCCATCGGAAGCCTTTGTTAGTGATTTACTTCATTGAGTTACATCGAAATAACAGCACAGAAACAGGCCATTCGGCCCAACTGGTCTACGCTGGCATTTATGCTTCACACGAGCCTCCTCCCTCCCTACTTCATCTCACCCTATCAGGATTCCCTTCTATTCCTTTCTCTCTCGTGTGTTTATCCAGCTTCCCCTTAAATGCATCTACGCTATTTGTCTCAACTACTCCTTGTGGTAGCGAGTTCCACATTCTAACCACTCTCTGGGTAAAGAAGTTTCTCCTGAATTACCCTATTGGATTTATTAGCGACTATTTTATAGTGATGGCCTCTAGTTTTGAACTCCCCCGCTTATTATTTTTCAAAATACACATCTCTTTCAATTCACATAACATTTCCTCCAGTTCCTAAAGTTGAAAGTTATATGGTAAAAGCATTGATCTCAGTAAATGTTTATTCACAATATTCTGGGTATAAACTGTGAAAGTGGAACATTGTACTTTTACTGATCATTTACTACTACAGGCTTCAAAGGAATAAATAAAGAAAGAATTTGCATTTGAAAAGCACCTTTCGCAACCTCAGAGCACTTTACAGCCCCAATGAATTTCTGCTGAACTGTAGTCACTGTTGATAATGTAGGCAAACATCCATTTGCACACAGCAAGATCCTACAAATCGCAATCGGATAAACATTCAGTTAATTTGTTTTTTGATGGTGTTGATTAAGGGGTGAATGTTGGCCAGGGATACCGAGAGAAGCCGCCCGCTCTTAAAATAGGATCACGGCATCTTTTTTGTCCACAGGAATGAGGGCCTCAGTTTAACACCTCATCCAAAAAGAGAGCACTTCTAAAACACCCTCAGTGCCTGGATGAGATGCTTGTGTTCCTGGAATGAAGCTTGAGATCACAAACCCACTCCAGAGACTTGAGCACATAATCTAAGCTGACACTCCCAGCGAGGGAGTGCTGCACTGTCGGAGGTGTCACCTTTTGAATGAGATATTAAACCGAGGCCCCGTCTGTCCTCTCAGATGGAGGTAAAAGATCCCACGGCACTATACAAAGAAGAGCAAGGGAGTTCTCCCCAGTGTCCTGGCCAATATTTATCTCTCAACCAAAATCACTAAAAAAAATTATCTAGCCATTATTTCATTGCTGTTTGTGGGACCTTGCTGTGTATAAATCAGCTGCCGTGTTTCCCTACATTACAACAGTGACTACACTTCAGAAGTAATTCATTGGCTTTGAAGTGCTTTGTGACATCCTGAGGTCGTAAAAAGGCACAATAGAAATGTAAGTTCTTTCCTTTCTGACTCAGAGTTAAGAATAGAAAGTGAAACTGAATCTGACATGTAAGCTCCTGCGAGTCGATATTACAGTTTCATTTCCTGGTCTGCTTGTACACTCTCCACTGTGCTGCCTGAATCCTCTCTTTCAGGGGTTGTAAGAGTAGAAGCTGGAGCTATGGAAGAGGAGTTGACCTGTGCTGTGTGTCTCCAGGTGTACCAGGACCCTGTCGTGTTGCCCTGCCAGCACAGTTTCTGCCTGAAATGCATCGAGGTTGTTTGGATCCATGCAGTAGATCGAGATGGGATCAGCTGTCCTCAGTGTTGCAGGAAATTCGACACTCGGCCCAGTCTGGAGAAAAACTTCACTCTGCGGAACATAGTGGAAAAATACAGTCAGTCTCGGACTGCGGCTGAATCCGCCCCTGTTATGTGTGACAACTGCATCGAGAATCCATCCTTGGCTGTGAAGACCTGTCTCAAGTGTGAAACCGCATTCTGTTCCCTTCATTTAAAGCCACATTTGACAAAAGAGATCTTCAAAGATCACACAGTGGTCGACCCTGTGCATGATCTTATCCACAGAAAGTGCCCGGACCATAAGAAGATTCTGGAGTTCTACTGTGAAGAGGATGAAAAGTGTGTGTGTGTATCCTGTACAATAATAGGGAAACACAAATCCCACACATTACTGAGCCTGGATGAGGCAGAAGCAGCGATTAAGGTGAGTTACAATTCACAATATTAAATTAAAAGAACTGGCATTTACATAGTATCTTTCACAACCTCAGGACGTCCCAAAGCGCTTTACAGCCAATGAAGTACTTTTTGAAGTGTAGTCACTGTTGTAATGTAGGAAACACGGCAGCCAATTTGCACACAGCAAGATCCCACAAACAGCGATGTGATAATAACCAAATAATCTGTTTTAGTGGTGTTGGTTGAGGGATAAATATTGGCTCAGGACACCAGGGAGAACTCGCCTGCTCTTCTTCAAAATGGTGTCCTGGGACCTTTTACATCCAACAGAGAGGGTGGACAGGACCTCTGTTTAACATCTCATCTGAAAGACGGCACCTCCAACAACACAGTGCTCCCTCATACCACACCAGAGTGTCAGACCATGTGCTCTCAGTCACAGGAGTGGGACTTGAACCTACATAACTCACAGAAGGTGAGAGTACAGCCCACTGAGCCACAACGGACAATTAGTCAATTAATTACAACTGATTGTAGACAGAAGGAATTTGAAGCTAGTGTTTTCTTGCTCGTCAGAATTAAAAAGAAACTGCAAAAATTATAAATCTCAACAAACAACAGAAAATGCTGGGAAAATTCAGCAGGTCTATCTGAATTTGTAAAGGCAAGAGACAGGTTAATGTTTAAGTCTTCATCCAGTGTAGGCTCTACCCAAAGTATTGGTGCTGATGGATCTCCCTATTTCGAGAAATGTTCCTTTTCGTTCTTGCCAGCACCGGGTCTCTGTTATTGGGTTTGTTGTCGTCCCCTCCCTCCCCACTCTTTTTCTGTCCAGCTGAGAGGACAAGCTGTGCATTAGGAGGTGTGTGAAAACAAAGCTGCCAGCGTAGGAAAGGTCCAAAGCCCAGATGGGAGATGTTCAGTTGCGAGTCAAAGAAAGAAATGACTTGGATTTATATGGCACCTTTCAGACCGTCCTAAAGTGCTTCACGACCAATGAAGTACTTTTTTTGAAATGTAGTCGCTGTTGTAATGTAGGGAACCATGGCAATCAATTTGGGAACAGCAAGATCCCACGAACAGCGATAAGATAAATGACTAGTTAATCTGTTTTAGGGATAACTATTGGCCAGGATACCTCCCCTGCTTTTCGTCGAATAGCGCCATGGGATCGTTTATGTCCACCTGAGAGAGTAGACGGGACCCTCGGTTAAACATCACATCTGAAAGACGGCACCTCCGACAGTCCTGCCCAAACTGGACGTCTCCCCCTCCATGTTCCAAAAAAGCTGCAAAAATCAAATGCGAAGCCAAACGCCCAGCCCAATGTGTGGCAGTGAAGAGCTGTAGGCCTGTGTGCTGTTACTCAGTTTATAACAGTGCAGTAAATGTCTCGTCACCGAGAATCTGAAAAGGGAAGATTTCCATTCAGTGACCAGATATTATTGATCTCCAGACCCACTTTCTATCCACAGCCAGCGGGCTCACTCCTGGGACTGCATCATTGTCCTTTTAGATTCCTGCTGGGAATCCACTTTCTGAACTATTTTAATTGCTTTTTATAGGAGGAATTGAAGAGCAAAGTTGAGAACCTTCTTGGAGATCAGAAGAATTGTTCAATCAAACTGCAAGACTTGGAGAAATCAGAAGCTGAAATAAAGGTACAGAAAACTGTGTGTAACTGGATTTAGGAAGGGTAAGTAAACACCCACCTCAGAAACAGTCCTTGTAAATCAGGCTGGTCCTGTTAGGGACGTGTCACTGATTACACCACGTTCCCCCTGTGTTTGATGTGGGGCGGGGAGAGCTGCTCAGCTCCACCCACACGTCAGACAGAATGTTATTATATCATTGGTCATCTGTGTTCTCTGAAACTGACTCGGCCAAAAGCCTGATTTGATTGCGATGTGATTGCTAAGGGCCAGTCAGCTAAAAATATAGGAGTTTCCCAAAATGTTAATAAAGAAATAAGCCTCTGCTATTATACAGGGAGCAATTTAGGAATAAAGGAACAGGGGGAGGCCATTCAGCCCCTCGAGCACCTTTGCCCCCATTCAATTATAAGGAGTCTTACAACACCAGGTTATAGTCCAACAGTTTTATTGGAATCACAAGCTTTCGGTGACTCACCTGACGAAGGAGGAAAGCTCCGAAAGCTTGTGATTCCAATAAAACTGTTGGACTATAACCTGGTGTTGTAAGACTCCTTACATTTGTCCACCCCAGTCCATCACCGGCATCTCCACATCATCACCATTCAATTAGATCAGGGCTGATCTGTTCTCAACTCCACTTACCTGCCTTAGTTCCATAACTCTCGTTACCCGGAACGTCAATCTGCACCGAAAGATTTTTGTTAGGTAAGGGTATCAATGGATATGGCTCATAGACGGGTAAATCTTGTTGAGGTGCAGATCAGCCATGATCTAACTGAATGGGGCAATAGGCTTGAGGGGCTGAATGGACTCCTCCTGTTCCTATGTTGCTAGGCATTGACAGCCCAACTCAAGTTCACAACCTTCTGACCCAGGGGTGAGGGTGTCACTGACTGACCCAAGCTGGCACTCGATGGGGGGAGGGGCGACCTTCACATGCCTGGAATGTATATCAAATCTGTGGCTGCAATAGCCCATGGCTTTCATGAAACCATAGAACCATAGAAAAGATAAAGCACAGAAGGGGGCCATTCGACCCATCGTGTCCGTTGCTGGCTCGAAGAACAACCAGGTGCCCATTCTAATCCCACCTTCCAGCACCCGGTCCGTGGCCCTGCAGCTTACAGCACTTTAGGTGCTGGTCCGGGTACTTTTTAAAAGAGTTGAGGGTCTTTGCCTCTACCACCAATTCGGGCAGCGTTTAGAGGAAGTGAGAGACCTTGGAGCGTGTGCACAGGTCCCTGAAGGTGGCAGTACGGGTAGATAAGGTTGTGAAGAAGGCAAAAGGAATGCTGTCCGTTATTAGCCGAGGTATAGAATACAAAAGCAGGGATGTAATGATGCAACTGTATAAAACGCTGGTAAGGCCACAGCTGGAGTATTGTGCGCAGTTCTGGTCACCGCATTACAGGAAGGACGTAATTACCCTCTGGGTAAAAAAGTTTTTCCTCATGTCCCCTCTAATCCTTCCGCCAATCAGCTTAAATCTGTGTCCTCTGGTTCTTGAACTCTCCGCTAGGGCAAACAGATACTTCCTGTCTATTCTATCTGGGCCCCTCATAATTTTGTACACCTCAATCAAGTCTCCCCTCAGCCTCCTCTGCTCCAAGGAAAACAACCCCAGCCTATCCAATCTCTCCTCGTAGCTGCAATTTTCAAGCCCTGGCAACATCCTTGTAAATCTTCTCTGCACTCTCTCCAGAGCAATTACGTCCTTCCTACAATGCGGTGATCAGAACTGCGCACAATGCTGCAGCTGTGGCCTTACCAGCGTTTTATACAGTTCCATCATTACATTCCTGCTTTTGTATTCTATACCTCGGCTAATAACGGACAGCATTCCTTTTGCCTTCTTCGCAACCTTATCTACCTGTACTGCCACCTTCAGGGACCTGTGCACATGCACTCCAAGGTCTCTCAATATATTCCCATTTACTGCGTATTCCCTTTTACAGTTCGCCCTCCCTAAGTGCATTACCTCACACTTCTCTGGGTTGAACTCCATTTGCCACTTTTCCGCCCACTCCACCAACCCATTGATATCTTCTTGGAGTCTACAGCTATCCTCTTCACTATCAAATACATGGCCAATTTTTGTGTCGTCTGCAAATTTGCCAATCACGTCCCCTACATTCAAGTCCAAATCATTAATATACACCACAAACAGCAAGGGACCCAACACTGAGCCCTGTGGCACACCACTGGAAACGGATTTCCATTCGCAAAGACTTCCATCGACTTTTACCCTTTGTTTCCTGTTACTGAGCCAATTTTGGATCCAATTCGTCACATTTCCCTGTATCCCATGGGCTTTTACCTTTCTGACCAGTCTGCCATGTGGGACCTTGTCAAATGCCTTACTAAAATCCATGTAGACAACATCCACTGCACTACCCTCATCAATCCTCCTTGTCACTTCCTCAAAGAATTTAATCAGATTTGTAAGGCATGACCTTCCCTGAACAAATCCATGCTGACCATCCCTGATTAAACCATGCCTTTCCAAGTGACAGTTTATCCTATCTCTCAGTATTGATTCTAATAGTTTGCCCACCACCGAGGTAAGACTGACCAGCCTATAATTATTCAGTCTTTCCCTCATACCCTTTTTAAACAATGGTATTACGTTTGCCGTCTTCCAGTCCTCCGGTACCTTCCCTGTATCTAGTGAGGATTGGAAAATGATCCTCAGAGCATCCGTTATTTCCTCTCAGGCTTCCTTCAATAGCCTAGGAAACAATCCATCCGGCCCTGGTGACTTATCAACTTTCAATGATTCCAGTCCCTCTAGTACTTCCTCTCTCGTTATGTTTACCTTATCCAATATTTCACACCTCTCCTCTTTAACTACTACGTCTGGATCATCCCTTTCCTTTGTGAAGACGGAGACAAAATATTCATTTAAAACCTTACCCACATCCTCTGCTTCTACACACAAGTTACCCTTATCATCCCTGATAGGTCCCATCTTTTCCTTAGCTATCCTCTTGTTCTTAATGTACTGACAAAACATCTTTGGGTTTTCTTTAATCTTACTCGCTAATATTTTTTCATGCCCTCTCTTTGCTTTCCTTATTTCCTTTTTTACGTCGTCCCTGTACTTTCTATACTCCTCTAGGCTTTCTGCAGTATTTAGTTTTCTGTTACAGTCATAAGTTTTCTTATCGACTTTCCAACCATTCATTTCAATGATTGGAGTAGTATTCGAATAGAATTTCTGACGTGCTTCCAGCAGGCAAACATTCCCATCAGGAGCACAGTTACTCTGCAATGTCTGATGTGGAAATGTGTTGGTGTCAGTGTGGGTTTACATGGGTTCTTTCAATTTCAGCGGTGGGGGGGGAAAAACGGGGGCTAGCTGTTTGGCCACCTGTTATCCACCCATATATCCATTGACTCCAGTGCGGTGTATAATGCCTGGCCGATCTGCTACCATCTGTTTTGCACCCTTGCCGAAACCAAAAATGACCCCCCCGTTTCTGTCACATCACATCACTGTCATTTTGCACTTTTCTCCACTTGCCTGGTTGGGTGCAGCTGCACCAACACTTAAGCATCTCGACACGAGCTAGGACAAAGCAGTCCACTTGATTGGCAGCCCACCCACTTACAAACATCAACTCCCTCCAGCACCGGCGCACCGTGGCTGCAATGTGTACCATCTACAGGATGCACTGCAGCAACTCACCAAGACTACCTCGGTAGCACCTCCCAAACCCGCGACCTCCACCACCCAGAAGGCAGCGGGTGCATGGGAACGCCGTCACCTCCAAGTTCCCCTCCCAGTCATACACCACTCTGACTTGGGCACATCTCAGCTATCCCTTCATCGTCCTTAGTTAAAATCCTGGAACTCCCTACCTAACAGAACTGTAGGAGAACCTTCACCACACGGACTGCAGCGGTTCAAGAGGAAGGCGGCCCACCACCACCTTCTCAAGGGGCAACTAGGGATGGACAATAAACGCCGGCCTTGCTAATTACATCCACATCCCCAGAATGAATTTTTAAAAACTTTAACATCCCTGTCCTGGGATTCAGCTTTAGTGGAGAAGAAAACGGGGAAAATTCCGATTGGTTCTATCAAACTGCGATTCACCATGTGTATAAAAGAAATGGCCCTGCACCTTATACAGTGCCCGTGTTCAGAGGGTAACAGCTCTGTGTAAGAGCAACTTGTAATGAGAGTGTGGGTTGGATTTTTAGACACTCACCGAGGAGCTGAAAGGAAACCTGTCGAAGAAGTTCTCTGATTGGAGGAAACAGTTGGAGGAAGATGAAAAGTACACACTGAAACTGATCGATGAGGAGGAGCTTCGAGTGATCTCACAGATTAGGAGCTGTTCTGAATCACTGGCGAAAAAGATGGAACAGATCGAATTAATAATCGATGAAGCACAGAAACAACTGCAAAGGGATTGTCTCTCCTTTATTCAGGTACATCTTTGTGGCTTTTCCCAGTGTTGCCACCTCTTCCCCTGAAGCTGATGATTTTGGGATCTATCCCAACAGAAGATTGTCAGGCACACAGAATTCCACAAGTGTAAATTTCTCAGTAGCTTTGGAGACTCTTAGATATGGTGGTGGGTTCCTGCATGTGGCAGATCAAAAAAAGTGTACACTGAATCCTTTACTGTGAATCTCATTTACTTTCACGGTGTGTTGATTTGTTAGTTCAATGTTTTGATCACCTCTCTTTTTATTTACAGGATTCTAAGCAGCTCCTTGCCAGGTAAATTTCTTTCAGTCGTACAGTAAGTGCTGCTGGTGGGGACCCTTCACTCAGATCTGGGAGAAGAGTGAAGGGGTAACTTTGCAACGCTCCATTTTTAGCTCGGAACCTGGCTGAACACGGACAGGGATTGGAGATAGCCCCTTAACACTATAGGACCGATGGTGTGACCCATGGTCACACTTACCCTGGTTACAACGCGGCTTTCCATTTGTAAGGGGGTTTTTTAGTGAAGTGGAATGTTTGTAATGGCATTGTTCATCTACCAGGTGGGATACTGGCCAGGATCTTCACAGATGGAGATTAGGTTTTGTCTTCTTGTCCCTCACAGGCTACCCTGACCACACTCCATTTCATCCTTCACAGTTGCCCCCACTCCCCACCCCCCAAAAGCATTTGTGTTCGATAGCACCCTACCACTCATTGGCTGTATTATGGTGGTTGGCTGTTCTATGCTTCAATACCCCGACCCTCTAATTTAAATTCCCCTTCATCAACGCTCCCTTCCTCTCCCCTTTCCCCCACATCTTTCCCTCCATCTCCCCCTCCCCACTCCCACCCCTCCCTTCTTCTCTTACAGTCTTCTCCATCCCCTTCCACTGTGTTCCCTCTCCCCTCTTCTTCCCTTCCTCTCCCTGCTTCTCTTTCCTGCCCCTTTAACCCTTCATCTCCTCTCCCGCTCCCCTACTTCCCTTCCCAAACTCCCACTCTCCCTCTCCCCCACGTTGGTTCCATTATCTCCTACCCTCTAAAGAAAGAATGAAAGATATTGCATTTATACAGCGCCTTTCATGACCTCAGGACATTCCAAAGCGATTTACAACCAATGAAGTACTTTTGAAATGTAGTCACTGCTGTAATGTAGGAAACGCGGCAGCCAATTTGTGCTCAGCAAGGTCTCAGATACGGCAATGTGATAATGACCAGATAATTTGTTTTTGAGTGAAGTTGGTTGAGGGATAAATATTGGCCCAGGACACCTGCTTGACCTGAAATATTCAAACTAGGCTTGCATCCGTGTGGTGCAACACCACTGGCTTTTGACGAGTAATTATTATTAATATTAATCAGTAATGAAAAGAGGACAAACAATTTGAAAATCGCAAACCGAGGTGAAGCAGCAGCATTCGAGGATCCCACTGCTCGTGTGGAGATCGGCGTGAGTGCGGGGTAGCTGCAAATCCCTGGATTCTGACTTTCCAGAATAGTTTGCTGGTCGGTCTCAGCATGACCATTAGAAAATGTCCAAGTTATTGTCGTGATCACTCATCACCTATTGGGACTCTGGTCTGAAATCTTCCCACCGATTAAAGCACTAAAAGTTTCCTCTTTCATTACAGAGTTGCTGAGACTCAGAATGTCACAGATCCAGATGATCCAGATCTCATCCTAGACAGGTCCAATATAACTCAACCTATCATGGAGAGGATGAAAAAATCTATAAGCCACCCCTCAGCCATATTGGAAATGATAAGTAAGCAAGTTCAGTGTTTATCAAATATATAAGAATCAGACTGCAAGTTTTAGTCATGTTTAGAGACCTGAAAATATCCCAAATCACCAAAATAGAGTTTTTTGATGAGGTAGCAGAGAGGGCAGATGAGAGCAATGCAGTTGATGTGGTGTATATGGACTTTCAAAAGGCGTTTGATAAAGTGCTGCATGGAAGGCTTATCATCAAGATTGCGGCCCATGGAATAAATGGGGCAGTAGCAACATGGATACAGAATTGGCTAAGTAACAGGAAACAGAGAGTAATGATGAACAGTTGTTTTTTGGACTGGAGGGAGGTGTACAGTGGTGTTCCCCAGGGGTCGGTGCTGGGACCACTGCTTTTCTTGATATATATTGATGACTTGGACTTGGGTGTACAGGGCACAATTTCAAAATTTGCAGATGGCACAAAACTTGAAAGGGGGAGGATAGTGATAGACTTCAAGAGGATATAGACAGGCTGGTGGCATGGGCAGATACGTGGCAGATGAAATTTAAATTTAACGCAGAAAAATGTGAAGTGATACATTTCAGTAGGAAGAACGAGGAGAGGCAATATAAACTAAAGGGCACAATTCGAAAAGGGGTACAGGGACAGAGAGATCTGGGGGTATATGTACACAAATCGTTGAAGGTGGCAGGGCAGGTTGAGAAAGCAGTTAAAAAAGCATATTGGATCCTGGCCTTTATAAATAGAGGCATAGAGTACAAAAGTATGGAAATCATGATCAACCTTTATTAAACACTTATTCTGGCCACTGCACTTTAGGAAAGATGTGAAGGCTTTAGCGAGAGTGCAGAAGAGATTTACGAGAATGATTCCAAGGATGAGGGACTTTAGTTACGTGGATAGACTGGAGAAGCTGGGGGCGTTCTCCTTGGAGCAGAGAAGGTTGAGAGGAGATTTGATAGAGGTGTTCAAAATCATGAAGGGTCTAGACGGAGTAGATTGAGAGAAACTGTTCCCATTGGCGGAAGGGTCAAGAACCAGAGAACATAGATTTAAGGTGATTGGCAAAAGAACCAAAGGTGACATGAGGAAAATCTTTTTTACACAGCGAGTGGTTAGGATCTGGAATGCACTGCCAAGGGGGTGGTGGAGGCAGAATTAATCATGGCTTTCAAAAGGGGACTGGATAAGTACTTGAAAGCAAAAAAATTGCACGGCTACGGGGATAGGGCAGGGGAGTGGGACTAGCTGGAATGCTCTTGCATAGAGCCGGCGCGGACTCGATGGGCCAAATGGCCTCCTTCCGTGTTGTAGCCTTTCTATGATTCTATGAAACACACATACAATCATACTTACAGACATAGAGCCGAGAGCAGAAAGGGGCTGTTTTTCCTCCCTCTGATCCCCTGGGCTCTAGTCAGGTGGAGAACACCCAAATAGAGGTGACATGAAGCTGTCTGTATTTCTGGGTACAGGTCATATTAATAGGATGTCTGTTCCCCTGGTACAGACCTGCCCCTTGGCAGGGACCTGTGCCCAGATTCGGGGGCAGAAAGACAACCGCTTTCAGGCCTGAGAAACTCGGTGCCCTTGGGCTGCCTGGCCTTCTGTCCAAATACAGCAGCCAGAAGACGTCAGGCTCCGAAGCTTTTCCAGACAACCTGGGGAAAACGGCACTTGCCCTTTTTCTGGTTCCACCTTCTTGCTGCCTGACCCATCTCAAATCCTCCAATTTCGATGAGGAGTGTAGAAGAGCATGCCAGGAGCAGCACCAGGCGTACCTAAAAATGAGGTGCCAACCTGGTGAAGCTACATGCATGCTAAACAGCGGAAGCAACATGCTATAGACAGAGCCAAGCGAATCCACAACGAACGGATCAGATCAAAGTTCTGCAGTCCTGCCACATCCAGTCGTGAATGGTGGTGGACAATTAAACAACTAACGGGAGGAGGAGGCTCTGCAAACATCCCAATCCTCAATGATGGCGGAGTCCAGCACGTGAGTGCAAAAGACAAGGCTGAAGTGTTTGCAACCATCTTCAGCCAGAAGTGCCGAGTGGATGATCCATCTCGGCCTCCTCCCAATATCCCCACCATCACAGAAGCCAGTCTTCAGCCAATTAGATTCACTCCACGTGATATCAAGAAACAGCTGAGTGCACTGGATACAGCAAAGGCTATAGGTCCGACAACATCCCAGCTGTAGTGCTGAAGACTTGTGCTCCAGAACTAGCCGCGCCTCTAGCCAAGCTGTTCGAGTACAGCTACAACACTGGCATCTACCCGACAATGTGGAAAATTGCCCAGATATGTCCTGTCCACAAAAAGCAGGACAAATCCAATCCAGCCAATTAACGCCCCATCAGTCGACTCTCAATCATCAGCAAAGTGATGGAAGGTGTTGTCGACAGTGCTATCAAGCGGCACTTACTCACCAATAACCTGCTCACCGATGCTCAGTTTGGGTTCCACCAGGACCACTCGGCTCCAGACCTCATTACAGCCTTGGTCCAAACATGGACAAAAGAGCTGAATTCCAGAAGTGAGGTGAAAGTGATTGCCCATGACATCAAGATGGAGATGCCCTTGACATCAAGGCAGCATTTGACCGAGTGTGGCACCAAGGAGCCCCAGTAAAATTGAAGTCAATGGGAATCAGGGGGAAAACTCTCCAGTGGCTGGAGTCATACCTAGCACAAAGGAAGATGGTAGTGGTTGTTGGAGGCCAATCATCTCAGCCCCAGGACATTGCTGCAGGAGTTCCTCAAGATGTGGAGATGCCGGTGATGGACTGGGGTTGACAATTGTAAACAATTTTACAACACCAAGTTATAGTCCAGCAATTTACTGGACTATAACTTGGTGTTGTAAAATTGTTGGACTATAACTTGGTGTTGTAAAATTGTTTACAGGAGTTCCTCAAGGCAGTGTCCTAGGCCCAACCATCTTCAGCTGCTTCATCAATGATCTTCCCTCCATCATAAGGTCAGAAATGGGGATGTTCGCTGATGATTGCACAGTGTTCAGTTCCATTCACAACCCCTCAAATAATGAAGCAGTCCGAGCCCGCATGCAGCAAGACCTGGACAACATCCAGGCTTGGGCTCATAAGTGGCAAGTAACATTCGCGCCAGATAAGTGCCAGGCAATGACCATCTCCAACAAGAGAGTCTAACCACCTCCCCTTGACATTCAACGACATTACCATCGCCGAATCCCCCACCATCAACATCCTGGTGGTCACCATTGACCAGAAACATAACTGGACCAGCCATATAAATACTGTGACTACGAGAGCAGATCAGAGGCTGGGTATTCTGCAGCGAGTGACTCACCTCCTGACTCCCCAAAGCCTTTCCACCATCTACAAGGCACAAGTCAGGAGTGTGATGGAATACTCTCCACTTGCTTGGATGAGTGCAGCTCCAACAACACTCAAGAAGCTCAACACCATCCAAGATAAAGCAGCCTGCTTGATTGGCACCCCATCCACCACCCTAAACATTCACTCCCTTCACCACCGGCGCATTGTGGCTGCAGTGTGTACCATCCACAGGATGCACTGCAGCAACTCGCCAAGACTTCTTCGACAGCACCTCCCAAGCCCGCGACCTCTACCACCTAGAAGGACAAGAGCAGCAGGCAAAAGGGAGCAACACCACCTGCACGTTCCCCTCCAAGTCACACTTTGATCTTTATTCAAGAGAGGAAATACAACACAACAATCTTAACACTCTAATAAAATGGGGAACACTTCGGTACACACGAGGGAAATTACAGTAGAAAGATACCTCACCCCTCCCAATCCCACTTTACTAGCTAAGTTGGGCTCTAAAGGACCAGAGATAATGCTCACCAAACGAATCCTTGACAGTTGAGCTGGTTCGCGATTTCGGGGTTCGCTGTATGTGTTGGTTGGTGTCTGCCGTACCCCGGACACGGTAGAGGACTTCAACTGCGTAGCTGGTCAGTCTTCGGGGGTCCGCTGATGCGGTAGGGTGCGTCCTGGATCTATCGGGTGAGTACCCACTTTTCTTCGTAAAGCGATAGGATTTAGAGTCTTTTGAGTAGAAAACTTACCCAGAGGTAAGTCAGGAATAGATTGTAGAGTGGAAACTTTGCGGATCTTCGGTTTTCTCCCGAGTTGGTTTTCTTTGGACGCGGTGGCCCAATATTACACGGTTGGCTGGTGGTAATATTCGGTTGGTTGTTTCGTAAGGCCCTTGTTGCCGCAAGATGTCTGATGGTCATTGGGGCTGTTGCTCTGGTTTCTTCTTGTGTGTCGGCCTGCTTCTAGAGCTGCTGACCTTCTCTGTTAAACTTCTTTCTGTTGCCCCCTCGCCTTGTTGAACTGTTGTCTCCCGAGCTGTCGAACTCCTGGCTGAACTGAACTTCTTGAGAAAATGGGCCTTCAATTATACTAATTGAAGCCTCCTTATCTGCGCGCCAAATCTGACCCGGTTTATTGTAAGATTCTGGCTGGCTCGTTAAGAGTAACTTGTTTGTGAATGTGTGAAGTGGTTTCGGGATGGTTTCATGAGTTGTTGAGCTCTTGCTTGATTGTAATCATTGTGCTCAGGTTTTGAGTTTCCTGACTGGGCCTGAGATTTCTATGGAGTGGGCTGATTGGATTTGTTTTATGCATGTTTTGGATGGGTCCTGTAATTTGGGTGGGGACTGCTCTTCCGTGGGTCTATTGTCTGAATGTAAATGTCTAGTAGGGGCTGAGTGAGGTCACACAGTTCCCCAGACAGTTTGATTAACTCCAATACTCAAACCGTCTATTACAGAGGTTGATCCCAACTCCTGTTGCAGCCTTTTTTTCCTTTACAAGCCCAAACATGCCTTTTTAAAATACCAAATCTTGGTTTTTGACCTTGAATCACCCTCTGTTAGGCCCAATATTTCATCACCCTGAAATGGTTAGAAAAGAGTCCAAAGTCCTTTTCCTTAGGGTTTTTCTCCAAGTTTTGGGGGATCTGTGAATTTTGAGAATCTTACAATTCTAGATCAGAACAACTCGCTGCGTAAAAAAATTTCTCCTCATGTCACCTCTGGTTCTTTTGCCAATTACCTTAAATCCGTGTCCTCTGGTTACCAACCCTTCCACTGGAAACAGTTTCTCCTTATTTACTCTATCAAAATCCTTCATGATTTTGAATACCTCGAACAAATCTCCTCCTTCTGCCCGAAGGAGAATAATCCCAGCTTCTCCAGTCTCTCCACATAATTGAAGGCCCATTTCCCTGGTACCATTCTAGTAAATCTCCCTCTCGAAGGTCTCTAAGACATTTACACAGTATAATATTTATATAGAATTGACAGTGTTTGCTCTGACTGTACAGCACTGGGACGTAGTCATGGGTTCTGATTGATGGGCATTTATTTGAGGAAATAACAGTGAATTGACAAAGGCAATGCAGTGGATGTTGTGGATATGGATTTTTAAAAGGTATTTGATAAGCTGCTGCATAGGAGGGTACAGAAGAGATTCACTAACATGATACCAGAGCTGAGAGACTTGAGTTATGAGGAGAGGTGCTAGAGAAACGGAGTTGTTTTCATTAGAACAGAGAAGGTTAAGAGGAGATCTGACAGAGGTTAGCAAAATTATGAGGAGTTTTGATGAGGGAAATTTGGACAAACTATTTCCATTGGGAGTGAGTCAGTAACTAGAGGGCATAAGTTTACGATCAGCAAAAAAAAACTAAGTGCAAGGTTAAGAGAAATCTTTTCATGTAAAGAGTTGTTAGGACCAGAAACAGAAGCAGAATGCACAATAGCTTTTAAAAGGGAAGTGGATAAATAATTGAAAAAGAAAAATTTGAAAGGGTATGGGGAATGGGCAGGGGAATGGGACTAAATGGATAGTAAGCTGCAATCGGCCAGGTCGAGGGAGTCCCATATTACTTGTTATTCAGTATTATAAGATGTACAGAACATAGTACAACGGGTAATATGGAGCTCACACCAGACACTGACAGTCTTACCCCGCAGTTGTCAATCATTGATCTGAGTGTCTAACGCTGTCTAATAAATCTGTTTCTCTCCTCTCTAGGGAAAAGTTCACCGGTGACCCTTGATCCAAATGGCAACTTGGCCGACTCCTATTTTGTGAGAATGCTAACACGCAGTGGGACCAGGCAGAGATTTTTGAAGACAACCCGCACTCGGTCCAAGGTGTCCTTCTCTCGGGTTGTTACCGCCAAGAATCCCGAGCCTCATTTGCATGCTGCTGGAGAGCTGCCGGAACCAAACCAGTGCTTCGGGGCAGCTTACCAGTTGGGAATGGCAGAAAACTAGCCAGCTCCTGTGAGGAGACAGGGAGAGGGGAGGTGATCCCTGAGGGTTGCGGGGGGGGGGATCCCTCGCATGGGCCGGTAGAGCTCTCGTGGAGTTGACATTTATTGCGCTCATGCTCCTCCTGGCGCCACAAAATTGAAAGTTAAAAGATATCTTTGTCCGTTTTATGAGCCCTTTAAGTCGCTCGACGCCACTACAAACGGGAGGAGCGTTGGCAGAGTGTGTTCGTACCTTAAAGTTGCAGTCGGGATTCTATGCACCTTGTAGGACCCCCGATTTACATATTACGAGTGGTCTCCCACCTGAAACACGGCCGGTGCTCCGGCCACCCTTCTTCGGACTCCACGCAAGATGGCGGCGGCTGGAGCCCCAGCTTAAAAGGGGCGGTAAATGACCCGACGTCGTTTCTCTAGGCTGTTACCGTCCCGTTTCAACCAAGCAGAGGCGTTTAAAATCGGCCCCATTAACCAGGAACAGTCCTGCCCGTATAATCCTCAGGATGACATTCCTGGGATGAGGTAACTGATGGAAACTGGTAGGAAATTGGGATTGTGTATGGAGAATAGAGAGGGAGAGTGATGGGTCTAGTCTTAGAAACACAATCTTTCACTTACCGCACGTATCGACTGGATCTGGGTGGTTCAGTTAGACTATGGGGTAGGGACCGTGTCATTTGACCAGGTCACTGAGCTAGTGTTTCCAGCATTTTGTTGCCATTTCTAATCCCGTCTCAAACTGTTCAATTCATTGTGATTCCTTGGACCAATTTATGCTTAAATTGTGATTGAAATGTATCCCTGATTATCATTAAATATGGAACTTTATGGAAGTACATAACCAATCTTTGCAAAGAAAAAATTGCATCAATCCGCCCCCAGCTCCTCCTGCCCACTCATGTTTTGTGCCTCACTCCGTGCATTCCCCTGTGACTTGCTCGCTATCTAATGCCCCCCACCCCCAGGGGGGTGAACTTGGGATGGAGAGTGATTGGCAGCACGTGACCTGTGTTTCATATTCTGAGAGAGTGTGTGGTTGCAGCCGCTACTTAATTATATGAAGGGGCTGCTCCTCATTTTTTGGTTACATTTTAGCCCTTCGCTCCTGAGTTTTGGCCACCCGATGCGGAGTGGGAGCCGGGCAGGCAAGTCGGAGGACCTCCCTGGGGTTCTGCTCCTAGGTGTGGCGAAGATGGCTATTCACGGGACGAGGATGAGCACGGCCCGGAGAGGAAGGGGGGAAGAGGGGGATTCGCTCTGGCTGCCTGCCTCTTTTCCGCAGTCTTGTCCGTGACCGAGTGGCCCTGGGGGGGGGGCGGGGGGGGGCAGCATGCGTTGCCCACTTTTGAGGCTTTCCATGACCAGTGGGCACTACAGGGTATAGAGTGCCTAATAGACAGGGACAATAATATTAGGAAGGAGAAAAGGTGTGACCATGGGTAAGGAAAATTCCCCTCCGTACACATCGCAAACATAAACAGGACAGGATCAGCTGTAACCGCAGGAGGAGATGGTCACGGAGTCAGAAAGAACGCATCTTGTTACAAGAAAGTTAAACCTGATGTGATTGACCTAAGTGTTTCTGAGGATAATATGAACATGAGAATGAGAAGGCAATAAGGATTGATCCAACAAAATGGAGAGACTTGATTCCACCTGCCGATGCATAAGTGACTCCTTCCATGCCTGAAGTATTATGTGGTCCACTAAATGATTACAAAGTGAGACTGCCCTAATAAAATATTTTGAAAAAAGACATTGCGACTGGTTTATAAGAGGTGATTTTCCACTTTGCTTAAAATTAATGGCCTGAAAATCATGAGTTGGGGTTACCCAATTTCTAGGCATGTGCTGAAGTGTAAAATCTCCCTTATAGTCTCCAAGTCAGTTAAGCTTTCTTGTCACTGGAAAACCTAAAGGAAAGGAGGGATGAAAAACATAACAGTATTTTTTTTCAGTCAGATACAGGTTCCATTAATGGCTCCAAGATAAGTGAGATGGCGCCCCCTGGATAGGCTCCTTGAATTTGTGAAGTGGGTTTAACATATCAAACACCTGAAGGCACTTCACAGATGGACATTGGAAGTAGGCACTGAGCTGGGAAGAGAGAGATTAGGGGATGCGACAGAAAGCTTACCTGAAGAGATGGGTTTTGAAAATGTTTTCAGAGATGGAAAGAGAGGTGGTGAAATCTAAGGAGAGAGTTCAGTAGAGAGTAGTGAGTCATTTTGACCTAACCCTCCCGCCTGATTTTACTCTCCAATTGAGGTCCCGATCTCAATCCCGATCCCGCGGAGTTCCCGCCTCGCGAGTCAGGTTAAAATTGCCCCCTAGGACTCGGGCGATTGAAGACTCTACCGCCAATGATTGGGTGAAGGGGAGAGGATGAATAGAAGGCTGGAGTCAGAGGTGTGGAACGCTCAGGTGGAGTTATAGAGATTGAGGAACCTGTAGAAGTGGGGTGGGGTAAGCCACTAGAGATATATAGACAAGGATGAGCATTTTAAATTTAATATGTTGGGGGACGGTGTGCCATTGACCGTCAGTGAGGACAAGGTTGATGGACAAATGCGCCTTAGTGTGGGACAAGACATGAGGAGCAGAGACTTGAACATCTTGGAGATTATAGAAGGGGAGGGGGGGTTGGGACCTCAGCAAGGAGAGCATTGGGATAGTCGAGTCTGAAAGTGAAGTTTCAGCGACAGAGGGGCTGAGTGAGGTAAGGTTGGAGGCAGGCAATGCTGTGGAGTTGGAAGTAAGCGATCCTGGTGAAGGATAGCACGTGCTTGTCAAACTCAACTTAACTTCAAACAATGTGCTAAAAACCAGAGGGCCTGCGGGAATGGCTCAGGAGAGCGATACAGTTCGTGGCAGGGAAGCCAAATTGATGGTGGCAACCACACACTTGTTGGCTTCGGTCTTCCCAGTGTTGAGCTGGAGTAAGTTGTAACTCAACCAGGATTTAATGTCAGACAAGCAGTCTGACAGCACACAGGCAATAGAGGGGTCGAGGGATGTGCGAACATAGGAACATAAAAACAGGAGGAGGTCATTCAGCCCCTCGCACATGAAAATCCATCATGTATGAGGCAGTGATTTGGCAATATGCCTCAGTATTCTGAGAGCTTTATTGATTGCTGCTGTTCAAGTACATACTGACCCCAACATTCCTCTCTCCGTCCTCTCGCCGGGGGAGAGGACAAGCGGAACGCGTTGGAAGTCTGCTCCCATTGTCCAGCCCGCCATGTGTCTGAAATTGGTGGGCCGGGCTGTTAGTTTGGTCATGTTGCACCCCCAGGTGCAGGCCCATGTCTTGGCGGGGCCTTGAATCAGCAATTGGGAGCTGAATCGGGAGTGCAGCTTCAGCCTTGCGGCTTTCGGGCTCCCGCTGAAGAACAGCAGCCAACAGGCCTCCAGGCACCAAACCCCACAGTCGAGGTCGGGCACTTACCTGCTCCGGCCTCTTCACCTTGCTGATCTGAGGAGGGTGCAGGATGGATGGATGGCTCACTGCCGACTTCTTGGGGCAGTCACTGCCAATGGGCATCCTGAGATACAAGGGGAGGAAATTGAGGCAGAAATGCTAGCAATTCTGCCCCCTTTGCCTCATTGACTGCCCATCATTGGGCAGGCCCTGCTCGGCCCATAGAGGGAGGCCCCAGAGATCCTGGGGCAACATAAAGGGGGCGGAGCTTCTCCTCTCCTTAGCATCTAGCGAATCAGTATTCCCGGATGCTAGGGAGAGCAACATTGGGGCTGCTAATATTGCCACTCCCAGCTCTCTTTTGGCATCCCCCCAAGCCAGCAAATAAATGTATTTCCCATTCTTTATTTCAGTGTGTAATTCTTTGCACTCACTTACAATGAACTTTATCTGCCATTCTTCTATATATGTACAGATGGTGGCTAGGTTGTTCTGTTATTTATTGGGTGGCTTGTTAAACCTGACTGCCCCCTGGTGGATATATTGTTGGTATCTTCCCTGCTTAAAAAAGCCTCCAAGCAGTAGTCATGTAATTTTTTGTATTCGCTCATGGGATGTGGACGTCGCTGGCAAGGCCAGCGTTTATTGCCCATCCCTAATTGCCCTTAACGTGTTTGCTCTCCTTTCTTTCTCCTCATTAAATAATATTGAAATAGGAATATGGTGGAGGTGGAGAGAGCAGAGTAGTGGTGCTGGTTCTGGATTGCTCTGGCAAAGAGCTGGGTTTTCTTCTGCCGTCTCTCCAGGCTCCTCCTGTTTCTCTGAGGTCCTTTTTGAGGCTGCTTTCTCCTCTGGGGTATTCAATGATGGGTCTTCACGCCACTAAGTTGTGGGGGATGCAGTGCATTACCGTGATACTCAGTACATTAATAAGGCTGTACTTCAGGATACCTCTGGCCCTCCCCAGGCTCCTTAAGACCTGCTTTAACATGCCAACATTGTATGATTACTATGATGGAAGCATGCACCTCATTGTGTCTACTTTTGGCTGCTGAAGAGGCTCAAGGCTCCAGACAGTAGCCTTAATCACCCAGGGACCACCATGCCACTTCCCTTTGGGGGTCAAATATTACTGGCATGTTTAACTGCCTTAGAAGCGAGCATTACGTCCCAAAGTGCTTTACAGCCGATGAAGTATTTTAAAGTGTAGTCACTCGTGTAATGTAGGAAATGCAGCAGCCAATTTTCGCACAGCAAGATCCCAACAATGAGATCATGACCAGATTTTCTGTTTTTTTTAGTGATGTTGGTTGAGGGATAAAAATTGGCCAGAACACCAAGGAGAACTCCCCTGCTCTTCTTCGAAATAGTGCCAGGGGATCTCTTACGTCCACCCCTAGAGGGCAGATGGGGCCTCGATTTAATGTCCCAAATGAAAGACGGCACCTCCAATAGTGCAGCGCTCCCTCAGTGCAGCACTGGGAGTGTCAGCCTGGATTATGTGCTCAAGTCTCTGGAGTGGGACTTGAACCCACAACCTTCTGACTTTGAGGCTAACACCTAAAAACGTTTCTCAAGCAGATTAACCACTATTTAACATGGATGGGCCACACATACAGCTGTTCAGGGAAGAAAGGAGATGGCTGAACCAATGGCCGCATGCGTAATTTGCAAAATTTGCATTTCAGACCAGGTTTTGGTCCTCCTTGACTGACTTTTTGAAAACAGAATAGCCTTTTTGGTGCTTGAGAGCAGCCAACTAATAAATGACAATGTAAAACTACTCAGAGATGGAGGTGAATGTGACAACTCCAGCTGGACAACACTATGGTCCGAGGAGAAGATTGGAAAAAAGTTACTCAACTAAAGAAAAGTATGAGGATGATGCCAAAATAGAACGGCGAATGCTGCTAAATATGACCAGAGGAGATATTTGAATGTGAACATTTAAGGGAGTGAGGGCGACAGTGTTGTGCTCACACCGATATCATTGAGGAAATATGCAATAAGGAAAATGGGTCCTTTTATGAGCTACTTCATAATAACTGTGTACAGTTCTGGGCACCGTACTTTGGAAAGGATATACTGGCCTTGGAAGGAGTGCAGCGCAAATTCACCAGAATGTTACCAGGGCTCCAAAGGTTAGATTAAGAGGAGATATTACATAAACTAGGCTTGTATTCCCTGGAATCTAGAGGGTTAAGGGGTGATTTGATTGAGGGTTTTAGGATTTTGAAAGGAATTGATAGGTTAGATGGAGGGAAAAAATTTCCGCTGGTGGGGGAATCTAGGACAAGGGGACATAACCTTAAAATCAGAGCCAGGCCATTCAGGGGAGAAGTTAAGAAACACTTCTTCACGTAAAGGGTGGTAGAAGTGTGGAACTCTCTCCCACAAAAAGCAGTAGATGCTAGCTGAAATAATAATTTTAAATCTGAGATCGATAGATTTTTGCTAACCAAGGGTATTAAGGGATATGGAGCAAAGGCTTGTGGATGGAGTTAGGATACAGGCCAGCCATGATATTGAATGGCGGAACAGGCTCGAGGGGTTGAATGGCCTGCCCCTGTTCCTATATATCTATATTGAGTGCACCATGACAGTTCCAGAAAGTTAATGCAGCATAACATAAATTTCTGAACTCACTGTGTTATGGTGCTCATTGATGGTACTTTTCTAAGCAAAAACAGTACCTAATTGGAGGAGCAGGACTGTTACTGGACAGTCTGTTGTCCACACAGAAAAACATGACAGTCTTCAAAGATAGAAACATTGGGCGCTAAATTGGGCCGTGTAACGCCCGTTATTTCGGCGCTACACGGCCTCTCCGACATCCAAGATGGCATCTTGGATGCACACACACGTTTCCAGCGTGACGTGTGCCAGACGCCATCTTGGTATAGGAGTTAGCGCAGGCGCAGATAACGAACGCTGGAATCATGTAAAGTAGGGAGAAAATGGCTTCAATCAGTGTGCAACGCTGATTTAAAGTGATACACACGATTTTGGGACTTAACGCTCAACTCAACGCACAATCTTAACCCCGACCACCTGAACGTGTCTTAAAATGCCTGGAGGACCCCCTACCAGCGCTATTTAAAGGGACTATGCAGGATTTACAAGTTAGTGGCTGGATTATTACTTCTGGCTGCCCACACATTTACAACTGTTTTTGGAGGTCTCCTACACTTGAATATGAGGACGCAGGGACATAGCCTAATATTTAGAGCCAGGACGTGCAGGAGTGAAGTTAGGAAATGCTTCTACATGAAAAGGTTGGGAGAAGTTTGGGAAGCTCTTCTGCAAATGGCAGTTGATGCTAGCTCAATAGTGAATTCTAAATCTGAGATTGATAGATTTCTGTGAACCAAGGATATTAAGGGATATGGGGCTAAGGTGGAAATATGGAATTAGGTCACAGATCCACCATGATCTCATTGAATGGCGGAACATGCTCGAGGGGCTGAATGCCACTGCCACTTGCTGCCTACTGATATCCGCTACTTTCTCCTGCAAGAAAGCGGGACGTGGGTCTGGGCAATGTGCCTGTCATTTATGAATAGCTGCCAGTGTGTGTGGCCTGTGAGTTGTGGGTGGGCGGCTTGCAACAGTAGCAATGTGTGAGGGTGAGAGGAAGCATCTGATTTGAAGAGTTGAGTTCTGATGGAAAGAGTTTGTTGGTAGGTGGGTGTTGGGGGGTTTAGTGTGTGGAGGAGTGGATGCGTCTCGTGGTGCAGTTGGTCAGAGACGCCACTTGACAGTTGACCTCACTCACCTTGACCACTCATGTCAAAGCACTGAACTTCTTCCTGTACTGCATCCATGTTCATGATGCTGTGCGTCTGGCATTGACTTCATCCCCTACTGCCTCCCACTGCCTTTTGGGTGTATGTCTGGAGGGCATCTTGCTGCCCTCCCCCCGCGGACATAGGCTGTCCCTCCTTCTGTCCACCTCTTGCACCAAGGCCTCTGGTGCATCAGCAGAGAACCTTCCTGCACGGACTCTCAGATTGGCAGATTGGTGAGGTCTGGCATGCGGATTGGTGGATGTGGGATTTTGTGGTGCACAACCTTTATCCAATGTTTTAACATAACTCATCAGTATGTAAACATAGGGATGAGACCTGCATCTGTGCTTTACGTGTGCAATGTCTGAACTCTGTTCAGACTCCGTGCAGACAGCAGGCTGTTATATTCAGCAAATAACAGGTACCAGCTACCTTTAAGAGATTTCTTAACAGACAGCTTGCCTTTAAGAGATTGGATCTCCCCCTGTTGGTGGAAAGTGTGAATTGCATGGAATGCTCGTTCAACGCTGATTTCCAACGCAGATTGCAGGTGAGTCCTCAGGCCTGACGAAAGTCTCATCCTGCCTGCGCAGGGACCATTGCGCGCGGGGTAATAACGGATCGTGCTGCTCCCGCCCAAAAACAGGCCCTATCCAATTTTCCCCCCATTGTCTTTCATTGAATGGGAAACCATCCAAAGCCCTGCTTAAGAGGGAGGCGCAAAGCAGCTGCTTCTCTAGCTTTGTCTAATTTGCCCAACAGGTAACGTCAACATTTTGATCTTCACAAACCGAGTACAATAGCTTTGAAGCTCATTACATATAAAAGCAATAATGCGTTGGTGGAGTTTGCTTGGAAGTATGCCCTCTCCTTTCTGAACAGATGATGGTGGGGTATGCAGTAGCTTAAATCCAAGGAACACCTTACACCAAGCATCCTACGTCATCCCTGATTTATTTGAGGAAGTGACAACCTGAGTAAACTCCACGTCATTGTGTACTAAGGGTTTCCAATAGGAAATTGATAAAGTTTCACATGAAAGGCTACCAGTTAAGCTTAAAAGGTATGGGGATTCAGGATAAAACTTGGCAATGGATAAGAAATTGGCTGAAGGGTAGAAATCAACGGGCTCTTGTTAGAGGAATTATGTCGGGATTGGGGGCGAGGTGCTGAGTGGATGCCCCAGGGCTCAGTACTGGGACCACGACTGTTTCTAATTTACATCAGTGACTTGAGGCCAGATTTTCACCTTCAGCCCCTGGGAGGTAATCGGGCTGAGTGACTTGTCCGCCTGTCATAGAAGCTACCTAATCTTCATTCCACTGATTTTGATGGATTGAAGGTCAGGCTGGTTCTATAATGGGCGGACATAGAAACATAGAAAATAGGAGCAGGTGTAGGCCATTCGGCCCTTCGAGCCTGCTCCGCCATTCAATATGATCATGGCTGATCCTCTATCTCAATACCACATTCCCGTTCTCTCCCCATATCCCTTGATACCTTTTGTGTCTAGAAATCTATCTAGCTCCTTCTTAAATATATTCAGTGACTTGGTCTCCACATCCTTCTGTGGTAGAGAATTCCACAGGTTCACCACCCTCTGAGTGAAGACATTTCTCCTCATCTCAGTCTTAAATGTCCTACCCCGTGTCCTGAGACTGTGACCCCTCGATCTGGACCCCCCCACCCACCCCAGCCTGGGGAAACATCCTCTGTCTGTCTAGCCCTGTCAGAATTTTATATGTTTCAATGAGATTCCGCTGCACCAAATCACCACCACCAAATCTACCTCCGGACTCTGACACACAATGCAAACGTCGTCTAATTTCAGACAATACCAAACTAGGAGGGGCAGTGGGACCAAAAGAGCCAGCTCAGAATTTACAGAATGAGTTAAAAAAATATATATGACTGGGCAGAAGATTAACAGATGAAATTTAATGCAGGCAGATGTAAAGGACTGCACTTAGGAAAGGGAATGGCCAATGCATGTAATCTATGAGTGGTGATGAAGTAGGTAAGGTTGAAGCTGAACGATCTCTAGGAGACTTAGTAGACTGGACACATAAGGGGGGGGTCATTTTGACTTTGTGTGATAGTGTAAAACGGGTGATATAAATTCAGCCGCCCGTTATACATCTCTCCTGATTTTCATTTCCATTGAAGTCAAAGATAAATAATTATCCAGTCTGCACCATTTGCAATTGCAGTAGCCGCCAGAGCAACTCAGGTAAAGAGCCCATCAAAACTGGTATCCATCAGAATCAGGAAGGATTCTATTACTTTCTACATGGACACTGGTCTGTCCTTCAGATGGTCTTCAGTGGAGCTGTGCTACGGAGGCTTAGGAAAAACTGAATGACGGTGATACAAGTAGCTGCTCTGTGCCAGCATAAGCCCTATAAAAGTGGCTTCTAAGGGCACCTCTACAATTAGGGACACATCAGCAACTCATGCAGAAGATACTTCTGGTAATGATGAAGGTACATCAAGAGTAGATGCAAATAAAAAGAAAGACTTGGATATATGGCACCTTTCATGACCTCAGGACGTCCCCCGAAGCACTTTACAGCCAATGATGTACAATGAAATGTAGTCATTGTAAACATGGCAGCCAATCTGCGCACAGCAAGGTCCCACAAACAGCAATGTGATAATGACCAGATGATCTGTTTTAGTGATGTTGGTTGAGGGATAAATATTGGCCAGGACACCAGGGAGAGCTCCCCTGCTCTTCTTTGATTAGTGTCATGGGATCTTTTACGTCCACCTGAGAGGGCAGACGGGGCCTCAGTTTAATATCTCATCTGAAACACGGTACCTCCGACAGTTCAGCACTCCCTCAGTACTGCACCGGAGTGTCAGCCTAGATTTTGTGCTCATACAGCTAGCGGGTAGACTGACTCACACTCTCCAGATCGTGGGTCCAGCCACCATGCCCTTGTAGAAACTCATTATTCACATGCTGCATGAGGTGAGAAATCACCTGCACAATAGACACGACATTCACCAAAAAATCAAATTAACAACACACAACCTGCACTGCACGCTGCATCCAATACTCATTTTATTCAACAGAAAATTTAATTAAGTCAGAAACGGACTACTTTGAAAGCAAAAATAAACATGTGCAGCTCTTAGGAATGTACATCTGTATTCAAACAAAGAAACCGTACAAATTAAAGAGCTCTCTATCATTCTCAGGGATAACTGCAGAAGAGCAGTTTATGCCAGTCTCCTTCGCCTCACTCCCTGTCTCCCTGCCTGGTCATTTTACCCCCGCCGTCACTCATCAGAGTGTTTCATTCACAGCCCCGACAAGCTGCTCCTTCTCAACTCAAGTCAGCCTCTGTTCACTTGGACAGCACAGGCACATTTGGAAATGGGAACAACTTTGTGATTGAAATGAAGCCAACGGCTCTGACGAAATGTCTAAAGGGAAATGCTCCGACATGGCAACAATATTTGGAGATTAAGGGACCCGTCTCAGGCGGCAGCACAGAACGGGCAATGGCGAATCGGCCGCCCGTTTTACACTCCGCCCATTTTCTTTTCCACTGAAGTCAAATGGAGTGTAAAGCGGGCGAGTGATTTACCATCGCCCGTTTTGCAGTATTGCCCAAGACAGGTTTCTAACCCTAAGTGCCTGATTTTTGTGAGTTATTGGGGGGAGTTTTGACTTTGGCCGACAGTGTAAAGCGGGCAATATCGGATCAGCCGTCTGTTATGTATCTCTCCCAATTTTCGATACTCTCACTATACCGGGTGCACATTAAGCCCGGAACAAAAATACCAGAGAGTATCTCATGCCATTCATGTCCAATGGAAGTTGGGTCCCGCCAGCTTGGGTCTGATGGCAGCTGGGACCATGCGACAGACTTTCTTGTTCCCACGCCTGGTGACATTGCATCTCCCCACCCCGTACGTTAGCAAGCCCCACCCCACCCCATATATTAGCAAGCCCTGCCCCCCACTCATATATTAGCAAGCCCCGCCCCCACCCCGTACGTTAGCAAGCCCCGCCCCCACCCCATATATTAGCAAGCCCCGCCCCCACCCCATATGTTAGCAAGCCCCGCCCCCCACCCCATATATTAGCAAGCACTTAACAAGCCACTAATTTGGCATTTCTTTTGCTATTTAGCTTTTCACCACCTTACACATGAGAGAATTGTATATTTACATAAACATCAGTACTCTTCACCACTTTACCCGACATAGTTTTTCTAACACTGTAATCCCTGAGGTGAATATACCCAACAGTGATTATACTACATTTTATTATAAGGGATACATTTTGACTACAGTTTAACCATTAACCATTAACAGGCGAGTGTAATATTTATGATACTGGACTAGTAATCCAGAAGCCTGGACTAACAATCCAGAGAATATGAGTTCAAATCCCACCACGGCAGATTGAGAAACTAAAATCAGTTTGAAAACAAAATCTGGAAATTAAAAAACCTGGGATCAGTAAAAGTGACTACGAAGCTGTCGGATTGTCAACAAAAACCCAACTGATTCACTAATGACCTTTAGGGAAGGTCTTATCCAGTCTGGCCCAATATGTGACTCCAAACCCACACCAACGTGGCTGATTCTTAAATGCCCTCTGAAGTGGACTGGTAAGGGCAACTCGGGATGGGCAATGGTGCCCACATCCCGAGAATGAATCAATTTTTAAATTAAAGACTCTAAGAAATTCAGAATGAATTTAACAGCTTTAGCCCAGATTTGTCCTCACAACAAAATGCTGGAAACACTCGTGCGGCAAATGTGGTATTAAACGTGTGCAAGTGTGTCAGCAGTGTGTCGGTGACCTGGAGAAATGACACTGTTCCTGCGTCATAGTCTAACCGAACTCGGATCCTTTCGATAGAGAGGTTCAGTGGTAGGCGTGTACACTGGTTATTATGACAGGCTGACAGAGAACCAATGCAGAGATGCAAGCACCAGGATTTCCTGGACATTCGAAAATCAGAGTTGCGACCCACTTTCTGTACGCTCCCGTACGCGATCCCTATTCCCCACCAATTACCATCAGTTTCCACATCCCAGGAATGGCATCCCGAGGAGAAACTCTGGGAGCAGAGGATTTGAGAGTAGGTTTTAAACCTCGCTGGATTACTTGGGTAGGGCTGTTCCTGATAAGTGTACATCACTGATCTCAGGTCATTAGAAAGAATCAAGTGTCTGCTTGCAGTCTTTGGATTCAGGGTCATCCATGAACATTCCCCTAGAGAGGCAAAAAACAGGTTTATCAGATCAATGATTGACTACTGCAGGGTAAGATTGACAGTATTTCCCAGATAGTGGGAGCCCCAGATAACCTCTTATATTGTATTCTGTGCATGTTAAATAAATGTCTATCAATCAGAATCCATGTTGAATTCCAGTGTCTGCGTCCCAGTGCTGGCCAGTTAGTACAAACACTGTCAATTCTATCTAGTCAAACGTTGTCGCAAATTGGGAAATTCATATTAGTTTATTTTTAATGTAGAAGAAACCCCTCCAGCAACATTTATCAGTAAGGAATCTTACAACAGCAGGTTATAGTCCAACAAATTTATTTTAAAATCACAAGCTTTCGGAGATTATCTCCTTCGTCAGATGAATGAATGAAAAGGTTCTCAAATCGCATATCTTATACTAGGCTGGGACAGCATCACACCAATCAAAAGGTGTCGTTGTTATTCAAACAGGCCAGTCACGGAGAACAGCACGTCCCAGTACACTCGATATACATTGTGTCTATTACACTCGATATACATTGTGTAATAGACACAATGTATATCGAGTGTACTGGGACGTGCTGTTCTCCGTGACTGGCCTGTTTGAATAACAACGACACCTTTTGATTGGTGTGATGCTGTCCCAGCCTAGTATAAGATATGCGATTTGAGAACCTTTTCATTCATTCATCTGACGAAGGAGATAATCTCCGAAAGCTTGTGATTTTAAAATAAATTTGTTGGACTATAACCTGCTGTTGTAAGATTCCTTACATTTGTCCACCCCAGTCCATCACCGGCATCTCCACAACATTTATCAGGCTAGTGTTGGCCCCTTTTTTTTAAAAAAACTTCGTTTTTAATCTTTGACATTTTTTACACCTTTAAGAAGCCAACTTCTACCATCCAGTCATGTGCTTGTATTAAACACATGAGCTGTGCTGTGGGGCAAGAGGCAACCTGTTTCACAGCTCCCTCCCTTCAAAACAATTCCACCAATGTTGGTGAGTTTGTCAATCAATGTTGCCAGATTGGGCGGGTTCAAGGCCAATTGGGCTTGTTTTTGTCGTGGGTGGGTGCCTAATTTTTTGGCTAGTTTGGGCTAGTTTCTTAACCAGAGATGGCCGTTTTGTTTGCAAGTCTCACTTAAACATGCTCTGCCTCTAAACTCCTGACGCGGGCTTTTTAACCAATCGATAGATAGGTTGATTCCCATCTGCACGTCTCACGAGCACATCACATTGCTATCGGGACAGGAAGGCGCACGAGCAAGGGCGCAAATTGGCAACGTGGGGAGGGGGGGTAGTATTGAGCACGCGAATGTAAGCAATCGATGATTGCGGCTTCAGTAGCGTCCTTAAGCTTTGCATTATTGTCGTGCAGTACCTGGGCCCCGGGTAATATGGATGATAAGTGAGAGGTTATACCTATCAGGAAAGAGAAGACTGAGGGGTGACCTGATAGAGGTCTTTAAGGTTATGAAAGGGTTTGATAGGGTAAATGTAGAGAAGATGTTTCCACTTGTGGGGGAGACCAGAACTAGGGGCCATAAATATAAGATAGTCACCAATAAATCCAATAAGGAATTCAGGAGAAATTTCTTTACCCAGAGAGTGGACAGAATGTGAAACGTGCCACCACAAGGAGTAGTTGAGGCGACTAGCATAGATGCATTTAAGGGGAAACTAGATAAACACATGAGGGGAAAGGAACAGAAGGATATGCTGATAGGGTTAGATGAAGAGAGTTGGGAGGAGGCTCGTGTGGACCATAAACACCAGCATGGACCTGTTGGGCCGAATGGCCTGCTTCTGTGCTGCACCTTCTAAGTAATTCTATGTAATAATGGACTCCACCTCTGGAAATCATTTTTATTTTATTCGGTTTAATTTTAAAGCAGAGGTTGCTTTTAACTTAAAGAAACTCAAAGACGCCAGGGAAATGGAAATAAAAATTTTAGAAAGCAAATGCACAAAGGAGAAATCATCTGGGGGCAGGTTGAGTTCAAACGAATTTCTAAACCAACCATTACGGATGAGTGAAAGCCTTTTCTCACCAAGCCTGGCTGCATATACATTGTTATTAACTTAAAAGAACAATCCAGGTTATTTATATAATTTTTTTAAGGTATGTAATTAAATGGAATCAATATTTTTTTCTCCCAAGTGCATTTTACGACTTTTATTTTTTCAACACTTTTAAAGAGCTTTTTATTTAATGATTTTCAAAACAAGGTTGAAGGTTTGCAAGCAAAGAAAACCATTCTCTTGCCTCCAAAAATGCTTAAAATGCAAGAGTGATCGGAGGCTTTGCCCTTGGACCCCTATCGAGGCTCTGCTCCTGGACACCACTGGGCCCTCGGATGGACTCCCGACCCCTGCCAAGTTTTGGAGAGGCTATCTCATTGATTTCAATACTTAAAAGGTTGATATTTCTGTTGACAATCCCTGGTATGTGTTTGGTTTGAGTATTTAATATCATGGCTTTTTTACGAGCCCAAGATCCTCATGCTGATAGCTGTTAGTGGGTAATATTTAAAATGGTGATCAATAGAATTCAGGAGAAGTATATTCCTCTAAAATGCAAGAACAAACTACCCAGTAATGAACGACCATGGATGAATAAAGAGACAAGGGTAAAATTGAAACTAAAGAAAGAGGCATAATCTAAGTACATAGACAACAAAGGAGAGGATGACAAATGGGAATTCGAAGAGGTTAGGAAAGAAGTCAAAAAACAATCAGGAAAGCAAAGAGGAACTTCGAGATTAAATTATGAAGGAATATAAAAAGAAATAGTAACATTTTCTACAGGCACATAAATAACAAAAGAAAAATCAGAATAGGGATAGGGCCATTCAGAGATGCACATAATAAACGAGGAGCAAGGGGATCTGGGGGTACAGATACACAAATCACTAAAAGTAGCGACGCAGATTAATAAGGCCATAAAAAAGGCAAATCAGGCACTACGGTACATTTCTAGGGGGATAGAATTGAAAAGCAAAGAAGTGATGGTAAACTTTTATAGAACCTGGTTAGACCACACTTGGAGTATTGTGAACAGTTCTGGTCTCCATATTATAGAAAGGATATAGACGCATAGGAGAAGGTACGAAAAAGATTCACAAGGATGATACCAGAACTGAGAGGATATACTTATCAGGAAAGGCTGAGCAGGATGGGACCCTTTTCTCTAGACTGAGGGGTGACCTGATAGAGGCCTTTAAGATAATGATAGGGTTTGATAGGGTAGACGTAGAGAAAATGTTTCCACTTGTGGGGAAGTCCAAAAGTAGAGGTCATAAATATAAAATAGTCTCTAATAAAATCTGATAGGGAATTCCGGAGAAACTTCTTTACCCAAAGAATATGGAACATGCAACCACAAGGAGTAGTTGAGACGAATAGCATAGATGCATTTCAGGGGAAATTAAATAAGTGCATGAGGGAGAGAGGAATAGAGGACATGCTGATAGAGTTAGATGAAGTTGGGTGGGAAGAGGCTCGTGTGGAGCATAAAGACCGGCATAGACCAGTTGGGCAGAATGGCCTGTTTCTGTGCTGCAGTTTCGACCTAACTCGATCTAAATTGGTGTTGTCATTAATCTGCGTCAGATTCATAAACTGGGCGTCGGTAAGAGCTTAGAGCCAAATGCAAGATCGGGGAGCACTCAGAAACACATTGGGTCCCCGTGACAAATACACACCACAGAACCTAGGCCGAGAAATTCATTGGTGTCGCCCAGAGTTTTACAGGGCGTGGCAGTTTTAGTTCCAAGGTGCGTTTGAAATATCACTCAAAATAATACAAAGAAAACAGGTTCATAAGCAAGCCAGCTTGTAGCATTTACAAACCTAAAGCTTAGCAGAGTAAGAGCACTGTAGAAAGTTCCATCCCTTTGTTGTGTAGGAGTTGGTGAGAATTCAGTATTGTGCAAACTCAATTATTAACCACTGTTATGTGGAATTCTAAGTATCTGAGGTTTCAATCCACACACACTGAATCAAACATTTCTCTTCACATTTAAGTCCAATGGACTGGTTAATCAATTCAGTTCTTCTGCTTATCCATAAAAGAATTGTGTATTATAAAAGTATATAAATTATAAAAGTATTAAGCTTCTTAACACTTTTTTTTAAATTCGTTCATGGGATGTGGGTGTCGCTGGCGAGGCCGGCATTTATTGCCCATCCCTAATTGCCCTCGAGAAGGTGGTGGTGAGCCGCCTTCTTGAACCGCTGCAGTCCGTGTGGTGAAGGTTCTCCCACAGTGCTGTTAGGGAGGGAGTTCCAAGATTTTGACCCAGCGACAATGAAGGAACGGCGATATATTTCCAAGTCGGGATGGTGTGTGACTTGGAGGGGAACGTGCAGGTGGTGTTGTTCCCATGTGCCTGCTGCCCTTGTCCTTCTAGGAGCTGGAGGTCGCGAGTTTGGGAGGTGCTGTCGAAGAAGCCTTGGCGAGTTGCTGCAGTGCATCCTGTGGACGGTACACACTGCAGCCACGGTGCACCGGTGGTGAAGGGAGTGAATGTTTAGGGTGGTGGATGGGGTGCCAATCAAGCGGGCAGCTTTGTCCTGGATGGTGTCGAGCTTCTTGAGTGTTGTTGGAGCTGCACTCATCCAGGCAAGTGGAGAGTATTCCATCACACTCCTGACTTGTGCCTTGTAGATGGTGGAAAGGCTTTGGGGAGTCAGGAGGTGAGTCACTCGCCGCAGAATACCCAGCCTCTGACCTGCTTTGGTAACAACATTTTGGTGCCGTTATTGCCACTCAGGGCATGAAGGGGGATAAAGAAGGGACCAATTTAGTTGCAGATTTATTCCACTGGAACAGTATTGTATTCACAAAATCCTCCAATTAGTGCTGCACTGAGAACAAATCACCACAGTTAAAGGAGTGCTTCCTGGTTTAATAATCTTGCAGAATGAGTTTTCAGGATATCCCCAATAGATAAACAACATATCGTGCTTTGCCTGTATTGATATAGTTAACAACAGTAGTGGAGCATCAGTGAAGTATTTGAAAATACCTCCCTTTATGATTATTTTTGCTGGAACTTGCAGTGTTTTTACTTTCCAGAGCAAGCCAGATATTGAGATCTGAACCAATTGGGGCTGATTGGCACCCGCCAGAATCGGCCAACGTTGAACCTGGTCCAGTTTCTGCAGTCAGCTCGATGAGCGCATTCTGGGTGCGCTGTGGGTGCGAGTTACCGCCTGGGATTGGTAACTCACCCACTGTGTGGGGGGGGGGGGGGTTTGGGGGGGAGTCACGTGCCGCTGCAGGTCTTAAAGGTCTCCAGCAGATTAAAGGGCCGCAGTGAGAGAGCTGTGCCACCCGCTAAAAGAGCACTTGCAGCTGATGTGCAGTGTAGAGCTGGCATTGCTATGCCCTGAAATTCTCTGCCTCCACTTCCTTCAGCGCTGTTCTATGGCGAGGGTGCCTTGCAATGGTGCCTTACGTGATGCCACCTCACTCAGCATCACCTCCACTTCGTCAGCCATCAAACTGAGAGTTCAAGTGTGATGCTGCTCCTTCCCTTGGCACAATTTCCTGCCTCCAAATTTACCTGTGCCCGCCATTGGGATTTGTTAGTTATTATTTATATTAAAAAAAGACCTATTCAGAGCTTTGGGGAGGGACAAGTACATGAACACAACCAATAAATTCTCCAGCACCACAGCCTCTGCTGCTCCTGTCCCTGGCTCATTGCCTATACTGTAGTTCTTCCCTCACCCACCTAGGGTGTGTGCAGGGACTGACAACACCTCACAGTAAAACAAAGGGTAAATAAAGGAGAAGCATCACTTCCCCATGTGATTTTGCCTAATATTATAAACGCACCTTTTGATCCTCTTGATAATCTTTGCAATGCATTAGTTTGCTGATTGCCGTACTGTGGACTGGCTGCTGCCTTCTGTTGTGCTAACATTGCTTTTACAGAGAACCCGGTTCGGGTTTCTGTTTGGCGACAGTTCTTGTTGGAAGCTGCCACTACAAATAAGGAATACAGCAAGGAGATTAGGAACAATCAAAAGTGGGGGTATCAGGGCAGCAATACAAACAGTGTGGGTATCAGGGCAGCAATACAGACAGTGGGGGTATCAGGGCAGCAATACAGACAGTGGGAGTATCAGGGCAGCAATACAGACAGTGGGGGTATCAGGGCAGCAATACAGACAGTGCGGGTATCAGGGCAGCAATACAGACAGTGGGAATATCAGGGCAGCAATACAGACAGTGGGGGTATCAGGGCAGCAATACAGACAGTGGGGGTATCAGGGCAGCAATACAGACAGTGCGGGTATCAGGGCAGCAATACAGACAGTTGGGTACAACAGGCAGTGAAACATACAGTGTGGGTACAATGGACAATGAACCTTCAAATCCCTGGCACATGATCGCACTGTCACTGGCCCCATTCCCTGCTATTATTGACAGTTTCCCCTTTACCCACCTGAGCAGTTCTGTAGAGATTGAATGTTCCCACACGGTTCCGCAGTGGCATCCTTCACGACAGATGTTGCCTGATGTTCACTTGATGCCATCGCCTTCGAGATGCTTGGTATGGAAGCTGCCGCCAGAAATAAAATGAATAATGCACGAGTAACAGGGAATAATGGAGAGCGTGTGTACACGGGGCTGGGAAATCGGGGTTCGTGCCCTTGCGCTGGGTGTGCGCTAACCCCAAGCTTCCCGCTGCTCCGCCACATGAGCTGTATAAATCTATGCGCTTGGGAGTGGCATCCGTGGAATCCAGGAGATGCTGACGCCCCACCCCAGAGGGACAACATCATCGATGTGCGCCTGCTGCTGGCAACAGTTAAAGGTGCACTCCTTGACCTTGGATTCTAGTTCTGAACCCAGAGAGTAAAGTAACAGTAACAATGCAGAGAGGTAACATAAGGGCAAGGTAAGTCAAACCAGGATGAGAAGAAGACAGCCGAAGAAAGAAGCTAATGACTGTGGGTGGAGACTCACCACGGGCATTGCCAGAGGAGAAGCAGACCAGAGATTGTACGTGTTACGCTCCTATTACAAAGGAAGAGCTGAATGCTGGAAACTTTTCAGCAACATGTAGAATGCAAATTCTCTGCTGAACCATCCAGTAACATTGAAGACAGCTTTGTGATACTGTTACTAAGCAAACTCTAGCTAAGGCTGAGATGTTATTTACAGTCGTGTCCTCTACACCCTCATTTTGAGCACAGCTCGACTAGGAAATATGGTGGCAACCTGAGTTCCACCCAGTTTGTACTTTGTCTGGGCTCGGCCACGGAAGCTCCCCTTCATAGCAGGTAGCGACTTCATTGACTTCTTCAAAGTGGAGGATGGAAGCCCCTCCCTCTAATCTGTTACCAGCAGGCATGCTAGATGCCAAGTCCGCATCACGCCGAGGAAACATGGGCCTTGAGATTCCTGGCGGGCCACTGTGCTGACACAAGTTCCGCCCGCCAGCCTGTCCCGGTGTTGGCATTGCCCCGTATTCCAGGGACGGGGTCCTTCACATAAAAGGGTGCAGGCGCCCATGCCATTTGCAGCGCTCCCTGGGCATCTGCCCCCGCAAGGTCTCGTGTTTCTGCCCGGGGGATGGGGAGGTGGGCCGGTTTGGGAAAAGGGCTTTGCTAATGGCAACTGATCACTCTGAGGTCGATTCCATTAGGAAATAGCATTGTGGGTCTGATCTATGCCTCCCGTATGGCAAGTATGCCTGCACAACGCAGAAGAACTTTACGTCGGCCACAGGATGAGCGGAACTGGTGGGATTTCCAGCAGGGTAAATGTTATTCTTCCAGTCCCACCTCTCACAGTAACATCAGGGAGGAGTGGACAGGCAGAAGAAGCATTTGCGCCCTGTATTATTGCTGGGGCCAGAATTGGGGGTGGGTGGGGAATTACCTGGCAAAACTGGGTTACACCCCAAATTTCCCCATCCACCCCTCCCTCCCCGTCCAGATTGTGTACTTTCTGCTCCAAAAGAAAAACAGAGGAATTTTGGGGCTCTTCTGTCCAGGGTTGCTGGGGCCAACCAATCAGCAGAGGGTGGCACGTGCAGGAGTCTTGGCCACATCTCCTCGCAGGAGCTGGAACGCATGACCATGGCATGGTGCCGCTGAGTGGCACAGAGGGCAGCTCTGCCAGCAAACAGCTCGTGCAACCCCACCTCGACTTCAGCAGCCATCAAACACGGGGTCTGGTGTTGGGCTGCTCCATCCCTTGTCTGCAGACTCATAGCATACGTCGAGAGTTCGCTATCCCTCCGTTTCTGCCCTTGCCATTTTAGCCTTGGCAAACTCCGCTGATACCTTTTAGGGCTCTCCAAAGCTTGCTGAATTTTTGTTCCCCCCCCCCCGCCCCGCCCCGCCCCAATCCCTCATTATGACACTTGTCTTTAATTGACCCCACTCTTTTAAATTCCACTTACCCACAATTTTAATCTCCCAACACTCATCTCATAGAGTTATACAGCACGGATAGAGGCCCTTCGGCCCATCGTGTGACTGTGTCTGTCTCTGTTTTCCCCAGAGTTTTCTTGGATATTCTCAGGTCTCCAAACACGAGTAAACAAACTTCTTGTCAGTTCTTTTATATTAAATAAAAGCTGCACTTTCTTACTTGTCTGTGCAAGGAGTAGGTTTGATGAGCTGCTCCGTGTGTGGGGCGGGCTCGATGGATCAGCCAGTCTTTGCCTGCCCGTCGATTTCGTAAGTTCGTACGTTCGTATCACTTCCACTATGGCTGACTGGTACTTTTTAGATTGCTCCATCCTCTTCTCGAGAAGTTGAGATACGTTGGACAGGTTGAGGGTGAGCTCTGGAGCATCTGGACCTGTGACATTCTGAGTCTCAGTAATTCTGTAGTGAAAGAGGAAACAGGGCTTTAACCCATGGGAAGATTTCAGATAGAAACCCAAAGGGTTAACGAGTGCAACGATTAATGTTCCTCCTGAAATCAACCGGCAAATCATCCCGAAAACCTCAGATTCCAGGGATTTGCAGCTGTCCCTGCAGTCGTACTGATCTCCACACACGCAGTGAGATCCTGGTTTGCTGCTGTTCCAGCTCCCTTCGGGATTTTCAAAGCTGTCTGCATTCCAATTCATTCCCTCTGTACGGGAATCATCGGGGATGAAATTCGACTTCGGCGGGCCATCCGACACACAGCCCGCCTGATTTTCCGTTCCACGGTGGACGGGAAAATCAGGCAGGGTGTATAATCCTGCGGGTTTGCAGTCTGTGCTAGCCCCAGTCTCTGCAGGAATGCACCGAGTGCAACCATGTAAAGTAAGAGGCGAAGGAACAGCCTCCCACGAATCTTGGATCCATGGAATTCCCTCCCAACACATCCAGTGACACTGGCGTTACGGGAATATCTCGGGGTTAAATCATTTCTCTACCTCTCGATAGGATGATTCTATCACGACAGTTTAACACCTCATCTGAAAGACGGCACCTCTGACAATGCAGCATTCCCTCAGAGCTGCACTGAAGGGTCAGTCTATGTTATGTGGTGGAGATGCCGGTGATGGACTGGGGTTGACAATTGTAAACAATTTTACAACACCAAGTTATAGTCCAGCAATTTTATTTTAAATTCACAAGCTTTCGGAGGCTACCTCCTTCCTCAGGTGCAAATTTCCAAATCGTTCACCTGAGGAAGGAGGTAGCCTCCGAAAGCTTGTGAATTTAAAATAAAATTGCTGGACTATAACTTGGTGTTGTAAAATTGTTTACATATGTTATGTGGTTAATAGGCTGATTCCCTGACCAGTGCTTCCTACTGGCGGGGTGGAGCACGCATGTTTCTGCCTCAGAGGCAAAGACGCCACCAATTGAGCCACACTGGGACGTCCTGCGGATGTGATAAGGTGCGATATAAGTGGAAGTTCTTTCATTACAAGTCGCTGCAAGTTTCTCTTTTACTTACTGTCAATAGCAAGTTACTGAGAAATGCCACAGACAGGTAAAAGAGTCCGTGTCACTCACGTTTCCCTATAGGCTGCCCATACCAGCGACACTTCAAATCAGAGGTATTATCAGCGATTTGAAATACGTTATCGAGGAAGGTTTACTGCACACTCTCCTGGTTTTTAACTCTTCTCCCGGAATCAAGGGTCCCTACCAGCAGCGCTTACTGTACAATTAAAAAGAAACTTACCTGGAAAGGAGCTGCTTAGAATCCTGTAAACAAAAAGAGCGGGGATCAAATTATTGAGTTAACAAATCAACATACAGTCGAATAAAACAAAAGGGGATGAGGTTCAGAGTGAAGGGCTCAGTGTACGAGAGCAGGTAGAGTGAGTCACGGTAGCTGTGAACATTTCTCCACAGGACATCCTGAGCTCAGGTGTGAGGCAGCAGCAGCAGCAGCAGCAATGCTGGGGTACAGCAATGTGCGAATAATTCAGCCTCACCACCGGCCTTGTTCATCACAAGATCACAAGATAGTTATAGAGAGGAAAGCACATTCGGCCCATCTTAATTCATTCATCCAGAAAGACCCTAAAGTTGCAGCATCCAATTGGTTCTTAAATGATGCAAGAGTCTTTGTCTGCCCAACTTTATCATTTCCTGTGTTAATCACTCTCTGAAGAACTTCCTAATATCAGTCCTGAATTTACTTTTTAATAGTTTAAAACATTGGGCCCTTTCAAATAATTTAAAGTTGTTTTCGGGCCTTATCTTTTCCATAGCATTTATTGTCTCCCACAGTACAGAAATTGCTCCAACCAAAGTCACAACCAACATTCTCTGTGACTATATGCATTATTCCTCCTTGTCCTCCTCAACATCACTGCAGTCTCTGACATGGTTGAACACACCAACCTCCTCCTTCATTGTCCAGTTGAATGGGACTCCCCTCACTTGGTTAAACTCTTCCCTCTCCGATCGTAGCCACAGAATCTCCACCAATGGCTTTTCTTCCTACCCCAACTCTGTCATCTCAGGATTCCCCCAAAGATCTATCATGGGCCTGCTCCTCTTCTTCATCTACATACCGCCCCTTGGTGATATCGTTCGCAGACATGGGGGTCAGCTTCCACCTGCATGGTGATGACACCCAGATCTACCTCTTTAGCACTTCTCTCAATCTCTCCAGTGCCTCAGTGCTATCCAACTGTTTGTCCAACGTTCAGACTTGGATAAGCCGCAATTTCCTCCAAGTAAACATTGGGAAGATTGAAGCTATCATCTTCAGCCCCCGTCACAAACTCCATGCCTTGGCCACCGACTCCATCCACCTTGCCAGCCACTGTCTCCAGCTGAACCAGACTGTTTTCAACCTCGGGCGTCCTATTCGACCCTGAGCTGACCTTCCAACCCTCTCCATCACAAAGACTGCTTACTTCCACCTCTGTGACATCGTCTGCCTTCACCCCTACCTCAGCCTCATCTTCCACTGAAACCCTCATCCATGCCGCTGTCACCTCCAGACTTGATCACTCCAATGCTCTCCTGGCCGGCCTCCCATCCTCTACCCTCAATAAACTTCAGCTCAACCAAAATTCTGTGGACTGTACCTTCTACAGCACCGTGTACCACACACCCAACACCCGTCCTTGCATGATCTACATTGGCTCCTGGTCCCCCAACACTTCAAATTATCATCCATCCATGGCCTTGCCCCTCCCTATCTCTCAAAATTCCTCCAGCCCTACAGTGAATGCTAAGATAACAGATCTCACCCAGGGCAGCAGAGTGCTAAAATTGGCTTCAGCTTCCCTGGGCTAAGGAGGGGAAAATTCAGCCAGGGTTTCTGCTTATCATTACTATCCAGTGAGTCCTGCTGGTAAATGTGCAGTTGTGGGCATCATATTGGATTGGACTCAGTGCTGATGGCCTCCATAACCCCATGGTTTGATGGGTCAGTTGGTGGCACTCTTTGGTTTAAGTCAGAAGGTCATAAGTTGAAGCCCAACTCTAGGACTTCAGCACAAAATCTATGCTGATACTTTAATGCAATTTTTCAAAGGAGGTGTTAAAGCAGGGTCCTGCTTGCTTGTTCAGGTGAGCATAAAAGGTCCTGCAGTACTATTAGAAGAACAGCAGGGAACTTCAGGAATGGAGGTGAGAATCCCTACGTGGTCAAGTTTTAGTAAAATATTGAAATGCCTACGTGGCAAAGAAGCAGAATGCAAAATGGTTAGAAAGGGTTAATTAGTTAGTAACTGAGATTGATACAAGTGGCCTGGCCCTCCTGCTGGGCCATATGTTTGCTTAGTCAGCAGGCCTGCATTGTCTTATCAATGATAGGTCTTTGATGTGAGTCAAGGACTGGTCTGAATGTCTCCATGTTTATGGCAGATCAATATAGGGAACGAGCTTAGCCAAAGTTGAAAGACATTCCAGGTTGGGAGATAAGGAATAGAAGGAACAGGGAAGAACATTCCAAGTTGGAAGGTGAGGAAGTATCCCCTTTGATGTCTAATAGCAACATGGTCAGCACATGGATTGTCTATGATTGGCCGGAAATAATGTAACCCCGCATGGCAACCTGTGCCCGGCTTATGATTGGTGTTGACTCTTGTGTTAATGATGTTCCAACCTCTATGGATTTGTATAAAGGTATGAGTTTTTGTCTTTGTCTTTGTCTTTCCTTATTCTGTTAGAATCGTTCGGATTCTCTCAGGAATCTGAATTGAAGCTACAGACTAAGATCTGCTATTAAAGTTGTTTGAACTTTACGGTGTACTCGAATCAGTTCTTGCTGAACCAGACTGAGGGGAAAGAATCCGGTTCGTCAGAGGGAGAGCAGGAGAAAAGCAATAGTAAAATAAATGTACCTGAATAAAGGAGAGACAGTCCCCTTGTATCAGATTCTGCACTTCATCGTCTATTAATGTCCTGGTGTCCCGGCCAACATTCCTCCCTCAACTTACACCATTGAAAATATACGGGTCTATTTTAACTGTTCTCACCGTCCATTTACCCATTTTACACCCTGCCTGATTTTCCTTTCCACTAAAGAAAATTCGGGCTAGGCAGCCTACCAGCCGCTCCCCAGTTCTGCCTGGCGGGAACAGCCGAATTCGACCCCGTATTAACTGGTCATACATGTCTTCTGCTACATGGGGCACCATTGCTATGTACAATTGGCAGCTACTGCACTGGCCTACACAACAACGGTGCTGTACTTCAAAAGTAACTCCTGCCTTGCGGAGTGTTTGAGAGATGTCCCGAAGACATGACAACATGTAAAAGAAAGGAAATTTCTTTCATTCTTATGCATGAAGAATTGACTTTGATGATGGATTATCTGTGGAACTGCACCACATTAATACCAGTGACTTCAGGAACGGAGGGAGAGCAGGAGAAAAACAATAGTAAAATAAAATAAATGTACCTGAATAAAGAAGAGACAGTCCCCTTGTATCAGATTCTGTGCCTCATCGTCTATTAACTTAATCTGTTCCATCATCTTCTTTAATGCTTTAGAACAGTTCCTAATCTGTGAGATCACTCGATGCTCCTCCTCATCGATCAGTTCCAGTGTGTACTTTTCAACTTCTTCCAACTGTTTGCTCCTTTCCGAGAACTTCTTCAACAGGTTTCCTTTCAGCTCATTGGTGAGTGTCTAAAAATCCAACCCACACTCTCATTACAAGTTGCTCTTACACAGAGCTGTTACCCTCTGAACATGGGCACTGTATAAGGTGCAGGGCCATTTCTTTTATACACACGGTGAATCGCAGTTGGATAGAATAGATTGGGATAGTCCCAGTTTTCCCTGCATTAAAGCTGAATCCCGGGACAGGGATGTTAAAGTGCAAAATGACGGTGATGTGACAGAAACTGGAAGAGCCTGTGTAAACCCACACTGACACCCTCACGTTTCTGTATCAGGCTTCAGGTGAAGATTTAAACCCCAAGTGCAAGGCTCTCACAGTTTATAATGTGATACAAACCCCTGGAGGGTGTCACAGCCATGTAACACACTCCCAACAGCCTGCTGTTCCCTGTATAATAAGAATCATAGAAGTTACAACATGGAAACAGGCCCTTCGGCCCAACATGTCCATGTCGCCCAGTTTATACCACTAAGCTAGTCCCAATTGCCTGCACTTGGCCCATATCCCTCTATACCCATTTTACCCATGTAACTGTCCAAATGCTTTTTAAAAGACAAAATTGTACCTGCCTCTACTACTGCCTCTGGCAGCTCGTTCCAGACACTCACCACCCTTTGAGTGAAAAAATTGCCCCTCTGGACCCTTTTGTATCTCTCCCCTCTCACCTTAAATCTATGTCCCCTCGTTATAGACTCCCCTACCTTTGGGAAAAGATTTTGACTATCTACCTTATCTATGCCCTTCATTATTTTATAGACTTCTATAAGATCACCCCTTAACCTCCTACTCTCCAGGGAAAAAAGTCCCAGTCTATCTAACCTCTCCCTATAAGTCAAACCATCAAGTCCCGGTAGCATCCTAGTAAATCTTTTCTGCACTCTTTCTAGTTTAATAATATCCTTTCTATAATAGGGTGACCAGAACTGTACACAGTATTCCAAGTGTGGCCTTACTAATGTCTTGTACAACTTCAACAAGACATCCCAACTCCTGTATTCAATGTTCTGACCAATGAAACCAAGCATGCCGAATGCCTTCTTCACCACCCTATCCACCTGTGACTCCACTTTCAAGGAGCTATGAACCTGTACTCCTAGATCTCTTTGTTCTATAACTCTCCCCAACGCCCTACCATTAACGGAGTAGGTCCTGGCCCGATTCGATCTACCAAAATGCATCACCTCACATTTATCTAAATTAAACTGCATCTGCCATTCATCGGCCCACTGGCCCAATTTATCAAGATCCCGTTGCAATCCTAGATAACCTTCTTCACTGTCCACAATGCCACCAATCTTGGTGTCATCTGCAAACTTACTAACCATGCCTCCTAAATTCTCATCCAAATCATTAATATAAATAACAAATAACAGCGGACCCAGTACCGATCCCTGAGACACACCGCTGGTCACAGGCCTCCAGTTTGAAAAACAACCCTCTACAACCACCCTCTGTCTTCTGTCGTCAAGCCAATTTTGTATCCAATTGGCTACCTCACCTTGGATCCCGTGAGATTTAACCTTATGTAACAACCTACCATGTGGTACCTTGTCAAAGGCTTTGCTGAAGTCCATGTAGACCACGTCTACTGCACAGCCCTCATCTATCTTCTTGGTTACCCCTTCAAAAAACTCAATCAAATTCGTGAGACGTGATTTTCCTCTCACAAAACCACGCTGACTGTTCCTAATCAGTCCCTGCCTCTCCAAATGCCTGCAGATCCTGTCCCTCAGAATACCCTCTAACAACTTACCCACTACAGATGTCAGGCTTACCGGTCTGTAGTTCCCAGGCTTTTCCCTGCTGCCCTTCTTAAACAAAGGCACAACATTTGCTACCCTCCAATCGTCAGGCACCTCACCTGTAGCTGTCGATGATTGAAATATCTCTGCTAGGGGACCCGCAATTTCCTCCCTAACCTCCCATAACGTCCTGGGATACATTTCATCAGGTCCCGGAGATTTATCTACCTTGATGCGCGTTAAGACTTCCAGCACCTCCCTCTCTGTAATATGTACACTCCTCAAGACATCACTATTTATTTCCCCAAGTTCCCTACCATCCATGCCTTTCTCAACCGTAAATACCGATGTGAAATATTCTTTCAGGATCTCACCCATCTCTTGTGGTTCCGCACATAGATGACCTTGTTGATCCTTAAGAGGCCCTACTCTATTTAATTTATTTATTGAACATTTGCGAATCTCTAACAGGACTAACATGATTTATAAGGACTGTCTCTGAGGTGAGTATTTATTCAACTTAGAGGGGAATCCCATTACACACAATTGTCTCTACCTTTACTTCAGCTTCTGATTTCTCCAAACCTTGCTGCTTGATGGAACAACTCTGCTGAACTCTCCGAAGGTTCTCAACTTTGCTCTTCAGTTCTTCCTATGAAGATAATTGAAATATTTCAAAATGGGATTCCAAGCAGGAATTTAAAAGGAAAATGATTTAGTCCCAGGTGGGTGTGGAGCAAAAGTGGTTCAGGAGATGGTTGGTCTCTGGTCACTGAATGGAAATATTATGGATTACCTCAGATCCCAGCGGAGAGAGGCACTCCTATGGGGTGTTTTGGGTTCATTAAATCGGGACTACAATGTTGTTAACCCACATCCAACCTGTGCTCCCTGTGATCCTCAGGACCCTCCCGGGGGCGTGTGATTGTAGAATTAACCCACTTTATTTCTCAGTTTAGACTGCTCCACTGCTGCTTTTTACAGTCACACCCCGGGCTGGACTCGCAGCCGCAGGCCAGCATTCCTGAAATAAGTTTGTAATTGTTACAGGCGTGGGTGAAATCCATTTTTGAATACAATCCTTAATCCCACGCAGTACAAAGGAGCCTTTTCGCTCCATTCCAATGAAAATATTCCTTTAAGTGCTCTTCAGAGGGCAGAAAACCACAGTCCTGGTGGTGCAATCGATGGGCTAATCTCCATAATTCCAGCAGTGGGAGTTGCCATGGCAGTCACTCTGGTCTGCACATCTGTAAACTCTCCCGTATGTGATGGGAGTCTCAGACGTTGGAGCACAATCTCCTCCGTTCTCACCTTACGCATTAAAGACAGAAATAACAACAACTACTTGCATTTATTTAGCGCTTTTAACGTAGTAAAACGTCCCAAAGTGATTCACAGGAGCGTAATCAGACAAAAATTGACACCGAGCTAAAGAAGGAGTCATTAGGACAGGAAAGAGGCAGGTTTTAAGGAGCATCTTAAGGGAGCAGAGAGAGGTGGAGAGGCAGAGAGGTTTAGGGAGGGAATTTCAGAGCTTCGGACCGCGTCAGCCAATGGTGGAGCGAAGGAAGAGGGAGGTGCACAAGAGGCCAGGATTGGAGAAAGACAAATGTTTAAAATGTACATCTGGTTGATCCGTATCTAAACAAGAAAAAGCCAGGTTAACATTTCCTTCGCTTTGTTTCAAGATTTCGTTTTGATGATGCAACTCACCCTTATTTCCCCTGAAGACATTTGTAGCATAAAAATTATTTCCGTTTAAAATGATTAAAACTGCATTTGATCGATGAAGCCTCTGAGATATCATGGGGTCTGGCACAAGAACAGAAGTGGAATTTACCTTAATCGAAGCTTCTGCCTGATCTAGGCTCACCGCTGTGTGAGATTTGTGTCTGCCTATTATTACACATGAAGCACACACACAGACTCCATCATCTGTACAGAAGAACTCAAGAATCTTCTTATGGTCCGGGCACTTTCTGTGAGTAAGATCGGTCACAGGGTCGACTAGCGGGTGGTCTTTGAAGATCTCTTTTGTCAAATGCAGCTTCAAATGAAGAGAACAAAAGGAGGTTTCGCATTTCAGACAGGTCTTTGTGGCTGGGGATGGACTCTCGATGCAGTGATCACAGGTAACGTTGGGAAAGCTCATCTCCAGACTGGGCTTGGGGTTGAATTTCCTGTGACACTGAGGACAGCTGAACCCATCTCGATCTATTGCATGGGTCCAAACATCCTCGATGCATTTCAGGCAGAAACTGTGCTGGCAGGGCAACGCGACAGGGTCCTGGTGCACCTCGAGACACACAGCACAGGTCAACTCCTCTTCTAAAGCTCTGGCTTCCATCCTTCCAACCCCCAAAGGAGAGGCTTCACACAGCACAGTGGCAAGTGTACAACGAGAGAGGGAGTGGAATCCTAAGTAAACACTGCCCAGGGCGGGGGGAGGAAGTGAAGGCGTTCGTTTCAGTTTCAAAATTTCCTTTCACTGTAGGTTGCCTTACCAGTTCAGCAACAAAAGTACAAGATTCCAATTTCTCAGTTTAGACCCAGAATGTGTGGGTAAATATTCATAGGGATCAGTATTCCCTTAATCCTGTTTTATAATCTTCAACTTTAGAAACTGTACAAAAAGTTACATTTAAAGAAGGAATGTAGATTTTAAAAAATGACAAGAACTTCCAATGTTCAAAGTGATGATTGGTTGATGTTGTTACAAGTGGCTCTCTTTGGATTTAGTGACCATCACTAACCAGACCAGAGAGGGACAACTTTTTTTTTAATTAAGGGGGCACAGTCTTTATGAAAAAGTGTTTGCTAAAGGTTTCTTTTGTTTGTTGAGAGAAACTAGTGATGTAGAGAAATGCATTAGGATTTATACTTGTGTCTAGGATTCAATATGCAATTTAGCTCAACCTTGACTTGTTCCACAGAAAATAATTCAATTAGCATTGGTGAATCATAGAATCATAGAAAGGTTACAGCACGGAAGGAGGCCATTCAGCCCATCGAGTCCATGCTGCTTCTATGCAAGGGCAATCCAGCTAGATGTGGAGATGCCGGTGATGGACTGGGGTGGACAAATGTACGGAGTCGTACAACACCAGGTTATACGTCTCTGTTGTACGACTCCGTACAATAATCCAGCAAGACCCATTCCCCCACTCTATCCCTGTAGCCCTGCAAATTTTTTTCCTTTCAAGTACTTATCCAGTTCTCTTTTGAAGGCCATGATTGAATCTGCCTCCACCACCCCCTCAGGCAGTGCATTCCAGATCCTAACCACTTGCTGTGTAAAAAGGTTTTTCCTCATGTCACCTTTGGTTCTTTTGCCAATCACCTTAAATCTATGTCCTCTGGTTCTTGACCCTTCCGCCAATGGGAACAGTTTCTCTCCATCTACTCTGTCTAGACCCTTCATGATTTTGAATATCTCTATCAAATCTCCTCGCAATTGTCTCTGTTCCAAGGAGAACAATCCCAGCTTCTCCAGTCCCCCATCCCTGGAATTCTTCTAGTAAATCTCTTCTGCACCCTCTCTAAGGTCTTCACATCTTTCCTAAAGTGCGGTGCCCAGAACTGGACACAATACACCAGTTGTGGCCGAACCAGTGTTTTATAAAGGTTCATCATGACTTCCATACCTTTGTACTCTATGCCCCAATTTATAAAGCCCAGGATCCCGTATGCTTTTCTAACTCCCTTAGAATCATAAGCCCCAGTTTTAACGGGATGGGCATCGGCAGGAGGTGGGGGGTGGTGATGGGGCCATCCAGAGCCAGATTAAAGGTGTTAAGATGTTGGGGTTGTGAATGGGGTGCAAACCCCCTGCCCCCAGCTATCTAACCACCCCTCCCCCCACCCGCACCATCCTCGCTGGGCGGGGGTGGGTTAAAATACCCCAGTAGAATTTACAGTACAGAATGAGGCCATTCCACCCATCGTGCCTGTGCTGATGTTACCTCTTCAACTGGACTATACACTGTACATTCACCAAAAGGTTGCCAGGTTGTAGTTATTAGGAGAGATTTGAGGTACATGGATAATTTCCAATGGAGCAGAGAAGGTTAAGAGGAGTAAGACTGCCGATTCAGTGCTAATTAGTGCCGAATTAGAGGCAGTTATGTACTGTGGGATCCACGCCCATTGTGAACAGGATTGAAAATGTCACAAATTTATTTCACACAGACTCCTTAGAGCCAGGAGACAGAGGAGACTTTCCCAGAGGTGAAAGGTCAGTGTTTGACCAATGAGCATCGATACATTTAAGGGGAGGCTTTTGGAATACATGAGGGAGAAGAGAATAGAGGGGTGTACGAGGACACCCTAATCCCTCTGTACTGCAGCGTTATGTAGTCTTTCTCCATTTATATAATATTTTGCTTTTTTATTCCTCCTACCAAAGTGGATGACATCACATTTTCCCATGTTATACTCCATCTGCCAAATTTTTGCCCACTCGCTTAACCTATCTATATCCCTTTGCAGACACTTTGTGTCCTCCTCACAGCTTACTTTTCCACCTATCTTTGTGTCATCAACAAATGTGGCCACAGTGCATTTGCTTCCTTCATCCAAGTCATTGATATATCTTGTAAATAGTTGAGGTCACAGCACTGAAGCGTTTGCAACCATCTTCAGCCAGAAGTGCCGAGTGGATGATCCATCTCGGCCTCCTCCCGATATCCCCACCATCACAGAAGCCAGTCTTCAGCCAATTCGATTCACTCCACGTGATATCAAGAAACGGCTGAGTGCACTGGATACAGCAAAGGCTATGGGCCCCGACAACATCCCAGCTGTAGTGCTGAAGACTTGTGCTCGAGAAATAGCCACGCCTCTAACCAAGCTGTTCCAGTACAGCTACAATACTGGCATCTACCCGACAATGTGGAAAACTGCCCAGGTATGTCCTGTCCACAAAAAGCAGGACAAATCCAATCCGGCCAATTACCGCCCCATCAGTCGACTCTCAATCATCAGCAAAGTGAAGGAAGGTGTCGTCGACAGTGCTATCAAGCGGCACTTACTCACCAATAACCTGCTCACCAATGCTCAGTTTGGGTTCTGCCAGGACCACTCGGCTCCAGACCTCATTACAGCCTTGGTCCAAACATGGACAAAAAAGCTGAATTCCAGAGGTGAGGTGAGAGTGACTGCCCTTGACATCAAGGCAGTATTTGACCGAGTGTGGCACCAAGGAGCCCTAGTAAAATTGAAGTCAATGGGAATCAGGGGGAAAACTCTCCAGTGGCTGGAGTTTTTTTTTTATTCATTCATGGGATGTGGGCGTTGCTGGCGAGGCCGGCATTTATTGCCCATCCCTAATTGCCCTTGAGAAGGTGGTGGTGAGCCGCCTTCTTGAACCGCTGCAGTCCGTGTGGTGAAGGTTCTCCCACAGTGCTGTTAGGAAGGGAGTTCCAGGATTTTGACCCAGCGATGAAGGAACGGCGATATATTTCCAAGTTGGGATAGTGTGTGACTTGGAGGGGAACGTGCAGGTGGTGTTGTTCCCATGTGCCTGCTGCTCTTCTCCTTCTAGGTGGTAGAGGTCACGGGTTTGGGAGGTGCTGTCGAAGAAGCCTTGGCGAGTTGCTGCAGTGCATCCTGTGGATGGTACACACTGCAGCCACAGTGCACCAGTGGTGAAGGGAGTGAATGTTTAGGGTGGTGGATGGGGTGCCAATCAAGCGGGGCTGCTTTATCTTGGATGGTGTCGAGCTTCTTGAGTGTTGTTGGAGCTGCACTCATCCAAGCAAGTGGAGAGTATTCCATCACACTCCTGACTTGTGCCTTGTAGATGGTGGAAAGGCTTTTGGGAGTCAGGTGAGTCACTCGCCGCTGAATACCCAGCCTCTGACCTGCTCTCGTAGCCACAGTATTTATATGGCTGGTCCAGTTATGTTTCTGGTCAATGGTGACCCCCAGGATATTGATGGTGGGGGATTTAGCGATGGTAATGCGGTTGAATGTCAAGGGGAGGTGGTTAGACTCTCTCTTGTTGGAGATGGTCATTGCCTGGCACTTGTCTGGCGAGAATGTTACTTGCCACTTATGAGCCCAAGCCTGGATGTTGTCCAGGTCTTGCTGCATGCTGGCTCGGACTGCTTCATTATCTGAGGGGTTGCGAATGGAACTGGACACTGTGCAATCATCAGCGAACATCCCCATTTCTGACCTTATGATGAAGGGAAGATCATTGATGAAGCAGCTGAAGATGGTTGGGCCTAGGACACTGCCCTGTGGAACTCCTGCAGCAATGTTCTGGGGCTGAGATGATTGGCCTCCAACAACCACTACCATCTTCCTTTGTGCTAGGTATGACTCCAGCCACTGGAGAGTTTTCCACCTGATTCCCATTGACTTCAATTTTACTAGGGCTCCTTGGTGCCACACTCGGTCAAATGCTGCCTTGATGTCAAGGGCAATCACTCTCGCCTCACCTCTGGAATTCAGCTTTTTTGTCCATGTTTGGACCAAGGCTGTAATGAGGTCTGGAGCCGAGTGGTCCTGGCGGAACCCAAACTGAGCATCGGTGAGCAGGTTATTGGTGAGTAAGTGCCGCTTGATAGCACTGTCGACAACACCTTCCATCACTTTGCTGATGATTGAGAGTCGACTGATGGGGCTGTAATTGGCCGGATTGGATTTGTCCTGCTTTTTGTGGCCAGGACATACCTGGGCAATTTTCCACATTGTTGGGTGGATGTCAGTGTTGTAGCTGTACTGGAACAGCTTGACTAGAGGCGCAGCTAGTTCTGGAGCACATGTCTTCAGCACTACATCTGGGATGTTGTCGGGGCCCATAGCCTTTGCTGTATCCAGTGCACTCAGCCGTTTCTTGATATCACATGGAGTGAATCGAATTGGCTGAAGACTGGCTTCTGTGATGGTGGCGATATCGGGAGGAGGCCGAGATGGATCATCCACTCGGCACTTCTGGCTGAAGATGGTTGCAAACACTACAGCCTTGTCTTTTGCACTCACGTGCTGGACTCTGCCATCATTGAGGATGGGGATGTTTGCAGAGCCTCCTCCTCCTGTTAGTTGTTTAATTGTCCACCACCATTCACGACTGGATGTGGCAGGACTGCAGAGCTTTGATCTGATCCGTTGGTTGTGGAATCGCTTAGCTCTGTCTATAGCATCACAAAGGAAGATGGTAGTGGTTGTCGGAGGCCAATCATCTCAGCCCCAGGGCATTGCTGCAGGAGTTCCTCAGGGCAGTGTCCTAGGCCCAACCATCTTCAGCTGCTTCATCAATGACCTTCCCTCCATCATAAGGTCAGAAATGGGGATGTTCGCTGATGATTGCACAGTGTTCAGTTCCATTCGCAACCCCTCAAATAATGAAGCAGTCCGAGCCTGCATGCAGCAAGACCTGGACAACATCTAGGCTTGGGCTCATAAGTGGCAAGTAACATTCACGCCAGACAGGTGCCAGGCAATGACCATCTCCAACAAGAGAGAGTCTAACCACCTCTCCTTGACATTCAACGGCATTACCATCGCCAAATCCCCCACCATCAACATCCTGGGGGTCACCATTGACCAGAAACTTAACTGGACCAGCCATATAAATACTGTGGCTACAAGAGCAGGCGAGAGGCTGGGTATTCTGCGGCGAGTGACTCACCTCCTGACTCCCCAAAGCCTTTCCACCATCCACAAGGCACAAGTCAGGAGTGTGATGGAATACTCTCCACTTGCCTGGATGAGTGCAGCTCCAACAACACTCAAGAAGCTCGACACCATCCAGGACAAAGCAGCCCACTTGATTGGCACCCCATCCACCACCCTAAACATTCACTCCCTTCACCACCGGCGCACTGTGGCTGCAGTGTGTACCATCCACAGGATGCACTGCAGCAACTCACCAAGGCTTCTTCAACAGCACCCTCCAAACCCGTGACCTCTACCACCTAGAAGGACAAGAGCAGCAGGTACATGGGAACAACACCACCTGCACGTTCCCCTCCAAGGCACACACCATCCCGACTTGGAAATATATCGCCGTTCCTTCATCGTCGCTGGGTCAAAATCCTGGAACTCCCTTCCTAACAGCACTGTGGGAGAACCTTCACCACACGGACTGCAGCGGTTCAAGAAGGCGGCTCACCACCACCTTCTCAAGGGCAATTCGGGATGGGCAATAAATTCCGGCCTCGCCAGCGACGCCCACATCCCGTGAACAAATTTTTTAAAAGACCCCTGCGGCACCCCACTAGTTATAGATTGCCATCCTGAAAATGACCCCTTTATCCCGACTTGTTTTCTGTTAGTTAGCCAATCCTCTATCCATGCCAGTATATTACCCCCAACACCATGAGCTCTTGCCTTGTGCAGTAACCTTTTATGTGGCACCTTATCGAATGCCTTTTAGAAATCCAAATACACTACATCTACTGGTTCCCCTTTATCCACCCTGCTTGTTACTTCCTCCAAGAACACTAAGAAATTTGTCAAACATGATTTCCCCTTCATAAAACCATGTTGACTCTCCTTGATTTTATTTTGAGTCTCTAATTGTCCTGCTAGTACTTCCTCAATAATCGATTCTAGCATTTTCCCAATGACAGATGTTAGGCTAATTGGCCTATTGTTACCTGCTTTCTGTCTCCCTCCTTTCTTGAATAGGGGCGTTACATTTGCAGTTTTCCAATCCGTTGGGACCTTTCCAGAATCTAGTGAATTTTGGAAGATTACAACCAATGCATCCACTATCTCTGTAGCCACTTCTTTTAAGACCCTCGGATGCAAGCCATCAGGTCCAGGGGACTTATCAGCCTTTAGACCGATTAGTTTACCTAGTACTTTTTCTCTAGTGACAGTGATTATTTTTAGATCCTCTCTCTCCTTTGCCCCTTGATTATCTATTATTATTGATATGCTTTTAGTGTCTTCTACTGTGAAGACAGATACAAAATATCTGTTCAATGCCTCTGCCGTTTCCTTGTTTTCCATTATTATTTCCCCAGTCTCATCCTCCAAGGGACCAATGTTTACTTTAGCTACTCTCTTCCTTTTTATATGCTTGTAGAAGCTTTTACTGTCAGTTTTTATATTTCTTGCCAGTTTACTCCCATAATCTATTTTCTCCCTCTTTATTATTCTTTTAGTCATCCTTTGCTGGTTTCTAAAGTTTTCCTAATCTTCAGGCTTACCAGTAATCTTTGCCATGTTGCATGCCTTTTCTTTTAACTTGATACCATCCTTAACTTCCTTATTTAGCCATGGTTGGAGCACCCGTCTCGTGGAGTCTTTCCTCCTTACTGGGGTATATTTTTGTCGCGAGTCATAAAATATATTTTTGCCACTGCTTATCCACCGTCATACCTTCTAATCTATTTTCCCAATCCACTTTAGCCAACTCTGTCCTCATGCCATTGTAATTGCCTTATTTCGCTTTAATATAGTAGTTTCAGGTCCAAGACCCTCACTCTCAAACTGGATGCGAAATTCTATCATATTATGATCAGTGTTTCCTAAGGGATCCTTTACTTTGAGATCATTAATTAATCCTGCCTCATTGATCCATCTCGGCCTCCTCCCAATATTGCCACCATCACAGAAGCCAGTCTTCAGCCAATTCGATTCACTCCACGTGATATCAAGAAATGGCTAAGTGCACTGGATACAACAAAGGCTATGGGCCCCGACAATATCCCAGCTGTAGTGCTGAAGACTTATGCTCCAGAACTAGCCGTGCCCCTAGCCAAACTGTTCCAGTACAGCTACAACACTGGCATCTACATGACAATGTGGAAAATTGCCCAGGTATGTCCTGTCCACAAAATGCAGGACAAATCCAATCCGGCCAATTACCACACCATCAGTCTACTCTCAATCATCAGCAAAGTGATGGAAGGTGTCGCCGACAGTGCTATCAAGCGGCACTTACTCACCAATAACCTGCTCACCGATGCTCAGTTTGGGCTCCGCCAGGACCACTCGGCTCCAGACCTCATTACAGCCTTGGTCCAAACATGGACAAAAGAGCTGAATTCCAGAGGTGAGGCGAGAGTGACTGCCCTTGACATCAAGGCAGCATTTGACCGAGTGTGGCACCAAGGAGCCCGAGTAAAATTGAAGTCAATGGGAATCAGGTGGAAAACTCTCCAGTGGCTGGAGTCGTAGCTAGCACAAAGGAAGATGGTAGTGGTTGTTGGAGGCCAATCATCTCAGCCCCAGGACATTGCTGCAGGAGTTCCCCAGGGCAGTGTCCTAGGCCCAACCATCTTCAGCTGCTTCATCAATGACCTTCCCTCCATCATAAGGTCAGAAATTGGGATGTTCGCTGATGATTGCACAGTGTTCAGTTCCATTCGCAACCCCTCAGATAATGAAGCAGTCCGAGCCCACAAGCAGCAAGACTTGGACAACATGCAGGCTTGGGCTGATAAGTGGCAAGTAACATTCGCGCCAGACAAGTGCCAGGCAATGACCATCTCCAAAAAGAGAGAGTCTAACTACATCCCCTTGACATTCAACGGCATTATCATCACCGAATCCCCCACCATCAACATCCTGGGGGTTACCATTGACCAGAAACTTAACTGGACCAGCCACATAAATACTGTGGCTACGAGAGCAGGTCAGAGGCTGGGTATTCTGCAGCGAGTGACTCACCTCCTGACTCCCCAAAGCCTATCCACCATCTACAAGGCACAAGTCAGGAGTGTGATAGAATACTCTCCACTTGCTTGGATGAGTGCAGCTCCCGCAACACTCAAGAAGCTCGACACCATCCAGGACAAAGCAGCCCGCTTGACTGGCACCCCATCCACCACTCTAAACATTCACTCCCTTCACCACCGGCGCACTGTGGCTGCAGTGTGCACCATCCACAGGATGCACTGCAGCAACTCGCCAAGGCTTCTTCGACAGCACCTCCCAAACCCGCGACCTCTACCACCTAGAAGGACAAGGGCAGCAGGCACATGGGAACAACACCACCTGCACGTTCCCCTCCAAGTTACACACCATCCCGACTTGGATATATATTACCGTTCCTTTATCGTTGCTGGGTCAAAATCCTGGAACTCCCTACCTAACAGCACTGTGGGAGAACCTTCACCACACGGACTGCAGCAGTTCAAGAAGGCGGCTCACCACCACCTTCTCGAGGGCAATTAGGGATGGGCAATAAATGCTGGCCTTGCCATGAACATCCCATGAATGAGTTAAAAAAATTACCCATTACCAGATCTAAAATGGCCTGTTCCCTGGTTGATTCCACAACGTATTGGTCTAAGAAACAGTCCCAAATACACTGTATGAACTCCTCCTCAGGGCTACTTTTGCCAATTTGATTTGTCCAATCTAAATGAAAATTAAAATCGCCCATGATTATTGCATTGCCTTTTTTACAAACCCCCCTTATTTCTTGATTTATGTTCTGCCCTACAGTGTAGCTACTGTTAGGGGGCCTGTAGACTACTCCCACCAGTGATTGTTATGAATGCTTCGTGCATTTAGATACAGTGCCTTTAATTTTAACTTTTTACTTTTTTCCCTGATGTGACCTCAGTCACTAATGCCCTATTACCTTTGTTAAACTCTCTGTCCCTTCCTGACACACTCTGCTTGTTCTTATCGAAATGGCTACTCTGCTCTACAGCCTTGACTTTTCTTTTTAGACTGATAAAATTAAATTTACCCTTACCTGAACTCTCCCCCTGCCCTTATTAGTTTAAAGTTCTATCTACCGCCCTAGTTATTCGATGCCAGGACACTGGTCCCAGCCCGGTTTAAGTGAAGCCCATCCCAATGGAACAGCTCCCTCCTTCCCCAGTACTGGTGCCAGTGCCCCGTGAATTGAAACCCCTGTCTCCCACACCACCCTTTCAGCCACGCATTTAACTCTCTGATCTGTTTGTCCCTATGCCAATGTGCGTGTGTCTCAGGTAATAATCCAGAGATGATTACTCTTGAGGTTCTGCTTTTTAATTTGGTCCCTAGCTCCTCAAACTCCCTCAGCAGTACCTCATTCCTAGTTCCATCTATGTCATTGGTCCCTACGTGGACCGCGACAACTGGACCCTCCCCCTCACGCTCCAAGTTATTTTGCAGCCGCGAGGAGATATCCTTAACCCTGGCACCGGGCAGGCAACACAGCCTTCGGGACCCCCGATCGCGACTGCAGAGAACAGTGTCTATCCCCTGACTATACTATCCCCTACCACCAGCACATTCCTTTTCACCCCCGCCCCACTTGAATGGCCTCCACGGTACCGTGGTCAGTTTGCCCATCCTCCCTTTGTTCTCATCCACACAGGTAGCGAATACCTCGTACCTGTTGGACAAGGTCAAAGGCTGAGGCTCCTTCATCTCTGCACGCTGGGTCCCCGTCCCGGCCTGACTCGCAGTCACATCCTCCTGTCCCTGACCACTGACCAAAACTAAACTACTACCTAACCTAAGGGGTGTGACTACCTCCTGGATCAAAGTGTCCAGGTGACTCTCCCCCTCCCGGATACATCGCAATGTCTGCAGCTCGGACTCCAGCTCAACAACTCTGAGCCGCGTTTCCTCGAGTTGCAGGCACTTACTGCAGATGTGGTTGCTCGGGATCTCGCTGGTCTCCACAAACTCCCACAGGCTCCAGTTACACCACACCACCTGCCCTGATATCTTTATCCAAACTTGTTTCATATATTTACTTAATTAGAATTTTTATTCACTTGTTTTTAGTTTTATTAACTAATTAGTTTATCTAGTTTAAGTTACTAATTTAATAAAGTAATAGCAAGTTATAGTTCCCCAGCTCTTAGTTTAACCCACTGCTCTAACTTAAAAGAAAAAATATAGTAATACTCACCAACCAATCACCTACCTGCTGTCCTCTGACATTGCTCTTTCAAATTTCAGCCTGTGTGAGTTGATCTCAACTGTAATTGAAGGAGGTCCGTCCGCCCCCGGGCCTCTCCTCCCGCCCCCGGGCCTCTCCTCCCACCCCCAGGCCTCTCCTCCCGCCCCCGGGCCTCTCCTCCCACCCCCGGGCCTCTCCTCCCGCCCCCGGGCCTCTCCTCCCGCCCCTGGGCCTCTCCTCCCACTCCTGGACCTGCCCTCCCGCCCCCCGGGCCTCTCCTCCGCTCCCGGGCCTCTCCTCCCACTCCTGGACCTGCCCTCCCGTCCCCCGGGCCTCTCCTCCCGCTCCCGGGCCTCTCCTCCTATCCCCTGGGCCTCTCCTCCCACTCCTGGACCTGCCCTCCCGCCCCCCGGGCCTCTCCTCCGCTCCCGGGCCTCTCCTCCCACTCCTGGACCTGCCCTCCCGCCCCCTGGGCCTCTCCTCCCGCTCCCGGGCCTCTCCTCCCACTCCTGGACCTGCCTCCCGGGCCTCTCCTCCCACCCCCAGGCCTCTCCTCCCACCCCCAGGCCTCTCCTCCTGCCCTCCTGGGCCTCTCCTCCCGCTCCCGGGCCTCTCCTCCGCTCTCGCTCTCGGCCTTCACTCCCGCTTCTTTTATCCTCTTGCTCTCGGGCTTCTCCTCCGCATTTCCTACATTACAACAGTGACTACACTTCGAAAGTACTTCATTGGCGGTAAAGCACTTTGGGACGTCCTGAGACCGTGAAAGGCGCTATATAAATGCAAGTCTTTCTTTTCCAATCGGGTAAAGTCTGCAATACACACTTCCTCCATTGGTGGCACTGCTGAACCTCTAATCCAATGTGTTGACTCGCTGCCCTCTAGTGACCTGTTCACTCACTGCAAGAATCTAGTGACCTGTTCACTCACTGCAAGAATCCCACAGCTAATGGCTGCTTCGAAACTTTGCTCTTCAAAACTCCAAATCTTTAAGTATTTTACTTCTACAATTTATTCAGAACTCTTCTTAGATTTGGGCTCTAGTAACTTAAGTAACTTATTCATACCCCCGCACCCTCCCACTCCACCCAGCTGCAAAAATAAATTAATGGCCCAGATTTTTGCTGGCAAAAGATCACGGCGAGTTTAATGGCTCGCTGTTATTAATGTGTGAATCGTCCAGCAGCCTGTGGCGAGGAAGAGTTACCCCGTGGATTGCGAATCATCACAAGTCGCTGGACTATTTGAGCCGCTCCGCCGTTAACCTCGTGAAAACAACAGCTCACCCTCAACCACCCCGTGAGTTTCATGAAATTGCTGCATTTGCGCATTAACTGCCAATTAAACTCGTCGTAGAAAGTTAGGGCTGGTACCTAACAGCGTAAGTACCTTTTTAATGAAGAGACTTATGTTCCTGTAATGCCAATCAACCTCTCAGGCCCAGAAAGGGAACAATTAGAAACTGTGGAGTCTCATTCCCGCAGGTAATCAATTGTCGTTAGAGATTTTTAAAATTTAAAATTTTACATTTTTAAATTTTTTTTTTACTATTCCTTTCTGTCTTTTTTTTCTCCCTCTTAATCCAATCTTTCTTTCCCTCTCTTTATTTCTCTTTCTGTACCTGATTTGACTCTAATTCAAGCTAAATGGTGAGGGAAAGTGTCTAATTGAGGGGGCAGGGCCTGAGATGCCCCACTCCGGGAAAATCTGGGCCATTAATTCTCCACTTCTTCCAGGCCGTAGGAAATAAATAAATAATTGGCCGCTAGTGATTTATTGTGCTGCCGTCTTTACTGACCGTACAGACACTGTGATTTAACATGCATTCTGATTGATAGATATTTATGTGACATGTACAGAACACAGTGTAACAGTTAATATGGGGCTCCCACTATCCGTTCCCAGAGTTTCTCTTAAGGATGCCCGTAGTTACTCAGACTGGCAAAAGTTGGGGAGTGGTGTTCCGCAGGGATCGGTGCTGGGACCACTGTTGTTCACAATTTACAAAAAACAATTTGGACTCGGGAATCGGAAGTACAATTTCAAAATTTGGGGACGACACCAAATTGGGGGGAAGAGATAATATCAAGGAGGACTGTGACAAAATACAGGAAGACATGAATAAACTTGCAGAATGGACGTGTAGTTGGCAAATGAATTTCAATAGAGATAAGTGTGAGGTATTACATTTTGATAGGAAGAATAAGGGGGCCCCACACTGCTTGGATAATAAGAGTCTAAATGGGGGAGAGGAGCAGAGGGATCTGGGGTACAGATACACAAATCACTAAAAGTAGCGAAGCAGGTTAATAAACCATAAAAAAGGCAAATCAAGCACTAGGGTTCATTTCTAGAGGGATAGAATTGAAAAGTAGAGAAATTATGTTAAACTTGTATAGAACTTTGGTTAGACCACACTTGGAGTACTGTGAACAGTTTTGGTCTCCATATTATAAAAGGATATAGAGGCACTGGAGAAGGTGCAAAAAAAGTTTTACGAGGATGATACCAGAACTGGGCGGTTACATCTATCAAGAAAGATGAGCAGGCTAGGGCTCTTTTCAAAGGCTGAGGGGTGACATGAGAGAGGTCTTTAAGATTTGAAAGGGTTTGACAGAGTAGACGTAAAGAAAATGTTTCCATTCGTGGGGCAGACCAGAACTAGGAGCCATAAATATAAGATAGTCACTAATAAATCCAATCAGGAATGCAGGAGAAACTTCTTTACCCAGAGAGTGGTTAGAATGTGGAACTCGCTACCACAAGGAGTGGTTGAGGCGACTAAATAGATGCATTTAAGGGGAACATAAGAATATAAGAAAGAGGAGCAGGAGTAGGCTATCCGGCCCCTTGAGCCTGCTCCGCCATTCAATAAGATCATGGCTGATCTTCGACCTCAACTCCACTTTCCTGCCCGATCCCCATAACACTTGATTCCTTTAGAGTCCAAAAATCTATTGATCTAAGTCTTGAATATACTCAACGACTGAGCATCCAAAGCCCTCTGGGGTAGAGAATTCCAAAGATTCACAACCCTCTGACTGAAGACATTTCTCCTCATCTCAGTCCTAAATGGCCGACCCCTTATCCTGAGACTATGCCCCCTAGTTCTAGACTCTCCAGCCAGGGGAAAAAGCCTCTCAGCATCTACCCTGTCAAACCCCCTCAGAATCTTGTATGTTTCAATGAGATCACCTCTCAGTCTTCTAAACTCCAGGGAGTGTAGGCCCATTCTACTCAATCTCTCCTCATAGGACAACCCTCTCATCCCAGGAATCAATCTAGTGAATCTTCGTTGCACCCCCCGCTAAGGCAAGTATATCCTCCCTTAGATAAGGAGACCAAAACTGTACACAGTACTCCTGCTGTAGTCTCACCAAAGCTCTGTACAATTGTAGCAAGACTTCCTTATTCTTGTACTCCAAACCCCTTGCAATAAAGACCAACATTCCATTTGCCTTCCTAATTGCTTGCTGTACCCACACGTTAACTTTCTGTGATTCATGTACAAGGACACCCAAATCCCTCTGAACACCAACATTTAATAGTTTCCCACCATTTAAAAAATATTCTGTTTTTCTATTCTTCCTACCAAAGTGAATAACCTCACATTTCCCCACATTATACTCCATCTGCCACCTTCTTGCCCACTTACTTAACCTGTCTATATCCCTTTGCAGACTCTTTTTGTGTCCTCTTCACAGCTTACTTTCCCACCTAGTTTTGTATCATCAGCAAATTTGGATACATTACACTCGGTCCCTTCATCTGAGTCATTAATACAGATTGTAAATAGCTGAGGCCCAAGCACTGATCCTTGCGGCACCCCACTAGTTACAGCCTGCCAACCTGAAAATGACCATTTATTCCTACTCTCTGTTTTCTGTCTGTTAACCAATCCTCTATCCATGCTAATATATTACCCCCAACATCATGAGCCCTTATCTTGTGTAACAACCTTTTATGCGGCACCTTATTGAATGACTTTTGAACATCCAAATGTATTGCATCCACTCATTCCCCTTTATCTACCCTGCTAGTTACATCCTCAAAAAACTCTAATAGATTTGTCAAACATGATTTCCCTTTCATAAAACCATGTTGACTCTGCCGAATCATATTATGATTTTCTAAGTGTCCCGTTACCACTTCCTTAATAATAGATTCCAACATTTTCCCGACTACGATGTCAGCCTTACTGGCCTGTAGTTCCCTGTTTTCTCTCCCTCCTTTCTTGAATAGCGGTGTGTTACATTTGCTACCTTCCAATCCACTGGGACTGTTCTAGAATCTAAGGAATTTAGGAAAATCAGAACCAATGCATCCACTATCTCTGCAACCACCTCTTTTAGAACCCCAGGCCATCAGGTCCAGGGGATTTGTTGGCTTTTAGTCCCATTCATTTCTCCAGTACTTTTTCTTTACTAATCTTAATTACTTTAAGTTCCTCGCTTTCATTAGACTCTTGGTTCCCCACTATTTCTGGCACATTTTTTGTGTCTTCTACTGTGAAGACAGATACAAAATATTTGTTTAATGTCTCTGCCATTTCCTTATTCCCCATTATAATTTCTCCTGTCTCAGCCTCTAAGGAACCCATGTTTACTTTTGCTAATCTCTTCCTTTTTACATACTTGTAGAAGCTCTTACAATTTGTTTTTATATTCAGCATGCTTGGTTTCATTGGTCAGAACATTGAATACAGGAGTTGGGATGTCTTGTTGAAGTTGTACAAGACATTAGTAAGGCCACACTTGGAATACTGTGTACAGTTCTGGTCACCCTATTATAGAAAGGATATTATTAAACTAGAAAGAGTGCAGAAAAGATTTACTAGGATGCTACTGGGACTTGATGGTTTGACTTATAGGGAGAGGTTAGATAGACTGGGATTTTTTTCCCTGGAGAGTAGGAGGTTTAGGGGTGATCTTATAGAAGTCTATAAAATAATGAGGGGCATAGATAAGGTAGATAGTCAAAATCTTTTCCCAAAGGTAGGGGAGTCTATAACGAGGGGACATAGATTTAAGGTGAGAGGGGAGAGATACAAAAGGGTCCAGAGGGGCAATTTTTTCACTCATAGGGTGGTGAGTGTCTGGAACGAGCTGCCAGAGGCAGTAGTAGAGGCGGGTACAATTTTGTCTTTTAAAAAGCATTTGGACAGTTACATGGGTAAGATGGGTATAGAGGGATATGGGCCAAATGCAGGCAATTGGGACTAGCTTAGTGGTATAAACTGGGCGACATGGACATGTTGGGCCGAAGGGCCTGTTTCCATGTTGTAAACTTCTATGATTCCATGATTCTTGCTAGTTTATTCTCATATTCTATTTTTGCCCTCTTTATCAATTTTTTGATCATCTTTTGCTGGTTTCTAAAACTCTCCCAATCCCCAGGCTTACTACTCTTCTTCGCAACATTATAAGCCTCTTCTTTTAATCTAATACTATCCTTAACTTCTTTAGTTATCCACGGATGGATCACTTTATCCGTGGAGATTTTGTTCCTCAATGGAATGTATATTTGTTGAGAATTATGAAATATTTCTTTAAACGTTCACCATTGCTTATCTACCATCACATCTTTTAATCTACTTTCCCAATCAACCTTAGCCAACTCGCCCCTCATCCCTATGTAATTGGCTTTGTTTAAGTTTAAGTCTCTAGTTTTGGAATTACTATGTCGCTCTCAAACTCAATGTGAAATTTTAACATATTATGATCACTGTTCCCCAGAGGATCCCTTACAATGAAATTACTAATTAACCCCATCTCATTACACAAGACAAGATCTAAAACAGCCTGTTCCCTGGCTGGTTCCATGAAATATTGTTCTAGGAAACTGTCTCAAATGCATTTTTCCATGAACTCATCCTCCAAACTACTTTTGCCAATTTGATTTGCCAAGTCTATATGAGGATTAAAATCCTCCACAATTATTGCATTACCTTTGTTACAAGCTTCTCTTATTTCTTGATTAAAACTCTGTCCAACAGTGTAACTACTGTTAGGGGGCCTATAAACTACTCCCACCAGTGTTTTCTGCCCCTTGTTATTTCTTATCTTCGCCTATACTGAATCTATTTCCTGATCTTCCGAGCCAAGATCCTTTCTCACTCCTGTCTTTATCTCATCCTTTATTATCAGGGTTACCCCCCTCCCCCACTTTTTCCATTTCGTCTGTCTTTTCGAAAAATCGTGTGCCCTGGAATATTTAGTTCCCAACCTTGGTCACCTTGCAACCATGTCTCAGTAATGGCTACTAGATCAAACCCATTTATCTCTATTTGTGCCATTAATTCACCTATCTTGTTACGAATGCTCCGTGCATTCAGATAAAGAGCCTTTAATTTTAACTGATGTGACCTTATTCGCTGATGCACTATTATCGTTAAACTCTCTGTCCCTTCCTGACACACTCTGCTTATCTTTACCCAAATCACTACACTGTTCTGTGGCCTTGACTTTTCTCTTCAGAATATAAATTTACCCTTACCTGAACACCCCCACCCACCCCCCACACTTTTTAGTTTAAAGCCCTATCTACTGCCCTAGTTATTCGATTCGCCAGGGCACTGGTCCCAGCCTGGTTTAAGTGGAGCTCCTCCCTATTTCCCCAGTACTGGTGCCAGTGCCCCATGAATTGAAACTCCTGTCTCCCACACCGTTCCTTGAGCCATGCATTTAACTCCCTGATCTGTTTGACCCTATGTTAATTTCCATGTGGCTCAGGTAGTACTGATGCTTCTCCTCATGCTTCCAAGTTCTTCTCCAGCTGCGGGGAGATATCCTTAACCCTGGCACCGGGCAGGCAACACAGCCTTCGGGACTCCTGGTCACGGCAGCAGAGAACAGTGTCTATCCCCCCCGACTATACTATCCCCTACCACTACCACACTCCTTTTTACTCCCCCCACTTGAATGGCCTCCTGTACCACGATGCCCTGGTCAGTTTGCCCATCCTCCCTGCTGTCTTTGTTCTCATCCACACAGGTAGCAAACACCGCGTACCTGTTGGACAAGGTCAAAGGCTGAGGCTCCTCCATCACTGCATCCTGGGTCCCCGTCCCTGCCTGACTCACAGTCACTCCTCTCCCTGAACACTGACCAAATCTAAACTACCACCTAACATAAGGGGTGTGACTGCCTCCTGGCTCAAAGTATCCAGGTGACTCTCCCCTTCCCTGATGCATTGCAATGTCTGCAGCTCGGACTCCAGCTCAACAACTCTGAGCCGCGTTTCCTCGAGTTGCAGACACTTACTGCAGATTTGGCTGCCTGGGATCTTTCTGGTCTCCACAAACTCCCACGTGCTGCAGTTACAACACACCACCTGCCCTGCTATTTCTATCTACCTTGTTTTTTATATTTAATCATATTAACACATGAGGGAGAAAGGGATAGAAAGATATGCTGATAGGGTTAGATGAAGTAGGGAGGGAGGAGGCTCGTGTGGAGCATAAATTCCGGCATGGACATGTTTGCCGAATGGCCTGTTTCTGTGCAGTACATGCTATGTAAGGCTATGTAATTCTATGTAATTCTATGAGTATAGTAATAGCAAAATAAGACAGATTAACCCGTGGCTGGACAAATGGTGCAGGAGGGACGGCTTCAGATTCCTGGGGCATTGGGACCAGTTCTGGGGCAGGAGGGACCTGTTCAAGATGGACGGGTTGCACCTCAACAGAGCTGGGACCAATGTCCTCGCCAGTAGGTTAACTAGTGCTGTGGGGGAGGGTTTAAACTAATTTGGCAAGGGGATGGACACCAGGGTGAAACATTAGAGTGGAGAAACAAGTGCACAGAGGACTGGGAGAGACAAAAAACACTAGAGTAAAGAATAGTTCAGAAATAGGAGAGATCAGACGGGGGGAAATACATGGCAGTCTAAGATGAGTTTGGAGTGCATGTGTGTAACATAGAAACATATAAAATAGGAGCAAGAGTAGGCCATTCGGTCCTTTGGGCCTGCTCCGCCATTCAAAATGATCATGGCTGATCGTCTAACTCAGTACCCTGTTCCCACTTTTTCCCCATATCCCTTGATCCCTTTAGCATTAAAAAATATATCTATCTCCTTCTTGAATACATCTAATGACTTGGCCTCCACTGCCTTCTGTGGGAGAGAATTCCACAGGTTTACCACCCTCCGAGTGAAGAAATTTCTCCTCATCTCGGTTTTAAATGGCATACCCCGTATCCTGAGACTGTGACCCCTGGTTCTGGACTCCCCAGCCATCGGGAACATCCTCCCTGCATCTAGTCTGTCTAGTCCTATTAGAATTTTATATGTTTCGATGAGATCACCTCTCATTCTTCTAAACTCTAGTGAATATAGGCCTAGTCGACCCAATCTCTCCTCATACGTCAGTCCTGCCATCCCAGGAATCAGTCTGGTAAACCTTTGTTGCACTCCCTCCATGACAAGGACATCCTTCCTCAGATAAGGAGACCAAACTGCACACAATGCTCCAGATGTGGTCTCACTAAGGCCCTGTATAACAGCAGTAAGGCATCCCTGTTCCTGTACTCAAATCCTCTTGCAATGAAGGCCAACATACCATTCGCCTTCCTAATTGCTTGCTGCACCTGAATGCTCGCTTTCAGCGACTGGTGTACAAGGACACCCAGGTCTCGTTTCACTTCCCCTTTTCCCAATCTATCACCATTCAGATAATAGTCTGCCTTTCTGTTTTTACAACCAAAGTGGATAACCTCACATTTATCCAGGTTATACCACATCTGCCATGTTCTTGCCCATTCACCCAATTTGTCCAAATCACATTGGAGCCTCTTTGCATCCTCCTCACAGCTCACATTCCACCCCAGCTTTCTGTCATCCGCAGACTTGGAAATGTTACATTTAGTTCCCTCATCCAAATCATTGATATATATTGTGAATAGCTGGGGCCCAAGCACTGATCCCTGCGGTACCCCACTTGTCACTACTTGCCGGAAAAAGACCCGTTTATTCCTGCTCTGTTTCCTGTCTGTCAACCAATTCTCAATCCATGCCAGTATATTCCCCCCAATCCCATGTGCTTTAATTTTGCACTCTAACCTCTTGTGTGAGACCTAATCAAAAGCCTTCTGAAAATCCAAGTACACCACATCCACTGGTTCTCCCCTATCTATTCTACTAGTTACATCCTCAAAAAACTCCAGTAGATTTGTTAAGCATGATTTCCCTTTCATAAACCCATGCTGACTTTGTCCAATCCCGTTAATGCCTTCCAGGTGTTCTTTTATAATAGACTCTAGCATTTTCCCCACTACTGATGTTAGGCTAACTGGTCTGGAATTCCCTTTTTTTTTCTCTCCCTCCTTTTTCAAATAGTGGGGTTACATTTGCCACCCTCCAATCTGTAGGAACTGTTCCAGAGTCTATAGAACTTTGGAAGATGATCACCAATGCATCCATTATTTCCAGGGCCACTTCCTTTAGTACTCTGGGATGTAGATTATCAGGCCCTGGGGATTTGTCAGCCTTTAGCCCCATTAATTTCCCCAGCACTATTTTTTTTTACTAATAGTGGTTTCCTTCAGTTCCTCCCTCTCACTAGAACCCTTGGTTCCCTAACATTTCTGGGAGGTTACTTGTGTCCTCCTTTGTGAAGACAGAACCAAAGTATGTGTTTAATTGTTCTGCCTTTTCTTTGTTCCCCATTATAATTTCCCCCATTTCTGACTGTAAGGGACCTACATTTGTCTTCAATAATCTTTTTCTCTTGACATATTTATAGAAGCTTTTACAGTCAGTTTTTATGTTCCCTGCTAGTTTACTCTCATACTCTATTTTTCCCCTCTTAATCAATCTCTTTGTCCTCCTTTGCTGAATTCTAAACTGCTCCCAATCCTCAGGCTTGCCGCTTTTTCTGGCAATTTTATATGTCTCCTCTTTGGATCTAATACTATCCCTAATTTCTTTTGTAAGCCACGTTTGAGCCACCTTTCCTGTTTTATTTTTGCACCAGCCGTAAATGCACGTAGCGTGGTAAATAAGGTTGGTGAGCTGCAGGCACAAGTCACCACATGGGACTTTGATATCATGGCAATAACAGAGACCTGGCTCAAAGGAGGGGAGGATTGGGTACTTAATATTCCTGGCTATAAGGTATTCAGGAAAGATAGGGAGGGGGAAAAAGGAGGGGGTGGCAGTATTGATTAAAGCACTGGAAAGGGATGGTGTAGTTGAGGGGGTCAAAGACAGAATCTATTTGGTTAGAATTAAGGAACAATAGAGGAGCTCTTGCATTAATGGGTGTACACTATAGGCCATCAAATAGTCGGAAGGAGATAGAGGAGCAATTTGTAGGCAAATTACAGAAACATGCAAGAACTATAACGTAGTGATAATGGGGGACTTCAATTATCCCAATATAGACTGGGAAAATTACAGGGCAAAGAGGGGGAGGAATTCCTGAAATGTGTACAAGAGAACTTTCTTGATCAATGTGATTCCAACCCAACGAGGAAGGAAGCAGCGCTGGATCTAGTTCTGGGGAATGGAATGGGGCAAGTGGAGTATGTTTCAGTGGGGGAACATTTGGGGAACAGTGATCATAATATCATCAGGTTTACAATAGTTATGGAAAAGGACAAGGAATAATCAAGCGTAAAAATACTTAACTGGAGAAGGGCTAATTTCAATGAGTTAAAAAGGGATCTTGCTGAGGTAGATTGGAATCAAAAATTTGGTAGGCAAAACAGTCATTGAACAATGGGGGGCCTTCAAAGAGGAGATGGTTCGGGTACAGAGTAAACACAATCCCATGAGGGAAAAGGAAGGGCATCCAAAGCTAGAGCTCCCTGGATGGCTAAAGATATAGAGATTAAAATGAAACAGAAAAAGGAGGCTTATGACAAATGTAAGGTTCATAATACAGTAGAGAACCAGGCTGAATACAGCAAGAACAGAGGAGATCTGAAAAAGGGAATAAGAGAGGCAAAGAGAGAGGATGAGAATAGATTAGTGGCTAACATAAAAAGAAACCCAAAAGTCTTTTATAAACATATAGATAGTAAAAAGGTAGCCCAAGGATTAGGGACTAAAAAAGATCTTCTTGTGGAGGCAGAGGGTATGGCTGAGGCACTAAATGAATACATTGCATCAGTCTTCACTAGAGAAGAGGATGATGCCATTGTAGCAGTAAAGGAGGAGGTAGCAGCGATACTGGATAGAATAAAAATAGATAAAGAGGAGGTACTTAAAAGTTTGGCAGTACTCAAAGTAGAAAAGTCACCCGGTCCAGATGGGATGCATCCTAGGTTACTTAGGGAACTAAGGGTGGAAATTGCAGAGACTCTGGCCACAATTTTCCAATCCTCCTTAGATATGGGGGTGGTGCCAGAGGACTGGAGGATTGCAAACATTACAACCTTGTTCAAAAAGGTGGAGAGGGATAAACCCAACAATTACAGGACAGACACCCTAATGTCGGTGGTGGGGAAACTTTTCGAGACAGTAATCCGGGAAAAAATTAATTGGCATTTGGAAAAGTATGGGCTAATAAATGAAAGTCAGCACGGATTTGTTAAAGGCAAATCATGTTTGACGAACTTGATTGAGTTCTTTGGTGAAGTAACAGAGAGCGGCGATGAGGGTAGTGTCATCAACCCTCTCCGTTACATCATTATTTTGATAAAGTACCACCTAATAGACTTGTTAGCAAAACTGAAGCCAATGGGATTAAAGGGACAGTGGCAGCATGGATACAAAATTGGCTTAGGGACAGAAAGCAGAGAGTGATGCTGAACGGTGGTTTTTCAGACTGGAGGGAAGTTTACAGTGGTGTTCCCCAGGGGTCAGTATTAGGGCCAATGCTCTTTTTGATATATATTAATGACCTGGACTTGGGTATACAGGGCATTATTTCAAAGTTTGAAGATGACACGAAACTCGGAAATGTAGTAAACAATGAGGAGGAAAGTAACAGACTTCAGGGGGACATAGACAGACTGTTGAAATGGACAAATACATGGCAGATAAAATTTATTGCAGAGAAGTGTGAAGTGATAAATTTTGGTAGGAAGAATGAGAAGAAGCAATATAAACTAAATGGTACAATTTTACAGGGGGTGCAGGAACAGAGACCCCTGGGGGATGCACATACATAAATCTTTGAAGGTGGCAGAACAAGTTGAGAAAGATGTTAAAAATCCATTTGGGATCCTAGGCTTTAATAATAGAGGCATAGGGGGAAAAATTCGATAGGGACCGTTTTTGGGTGTAGGTAGCGTGATGTGCTATTACCCCGTGTCCAATGACTCCTGCACAGACAGGACGCAAGATTCGACCCACCCGAGGACTCGCCTGCCAGCAACGTTCCATTCCAGGCCTTGCACGTGGAATCAATGCAATTCGCAATTTGCACCGCCAGAGGGAGCTCCATCTCTTAAAGGGAGGATGTTTCTTAGAAACCTCTTAAAGGTAGCTGGTACCTGTTATTTGCTGAAAATAACAGTCTGTACAGAGTCTGAACAGAGATCAGACATCGCACACGTAAAACACAGATGCAGGTCCCAACCCTATGTTTACACACTGATGAGTTATGTTAAAACATTGAATAAAGGTTGCACACCACTAAATTCCACACCCTCCAATCTGCACGCCAGACCTCACCAATCTGCCGATCTGAGTTTGTACCAGTCCTGCGAGAGTGCGTGCACCAAGGTTCTCTGCTGATGCACTAGAGACCTTGGGTGCAAGAGGTGGACAGAAGGAGGGACATCCTATATCTGTTGGGGGTGCGGGGGGGAGGTGGAAGAGGCCCTCTGTACATATACTCAAAAGGCAGTGGGAGGCAGCGGGGGATGAAGTCAATGCCAGGCGCACAGCATCATGAACGTGGATGAAGTGCAGGAAGAAGTTCAATGCTTTGACATGAGTGGTCAAGGTGAGTGAGGTCACCTGTCAAGTGGCGTCTCCTACCAACTACACCATGCACTACACCCCTCATCCCCCACATACCAATAAACTCTTCCCATCAATACTCAACTCTGCCAATCAGATGCTTCCTCTCACCCTTACACATTACCACTGTTTCAAGCCGCCCACCCACAACTCATGGACCACACACACTGGCAGCTATTCAACCATGACAGGCACATCATCCAGACACATGTCCGGCTTTCTTGCAGGAGAAGGTGGCACATATCAAGACGCAGCAAGTGGCAGTGACATTTAGCCCGTCGAGCCTGTTCCGCCATTCAATGAGATCATGTGACCTAACTCCATATACCCGCCTTAGCCCCATGTCCCTTAATACCCTTGGTTCATAGAAATCTATCAATCTCAGTTTTAACATTCACAATTGAGCTAGCATCAACTGCAGTCTGCAGAAGAGCATTCCAAACGTCTCCCATCCTTTACGTGTAGAAGCATTTTCTAACTCAATCCTGCACGTCCTGGCTCTAAATGTTAGGCTATGTCCCCGCGTCCTAGTATTCAAGTGTAGGAGACCTCCAAAAACAGTTACAAATGTCTCCGCAGCCAGAAGCAATAATCCAGCCACTAACCTGTAAATCCTGCACTGTCCCTTTAAATAGCGCCGGTGGGGGGTCCTCCAGGCACTCTAAGACACGTTCAGATGGTCGGGGTTAAGACTGTGCGTTGAGTTGAATGTTAAGTCCCAAAATGTTGTCTATCACTTTAAATCAGCGTTGCACACTGATTGAAGCCATTTTCTTCCTACTTTACTTGATTCCAGCGTTCCTTATCTGGGCCTGCGCTAACTCCTATACCAAGATGGCGTCTGGCGCATGTCACGCTGGAAACGTGCGTGCGCATCCAAGACGCCATCTTGGATGTCGGAGAGGCCGTGTAGCGCCAGAACAACGGGCGCTACACGGCCCAATTTAACGCCCATAGTGTATAAGAGCAAGGAAGTTACGCTAAACCTTTATAAAACACTGATTAGGCCTCAGCTGGAGTATTATGTCCAATTCTGGACACCACACTTTAGGAAGGATGTCAAGGCCTTGCAGAAGAGATTTACTAGAATGGTACCAGGGATGAGGGACTTCAGTTATGTGGAGACACTGGAGAAGCTGGGGTTGTTCTCCTTAGAACAGGGAAGGTCAAGGGGAGATTTGATAGAGGTGTTCAAAATCATGAACGGTTTTGACAGAGTAAATAAGGAGAAACTGTTTCCAGTGGCAGAAGGGTCGGTAACCAGAGGACACAGATTTAAGGCGATCGGCCAAAGAACCAGAGGCGACATGAGGAAACATTTTTTTTTACGCAGCGAGTTGTTATGATCTGGAATGCACAGCCTGAAAGGGCGGTGTGTAGAAATGCATAAAGAGATACTTGACCATGTTAATGTAGAAATGCATGAACAGTTACCTGACCATAGTAAAGAAGAAATGCATGATGGATATTTGACCATGTTAGCTCTTTGGCTCCCATAATGGGGTAGCTACAGCACACACACACAGAAAGACACAATTGTGTAATTATGTTTAAGCCTTAGTATGTTGATAATTAAGTTGGCTGTGCAGGTGCTTTGTACTGTCTGCCCCTTCCCAAGCAGATAAGGGTATTGCTGACTATAAAATATAATGAGAATACAGTTTCTTGAGAGGCCATGTGGCCTTGAGACTGACTTCAGCCCTACTGATAACCAGCTTTAGAATTTAGGGAGGATAGTGTTCTCAGGCCTACGAGGCCTACGTGCCAAAACAGGAATGAGCTATGGACGTCCAGAGGGGGCAGGCTCACTACTTGATTGACCAACTACCTGAACCAATAAAGAATGTACAGGTACGCCCATATTCTATGACAGGTGGCATTGCTAATTAAACTGTATAAATGTGAAATGTTTCCTTTGTTCAGTGAAGAGGTTATTTTGACCATTGTTCAGAGTACAGCTTCCCTTGTATACAAGTCAATTAAAGTAAAACTTTTCCCTTTGTGATACTGGTCTGAGTGTGTTAGTGCATTGGTATAGTGTTACGTTTCGACAGGTGGAAGCAGATTCAATAATAATTTTCGCTAGTTTTGCTAGTTCCCCGTTCTCTTTAGTAGTGTAACAGAGAGGGGAGGCCGGATGCTGGGGAGATTTTTAATAGTGGCCCAGGCTGACGGTTCCTCCACTCTGCGTGGCATCTCCTGCCGATGAGCTGGCACTCCATGGCACAGGTCAATGGATCTCCAAAATACAATTCCATTAGGCGATACTATAGTATTCATTTCAGCTCCCAAGATGATTCCTGGGCTGGCTGCTCCCTAGGGAGCTCCTTTGCTGTGTAACCCTATCCTTGGCCATCCGTTGCCATCCTTTGCCCTTTCTCCCCCAATCTAGGAACATAGGAACAGGAGTAGGCCATTCAGCCCCTCGTGCCTGCTCCGCCATTTGATAAGATCATGGCTGATCTATGATCTAATTCCACATACCTGCCTTTGGCCCATATCCCTTAATACCTTTGGTTGCCAAAAAGCTATCTATCTCAGATTTAAATTTAGCAATTGAGCTAGTATCAATCGCCATTTGCAGAAGAGAGTTCCAAACTTCTACCACCCTTTGTGTGTAGAAATGTTTTCTAATCTCACTCCTGAAAGGTCTGGCTCTAATTTTTAGACTGTGCCCCCGACTCCTAGAATCCCCAACCAGCGGAAATAGTTTCTCTCTATCCACCCTATCTGTTCCCCTTAATATCTTATAAACTTCGATCAGATCACCCCTCAACCTTCTAAACTCCAGAGAATACAACCCCAATTTGTGTAATCTCTCCTCGTAACTTAACCCTTGAAGTCCGGGTATCATTCTAGTAAACCTACTCTGCACTCCCTCCAAGGCCAATATGTCCTTCCGAAGGTGCGGTGCCCAGAACTGCTCACAGTTCTCCAGGTGCGGTCTAACCAGGGTTTTGTATAGCTGCAGCATAACTTCTGCCCCCTTGTACTCCAGTCCTCTAGATATAAAGGCCAGCATTCCATTTGCCTTCTTGATTATTTTCTGCACCTGTTCATGACACTTCAATGATCCATGTACCTGAACCCCTAAGTCCCTTTGGACATCCACTGTTTTTAACTTTTTACCATTTAGAAAGTACCCTGTTCTATCCTTTTTTGATCCACAGTGGATGACCTCACATTTGTCTACATTGAATTCCATTTGCCACAGTTTTGCCCCTTCACCTAATCTATCAATATCGCTTTGTAATTTTATGTTTTCATCTACACTGCTTACAATGCCACCAATCTTTGTGTCATTGGCAAACTTAGATATGAGACTTTCTATGCCTTCATCTAAGTCGTTAATAAATATTGTGAATAATTGAGGCCCTAAGACAGATCCCTGCGGGACTCCACTAGTCACATCCTGCCAATGTGAGTACCTACCCATTATCCCTACTCTCTGTCGCCTTTCGCTCAGCCAACTTCCTAACCAAGTCCGTACTTTTCCCTCGATTCCATGGGCTTCTATCTTAGCTAACAGTCTCTTATGTGGGACCTTATCAAATGCCTTCTGGAAGTCCATATAAATAACATCCATTGACATTCCCCTGTCCACTACTTTAGTCACCTCTTCAAAAAATTCAATCTGGTTTGTCAGACACGACCTACCTTTCACAAATCCATGCTGGCTCTCTCTGATTAACTGAAAATTCTCGAGGTGTTCAGTCACCCTATCCTTAATTATAGACTCCAGCATTTTCCCCATTTCTCCTCTCTTCCACCTTTTAAGTTCCCCTGGCTCTAATAGTGGGTGCATTTTAGCCCGAACTACAAGTTCCAGCTGCAAGTTTAAAGTTACCTGGGCCCACTGCCCATCCCCCGACCACGCCTGCTCTTTTTTTTCATCAGTGAGCACTGGATCTTTGCTCAAATTTGGTTTCCAAATTCCTGGACTTCTTTGCCGCCAAGACTACTCTGCTCCACTGGACTACGCTGCAAGGCTCAGCTGCTCTGACTCTGATCTGCTATTCAGTTGATTACGTTTTAAGGGCCTAGACCCCCCCCCTCCAGCCCCCACCGCTGCTGTTAGCTGCTTAGCTTATGACTGTCCTACTGGTTTTTCAGCTTTGTTTTGCTACAGTGTGGTTCCTGGCCAGAAATTCACTCTCCTGGGCCGTAGTCCCATTTCTCCGACGCTTCTGGATCTTATGGTGTCGGCCAACTTCACCACCGTTTCTCCGCCCCCCGAGCAATTCTGCACATCGCCTGGCTCTTCGCTCCCACGGAATTACCTCCAGCAGGAGGATTTCCTTCAAATAGCTAAAACAAAAACAGAAAATGCTGGAGAAGCTCAGCAAGTCAGGCAGCGTCTGTGGATGCATCCAGTATTTTGCTTTTCCTTCAAACAGACCATCCGTTCAGCTGCCTCTGCCACTTCTCTCCCTTCCCCTAGCCCACCGAGCCAAACTTCCCCTAAGGTTCCCCCCTGCCCAGGCCCTGAACTCGCACCTTTCTCCAGTTTCTCTCCTATCTCCACTCATGCCCTCTCCGAGCTCACCTTGACCATGAGACCCACCTCCTGCTCCCTCGACCCTATTCCCACCAAACTGCTGACCACCCAACTTCCCTTCCTGGCCCCTATGTTGGCTGATATTGTTAACGGTTCCCTCTCCTCAGGTACTGTTTCCCACCCCCCCAACCCTTCAAACCTGCTGTCACCACCCCCCTCCTCAAAAACCGGCCCTTATCAAAGTCACAAATGACATGCTATGTGACTGTGACCATGGTAAACTATCCCTCCTCATCCTTCTCGACCTGTCGCAGCCTTTGACATGGTTGACCACATCATCTCCCTCCAACGTCCCTCCTCCGTTGTCCAGTTGGGTGGGGCTGCGCTCGCCTGGTTCCATTCTTATCTATCCAGTGGTAGCCAGAGAATCACCTGCAATTGCTACTCTTCCCGCTCCCACACCGTTACCTCTGGAGTCCCTCAAGGATCTATACTTGGCCTCTACCTATTTCAAATCCCTTCATGACCTCGCCCCTCCCTATCTCTGTAACCTCTTGCAGCCCTACAACCCTCCGATATCTCTGCGCTCCTCCAATTCTGGCCTCTTGTGCATCCCCGATTTTCATCGTTCCACCATCGGCGGCCGTGCCTTCAGCTGCCTAGGCCCCAAGCTCTGGAATTCCCTCCCTAAACCTCTCCGCCTCTCTCTCCTCCTTTAAGACGCTCCTTAAAACCTACCTCTTTGACTAAGCTTTTGTTCACCTCCATACGTGGCTCGGTGTCAAATTTTGTTTGATAATTGCTCCTGTGAAGCACCATGGGATGTTTTACCACGTGCAAGGCGCTATATAAATGCAAGTTGTTGTAGATGAGCAAACATCAGAGATGGAAAGGGAAGTGGTATGCAAGGTCGAGAATCAGAAACTGAATGGAAAAATTGTGATTCCATCTGCGTTTGTAACAAGATAGAATTCATTCTTCAAAAAATTTCTTGGTGTGACTCCCTCTCTATTTGTCGGCAATCATAATTAATTCCAAAACTTAGATTATCAGGTATAATGTGCACATCAACAAACAGTTTAATGTGTGTAATATGACAAACAACAGTGTGCTGTTACTCAGTTAATACAGTCCAGTAAATCACTGAACCATGATCTATCCACAGCCAGTGGGCTCACTCCTGGAACTGAGTCATTCCCCTTTTAAATTCCTGCTGTGAATCCACTTTCTGAAATATTTCAATTGACTTTAATAGAAGGAATTGAAGGAAAAAGTTAAGAAACTTCATAGAAGAGCTGTTCAATCAAACAGCAAGACTCGGAGAAATCAGAAGCTGAAATAAAGGGTGGAGAGAACTGTGTGTAACTGGATTTAGGAAGGGTAAGTAAACACCCACCTCAGAAACAGTCCTTGTAAATCAGGCTGGTCCTGTTAGGGACGTGTCACTGATTACACCACGTTCCCCCTGTGTTTGATGTGGGGCGGGGAGAGCTGCTCAGCTCCACCCACACGTCAGACAGAATGTTATTATATCATTGGTCATCTGTGTTCTCTGAAACTGACTCGGCCAAAAGCCTGATTTGAAAGGGGATGCCGTTGCTGAGGAAGAGGTCACTTAGGCCCTTGCACTATAGGAGGGAGGAAATGTTTTCCGCTACTGGGCCAGGATTTTGGGGCATAATGTGGGCCACCTGGATTCTGCCGTTTACTCTGGCCAGCTAATTTCTAGTTGGGAGGGGGGGTGTGGGTGAGGGCCATTCTTCCTCCCACCTCGGAGGGGGGGGGGCATGTCTGGTGGAGTCCCCAGGAATTCTGCCGGCACGTCCTTTTCAGGCTTCAAGAGAATTGACGTCAGCTGCGAGGAAACGAGTGTCCTGCTAAAATCCTAGGAAAGGTCTTGAAGCCAAAGGGAATCGTTTACCTTCGGAAAATGCCCTCTTTGCTCCCTGAGGAGAAGAATTGACCAGTTTACATTTTGGTCGGGCCTTTCCTGGGCCTCGTCTCCACTTCTGGAGCAGCGCGGTGCTGCTCTGACTGCTGTTAGAGCATGGGGGTGGGCAACTCTAGTGTCCTTATACAGGGCAGCATACCCCAACCACTTGAATAACACTGTCCCCTGGGTTTGGGATGGGGGTCTGCACCTTTGCACTTAGGTGGGCAGGGGGTGGGGCTCAGTCGCACTTGCACTTGGCGGAGCAGGACCCCTGGAATTTCAGGTATCCCCCTCCCCCCCCCCTCCTATTTATACAGGGAACAGCAGGCTACTGGGCGTGTGTTGCAAGACCGTCCCGCACTCCAGTTTTGCTCTTGGGGTTTAAATCTTCACCTGATGCGGAAATGTGGGGGTGTCAGCGTGGGCTCCAACAACACTCAAGAAGCTCGACACCATCCAGGACAAAGCTGCCCGCTTGATTGGCACCCCATCCACCACCCTAAACATTCACTCCCTTCACCACCGGCGCACAGTGGCTGCAGTGTGCACCATCCACAGGATGCACTGCAGCAACTCGCCAAGGCTCCTTCGACAGCACCTTCCAAACCCGCGACCTCTACCACCTAGAAGGACAAGAGCAGCAGGCACATGGGAACAACACCACCTGCACGTTCCCCTCCAAGTCACACACCATCCCGACTTGGAAATATATCGGCCGTTCCTTCATCGTTGCTGTGTCAAAATCCTGGAACTCCCTTCCCAACAGCACTGTGGGAGAATCTTCACCACACGGACTGCAGCGGTTTAAGAAGGCGGCTCAGCACCACCTTCTCGAGGGCAATTAGGGATGGGCAATAAATGCCGGCCTCGCCTGGATTTGGTCTCAGAGCGGACACTCGCTGTCACCACCTCCCCGTCCCCGGTGTCCGCTTCACTCAATCAGCTTTTCATCTTTTTTTTCAGCCTTCGTAGTTTTGCTTCGGGGGGGGCGAAGCCAAGCCTCTCCCCCGGCGAGCCCCCCCACCTCTGCTTTGCCATTTCCCCGCTCCACCTTGTTATCTCATTTTAAAACGGTATTTGACGGCAGAGGAGCGGGGCGCCCGCGCGGCAGAGCGAGTGACGGTGAGTGAAGGACGGGCGCGGGCCGAGGGTTCAAACCCCAACCGTCAGAGCGCGAGCGGCCGGAGGGACAGAGAGAGAGAGAGAGAGAGAGCGGGAAAAGGCGCGAGGTCGGAGGTCGGTTCGGTGGTCAGATTTGATAGCCCTGCTTTAGCGGGTTGTGCACCGCCTGCTGCCCGTGGTTTCCCAAAGCGCTCCCTTTGTGCCACGCGGGGTATCTCACGGCGGGAGAGAGGGCTCGGCAAATTTACCCTGCTCGCTTCAGATAAGTGCGTTACAGGATGAAGGTTGACCTTCCAACTGGCAAAGTTCACGCGCAAATCCTTAAGCAGCTCTTACTACACCCCCAGCGTGTGCTAGTTTAAAAGAATAAACAGGTTACTTCTGGTATAAAAGTTGCACCTACAGGAAAGTAGCATGTATGCATGAATGTGAGAAACTTGCCAATCATAAGTTCATGAACAGGTGCAGAAAATAATCAATAAAGCTAATGGAATGCTGGCCTTTATATCTAGAGGACTGGAGTACAAGGGGGCAGACGTTATACTGCAGCTATACAAAACCCTGGTTAGACCGCACCTGGAGTACTGTGAGCAGTTCTGGGCACAGCACCTTCGGAAGGACATATTGGCCTTGGAGGGACTGCAGCGTAGGTTTACTAGAATGATACCAGGACTTCAAGGGTTAAGTTATGAGGAGAGATTACATAAATTGGGGTTGTATTCTCTAGAGTTTCGAAGGTTAAGGGGGATCTGATCGAAGTTTATAAGATATTAAGGGGAACAGATAGGGTGGATAGAGAGAAACTATTTCCGCTGGCTGGGGATTTTAGGAGTAGGGGGCACAGTCTAAAAATTAGAGCCAGACCTTTCAGGAGCGAGATTAGAAAACATTTCTACACACAAAGGGTGGTAGAAGTTTGGAACTCTCTTCCACAAACGGCAATTGATACTAGCTCAATTGCTAAATTTAAATCGGAGATAGATAGCTTTTTGGCAACCAAAGGTATTAAGGGATATGGGCCAAAGGCAGGTTTATGGAGTTAGATCACAGATCAGCCATGATTTTATTAAATGGCGGAGCAGGCACGAGGGGCTGAATGGCCTACTCCTGTTCCCATGTTCCTGAGGGCCATGCAACCATTGACGTTTACAGCACAGAAGGTGGCCGTTTGGCCCATCGTGTCTGTGCTGCCTCTTTGCGAGAGCAATCCGAATCTAATTCCACTGTCCTGGTCCCTCCCCGCAGTCATTTTTCTTCTTCTCCTTCAACTAATCATCCAATTTTCCCTTAAAAGATTGCAGTGAAAATGCCCCACAAAGTGTCCCAAAAACCTCCGCTGAAATTCTACCCCATAGTGTCAGGAGACTAAACAAAATGCCACTTATATCTGGAGTTGTTTAGTTCCTTTGTTATTGAACAGCGTGAAGTTTTGGGAGTATACCCGCCATCTGACATGTCTGAGGATTATTTATAGTTCACATGGGGTCAATACAATTGCTTGACACGTCTCTTTAAAGTGATTGACGTCTAAAGGGGTGAATGTTTGGAATGCATGTCACTCAGATTGGTTAATGATTAAATCAAGGGGGTGTATTTGAGAATCAAGGATATAAAAGATGGTGTTTTTGATATAAGTCATTTCCTGAAATGTCACTAGAAGTAGAGAGAGAAAAAAAACCACACAAACCAGGTACAGGCGGATGTCAAGTGTGTCACTTGAATGTACAAAACTATTCCCTTGGGCTAAGAGAAACAATTTTTAACTAGCTGTATTCCAAATATAGCTATCAATATGTAAGGTGGATTTATCCAGGGAAAAAAAAACCCAAGAGGGAATGGATACCATATCTATGGATGAAGGTTTACCACTTTGACATTGTAGGAGACTGACACAACCATCTCAGGAAGGCCAGGCAACCAACTCTACTACATCAACCTCAGAAGGAGAAGGTCAGAAAGCTCCTCAAATCATTGCGAGAGCTACATGTAATTAAAATGACCTAATTAGTCTTTTAATATATCCAATAGACTTGCTAGTCAAAGTTGTTAACTTAAGAGTCTAAATGTAAACTATTCTCACTAACTTTCTGCCAATCTTGGGCAATAAGCTTAATGTTGATTTATAATCAGAAAAACCTGGCGAATGCAGAGTGACTGGGACTATTTAAACTACTTTTGTAACCTGTTATTAATTCTGAAAGTTGATACCCACTCAATAATTTGCATACTTTTTTTTTGTTTTACTAGTTTGCATACTTCATTGTTTAAAAGTTAAAAGCTGCTAATTGTCTTATTAAACTGTGAATAAAGAAATATTAATTTGTGACTTCATGGTCTGACTTAATGTTTGATCATTTGCCAAGAAGAGGTTAATTTTAATTCACTCAGCAGCTTTATCCTTTACTCTGTGTAACATGCTGGAACAATATAACCAGTCCCAGGCTGCTGCTGACTGTACCCCTGTAATATGTGAGTTCTGCATGGAGGAATCCATCTCCAGCTGTGAAGACCTGTCTCAAATGTGAAAGCTCCTTTTGTTCCCTTCATTTAAAGCCGCATTTTGGCAAAAGAGGTCCTCAAAGATCACACGCTAGTCTCACTCACAGAAAGTGCCCGGACCATAAGAAGATTCTTGAATTTTACTGTAAAGAGGATGGAGTCTGTGTGTGTGTGTGTGCTTCCTGTGTTAAATTAGGGGAAAAACAAATCCCACACATTACTGAGCCTGATCCAGGCTCAGTAGCGATTAAGGTGAATTACATAATTCAATATATTAAATACAGATGGTGTTGTTGATTTTTTATTGATTATAGACAGTGCTGATTGAGCTAGTATTTTCTTGCAGATGCCAGTCACGGTTTGCTGTAGCAGTATTTTCCAAATTGGTTAAACTTCCTCACCTTTCTCTCTTAGTGTGGCTGGGTGCACGGGCTGGCTACAGGGAGAAGTGTGTGTGTGAGTGACACTTCCCAGTAATGGCGCTCTTGAACCCAATAACACAGCATGTGGAGACTTGTGAGATCACACATCCTCCAGCCCGGCACTGAATATCCCTTTTTGAAATGGGGTGACCAAAACTGCACCCAGTACTCCAGATGTGGTCTCACCAGGGCCTAATACAGTTTTGAAATGACCTCTCTGGAGTTATATGTTATACTCCTTGCTATGCATCCCAACATTTTGTTTGCTTTTTGAACAGCCTGGGAAGGTTGTGCTGATGTGTCCACTAAAGCCCTAAGGAACCTTAAAGAGGGAGTTTTATCGATGGGCTGCACTGATTTCTCAAGTGCGTTCCCACTTAGCACATAATCCGCATCAACCTGCCCTCTACCAAATCTCTCAACCTTACATTTTCCCCGTATTAAACTGTATCTGCCTTTTCTCCACCTATTGATCGAGCTTGTCAAAGTCCTTTTGAATTTGTGCACATTGATATTCACCATTCTCCACTGCTCCCAATCTGGCGTCATCTGCAAATTTGGACACAATTCCTTCCTCTAAATTATTTATAAAAATTAGAAACAACAGCAACCCAACTTCATGGCAATGGAGCTCAAATATATTTCACTCTTTTGTGGCTTTGCAATATTCTGCATGTAAAAGAGCAACTAAAGGAAAGGGGACTGAGAGACACCTGGCAGCATACTGAACCAGGGGCTGGATATAATGACTCACTCCACCCATCCCTGTAGAAACAGGTTTCAAAATGTCTCAATATGTTTTGGAGCAGGTAATGAGTCTAAATGGGGTAGAGGAGCAGAGGGATCTGGGGGTACAGATACACAAATCACTAAAAGTAGCAATGCAGGTTAATAAGGCCATAAAAAAGCAAGTGGGGTTCACTTCTAGAGGGATAGAATTAAAAAGCAGATAAGTTATATTAAACTTGTGTAGAACCTTGGTTAGACTGCACAGAGTACTGTGAACAGCTCTGGTCTCTATTATAGAAAGGGTATAGAGGCAGTGGAGAGGGTGCAAAAAAGATTCACAAGGATGATACCAGAACTGGGAGGATATCCTTATCAGGAAAGGTGGAACAGGCTGGGGCTCTTTTCTCTAGAAAAGAAAAGGCTGAGGGGGTGATCTGATAGAGGTCTTTAAGATAATGAAAGGGTTTGATTGGGTAGACGTAGAGAAAATGTTACCACTTGTGGGGAAATCCAAAACCAGAGGTCATAAAAGATAGTCATTAATAACTCCAATAGGGAATTCAGGAGAAACTTCTTTACCCAAAGAGCGGTGAGAATGTGGAACTCGCTACCACAAGGAGTAGCTGAGGCAAATAGCATAGATGCATTTAAGGGGAAACTAAATAAACACATGAGGGAGAAAGGAATAGAAGGATATGCTGATAGAGTTAGATGAAATAGGGAGGGAAGAGGCTTGAATGGAGCATAAACGCCGGCATAGACCAGTTGGGCCGAATGGCCTGTTTCTGTGCTGTAGACTCGATGTAAACAAATTTTGGTGTGACTCCCTCTAGTGGCCTCTAATTAGTCAGTTTAACCAATGCAGTAAATGCCTTTTCACTGAAAACCTGACGAGGGAATATTACCGTCCACAAGGTCACCAGATACTTACGGATGAGGAAAGCCATTGGGCCCATCTTAATTCATCCATCTGGAACCTCCCTCTCGTCCCATAGCTGCATCTAGGGGTTCCTCAAATGATTCCAGGGTTTTCGTCTCCACCATTCTGCCTGGAAATCATTCCAAAAGTTGATCACTTTCAGTCTGAAGAACTTCCTGCTATCAGTGCCAAAGTCACCCTTTTACTAGTTTAAACCCGTGTCCCCTTGTCCTACTGTGACAGTTTAACTTAAAGTAGTTTCCCAGATTAGCGTTTACCATTCCATTTCCTATCTGTAAACCTCCATCAGATCACCTCTCATTTCAAGGTTTAGAAGCCCAGGTCTCTCCACGTTCCAGCCCCTCCAAGTCTTTCCTCGTAACTCCAACCCCCTGACACCAGGGATCCATCTTGTGACTTTCTCTGCACTGTCGCTGGCCCTTGGACATCTCCCTTGTTTTGTGGTGACTAGAGCTGGACATAGTGCTGAAGGTGTGATCTGACCAGAGCACTTCCTTGTGGTCCACTGTTTGGACTATGTAGTTCAGCGTTCTATTGGCTTTGCCGATTGCTGCACTGCGTTGGTTGGACGTTGAGTCTTCTAAGACTCCTGGGTCTCTTTTAACGTCATCCGTAGCTATTTCAGCACCATCCATGAAGTATGTATATTGCTCATTTTTGCTTCCTATGTCCAATACTTTATACAGGTTTGTATTAAATTTCATCTGCCCTTGTTCAGCCCACTCATATTTGGTTTTTAACTCATTCATAAGCTTCTGGGCTGCCTCCTTCAATTCTACTGCCCCTGCTAGTTTGATATTATCTGCAAATTTGACCAGTTTGCATTGGGTTTCAGAATCCAAGTCATTTATGTAAATTATAAGCAGTACCGGGGCACCCCACTCTGACGTTTCCCCCTCTACTTACCTCTTGTTCAAGCCCCACTCCAGTGACTTGAGCACATAATGTAAATCGACACTTCAGTGCAGTACTGAGGGAGCCCTGCACTGTCAGAGGAGCTGTCTTTCAGATGAGATGTTAAACCAAGGCCCTGCTGCCCTCTCAGATGGATGTAAAAAGTCCTCAAAGAAGAGCAGGGGAGTTCTGGTTGTCTGCTGCAGTCCGTGTGGTGAAGGTTCTCCCACAGGGCTGTTAGGAAGGGAGGTCCAGGATTTTGACCCAGCGACAATGAAGCTCAAGTCGGGATGGTGTGTGACTTGGTGGCGATGGTGTCACCATGCACCACCGCGGTGCCCGCGTCCTTCTCGGCGGTGGAGGTCACGAGTTCCGAATGTCCTGCTGATGAAGCCTTGGCGAGTTGCTGCAGTGCATCCTGTATCCACGGGGACAGGGCAGGAAAGTGGAGTTTGAGGTAGAAGATCGGCCATGGTCTTATTGAATGGCTCAAGGGACCATACGGCCTACTCCTGCTCCTATTTCTTATGTACACACTGTAGCCATGGTGCACTGGTGGTGGAGGGAGTGGGTGTTTAACGAGGTGGATGGGCTGCCGATCAAGAGGACTGTTTTGTCCTGGACTCCTCTCGGAGCAACTGCATCAGCAGAAATAGGATACTGCAATAAGACTAAAGCACAGGCAGGCCTATGTTTTGCAACCTTTGTGACGGACACAACTTTTAACCCTATTCACGTTTTGGGAGTGAGCTAACACTTTGCGTGTACGTCTCACACCAACAGTTTACCCGATATTTACACCTTTTGATTCTCACGTTATCTCTACACAGGTGCAGTTTCAATCAGGAGTCACTAGATGGTAATCAAGATTGGGAATTATTCCCTTCTCTCGCTGGGATGCAGAGGACAGCTGTAACATGTTTAAAGCCTCTGCACTGATCTGGAATGAAACCCGGTCAGTATGGCTCAGCACCACAGGGATAGTTATTAATAAATTATTACAAATGAGGGAAGTACTTGCCAAAATGTTTACAACAGATGGAATATGAAACTGAATTATATAGATTACGGTTTGGAAACTGATTGCAATTTGGAAAACCCCATCTGATTTCTTTTCCCCGTCCAGTTTTATCTTTTCTTTTCTGGAATTTTGTTTTTAAAAGAACTTGCATTTATACAGCACCTTTCATGATCTCAGGACGACCGAAAGCACTTTACGGCCAGTGAAGTACTTCTGAAGTACAGTCACTGTTGTAATGTAGGAAATGCGGCAGCCAATTTGTGCACAGCAAGATCCCACAAACAGCAATGTGATAAATGACCAGATCATCTGTTTTGGGTGTTGCTAGAGGGATTAAATATTTAGATCCACTTGAGAGGGCAGACGGGGCCTTGGTTTAACGGCTCATTCAAAGACGGCACCTCCAACACCGCAGCACTCCCTCAGTACTGCACTAAAGAGTCAGCCGAGATTTTGTGCTCAATGCTCTGGAGTAGGGCTTAGAAGCGCGAGTGCTACCCACTGAGCTAAGGCTCTTCCTCATCCACATTCAATGAAAAGTTGATTATCAAATCACCCCTGTCAGGTCAATAGCAATTGCAAATTTCCTGGATTTACGCTAATTTCATCGTCGCAGTCACTTAGACTGAATAATAATGGCACGGGTGAATGAATATATTTAAATTCATGAGTTCACCATAATTGATTAAAGTAAAATGAAATCTCTGCTCTTTCTTGACATATTTAATTCTTAGCTAAAACCCATTGAACTTTATCATCACTGTGTGTTAGGTTTAGTGTATATTGGTGGAACGGTGTAGGGCACAGAACAACCTGCATGTGCCATTGATGAAAGTGAGAGTAGGAGAAAATTTTGCAGCGCACGCCCGTAGCTAGAGGCCCGAGGCTCGTCTGAAATTGGGCCTTGGGCCTCATCTGAATAATTCCGGTGAGCCATGGCTGCCGTTTGGGCCTTCTGAGGCAGCTCGGTTGGTTTCCTCTGGACTAATTCGGGCTGGCTACGATACCGGCAGAGGCCCACGGATAGATCAATAGCAAAATACTGCGGGTGCTGGAAATCTGAAACAAAAGCAGAGCGTATTCACGTCCTTATCATGTCGAGACTTGAACCTTTCGCTGCGTGCAGGCGGGATTTTTGGAGTTACACCATGTAGACAGGGTTGCTCCTTATAGGCAGTGATACCAACGCCTTCCAGGCACATCAAGATAGACGTGTGGCCCAGACAGAGCTGATGGAGGGGATGTGAAATATCAGGGAGGAATGCCTGATTGGAGAGGAGAGATGTCTTGCATCAAAACAGAAAATGCTGGAAATCGCTCAGCAGGTCAGGCAGCCTCCGTGGAGGGAGGAACACAGAGTTAACGTTTCAGATCAATGACCTGTCGTCAGAACTGGAAGCTGGAGACTCTAAATGGTCTCCTCTACATCGGGGAGACCAAACGCAGATTGGGTGATCGCTTTGCTGAACACCTCCGCTCAGTCCGCGAGCCGTGACCCTGAGCTTCCGGTCGCTTGCCATTTTAATTCCCCGTCTCACACCCACTCTGACCTCGGCCTCTAACCCTGTTCCAACGAGGCTCAACGTAAGCTCGAGGAGCAGCACCTCGTCTCTCGATTAGGAACTTTACAACCTTCCGGACTCAACATTGTTTCAATAACTGCAGATCATATCCACCACTCCCCATTTTTTCGGTCAGCAGGTGCAGGTAATGGTTCTGCTGCTGCCATTTACAGCTCCTCTACACCCCTCTTTTATTACCTTACTTGTCCCATTACCACTCCCTTTTGCCTCGCACAATCATCCCATTTGCGAATTAATTACTTCTGCCCTCCACCCTATCACAGACCTTCCCTTTTGGTCTTTCCTCCCCTCCCTCTCCCCCCTTTCCCTGGCTCTGTTCCTGATTAAAAGCTGTTAAATCTCCAACTTCTTCCAGTTCTGATGAAAGTTCATCGACCTGAAACATTAGCTCTGCTTCTCCCTCCACAGATGCTGCCTGACCTGATGCGTATTTCCAGCATTTTCTGTTTTCCCTCAGGTAGATCCTGGGATGGGGAGGGAGGCGAACGGTGGCGGTGGGGGGGGGAAAGTGAGCGCGAGCCACCAGTGGCACACCTGCTCCTCCTGGCTCCACGTTAAGGTAAGTTTTAAAAAGAAGAAAAATGTACCTTTCAGTCAGCGGCCTTCAGCGGTCCCTTTAAGTTGTTGATTAGAACATAAGAACATAAGAAATAGGAGCAGGAGTAGGCCAATCGGCCCCTCGAGCCTGCTCCGCCATTCAATCAGATCATGGCTGATCTGATCCTAACCTCAAATCTAAATTCATGTCCAATTTCCTGCCCGCTCACCGTAACCCCTAATTCCCTTTACTTCTAGGAAACTGTCTATTTCTACTGCAGAAGGAGCCAGGAAAGCTGAGCGGCGCATGTCCAAGGCCCCCAGGAAGCCTGAATATCGCCCAAGCCAGTATAGTGTCGGGACGTATTTCAGGCGCCCTTGCAGCGCGAGACATAGTCCCACGAAATTGGGCCTTCTTGCCCCCGTTTCACGCCTGACCAATAGGCGAAACAAGGTCCAATTACACCCCCTTGTTTGGGTAGCTTCAATTACCAATGTCATCTTTTTAAAAAAAAGTCTGTAACCTGGAATGTTCCAGAAAACTGAATGGAGCAGCTGAGCGTGTCCATAACTCGAACAATTTTCTGCCAGCAATCGCGCTCCATAATAGTGAAAGGATTTGAAATTCAGAATTCTATGACTCAGGCCAAGCCGATGTTGGTCTGTTTAACTAGATCATTGATGCCGAAGGGGTAAGCCATTGGTTGGATCGCATCTGAGGTCCTTGATTCGCCATTAGGCTCCCTGCCACTTATTCAGTTACTTTCCCATGGAATTTCGGAGTGAGTTTGCAACCGGAGGAACGAGGATCTACTTTTGAAATTAGAGCCAGGCCATTCAGGAGCGAAATAAGGAAGCACTTTTTCACACACAGGATGGTAGAAATCTGAAACTCTCTCTCCCAAAAGGCTGTGGATGCAGGGGGACAATTGGAGCTTTCAAGACTGAGGTCATAAGAACGTAAGAAATAGGAGCGGGAGTAGGCTGTACGGCCCCTCGAGCCTGCTGCGCCGTTCAATCAGATCATGGCTGATCTTCGACCTCAACTCCACTTTCCCGCCCGATCCCCATAATCCCTTGATTTCTTCAGAGTCCAAAAATCCATCGATCTCAGTCTTGAATATATTCAACGACTGAGCATCCACAGCCCTCTAGGGTAGAGAATTCCAAAGATTCACAACCCTCTGACTGAAGACATTTTTCCTCATCTGGGTCCTAAATGGCCGACCCCTTATCTTCAGACTATGACCCCTAGTTCTAGACTCTCCAGCCAGGGGAAACAGCCTCTCAGCATCTACCCTGTCGAGCCCTCTCAGAATTTTATACCTTTCGATGAGATCACCTCTCATTCTTCTAAACTCCAGAGAATATCGGCCCGTTCGACTCAATCTCTCCTCATAGGACAACCCCCTCATCCCAGCGATCAATCTAGTGAACCTTCGCTGCACCCTCTCTAAGGTAAGGATATCCTTCCTTAGGTCCTTGGGTAAAGGTATCAATGGATATGGAGCAAAAGCGAGTAAATGGAGTTGAGATCCAGATCAGACATGAATCTAATAGAGTGCCAGAACAGGCTCAAGGGGCCGAATGGCCGACTCTAGTTCCTATTAAACTCCATAATAATCATAAAATGTACGTCGCCGGTCGCACCATTCCGGGAAATTGTGTGCCCACTGATGTAAATTGAGGTTTGGAAAGCGGTGACAGGTCTGGGAACCCCCAGCTCTTGTTTTTAATGCATTACTCGCGTTACTCGGCAGGAAATTCCCGGCAGCTGCCAAGAAGCTGCGCTGACCGCGAACCACCAGCAGGGGGGGGGGGGTGAATCCTGGGGTCTGGAACGCGCTACTGAAAGAGAGAGGGGGGTGAATATTGATAATGTGTTTAATAAATAACCTCCACAAAAACTACATTCGAGATTGAGACCAAGAATACGAGAATTTAATCATAGCCTACAGCGATACCAAGACAAACGGATGCTTTAAATGTTCTGTAATTGTTGCACTTTGGAGAATAATGTGACAATCCACCCCCAGAATGAAAAAACATAATGGTATGCTCCAGCACGGAACATGACGCACGGATCCGACCAAACAGGGATAAGGGGGGGGGGGAAGCAAGTATTCAGAATTACACACGCACCCAGTTAGTGAACCAGCTAATTAGAAAATAATGTATATAATAAATATACGTCGATTATTAAGCAAGCAGCACATGCTGGTCTGTGTGTGAGGATCTGAATGTCTTGTGAGGATCTGATCTTCCACTCTTCCCCCCCCCCCCCCCCACACCTTGCGGTCTGTTAGCCGAGCCGGCGCTCGGTGGATACCTGGGGTTCGCTGGTGGAACGCCGAGTATCGAAGTGGGAGCGGAGCGGATACATTGTATCGGAGGGGGGGGATACATTGTAACCCCGGGCCATTCCAGCACCGCAACAGCTGGCGGAGGAGAGTGAGTACAAGGGGGACTGGTACCCGGCCTCTAGTGGGGCCATTCATTGGAGTGACTGTCGTGTGGGAGAGTTACAATTACAGCGGCACAAATTATTCCACCACCCCCCCCCCACCCTCTCCCCGCAGTGGAGAATTAGGGTCGTATTTAATGAGGGAATTTTATTGACTTGTTTAAAGACCCGACGCAAAAAGCATCGACTGAACTCTTTTTTTTTCTTCTCTGCCTTGTATTTGGGATTTATGTATTTATTTCCCCCCCCCCCCCCACTCCCCAACATTTTTTTTTACTTAAGGTGGTGGGGATGGTGGGGATGGGGGGGCAATCTCCTTGGTGCACCGCGTGCGTGATAATGGGGTGACTGTGATAACCCCCCGACTGTGTCGGCGAGCTCGGGGACATTGTTTCCCTCCCCTTCTGTTTTAAGCGCCTTGGGACCTTTTTTTTACTATGTTAAAGGCGCTCTATAAATGCAAGTCGTCGTTGTTGTTGTTTTTCCCCCCTGCTTGCTTGTTACATTGAGCCCATATTTTTGTGTGTGTGTTTTTTTTAATATGTCAGAAGAACTAGTCGAAGAAGAGCAGCGGAGGTCTCTGGGTGTCATGGCCAATGTTTATCCCTCCATCAACATCACTAAAAAACAGATTATCTGGTCATGGTCACATTGCTGTTTGTGGGAGCTTGCTGCGTGTAAATTGGCTTCTGTTTCCTGTGTTACAACAGTGACTACACTTCAGAAAGTACTTCATTGGCTGGAAAGTAATTTGGGGCAGCCTGAGGTTGTGAAAGGCGCTATATAAATTCAAGTCTAGCAGCTATTCAGGTGCACTACATAGTGTGTTACAAATCCTTCCCCCCCACACACACTTTCTTAACTAAAACAAGACTAAGACTGATCTATGACAATTTAGTGACTGAAGCCACCAACAAGATAGTGTGTTCTTCCAGAAAGCAAAATGCTAGAAATCTGAAAACAAAAACAGGGAAAAGCTGGACATGCTCAGCAAGTCTGCTTGAAAAGGAAGAGTTTGCAGGGCAGTGGGGAAAGAGCTGGAGAGTGGGACTAATTGGACAGCTCTTTCAAAGTGTCGGCATGATGGATCGAATGTGCTGTGTGATTCTATGTCCGGCAGCATCTAGAGGTTCCCATCTTTTTCTGTTTGTGCACTCTCCCATACGTACAAGCTTTAGAAAGGGTGCCACAGCTGTATTATGTTAACTTTGTTTTCTTCATTCCCATAGCAGAATGAGAGAAATAAGTATATCTAAAATTAATTATGATATTTATATAACAATGTGTGTTCCTTCCATACTTCACTCTTTATTCACAAAATATCTACAAAGACACAAATAACTACAGATTAAAATCTCCCAACCTGGGAAATCTTTACTAAAAGTGTGTGTGTGTGTGTGTAATGTTTGGTGTGTCTTAGTTGTGTGGACATTTTTCCAGTTGGTTAACATCAGACTTAGGCTAAAGGAGAAAAAGCACTTCCATTTATATGGTGGCTTTATCAAGTCAAAATGTCAAACACTGGGACTGAAGTAAACTTTTTTGGTTCTATACAAAGCACCTTGCACAGTGAATTACCTTTTGGGAGTACAGTGATGGTTGTGGTTGGGCCAGTGTTGTCCAATGCATTAAACCCTACCACATGTGGTTAATTGTAAAATCCAGGTGTGGCTAATTGCATTTCTAATTAGTAAATAATAAATGACTATTAGACACTGTCATTGAGCATGTGATCTCCATACTTATCGCACGGTGTATGCCCGTGGACTCTTTGTGCTTTTGTTGGTAAAACGGCAAGATGAAAAGCGGAGTGTGCGATTGTTATTTAGTCGTTGAGTGCTTCACTGAATGGTGATAGATGTTTAAGCAAATAGATGTGATGCACCTTTACCAGTATGTGAGTGTTGGTAAGACGTTGCCTAGTAAAATGAGTGCGTGTGGTTAAAATGGTGTCGACACGCCACAACTGTGGCTAGTCAGCGATTTTATTTTTATTTAATTGGACAACACTGGGATAGGCAAAACCTACAGGTTGTTAATATTGACTGCTGTTGGATTTTTGTAGAGTACAGCTAGAGTACGCTTTTATAGGTGTCTCATTATAGAAAGGACATTTGAAACATATAAGATTCTGAGGAGGCTTGACAGGGTAGATGCTGAGAGGTTGCTCCCCCTGGCTCGGGAGTCTAGAACTAAGGGGCATAGTCGCAGGATAAGGGGTCGGCCATTTAGGTCTGAGATGAGGAGGAATTTCTTCACTCAGAGGGTTGTGAATCTTTGGAATTCTCAACCCCCAGAGGGCGGTGGATGCTGAGTGATTGAGTATATTCGAGACCGAGATTGATGGATTTTTGGACTCTCGGGGAATAAAGGGATATGGGGGTAGGGTAGGAAAGTGGATTTGAGGTTGAAAATCAGCCATGATCTTGGTGAATGGCGGAGCAGGCTCGAGAGGCCGTATGGCCTACTCCTGCTCCTGTTTCCTATGTTCTGATATTCTTAAGGCATTAAAACCGTAGAGATCAGATTTATTGGGCTGATTGTAAGATGGGGAATGAAAATTTATGAGGAAATACTGGCACTATTTCCACCAGAGCTAAGGTGGTCAACAGAGGCTTTTTAAATCATTAATCAGGGGCTGTGTGGCCGGGTCCTGCTCCTACTTCTTGTGTTCTTTAGATTTGAGGTTGGGATCAGATCAGCCATGATCTTATTGAATGGCGGAGAAGGCTCGAGGGGCCGATTGGCCTACTCCTGCTCCTATTTCTTATGTTCTTATGTAACTGGCCTCGATCGAGGGTTGGGGAGTCGGCGTCGAGGGCTTATCAGTTTAAAATCCTCACTGGGAGTGAGGCGAGAGGTTAGGAGAAAATTCTTCAGACCTGCTTCGCCACGGGGATTAATTGGCGCAAAGATTGTTGTATCTTATAAGGGAAAAGCAGATAAATGTTTGAAGCAGCGTAAGATACAGGGCAGTAGGATTAGTTTTGGTTTGCTTTTGCAAAAAGCCAACACTGACCTGATGGGTGACATGATGTAAACGTGAGGTTCCGTTGTTCCACACCATCTCCCTCCTCTTTCCATGCCCCCCCCCCCACCGACAAAAAGCAATTAATTCTGTATACAAATACCTTCTGCTAGTCTACCTGTGTGAGTGTTGGTAAGGCGTTCCCTATTAAAATTAGTCCATGTGGCCAAAACAACAAAGGAAAAAAAATTTGCAAATAGGGCAGGGGAGTGGGTCTAGCTGGATTGCTCTTGCAGGGAGCCGGCATGGACTCGATGGGCCGAATGGCCTCCTTCCGTGCTGTGTAACCTATTGGATAATCTCATTGTTTTTTTTTCCCACTCTGGAGATTGAAGTATTTAATGAAAAGCAAAATACTGGAAATCCTAAAACAAAAACAGAAAATGCCAGAAGCACTCAGCAGGTTAGGCAGCATCTGTGGAGAGAGAAACACAGAGTTAACGTTTCAGGTCGATGAACCGTTTCGTCAAAACTGGAAGATGTTGGAGATGAACGGTTTTTAAGCCAATAGAGAGTTGGTGCAGGAAAGAACAAAAGGGGCTGGTCTGTGATAGGGTGGAGGGCAGAAGTGATTAAATAACAACGGGGATGCAAGGCAAAAGGGATGATGATAGGACAAGAAAAGAAATAAAAGACGGGCCCAGAGGAGGTGTAAACGGTTACAGCGGGGTCCGGGGGGGGGAGCATGGAAAATCTGGCAAAGCAGAGAAGGATCCCATGGAACGTGGCAGACGGAAGGCAGGTAAACCCTAGGGGTGAGGACCACTTGGCCGTGTGTGTATTCCATCACCCCTTCAGGCAGTGCAGTCCACATCGTAACTCGCTGCATTTTAAAAAATAATTTCTCATCTCCCGCCCGCTGCTTCTACCAATTACCTTTTTAAATCTGTGTCCTCTGGTTACCGACCCTCCTGCCGGTGGGAACAGTTTCTCCCTATCTATTTTTTTAAAAAAACCCTTCATAATTTTGAACACCTCTATTAAATCTCCCCTTCACCTTCTCTGCTCTAAAACTGTGTGGCCTAAGAAGGGAAACTCTACACTTCCATTTCGAGGCCAGGCTTTTCGGTGCAGTCAGTACAAAAAGCTGCCGTGAGTGTTTTATTCGCTGAACAAAAGTGTCGGCGAATGGAGCAGGCCGAGTTTAAAGGAGTGCTCCGTCGATGCAACTGTTCGGTCCAGTAATAAACCCAAAGAAACTTATTCGAGTTTACAGCTGCCAGAACCGTAGTGTTTTACAGCCCACATCTGAAGGACTTGGCGCTTAGCTTTGAAGTTAATCGTCGAGCACAGAGCTTCTAACAATAAGAAAGCACCCGGGCAGGTTTAACTAGAGAGTGGAATTGTAATTAAATTCAAATTGGGGGAGGTAGGGGATTGCTTGTGTGTTGTGGTTTTAAGAGCAGGAGAAACGAAGAGAATATTACAGATGGAGGAAGTGATTCAGTGTAGGTGGGGGAGTCTGAATTCATCAAATTACTGGCGAGGTTATACAGTAACAATACTACTGATGTCACCAATACTGTACACTTAGCCATTTCTTTTCATGTGGGGGAGTTTGTGGAGAATATATTAAGTGTTTCTCTTGTAAGCTTGGCAGGTCAAGCGTTGCCTGGAACCGTAAGGGCCCAAGTTCAGTCCCTGGTCTGTTCTAACCCCTGCTGAGGTGATGGTAGGGATGAGGTTGTTTGCCTCAGCGCCCTTACACCCCTCGCTATAGTGTAACGTGCAAGTCGAGGGAGGCAATTCTAAAATTATATCTGGAATACTACATGTTTTAGTCCATTTTTTTCAAAAAAAAGGATGTCAAATTATCAGAGGGAGTATAGGGTGGGGGGCTACTAAATCAATTGCAGAATTGAGGGGTTAGTTACAAGGTAAAGTCAGGTATCTTGGGACTGGTCTCTCTTCAAAAAAAAAGGCTGAGGGGCCATTTGATTGAAGTATTTAAGACTTGGAGGCTGACTGGCCTGTTGTGTTTTGAGCATTTTCTGTTTCAAAATGTTATGAAGTTGCCGTTTCAAAGAAAAGGTTTATTGTTGGACGTAACTGGGTGACATCAGCTCGGGAACAGGCGCAGGGTGTTTCAGATTCATATTTTTATCTCTGCACTGTGCTGTAGCCAGTGCCTGTGATTCAGCTGATCTCAAGTAGCATTAACAGCAACTTGTATTTATGTAGCGCTTTTAACATAGTAAAAAGGTTCCGAGGCGCTTCTCAAGAGTGATTTTATCAGACAAAATTTGTTAAGTAGATATTAGGATAGGTGGCCAAAAGCTTGGAGTGACTTAAGGGGCAGAGGGGTTTCGGGAGGGAATTCCAGAGCGTACGGCATGGACTGTTGAAGGCACGGCCGCCAATGGTGCAGTGGAAGTCTGGGGTGTGCAACGGGCCAGAATTGGTGGAGTGCAGAGATCCCGGAGGGTTGTAGGGCTGGAGGAGGACAGAGAGATAAGGAGGGGCGAGGCCATGGAGGGATTTGAAAACAAGGCTGAGAATTTTAAATTCGAGGCTCTGGAAGCCCAGCAAGACACTACGCTTTTTTTGTAAGTTCTGCGAGTTGCTGGGTCTCGTTTAAATGTAAAAGCACAGAGTCCGATTCCCTTTTTACCAAATGGAATTGAGGGTCTCTCGTTTCTCGTTTCCGGGTGGGGGGGTGGGCAGGGCTCGAGTGAAGTGGCAGTATGGGTTAAAGTAAAACGGAGAAAGTGGGGTTGTCGTTCTTCACTTGGGCGTTGTGTTCCCAGCCTCCGGCGAGACGTCATAAAAGACCCAGACCACGAGAAAAACGTCAAAAATAGATTCAATGGGATGGAAGGAAAGATTGAAACTTAAAATGTCTACAAGAAGTTTCGTGATATGCCTAGACGTTAAAATCTTAACATTTCCAAATGGTTTGACCCGTGGCTGAAGTTTTTTTTTAATCTGTTGAGGACTTAGAACCTGACCGGTCTGTTCTGGCGCTTATTTTCTCGGCCTTGTGGGGGGTGCAATGCAGATTCACCAGAATGAGACCGGGGCTGAAAGGGTTAAATTACGAGGACAGGTTGCGTAAACTTGGCTTGTGTTCCCTCGAGCACAGAAGACTGAGGGGTGGTGTGACCGACGCCTTTAAAATGTTAAAAGGATTTGATGGGGTGGATACGAAGGAACTGTTTCTCCTGGGGGAATCAAGGGGCCATAATCTTAAAATTAGAAGTAGGGCATTTAAGAGTGAAATCAGGAAACACCTTTTCACACAGGATAGTAAAAAATCTGAAATTCTTCTCCTTCTTCTTTTTCCCCCCCCCCCCCCCCCCCCCCCCCCCACAAAAAAGGGCTGTAGATGCTGGGGGACAATTGGAGATATCAGGACTGAAATCGCTAGATTTTTGTTTGGTGAGGGTATCGAAGGATATGGAGCTAAGACGGGAAAATGGAGTTGAGGTACAGATCAACCACAATCTAATTGAATGGCGGAACAGGCTTGAGGGGCTGAATGGCCTACTCTTGTTCCTCTGCTGAAGATTAGATACCAAATTCTGGCTGCCCTCCAATATCTCTGTGAAGCGGCCATTCTTCGTGTGAAAACTCAGTGTGTGTCAGCGGAGTATTGGACTGTCCCAATCCTGACATCCACACTTTCCAGCAGGGATAGTGATCAGGAGCAGGGACTGTCTGATTTCCTACCTCAGATACTGAGGCCAATGATAGCACTCCAACTGCTGCACGGGCTGAGATCGTCTCACTCCGCAGGGACCAGGATTGAGCCAAGGGCCGCTTGGAAACTATTTCCACTGGCTGGGGGGGGGGGGTCAGTAACCAGAGGGCACAGATTA